>NW_025814878.1:38387500-39665833 GCF_022079265.1 Lynx rufus | reverse complement strand
TCTTTTCCTCTACATGTTCATTCCACAGCTTGTTTTTTTCCCCTCAACACTGAAGGATGGGTTCACTTCTTTCAGAAATGCTAATGAAGTACAAGTCAATGGAATAAAATATTTAAGCAGATTTCCACCCCCCACTTTATAAAAATAACCTGACATTAACTTGGGTTGATGAATCTCTTTCTGTCCCTCTTGCCTTGGCCAGTGTCTGTGAACGTGTTTGACTGTCTTTGATGCAGTACGTTGGAGGGTGTCTGCAGCCCCCATCAATATCTCTTTCCCCTGCGGTGCTCATCAAACCAGAGGCTGGTTCTTCTTAATTACAAAGGAGAGAAAGAAACACCCCAAAAGACAAATCAAAAACTTTACCAAGAGAGGATTGATTTGGTCTTTGGTTTAATCATCCTTAGAAACAGAAAAAAATTTTACCTTGCCTGTCAATAATGGTCCTGTGGTTATAATCGTTAGCCTAACAGAACTGAAGGAAAAGCTAATTTGGGGGGAAACTTGAAGATTGGTTATTTTTCTTACGGAGGCCATCTAGTTTCAGGTTTTCAAGAAAAATCTTACTCAGCCTTCACATAGGAACCAGATATAGGTGCAGCTGCTCCGGTTGAGCAGGGGGGAAATGGGTATAATGGAGACCCAGTCGTACCCCAAGGTGGCCCACGTTCACAGGGCTCTGGTGGATGGAGTTTGTAAAGCTACTCATCGAAGTATTTATTTGTTTTGGGGATTTGTACTAAATCATAGTACGGAGTAGTTTTCATTATTTATTTTTATTGTTATTGTTATTCTGCCTTTATCTGTCAATAGAAGTGCTATTTTATATCTTTCACTGATATCCCTTCCTCTCATGAGTTTGAGCTGTATATGTCAGAAGATGGGATAGATTGGAACTAAAAATCTCTTCCATTCTATAGCTCAAAGGCAAATGGAAAGTTTTTGCTTTTACTTTTTTGTGGATGCATGTGGAAATCTCATACAACTCTTATATGAGTTATATAATCTCATATAACTTTCACACAACAACCTTGCCATTTGGTATTTTATTACTGGAAGACATGTGCTTTAATTTTTGTTGAATTTATTTTTCTAGAACATATTTATATACATACATGCCTGTATATGTATTTATTTATACACATGTACATATGCACAAAAGACATATTAGTGTAACTCTTGCATAGTTCATTCTGATAGACGCACATATCTCCACAGGTAGAGCATCCTTGAAATTCCTGTGTACAAACCCATTTACCAAACCATAAGAAAATCCTTTTTGTAGAGGCATCAAGAAAGTCTCCTCAAATATATAAGTTGTTGCTGCTTTTGATTTAAGGGTCATCCAGGGGGCTAAAAGAGCAGGCTAAGGAGGCCAGCATTTGTAGGTGCATTTGAATCTTATACATGAACATTTGAGTTTTTATGTAGTCCTGGGACCTCATCCAGTTTGGTGGGGGTGTAGAGAATCACATCTCCAATTGGACTCTAGATGAAGGTGTTGGAGTGGGTGGGTAACTTGCCATGCTTAAGTGGCATAAAGCAGCTAATTTGTTGTTAACCCTGGGATCATTTTGAGAAAGAAAGGAAACGCTAACTGAGTGGGATGCTGGAGCATCAGGTATCAGCCAGGACATGCAATCATCCTGCTAGTTTTACTCCCTAGGCCTCAGTAGATGAACAGGACCTATAGCCTTATGTTATATAAGCAATTATGAAGAAGATCGCAACAGCTCAAGAAAATATAAGTTAACTGATTTTTTCAAAGCAGCTTGATGCTCTACAATAATCTTTTGTTATTTTTAATGTTTATTCTTAGAGAGAGAGAGAGAGAGAGAGCATGCACGGGGGAGGGGCAGAGCAAGAGAGGGACACGGAATCCGAAGCAGGCTCCAGGCTCTGAGCTGTCAGCACAGAGCCTGACGCGGGGCTCGAACCCACAAACCGTGAGATCGTGACCTGAGTCGAAGTCGGACGCTTAATCGACTGAGCCACCCAGGCGCCCCTCTGCAATAATCTTAATGGGTTGTAATGGCTTTAACTTGGTCACAGATTGTGAAAATGGTGTAGTGAAGGAGCCAGTAGAACAACCACGGTAATAACGGTGACCGAGAAGGCAAGGGGCTTTACGGAGACACCAAAATGTTGTTTGAGCTAGAGTGGCAGAGTCAGGAGATGACAAGTGAAGTAGGGGTGGAGATGACAGGTAGGAATCATTCTCTTGGCTGGATGGATGTTCTGCTGCATCCTGACACCTGAGTATACAGGATACAGACTTTGCATTCAGCTTTGCATTCAGCAGCACCTTACCACAGGCTGTCTTTCTGTGCCTTGGTTTTCTCATCTATGCAAATGGTTAAATATGTGAGAAATACAGTGATGACCCTAAGGTTTTCCTACTCATTGACTATTAATAGATACTCAGTATAAAATTTGGAATGTTGAGCATATTTTATTGTATTGTAATTCTTTGAAAATATTACCTCATCTATAATTTATTTTGAACTGTCCATTAGTCTTAATATTAAATTAAGCTTCACAATCCATTCGTAGGCTATTCCAAATACCTAGGGGCTCATACTTCATCTTTAAAATTTATCATGAGAAAATTCTTTCTTCTAGCTAATACGTTTTTTAGCATTAAGTTGACTAACATCTGAACATGACATTTATGCCGCTTAATCTATTGTAGAATCCCTGTGCTGTTTTCTATCTCAGGACTCATACCTCCTGATTTTTAAGTGATTTTTTAAATTGCTACTGCCGGAAGAAGCACCTTTTAGGAATAGCAAGCAAAGTTACCGCTTACACTTCATTTTGTAATACGATTCCTTCCCCAAACTGGAGACTGTATTTCCAAAGCTATACTTGGAACTTGCACAGTGTGACAAATGGTCTGAGAAATGACTGCATTTTGCAATCGGGACTGTTCCAGCTAATGGTTATCAAACGTAGAGCAGTTGACATCTGGTAGGAACCTTGCACATGGTGGGAACCCTGTGAAACTTTTTGGGGTGCAGGATTGTATTGTATCTAGCTTCATGTTCTTTATTGCTTCTTTGAATCTTGAGGGGAATCTTGATGCTCCATGGGCAACAATTATGGACAAGACTTCTAAGTTTCCAAAGCTGTTCCAAGAACTTTTCTCATCTCCCCACCTCACCTGAGACCCAAAGTAAAGGAAAAAGATTAATCAGGGATAGAGAGGATGAGAGAACAGGTGTAACTGTGAGGTCTGGGCTCAATGGAACCCTGATCTAGTGTTAACCACTTTCTGTCATGCATGCCTGTGCTGACTCAGTTGCCACCTTTGTTACTTTGCTTAACTGAAAGTTGCATACCTGAAGTCAAGTGCAGGCACCCAGCCCTGCTTCAGGGTGGTCTAAAGTAATAAAAAGCAGAAATGGTAGCACAGAATTAAGGACCAGGAAACAGACGTGTAGGTGATTTATAGCCATGAAGGTTCATCTGCCAGTGCAACGATAGTCATTAAGGGACATGGTGTGAGGGATCAAGACTGTGCTGGCTGAAACCACTAATGACAGTCTGGTCTGTGGGGAGAGCAGCGCTGGGACACTTGAGGGAGGTACGCACGAGCCTCCAGCCAGAGTTGAATGTAGTCTCTGCTTCCATGGCCCACCATTATGTGTCCTTCTTGCATCTGTGTAGACGCCTCGGGGCAGTTCACAGATGTTCGTTCTTCAGTTCACAACCTGGTATCTCCCTGACAGGCAGAATAGAGCACCTCAAGCTCTTTGTCTCCAGTGAGTGATTGGCGTGAGTGCACTGCCCCTCCACATAGGAATGGGGGGGGGACACTGTGGGCATCAGGCTTTTCCATAAGATGATCGGGCACTGGTCCTTTCGCCTCGCCCAGCCAGAGAGAACAGCAGGACGATGGTACTGACTTTTGATGTGCTGTTGGGCTGCCTTGTGCAGTGAAAGATTCTGTCCCCTTCACTGTGGATGGCAAACTGTGATTAAACCTTCAATGAGCGCTCCTTTACTAGGCAACGGAGGGACAGTGCCTGGAATCTAGTCAGTTCATTGATAAAACTCGAGGTTGAAAGCATGACTATTTCTTTGTGTGAGTGCATCCAGGCCTCATTAACGGGCTACTGTCCAACTCTGCCATCTGAACCAGCTGCTGAGTAATCGGAGGCATTGCAGAGGCCATTTTAAAGCGTCTACGAGTAAAGCTTTTAATTTTCTCTTTGGAAAATTTCAGGACTTGCCAGTCATCACCGAGGGCCCTGTTGACAGGTTAGGATTTGAGCAGACGGTAAGAATGCAGTAGGTCTTGAGGAGGCAGGGAAGCCCCATTCTTCTTAGTGCACATGTTGTCGGTATTTTCTTTAAGCAAATATCTAACTTCAGGGCCAGGCATTTGTTATAACTCTGAAAAAGGAAAGAAGGTGACTGAGAAACCTGCCCACTTCTGCCCATGGAACAGTATTCTAAGGCCGCAGAAATGCCTTTCTTGTTGGCCTTGGTTAGAGAGGTTTTTCTTTCGAGGTATGTGCAGTGAGCAGCTCTCCTCGTGACACAGATACCCTAAGTGATTTATGACTTTGCCTCGGCGTGGTGTTCATCGTCTTTCCTCCCATCTTCTCCAGACATATTTCTAGGTAAAAATGAACATTTATCAAAAGAAAGCATGACCTAGATGCCCTTGTGAATATTTTAGTATTTCTTGAATCTAACTTCTTTTATGGTCATTCTACACGTCTGATAGAAATACCTTTGTTACATTCAGGTTTTATAGGTTAGTGAGGCTAGCACTATAAGCACCGGAACTCTGCTTTGGAGAAAGCCACAAGAATTAACACAAAAAAAAGAGAGCATCGAAGTGGAAAGCATTGCAATGGTACTTCGTATGTATTAGAATTTTCAAAATAGGTTCTACCAGCATCTGAAGTAGCTTGAATTTTAGATGTGAGCTTTGGTAAAAGCATCTGAAAAATAGTTCAGTTGTGTCATCCATTATTTTTTAAGAATATTTACTGAAAAATCAAAAAGATTTATATAGGGTTGTGAATTTTTGTTATTTGCTGTTAAAATGTATCTTTTTATGCCATTTAAATGAACAGTTTTTCTCTCATTTTGTAGGCAGTTTCTAGTGACAAAGAGTGTGTCAGTGAGAGACTCTGGTAAAATATGCATTTGTTTGGTAGAGCTCGACATTTCTAGAATTTCTGATCCCTGACTGACTTGTCACTCTTACGCTGGAGACGTAGTTTAGCAGAATTATCGCATGGACTTGAGAGGCAGACTGTTTGGTTCAAAACCCAATTTCTTTGCTTTGTTTGTTGCATGATCCTAGCGAAATCACTTGAACTCTATGCGTTTGTTGCTTCATCTGTAAAATGGGGATATTCATAGGGCTTTTCTGAGGTTTATTGAGCTGATCTAAATAATGTAGGTGAAACATCTCAGTGTGGCACATGGTACACACTGATGATGTTCGGTGTTTCTTGACATTCTAAGTTGTGGAGATGGGTACAGTGATGTATTCTGTGCAGGAGGGGGAATTACAAGGGTGGTGGTGGGAGACGAGGCAGCTTCACAGTTCTTTAATAGGGCTGTGTTTGGGAGTTGAGTGCCCTGCTCTTTTGAGCACCCTATACCAAAGCTGTTCTCCAGGTACTGGACTTAATAGGGGACTTCCATGTAACAAGGACCTTTTGACGTTTCAGTAACTAAACCTGACTTTGGAGTGGAGGCAAATTTCCCCAATGCTTAGGGTGGTTCTACAGCAAAGGGTTTTCCTTCTAGGTCCTAGTGTGTCATATCTGAGGGGAGAAGACAATTCTAGTTTCTGAAAATAGATATACCTTGCCATACCTGAGATGTAGGAAAAGTAAGTGAAACATTTCTACATAAATTCACAGATCTAAAAATAAGACTCCAGTAAACAAACTCTTTGGCTAAATAATACATGGAATAAAAACAGAACTAGTAGGATAACATTTGAAATTTCTCTTTTCTATGTATCGTTGAAAAATAATGCTGAGACAAACAAGAGGTTCTTAAGAGATATTATTAGGATATATTCAAAGTGCATACAATACCTGACATACAGAATTGAATAAGTAATCATAAATTGAAATATTTTTGATCACCTACTGTGTGTTAAACACTTTCTCAGAGCTGCCTCAGTTAATATCCTCATGGACCCGAGTGATACGTTATCATCGTTATTTTTGACGCATAAAGCTGAAGTTGCGAGTGATTTACTTGAGGCTCTATATAGCTAATGATTGACTGGGCAGCATTCAAACCCAGGAATTTCTGACTCTGAATCCAGATGCTTTCTAGTATAATCTTATTGTCTTTCAAGGATAATTTAGTTCAGTCCAGTGGAAAATTAACTGAGCCCCTGTGATGTGCAAGGCACCGAGGAGGGTACTGGGGATACAAGGCAGACAAGATAGGCATGCCCTCTGCCTTCGAGAAACTGACAGCATAGACAGAAGGACAATAATTAGTAACCATTTGCTTCTCTCTATCATGCACTCCTAGGTGTCTACCTTGAGTAGACATGTTGCTACCTTGAGTACAGTTTAGGCAGTTCATAAGGCACTGTGTTCTCTTAAGGATACTATTTTTCAGTGTCCTTATTTGTACCAATATGTACATCCCAAATTGTCACCTCCATTACCTAACATCCTACTATAGCCACCTGACATGCTAGTTTTCAGACTAGATTATGTACAGTATAGGGCCATCATCACCTTCAAAGTATAGGTTACTTTGAAGGATCAGTAGGAAAATTATAATTTAGTGAGTTATAATGTATTTCATGGTGAAACAAGACATGTGATAATATCTGCTTTCTGACTCCCAGTGTGATGCAGCTAAAGTTTCATGAAGTAGATTTGTCCTGATGTTGTGGAGCTCACATGGAAAAGGGAGAGGGGCAGGAAAGCAATCCCCCTGCAGTTTCTCCAAGGAAAGCAGATGGGTGTGGATGAAGTATCTTTGTAGGAAAGAAAAGTTGTGTGACAGCTGATGCTTGGTGAGGAAGGGACAGATTAGTAGTACAGACATTTAGGAGACAAAAGTTAGGTGGCCAGAGAAAATATGGGGGAGAATATGAGGCCTAATGGGGTGTTTTAGAGCTTATTTTAGGAAAGGTGGTATTATTTGTTTTTTACCTCTCCATAGATGTATGAAACTTGCATTCCTTTGAGTATCAGATTCTTCACACCTTAGATCTGCTTAAGGGCGCAGGAGGAGAAAGATGTGGGTCATGTGACACTCTGCTTCCGGTCACTCATCTTTGCGTAACTTGGTACCACCTAAATCTAATACAGCGTTACAACATCTGCTTACGGTCTACACATGAGAAAAAACAAAACAAAACAAAACAAATGGAAAGGGAATTAAAAGGATAATTGGAATGTGTTTCATTTCTCTTAGGACTGTGAATTGCAAATTTCCTTTAGGTTTAGTGTGGGTTTTTTTTCTTCTTTTTTTTCCTTTCCTAAGTACTTGGGTGGCTGCTCATTTATAATGGGAAATCCTATAAAGAACTTCATGAAAAACTTGGAAATGAGACAACTGAATCTCGATGAATGGATAACTAAAGAATGTCTGGCAGATTCAATTATTCAGACAATGCTTTTACTCTGCTTTATCACTGAAGCTATTCAGAGAGCCGGGACACTTGCAGGCAGGACACCAAGACTCTGGTCATCTCCACAGGATGAGAACATTTAATAAAACCAAATGGAAAACTAGTGATCTCTTCCTTCCCCGCTGACACTCAGGCCATCTGGACAAAGGATTGATTAATAGAAGAGAGCCCAGCCTCAAGCTCTGGGGTTTGGTCCCATCTAGAAGGGAAGTGATTTCCAGGGCTTCTCAATCCTTGTCTGTGTCAGACCTCTTCATTCCCCACTGCTCCTCCTCTCTGTTGCCCTTTGTATTCAGTCAACACGAGGCACAGATACCGGTTTCCTGAGGGACACCAGTGTCCCTTTTCTTGATTCCACTATGGGCCTTTTTAATCTAAATACTAGTCTAAAGTCTCATGTCGTGTGTACAGCATAATAAACACAAATTTAATCTTTCCCAGTAATCTACTGTAAAATGAGCAAGTTCTTTCCAGTACTGGACATATCTCATTTGCTTTAATTCTTATTCGACGCAACTAAATCAATAGCCCTTCTTTACATTTATGCCTCACTTGTAATGCCTAGTCTTACAGGTTATAGGTAAATATATGTGAAGGAAGATCTCGGCCAGTGTAAGATAAGGCAGTGATGGCAGAACACAACTTGCAAATGAAATAAATGCCTGTAGTGGCTGTTACTCAGGTGTGTGAGGACCTGTGTCTGATGATACTATTGAGGATGCTGTGGTTATGTTTCTAACATCTGGATGTTTACTGACACTTATATTATGGACTGAATCACTCAGTTTCCATCTAGAGGTTTGAGGTCCTTGATATATATTTCTTTAGAGTTCAGGATTAATCCATTGCCAGGCCAGCATGTAGCCACGGACGAGAGGTAAGACAGGCAGGGGCCTCACTTTCCCATCCCATCTACCGATCTCCATTCTTCGCCCCTGTGTATGGGTGAGGAAGCCGCACAGCTCATGAAATATTCCCCCAGCATTTCAATACAGAAAAACGGAGCCCAGGTATAATGTTTTTGTAAGACAATGAGAATTATTTATTTTTTTCTTTACTTACTAAAAGTCCCCATTGTTTCTGTAGATCTTTCAGCATGTTAATATTTTGAAATGACCCCCTCCTTGCTTTTTAAAAATGCAGGACCTTGAACACCATCACACACACAAACACACAAAAGGTTTTAAGATTCACTCGTCTTTGATACAAAACCGTGGGGTATCGTATAATCATCTGCTGGCTGGGAGAGCAGATGCTGCTCTCTTTCTCTGCAAACAAAGCTCAGATGAAAAGGGCAACAAAGCAAGGAAGATGTTAACGCCCACCACTCCTCTCCCACCGACAGGCCTGGACTTCCCTGAGGGCCTGCCAGCTCCCATTAGCTGTTCCACATTGGGCGTTCCTGAGTGATCAAAGAAAGGGTCTTCAGAGGATAATGTAAGGAAATTTTGACAAATGCAGATTAGCCGGGGCACTCTTTAAATGTATTCGGCGGCTCTGCCCACTTTTCGTCATTCTGGAAAGCACTGATGTATACGTGGCGGGCACAAGCATGAGAGAGCCTTTGCTGGGGCCCCTGAGACACCTGGGCTCAAAACTGGGCTCCACCGTTTCCTGGCAATGTGATCTGGACAATATCTTAAACTCTCGGAGCCTCAGTTTCCTCTGCTGTGTTATGCTGATAAGTTGGCTCTGGGGCATGAGTGGAGGGGAGGATGGAAAGAGGGAGAACCTCTGACTTGTAGCTTTTGCCAACTTCTGTGGCATAACTACTTCCACTAAAGCTATAGAAGGTATCAAGGGTTGTGGCTCAGAGTCTTGCACAACTTCTGAATATTTAATAATTGGTTTATTAATGAAATGATATCACTGCTGATCTGTAAAATGAGCATAACAGAATTTACCTCCTAGGGTTGTGGTAAAGATTAACGAGACAATGTATGCAAAGCTCTTAACACCCTAAATTCTGAAAAGTGGTAAATAGTTAGCAAATAATAACAGTTTTCATTGTTTTTGGTCGCATATCACTTTTAAGAGGTCCTTGTGGTTTTAGGAAGTCTGTGATTCTAATCCTGGCCTTAGAATATCAAATATTGCAAAAATGCCATGATTTAAAACAAACATTCTAAGGATGAAATTAATCTTACCTTATTTTACATCTTAAAATAATTATGTGTACTACCTAACATTTTAGAGGGAAAAGAAGGATATTAAAACATGATTCTGATTCAGAACTTCCTCTCCTCCAGTTCACTCTCCGCTTGTGCCCTAACAAGCTTGGAGGTGAGGCGGGTTGGGCTCTCATCTCCTATTTACACACCTGTTCTTCTTTCTGCCTTCTAGGTGAGCTCCTCCGGTGTCGAGTGCAAGGAGGCGATAGGGAGAGAGGGTGATGTTTTATCATGTAGCCGAGTGGGGCCCATGTCCCCACTTTTGCTCTTTCTTTGGCTTGATGGGCTGATAGTCACGAGCCACTGGAGTTGTCCCCTTGTTTCCCTGAGGTGCAGGTTTAGGCTCTGGCTTGACCAGCTTCTCCCCACTCACTCCAGTCACCAGCTGCTTACCCCACAGCCTCTGTGCTGGGGTGCCAGCAATATGGTGCAAGACAGGAAGCCTCCAATGAAGGTCACGCAACCCACAGACAGTTCACAAGGTCTTGTTGCGCCAGATGCTGGGAGCAAACTGTAAGCCCCAGTACAAGCCTTTTGTCAGCTTTGCCATCTCTCTCCTGTTCTCATAAACTCTGCTCAGATAGGCAGAAATAGGCAAGGCTGCTTGCCAGAGCAGAAATCCAACTGGGGAACCAAATATTGGTTTCCAGTCTTGGATATAACCATCTTTTTGAATGCATCTCCTGGTTTGTATTTTGTTTTTAATTTATTTATTTTGAGAAAGAGCATGTGCACACACACAGGAGAGGAGCAGAGAGAGAGAGAGAGAGAATCCCAAGCAGGTTCCAAACTGCCAGTGCAGAGCCTAACACGGGCTCAAACTCACAAACCATGAGATCATGACCTGAGCTGAAGTCAGATGTCTGAGCCACCCAGGCGGCCCAGCCTTCCTACTTCTATTAGAGAAGCAGCCTTCCCCGTCCCTGTTGCCCACTACCCCCCCCCCCCACCACCACCGTGGGATCCTCCACCATGAGCCCTGCTGTCTGCACTCAGCCCCAGCCTCCTATTATTCCCTTCCCACAGTTGGGGTTTAGATGGTATGTAGGTATAGTAGTTTGCTACGGCTGCCATAATGAAATCCCATAGACTGGGTGGCTTAAATAATAAAAATTTATTTTCTTAAATTCTGGAGGATGGAACTCTGAGATCAGGTGTCAGCAGGTTGGGTTTCTTCTTCCAGATTTCCTCACCAACCATATTGGATTACAGCCTACCCCAATGACTTCACTTTAATTCAGTTACCTCTTTATAGGTCCTATCTCCAAACACAGTGACATTCTGAGGTATTAGGAGTTAGGACTTCAACACAGGAATTCTGAGGAGACACAATTCAGCCCATAACAGTAGGGTGAGGTGGTTTCTGCTGGCCCCAGGTGTCACTGATGCTTCTCTTTAGAAAATTAATATTTCTGGTTTGTTTCAGCTTGGAGATGTTTTAGATTCTGAGAAGACAGGAAGAAGCCCACTTAAAATTTTATTCACTGGAAATACAAATAGTTAATGCTGAATATTTTTGAGGATTTCACTTTGCCCACATCATCCAAATAGCTGAACATATGAAATGTACAAGATAAGAAAACACTAGAGCACATGGCAGAACGAGCTGAAGAAAATGGAAGGAAAAGCTATGAAACATAGGAAAAGAACTGGAAAAAGGGATGGAAAGTGTCAGAAATAATTGAAAATATCAAAAATCTATTTTGAGACCACAGAAGAAAACCTAGAGTGTATTTCTACAAAGCGTTCTACAGGAATAAGCAGGATGGTGCAATCAAAACTCCACCGAAGAGACTGTGTTATGAATTTAAATAATCACCATAAATGCTACTGTTATTGTCTATCAATAACTTGGAAGTTAGTAGATTATTTCTACTGACACTTCTCATCCATTTTATGGTTTATTTAGCTATTGCTTTGGCTTTTATGGGGGACTCTTAACACCTCAAGATAATGTTTGTTGAATTTGACAAATCAACACATTATGCCACTGTTTACTCTTGTCTCCCAAACTAATTGATGGGTTTTCAGGAATTTCTGAGTGTTAACGACTGCTAATGTTCATTTAAATAAACAAGACACTGAGAGCAGAAAGATGAGCCAGGCAATCTTATGCGATGAGTACATTAATGAAAGTTAGCTCAATAAATCTGCTCCTGGATGGATGCTGGTACCGAAAATTTAGTTGCCTTAAGCTCATGCAAAGAAAAGAGCTAAGGGTAGTTGAGGGGAGCCCTTTCAACCCAATATGAACAAAATTTTAAAAATCAATATTTGTATTTCAAAACCATTTATTTTTCATCCTTTAAATTCTTAGTTATCATGATAGACAAATGGATGTTTATGTGCGTGTGTGTATGTGCATGTGTGTAAGAGAAATAATGAAATATTATAAAGAAGGAAGATGTTAAATATCCTCCCAGAGTACTATTTTATTTCTTTTCTGAAATAACTGGCAGAGAGATTAACATACATTTTGGCAGTCATTCAATATCATGTGTTTGTTTGAATTGCACTTGGGTTCTCCACCCTAGTGGACCTTTCTTGTTTGCTTAGAGTACAACAGAAATGCATTTGTGTGTGCATGTACTTCAGACAGGACCCGTTCACTCTTTCATGCCTCCTCTAAATCATATTCTTATTTTCCTAAGGAAAATGAGGACCTTGTTTTAATTTGCAAAAATAAGAAGTCTCTCCCAATTAGCTGATGTTGGCTTTCTCCCTAAGAATAGTCTTTCGTAGTAGGGCTGAATTTTATCCATTATTTGTCTGAAAATAAGTTATATTATTTGGTAGTACTGGGAATCATAAAATTTTGGGTAAATTTAAGTGAAAAGAGTGTCATCATTAAGATCACTTTTGGGTTAATCCAAAAGTAACAGTGAGGGATAGAAAAGAAATTGGAGAGAGGTAAAAACATGCTGGAAAGAAGATTTGGGGGATGCCAAAACTGCAAATATTTCATTTCAACTACCTTAAAGAAATTATGTAACAAAATAACTAGTGAAGTACATATTGCTTATTTTTGTAAATCTAGTGAGATTTGGATTGGCAGTGGTAAACCAGAAATCTAATATTTGCCTTTCTAAAAGACTTTTGAAAATTGTGGCCCACAGTCTACTTGATCAGAAACATCTAAACACTCGCTAAACCTACTATTCCTGGTCTCCTGAGATTCTGATTCTGTATGGCGACATTCAAAGGCCTGAATTTGTAGAGGGCTCTCCAGATGGCTCTGATGCACGTAGAAGTTTGAGAACAACTGTTTGGGGAAATAACTCTGCTCACAGACAATTTATTCTGGCAGCACTGATGCCTGCTTGTCTATTAATCTCTTTTTCCCTTCATTCTGTTGTACAATAAGTATAAGCCCACCAACTACCCATTTTCCTCCAGAGAGGGATTAGGTGAGAAGCCTTTTATATGGAGAAGCCTGTGTAGCCCAGGAAATGTTTTTTATTGACTAAAAGTGATTTCATAATTTCAGTACAAGAGTGTCTCTTTCATGAGTCTCTTAGTGTCAGATGGATGTATTTCAGCTGACATAAACAGAGAAAGACAGTCTTTCTGAAGTGAGAAACAGGTACTTTCATTATAAAACATGTTCATACTTTCACAATAAATTTCTCTGTAATATAGTTCAGAATTTTCACCTGTAGGACGAAATAACTTTGTTTAAACAAAAATATATTCTTTATGTCCTTATTTTGTGAAAGGACAAACTGAGACATGAAGATACCCAGAAAATTTGCCCAGTTTGTGATCAAAATTCCAGCGACATGGTTAATCTTTTAAAAAAGAAAACATTTATATCTTTTTCTTTTTGCTGATTCATGAAAGTAATATATAGCCTTTGTGGAACTTTTGAACTATAACAAAAAGTATAAAAATTAAATCATCCTCAATTTCAAAACTCAGAGGAAAACATTTCTAACTTTTTGGTATATTTTTCTCATTTTCACAATGCATGTAACTGTTAATATTGTGTACATAAATCTGTAGGCAATCCTGATCATTCTTTTAGGATAGATTCCTGGACGTGAAACTCCTGCCAAAAGAGACATTTTTAGGACTTTGGATACTGATTGCTAAATTGCTTCACAGAAAAGTTGAGCTAATTGGTATTCTAACAGTTAAAAGGATAATCAGGCTTCACGGCTTCAAATCAGTGTCTTTTTTTTTTTTTTTTTTTTTTTTTTTTTTTTTTTACCTTGTAAGGACACTTTACATGTTTAGCAAGTTCATGAATCTTTAGTGATTCTGTCTGAATTTTGTGCCTTATGCTTACTCTTTGAAGCTGAAGTTAGTGTAAGCAGTGGATTGAATGTGTAGTATATCAGACAATGTCTTCTGTCTTGCTAGTGACTCTGCTAACTGCAGTGTCTAAAGTTGAACCTGTATGATGCCCTGTCTCTAAAATGCTGTTTCTGTCAGGAGGTCTCCTGACTGTAATGATGGAAGGAACTAGCATGTGACAGCTCTTTGAGGTGCCAGGTATAGCCTCATTGCCCTTCACAACAGGTCATAAAGTACCTTCTTTCACGACACCACCCTCTTATAATAGTCTAGAGTATAACAGACATGTATGACCTTAAATTTGTGTATGAACTTTTTCAGTAGTGTTCTGTAGGTTAGTCTTTTTTTCCTCTAGTTTTTCCTTGTCAACAACTTGAGGACAAGAGAGCTTGACCACAACCTATAATTCTAGCTGGCATCCACGGCAGGACCATCTATACCTAGATCCTCAGTGTGGAATTAGGGACACTTTGGGTTTTCTTCTCATACAAATATCCAGATGTCATGATTTACTAAATTTACACATGTTATGATGGATGTCAAAACTGTGGAATTAAAACAAAATGCAGTAATGTGAGAGAGATAGGCTGATGTATTAGTCTGCCAGGGCAGCCATAACAAAATACCACAGACTGGGTGGCTTAAATAACAGAAATTTATTTTCCTGTAGTTCTGGAGGCTAGAAGTTCAAGACCAAGGTTCTGGCAGGTTTGATATCTTCTCCTTGGTTTGCAGATGGCTGCCTCCTGGGAATGTCTTCACAGGATCTTTTCTTTATGTGTGTACATCCTTGGTGTCTCTCTTTTTGTAAGGTCATACTGGGTTAGGGCCAACCTCGCATATATGACATCATTTAACTTGACTTACCTCTTTAAAAGCCCTATCTCCAAATACAGTTAGATTCTTAGGTGTCCTGAGGGTTAAGACTTTAACATGTGAACTTTGGGGGTGGGGAAAGACACAATTCAGTTCATAACAGCTGATGTATGTATGTATGTAAGTATCTAACATTGGATATCACTGAATGTGCAGACATTATTTTATTCAGAGATGGTTTGCTGATGGTATATTGTCTGGCCTTTGTCCACATTTCAAAGTCAAGACTTGTTTTATAGAACCTATGGTTTAGGATTAGTGGCCATTTCTTCACGTTCATAAATGTGAACAAGTTAAGGATGACCAAAAGTTTCAATCAATGTACGAAATCCAGGAATAAATGGTAAACTTGAAGTGATGATTTCTTCCGGCTCTAATAAGATAAACTGACTCCAGCAAATCTTGATGTCGCTTTGGATTTTACTCTGTCATGTGCAGCTGGTTTGTATATCCAGTTGTAAGACCTTGCTGGATGTTCCAGTTATACCGTGGAGGTTATGTGCACCGATTCTGCTAGTTTAAATCCTGGCTCTGTCACTATCAGATCTAGAACCTTGAACAAAGTGCTTAATCTCTCTACATCCCAGTTTCCTATCTGTAAAAATAGGAATAATAATAATACATAGAGCCCTTATTAGGAGTAAGTTAGTTATGCCAATAAGCTCTTAGAACTGTGTCTAGCACATGCATGTACTTAATGAATGCTAAGTCTTAGTATTTAGAAGCAGCCACATATTTTTTTTTCAGGCTGTTAGGATATCATTTTATTCACTCAGACTAGCAATTTACCAAACATAGTTGTATTTGCACATGATACATTGTGATACTGGGATTTATAATTAGAAATATTATAAATTAAGTATCTGACACAGAGCTCCTAAAAACCCTGGAATTTCCTAAGTGAAGAAAGTGATAAAGTGTTATGTTAATGAAGTGACTTTTGAACACACCTAAGGTGAGTCACCATGTGATTAGAGGGCTGGAACTTTCAGCCCTCCACCCCAACACTGGGGAAGGTGAGAGGGGCTGGAGGTTGGGTTCAATCACCAATGGCTAGTGAGTTAATCAGTCATGGCTAATGAGTTAATCAATCATGCCTTTTAAGGAAGGCTCCATGAAAACCTCAAAAGATGGGTTTGGAGAGCTTTGCTTTGGCGAATGTGTGGGCAGTCAGCGAGAATGACACTCCGAGAGCTGGAAGCTCTGTATCTTTCCCCATATCTTGCCCTATGCAGCTGTTCCATCGGGCTGTTCCTGACTTATATCCTTTTATAACAAACCAGTAATCTAGTAAGAAAAATGTTTCTCTGAGTTCTGTGAGCTGCTCTAGCAAATTAAGCAAGCCCAAGGACGAGATCGTAGAAACCTCTCTGATTTATAGCCAGCTGGTCAGAAGAATAGATAATAACCTGAACTTGTGACTGATGTCTGAAGTGTGTGCATGTGTATGGTGGAGGGCAGTCTTGTAGCACTGAGCCTTTAACCTGTGGAATCTGATGCTGTCTCTAGCTAGGTTAGTGTCAGAATTGAGTTGAATTCTTGGACACCCTGCTGGTGTCAGAGTATTGCTTAGTTGTTATGTGTGGGGACTCCCCCCAACCCCTACTGCACATTGGAATTGGCCTCAGAACACCAAAAACATAGGTACTCAGTAAATTTTTACTGAATGGATGCATGCGTGATATTTGAAAATTTCTTATTCCTTAGTTCTGCAGTAGGCGAAATTTAATTTGGATTCTGAGTAGCATAAAGGCAAACAAAAATGACTTTCAACTCTGTAGCTTTGATTGTGAAAATCCAAAAAGATGTTCAACATTAATATAACTTTTTAATGCTGAAGCAAAACAAAGGTCTTTGACAGCTGTTCTCAAGAATTTTGGTCTAAGACTCTTTATACTTTTTAAAATTATTGAGGACCCAAAGAGCTTTTGCTTATGTGTACTGTATCATATTTATCATATTAGAAATTAATAACATTTATGTATTGTCTGAAATAACAAAAATAAGCCCATTGTGGGTTGGTATAAATAGCGTATTTTTATGGAAAATAGCTGTAGCTTCCAAAAGAAACAAAAATTCGGTGAGTACAGTGGTGTTGCCCGACATGCTTACAAATCTCTTTCATGTCTGGCTTAATAGAAGACAGGTAGATTCACATACCTGCTTCGGCATCATTCTGTTGCAACATTTGTGCTGGGTACTTTTAAGAGACTGAGAATGAAAAAGGCAAATAACGTTTTAGTGTGATTCTGAAAATACGTTTGACCGGGTGGACCTCCTGAAAGGATCGTAGGGACTCCCAAGAGCCCCAGTCCACACTCTGAGGTTACTTGACAAAACCAGAAAGTTTGATTAGTGTTAGCTACATTATAAGTGCCTTTCTTGAATTTAGAGCCCTCTAATTGGGAATGTCAGTTAAGCTTTGATCTGGGATTGGCAGGTAGCATCCCAGGAAAAGTCTGGCGGTGTTGTTGAAGTACAGGTATAGGATCTAGAGTCTTGAGAAATTCTTTTCATTTTAATATGATCTTCCCCTTTGATGTGATAGAACTAATTGCGTATCTCAGTCTGTCAGCCAGATGTGATAGTTCTTTAGTAAGACGGCAATAAATAATTCCCAGATTAGAGTGATGGGAAATGTTCTCTTTTCTAGTACATGGTATCATTTCAATGTAAAGGGGAATGTTTCTGTCCTACAGATGCTTTGTTCTGTGCTGAGCATGTCATAGCCCCTAGGCTAAGTGGTCTCTAATTTGATTGTGTTCCAGCCTAATAAATTGTTTTTAACATGTTTATTTTTAGAGCAATGATTTATTGCTCTTTAAATTAAGAATTTACAAAAGCGACTATGTTCTCTCACTTTAGAAGAGCTTGACTCCTTCTTGGGAAATTCTTACATGTGAGCACAATTGAGTGTATTTGCCCTAAAAGAGATTCTCATGTGCTGCTGTGTGATGATTCTCACAAGCAGTGGCAACAGTACAGGAGAACATTCCAGTTGCTTCTCATGAATTTTAAGACAAGCTAACTCTCTGTTGAATGTCAGGCACTTTTCTATACAAATGCATTGTATGTTGAAAGCCTAAATAATCAGGAATTCTGGGATTTTACTCTGAGAAGTGTGGTATCTGTCTAGTAAGCACAATTGTGTGTTTTCTCCCATGGTAAATAATATACTGAAATCTTTTTCAGCTCCAAATATATATATTTTTAAATTTCATCCCATGCTCACAAGAGGGCGCTAATTTGTATTCATGCCTAAAGTGGTATCGGAATAAATTTCCTTAAATCTCTTATGGTCAAACTGGAGAAACCTTGGCCACAAGAAAACTGCTAATTGGTTTCCTTTTCTTTTAGCAGAATAATTTGAAATTTTACAAATCTTAGGTTGAAAAAAATGCGACATATCGCATACTTGTCAGATAGATGGGAAACCCAGTTTTGAGGGGAAAATTGATTTAGGGAGTAAAGATTCTGTTTTTTTGTTCAGTTTAATTCTTGTTAATTTTTAATTGGATTGTTGACATGACAATAAATAAAAGAGTATCAGGACTTACAGCAAACAATAAATATAAACCTATAAATACAAGTATTTAAATAAATACCAGGGTGTATGGGTCCAAGCATTGTTCATATCCTTGGATTAATCCATATTTCTGCTTTCCTTGTTATAGTAAAACAAAGCTTTTTAGCTCAAGCTAGTTCTCGTTTTTCCCCTGATTGCCAAAGAAGTACATATTTATTGTAGAAACCTCAGAAAATATAAGAAAAAATTTAAAAGGAAACAAGAATTACTCATAATCTCATAACATGATTAATCATAGTTGATATTTTGGTTTATTTCCTTCTACTCTTTTTATGTATATAAAAGTGTGATAATACTATGTATAGATATATAAATTTAGTTTTGTGTGCTACTTTGAAAAACTTAATGTTGTATAAGTTATTTTCAAGGATCATTAAATTGTTTTAGACGCACTTTTAATGACTGTCAAGTATTCCGTTGTAATTATCCTATTAATAAAAATTTATATGCTTTCTTTTTTTTTTTTACCAGGAATAATAGTGTGATGTTTTTATTCATAAATAAATCTTTGATAATATATCTGATGATTCCTGTAGGAATCTTACAGATTCCTACAAATGTAATTCCTAGGTGGAAGAATATGATCATTTTTAAGGTCTTTGACATATACTGCTACATTATTTTCTAGAAAGGTTTTTTACCAATTTCTACAATAGGAGAGTACCTGATGTTCACAAACTACCCTCATTAATGTTGAATATTTAATTAAAAAATAATAGCTAATTTGATAGGTGAAAATGTTAGCTAATTGTTGATCTAATTAGGATTTCCTTGTCAAGCTAGAGAAGTTAACTATTTTCTGTTTTCATTAGAATTTTTCTTTTTTTTTCCTGGGAATTATCTTTTCATGTCTTTTGTCCATTTTTCTACATGGTATATAAGATTCTCTTATCTTCATCTGCTATATTTGGAGTACTCCCTAGTTGGTACTTTGAATTGCTTATGGCTATATACGCGTGGGCACACACACACACACACACACACACACACACAGGAGCAGTTTTAAGGTTTTATCTATGTAAATCTTTTGAATACTTGTGTGGTGTCTGTCACTGATTTTTCTTTTAATGTGTAGAATATTCAGATAATTCTTTATTAAAATATTTTCTTATGATAGGGACAGGTTTTCAGAGGTTCTGAATTATATTTTAGCTTCATTTAGTAAAAGATTTACAGGAGAAATAAGCAGTTGAAATAATAAATATTGAGAAGGAAAAATAACACCTAATGTTATGTTAATTTGGGAATTATGTTAATTTTACCTGAATTTTAGAAAGATTTTGCTCCATATTTACACTATAGTCTTTTCTGGTAGGCATTTATTACAGTCTTCCCCATTTTTCTTGTATTATATGAGGATGATTGCAATCAAGGTGCTTTTTGAAAAATTATTTTTATTTCTTTTATTGATCTAAATCCGAGTTAGTTACATATAGTGTAGTATTGGTTTCAGGAGTAGAATTTAGTGATTCATCACTTACATATCCCACCCAGTGCTCATCCCAACAAGTGCCCTCCATAATGCCTATCACCCATTTAGCCCATCCCCCCACCCAACTGAGAATAAACCCTCAGTTTATTCTCTGTATTTAAGAGTCTTTTATGGTTTGCTTCCCTCCCTATTTTTATATTATTTTTCCTTCCTTTCCCCTATGTTCATCTGTTTTCCTTTTTTTTTTTTTAGTTAAAAAAAATTTTTTTTAATGTGTATTTATTTTTGAGAAAGAGAGAGAGAGGACGTGTGGGAGGGGTGGAGAAACGGAGACATAGACTCTGAAACAGGCTCCAGGCTGTGAGCTGTCAGCACAGAGCCCAACGTGGGCTCAAACCTACAAACCATGAGATCATGACCTGAGCCGAAGTTAGATGATCAACCAACTGGGCCACCCAGGAGCCCCACATCTGTTTTGTTTCTTAAGTTCCACATATGAGTGAAATCATATGATATTTATCTTTTTGACTGACTTTCTTCCCTTAGCATAATACACTGTAGTTCCACCCACATTGTTGCAAATGGCAAGATTTCATTCTTTTTGATTGCTGAGTAATATTCCTGTGTGTGTGTGTGTGTGTGTGTGTGTGTGTGTGTGTGTGTGTATACTACAGCTTCTTTATCCATTCATCAGTTGATGGACATTTAGGCTCTTTCCGTAATTTGGCTATTGTTGATAGCATTGCTATAAACATTGGGGTGCATGTGCCCCTTTGAATCAGCATTTTTGTATCCTTCAGATAAATACCTAGTAGTGCAATTGCTGGGTCATAGGGTAGTTCTATTTTTATATTTTGAGGAACCTCCATACTGTTTTCCAGAGTCGCTGCACCAGTTTGCATTGCCACCAATAGTGCAAAAGAGTTCAACATCTATTGTTTCCTGAGTTGTTAATTTTAGCCATTTTGGCAGGTGTGAGGTGGTATCTCATTGTGGTTTTGATTTGTATTTCCCCGATGATGAGGGATGTTGAGCATCTTTTCTTCTGTCTGTTAGCCATCTGGATGTCTTCTTTGGTGTCTGTTCATGTCTTCTGCCCATTTCTTCACTGGATTATTTGTTTATTTGGGTGTTGAGTTTGGTAAGTTCTTTATAGATTTTGGATACTACCTTTTATCTCATATGTCATTTGAAAATATCTTCTGCCATTCCATCAGTTGCCTTTTAGTTTTGCTGATTGTTTCCCTTGCCATGCAGAAGCTTTTTATCTTGAAGAGGTCCCAGTAGTTCATTTTTGCTTTCGTTTCCCTTGCCTCTGGAGACGTGTCTAGTAAGAAGTTGCTATGGCCCAGGTCAAAGAGGTTGCTGCCTGTGTTCTCCTGTAGGATTTTGATGGTTTCCTGCCTCACATTTAGGTCTTTCATCTATTTGGAATTTATTTTTGTGTATGGTGTAAGAAAGTGGTCCATTTTCATTCTTCTGCATGTTGTGGTCCAGTTTTCCCAGCACCATTTGCTGAACAGACCCATTGTATATTCTTTCCTGCTTTGTTGAAGATTAGTTATCCATACATTTGTGGGTCCATTTCTGGGTTCTCTATTCTGTTCCATTGATCGATGTGTCTCTTTTTGTGCCAGTACCATACTGTCTTGATGACTACAGCTTTGTAATACAGCTTGAAGCCCGGAAAATCAAGGTACTTTTAAATTTCATAGCTTCTCTGTAAAGTGTTGGTTACATCTTCTAAAGATGTTGAGTCACCTGTAGCTTTAGTGATGTTACTTGACTCTAATATTTTTGTTGTTTACTGATGCACAGTGCCTGGAACATAGTAAGTGCTTGGAGGTGTTTGTTGAGTGAATGAATAAATGAATGACCTAGTATTTTTTTTTTTTACTTTTTTAGAGTAAATTAATTGTCTTATCTCTTTAGGTATACTTAGACTGAACTTGATTTTTTGTTCTATTGGGCTTATCGTCTCTTCTCCAAGCATTAAAGAGGTGCCTCATTTTCTCATGCTTTAGAAGTACCAGATAACAGACATAAGGATCTAATCCTCTTTGGTTCTATTTCCAAGAAATGTGCCGATGGAAAATGAGTCCATTCCTCTCTCACTCTCTGTCTGTCTGTCCCTCCCTCCAATTTGCCAAGAGAACCAATCTTGCCAGATGACCATATGTTGGGTATGTCACGGAATTCAGCTTTGATTTCCCACGTTACTCAGGGTTTCTCTTCAGGCTGGACTAGTCGCCCCTTCCATCCTCATCACCATGAGCAGCAAGCCCTGACAACAATCTGAACTTCTCCCCTCCCAGGATTCTGTTCCCAGCCACTTTCCTTTGTCTCCCAGCTCTGTTCAGACCTCAGTCGTCTCTCCTTGGGTAGAATCTGTGGCAACCTGGCAAGACAGCCCACGTCCATGCTTTTAGGAGAGTTCTTCTCCTATGACAATGTAATACTCTTCTCTCCTCTAGGAACCCACTTCATTTGGATGTTATGAATCTGGTTGTCCATTCTTATTCTCTCAGTTAAGGCCCTGTTTCCCACTAAGGCTTCATTTCCCTCCTTTAGGGTTTCCAGGTTTAGCAAACAATATAAGATGCCCTGTTAATTTGAATTTCAGACAAACAAAGACTATTGTTTTTCTGTATAAGTATGTTGCATGCAATATTTAGGATATACTTATACTCCAAAATGGATAAAAGGGTGCCCTGTATTTTATCTGGCACTCCTGCCCTCATCCTGTGGCTCATTTCATAGCTCCTCTTAACTCTCTTTCTGGGGTCAGCTGGAACTCTGCCCCACTCACCACACCTCCTGTTTGAACTCCTCTCAATCAGGTCCCCATCCCGGCTTGGCTTGATCTCTTCCCTGAGCACCTGGTGTTATTAATTCTTCTACATAATTGCATACATTTTTTTCCAGTTTACTTTGTGTTATTGTCTGACTCACTTATACATTAGTTGAGGCTGTTGTGGTTGGGCTAGATGGAAAGCCACCTGAGAGCAGAAGAAGCCCCACTTACTCATGCCTGAAACTCACTCCTGCCTTAGCATCACCTCCCTTGTCAAAGGGCTTCAGCTGTTTCCATTTCCAAAAGCTGTCAGTGGAACCAAGACTCAGGTTGGTAAACTCTTCACTGTACAGCCCATACAAGGTACAACCCTCCATTACCCTATTAGAAGATTTCCTTATGAGGCAGGTGTTAGTTTCTGGTCCCTTGAAAACTGTTAAGAAGATTTTATTGGGTGTGCAAAGCAGATAGCAGCAGATGCAACTTAAGGAATGGTTTTGCTTCAGTGCTTTCCTTCTTTCTAACAGGAGTCGATTTCAGATATGTTCATTTCACCTATCTGCATCTAGAAACTATTAATAGCCCCTTTTCTTTCACTAACACAGCTTGTTCTCTAGCAATCAGCATACTGGTGTGTTCCCGATCCTGCTGTGTCCTGCCTTTACACCAAAAAGAGAAAATCTGGCTTAAATTACTCTTTTTGAAGCACAGAGGCATTAAAATTCTATTATTATTTCTTTTCGTCTCTTAGGCTCTTAGTGCAAGGTCACATACAAGGGTCTGTGGTAGAACATAAGAGCATCCAGTTCTGTTTCCGTGGGCACGTGCTGCGTGATCATCATTTTGTGGTCCTTTAACTTGTATCCAGTGGATCCAGCTGATGCGGTTTCCAGCATTGGAACCTTTTGTTTCCCAGCATGATGGGATGATGGAGCTTTTCGTACATCTCGGCAGGAACATTTGATTCATGTTTCTCTTAGCTCTGGCAGCAAAAATTACTTCTTAGGATTTCTTTTCCTTCACAGTGGTACCAAGTTGCTGTTAGCACAGCTCTGAAACTTTTTATACCCCTGTGCTGACATTGGGGCTTCAGAGTCTTTTTCACTTTCCCGATGGGTTTCTGTTTGTGCGTGCACACAGCAGCTATGGGGCCAGTTGCCTTGCACACTTGTCCAAGCCTCACATGTGCAATTGCAGTGGCAAGGCGGTGTCTCTCTGTAACGCACTGTCACCATCTTTGTTGATTTTAAAACAACCTGTGAGGAAAGCTTCAGGAACCTGCATGACTAAACCTCACCACCAAGGTGCAGATGGTCAGCTGTGCTTAGCCCCCTGCTAAGTCTGGGATTCTTGGAGATGCAACATTAAAGAAATATGGAAGATGATGGGGGTTGCAGGCACCTTAAATGTTAGCAAAGACTAATAATTAGGAGTGTCTGTTTATTCCCATTTCTTGAGACTCTAATGACCTTGTAAATTACAAGAACTGTATTGAATATTTGGTTCTAATGTTGTATATGTTGAGGTGTCCTACTAATTCAACAATTATGTACATCTCAGTGGAGGATACTACATTTTCTAGGGATATCACAAATGAAATTCAGGAGAAAGGAAAAGTGGAACAGAAAAGAGTTTCTGTTTTCATTCATTGACTGATCAGACAGTTGTTGAGTACATTCTCTGCCCCGCACTGTGTTGGTTGTTTTCCCTCTAGCTTTAGGGACCTCAGGGCTTGTAAAGGAGATACACATGAAGAAAAACAATCAGAGTACATTGTAGTAAAGGCTGACTAGAAATATTTAGAGTATCAAGTGAGTACAAGAGTCAGTGTAAAAGAATAACTTAATGATGCATGGATACCATTTGGTTTTTCAAAGTTGGTGACATTTGAGTTAAACATTGATGGAAGTAGGGATTTCAGCAGTCCTAGAGAGCATCCAAGGTAGCAGGAGGGATGTTAATGAAGATACAGGGGCAGATGAGGTGTTTAGAGTTATCCCATGGCAACAGGAAAGCCTAGATGGTTGAGGCAACAAGACAGTGATAAAGGGACATCGTCAGTTCTGAATTATGGAAACAAAGCTCAGAATGTGGGAAGACTAGTTTTGGCTATGATAAAAGCACACCATAGAGGCAGTGGCAGTGGGAAAGGAGAGGGAGAGGTAAATTTGAGACAGCTTTCGTTGAGAGGAAGAGGAGGAGATCCCTTAGTTCAGTGTAGCCAGATGTTTTGAGTTGCCATCAAACAAGATTGGAAACTGAGGATGAGAAGGAGGTTTGGGAGAAGGGGAAAGAAGTGTATTCATTATATTTGGCCATGTTGAGTTAACGGTGGAAACATCCAGATGGAGATATTGGAAATACCAATCTGGAGTGCAGGAGAGAAGTATATTATTTTAATAACTCAAAATTCACAAAAGAAATAGGACATTTTGGTATTGGAAATAGTGCAGCTCGAGGCAACCTGTCAGCTATGACTTGCTGTAGATATAGGTATGGTCAAACAAACACAAGTGATGGTTGGAGCTGTGGTACCAGAAGACACCTGCCAGGGAGAATGAAACGTATAAAACTGAAATCAGAATCCCTTGAACACTAAAGGTGGGGAGGAGAATAAGAGAAAGACAGCAGGAAAGGCTGACTGGGGGGTTCCCATCTGGGGTGGTAATGGTACATGAAGGGGGATGTGAGGGAGGAGACGTGTGAGAGGCTGGAAGTCGACAGCTAGAGTCAAAGGTCATGAGGGAACTAATCAGTTTCCAGTTCTTATTGGAACATTGGCATTAAGCTGTTCAGATGCCTCCATATGGTCCATTCCCAGGCATCACCAGCAGACTTCCGGGTCTATGTAGGGGGGCTGAAATGGGTGGGCTACTAGTTTTACTTAGCAGTGATGAAAAGGAAAACAGGCTACCTGAGGAGGAGTATGGTTAATGGCTCATGTTTTATTTTAATAATCTACTTTGAACTTTGAATTTCCTGAACTTTGCTCGAGAATATGACGGTGGTTGGATAAATGTTTGTGTATGCCTATACAAACTACCACCTATAGTGCTCTCTTATAACTTCAACCTGTAGAGTGGTTGTCAGTATTAGTTTTACTTTGATTTGTTTGTTTGCTTGTTTTTCCTTTTTTGCAAAGAAATAATTTTTAGGGCAGGTAGAACTTTCTGGTGTCTCTGCTGCCTGGTCGGTGTAAAGGATACTGGCATGCGTCTGACAAGTTATGCATTGCATTATCCACACTTTTCAGGACCACAGCTTTATGCTTATGCTTTTAAAGATACAACAAGAGAACCAATTCATACTTGATCTGGTGAACTAGTGCAATCCCTAAATGTATTTGGCAAACTTATATTTACTATGTATTTATTTAAGTTTTCTGTTTTTCCTTCTAAATGAATTAGCCTTTTCTGATATCTTTTTATGTGGAAATCATCTGTCTCTTAAAAATCAGATATAAGGAAGTTATTTTGATTCTAACTTTACACGGAGTATTTCTGACATATATTTCTTACTAGCTTTTTCTTCTGAGATGACAAGTATCTTTGAAAGTTACTGAAATGCAAAATGTAGGAAAGGAGACCAAGAAGTCAATATTTAATGAGGATTTGGATTAGCATCGAAACCTTCATCTTCAAGAAATAAAAACTCCTATGATTTTAGACAATGACAGAGTCTTTCTTTTTGGCCTTCACTCTCCTACACATAAATATTATAAAGATAAGAAGGGCAGAAACTATTTCAGTTTTTCTTGACAACAGCACCCAAAACATTAGCTGTGGTGAATAATGTGGGATGATGAGTTGACATTTAATTGGAGCAGAATTCATGTATGGATGGACAAAGGGAACCTCCACGTTGCTGACTTGTGAATAGGTTTCTCCGGATCGTAAAGTGCTTCCAGCTGGTAGGATTATATGAATGTTACCAACATGAACTTCCCATAAGGGAGCAATGGAGGTATGGTCTAGGGCTTGGGGTACTAATGCTCAAAGAGAATGAATATGGACCGAAATAAAAACCCATAGTTTTTTTTTCCTCCAAGTTTTCTATACATCATCACTCCTTTAAAAAAATCAGCAAAGTAAACATCCTGACTTTGGGATATTACCTGAGAGACACTCTGCAAATATATTCATTAACTTTTCTACTTCTTCAGGATCTCAGCTATATGATCTCAATTATCTGGCATTACTCACTAACTAATACCTTATTGAGGTGGTGGCATTTAAATTTCACCTCTTCTCCATCTACCTACTTTTCTTGATTCCACTCATTAAACTGGAGAGATTGGACTGAGGATCTTGTTCCAAAAGAAAGAAATAATAATTTTACCCTTAGCTGTCGGCAGACTTGTAATTGTATTCCCTTGGTCTCAAAGGGCAGTCAGCAATGGAGTGATGAGACACGAGTCTAAGACCTTGAAAACCAACCCCAAGCACATGATTTTGGATAGGTAGCTGGTGCTTGGTCTTTTCTGGGTGAAAAATTGTCAGTTGTTAATTGCAAATATGAGCTGTGGTCATCGAACATGGAACAACTCTTATAAAAGTGGTTTTCTTTAAGTTTCAATTGGTTACTTGGTTCACCTGTCTTAAAAAATTCAGAAGCAGTGATAAATCCACGTCATGCCTTTAGATAGGAAAGGAACTTTTTTGTGGCCCATAAAACTTTTAGCTTTCTGACCCCTCTAGTGAACTAGAAAAGTCTTTTTTTTTTTTAATTTTTAATGTTTATTTTTGAGAGAGAGAAGGAGGAGGGGCAGTGAGAGAGAGGAACACAGAATCCAAGGCAGGCTCCAGGCTCTGAGCTGTCAGCCCAGAGCCCGACGTGGGGCTCAAACTCATGAACTGTGAGATCATGACCTGAGCCGAAGTTGATGCTTAACCGACTGAGCCACCCAGGCACCCCAACTAGAAAGGTCTTTAAAGATAAAGCAGTAAAACCCATTTATTGTATAGATGAAAAAGTGAAGTAGAATAGGTTGTTTATCTCTATGTTTAATTAAAATCCATATAGATCCCTTATTTTTGTCGTGACTGGTCTGACATCCTGAATGTTAGCTATGTAGGTCCAGCTAAACTTGGAAGTCTAGGCTGCCATATGCAATTGGACTAGCCAACAGTGGAAGCTGCAGTGGGAAGACTGGGCCTCTCTGCTCCTTCTTGAACCCTCGAAGTTGTGTATTCTGTCATCTCATGGGCACCATCCAAACATCTTGTTCTAATCTGCCCTCCAACTACAGTTTCAACTATAGGAAAAAAGTAACACATTTAATCAAAAAATATCTCTTTATCTATTTGACAGTAACATTATCCCTCTTCTGTTTTCGGTTATTGTTATTGGCAATACTGATGATATTTTTCAGGGTTTGCTGTGGGCAGGTTTGCTGCCTATTTTTGTACAGGTTGCAAGCTAAGAATCATTTTTACATTTTTAAATGCTTGAAAAAATAAAAATAATGTTTCATGGCATCTGAAAATGATGTGAAGTTCAAATTTTAGTGTCCAGAAGTGAAGTTTTAGAGCATAGCCATGCCCATTTATTTGTGTATCGTCTGAGGCTGCTTTCTGGCTACAACAGCAGAACTGAGTAGTTGCTGGAAACACTGTCTCACCTGCAAACCCTGAAATATTTACCATCTGGTCTTGTACAGAAAAACTTCCGTCAACCTCTATACCACTTACTCTACGTATGTCAGTTTACTTAATCTGTATAACAATACTGCTCAGTATGTGCCTTTATTATTCCCTTTCTACAGATGAGTAAACTAAGGCTTACAAGGATGTGAGGTGACCACAGTGAAACAGCTAGGGGATGATAGAGCTGAGAGAGGGACCCATGTTTGTCTCATGTGGAAGGGCTACTCTTTGTCATACACTAAATTGCCTCCACTGTTGGCTAACAACTCAGTCCTTTTGTACAACCATGTTGCTGTCTCTGCAGTGCTTCATCGTTCTATCTCCATTAAATTGAGGTCAAGGAATGCACACTTGGAAGTTAATGCACAGTAAAGCTGAGCATAACATAGATCACAATTTGATAAATCTTTCCCTTAATTGAATGAGCAATCCGTCAAACTCTGCAGTTGATTGAGGCTTTGGTAGAATATATGTCAGAATAAAACCATAATGTGTTTTCTCCCTGTGGTCTAGATCTGTATCTGATGAACTTCCCAGAGTAAGTGCTGAGCCAACAAACTGATGGGAGTATGGGCCAGAACCAAAAGAGCAGCTGAACCCCAGGAGGAGGACACCATGAGAGTAAAAGTAGTGCTTTAAATATGGTGACTGTGACTTGAGCTTTTTAAATTGAGCCATGATTGTAATCATTTGGGTTTCTCTATTTTTGATGGTAGGGATTAGCTAAAAACAGACATTAGACAAATCACAATTCACTTGAAATGGGCACATGGAGGGAGAAAGAGCTTGAGAAACACAATCTGAATTTATAATTCAACTGGTGTGCAGAGTTGTTTGTCACCTAGAAAAATGCAACAATTAAAAACTCATTATATTATACATTTCAAATTGGAATACTTCAAGATGTTCACTAAACAGTGCAAAGGAACATCTGAGGCCCTTGAATACCTGTATTTGAGTGGCATAAATGTCTCTGTGTACATAATCTTTAGCCATATGCTCCATATGTCAAAATATCTTCAAAGAAACTGAATAGTGCCTCTCTCCATTGGCTCACTTCCTTTTGACTTTCAAGGCTTTCAATTAGTGAAGAAAGACAATGGTTCATAAAATCGCTTCAATTTTTTTTCTTAACGTACCTTTAAATTTGTAGGAAAATTAAAGCCAACGCGCATGCACTTATATTGGGCATCTTCTTAAAGTTAGGTTTCCTTTGTTTGCAAGGAGCAGTTGCAGAAATATCACTAGCTTGAATGAAAAGGGGAAATGTATTGCGCACATGGATATGATCCAGGGCTATCTTGTAGAATCCAAAGACAGTTAGTGTGAAGGGGCATCACAAAGGACTAGGCAGGGCTGGAAATGTTTGAAGGCAGGTGGCTGTGTTTTGGTCTCATTCTCACTCTGTCAGGCCATATGGTCTCTTGTTTCCGTTTCTTCCTAGTGTCTGCTTTTGTTTTCTCTTTCTGCAGACCAGTCTTTTCTGCTTCTCCTTTCACATTTTGGAATATGGCCTTTTCACAGCCACCAGAGACGAGCCAAAGTCCCAGTTCCAATTCCTAGGAGACAGAATCTGTTTAACTTAGCTTGGCCCATGGGGCCAATCCACCGTGGCCAGGGATATAGGTCTCACAGTTTAAACATGACCATTAGGATCCATTCTTGGGTTGAGGAGAATTTTCAGGAAAAGAAGTGGGAGACTGGGCAGAGTTTCAGAAATGTATCTACTACTTTCCCCAGTTGCCCATGACAGACCAAAAATGAATGGACTACTTATTTATTATATTTGTGAGATTTATTACCCAGATATATTATTCAGATATATTACTGAGATTATATTTGTGTATGTTTTTATATGTTCTGTTTATTTTCTACAAGTGCTCAGGTCCCCTGGGCTATTGGGCTGTTTGAAGCTGAATGTTGGAAAAGCTCACTGATTGGCCTGTATCCAAGCTCTGTTCCTGGTCACGTCTACCACTAGGCTTCTGAGGGCAATCTACCTCTGCATGGCTGACCCCAACTCTGCATAGCATGTGTGATCTTCCAACTTCACTAGTGGGAAATTGTTAGTCTATCCCTGCCACCCTGGCGAGTTTTGAAAGATGAGGAATCTCTGTATTTACCCCCCTTTTTAAAGATGACAAAAAGGGTCACATATTTCTGAGGCGCCATTGCTCTCTACTACTTCTAAAGAGCTTTTGTTCTTGACAATCACGGCAGATCCTACTATTGGAGATGATTTCCAGCAGCCTGTGTTGGACCTCTCATGCTTAGTTCAGTTCCTTGCCTACTATGTGACAGGCAACACGTTGTGTGCTTGGGCTGGAGACACATAAAGAGTTGATTTTCACATTTAGGTATAGAGACTTAAAAACATACAGGGTACTAAGGAGCACGGGGGAAGGGCATTCAGATGAATGTCTGGGTCTGAAGTGATGTTTCTTATTCCTAAAAGTCCTTTTAGGAGCAAGCCTGTGCCCCACACCTAGCTGCTTTCTCAGTTTCAGTTTCTTCCTGTTCTGCAAAACACCATTGTCATAAATCAGGGAGCCATTTATATATATGAGTCTGTTTCAGGGTCCTGTGCATTCATCTGTTTCCACTTGTGTCCATATTGTCTTAAGCATTGCAGTTTTATAGCAAGTTTGCTATCGAGGAATGTAAGTCTTTCAGCTTTCTTCTTCCACTTCCTCCTTTTCCTCATTCTCCTCCTCCTTCAGGATTGTTTTGGCTATTCATTTGCATAACAATTTTAGAATCAGGCTTTCAGTTCCCACCAAGAATTCTAGTGGGGCTTTGATTGGGGTGGCTTTGAATTGGCAACTCAATTTTGAAAAACTGATGTGTTTACAACATTGAGTCTTCCAATTGATTTGGTCTTTTAAAAATTATTTTCAATAAAGTTATGTAATTTTTAGCAGTAGAGTCTTGGATATATCTCATTAGATTTATTTGTAGATATTTAATGGGCTTCAGTATTATTATAAACGGTATTTTTGTTAAAACTTTATTTTTTATTTGCTGCTAGTGTAGAAATAAAACTCATTATTTTGTATTTCAATCTACAGTGACTTTGATATATTCACTCATTAATTCTGTTTGAATGTAGATTCTTTTGGATTTTCTGCATCTACAGGAGGTGTTCTGTCTTCTTCCAGCCCAATCCAGCACACCCAGCGAATCTGTTTGCGTGGATTTAGGATTTTACCAGAGCTTTGAATTCGAGCTTATTCCACTTTCCGGCTTCTCAAGCAAGGCATCACAAAGCCTGCTTAAAAATAGAGTGGGAGGGGTAGAGGAGAGAGGGTATGGATCCAGGAAGAACAAAAACAAATTAATACTTCAGTAATTATTGCTGCAAATATAAGCCCCTTGCATAGTTAAGTACTGTCCTCTCCCAGACATTCAGATTAAGTTTGTGATTAATCATTTTCTGCCAGGATATTTCTCTAAAACACATTATTTTAATTCTTTTAAATAACTGAAAATTTTCATTGGCAATACCAAATTTAAAATTTTGCAGTCCAAGCAGTATACGTTTTAAAGCTGGAAAAAATAGCTGTTCTTTCAGGAGGCTTGAAGCTCGGGGTGGTACAGTCAGAGCCCAGCAGTAGGGGGGACATTTGGAAAGGAAAGATCAGGATGCCCAGCTCCATAGAGAGGAGAACACTCAGGCAGACACCCATCACTCCCCCAGAGCTTGATCACTGCAAAGCCAGGGGTTGATCACTGCAGAGTTCCCAGCCCCTAGCAGAGTGCAGGACATAGCAAATGCTCTAGCAATGTTTATTAAATACACAACCAAGGTGAAGAATAATGAGTATCTCGTGTGTGAATCACTCAGAGCCACAATATCATTTTATCCCCAGGTGGGAGGCAAGATGGTGGGTTTTCTGTTTGTCATCATTTCATATCTATCCCAGAGCAGCAAGACTGTCTAGACTGACAGAACATCATACTCCATTCCCTATTTCTTAATTTAGTACATACCAGAAGTGTAAGGATTTCTCAGAGCCACAGAAAACCTCTCTTAAGAGAAAACCAGTAGAGAAACCTAATTAGAATATAGTGACACTCTCAAATATCCCAGCTCTATTTGCGACTGTGCAGAGTTAAATGAACAGAGTTCTCAGCCCCAGCGCCTCAACTGAGCCTTCTCTGGAGACAAGCCCTTGGTGTGAAAGTTGTCTCAGTGATATTATTTGAACATCAGAGATGTAGCTATCATTAATATTGACCAGCTGCACTGTAACTCTGATTTCTTTTATGCTACAGGGAAATGTGCCAGCACAAAAGGTTTCCCTGGGAGAAGAGAAGTACTGTTACTTCATAGTGTGGAATAAAGTTGGTTTCTTTCTTCTTTTTTTTAAATTTTAATTCCAGTAGAATTAATATACAGTGTTGTATTAGTTTCGGGTATACAAAGTTGGTTTCTTAGTATTTATTATCAAAGTCCTATTCAGGGCCGAGAAAAGGAGGAAATGAGTAGTTGCTGTTTAGTGGCTACAGGTTCAGTTTGGGATGATGAAAAATGTCTGGAGATGGATATTGGTGATGGCTGCACAGCAACATGAATGTACTTAATGACACGGAATTGTTCACTTTAAAATGGTTAAAGACGGTAAATTTCATGTTGTGTGTATTTTACCACAATGAAAAAGTCCGTCCTATTTTATGAGTTTTTGGAGGTGCCATATTTCAAGGCAGTTACTATGACCTCCATAGCAAGAGGGGTAGCAAGGGAGTTTTTAGTATCCAAGTAGCTGATGTGGACTAAAGTCCCAGCTGATTCTTGGCTGGTGCCCTCTCACAGGTCATCTCTGGAGGGGTCACTGCATTCAGGGACCCACCCCTTCCGCCCCCTCCCTGACCCCAGCAACTCCAGCATTGCACTGTGGTAAATAACAGGTCTCCCTCTCCAGCTAGAACAGTTACGGGAACAGCATCCTTGTACCATTTTTAGCTGAACACGTTTTATTCCTTTTTCTGTCCCCAAATGGGAGACCTTCTCTGTGCTGTCAAACCATGCACTGTGCTTTCTGAAAGACTGTCAGCAGTGAGGAACGTGCTTTTCCACTTGTAGCCTGTCAGATCATTTGGGATTCCTCTGCATGTAAAGTGGCCTGTCTGAGGAGAAAGGCCTCCTCCTCAAAATAAGTTTTGGTCTGATTGTCACATGTAGTTTTTATTTTGAGGAGATTTAATCGCAGGCATTTAATTTTGGGACATTCTGAGGCCCTCTTGATTCACCGAAGGGGTTTAAAAAATGAAAATTGGATTGTAATTTCTGACCTTACAAATGATGTGTTTTTTTGTTAATTAAAAAAAAAAAAAAAAAAAGAGCCCTTCGGCCCCTAGATGGTTTAGTTGGTTCAGTGTCCGACTTTTGGTTTCAGTTCAGGTCATGATCTTGAGGTTCGTGAGTTTGAGCCCCACATTGGGCTCTATGCTGACAGCACAGAGCCTGCTTGGGATTCTCTCTCTCTCTCTCTCTCTCTCTCTCTCTCTCTCACTACCCCTTCCCTGCTCATGGGCATGCACGTGCTCTCTCTCTCTCTCTCTTTCTCTCTCTCTCTGAAAATAAACAAACTTAAAAAAAAATCCCTCATAAATACAGTATTTAAAGTTAGGTATCCTAAAACTGGGAATAATTACTAAGCTTAGTGTTGGATTTAATTCATTTCCTCAGTGAATACGGATACAGGTTTGTAGTGGTTTATAGGTATAATAAAGTAAAGCAATAAGTATTAATGGCATTGTATGCTTTATAAGAAAAAAAGCAACAAAGATGACTAGAACAAAGCTTCCAACTTGATTTTCTTACAATGCTTTTATTGGAAATATCAAGTGCATTTGGCCTTACAAATGACAACGATTTTTTCCATTTTGCAAGCTGTTTTGTTCTACTTGTAGTGGTGGGTTTTTTGTTTGTTTGTTTGTTTTATTTAGCTTTGTTTTGTTTTGTTTTTGGTAGCAGAGTTGAGCCTAATTTAGGGTATAATTGTGACAGTGATGCTCTTAAATTCAGAACTTTCTTTCTGCCTGAACATCTGATTCAGAGTGGCAGCTGACAGTGATCATTTCCTTTGGTTAGAAATGGTTAAGTGGATAGCTTCCATTTTAAGGGCACTTGAATTATTTGAAAACATTTTTAAAAAGCTATTAGGTGAGACTCTATATCCCAGATACTCCTACTGATATTAGTGAAGGACTAGAATTCTGAATCCTGAACTAGAATGTGTAGCTAAATGTATATACTAAGGAACTTCTGGATTATTCTGGAGGCCAGTAGGAAGTGTGAATAGTCTTACAAGAATCTCACACTTGGGCTGAGTTTGTGCCATATGCTTCTTTTCTCCCCTAGGGTGGAATGTCTTCTTTAGTTTATTCAGTGGTAAATTTCGAGCACAAGTCACTAGATAAATGAACAAGTATATTATTTTAATAATTTAAAATTCACAAAAGAAATAGGACATTTTGGTGTAGGAAATAGTGCAGCTCAAGGCAACCCATCAGCTATGACTTGCTTGTGTTTGTTTATATCCCATTTGGAGGGATTGCACGTATATTAGCTCGCTGGTTCTTAAAATTAATCTGTGAGCAAGTACCTACTGCGTGCTGAGCCCTGCGAGGCATCAGAGAGCAGATAAGAGAAGATGAAGAGATGACTTTTGCCCTTTAAAAACCTGTTCTCGGGGTGCCGGTTGAGGCCACGCTCAGGTCCTGATCTCACAGTTTGTGAGTTTGAGTCCCACATCAGGCTTGCTGCTGTCAGCCTGTCAGAGCAGAACTTGCTTTGGATCTTCTGTCCCCCTCTGTCTGCCCCTTCCCCCCACTTGCGCGGTCTCAAAATGGACCGTTGGAATTTAGCAACATTAATAGGAGAGTGTTGCGTGGGGTTGGGGGGAGAGGAAGGCTAGCCCACGCTGGGGTAGCTGTGCCTCTGTATTAGCTGCAGTTGGAGTGTCAGTCCCATTCACCCAGTCTGCTGCTGGTTCTGCTGTAAGTCTTCAAAAATAACCAGGACTTGGTGAGATTTGCCTAACTTGTGGGAACTAACGATATTATCTTCCAAATATAAAAAAAATTGGGTATAAAGTTATCAGTGAATGTTTCGGTGATTCAATTAATGTTTTGTCTGATCAGAGAAATGAGCGGACATTCTAATTGCAGAAATTATTGAAAGTGTAGGAAAATATAAATTAGAAAATAAAAATCATTTGTAACTAGGACCAGATCAAGGCATTCAGAGCAAATCAAGAGATTAAGCAAAGAATAGAAGGATATAATCCCTTCAACCCATGTTTGTATTTCGAAATGAAAATACTACCAAACTGCGCAGTAAATATAAAGAAGTCCAGCCATATTCTGATTTTTCTCATGATGACTAATTCATTGCTTTTTCTTTTTTAATCATGAAGTTCTTTCAGAAAAAAAAAATTGTTGCTTTTGCTTTGCTGGTGCCTGAGCCACATTGCTATGCCTCCCTCCTATAACCCAAAGATAATCCTTCTTTTTATTTTGATGTATATTTTTCTAGAATTTTCTTACATAGATAAAAGCAAATTTTATAATTAAGTTTGGGTACTGAACATGTAGCTTTTTTTTTTTTTAATTCTGAGTTTTCACTTAATACATCATAAGGCTGTTCTCATACCACTAAGAAATCTCTGAAGGCACTTTCAGTGTCAGAGCCATGGCTATATTTAACCAGTCTCTGAGTGTTCCTGGTTTCATATGCTTAAATAAAGTTCTATAAACAGCTTGCAGCATACATCTTTCACGCTATTTCTGATTTTTATTAGTGTTAGTTATCTGGTTTCAGTTTACAGACAGCAAGTCTGTCTCTTGGTATCTTTAACAGTCCAGAGTGGTTTTATTTTTAAAAGGAATAATAAACAGCTTTTCCCGTTTGATAGAAAAAATAGTATCTTCTTTTACCTTATACTTTTTTGGTTAGTAGCAGAATACATTTTTGCATGTACTTACTAGCCATTTAAAAATTTCTGTCATGTTCATTGAACATTTTTATCTCATGGTATGAAAATTTTTGTAGGTGCTGTCTTTATATTAAGGATACCAAACTTTAAAAAGTATTTCTTGGGAATATTTTGTCTCTCTTTTCTTCGCCTTTTAATTTTATGGCATATTTAATATAGGAACATTTAATCTAATATAGCTAAATGTATCAGTATGATCTTCTGAATTTGTTCATTACTTAGAAAGCCCTTCCCCACCCTGAGAGCTATATCCAAGTAGATTTTTTCTAGGCTTAATTTTTTCCCCCTTTTTTCTTCTTTTTAACTTCTTGTACATCTTCTGACTAATGTTTTGCACAAGGTATTGTCTATTTCCATCTACCAGTGATTTGACATCATTGTATTTGAAGTGTTCAGTTCTTAACTTTGGGAGATAGGAGACCCAATGGGTCATCATTCCTTGTCTTAGTATTCTGAAATCTTTTCCTGCACATTAGGCAGGTGTGAACAATCCAACCACTCCCTTAACTTCCCCTCTTCATTTCCTTTTCTTTGCATTTAGGTCCCTCACCGCCTCTCATCCTCTCCCAACTATCATGTGAGGAATACAAAATCTATCTTCTGTCTCTTCAGCTGGAGATGTGTGAAGACCTGGTCACAGAGGAGTCAAAGTAGGAAATATGCTGACTTTGCACATCATATGCCTTTCTGACTGACAGAAATTGCTGACTTTTGTAGCTGTGGGAGATATTTCCTATTTAGCTCCACTTACTTTCCTGTGAGACAGATTTTTTTTAATGGAATGGCTTAAAGTTGTTGTTGTTTTAATGCAAAGAAGACACAGTCAGAAGTGAAAGATTTTCAAAGCTAGAATGGTGCAGAGAGAAATTCAGTTTCTTATTTTGAGATTAATTGATAGTCTTTCCAGGAGTCATCCGTATTTCTGGAGTATTTTAGTTTCATTAGCTTCATCCCTCTACAATCTATACCAGAAAGATAGGATTTTTGCAGATGGCAGTGGGCCATGCTTCATTTCTGGTCAAATCACATCATAATGATACCACTTATTCATCCATAAAAGCTTGTGGAAGTGCACTGAACATCTGCACATAATGCAGCCATTCATGCAAAGAAAGCCGAGGACCCTGTTTATCACAAGGGATCTGCGAGCTCTCTCTTCCTGCTCAGTCTGTCTCAGGAGTTTCAACTGTCCTGGGAGAGAAGTGCCAACAGCCCATTAGCCTGATGAGCCAATCCATAGAAACATGCTCTCTTTGCCCTCGCAGATGCCTGGCCGAGCTGGAGAGCAGCCAACGTGATTTAGTTCTGGAGCTCATCAGCATCATCTTCCTTCTTTATCCCTTTACTCCTGAAAACATTACTATGGTAATGTTTACTGGGGACCACACGGTCTGCATAAACTTAGCCAAAACAAGTTTGAAATTTTTGAAATCAGAGCAATCCCTTAAACAGATGCTGATACAGAAGTACTAGTTCAATGCAAAGCATAATAATAGTTCTCTATTTCAAGTCACCGTAAATATGCTTTCACTTGTCCAGTTAATAGATTTTTATTAAGCAGGTACCGTATGCCGGTAATACGGAGATAGTGAACGAGGAAGAAGTTGTTTTACATCCTTCAGTGTAATTCAAGTACAACAAAAGATTCTGGACTAATCCTTTGACAACTTTTCTTTATAATTTTCCTGGAGATCAATTCAGCTTTAACTTTTTGTAATTATTGCATAATTTAGATCAGAGCTTGAGGAAAAGTCTAGCAATCTGAACAGTGTCCCTTCTGACAGTGTCCTTAACTTGTTCAGCTTCAAATAGCTTTCTTGTTTTCTTAACTGACGTGTATTTTACATTTACCCATAACACACTCCTCAATCCATATCTGTTGTAAATAATGGTAGTACAATGGGTAGGAACTTACAGTCCCAGGATGAGTCCAAATATAAATGTATTAGTTTTTTTATTAAATTGAGGCATATTTGACATATAATATTATATTAATTTCAAGTGTATAATGTATTCATTTTTTATTGCTGCTGTAACAAATTACCACAAATTTAATGGCTTAAAAACAACACAGATGTTCTTCCACACTTCTGTGGGTCAGAAGTCTGAGTATATGTGGCTGGTTTCTCTGCACTGGGTTTCATGAGGCAGAAATTAAGGTGTCAGCCAGCCTGACCTCTTGTCTGAGGGTGCTGTACTCATTCAGATTGTTGGCAGAGTTCAGTTCCTGTGGTTGTAAGACTGAGGTCCCAGTTTCCTTTCTGACCGCAAGCTGAGAGCCTTTCTCAGTTCTCAAAGGGCACCTGCCTCTCTTGGCACATTCCCTGCTTCCATCTTCAAACCAGAAATCTTGCATCTCTTGGAACCTTAACACTTTCAATCTCTCTGACCCTCTCTTCTGCTACCTCTCTCTCTCATTCTAGTCAGAGAAAGTTCTGTTAAGGACTCATGTGGTTAGATTGATTCCACCTGGACATTGCAGGGTACTTTCCCAATTTTAAGATCTGTAACCTTAATTTCATCTAGATAGTCCCTCTTGCCATGGAATGCAACATATTCACAGGTTCCAGGGATTAGGATGTGGACATATTTGTGGAGCTATTTTGCCTTCCACAGCTTCCAAAGACCTCCTCAAAAGAGCTCTTTCTGACTATTCAGATCCTTACCACAATGCTATGAGATGGGTACTATGTAGCCCGATTTTATGGGTGAGGAAAGTGAAGTTCAGAGAAGGTTGGGAACTTGCTCAAAGCTTTGCAGCTAATAATGTTGTCATTGGAATCACCAAAGCTACTGCATTGCATCTGTGAAAAACGAGTCATATAAAATATTGTTGATTGATTGGATATGGTTTTTTTTTTAGTTTTTTAATATTTATTTTTGAGAGAGAGATAGAGCATGACCAGGGGAGGGACAGAGAGAGAGGGAGACACAGAATCTGAAGCAGGCTATTTCTCAGCTGTCAGCACAGAGCCCAACACAGGGCTTGAACTCAGGAATTGTGAGATCATGACCTGAGCCAAAGTTAGATGCTTAACCGACTGAGCCACCCATGTACCCTGATCAGATATTTGTTGATGTGATTAAATAATTTGGTAAAGTTAAACTTCATCAGAATGTTTCGGACTCTCCAAAAAACTAAGATGGCTGAGAACATGTATGCACCTTCTTGAATAATTTCTGCATCAGATATTTACACTCCTTGTTTTCTATCAGTTTTTCAGGCGAACCGATTAATACAACTTAAAACGTTATTATGGAGTGAGAATACTAATGCCTTGTCATTGGTATATTTGGCATCTCAGTAGTCTAGTCTGTAAGTCAGATTTTATAACATCACACTCTTTGAGGTAGCACTTTGAATTAGCATCCTTTGAATTTAGCACCCCTGACATCTCACCTAATGTGGGAGTCTGCTAGGCACTATTTCCAACTCTCTAGACTCATCCAGCTTGAGTTTCTTCTCACTACTAGAATACTAACAGTGTCACAGTCTGCTATTTTTGCAAGGTAGTCATTTTTACCAGTGGATAGCTTTAATAGTTATTTCTTCTTTCATAAAATACAAATCTTGCTTCCGCCATTTTCCACCCCCAATATTTATTATGAACTTTAGGAAACATTTCCAACATATTTCCCAGAAGGAAGAAAATTGGACAAATATATCCAAGTGTTCTGCTAAATACCAGTGAAGGCCTTTGGGAATTTCACTCAAATTTAAGTTCAGCGAAGGCAAGGATATTGTCTTATACACCCAGTGCATTGGCAAATAGAAGTGCTAAGTATTTATTGAATGAATGAAGCGATAGATGGATGACGATTTACATTTTCCACATATACCAAAGAGAAACATATTTAAGTTCTGCTTAAGAAATGAGCAAATACATTTTATTGGGATGTTTTAATAGACTGGATGGATTGTATTATATAGAAAGAATGTGTATGTATAGTTTTCATTTTTCACAAAAGGAGATGCCATTGTTGAATAAATTTTAAAGGAAATAAAACATCAGTATGGGGGAATCCTTAATGCCATGTTCCATATTTGGAGAAATACGTATCCTCCATGGCTGAGGGAACATTATAAAGGCTAGCATATAGCAAGTAATTATCTTTTCAATGTGATGTTTTCCGAAATCCCCAGTTAAAAATACGAAAACTCTACATTTGTATTTTTTAAATGAAAAGTTGAAAGAGAATATTTCAGTGTTAAGATTCTGCAGTGATTTTAGCACAGATTTTTAAAACCCAAAGGCATTAGAGTTGTGCAAAAGTGAACATTTGCACGATGGTGCCGAAGAAGAATTTCTTTTTTCCCAGTTTAAATAATGGCTTTTCCAACTCTTTTTTGATCCTGTCTCAGGTGATTACTTGGTATGAGAGACATTGTCTCGACGTATTCAAAAAATTACCTTTTCTCATGATGTGAGACTTTCCAAACTGTCTGGAAGAAAAGGCGTAAGAGAGAAGAAAAAAGTAGTATCAGAAGTAAGACCCTCGACATTATTTTTGAGAACTTCAAACAAATTTGGCAGTCATTCTTACAACTCTAAACGTGCTACTTTTAGATCGGTTTTCGATTTTTCAGTTGTGTGTGCTTTTTGGAGGTTGCTTTATCTCTCTTTTCTTTTGTCAATATATGAAGTTTATTGTCAAATTGGCTTCCATACAACACCCAGTGCTCATCCCAAAAGGTGCCCTCCTCAATACCCATCACCCACCCTCCCCTCCTTCCCTGCTTTATCTCTTCACGCCATAGCCGTGAAGCCAGTCTTCATCGCTGTTGACGTCTCTGCACACAGTATTCAGATTATGCCCAATAAGTCCACCAGCACACACACTGCACACTACTTCGTTTAGGACCTACAACCACGTGTGAACTTCAGTGAAGTTCAGTTATAAGGTTATCAGTTGAATCTCAGTGTAAAATAGATTAGGATGCGTGTATGATCTTTCAAGACTCTGCCACATCAGAATTTCCTTTGCTGTGGGATGAGTGCCCGTGTGTGTGTGTCTGTGTGTCTGTGTGTCTGTGTGTGTGTGTGTGTGTGTGTGTGTGCGTATGCTTAGCCCTGTCTGAGGAGATTCAGATGGCCCTTCTAATAAACCCAGAATAATGAAAACCCCCCAAAATAATGGAAAGATTATTTCTGAGATTCCACAGACTTAGTTAACTGTAGCATCATGATAATGTCCTGGAATGCACAGGCCCAGGTGTAGGAGGTTCTGGTTGGTTCTGGGCCTGGCTGTCCTGGCAGCCTACAGGCTGTGGTCTCTGGATGAGTTTCATCCATTAGAATGGGTGTCCTTCATGTAGTGCCGCCCTGGTTAGAGGTCTGGGCACTGGTGTGCTTCTCTTTATTTCGGCCTTCTGTTCACACGTTGAGACAGAGTCATGGAGGAGAAAAATCTCAATGACTCAGTTTTCTCATCTGTAAAATGGTAATCATAGTGCTGTGTTACTGTGACGATTGAATGAATTAATACATGTAAAGCCCAAAAGTTATGCTTCATCCCTAACTTTATATTCATGATTTTACATTCCTTTTCTTAAAAGTTGTATAAAGCTTCAGGTCCCAGAAAATGTCCTACCTGGCAGGCAGAAGTGAGAAAAACGGTCACTATTCCCACAAAGGAGATGAGGCAGGAGTGGAGGACCACAACATCGTTCATAACACGAGAATAATGACATCTTGGCTACCTCACAGAGATATTGTCAGGTTCAAAGAAAGAATGCATGTGAAAGTAACTTAAAAATATAAGTTACCAAGTTATTATTATTATTATTATTATTATTTTTTATTGTTTACAGCTTTATGCAAGTCCTGTACTTTGCAAGTAACTTAAAAATATAAGTTACCAAGTTGTTTATTGTTATTGTCATTATTATTATCATTATTATTATTATTATTATTATTTACAGCTTTGTGTGCAAGTCCTGTATTTTGCAAACACAGTAGGCAATCTGGATATATGTACAGCAGGCCACCTTATTTTTTGTTATATTTCTGTGAAGCATTCATTTCTTTCTCAAAGATGGTGATTGCACAGGATAATTTAGGTATAGGGAGAGCGTTATTTTGAAGTTTTTTTTTTACTTGTTTTTTTTTTTACTTTTTTATTTTTTTTAATTTACATGCAAATTAGTATATAGTGCAACAATGATTTCAGGAGTAGATTCCTTAATGCCCCTTACCCATTTAGCCCATCCCCCTCCCACAACCCCTCCAGTAACCCTCAGTTTGTTCTCCATATTTATGAGTCTCTTCTGTTTTGTCCCCCTCCCTGTTTTTATGTTATTTTTGTTTTCCTTCCCTTATGTTCATCTGTTTTGTCTCTTAAAGTCCTCATATGAGTGAAGTCATATGATTTTTGTCTTTCTCTCACTGACTGATTTCGCTTAGCATAATACCCTCCAGTTCCATCCACATGGTTGCAAATGGCAAGATTTCATTCTTTTTGATTGCCAAGGAATACTCCATTGTATATATATACCACATCTTCTTTATCTATTCATCCATCGGTGGACATTTGGGCTCTTTCCAAACTTTGGCTATTGTTGATAGTACTGCTATAAACATGGGGGTGCATGTGTCCCTTTGAAACAGCACACCTGTATCCCGTGGATAAATACCTAGTAGTGCAATTGCTGGGTCGTAGGGTAGTTCTATTTTTAGCTTTTTGAGGAACCTCCATACTGTTTTCCAGAATGGCTGCACCAGCTTGCATTGCCACCAGCAGTGCAAAAGAGATCCTCTTTCTCTGCATCCTGGCCAACATCTGTTGTTGCCTGAGTTGTTAATGTTAGCCGTTCTGATAGGTGTAAGGTGGTATCTCATTGTGGTTTTGATTTGTATTTCCCTGATGATGAGTGATGTGGAGCATTTTTTCATGTGTCGGTTGGCCACCTGGATGTCTTCTTTGGAGAAGTGTCTATTCATGTCTTTTGCCTGTTTCTTCACTGGATTATTTGTTTTTTGGGTGTTGAGTTTGGTAAGTTCTTTATAGATTTTGGATACTAACTCTTTATCTGATATGTCATTTGCAAATATCTTCTCCCATTCTGTCGGTTGCCTTTTAGTTTTGCTGATTGTTTCCTTCTCTGTGCAGAAGCTTTTTGTTTTGATGAGGTCCTAATAGTTCATTCTTGCTTTTGTTTCCCTTGCCTCCCGAGACATGTTGAGTAAGAAATTGCTGTGGGCAAGATCAAATTGCTTTTTGCCTGCTTTCTCCTCGAGGATTTTGATGGCTTTCTGTCTTACCTCTTCCTGAGGTCTTTCATCCATTTTGAGTTTATTTTTGTGTATGGTGTAAGAAAGTGGTCCAGATTCATTCTTCTGCATGTTGCTGTCCAGTTTTCCCAGAACCACTTTCTGAAAAGACTGTCTTTATTCCATTGGATATTCTTTCCTGCTTTGTCAAAGATTAGTTGGCCATGCGTTTGTGGGTCCATTTCTGGGTTCTCTATTCTGTTCCATTGATCTGAGTGTCTGTTCTTGTGCCAGTATCATACTGTCTTGATGATTACAGCTTTGTAGTATAGCTTGAAGTCTGGGATTGTGATGCCTCCTGCTTTGGTTTTCCTTTTCAAGATTGCTTTGGCTATTTGGGGTCTTTTCTGGCTCCATACAAATTTTAGGATTATTTGTTCTAGCTCTGTGAAGAATGCTGGTGTTATTTTGATAGGGATTGCATTTAATATGTAGATCGCTTTGGTTGGTGTCAACATTTTAACAATATTTGTTCTTCCTATCCAGGAGCATGGGATCTTTTTCCATTTTTTTGTGTCTTCTTCACAATTTCTTTCATAAGCTTTCTATAGTTTTCAGTGTATAGATTTTTTACCTCTTTGGTTAGGTTTAATCCTAGGTATTTTATGTTTTTTGGTGCAACTGTAAATGGGATCGATTCCTTGATTTCTCTTTCTGTCGCTTCATTGTTGGTTTATAGGAATGCAACCGATTTCTGTGTGTTGATTTTATATCCTGCAACTTTGCTGAATTCATGAATCAATTCTAGCAGTTTTGTGGTGGAATCTTTTGGGTTTTCCATAGAGAGTATCATGTCATCTGCGAAGAGTGAAATTTTGACCTCCTCCTGGCCAGTTTGGATGCCTTTTATTTCTTTGTGTTGTCTGATTGTAGAGGCTAAGACTTTGAGTACTATGTTGAATAACAGTGGCGAGAGTGGACATCCCTGTCTTGTTCCTGACCTTAGGTTGAAGTTCTTATTGGAAATGAAGTTGTTCATTTCAAATCTTGAAATTGAGTAACCCTTCTAAATGCTGCTATAGAGATAATATCAGCAGAAACTTTTGGGGTTCCATTTAGCATCCAGACTTTCTATTTTATCACAGAGAGTTTTAGCAGTGATTCAAAGTGCTTCTTTCAATTGTGAATATCTTGCTTAATGTCTGAAACTTAAATCCTTGTGAAGTATGCTAGCCATTTGTTTGGAACACAAAGTTCTAATCATACTAGAGTCTGTCCTACCATCACCCAAATTTCAGATAAATTAAACTCAAAATCCAACAATTTATATTGAGTGTCTGCTATGTATCAGGAATAGTTCTAGTTGCTGAGCATATAAAAGCAAGCAAAATACAGTCCTTGCTCTCAGGGAGCTCACAGTCTAGGATGGAGAAATAGACAAACACATAACAAGTAACAACTTGAACAATTCGATGGATGTTGTGGCAGAGGTATTCATTCGCAGGTGTTGGAGTGTGACAAGAGAAGCGTCATCACTTAGATGGGTCCAAGAAGGACTTCCAGAGGAGAGGACAGACAGACATGTAAAGTATGCCTAGAACACAGTGAAACAGAGAAGGAGAGGAAAGGCATGGAAGAATGGAACAGCTTGCTGTGTCCAGAGCATGGTCCCAATATGTGCCTGCCTGCTCACCATGTGCACGATGTTATGCAGCAGAGAGAAAGCAGGCCTTAGGAAGCCTCCAGTGGGACACTTAGGAATTTGGCCGATGTTGTAGAAATCATGGAAGTCGCTGAAAGGCATCTTCCCTCTCTCTGTCAATGAAACCACTTTCCTCCAGTCACACAGATTTAAAACCACAGCATCTTCTTTACTTTTTCTCTCCCTGTACTGTTCTCCAAACCATGTTATAACTCTCCTTTTAATCTGTCCTTCGTGGTGTCTCTAGACTTTCCCTCGTCTTACTATTTTGCCTTGTTTTTGGCTCATCTTCCCAATATGGGATCACTGCCAGGGCCCCCTGAATGCTGCCCCTGCCTCCCTATTCTCCTCTCCTCCAGTGTGTTCGATATACCTACCCATGGACAGTTAATTTACTTAAATCACTTTAGCTTTAGAAGCCTTTAGCAGGTTTCTGTAACTCATGGATTTCCTCCAAATACAATATATAAATATTGACTTGGAATGAGCTGAAAACATCTTCACTTGGTCCACCGAGCCCATGAAGAAGCACCAACCAGCCAGTCGTCCACCCTCAACTGGACTGCCCTTCTCCCTGGTACACACCCTCTGATCCAGCCAGATTGGCTTCTCGTGCTCTTCCCAGCTCTGCCACCAACCTTTCTCTGTGCCCCCATCCCTAGGGATTGTTTCTTCCTCTCCATTTCATTTGCTGCCTCTGCCACACACACTCCAGCACGTCTTGGCACAGACATGCTACCTAGATGTGTTAATTATTATTGAGTTATTATTTTGTAATTATATTTGATTTCTTCAAATACATTTCAAACTCCTTGAGGGGAAAATTTGTAAGATAATCCATCAAGCACTTAGCACAATGCATGGCACATAATAGACCCGATAAATTATAATTCTTCTTACTTTTTTTTTTTCGTCTGTTTTGAGGATATTGCTTCTTTGCATCCCTACAACAACTAGCAAAAGAGGCCCTCAAAAGGATGTGCCATCCCAACTGAGCAGTTTGCTCAACATTACTATAAATGTCTGGCAAAATGCTGAGTGTTGCAAAGAAAAGGTTTTCTGCTTGCAGTTTGAAAATTTTAAAGGTATCTGATTCCAGTCATGCTCTCAGATGGAACTTTTTTTTAATTGTTAGAGTGTATCTTTTATTATTAAAAATTCAATACTTATTGCAAAAATTTCCAAGGATGTGAAGTATACATAATAAAAAGGAAATATCCTTCGATCCTCAGCCCCCAGAATTCACTCCGAGAGGTAGCTCCTGAAATGAACAGTTCTTTAACCACTCTGTTATGGTACATGGTAGGAACTTGCAAGGCACTACAGATTTGTTAAGTGTATGCTGAGTCATCAAATAACTATGTTCATTATTTTCCTAATTCTTAAGAGAACATTTTATTCAATAATAAATTAACTTATTTATTCAATATTTATTAACTCAACAATACTGTTTATTGACCACCTGCTACATGCCGGACATGCTAGGCAATGGAGAGCCTTGGTATAATACTCATGGGTGTATAATTCCCATGAGCTACTTCATAGTAGCTCTATTCATTATTTGATGGCTGTGTTCCCATCCCAAGTGTAGCTCTGTGTATTAAAGGACAGTTCAACCACTGGAGCCTGGAGCCCATCTTTTTTCATTATATATACTGAATTTATCTTCTCCAGCACTCTGCCCATTCACATGACGTCATCATATGCTCATGGCTTTTTCCCCTTTGTGTTAGATTGCTGTGGCTTTGTAACAAATGACCACGAACGTAGTAACTTAAAACAGCACCCATTTATTATCTCACATTTCTGTGGGTCAGGAGTCCGGATAGGGCTTCACTGGGTTCTCCGCTCAGGGTTTCTCTAGGTCAGGCTGCAATTCTCAAGTGGAGCTGAGAGTCCTCTTTTCAGCTCATGTTGGGGCATTCAGTTCCCTGTGGTTTTAAGATTGATATCCCCATTGTATCTTGCGAGTTGTTGGCCAGAGGCTGCTCTCAGCGACAGGAGACCTGGTCCAACCTCTGTGGTCTCCGCAGGTCTTTTCACAACATAGATGGTTTCTTTTTTTCAGGATGGCAGGAGTGCATCTCTCTGGCTCCGGATCCCTTCTGATCTGCTCCTGATCCTTCTGATCACTGCACCCTAATGAGGGCATGACTATCTTATATTCACAGGTTCCGCCTGCACTCCAGGGGAGGGATTATGCAGTGCGTCCACATCGGGGAGCTGGAGTTTGAGGGGGCATCTTAGAATTCTCCCTTCCACACCCGTGTGTAGCATCAATATGTTGATGTCAATATTTACGTTAATTGCAGGTTTGATATTGAAAAACAAAGCAGAGGTTGGACCATGAGGAGGTTTACTACAAGAGGCACAGTATGTGGCCGCCTTCCTTGTTTGGCACTCGCAGGTGATGGTTGCCAGCTGGGCCACAGGCCTGACCTTATATGGGGAGCATTTTAATGCTTTCGCCGAAATAGTCCAAGGATGAAAACTTAGCTCACAATTCAGGAAAGGGTAAGGGAACCTTTTCTGGAATTTACTTAGAGGAGAATTTAAACTTATATTCAATGCTAGCGATAGACCAGATTAGACCTAAGCAGATGGCCAGTGACAACTGCAGATGGTAGCAGCCTCAGTTTGAAGAGTCTGTCTATTGCTGTGGGGAATAACAATCTTTAATATTTTCCTTCCACTGTCCAAATTCCCTCTGGAGTTGCTTTCTTTGCACTTTTCCTTGGAATCTGGCTCTTCTGCTCATGTTTTCGTTTCTGTTAGTAAAAACTAAAGACCTATATGAAGAATTTCAGATGGCAGTATTATAATTATTGAACATGCCACATTGGAGAACTTAAACTCCCGATAGCCCTAAAAAATATGTGCTGTCACAGCACTCTGTGCTGCCCTGAGTGCCATTTATCATTTCCTGTATGTGGAGTCAGCTGACAACCAGCGAATCAAGTGAAAGATAAATGGTGTTGGATTTGATGCATACAGTTATTTCTTTATTCTGCAAATATTTTGAGTGCCTGTCATGTGCCAGGCACTGTGCTGATGCTTGGCATGCAGCAGAGAACAGGACAGATCTAGCTCCTGTCTTCAAGGGTGAGGGATAGGGACATTAGACAGGCTGGAGAGAACCTAAAGATCCTTGTGTTCCTTAATTCTCTAGACTGAGACATTTTGCTTATTTTACAGATGGCCAAATGAAAGTGTATCAACGAATTAAGGATACTTGAGGTTGGGGAATGGGAAGCGTCACATAAGTAATGAAATTCCATCTCCCCATTTTTAAATCCAAGGAAAACTCAGAGGAAAATGAAATAGGTATGAAGAATAGTGAAATCACTGATCTGCTCTTCTTTTGCATTCCTGGGCCCTGCACTAATGCGATTAGACAATTTTGCCCAGGTTCACAGAGCTAATTAGAGGCAAGGCAGCAATTTGACTCTTCCAACTCCAATTGTCTTTTGACTACAGTTCCATAAAATACTTTAATATCCTCTATTCTTTCTTCATTGCCATTTTCTAGCGTGCTTATAATTATTCACTCAGTAACACTACTTTCAAAATAACAACCTCAGTTCCTAAGTATAGATTTTATTCTCAGTTTCTCTAAAGATTTGTAGTCCAAATTGGTTCAACCATATTCTCAGATATTTCCTGTCAGATTTGTGTTCTACCTACGTCTACCCAAGGGTAAATTTTTCCTGGTCTGCGGCATCCCGCTGCCAGATGAAGGAATGTTGTTGTTTTATTTAGAAGGAAATTTGCATGCTAGGGGAGTGAGCATTTGGAAACTTAATGACTGCATATTTTCCGTTTGACCCCCGAAGACAGTAAGTGTTCCCCAAATCCAAGTTTGGGTGCCCATCAGCCAACACTCAAGAGATGAGTTTTGACCGGAAAGGAATATGAGCTTTGTTCGGGTGGCCGGCCACCTGGGGAGAAGGCAGACTCTTGTCCAAAGGCCAACTCTGAGGTTTCTGCCTGACCCAGGGGTTTTTAAAGAGGCTTAATCAGTGAAGGTAGTGCAGTGGTCTGTGACATTTCTTGATTACATGCAGACTTAATGTCAGTTGCAGAGTTGATCTCACTGCTTGGAGGTTGTGCAAGTTCTAGTTCCTTCATGCCTATGGGGGTTTGCAAGGTCTGGTTCCTTGGTACCCGCAGGCTGTGCAAGAGTACTCTGAAAACTCTGAAAAATTTCTTCTTTTCTGAAAAGGATGGCAAGGCCTACAGATGTGCAAAGGGAGGTCAGTAAAGTGATTTGTGTGACCTTATAAAAGAAAAATATTTCGCTAGAGCTAATCAGAAAGCCGAGGGGGCTTCAAACAGAGACTTGCTGGCCTCTGTGGCCAGGGAACATTCTGGTCCTTCAGTCCCCAAGGCCAGTGGTCTGCAAATCTCAAAGAAAGCAAATTAGTTCTTTTACACATAAGGGTCTTAAGTCAGCAAGCAAGGATCTTGAAGTAAGTTAACCCTTAAGACCATCCGGAGTGTTGTTACAAAACCACCTACATATGTGATACTTATGCTCTTATTTGGGGTTCTTTTAAAAATAAGATACACTTTTTATGGGTGGAAATTGTCTAAAAAGAAAATCCTTCCTAACTAAATTTAGATTGCACATAGAAGAAATATTCTAATTCCAGAATCTAACGTGGCAAATTTTTCTCTGTGTTTCGAGAAGGTCGCTATATCCTGGACCTACCTGTAAATCAAGGATTACTAATATTTTGATATAAATCTTCTGCTTAAGAGCCTCTTATTAGTTGGTATTATTTTAGAACAACAATGCCACTTGTTTTTACATCTGCCTCCTCAGTAAGAGATGATAACGATTCCTTCAATATTCACACACCGCAAGGATTAATCAGCTGTTTGTGAAATGCTCTTGACTACATTCCTAGAGCTGACTAATATATCCTTGTGATAAAGACAAGGGAAAATAAAAGTGGTTTATAATATTTCAAGAATGAACTCTTACTTGTAATAATTTTTTTTACCATTTTATTAGGCCGTATCAATAAGTAAATGCTAAAAATGTTGGCTTGTTAACACATACAAAAGTTAGAAAATACATATAGTTCTGTTAGGTTCAGTCCCCTCGTGTTGTATAAAACATGTTACTCTTCAGTGCTTTTATTATTGTTTTTTGGGTTTTATTTTTCCTCCCAGAAACTCAAAATCCTTTCACCAATCTTGTGGTGTTCACAGCAATTCTCTGAAGACCAATGTGAGGTCAGCAGAAGTTATTAAAAAAAAAAAATCTCTCACCTCACTGATCCCCAGCTTCATCCCTGCCTTGCGAATGACATGCACAAAACTCAAAATAACTTCCTTCCTTCCTTCCTTCCTTCCTTCCTTCCTTCCTTCCTCAAGGCAAGTGAATACACAGATGACTAGTAGGACCTAGGGGAGTTCTCGATTTGGGCTGATGTGGGCCCCCCAGGGTACATTTGGCAATGTCTGGAGACATTTCTGGTTATTTCAACTCAGAGGGGAGGGATGGCTATTGGCATCTCATGGGTAGAGTTCAGGGATGCTGCAAACATCTGACAATGCACAGAACAGCCAGCACAACATAGAATTATCTGGCCCAAAATGTCAATAGTGCCATGTTTGAGAAACCTGGATATAGGCAAAAGCCCTGAGCCAAGGGACAAGAGACATCAGGTATATTTATTTGTCTCTGCTTTTTATAAGCTTATCAGAAAAAGAAAGAAAAAAAATTACTTTGCATTTTCAGAATGAACACTTTTTACATATCATAAGGTTTTTTTAAACGGGGTTAATATTTGTAATGCTAACAACACAGTTGTAGCATGCATGGACTTTTAAGAAAAAGAAGGAAATCTGAAAAAATCAATAAAAAGGGGGCACTGGGTGGCTCAGTCTGTTGAGCGTCCAACTTCAGCTCAGGTCATGATGTTGTGGTTTGTGAGTTGGAGCCCTGCGTCGGGCTTTGCTGGCAGCTCGGAGCCTGGAACCTGCTTTGGATTCTGTGCCTCCCTCTCTCTCTGCCCTTCCCCGCCCTCTCAAAAATGAATAAACGTTAAAAAAATTTTTTAAAAAGAAAGAAATCTGGAAGGAAAGGGTTAAGAAGAAAATCTTTTTTTTTTTTTTTATGTCTCAATATTATTACAAGTGCTATCCTATTACTTATACCATTAGTGACCAAGATGGAGAGGAAAAAGAAGCAGGGACAAAAGAAAAAGAACAAAAAAAGATGAGGAAACATGTGGTTATTCATTTATTTAGTGAGACGTTTTACCTTTTCATAAACTTAGGAACTGTCATTTCATTGATCTCCCTCCTGAACTTGAAGCTCTCACAGGAGACAGCCTGCAGGGAGAATAACTGGGAGAAGAAAAAACAAAGTAAATGGAAGAAAAGACCCTCTGGATATGTGACTGTGAGTGTCTTCATGGCGACCGCAGCAGGAAGGATTAGCAAACTGTTGTCCCACCTTTTCCAGATTTTTCCTGATGGCGGAAACCTTAGCTGAGATGCCATGCGGGGTATGTAGGCCCAGTGTTATTGAAGGATCCTGCTGCTTCTGTCCTTATTTATACTTGCTAACTTGCTAAGTGGTTCCTGGCAAATCACTTAACCTCCCTGAAGTGAGACCGTGCTTCACTTCATTTGCTTTCTGTAATTCCAGGAGAATGGTGAGAATCAGCGAGAACTCTGAATTCAGAGGTAGGTGCCATTTTACAGGTGTTATTACTTAATATCATCATTCGTTAATAACATGCTCAACTGCCAGAATGGAAATGAGTGTACTATTATTCCAAACTGTTCAGCGCTCTCCTTAGACATAAAATCTTTTATGTTATTCACAGTGGAGGCCACAAGTTTTGTAAGCAGCATCTTTTGCCAAACCAGCCTTCTCTGGTGATTACTTAGAATTTGGATGGATGTGAGTCTTTTTTTTTTTTTTTTAATTTTTGAGCAGCTAGTTCATTAGTGCCACGGTAATCATGAAAATAGGTCAGACCCTTCTTAGAGTTGGGTTCTTAATGGCCCCCCTCCCCCACCAGAACAGCACTTAAATATTAATAACATCACTGGGAAAGCATGGCAGTTATTTCCCTGTTTTCTGCGGCTCAATGAAGAGCTGTTCAGTGTGGACCCCAGTGCTCTCTCCTCATGAATGGATGTGATTGTGAAGAAACCGTCTTCTACTAAGCCAAGACGTGACACTGTGAACAAAGGGTGATTTTTAGCCTGATGTGATGAGCTCACCCCAGGGCCCATGTGGGGACTTTGAAGCTCATCCAGGTGCCAGCTTTCTGTGTATATGACATTCTTGGGGGAGCTTTAGAGATTGGGCAGCAGGCCTTTAAACACTGATCTGCAGTGTATGCATTACAAGGTCAGATGGGGTAAGATGTCATAATTTCTTTCTGGGCTGAATTTCCCTAAGAGGAGACCTATTTCCCTTATCCCGAGTAAAGGGAAACCACAGTATTTTCAATTCGGTCAAATCAATCAAACGTCAAGATGTTTAAAAAGTAAGATTGTGTAATTATTTCCTGGGGTGGATATGTCTGTAGATAAGAAAGTACGTTTCCCCTTTTCAGTATCTGCCACACCACATCTTCTATGAGGCTGTGCTAATGCCTAGGAGAAATACAACCAGGAAACCAGGTTCAGGGTTGCCAGTTGAAATGAGAAACTCTCATGGAATCAGTTTTGATTCTTGTGATGTCTTAGAGCCACTTTGATTGCTGTTTTTCTCACCGAAGAGACTGATTCTATCGTTTTACTCTCCTGTAGTCATACCTTACTGTATTGGCTCTATGCAGATGTGTCCAACTGCTTGTGGATCAAAGTGAAATTAAATGACATTAGTTGCTTTCTCTATTTCCACATTTTCCATCACACCATATATTATGTGCACAATTAGTTCTTTAAGCCCCTACAATACACCTAACGCTGTACTGGGTATCATACCAACTTAGAACAATAGGAATTTACGGTCTAGACTTATAGGACAACAAAATACTATAGAATAATCTAAGACTGCTTTTGCTCCAAAGTGGGTAAAAATGACAGCTTTTGGCTCAGACTTAGGTTTGAATCAATATTTGCTAGCTAAGTTATCTTAGATAAGTTAGGTGATCTCTTAGCTTCATTTTCCTCACTTGTGAAGTAGATACATACCTTGTAGGTACATAATCAAGATAAAACAAAGCATTGTATATAACACACCAGAACAAAGTGTACACTCAGTATATATTACCTACAATTATGAAGATCTCAAAACATGCACTACAGCTTGAGGGCTATCAGGATTCATGGGAAGGTATGTCTTTATGGGCTGGAGTAGTTTGGGAGGATTTCATTGGTATACACCTTATGTTGGGCTCTTAATGGCCTGTGAGAAATGGCGGGCCCTGAAGGTACAGGAAATCTACAGGATATTAGGATGTACTAACCATGGTAATGTTTTGAAAACAAGAATTGATAAACACAGAAACTGTATACTGGGAATAATCACGACATTCACATTTTGAACCCCAGACTCACACTTGTCACTTCTCATAGAATCTCCTTAAAACCCAGTTGTCATTAGATATCTTTTTGGGTGGGTGTGGTCAGAACAGGAAGCAGCATTGGATTTCTCTTGAGGCTGAGGCTATGGAGGCTGTGGGAGCAGAAGTTGAGGTCAACTGAAAGCTGAAGGAGCTGCTGTGTCCCTATAAGGAAGAGTCAGAGAGATGCTGAATTTGAAGGAAGCAGTATGGAGATGTAGCTATATGTCACAGAGCAAGTGTTCAGACCCTCAGACAAAATAAAAATGGACTAAGGACAAGCGAGAGGGCATCTTGGGTGCCTTAGACACTAGCCTCCCTCTGAGGCTCATCTGTATAGGCTGGCAGGTATAGATAATTAGGTAGGTCAGACTGGCTTAAAGAGCAGGTCGTAGGACAGACAGTTGCCTAGAAATCCCAGCACTAAAACTGGAGGCTTTCCGTGTTTTGGTTGATCCACAGGCTGACTTTCCACTTTCAACTCTCCCTTTTTTTCACCCATTCACACCAGCTGAGCTTGTGTTCTTAATGTTCTATCTTTCCTAAATTCCAGTCTTTTATTTATATCCAACCTCAGTTCCCAGGGGTCCGCCTAAATGAAAAGTCCTGGTTTCGTCAGCAGGAAATAATCACATCCCACCTCTGAATTCCTTTAAGATGCCATCACCCCATTCCCACACATCTTTATTAGACTAAAAACTCCTTAAGGGCAAGGACTGTACTAATACATTTTAGCATATAACAGGGGTTTTCAGATATAGCCACAGGCTCTCAGGGAGTCCTGAACAGCTAGGAAATCCAGCTAAATAAGTCTGTACATACTTTGTTGAAAGATGATTTACAAAACTAATCTGATGCCCTGAAGATGCATTTTTCAAGGAAACTGCTACAAAAATGGTCACACGTGCTTTTTGAGATCTGACTTCTGAAACATGCACCCATTCTCCAGTTTCCTGTTCAGTGAGTTCTGCTGCGTGAGAATCTTGTTCTGCCCTTGCTATTTCCCACACGTTAGTCGTAGAGTCAGTCTGCTGTATTTTGTAGGAGTCCTTCTTGTAACCCCAGCATTCATATTTTCTCTCTTGGGATGTTTCTAAGTCAGCCTCAGGGCATCAGGCATCCAGTCCCCTGTGCTTTGAGTGAGAGTTTTCATAGCTACCATTACCACTCATGCCTCTTTTGTGTTATTTCAATCCTTGGGGTAAATGGCATGTCTAACATTTACAGTTTCATACTGAATACAAGAAAAAAAGTCATTCATTATATAATATTATTTCCCACAGAAATACTAATTTCAGGAAAGGCTAAGGAATCTGAATTCTGTAGGCCCTTTGTACATTTGAAAACATTATTTTGTCCATCTTTATTGGAAAAGGTGGGAGGGCAAAGTAGCATAATTTATGTCCTATTCCTTTTAAATTGAATAGAATGCATTTCTTAAACCAACATTTTAGGGTTAAACTGCAAATATTCTTTGTTCGAGAACTTCTGTTTTTATAGAATGACATTGGTTCCAAGCCATTGTATGACAGTAACTGGTGGAATCAGTGCCTGCACCATGTCTGGTGGTTAATATTTGCTTAGTGCTTGAATTAATCAGCATTGGATTCTTTGCTGGTGTCCTGGGTTCTCATCCAAGACATATTTTTTTTTAAGACTTACAATAGTGCTTTCAAGGTTAAAAGGCATGCCTTCTAATGAATATTTTCAAAAGAAAAGGCTTCAGACTGTCCCTGCTCCCTCTCCACAATTCTCTACCTCAAAATTTCTACCACTACCATTATTCATAACAAAAAAAGTCCCTCAACCCCAAAGCACTCTTGTGGTGAAATTGCAAGTTTGTTTTCAATGGGAGCTGGCTCAAGATACCGAGATTGCTGCTGACTTGTTCTTCTTGTGCCTATGTTAAACCTCAAATGGGATCTATGGAATACCTTCCCTCCCTCCCCCCAGTCTTTCCTTCCTTGGAATATTTCTGGAAAAGTTACAGTAGCTTCAAGAGCCCATCTAGGAGAGAGGAAATAGGCTCAATGTCTTGCTTAGTTTGGTTCAATCTAGAACTGATATAAATTGCTAGGATTCAGAATGTTGTCTCACATGGGCATAGTCTACATCCATTGGCCATAGTAGAATGAGTCCCTGGGGCCTTCCCTGGCCCTGGTGCGAAACTGCAAGCAGGATGTGATCTAGGGTGTGGACAAAGGGCAAGCAAGTCCATACTTGACTGGGTGCCTTTGTCTTGATGTTAAATTTCCCAAGAAAGGAACAATTCTACTCTTTTGTCCTTTTTTTCTGGTGTATGTGTCACATTACAAAGTCAAAGACAACCCAGGGTAGGAATGTGGCTTCTCATTATGGACCTCTTAGCAGTGCTCCCCTGGAATGCGTAGCAGGTTCATCTGTTCTTGAGCTACCATTCTTCAGTTTCTGGTGACTGTGATATTCAGTGCGTAGCAAAAGCTCAAGTTGAAGTAGAGAGTGCTCTTCTAAATAATAGCAACTTGGCAACTGCATGAGCTTGTACTAATTATGTTTCTGTCACTCATCTGTGGTAGATCTTTTGTGGCTCTTGTATAAAATAGCTCCAGGGTATTATTTCTGCACACTTATGTAAGCTCAGCTCATTAAATAAAGTGCTTGAAGTTAAGTTCCCTTTTCATTTTGTTTTCTAAGATCATCGTAATAAGAGAGGGACTGGACTGTAGTGAGCCCTTCTTGGAGAGTAGTTAATGGCAACTTGATGTAAGATCAATTTTTAAAAATGCATAAAGAAGTCAATGGGCCTTATCATTACTTTACACTTTGCTTTTAAAGTCCTCCAGCATTAGCCCCAAGTGCCACAGTGGCAGTTCATATGGTGCCTCATAAGTAGTCATTATCAGAATCTAGATTCTTTAAGTGGAAGGAGTATTAGACTTGTAATCAAAGGACAGACTTTATCTCTATCATTTACCAGCTGCATAAATCCTTCAATTTTTCTGAGCTTCTCTTTATCATTTGAAAATGGGCATGATAGTTTTTACCTTACAGGGTTCTTATGGGATTAAATGAGTCTTTCATATGTATTGATTCTTTTGTGTCTGACTAGAGCACTTTGTAGATTGGCAAATTACACACATCTTTCATTGTTGTAGTAGTTGTTGTTGCTGTTGTTGTTGTTAATGCCAAACTTTTTAAAACAGACATATTTTAAACATGGCTTTCTATGAAAACTAAGGGTTTTATGCTTTGAGATCTAGACATATGATTTTACAGGGACCTTTGACTGTTTCTTGTAATAAGAATAATGATAATGAGCACCACTGTGTAGCAAAATCTCCTCCAAAAAATTTCACGCTCTCTTACTGACTCCATGGAGCTAGCTGGTGATGTGTGGCTGATGGGACCGGTTGCGGCTGCATGGTGTCCAGATCTGTATTGTCAGGCTATGCTACACACATCCTAGTTTGATTGACCTTTACTGACTCCTTCTCAACTTGGGTAGTTTTGAGGACATTCCACTTCACACGCCATGACAGAGAATTCCAATTTGCTTTGTAACAATAGCGCTTGACGAGGACTGTCACAAAAGACATAAAATCATTTAAAACAATTTCAGCCTTTAAGTTGAATGTGTCAGGTCAAACAAAACCAATGGAGGTGCTGCCTCCACGTATCTTTTCTCTTACCCTGAACGACAATGGTTTTGATCTTTTGCATGTACAAATTTATAACATGGTTTCCGTAATGTGAAACTGGTCCAGTTTTAGTACTTCCCAGCACTGGATTTGAACAAATACAGTTTTGATATTAGAATAAATATATTGAAATAAATGGTGCATTTGGTATTTTACATTGTCAGTACATCATTTTACCCATATGCACATATGTTTTTTATATACTAAGTAAATAAATCCTTAGCTGATATTTTCAGTGCCGAATAATGAAACACGTTTGTGGTGTGACCATTTGAATACATCTTCTGTATAAGTATGAATAAAGGTATTACTATAGAAATTGATAGTTGAAACAAGTTAGATTTGTTTTTACTCTGAATAGTTGTATTCAGTTAGTATCATCAGAAGATAGCTAGCACCTAGTGTGTGTTGAAGCATTCTTTTTTTAAAAATTTTTTAACGTTTATTTATTTTTGAGACAGAGAGAGACAGAGCATGAATGGGGGAGGGGCAGAGAGAGAGGGAGACACAGAATCCGAAGCAGGCTCCAGGCTCTGAGCTGTCAGCACAGAGCCCGACACGGAGCTCGAACTCATGGACCGCGAGATCATGACCTGAACCGAAGTCGGACGCTTAACCGACTGAGCCACCCAGGCACCCCTGTTGAAGCATTCTTATGCATATATTAGGGATTGGAGAAGAGGGAGAAGGGAGAGAAACTTTTGAAAATTTAATATTGTTTTTAGGCACAAATTACTCTTCTGTACGTCTTTCTAATAGCTCCATAGTCCTCAATTCATGTTCTGTAATGCACAGGATAATATATTATCCTAAGTGACTCTATCCTCATCCATTTTAACTCCCTTATTTCAGATTGAACCCCTTGGGCAACACTAGTGGGGAAAATGTAGGTGTATCTTTATGTAATAGTTGGATGGTGGTGAAATTGTTCGATTTGGTTGCTATTTGCCTTCAGTGAAGAGGCATTTGAAGAAAACACTTATCCTGTTTTATTGTACCCTTTATCATGATGGATCCAACTCACCATAATGTATTTTGAATTTTTCAATGGAGAGTGTTTTTAAAACTGTTAGACAAATGTCACAGCATTTGAAACAATATCAGAGACTGGCCTCTGCACATTTGAAGATTCAATGAAAACAGACATGGTATTTCTTTGTCTTTTAAGCTAACGAGTCCTTGTACCATCTCCATTTTTGCTCCCTTTCTCAGAGACATCATTATTAGGACATATGATGCTACTATGACTATGTTGAACTAAAACTGAACACCAATTGCCTCCTATACGTTGCACGTTCTGTGTGGTATCTGCTTCTAGTCACTAGTTTGCAAGTTGGACTCTTCTGATTGCCAGTTATGTGCCAAGTGCTGTAGGGTTCCCTGAGCAAGATATGACTTGGTGCCCAACTCCCAACAATACACCAGATGGAGGAAAGTAAAGGAAAATGGTCACAAAGAAAACACTGAGAATATTTGTGTCTGACCAGAGTGGAGGAGGTTAAGCCCAAGGAGAAAAGGGTGGATCTGGATTAGAGTTTTGAAAGAATTACTGAATTTTCAAATGTGCCCCTCAGAGTACAGATGCGGAAACTGAAGTCATTCATTTGGTTGTAAACAACTACTTTGGGCAGAGTGAGGATTAGCATCATGTCTCTAATTTAGGGTGTAGGAGTTACTGAAGTAGAACTCGAGTTGGCTCCAGAAGAATGGATTAGTAGAGAGAAAAATATACATGAATGCGTGTACACAAGTGACAGAGGGCAGGGGGATATGATTGAACACTTTCTGTGTAGCTACGAAAATTGGACTGGTATGGTTGAAGGGGCTGTACACAAAAGGATGCCACAGGTTTCCCCCACTGTTTGAAAGTAGAGCATTCCTATGAAGGCTTTCCTAGATGAAAAGACATAAAGTGGAGAAGCAATTGTCATTGATTTATATGGAAAACTTTTTGAGTATTCCCATACTCCCCAAAATAACCTGTCTTAGGCTTTTCTGATACCTTAGGACTCTACTTGCTAAAGGATACACAAAACAAATTAGGATAAAGCGCAGATGCTTCACCTGTTTTCATAAAAGCAAAAGTCTTCAGTGGATATCTTTTAGGTTAGTGAAAATAGATACTAACGTAGGTCTTCCTCAAAGCAAAGTGGCATAATCCATACTTTCAAAAAGTGGCAGATACCGAGACTAGGAAATGAATTGGGATAGACTTGTGGGGAGGAATTACAGGGAGCCCTTGAAAGTGAAATAGAAAGTATTATCTTCATGAAGTGGGAAATAGGTAATTATTATAGACTTGTGTGTGTGTGAGAAATAACAGGAGGCTTGTTGAGAAAATGAGTCTGAGTGCTCCACTTAAAATGTTTGGTGGGCACAAGGGTAGAATCTGGAGACTAGCTGAGGAATTGCTGCTGTAATTTAGTTACAGACCTAGACTCAGGGGAGGGATGGCATTGGAGATTGAGGCAGAAGGAAAAACCTGAGATTTGCTTTTGGAACAAGCAGTGATTGGATTTTAGAGAAATCGAATATGGAGGATAATGTGGAGGAAAGGGTCAAAGATAACTCATAGTGTCCTACTTCGGGATGCTGTAGATGGGATGCTGAAAAGGGAGAACCATTTTAGAATTGGTGAGAGGTAAAACCTTCCATCTAGCACAAAGAAGGGAATTTCTCCAGCAGCCAGCACAGGATATCCTGAGTAACATCAGAAATCTGCACTCCCCATGGGCTCTGGGGGCTGAGTTCAGAACCGCCACAGTATCTGCCACATTGTGTTGGTCAAAGCAAGGCCTGTTTGTTGACAGGCCCAGAACTGATGGGGAAAAGGAGTAGATTCCACTCTTGAGGGGAGGGGAGGATTGGCAAAACTACATTGCAAAAAGGCATACATATAGGAGTGGGAAGAATTTGTGGCATTTTTGTTTTCCACGTATTATAGAACATGATCAGATTTTTCAATAAAATGTTTATGACTACAACATGAAAATGCGTTTGATGATCAGGAAGAAGATTTAGACGGGAAACATGGGGACCAATTAGGATGTCATTGTGGTAAACCCAGAGAATCATTATGGGTGTGTTAATTAAGGCAATCGCAAAAGGGATGGACAAACATGAACAGATTCAAAGAAATATTAGGATGGAAACACCTAGAAATGGACTTGGTGTGGAGGAAGGTCAAGGATGAGGACTAAGTATCTTGTTTGGACAGTGAAAGGAAGGTGATGACTGTCACTTGAAACAGGGAACACTGTATGAGGAGCAGGCTTGAGTGGGAAGGTGAGGTTTGCTTTTTGGGAAATGTCGAGTCTGAGAGGCCTGGAGCACATCCATGAAGAAACAGGCAAAGGTCTCACCTGAGGATGAGAGGGAAGAATAATAGGGTTTTAAGGAAACTGGAGAAACAGCTGTTGTTGGGAATGCAGGGGCAGAGGACCGGAAAATATGGGATTATGGACAGTGTTGGGCAGAGAATGGAAAATGTGGATGGGGGTGGCTCGAGGCTACTAGGTTGGACAATTTTTTCTAGTAATGCTCAGTCATTTTTAGATAGGCATATTCCTATAAAGAAATCTGTAGCTCAGTCATGACAATCAGTAGGTGATTGGTTAAATGTCTTTGCTCAATGTGAGGAAAAGAAGTGAAGGTAGAAATTTCTGAAGATCAAAATGAGATATCTTAAAAGCAATGGTCAGAACCAGCTACATAATTTGCTGGACGCAATGCAAAATGAGAATGTGGAGCTCCTCGTTCAAAAATTATGAAGTTCACATGGTGATAAGAAAGCCATAAGCCAACGTGGGACCCTTCTGAGTGGGTAGCCCTGTGTGACTGCACATGTCACATCCTCACGAAGCTGGCCTGGCGATGAGAATCTAGAGACTATCTAGAGACTGAGGAGAATACAATCACTGAGTAAAAATTTGGATATTTCTCTTCGAACATCTCTTTTCTTCCTCTTCTTTTGTCAAACACATAAATAGCTAAGGTAATAAAAGTGATGGATGCTAGGGAAGTGGTGGGCATAGAAGGAATTTGGTGACATGATATATTTAAGGGCTGACCCTCACTATTCATCTGTGCCTGTTTAAATGGAAAAGCTGATCTCTGTGGTCTCAAGTCCTCTATCACAGTGTCTGGTCTATGACAGCTTTGGTGAGTTCTCAAGCAATATTAATATTAAAGTTACCGTTTTAAGTCCAGTTCTCCTAAAATCCTGTTTTCTTTCAAATATATGAAGCTTTCTCTTTCATCCTTTTCCTTCTCTTTGAATCTGTCTGATTTCTGGCTTCATTGTGCTTTGGAGAGGTTACTCTCTCATTTTGGAAGACTCATCCTAGAATCAAGGCAGCAGGAAACAAATTTTGAAATCAAAGTTGAGTTAGGTGTGCTGGCCCCAGTGAGTTATATCTTCTGCATCACAATTTCTATTTGACAGATATCAACTCCCATCCGTATTTCCATGAATTTCAAAGTCTGCACTTGAGGGGCTGTGGGGTTACTAGGGAATCATGCTCATCCATACCTATTTGAAAGGCAAATTGTGAAATTAATACTCAGACTTTAGGAGTTTTTTTTTTTTATGGCTAGAATGAGTTTAGAGATAAGTGATTGTGAGTTATAATCTTTTCATTTTATAAATGAGAAATCTGAGGCCCAGAGCCATCATTTGCTGCAGATCAGTAGTGAAGAGACGACTGGAGAGGCCCCAGAGTAAGTGTCACTCGCACAGCAGCTGAGCCCGCTCCGCTGTCTTCCTTCCTAAAAAAACAACCAGTCAAACAAAAAACAACCCTCTCCCTGTTCTTTGGACTACACTATCTCAAATGCAGATATAATTTATTTAAGGAAGCCCATTAAGATAAAAAGGAAAAAAAAACTTAAATTTTAGCAATGGAAAATGCCTAAGATCTAACCAGCATCAAATTTCTTTCCAATTTATTTTGGAAGGAGAGTTGTGAAAATTAAGAACATAAACATTGCTTTTTTCTAATTGACAAATATAGTGTCCCTTTATTTGGAATGGGGAAAGAGAAAAGATAAATCAGTCATCTCAAGTGGGAAATCAATCATCACAAGTGGAATTTGTTTTCAATAATGCTGACCACAGGGTGAATTTCTATGAAGTCATACATTTTTCAGTGGCTTTCAATAAAAAGTTACATTACTTCTTTGTGAACTTAAGGTAAAGGAAATCATATGCAACAATGAAGCATTTATTTTAAAATTATGCATTTAAAAATAACAGTCTTAGAATAAATGTTAAAACTACTAACTTTATTTGTATTTGGAAACTTCATCTGCAACTCTTATCCTGAGCTAAAATATGTCCAGGGATGTGTTTTTCTCTAGGGCGAATCTCCTGTGATACAGCTTAACTCTTTATTGCCTAGAAACATTTCTTGTTTCAGGATAACTTTTTAACGTTTGAAATTTGTGTGTTTAAAAAAATAAACTTCTAATTTTAGTCAGCTTTAGCTTTATAGAGAAATTGCAAAAATGGTACTGGGTTCCTATTTGCTCCACACCCAGATTCCCTGATTGTTGACATCCTACATTAGTAAGTTACAATGAATGGATCAATCATTCTACATCCTTGTTAACTACACTCTGTCCTTCATTGAGATTTCCTTGGTTTTCCTTAGTGTCTGTTTTCTGTTTCAGAGTCCTGTCCAGGATAGCGTATTCATTGTCGTTGTTGTGTCTCCTTAGGCTCCTCTTGGTTAGGGCAGTGTCTTAGACTTTAATACTTATTTTTGATGACCTTGACAATTTGACGAGCATCGGTCAGGTATTTTGTAGGTTTTTTACTTTGATTTGTCTGATGTTTTTCTTATGTTTAGGCTGGGGTTTCTGTCTGGAGGAGGAAATGTACCATTCTCATCACATTATATCAAGGGTATGTACTATTGATAGGACTTGTCATTGTTGATCTTAATCTTGATCCATTGGCTGATGTGATGTCAGATTTCTCCCTCTTTCATTTCTATGCAGTGCTCTTTGGAAGGAGGTCACTATGTGCCATCACACTTAAAAGTGGGAGTTATGTTCTACCTCCTCAAGGATGGAGTATCTACATAAATTACTTGGAATTCCCCTGCATGGGAGATTGTCTGTTCGCTTCCATTTATTTATTTATTTATTCAATCATATAATTGTGTCAGTATGGATTCATGGATATTTGTTTTATATTTTTGGTTATAATCCATACCATTTTATTTATTTTGTTGCCCCAAGTATTTTAGCTTTGGCCTTTGGGAATTTCAGTTGAATGTGTGTATATTTTATCTAATGGCTTTCAAACAAGTATGATACGCTTTTAAAAGATGCCAGGATATATCTTATATTTAGAGTGAGTCTATTACCTTGAAATAAAATAGAGGTCAGTAAAATTTTCAAATGGACCATTTTCTATGATTGTACCCAATTTTCTATGAAAGCACCTAAATATGACTGAATATTAAATTCAGTCATTCAACACATCGGGTACCTGTTTCTTCAAGGCACTTTGCTTGATGCTGTGGGAGGTGTGAGGATGACTCACGCACAGGCTCCAGCCTCCATTGGTTTACAATCCAGTACGTGAAGTATGTCAATGCCCACGTAATACAGTACAGGAATTTAGGAAGTGTAAGAGATCCAGATAACGGGCAATGGCAGTTCATGAAAGGCAGAGCACACTTCCAGTCCTGACGTTGTTTGAAAGGATCTTGAACTTTCTAGTGTATGAGATGGACCTTGAAGGACAAAAAAGATTCCGATTTGAGATATGATGAGATGTGCAGGACGGCATGACCTATGCACAGAACACAGTGAGCAGGACGTGGAGGCGGAAACTAAAGGCCATTCTGCGGCCAGGCAAGTAGTTCCAGTTTGACTGGAACCGCTCATTTCAGTGTGGATTTATAGATAGTATATTTCGTTTAAGTGGGCGGCTACACTTCTTTTATAGATGGAGTTCAATTTTAGCTTATGATTTATTTTTGAAGAAAAGAAGTCATTCTGACTTTAAGGTGTATTAATAAGAATGTCGACATCATTCTTGGTGGCCCTGCTCAATTCCTTGTTTTGTTAATAACCTCTATGTGAATCTCAGAGTTGTTGAAATTTTGCAGTGTTAATTTTTACTTCTATTTTGTTCGTGACAGGAAACTTTCAGGCTCAGCCTTGGCTTTGTTTTTATTATTTGCAAGATTTTACAATGTCATTAAGCTGATACTGAGAAATTATTATCAGTATGAAATGGTTGGAGACAGAAGTTAACAAGGAGGTTGGGATAAGGAAAATAAAATATTCGCCTTCTCTTTTCTGTTTTTTTTTAAGTGTTGATTCCTTTAAGGTCAGGTTTATTGACGTATAACTTATAAAATTCACCCTTTTTAGGTATGAAACTTAATGAGTTTTGACAAATGAATCCAGTTGTGTAACCATCACCATATTTGGGAGATATAGTACATTTGATCACTCCAAGAAGTTTTCTGGTGCCCTTCTATAGTCAATCACTTTTCCTACCACCAGCCCTTGGCAACTACTGATTTGATTTCTGTCTTTGCTTTTTCTAGAATGAAATAAATAGGATATACATAGAATCATACAGTATATCGCTTTCCATGTCTGGCTTGTTTCGGCCTAACGCTTTGAGGTTCATCCTCGTTGATGCATGTATCAGCGGTTTATTGCTTTTTATGATAGAAGTATTCTTTGTATTGTTTACCCATTCACCAGTTGATGCGCATTGTGTTATTCCGGCTTCTGGCAGTTGTGTGAAGGCTGCTATAAACATTCACCGGCAGGCCTTTGCTTGGACATGTTTTCTTTCATCTGTGGCAAATACTTAGGAGTGGCATTGCTGTGTCATATGGTCAGTGTTTGTTTACGTTGATAAGAAATTGCCAAACTGTTTTTTACAGTGGCAGTCCTCTTTGGTGTATGAGAGTTCTAGTTCCTCCACATTTCACCAGGTGCACTCGGTATGGTCAGTCTTTAATTTTCACCCTTCTTATAAGTGTGTAATGCTATCTCGTTGTAGTTTTACTTGGCTTTTCTCTAATACCTTGATGACATTTAACCTCTTTGCATTTGCTTATTAACCATCTATGTCTCCTCTTTGGCAAAGTGACTGTTGAATATTTTGCCCTCCTATCTTTTTTGTTTAATTAAAATTGGGCTATTTGTCTTCTTATTGATTGGATTGTGAGTTTTTCATATATTCTAGATGCGCGCTTTTTATCACATATGTGTTTTGCGATTTTTTTTTCTTCCCCATTCGTGGGTTGTCTTTTCATTCTCTTAACAATGTCTTTCAAGGAGCAAAAGTTTTTTGATTTGGTCAAGTCCAATTTATATGTTTTCTTTTGTGGTTCACACTCTGTGTCTTTTCCAAGAATTCTTTGCCCAACCCAAGTGTATTGGAGAGATTTTCTCTTAGGCTTTCTTCGGGAGTTTTATTTTTAGGTTTAGGATTTCCATTTAGTTTTGTGGTCCATTTATTTATTGTGGTGCAAAGTTATGGTTTTATTTAAATTTTGTTTTGAATTCCCAGATTTTATATGCAAAGGTAATTTTCTTATATACAGTGGCTGGCTCTATTCTATTAATGCATGTAATAAAGTTTGACTGTAATATACTGACTGGGAGATAAAACTCCTTAAAAGATAAATGCCTCTGTTTCCCCTGTTTCTTCTTCCCCACTGTATTCAACATCAGTGAGACTTTCTTTGTAAAACTGTTCTGATTTTTTATTTTCAGTCTTTTCCAAAAGACTGGGAAACTCTGGAAAGAGTCTAGTGAGATCAGTGAAAATAAGTCAATGGACAGATGGCATGGAATCTGTGGAAAACAGATTCCAGGAAATAGAAATGATTAACACAGTGGAGTAAGCAGGTAGATGAGGCGGTGAAGCTTCTACTTTGGAAATCTGGCTTGGATACACAAGACAAATTAGGAAGGATGAATGCTTGGTAGCAGAGCTGCCGCACTGAGGCGGGGGGTGGATAGTGTTGTTTTTGTATTCCACAGGTGGAAGAAAAGAAGGATAGGGATGGGAAGGGGCCTAAAGAACAAAGTAACCATCTGAGAGAATGTGGAGAGGATGAGAACACTAAATGGGGGGGGGGGGGGGAGGATGTAGAGAAAAAAAAAAAGAAGCAGACATGAAGGATAAAGTCCAACATTAAAAGTCTTATGGACAGGGAAAATGGTGTGTCTACTGGCAGAAGTAAGAGAGTATGGGATGAAAATACAGTTTAAGACAATGAGGATATGGCTTTTTAAAAGGTGTGTTCTTTTGGAAATGGTAGCAAGCAATTGACCCTATCTAAGTCATTCTTTGGAAATATTATCTGGGGTTTCAGTTAGTTTTGAGGATCATTACAGAAGAGAAACTTGAAAATATATGATCAATCTCTCTAAGGAGAGGAAAAGTGAAAGAAGAAAAATAAGGCAATAATTTGACTTCAGGAGGTGCATACAGTTAAAAATTAAGGGACAGAGAAGAAACAACTGAGAGAAACAGAGACAGAGTGTTTAGAGAACTATCAGAGGGAGTAGAACAGGTGGTAGGTAAACAGGTGGAGATGCTTCAGAAAGTGCTTAGATATACAGGGTAGTGATCAGGCAGAATAAGGATCCACAAAAGACAATTATATTTGTTTACCACTTTGGTGACCTTGAAGAATAATGGGGATGAAGGAAAAAGAGTACAGGAGAAAGGAAACAGGGACACTATCTCATAGCAGTGTTCCCCAGCTTGTACGTTCTGACAACTATTAATAAATGTTACAGGATTAAATATTATGTTTAGAAAAGTTAAACAAATTTAAAACACCTCCTTACTGAAAAAGTTTGAAACCCTTCTTTTTTATAATACTTAACAGCCTCCACATGCTAATAATGTGGATTACTGAGCTCTAAAGAAGTGAACTATAATAGGCACCTTTTCCTGCATACTGGTCCTGGTATCCCTCTCCCTTTCTTCCCTTTTAGTGAGGGAAGAGAGAACATAAGTAAGTTTATAGTATACTTTAAATGTGATGTATTATGGATAAAAGTTAAGTAAAGAAAGGGGATAAATGTGTTCAGAGGTCAATTTTAAGGGTGTTCAGGCGAAGATGACGTATTATACATTAGAAAGAGGCGAGGAAGCAAAACCATGCTTCCCTCTGGGGGGCTCACTTTCCCAGTGCAAAGTGCAGAGGCTACATCAGTCTCACATGCCCACAGAGCAAGGAGATGTGGTGAGAGGTGTGTGTCTGGGATCCTTTCTGGCAGTGCCTTGGCAGTGTGCAGTAGCTGGGACTGGGTGGTCTAGAGTGGGTTTCTGGTTTTGTGTTTCCCATCAGCCTCAGCAGGCCGCCATCTTCCACTGCTGCTGCTTATGATTTTGGCCAGTGGGTCATTGCCACAGGAAGAGCCTTGGCCAGAAAGCTTTCTGCTCTGACCCATTCTGGAAAAGCAGAGCATCATTTTTGTGGCTTTGGACAAACTAGTAGAAGCCAAGTAAAGCATGTCACAGTTTGGCTAAGGACGTCCAAAACAGGAGAGATTTGCTGAGGCACTGCTGAATGTGAAGATCTCTGGGAGTAGAGAGGAGGGAATGGAAAAAACAGCCATCCCCTGTATTTATGGGTTACACACCAAACAATCAACTTAGTTGCCTGAGATTTTTGCAGGATTTATAAAATTCGAGAGCCCTGGTGATACATAGCTGTTCTCCATTTCAGGCTTTCTTCATATCTGTATTTTAAGAAACAGTCTGTTAAAAAAAAAAAAAAGAAACAGTCTGTTATCTTTAATAATAAAGTGTCATTTGCTGTCTCACTCTAGAAAAATGAATATTCTCTAAGTAGGCCTTAATTTTTTTTCATGATAGCATGTAAAATATTCAAGCCCTTAGAATTTATTTATTTATTTATTTATTTATTTATTTATTTATTTATCACTCTAGAAAAATGAATATTCTCTAAGTAGGCCTTAATTTTTTTTCATGATAGCATGTAAAATATTCAAGCCCTTAGAATTTATTTATTTATTTATTTATTTATTTATTTATTTATTTACTTACTTACATTCTTACTCTATTTCTTAGAGCACTTTTAGGTTCACTACAAAACCGAGCAGAAAGTACAGAGAGTTCCTGTATACCCCCTGGCCCCACACACTCATGACTGTGCCCATTATTAGCCCAGAGTGGTACATTTGTTACAATCAATGTGAGATTTATTTTTAAATAGAGTGAAATGAGAAGTAAACAGTCAGTATGTTTTTGAGGTGGGTGTGATTCAGAATTCACCTGTTGACAGTCAACAATTCTTTTTTCTTTTCTTTTCTTTTCTTTTCTTTTCTTTTCTTTTCTTTTCTTTCTCTTTCTTTCTTTCTTTCTTTCTTTCTTTCTTTCTTTCTTTCTTTCTTCCTTCCTTCCTTCCTTCCTTCCTTCCTTCCTTCCTTCCTTCCTTCCCTCCTTTTTTCTTCTTTCTTTCTTTCTTTCTTTCTTTCTTTCTTTCTTTCTTTCTTTCTTTCTTTGAAAGCTTGATTTCTTTTTCCCTTGCATCTAAAGCTTAGTAGTAATTTTTAAGTAAACATGTGTCTTAAACTAGAAGTTATTTCTGCATAAAATATTATTTTCTAGGCCAGGTATGAGGTCTACTATAATGTTAGCTAATTTACACAGCTGATTGCTTTTAGCGAAGGATTCACATAGCTCCCAGGTAGAAGGGGTTCCACGTTCCCAGTTGTTTAGATGGACTTGCTGGGAGATTCTGCTGGAGCAAAGAATTATTATAGCAATTGGCTAGTCTGACACTGCTTCAAATGGGCACATGATGAATGAATACACTAAAATCTTATAAATATAAATAAAGCATGGTTGGAGTTCTTATCTAGATAGTTATTTGAGAGGAAGTATTTGAGTGTGTTTGTGTGTGTAAACTTTCACAATGTATCAAAATTTGATGCTTACTTTAGCCCAATAAACCCAGAAACATTTTCTTTCTTTCTGTATTCATCTTTGTAATCCATCTGAGCAAAAGGTTTTATTCACATTTTAAGGTCTGATTTCTACAATTATTGAATTTAAAACAAAATTTTTTTTTTTTTTAAATTTTTTTTTTCAACGTTTTTTATTTTTTTATTTTTGGGACAGAGAGAGACAGAGCATGAACGGGGGAGGGGCAGAGAGAGAGGGAGACACAGAATCGGAAACAGGCTCCAGGCTCCGAGCCATCAGCCCAGAGCCTGACACGGGGCTCGAACTCAGGGACCGCGAGATCGTGACCTGGCTGAAGTCGGACGCTTAACCGACTGCGCCACCCAGGCGCCCCAAAACAAAATTTTTTTAATGTTTATTTTTGAGAGACAGAGACAGAGCATGAGTCGGGGAGAGGCAGAGAGGAGACACAGAATCTGAAGCAGGCTCCAAGCTGTCAGCGCAGAGCCCGATGCGGCATTCGAACTCACAACTGTGAGATCATGACCTTAGCAGAAGTCGGACGCTTAACTGACTGAGCCACCTAGGCGCCCCATACAATCATTGAATTTTTAACAGGGAAAAAATGAAAGAGGACAGAATGCGGGGTGACAACAGGATCAGTTTACAGCTGTAATGACCAGAGCAAAATGTAAGTTTGTCCATTTTTCATTAATTTAATCATTGTATTTATTTCAAATCCTGTCATTAATCATCTCTATATGTCAGACACTGTGTTTGGGGGTGGAGACATGAGGGTATCACAATCTCTGTTCTTAAGGAAATGGAATGTTCGAGAATAGATGCCTCAGCTGGAAACATCTCTACCCTTTTTGTCCCTCCTGCCGTCTTTCTTTTCTCTTCCCCTCTTTGGCTCTGGACATAATAATAGGAATCAAACCTTAAACAATTTATATGCAGTGTGGGTTGTTTCTCTCCCAGGCTGATTTAACTGTTACAAGTGATCCCAGTGTAATAAAGATGATTAGTAGGAAGGTTGTGTTGGTATTTTTTTTTTAAAGCTATTTGATATTATTCAGTCTGCTTCTTTTCCCAGGGCTGTAATTTGTCCAATGCTCTCCTATAACATAGAAAAACTATTGACTTTAAAGGTCTTTACTTATTAAATACCTTCCATGAGCCAACTCAGTTTCTTGACCTTGATTCCTTCGATTTGTGTTTTAGGTACTTGTAAATCCTTTCCCTTCAATTAAGTTCTTGAGTCTTACAATCATTCCTGTTTGGCTTGTCTCACCTTTCTCAAATGTGTCCACTTCTCCTGGGAACTGGGGCATGCATGTGATGTGCCATATTAGTCTTCTTTCTCTTTTCTCTTTGGTGACATCTTTCCTGCAATTCAAGTCACTCTGATTATTTTGGTTACCGTGTTGCCTTATAAACATTATTATCTTATTCAGCACTCTCATGTACATATTCCCTCTATTGGGTCTTCCCTCCACCAATAGTTTTTCTTTGATGAAATAAATAATTGATTCCAACCACTTTATACAGAAAATATCCTCAGTTGCATTTTGTTGAATAACATTGTATTTTCTACTGGTATTAATGCTGCCCTCAACTCCTTTCGACAATCTTTCTTATATCCTCTGGGTTTAGAACGCAAATAATTATCAGTGGCTAAGTAAATGTTAGCTAATGCTTTTTAACACATTAAGCTGCATATCTTTTGGATTTGGATATTTTTACATTGACTTTAAAATAGGCAGTTATTTTTGGATGCATTAACAAAACCTCCTAGGCATTATCTTTCCCTAATGTTCAGCTGTGTTTGTTTTATTTAAAATATGAGATTTAAGAAGGAGTTTCAGTTTGAGGGAAGGATTAACCATTTTGAAACATCCAACTGAGGAAGATACGAGGCTGCCGCAAAGTCTTATGTTTGCATCCTACACATTCATATTAATTTTTCATCTTTTATTGCAAAATTTATTATCTCTATATTATAATGGTGAGACACCTCAGGTCCAGAGAAGCATGACATCCAGTGAAGAATGCAAAGTAAGTCCCAGCAGCAAACAGATGGGGGAGGGCAGGCCAGGCTTACCTCATCATTGTTACCTGCATGGCCCTGGTAAAACCATGCTGGAAACATTGAGTAATTCATGGAGTAAACATTGAAACCTCTTCTGTAGAACCTGTAGGCTCACTGAGGACTGGTTTGCCTATCTTGTACATCATTATAGTGCAGATATAATGGTAAAGTGACTTATATATATTAAGACTCACCTACATACCTATTGAATGAATGAGTGAATGATCAGTAGGTGCTAAGTGAAGGAAAGAGAACAGGAGGACTAGCAGGTGTCCTGGTCTCTGAGCATTTTTCATACCCACTCCTCCAGAGAGTGGAATAATAAAATTATTTATCGCCATAAACCTCTTACTCTACCAAGGATAGCAAACTTTCTGTGTAAAAGTCAAAGAGTAAATATTTTAGGATTTGCAGGCCACATATAAATGCCGTTACTTCTTTTTTTAACAACATTTTTAAAATGTAAAAACTGTTCCTTAGCCTGCAGGCAATACAAAGACAAGCCTGAGCTATATTTGACCTGTGGGCTGTAGTTTTTCTGCTACAGAACAAAATGGTTAGAAAATTATCCAGAGAGTATGTTAATACTATATGTTTCACCTGAGGCTGTATTATAATCAGATCCTTCGAGGCCTTTCTGTAGCAAGAGTCATTTGTGTATGGTTCAACAATTGTCACAAGGGTACATAGTAATAGGACTCCACTTTTTTTTTTTTAAATTTTACAACTTCATTAAGATATAATTTATGATCTTCTTACTCAGATTTTGTCGTGGAATATACTGACCTTTTAAAAAGAGTTGATCAATACCTCTTTGAATCTTCTAATTTCTGAAAAGTTTGTGTAAGATTGGCATTATTTCTTCCCTGAATATTGCTTAAAATTTGTTGGTAAAACCACTTGGGCCTGAAATTTTCTTTGGGGAACAATTTTTGATAAGGAATTCAATGTCTTTAATAGATTCAAGGACATTCAGTTTGTTTCTTATTGTGTCTGTTTTGCTGAAGTGTAACTTTCGAGAAATCTGTCCATTTCATCTGAGTTGTAAAATTGGTTGGCATAAAATTGTTCTTAGTATTCTCTTATCATCTTATAATGTCTGTAAGAGCTGTGTTGACATGTCTTTCCCATTGGTGCTTTCTGTTCTTTCTCCTTTTTCTTATTTAGTGTAGCTAGAAATTTGTCAATTTTGTTGATCTTTTCAGAAAACCAACTCTTGGCTTTGTTAATTTTCTCTATTGTTTCCCTATTTTCTGTTCCATGCATTTCTGCTGTTTCCTTGGTTTGAATTTTCTTTACTGTTGTTTTTCTAGCTTCTTAAGGTAGAATCTTAGGTTATTTATTTTGTTTTTTCTTCTTGTCTGATATAAGCATGTAAGTTTTCCTAAAAGCACAACTTTATCTGTATCCCACAAATTTTGATACGTTGTGGTTTTTTGTTGTCATTTAATTAAAAATATTCTATGATCTCAGAGCACCTGGGTGGCTCAGTTGGTTGGGCGTCTGACTTTGGCTCAGGTCATAATCTCGCGGTCCTGAGTTCGAGCCCCACGTCGGGCTCTGTGCTGACAGCTCGGAGCCTCGAGTCTGCTTTGGATTCTGTGTGCACCCCCCAACCCCCCATTCGTACTCTGTCTTGCTGTGCCTTTCAAAAATAAATAGATGTTTAAAAAAATTTAAATAATTAAAAAATATTCTGTGATCTCCCTTGTGATGTTTATCCATCATTTAGAAATGTGGTTTAATTTTTAGATATTTGAGGTTTTCTGAGGTACCATAATAATACTGATTTCTATTCAATTCGGTTGTGATCCGAGAACATATTTTGTATGATTTTTATCCTTTCAAATTCCTTAAGACTTGTTTTAAGCCCCAATCTATGGTCTATATTGGTAAAGGCATATACTCACTTGAAAAAAAAGAGTATACTCTGCTATTGTAGAATGTAGTATTCTATAAACATCACTTAGATCAATTTGGCTGATAGTGTTGTTTAGATCTTTTGTCTTCACTGATCTTTTTTTGTCTGTTTGTTCTATCAGTTGCTGGGAAAGGAGTGATAAGACCTCTACCTATGATTTTGGAGTGACTTGATTCTCATTTGAATTGTTAATTTTTGTGTCCTGTATTGTGAAGCGCTGTTATCAAGTCCATACATATTTATAATTGCCGTTTCCTGATGAATTCTACTTAAATCATTATGAAACATCTCTCTTTATGTCTGGTAATATATTTTGTCTTGAAGTCTATTTTATCTGGTATTAATATAGCACCTTCAGCCTTCATATAATTAATCTTTAAATATTACATATTTTTCCATCCATTTTCTTTCAACCTTTATGGTTCTGATATTTAAAGTATGTCTCTTTTAGGAGTATATAGTTGAGTCTTGCTTTTTATCCACTCTGTCAATCCCTGCCTTTTAATTGGAGAGTTTAGATCATTAGCACTGAACATAATCCGACACTTTTTGGATATTGCTTTCCCTTTTATTATTTTTCTTTGTGTGTTCCCCTGCATTTTTGTCCCTTTATTCTTCCTTTCCTGCCTTCTTTTGGGTTATTTGAATATGCTTTGGTATTTTATTTTCAATTACTTATTGGCTTTTGGTTATATGTCTTTGAATTTCTTTTTAAGTCTACTTAGAGTTAATATTGTACCACTTCAGGTAAAATAGAGAAATATTTCAGCCATATAGATTCCATCACCATGCCCTTCTGCTACTTTTCCATATTATGGTTGCTATAAGTATTCTATCTACATACATTGAAAGCCTACTGGAAAGTGTTACATATTTTACTTAAAGCAGTTAGACCATTTTAATGAATTTAAATGGGGAAATCCATAGTCTTTTATATGTTCATAGATATTTCCCATTTCTGATATTTATTCTTTATTGTTAAAGAACCAAATTTCCCTCTAATATTATTCTTTCAGCCTGAATAACTTTCTTTAGCATTTTCTTGTAAAGCAAGATTCAAGACAATTTTTAAAAATTTTTCCCTTATCTGAAAATGTCTTTATTTTGATCAAGATTATTTGAATCTGTACAGCAATTTTGGGACTACTGTGTTTAACATTACTAAGTCTTACAATCAAAGAACATGGGATATCTTTACATTTATTTAGGTCTTCTTTAATTTCTTTCAAAAATGCTTTGTAGTTTTCAGTCTACATATATTTTCTTTTGTTAAATTTGGTCCTAAATATTTTATTCTTTTGAATCTGTTGTAAATGGAATTGTTTTCTTAATTTTAGTTTTGGATTATTCTTTTTAGTGTATGGAAAAAAAAATTGGGGACGTGTAGGTGGCTCAGTCAGTTGAGCGTCCGACTTTGTCCCAGGTCATGATCTCACTGTTCCCGAGTTCAAGCCCTGCATTAGGCTGTGTGCTGACAGGTCAGAGTCTGGAGCCTGTCCGGATTCTGTATCTCCTTCTCTCTCTCTGCCCCTCCCACACGTGGGCTGTCTCTCAAAACTTAATAAACATTAAAAAAAAATTAGAAAAAAAATTGTTGTATATTGATACATCCTACAACTTTACTGAACTTATTAGCTGTAAAAGATTTTTTTTAAGATTACTTAGGCTTTTCTAGAAAGTTTTTTTTCTTTTGCCTTTATTCCTGAGTGATACACTTGTTGTATATAGAATTTTGGCCTGACAGCTTTTCTATTTCAGCATTTAAAGATGTTGTTCTACTGTCTTCTGACCTCCATAGTTTCTGATGGGAATTCTTATGGGAATATTCCATAAATATTGAAATATTTATTCTCTGTATACAATGTGTCATTTTTCTCTAGAACATTTCAAGATTTTTTCTTTATTTTTAGTTTTCAGCAGCTTGATTATGATGCATTTAAGCATAGTATCCTTTTAATTTATTCTGTTTGTCCAATGAGTTTCATGAATCTGTGTGTAAGTCTATATCTTTTACTTAATTTGAGATGTCTTAAGCCATTTTTTCTGTCTGAATATCACTCCCCTCTATTTTTCCAATTAAAAATATCTTAGATCTTTTATATCGACTCAAATGTCTCTAGACTTTGTTCATGCCTTTTTTTCCATTTCACTTTCTCTCTGTTCTTCAGACTACATAATTTCCATTGATCTATTTTCAAGTTGTCTGCCTTTTTCCTCTGCTGTTAAGCCTATCAGCAATTTAAAAAAAATTCAGATATTATATTTTTAAACAAAAAAATCCAGTTAATTATTTTCATAGTTTTTATTTTTCTGCGAGATTTTTATGTTTTCATTGATTTCAAGTGTATTTTCCTTTTCTTCATGTAGAATTATAGTACCTATTTTAGTGTCTTTGATATAGTATATGAGATTGGCTTCTGTTGATTGCCTTTTCTGTTCAGACTGGGTTACATATTCCTCCTTCTTTGTACATCAAGTAATTATTAATTGTACCATATACATTGTGAATATTACTGTGGGTTCTGTTACAGTCCTCTGAAGACTGTTTTGGTTTCAGTAGGCAATCAACTTGATTTCTTCTATCTTGTTTTCTGTTAGCAGTTGTTCAAATCTCAGTTCAGTTCTCTAAGCCTTCACTATGCTGCTTTGGGTCTGAACCTGTATGATCTTACACAGGATTAGGGGTTTCCTTCTCTGTCTTTTTTTACCCTCTGGGATTCCTTCCCCACTCTTTCACCACAGGGGCTCCTTCCCTTGTATCTCTAACTAGAAAGGTGGCAAAGTTTCTATCAGAGTTTTAGCCTCCTACACTGTGGGGCTGCTCTGTGACTGGGGTCCACTCTCAGGGCAAAGTTGCAAAAGAAAAATATACCTGGGAAGCTAATCTCCATGCTAATTGGTTCTCCAAGTTTTGACTGCTCTTCCTAGTCTTTCTTCTCTTGTTTACTTTTCAGAGTTCTCAGGTTGGGTTGTTGCTGTTACTGCTTTTCCAGAGTTCGTAGGCATTATCAGTGTGGAGGGATTAATTGTAAAGAAATTACATTGCCATAGTGGATCTGAAAATTATCCATATACTTTTATTAATAAAGAAGAAAGTTACTTTTATAAAGAACAAAACAGTGATAGAGTAGTATGAGTACCAAGCATAGTTCTAGAAGCATTGATATATTTTTTCTCATTATAATAGATAATGTTTTTGTAGTCAAATGCATTGGCAAAGGATAGAATCTTAGAAATTTGGGGCTGAAGAACATTAAAAGTTATTGATCTAAGCTCATCATTTTACATATTTTGCACCAAAGTGAAATGGATGGCCTAAATTAACTCAGTCCATCTTTCATATAGTCCATCATATATCGGCCTGACAGAAGTCTTTGCCTCTATATTCTGCGTGTGGATGTAAGTGCATTTCCACAAGCCCAAAATCTAAAAATTAGAATTATGTGATAGAAGGAATATAAACCATTGTGAGTATAATATTTGTTTTTACTAAATTTAACCAACTAGGTCTATGTTAAATTCCATTTATTTTGGTTCAGGGGCATAAATACAAGTTGGATTAAGTTGTTGTTCTGACTTTTTCTGGTGTTATAAAAACATGGAAAGGCCTTAAATGAGTATTCTCTGTGCTTTTCTTTTAATAAAAATTTTATTTTTTGGAGTAATCTCTGCATCCAATGTGGGGCTCGAACCCACAACCCTGAGATCAAGAGTTGCATGGTCCACCGACTGACATAGTCAGGTGCCCCCACTTTGTGCTTTTATAAGAATATTAGAATCATAAGTAAATAAATTTTAAAAACCCACAATGAATGGTACCATTAATCTAGAATCTGCAAAACTTGATGATGGTTATAGTAGTGGAAGTAACTGAATTAATTTCAACAAAAATCAAGTAAATAAATAAATAAATAAATACAAATTTCTAAGAGTGGTGACCAGTATGAAGTAATAAAGCAGGTGTTCTGATAAAGAGGATGAGCCTAAAGCCCATCAGAGAGTGGCACAGAGAAAGACCTCTTTCAACAGATTGTATTTTACCTTAACATTAACTGACTGCCCTTCCAGGATGTTGCAAACAAAGCAATCAGCAATGGAAAAGCCTTCAAGGCAGAAAAGAGCTTGGTGTTTGAGAGAGACAGAACTAAGGCGGAGTGGATAAAGTGGAGTCATGCATTGGGAAATCAGGGAGTTAGAGAAGTAGTCACACATGAGTAATTGGTACCTGATCAGCTGTGACAAGGTCTTCAGATTTTATTGATGGTCATTTGCTCCAGCCAAACAGATCTTCCGCCTTTCTTTTTTTTTTTTTTAAATCAGTTTTCCTTAAAGTGTCAGCTCTTGATCACATAGTTATCCCCACATGGAAACTCTCTGCCTCATTTCTTCTTCTTATCCAACTCTTATCTCATTTCTGAAAGTGAAGCTCAAATCCAGTATTGTCCCTGAGGTCTTTCTTGACTGTTCTAATAGGATGTATTTTTTTTTCTTTTCTATCCATCATCCATTCATTCTTTCATTGAGTACTCACTATGTACCAGGCACTGTGCTATGCCCTAGGAATACAAAGATAAGTAAGACATTGTCTTTCTGTCTCTTCAAAGCCCACTATTTGGTGAAGAAGATAGCTGTAAGAACAGATAATTATGATTAAGCATGATGAATACTATACCCAATGAAAAATGAAGTATTTGGGTAGGAGCACAAAAGAAATAACTACCTCTACATGAATAGAGTTTCAAAGGATAAATAGGAGTTTGCTGTGTGGGGAAGTTGAGGATGGCTAGTTCACACCTTGTGTCTGAATATGCAAAGACATGAAGACATGGGTAAGCATTGTGAGTCTGAGTAATGGTGGAGGATCCAAGATGATTATCAAATGCCTGGGCATTAAGTTACAGGAGGTTGTACACAGCCTCCCATGCCTTGCCAAAGAGTTTGGACTTGATGGACAACAAGGAAAAGAAGTGTAGAATATTACTTGGTGACAATATGGAGGATGACCTTAGATGGGGATAGAAAGAAGATGGGAGGTCATATTGTTCTGTTGATATTATGAATGATAATGAAGACTTGAATTTAGTCAATGACAGAGTGAATGAATAGCAGGGGCTGGATTTAAGAGATAGTTTTGCTTAGAAACTACCGGTGTTGGTGACCTATTGAATGGGGAACAAATGGGAAAAGCAACGCTTTTGAAGAGCTGGCTTGGGTGAAAGGTGCCGCCATTAACTAAAATAGTAAACACAAGAGGAGGAGCATGGTTAAAGGAGAGATAATCAGTTCCATTTTCAATAGGTTATACTGAAAGTTACACCCAAGATACCTATTTCCATTATTGAGTTTACAACCGAATTGGTACTTGGCAGCTGCTGCTGTATTCCTGTGTGTTTAGTATTCTATTCTATTTTATTTATTTTTCAATGTTTATTTGTTCTTGAGGGAGAGAGAGAGAGACAGAGAGAGAGAGAGAGGGCACGAGAGCAGGGGAGAAGCAGAGAGAGAAGGAGACACAGAATGTGAAGCAGACTCCAGGCTCTGAGCTGTCAGCACAGAGCCTGACATGGGCTTGAACCCAACAAACCGTAGATCATGACCTGAGCCACAGTTGGACACTTAACTGACCGAGCCACCCAGGTGCCCCTAGTATTCTGTTTCATAAGGATGACTTCTCTATCTCACTAGGTAGAATGTTGGCCATAAGAGAACAGACACATGCATTTCACTTTTCCAAGTGCTCCTTAACAGTATACACATGATCTGTTCCTAACAGATGCTCAATAAATATATATTAAAGTATAAAAAAATAGAATTGTAACACTGACGATTCTTTTTTACCAGTTGCTTAACCATTCTGTTGGGCCTCTGTGCACTAACAGAATGTTAACTAAGTTCACCGGGTAAGTGCCAACCAGGTTTTCTACATGTGTTCACCTTCACTCTTGATTTAGGAAGAGTGGGTGAGTCTTACCAACAACTCTTTCACAGAGGAGAATTTGGAATAGGCCTTTATATTTTCCTTAAATGGACTCTTTTTGCAGTTCATGTAGCAGAAGGTGATGGCACTTTGTGGCACGTGTGTGGTACCTCTTCAAGATTTCAGGAAGAAAAAGGAGGGAGGGGCCATGCCTTATTTTCAGCTGTTTACCTGGTATATAGAGCTGTGATTAGTACATAGTAAAACTTCAGTAAATATTTAACAGATGAGTGAACAAATATAGATTTTCCCATGTTCTCATATTTTATTGGCTATTTTTTAATGTTTATTTATTTATTTTGAGAGAGAGAGCATGTGTGTGAGTGTGAGCGGGGGAGGGGCAAAGAGAGGGAGAGAGAGAATCCCGAGCAGGCTCTGTGCTATCGGGTCAGAGCCCAACGTGGGGCTTGATCACACAAACGATGAGATCATGACCTGGGCCGAGATCAAGAGTCAGATGCTTAAGCTACTGAGCCACCCATGTACCCCTTTATTGGGTATTTCTATATAAATCTGGAATTGAGGGTATTAGACATATTCTCTCACACTGTCTTATTTCTATTCTAAAAGAACATAAAATATATTGTACACCTACGTATTTTTAGAAAATTTCACTTTCCGACCTTTGTTAACGTTGCCAGGTAGGCAGCGTGAAGAAAAATCCTAAAGTCCTTTGCTCAGGTCTACAGGAAGAAAAAAATTGTTTTTCCCTCCGCCATTGCTTTCAGAATTGCTTTTACGTCAGGCTTTTTAGGGGAATTTGATTTTCTCTATTGTCTGTACAGGATGTGACCTGTTCCCCTTGGTTTTGACAAGTCCGTGGTGATTGCTGATGGAGAAGGGCAAAAAGGACTGTCAGTGGATCTCTTGATTGACCCAAGTGCGGTGAACTGGCTTGCACTGACTGATGCCAGGATGCCCCCCGCAGGGTGCAGGCCAGTGCCCGCCTGCCGGGATGTGAAAGAAAAGCACTTGGCAGCCACAAAGCAGGTGCCCCCTTCAGTTCAGTCTTGAAGCTTCAGGCACACATGGCTAATGTGGGTCCTCGCTTTGCCTGTCGCTCGCAGCAATATGGACTGCTTATCTATTTGTTATGAACCTCTTCTGCACTAGAGCCTCTGTCCAGGTCATTCTCTCCTCAACCTTATGCCCTTTCCTACCACCTGATCTTAAACAATTCTTTTCTCTTTCTTCATTTTGCTCTGTTTCTCTGAACAATTTCCATCCATTATGCTAGTTTGAAATCCTTCTCCAGGGCTTTTTCCTTTGGATGTGGGGAGGTATTCTTTGAGTCACCCAGCAGCTGAGAGGCTCTGTCTGGAGGTCTGGCAGCATTTGCATTTCTCTCCACCCTCATCATGTTTGGATGCACCTGGTTCAGCCTCCCAGGGGCACTGTTGAATAGCCAAACCCATGACCAATTAATAGTCAAAAGAATTCAGAATCATCTAGACCCTTTGAATTGTTTTTTTTTTAATTTCTTAATGTTTATTTATTATTGAGAGACAGAGCATGAGCATGGGAGGGGCAGAGAGAGGAGGAGACACAGAATCTGAAACAGGCTTCAGGCTCTGAGCTGTCAGCACAGAGCCCGACGCGAGACTCGAACTCGCAAACTGCAAGATTGTGACCTGAGCCAAAGTCAGACACTTAACCAACTGAGCCACCCAGGCGCCCCTTTTTGAATTGTTTTGAAGGTGAAAAATACACAGCCCACAGTTGCATTTATAAACTCTCCTTTCTCCTCCTGTTCTCACATCTTACACTGTTCTCCTCCCTGATCCAGTTACACACCTTTTACTCCTCAATCTCTGCATTTTCTTTTTTAGCACTTTATCACGTAGCAGAATTGATCTCTCTCCACAAGATGTAATCCTTCTAATTTAGGAAGGAGAAGGTATTAGACACTATCAAGGAAAGGAAGTTTATGAACACTCTTCATGTGATAATTTTTGTACAATTATGTCACATAGTAACATAAATCTGTTTTAAACAAATACCTCAAGGCTAGCTCTTGCATATCGGTATATATGAAGAGAATTTTTCAAGGAAATAATTTTGAATTATTTTATTGTGCCATTTTTTTCAAAGGCAAAATATGAACTGTCAGGGAAGACCTCCTTGTTAGACAAATTTACTTTTATTTTTTTTTATTTTTTTTCAATGTTTTTATTTATTTTTGGGACAGAGAGAGACAGAGCATGAACGGGGGAGGGGCAGAGAGAGAGGGAGACACAGAATCCGAAACAGGCTCCAGGCTCTGAGCCATCAGCCCAGAGCCCAACGCGGGGCTCGAACTCACGGACCGCGAGATGGTGACCTGGCTGAAGTCGGACGCTTACCCGACTGCGCCACCCAGGCGCCCCAACAAATTTACTTTTAAATGATTGACTCTGTGATGTCAGACTTGGTGAAATTTCACATTCTGGGATTGTGTCTTCAATCAAAGGCTCTATTACTTGTTGTGGAGAGATTTTGAAGTAAGACATGCTTTGCTACCAGAAAGGAAAAACAAGAAAGTGTTCCTGAGCTGCTAGCTATGAACATAACAATTTGTCAGTTGTCTCAGTTAAGGAAGTCTAAGATCAAGTTCACTAGATATATGTCATTTGTGGGGAGGGGTGTCTCAAGGGCACAGCACGGAGCCTAGCATATAAGAAGCTCTTGATGCATGTTTCATGAACTGAATTGATATAGAAGCTTTGAAGTCCAGAAATTCACTTTTGGGTATTTACTTCCCACAGCTATTTGTCTTAATTTCAGAAGTTGCCTTTTACATTCCTCCTTCCCTACCCAATAACACACACAGAAAAGCCCTCTCAGTTGACTCCCATGTCTTTGGAATTTACTGGGTATTTCCAGCTTGTGAGTGTGTAAGATTGTGAGCTTCTAGAAGGAGGGTAGAAGGGACTGTGTCTAAGTGCAGCTTAGATACATGCTTTTGGATGATGTGGATGATTTTATTATACTAAGACTTTTACTGGGTGAATGGGAGAAGGATACTAGAGTATTCTTATGTGACTTGGTTAGCTTTTCTCCTTATCTTGATATTGTCATCATTTGTTCCTTTTCCCAGATACTGGATATCTCAGGGGTTGACTCTGAGACCAGTTAACTGATAAAGAAGGTAGGTGGACAGGGAGAGTATCTTTTTCATGGAGTCGTGACTCAACCATATGGTTATAAATCTGCTATATTATAAAGTACTTCAATCACTTGAAGCTAGATATTTACAGTGCACAGGCATTTAAAAGAATCTGTGAATTCTTTCCTAAAGTAGTGTAGGGATCTACAGACACTTGTCCTTTTGGAAAGTGAATAGGCTTTGTAAGCAAAGTCTGACATCTTTAACACTAGACTGACTTAATACCTTTTCATATACTGTTCATTACAAAGTAAAATTTGTCTTGTCTCAGATCTGACCCTACTCAAAATTCAGTAATGACCATGGCATGTCACCAATAAAGCTGTGATAGTGGCCAAAGTTTCAAGGTACCATGGAGCCAATATCTGCTCTATTAATTAGGCTTCTTTATACATTACTGTCCATCCTGACTTTCTGGAAATAAGATATTAATTAGATGATGCTTCAAATGTGAGGTTCGTAATGTTAGTACTTATTACAAAGTGTCTTTTCAAAAAGTAGCAGAGAGATTTGGGCATGGGCTGTGAAGTTGAACAGCTTGGTTTGGATTTCAGGTATGACACCTCACAGTTGTGTGAATGTAGCTGCATAACTAAGCCCCTCTACCTTCAGTTTTTTTTATCTGAAAATTGGGGGTAATAGCAACCAATCTCAAAGTTGTGAGAATTAAATAAGAAAATATAGGTAAAGATAGATTTTTGAGATAGGAAAGGAATAGTTTTGTTTTCGAATCTCATTGCAAAGAGTTTCTATATGTTTTCCTTCCACTTTTCTCCTCTGGGTTCTGAGAACTTCATTTGCTCTCTCACTGCCTGCCTCAGGGGCTGGCCAGCTGACCCTTCTCTTTTCTTCTGCTTCTAATCAGCAGCAACTCCTCTGGGAATGTAAGTGGTGGAAACATGTCTGTGTGTGCTAAATAGACAACTCCTTCTTGCTTGTGTCTTACTTAGCTAGTTAATACTGTCTCCCAAGCTTGATCCACTTGAAATCCAAGTGAAGAGGAGGACACTGGAATGGATGAAGATAAGAAAATAGGTGGGGGCATCAGCCTAAGGAAATCTTGCGATAGGTGGCATCTACCTCAGCGGAAATCAGGCATCTTAGAGTCCAAGAGTAGGAGCCTTAAGGTTTGGGCTCTGGCCCAGGTTAAAGTTCTATCTAATTGGCCATGTCATTGCTTCTATTTGTGCTCAGTGGCTTCCTTCGTAAAATTAAGAGGGTTGCTCTTGGATTGTAAATTCAGAAGTCCCACATGTCATTTGAATGGACACAGTGAATCAAGGGAAAGTGCTTGTGCAGATGTGATTTGAGTGGTAGGTTCCATAGGGAGTTGGAGAGATGCATATATTTAGCTCCAGACATTGCTGACCCCAGGGGAGGAGCCAATGATCTGTCCAAAAGCCAATTCTGAGATTAGAATTTGGGTATATAGGCAATTTATTTGGGAGTGGGTCCCAGGAAGCATGCTGAAGGAAAGGGGAAATGAGACCAAAGGGATGAAAGCCATAGATGAAAGTGAATGGTGTATTAACATAAGATTTTTAGGGCAGTGAAACTTCTCTGTAAGATACTATGATGGTAGATAGATGTTGTTATAAATTTGTCCAAACCCATACATAGAGTGTACAACATTGAGAGTGAACCCTAATGTAAACTGTGGACTTTGGGTGGTGATAATGTGTCAGTGTAGAGTCACCGATGATAACAAATGTACCACTGTGGTAGGGAGTGTCAATAATTGGGGGACTATGCATATGGGGCATGGGGGGGGCATGGGGTTGAGGGAACTGTATGTGCCTTCTGCTCAATTTTGCTCTGAACCTTAAATTGTTCTCTAATAGAGTCTATTTTTTTTTTAAGAGAGATTCATTCATGAGTGTGGGCAACTGAGGCCGTATCACCTTTGAGAGCCTCCCAAGGGACTTTTTAGAGCACGCCCCAGATTCACACTTCTACGGGCCTAGGAAGCTGGTGATGGTAGCTAGGAAAGGCAGTTATTTGAGGTAGGGTGTTTTGGGTTCATAAGGTCCCTGTGGAGGGAGGTACAGTGGGGATGTGGGTGGACACCAGCTAACTGTATCCACTACCTACCCTCTTGCTTTTTCAAGAAGCCAGAAGTCTCACTTTTTATGGTAACCTTCCCAATTTTCAAATTGGCAACTAAATCAATTTCTTATAAATCTGAAAAGATCAAATAAAAGATGTTTGTGGGCCACATTTGGTCCATTGATCACTGGGCCAGATATGATGCTAGGTGTTTTACTTGCTTTTTATTTCTCAAAGGTACACGAAGGAGATGATTGCCATTATGACCCACATTTTGTATAGGAGGACACTGAAACACACAGAGGCTGTGACTTGTCCATGGCCCAAGAGCCATTACTTGGTGGACTTAAGGATCTAAATCTAGGTGGCAGGCTCTGAGCCATTCTAGCTCATTGCCCTGACTTTCACTGACTGTATCTAAACCTAAAGTGTATGGGGAAAGACAAACCCAAATCCTCCCAAAGCTGGCTTTGTCCCACCTAAAACTAAACTAAAGGTTTGGGTCCCTTATATTTCTGGTTCTTTAATGTAATGGTTTCCAAAATAAAATTTTAGACACTGAACAACACTTTTTCCCTGATACCATTTTTAGTTTCAAGGGATTTCATTCATGTGAGAGCAACTGGGACCTAGGGAAAAGTCATTTATTAAACTAAGTCTAGAGACTTGAGAGTATTTCCCTAAGGCAGCTTTGAAAAAAAAATCCAGGAAAAGATACACTGTCAGAGATTCCAATAATTATTACACACATTTTTTTCCCAGCGGAACAGAGGAAGACAAGGAGCTTTGAAAAAAAAATGTTCTATTTTAGTTACTGAAACTCTCTGCTGTCTTGCTATCCAATCAATTCAGACTGAAGGGTAGTTCTATTGTAGACATGTCAAGGTGGGATATGGCAGTTTTTCTTCTATTGTTCTTATCTTTACAAATGTTACGTACAAAGAATTTATAATATCCTCTCCAAATTCAAAGGAGAATTATGTTTGTAGACATAAAATCTAGTGCATTCATCGCATAAATGTAGTGTTCTCTGTATAGGCTTTGAGCCCTCGGGGGTTACTGCAATTACGAAGTATTTCTAGGTTTTATTTGAAGCACTTGAGCAATTTTTAGTAGATATGAACTTTTTATAGTTGGCTTTATGCTGGATAAAAATTAAAGTTGGCTGAGCCAACTTCATAAAGCATTTCTTCAAAGACTAAGTTGTGCCTCTTTGAAAAGAAATGTTTCTTTTTTCCCTAACTTTATTAGCAAATACACATCGTGTTTTCCATGTGTAACATCCATCTTTGCAATGATAGGAGCTTACTTACTTCAATGGCTGTATCTGTGGACAATTCTAATAATCAAAATTTGCAACTAGTACCAGAAGTAATAGCAACAAACAAGATGGTACTTGTCCTCAAGGAATTCATGACCTCGTGGAGGGATTAAGACAAGCAAAACAAAACAAAGCAAAAAGCTAGCAGTTGTATTACAACAGTGCATTAAGTGCAGTGGTCAAAGTCCAGAGACAATGAAGGCCAAAGAGAAGGACAGCTAACTCTGGCTGTGAGCGAGAGGCACAGGACCAGAGAAGAATTCTTGAAATGATAGCTGAAGAAGAACAGGGATTATCCAGGCAGAGGAAGAAAGGGGAGGAAGAGTGTTTTGGACAGGAGGAACAACATATTTAAAGGACTGGAAACCTTGGGAACCTCTGTTCAACCTCTGTTGAACCCTCTGTTCAACCAACCCCTCTGCTGGAGAGGGGTGAGGGGAGCAGAAGCTGAAGAAGATGGAGACAGACCCAGACAGGTTTTGTTAGAGACTGTTTCAGAGCTTAGCTCTCATCCTCAGAAGAGTAGGTAGTGATTAAAGTAAGGATACTGTAGGCAGAGTATGGTGTCTATCATTCCTTGTTGACCTTGACTAGAGAGACACTGAGAGAGAATACAATGAGTAGGGGACTGCTGGAAGCTGCAGGGTAGAGAAAACACCTTGAACTGATAAAACCTCTGTGAGATAGGTGTCCCTCAGCATATAGCCAGCTGTAAAGATGAGTATATTGACAGCTAGAAGATTTTTCCCTTCTACTACCAAATAAAGTTATATGGAAATTGTACATGTTTCATTAAAGGACTTTTTAACATTAATTTGTGCATTCTAAGGTAAGAAAATTTACCCCTAAATCAGTTTCTTAGTTACCTAGTTTGTCACATTTGTAAAGTATTGCATATTTAAAAATTGTACCTATTTAATTATCATTCTAAATCAGTTTCTCTTAGTAACATGTAACTTAGTTTTCCAAAAAAGAGGCTTCAAGTGTATTTCCTTTTGTTCCTCTATTTAATATGCATCAATTCTTACCAAGTACCAATTGTGGAGCCAGCCCTGTTACAGTTTTGTACTTGACTATGTCTCAGTACTTCACTGAATAATTGAGTAAATTTCTAGTTGCACATGTAATGAGTGTGATGCGTGTGTGTGTGTGTGTGTGTGTGTGTGTGTGTGTTTGAAGATAAATAAGAGAAATTTTCAACTGCTACGGTTAGAAGGAAAATAAATTACTAAAAAGTAAAATTTGTCATTCATCCACTGTATAGCCATCACTGTGCATTCCTGGAGGGGGGTGTTATAAAAAATGTAAAATACTTAATACTTTTTCCCTTGCAATTCACAGTATTGGTGACGAACCACATCATAAATGAAAAAAAGGGGGGGAATGCAAGGCAAATATTGTTAAGAACCCAGAGTTACGGTTGAAAGGACAAAGTGCAATGGGAGGACAGAGGGAGGATCTCAGTAAGAGCCAGAATAATGAAGTTCAGTGTGCAGGAAGGATGCTAGAGCCTGTTTGGCAAGCTGACTTTGGATGTTGATGGCTTGTCTTGCTGAGGAACGTTTTCTGTGTGAAAATAATCTTGATGATTATCATGGTGCCAGGGAGAATCAGAGTAGTGATGACCAAGAACTGCATGGCGTCAGTGTCCTTCCTTTTCAGGACCAAGCCCTAACGTTACTGCTTTGCCATGATTTGGTTCAAACCATCTTCCTAGTCTTATGGGGATCCCATCACTACCAGGCTTGTCTACAGTTGGCCATACTTTATAACTCCGGGAGATACATCCTGCCTTCTGTCATCTCACATCCCCTTGGACCATTTGTCTAGCAGAGAGTGCCTTTTCTACTCTACATATGATGGTCAGAAATGACAACGACAACCTGCAGCCCACTCCCTTCATCCCCACCCCCCTTTACCTAAAGCTATTTGGTAACAAAACATTACCTATAAACAACCCATTACACAAAAAGTAACTTTATCTCCCCGAGATATTGTTCACCCATAATCTCAAGCTACCACAAGAATTAAAACAATTTAATTTAAAAGACGTGAAACAGAATTCCCTAAATGCTAATAGGAGCCTAAGGAAATTAAGCAAAATCTGAGTCTGAACTTTTACTACTCTTAAGACTCTGTTTCACTACCTGAGGTATACATCCATGCGGTACATAGTTACCATTGCATAGGGGTGCTCTGAGTCAAAGTAAGTTATACATAGGAAGTCCTTGAAAAAGTCAATTTAAAAGAAGCCTTAAAAACATAAAACATAAAATGGAAACCAGTAGAGAATTTTAATATGTGGTATTACCTAGCATTATCAGATGTTATCACCTTTTAAAATCACTTTCATATCTAACCAGTGAGAAAAGCAAAAATAAAGTTTAAGAAGAAGGTTTGTCATTATCAATCAGATATTATAATTCTTATATGTTATTTTTTTAATTTAGGGAAAAAAGCTATTTAGTTGTGAAGAAAACTAAAAATTGTAGACTTAAATATATAGTTATTTTCATCATGGAATAAGAAATTAAATTTTATGAGAAAATAGTTAATGTTGGATTAACACAGAATATCTGTGAGTGTCTTTTCTGGAAAATGCAGAGATTCTTTCCCTATTATGTCATGAGGAGAACATTTAAATAAGGCAGTGTTTTCCATAAACTCTGTTATATTCAAAGACTGTCCTTCTCTCAAAGCACCTTGTATGAATCAATAGTGTACAAAAATAATTACCATTAACTTTGCTATAGCATTCTAGATTGATCAGGCCACATAAAGGATTTGTGTCAATATTGTGAAGAAACTTCATTTTGCAAAGGAAATTGACCAGGTAAGGAATCTTACCCAAAGAAAATTTCATTTAAGGACTCAAAACAAGTTGAAATATTGCTAATATTAGATTTTTAAAGAACTGGCAATGCGGTTTATGAAATTCCACTGCTCTCTGCCATTCCTAAGAGAGAATGCATTACTTTGCTACTTCTTAGACATGACGAGATTGAAGAGGGGTAAGAAATCTATATTATTGTCTAAAACTGAGGGCATGTAATTATGCTATAGGGAGCTGAGCCATGGCTCAGAATGGCACAGAGATGAATAAAATACAGCCGTGGGCTTTAAGACAGTAACTCAAATATCTAGAGAGGAGAAAAAAAAATCTTTGGTATCTCTAAAAACCTTATTTTAAGTTACAAAAATAGTATTATGGCAGTATTAATACTTAAAGTCATTAAGTAAATCCTCCCTAATCCTATTATCCTAACATATACTACATTAAAAAATATTTCTTTTTTTTTGTTCCTATCAACATGTATATTTCATCAATTATACATATACATATACATATACATATACATATACATATACATTATACAATATATAATATATAATGAGCATATAACTTAATATTTATTTTCACCCAATACTGTAGAGTAAGATTTTCATGTTTTTAAGTTTGTTTATTTATTTTAAGAGAGAGACAGAGAAGGGGAAGGGGGAGAAAGAGAGAGCATCCCAAGCAGGCTCCACACTATTAGCACAGAGGCCAACATTGGGCTCAGTCTCACGAACCATGAGATCATGACCTGAGCCAAAATCAAGAGTTGGCGCTTAACCAACTGAGCCATACAGGCACCCTTCATATTGTTCTTATAGTGTTCATATTTGTAATTTTTAATGACTGCATGATATGCTACTGAACCAAAACATCAGCATTTACTTAAATGTTCTCATATTTTTAGTGTCGTTATTTTTCATATTATAGGCATTTATTTAATAAGCATCTTCATGCACATATTATATTTATACTTGAGAGTTTTTTAGGATAAGTTCTATAATTCCTGGGTTAAAGAGCAAGATCACTTTTATGTTTCTGGATATATATATATATTACTGTATTACATTCCAAAAGAATAGAATCTAGTTAATACATCATTATTAGCAATTTATTTCTGTGTTATTATGTTATAGCCATCAATTGCATCGAGAATTTTCATTACTTATTCTAACTTAATATATTACTGAATAGTACTTTATTATTGTTTTAATGTACATTTCTTTGATAATTAGTACGGATAAAAACTTTTCTATATGTTTGTTGAATATTTGTCCTTTCTTATATCTGGAGACTTAACTTCCTTTCATTGATTGCTGTTTTGGAGTCTTGATTTCTTTCTTGCAGGAATCATAACTTTTTGCAGTTGGTTAGCAATGAGCAAGGCTTTTTGGGCAGAAGAAGCACTTTATAGACAATGAGGCATTCAGAGAAAGGGAGCCCTGGGAACAGAATTCATTTGGCTAGGGTAAGATGGCATGGTAATAGAGTTTTCTCCTATAAAATGTCTGTCCATTGTATGAATGGAAATAAAAAGGATACTGTTTTAGTCACATATCATACTGCAATTTCAGAATCCTTAAAGAATGTTTTTTGACTGCATGGTTGAAATGTTGTACTTAGAGATAACTTATAAAAGTTCTTTTTTATCTAGGAATATAATTCCCTGTTCTTGGCACAATTACAACATGAGCTTAGAGAAAGGACATCATTTTTTACAGTCTTGCATTCCCTATAATGCTATTTTGGCACTAAACGTGGTATGGATTTGCAGGATATGTTCCCCCGCCTACCTCTGGTATTTCACATTACTTGTCACCTCATTCCCTCTCTGAACTAATTCACCTTATTCTGTTAGAACTGATGGGTGGCAGATTTGACATCCCAGCAAGCTCCATTTTCCCAACTGTGTGAGAGAAGCCCGCTGCTGGGTTGAGTCTATGAGTCAATCTTCCATTCTTTTCAATGGATGAATATATCTGGGTATTGCAAGGATGTTTAGATATTGACATCTAGTTTAGGATAGTAGTAGGTGTTACCTTATCCATGTTTGAAGATTTGTCATTAGATTCTACTTTAAATTTTGAATGGGTGGAAGCATTCTCGAGGATGTCATATTTAAACAATGAGTCATGAAGCAGCTTAATGTAGTCCTGCTTGGGTTATCAATGGCTTCATTGATTAAATATTTACAATACAAGCATTGTCTTTCATTCTTGGTAACTTTTTTTTTAATTTAGACAGATTTCGATTTAAGGTACTTGGTTTTGAGAATACAGTGAGTATTTGAAAGAAAAGCCTCTCTGATACCGGATGTCTCCAAAAGTCATTGTTAATGGCATCCCGTGTATACTCAAAGAAAGAGGATTTTTTTATTTTAGGAAGGGACTTATTATTAAAATTATCAATTATTTTGATTTTTTCAAGTTATATGGAAATCACAACATGAATCATAATAATGCTTGGTTGTCTTGTAAAAGTTCTGGGAAATATCTTCAGTGAGTTATTCCTGGGAACATTGCTTTTAGTCTGGATGGTAAAGCAATGGAATATCAGATGGCTGAGCCAGAACTATAGGTTGTGAGGGTGTGGTTGAAATGAGATGCACAAGAAAAATTAGAAGTAAGTTATGGGCGAGGCTTGAGCTAAATAATGCTTGGACAAGAAGGCCTCTAGAGAACGCAGTTCCTTGGTCATTGACTCGCACCCATGACCAAACCAGGTAGGCTGAAGGATGGTCCCAAGCAAGGGTCAAGTTTGCCTTTGCATCCATGACAGACTGAACTCTGGTTCATAGTCAGAAGTCAAGGCCAAAGACATACCCTATCAAGAGCCACTTCTGTGGCTTCCAGAGAAAGAATTGTATGGCTTTTTCTCTGTGGTGGCGCTGCTCCTCCCCATCAGCCTAGTCTCTGGGATTATCCTTGACATTAAAGATCTCAAAGTTAGTCCTAATGCCCTGGGTGTGTAGCTGGGTCCTCGGTTATTCAAGGCCTTTTCCTTTATGCCTGAGGTCTCTTTCCAAGTGGGAAGGAGCTTAGACAATGCATGAGTGGGAATAAGAAGGGGACATATCTCCCTTATTCCATAAAATCTGCAAAGTGAGGAGACAGGAGATCAGGAAACCAGTCCAGGGCAAAGCCCACCAAGCTGGTATAACTGAAGTGCTGATCTGGAGGGTGGAACCTGGGTGGTTCCCTGGGTGGGGAATACACAGATTTTCCATTTACCAAACTAGGACAAGAGTAGCTGGAACATTCAGTGGCAGGTGGAGACTGGAGAAAATTCCATGGTGTTGACTTAAGGACCCTTTCAAGTGGGCACCTGGGGTTGACTTTTGGTTGGGCAGCAAGATACTAAGCATTTTCTATCAATTCAGACGATGTTAGGTAGTATCAATATTACATCTTTTATCTTTAGCATATACAATTATCTTTAGTTTTTTTATTATTAAAATGCCCTTGGCTTAAGATATAATGTAAATATATATAATTTTAGTTTTTATGTCATTCTTTAAAAATAATTTTGTTAACTTCATATCCTTCTAACTATAGCATCATTCCCCTATTTTCTCTAAAAATTGATACCATTTCTTCTAAGAAGTAAATCCTGACTCTGTGGACAGATTGATATACATCTCAAAAGCAATGCCAGCCTCATAAACATCTGCTTAATATCTCAGATTAAGGCAACATAAAAGAAGACATTTTGATATTTTAGCTCAATTGATCACAAGTTCCCAGAGGAAGGCAGTTCTCTTTCATATTCTGGATAGCGCTTTGAATCTATGAATATTCAGCCAACACAAAATCAATCTATAAAGGGCTGACAAAGGCTAGTTTTGCAACTCAAATCTGGTTGCACTCTCAGGCAGACAAAACAACCACAGCCAACTCCATCATAATAAATGGTGAAGTTGATTCCTTGTATTCTAGCTCAGTGAACCTAAGAAGAGTGTGTGTATTCAAGTGTAGGAGAGCAAAATGGTTTGTATTTACATGGAGACTTTTTATGGGAATTTCCTTGAGCTTGATAATCACTATCTTGATAATTAATGCCCTGGGGTAATAGAGAATTGGTCTTTATAATGTACCACATTGCATTTGGGAAAACTGAAAACAAAAACAAATTATTTGTCCTTGTTTTGCTTATTAGGGCCATGTGGTTTGACAGCACTGAATATATTCTTTTTACCTTGTCAGTAATAGCTGTTTAAAAAGAACAAGCAAACAAGGATAGTAAGAAATTAAAGGTGAAAAGTGTGCTGGTCCTAATTTAGTTCTCCACATATAGATTTGGTGGTAATGAGATAATTGCATTTGGGAGTGATTACCTCTGCCTCATGTAAATTTAAACTCCAGAGTCTATGAGAAGGCTGCCTTTAAGGTTGCCACATCACATGAGCCATTTAGCAGGGGCAAATGAAATTAAGCACTAAATTAGTTTGATTAGTGTTTACTGCACTGTTGTACCAATGTCATGCTAGAGATGTTTACAACTTTCTATTCAAATGCCTTAATATGGGCTTTAATAGTGAAATTATTCATTGGGCCTGAGGGCCTACCTGGACAGATACACAGTTGGTCCAATCTCAGAGGATACTTCTGAGGGCAGCAGCGACCTTGATGGTCTTGAGCAGGAAGGGACAATGCAATGGAATTCTAAGGATAACATTGAACGCTGTGGGGTTTTTACACATGAGTTCTATAGCAGAAAGTTAAAGACATAATGTAGATGAACCATCTAAGAAAGTGTAGTAAAAAGAAAAACAATTTCCCTTCCTAATTTGATATGAGATTAACCTGCCGAAAAGCTATTGCCTTAATCTTTGACTTCTGTATTTTGTCAAATAAGGTTTTGAAATGCTGTGAGAGGTTGCTATGGTGGAAGTAAAATACTGGAAAAATTCTGAGTCCAAAGGTTCTGGGAAAAATCAAGAGTGGGTGAGGTCTGGTTGTTGTGCCCACTAACCTTGTGTTGGTGGTAGAACAAGTTAATGATTCTTCACAGGAAAATCTTTGAGAAATAGAGACAACCAGATACTGAAGTAGGTAGAGACATTTGAGGTTTGGATTTCTTTTGTTTAGAGGCTGGCAACTTGTGGAAGACAAGGTTCTCTGCCAGATGTGTGGAAGCCTTAGAGTCAAAGGCAGGAAGTGATGCTTGGGGAGGGTGAAGGAAGAGATTCTTTATCAGCAGGAAATGCAGGGAAGCATCAGTGTGCTTTCCTGTCACAACTGGTGGGAGTGGAATGGGGAAAATGATTCCCTGGGGACATTGGAACAGTATGTTACAACTCTGATTATTTTATGTTATCTTTTTCATGTATTTTTAATGTATATAGTATGTTGGCACAGATTTAGACACATATAATGCATGAATGCATGAATAGATACATAGATGTACTAGGGGTCCATTTCCAATTTTTTTTTTTTTTTACTAGTGTGGTAAAGAATCTAAAAAGTTTAGAGGTCTAGGATCAGGTACCTAGACCTGTAATACCTATTTTCAGGTACCTATTTTCTGCAATAACTTAGCCTGGTCTTTCCAAAGACACTCCATAAACCATAGACCCAAGGAATTGGTTTATTTTTATTATATAGGGTTTGTGCCCATTGGAAATTATTGTTCTAACTTACAGACTTACCTGATCTCTTATTTCCAGACATTTGTATTTCATGGACCCGAGTTCCTCATTTCTTTTTTAAATACCATTGATCTGTACACATTCCTTCAGATCACCTTGAGATTTTTATAGAACGAGGTGGGGAATATATAAATAAAAATGAAAGTACTTAGAGAATTAGTTATTAGACTTTCCAAAGCAACTTCACAGTTGGTAAGTGGGTATTCCTATTGTGGGATCCCTAAGTAGCTTGAAATAATCAACTTATTAAAAGTGCTATTTGTCTCAATAATCATATTTTTATTTCCAATAAATCTTTACTTTGCTCTTTTTCTATCGGCCTCTGATATTACAATAAGCTGGAATTGGGAGAATCGTTCTTAAAATAGAATGCAATTCTTTTTCTATAATAAGATCAGCTTTAATTTAGTTTCAGTGCAATGAAAATATAATGAAAATCTCAACTTCAGAACATAGAATCTGGAGAAATGTGCTGTCAATACCAAAAGCTATTCATAACCTTCTCAAGGTATAACAGTATTTCATTTCTACTGAAATTGTTTGTGGGGGCTTTACAAATATTCTTCTTATAATAAAAGAATGTCACAGAATTAACCTCAGTGAGATGATTTTATTGCAATTCATAGTTATAAGAATAATTTAATTAGTTATTCAGAACGTGAGAAGGCATACACCATAATATGAAATCATTGAGCCCAGTGAAAATGCATTCCACACATTTGAATTATCTCTCATATTCACTGTGACAGAACAGAGAATGCACCTTAGCAAGTACTTTTGTCGACCGTGGATTCTCTTATAACAAAAAATAAATACCAAATCTGTTATTTAGTACACTGAGTCCATTTAGGAGAATGACTTCTGTGTTATGTCAGCTAGAACTTCCCACCCTTACCCAGTTAGTTCATGCCTTGGTAGCACAGAAGGGAATATGGTTAAAGAATACAGTTTAAGGAAGGTGAAGTCTAATTTTATGGGCTATCACCTTGCAAATTGTTATAAAATGCTATAAATAGTAAAGTTTCTTTTCTTTATTGTCTTCAAGCTGACCTTTATAATGTTAAATTGGGATCTTAAGGTAAATGCCATATTGATTAGATTTTAAGATGCTCTATCAGTCATACAAACTAGGTTATGTTGTGTTAACAACCAACTCTAAAATCTCAGTGGCTTACAATAACGAAGTTTGTATTTTGCTCACTCAGCATGTCCGTTGCAAAGTCAGCATCATAGTTACTCAGAAACCCAGCTGTGGAGGGACCATCCCTACCCATGATTTCATAATTGGTGAGGCAGGGAAAAAGGAGCATGGAGATTCATGTGCTAGTATTAAAATCATTATTTCCACTTATGGCCTCACTGCTTTTGAGCAAGCATATGATTCCAAAATTCTATCCCATACCCAGAACAAGAGACCCAGCATTTGTAAACAGCCTTAATAAGCAATCACAGAGACCACTAAGTGAAAAATGTACTACCAATATAATCATATGCTTAGAGAGGTGGGAGAAGAAAACACTGTATTGTGTTCCTATACGGTTTATAAAATGCAATATATAAAATATAAAATAAGGCTTTAGAGCTGCATGTTAAAAAATAAACATTGTTAATACCTGACATTCTGCAAGGGGAAGTAAGGATATAATTATGTAAGACTAGATAATGATGTCTGGTTAGAGGGAAATGCCTTAAATTGTGAAGATAAGAGCCACACAACAAATAGGAAAGAACAGGTACTTCATCACTAGACTTGAGCTTGCACATGATCCTTAGTATCTGTATGATTTAACCTCTCTGTGTCTATAAACAGGGAATAATATCTATACTATTGGGTTATTGTGAGGATTAATAAGATGGCAAATATAAAGTGCCTGCCACATAGTAGACCCTTGACCAGTGATAACTATTATTAGAACACTTCATTGTACAAAGTATTATGCTTTGTCACAGTATACATCTAGATAGGCATTGACTAAAAGAGTTTGATCACATACGATATTTTCATTTGTACTGAATATATCCAAGTGAAAAAAAACAGAGTCTACTTCTGATGTTATAGTTTTCTTTTGAAAGATACAATGATAATGTATTTTTGTTTTTATTTATTGAAAGAGAGAGAGAGAGCACGAGCCAGGGAGGAGGGGCAAAGAAAGAGGAAGAGGGAATCTTAAGCAAGACCCACACCCAGCACAGAGCCCAATGATGGGCTTGATCCCAAAACTGTGAGATCATGACCTGAGCCAAAATCAAGAGTTGGATGCTTAACCAACTGAGCCACCCAGATAGGCTAGATAGGCTCTCTCTTTCTCTCTCTCTCTCCATATATACGTATATATATACACGTGTGTATATATACGTATGTAAAGCTTTATATATAAAGCTTATTTTTATTTATTTTGAGAGAGAGAGAGAGCAAGCGGGAAAGAGGCAGAGAGAAGGAGACAGAATCCCAGGGAGGCTCCATGCCATCAGCCATGCCATCTGCACAGAGCCTGATGTGGGGCTTCATCCTACGAACTGTGAGATCATAACCTAAGCTGAAATCAAGAGTCAGACACTTAACTGACTGAGCCACCCAGGTGCCCCAGGTAATATATTTTTAAAAATGATTTTAAAATTATCCCTTTACCACTGCAGAAACGATGCCCACTCTCCTATTTTGCTTGCTATTTTACGATGGTTAGTGTTAGTTATTGTCTAGATTTACCTTAAAACATTCAGAAGCCTTGAGCATTTGGCTCACTCGAGATTTGGTCACATTCATAAGCAAAAGAAGATCAAAATAAAATCAGACAATATGAAGTGGATGGATGAATGAATGAATGAGACTAACTTTTTTTGAAATAAAATACAATTCCTATCATTTTGCCAGCTTGAATTGAAGATATGTATTAAATCAGAGACAATAGCTAACATGTATTAACACACTTAATCCTCACAGCAAGACAGGTGCTACTCTTTTCTGCATTTTACAGCTATGGACACTAAATTAAGTAGCTTCTCCATGGTTGCACAGAGAATAAGAAGTTGACCCAGGGTTAAAACCATATAGTGTGGTCCTTAAACCCAAGCTCAGGCACCAGAGGTCTGCTGCTCACTCATTCATTTGTTTGTTCCTTGGGTCATTTGTTTGTTCATTCATTCATTCATTCATTCATTTTCCTTCTCTCTTTTTCTACTAAAATCATTTGTGTCTCACAATTCCAAATTATCCTCTTGATAAACCTATGGACAAATTCAGGCCAACTGACAGTCACAGATTGGACAGTTGTTAGTAATCTCAACTGCCTTCCATACTAAGAACATAAAAAGGAGCAGAATGGACCATCTACTCCCGAGAGAGGCTGGAGGCCACCATCATGGACTTGAAATTGCTTTCTACATGCATCAATTGAAATGGCCTCCGCACAGCAATTAGATTTAATGAAGGGAAGCCGCTGATAACTAAGACAGGCTGCCAGGCCTTCTGTTGGTTATTTTTGGAGGAAATAGATTATACAACCTGTTTGGCCCCAATTCCTATCCCTCTAAAATTGCTTTTTCTTGATGGGTTTTGCTTCTTTTTCTGAATTCAAAATCAAGAATGAGCTAAAGAAAAGTTACTTGATAGCTCCAAATGAATGCTGGTATTAAAAAACTGGATACATAGTGATGGTCATAAGTCCTATTATATATAGATATATATGTTATAGATATCATGTTACTGCCCTAGCAGAATATTAAATTGACTGCATTAAGCTGAGCAAAGTGTACTTTTTAAAAAATAATAGGAGTAGAGCCCTTGAACTCTTAAGGGAGATATTTTTCTTTTTTTTCCTCAAAAAAATTTTTTTTAATGTTTATTTGTTTTTGAGACAGAGAGAGAGAGAGAGAGCACGCACACATAAGTAGGGGAGGGGGAGGGGCAGAGAGAGAGTAGGAGACACAGAATCTGAAGCAGGCTCCAGGCTCCAAGCTTTCAGCACAGAGCCTGACACGGGGCTCGAACCTCGAACTGTGAGATCATGACCTGAGCCGAAGTCGGATGCTTAACCAACTGAGCCACCTAGGCACCCCTCTTTTCTTTTCTTTCATTATTTTTTCTTTTGTGAGAGAGAGAGAGAGAGAGAATGGGAGAAGGGCCGAAGGAGGGGGAGAGAGAGAATCTTAAGCAGACTCGATGCTCATGGTGGAGCCCAATGCAGGGCTGGATCTCACAATGAGATCATGACCTGAGCTGAAATCAAGAGTTAGATGCTTAACTGACTGAGCCACCCAGGCACCCCTAGATATTTTTTTACTCTTCTAATAAGAAAATCAGAATGAGATATTTGAAAATAAAAACATATATTTTAAAGGTGAAAATATATGCTTTTAAAACGAATCACAATAGTTGTAAGTGAAAATACCTTATAAGATACTGAAAGAGAAACATCACCTATAAAATAATCATAGAAAAGATGTTCTGATTTTAGTTAAGGACAAAACTGATTGCTCATGATGTTCAATAAATTGGATAACAAGGGAAAAAGAAAAACCACCAACTACTAAAGTTTCACTACATCAGTATTATTTGGTACTTTCATTAATGGAGCATGGAGATTTGTTTTCTAAGACATTTTATTTATCTCCTCATACATAGATTGTGAGGGTATTATATGTCGTATGATTCTTCTGCATCCTTATTTCTATTATAGAAAAAAAGCAGCTAAATTTTAATGTCATAAGGTCATGTGGTCACTAAGAGATTGGAGAGCTACAGTCTATAATCAGGGAGAAGGAAACAGAATCCCTTTTTGGGTAAAACTTACCATAAATTTCTTCTTTTGTCTTATACTTTCCCTAAATTTTCACATTTAATTTGTCATCAGATCCATGAAATATTCTAAATTTTTTTCACTATAAATTTTCAATGAAGTCAGATTTATTGCTCCATTATAGGAAATTTTGAAAATAAAGGAGAGAAAAATTGTAATTAACGAAAAGATTTTATTTCTTTCCTTTCTATATATGCTACTATCCTTACCCCAGTCTGATGTATCTCAGGACTCCTCTCTGGGTCAAGAACCTGACCGACAGGTAAAATGTCTCTAAAGGAAATTAGGTAATGTGTATGTATTTTTTCTGTCTATCTTTATTGATATACTTTTTGATTATTCACTGTAAAAAATAAAAGGCTGATTGTTTCTGAAATTCAGAAACGTGTCAGAAGCCATCCTCCATCACCCCCAAGCCCATCCCATCCCCCAAATCAAAGCTTCGTATACTGCTGATGTAACAGCAAAGCCTTTCTTCTTTCTCCTCAGTAATCACTGAGGACGGGCTGTTGTGAGTAAGCGATGAATGTCACCATATGCTTTTAAAATTTCACCCAAGACAGGAAACTGTGGTTTGGTGCTTCCAGTATTTTTGTCTCTACTCTGAAATCAGATGTTGTTTTAAACAGATGCCTGAAAAGAAAGCTGGGGTGATTTGGGAATAATGTTATTGAAAATTTAGTATCAATTTTTTAAAAAATTGCATTAAAGGCAGGCTAAATACACAGAAGTGGTATGATTAAATCATGTAAAGAAAGCGTCTGCTTAGACTGAAGACAGCAAACTCATCAGCTTCTTTGCAGGTTTCAGTCATTTTAATTCAGTAGCTCTTACAGAATTGGAGATGATTTTGGCATCACAGCCTGACACAGGTAGTAAATCCCAAGTTCAAACCATGGCACACAAACCATTGCCATCACACCTTGAAATACTCTCTAGAATTGTCCAGGGTTCTCATGTATTTGGTAGCTGACTGCTGAACAGCCCAGGCCTATGGTGCAGGTGACTGGAAGACATCCGAAAGTCACATGTGAGTGGCCAAGCTGGACTTTGGCTGATGAGCAAGGGCATAGTCAATACTTCTCTTAGCAAGTCTCAGATCTCCTTGGATTCTGACAAACATCCAGGGTGCCTAGAAATTTCGGAACTTACTTCCTTGGAATAATAAACAATAAACTCAAACTGAATTTGTATTCTGAACTTTGTAACAACTCCAAGGAATGTGTCACTTTCTACATTATGCCATGTGCATATTGGTTATCTGTTGTCATGCCTTTTCTCTCTTTCTGACTGATAAGGGCTGCTGTCTTGTATATATTTTCATCCCCCTTAGTGCCTTGTACTTTATTGGCTACTTGATAGAGATGTGCTGAATTGAATTACCCAAAGCACAGGAAACCAATGAAAGGTTATACCACTGATTGATGTATTAGGGAACAATCACACAGCTAATCTAGATAATCTAGGATGGAAGTGGTGAGGAAGGTCACCATATTATATGAATTAATTGGCTTTACTGTGGGGAAAAAAAGCCTCAATTATTGCATGGTCCTCTTTTAGAGGTTGATAATGAGATACAAAGAGATAGGAGTGAAATCCTGTGCCACCAGCTTCTAGGTTAGTGCCACACTTCCTAAATGTCATCACTCCTTCCCAGGGAGGCAGAGCAAAAAAAAAAAAAAAAAAAAAAAAAAAAAAAAAAAAATCCTGCTTTTGGGTATTTTTTTAAATGTTTATTTATTTTGAGAGAGAGAGAGAGAGAGAGAGAGAGAGAGAGAGAGAGAGAGAAAGCATTAGTAGGGGAGAGGGCAAAAAGAGAGGGGAAAGAGAGAATCCCAAGCAGGCTCTGCACTGTCAGCACGGATCCCAATGCAAGGCTTGAACTCAACAAACTGTGAGGTAAAGAGTCAGGTACTTAATCGACTGAGCTACTCAGGAGCCCCCTGTTTTTGGATATTGTAGTGCAGTACAGTTAAGAACAAGAATTATGAGTTTATATCCCAATAATCTATAATCTGCCTTTTATAAAAGCTGTGAGATATTCAAAGATAAACAGGGCTAGATTAATTTTTAACATGATTTTAGAGACTTTTTCTCCTTTGCTGATTTTTGATGGATGACAGATTTATATTGCATTGTATTGCCTCACTCAGGCCATGCTCACATCAAAAATGGACTCTAAGTAGGAAATAAAAACTGTAAAAATTAAAATACTGGTATTGAGCAAAAAAAGATTGAACTGGTTCCTTATTGGAAGATTTACATAAAACTGGTTGAAATTTTTCAGCTAATTAAATTCAGTGGAATTCTATTGTTACAGCTCAGATTAATTTCATAAATATTAGGGCAATGATTTATCATCATGGAATGTCTTAGATTTGTAAAATTATACTGTTAATTTGAACCATTCATTTTTGCATAATTTTGTAAGTAGATAAATGATCACTAGTATAATTGAAAGTTTTTTTTTCCTTTTGCATGTTATAACTGTTCAGAGTTAGTTTGCAATCTAAAATAAGACACTTAAACCTATATACATTTATTTTTTATTACATCTTTTAGAGTAGTGGTTACCAAATCATGATCTTCAGGTTAGGTGCTTGCTAAAAATGAAGATCTACTGAATAAGAAATCTGAGGGGTAGAGTTCCAGAAAGTGCATTTCTATTTATTTGTTTATTATTTATTTATTTATTTATTTATTTATTTATTTATTTAGAGAGGGGGAAGGGGAGAGAGAGGGAGAGAAAGAATCCTAAGCAGACCCCACTCTCAGCACAGAGGCTGATGCGGGGCTTGATCTCATGACCATGAGATCATGACTTGAGCCGAAATCAAGAGTTGGATGCTTAACCAACAGAGCCATTCAGATGCCCCAGAAGGTGCGCTTTTAACAAACATCCCTTTAGGGGCGCCTGGGTGGCTCAGTCAGTTGAGTGTCCAACTTCAGCTCAGGTCACGATATCACGGTCCGTGAGTTCGAGCCCCGCATCGGGCTCTGGGCTGATGGCCCAGAGCCTGGAGCCTGCTTCTGATTCTGTGTCTCCGTCTCTCTCTGCTCCTCCCCCGTTCATGCTCTGTCTCTCTCTGTCTCAAAAATAAATAAACGTTAAAAAAAAAATTTTAACAAACATCCCTTTGAGTCTCATACAGAGAGTCACAGACTTTGCAAATAATATTTTTATAACATTGGGAGGTTGCTTATTTTCAATACTTAAGTCATTTAACTACTATGAAACTCAATTGAAATATCAGTTCAAAACATCTTCAAAAAGAAAATCTCCATTATTTGATGTCAATAGAACATCCAAAGGAGAAAGAAATTTTCCTCTTTTTATCACTGCTGGAAAAGCAAGTGGCAGAGAATTGCAGGTGACCTCTGGAACCTGAAGGCAAGCTCCAGCCTCCGGTCCCTCTGGTCGGTGAGAAGCCAGTATCCTCAGTCATACATCACAAGGAAATGAATCCTGGCAGCAACCTAAAGGAGCTTGGAAATAGATCCTCCGTCATTGAGCCTTCACAGGAGAATGCAGCTCAGCCAATACCTTAATTGCATCCTTGAGAGACCCTGAATAGAGAAGCCAGCGACCTGAGGCATGTCTGGGCCCTTGACCCACAGAAATGGTGATATAATATGTGTATATTGTGTTAAGTAACTAAATGGGTAGTAATTTGTTTTTCAGCAAGAGGAAGACTCATATAAAGGCCAACGAATACAGTTCAAGTCCACAGTGAAAACTGACCTAAGGCAGTAGTCCCTAAAATTTGGTGGCATAAAAAGCAACTAGGTTATTTACTTAAAGTGCAGATTCTCAGGCATTAATTGCAAAGGTTGCTCTTTTACCATACTGTAGAGTTTACAAAGGAATGATACACATATCACTAAATAGAAAACCAATTTCATTCTTTTTCTCTTAGGACAAGGCCTCGAGTATTTAAGTTTAGAAGTAAATAAATTAAAAGAAAAATACTCAGTTAACAATAGATATGTAATATATAACAAAGTTATGAATGTAGGGGCATGACTAAAATTTCTTAACTATTCAAGAAGCAATTTTGACTCCCTGTGTCAAATTGAGAGAGTTAAAGAGGATAAAGGATGATATAAAACGGTTTCCCTCTAACAAGGTTAGCCATGATTTCAAGTCCGTGAACATGAAGCACTTATGTGTGGTCATTTATCATGTATACTAGATGCCATTTAATACTTGTGGGTATTATGCAATATTAATTATACAATTATATATGCATAACGGCATAATGTACAACTCTTCCTTTGATCCCACTTGTTCTGTTTCTGACAATTTCCCTATCATGTCAAGGTATCATTAGGTTCTCATTGCTGGACAGATCAAATCTAAAACTTCCACATCATGTTCAGAACCCATCTTGAGGATGACCAAGGACAACAAGGAAGCTTTTTGTCTCTTTTCATCAGGAGAATGAATATGAGATGGGGGAAGAGAGAAGAATCAGATATCTTATTCAGTAAGGGTTTTTTTTGTTTGTTTTTTGTTTTGTTTTGTTTTTTGTTTTTTGTTTTTTTTTGTTTGTTTGTTTGTTTTTTTGTTTTTTGGTTTTTGCCAGCCTCCTTCCCCCTGGAATGTATCTAGGCCCAAAGAGAGAAGATGCTTTCCATTAACATTTCCTTTCTACTAAAATCTCCTAGGCTGGTAAGAGTTATTTTCTCAAAGCTCCAGCTTGCCACTCAGCTTTGACAGTATTATGAGACACATATAAAAATAAAGCAGAAGATTGTCATAGCAATGATTAGCAAGCCTCACTGTTGGTTTCTCTAGCTAATATCTAGCTATTAAACTTTTTTTTTTTTTGCAGCAGGAATAATTATACTTATTTACCAGTTCTCAACGATTGAGGAAGTATAGTTTATCCAATGTAAAGCACTTAAAAGTGAACTCTGTCTTTTCTCTGAAAGATCAGAGATTCCCAGGACTTAGCTGCTCACAGAAAATGAGATAATTTGTGCATAAATGTTCATTTAATTAAAGATAACGTAATTGATGTGTAATATATTATGCAGTAAAAGTGAAGGAAATCTAAGACCAGGTTAAAAAGGCAAACTGCTTCTCTTTTCTCTCTTCAGATAGGGGTTAGGACTTAGATTTCAGAGAAACAGCAACCTGCACTAAATCTTGTCAATGGAGTTTTATTTCCAGTTGGCATTTATGTTTCTTCTGTGGCACAATTGGTATGAGAACATGAATCTTGCATCAAAAAGCTGAAGTCTACTTTAAGCAATGACAGTAAGTTCAACACTCTTGGATAGGAGTTAAACACAGCAACTATACCAGTCTCATCAAAAGAAGTATGCACATACACATCCATGCTTAAACACATGCATATATATATTTTTAAAATTGAAGAGTATCAAGATTTTCTAATTCCTCCCTATTGCACCTCATTCCTCCTCCCTCCCCCCCCCCACACCACCCAGTCCCACTTTCCACGTCATCTGTTTTAAACTGTTGTGGCTGCTGCCTCTGGCAGTTACCTCAATTTCTCTGAATAATATGCCTTTCCTACTATTTCCTTTTTTTTTTTTTTTTTAACGTTTATTTATTTTTGAGACAGAGAGAGACAGAGCATGAACGGGAGAGGGTCAGAGAGAGAGGGAGACACAGAATCTGAAACAGGCTCCAGGCTCTGAGCAGTCAGCACAGAGCCCGACGCGGGGCTCGAACTCACATACCGCGAGATCGTGACCTGAGCCGAAGTCGGCCGCTTAACCGACTGAGCCACCCAGGCGCCCCTACTATTTCCTTTTTTAAAAAAATTTAGGCATTATCTCCATACTTCTCATTATGATGGATGAGGACTTAGAATTTTTTAACACTAACCCATCTTCCATCTTCCAACCTCACAGTATGGTAATATTACTCTTTTTTTTTTTTAATTGATCATTACTGCTTACAAAGTAGCAATCGTGTATTCAAAATAGCAATCTTGTGTAAATAACGATAGGGTAACATTTCCTTTCCTGTACAGCCTTTGACTTTCCTGGAGTTTCTAATTACGCTTCTTTATTTCCTGCTCTATTTTCCCATGATTGTATCCTTATCATTTTTCAAAGGCTTCATCATATTAGATATTTTTCGAGTGCTTTTTCCTTTACTGGATCCCACCATCTTTTAGCCCCAGTCAGGGTTGTTCCTTTCTAGTCTCTGCTGCACAGCATCATCCCAGGAATTTTGGATCTTACACCTTTCTCTTCCCCTTCTATGGTTTACTCTTTTTCTCCTGGGAGCACATTCTCAGGAAGAAGATTAATTTCCAGAACTCCTTCCATGGCTGAAATATCTCTTTATTTCACCTTCAAGTTGATGAGTTTGGCTCTAGATAGTATTACATGGTAAGAATAATTTTTCTTAATAATATTTAAGGGATTCTCCATTACCTTTTAAGCATCTGATGTTGTTAAGGAATCTGATGCTACCCAATTCTCATTCCATTTTGGAAACCTCCACCTCCTCTCCCCAAGAAAGTGTCTTGTATTTTCTCTTTTGACTGGGATTCTGGAATTTCGTAGGGATGTCACTTGCTTTGGACCCTTACTTCACTCATGGGGCATTTCAACTTGGAGGCTCTTACTGTTTTGCCCGGGGATATTTTTCTATATTGTTTCTTTGTTAATTTCTTCCTCTCCATTTTCTCTTATACCTATTTCTGGCATTCTGTTTTTCAGATGCTTGACCTGATTCTTTATGACTCGTATACTATCTCTTGCATTTTACATATCTTTATCTTTTTATTTTAAGAGATTTTGTTGACTGTCTCCTTAATTTTTTTTAATTGGGAATACATAGATATTTATGTTTAATTTCCAAGCCCACTTTCTTGTTATTTGTTCCCTTTATGGTCATAGTATTTTCTCAAAACTCTCTCGAGTGTATAGATTAGAGAATTTCTTTTTCTTACTTATTGCTATTTAATTCTCTTATTGTCTTTCCTCCAAAATAGTTTTTCCTTTACTGTGTTCTAACATTGGAGTCCTCCTTTGATTGTCCATATATATTTAGGAAAAGGCATTAGAAAGCTAATTGTGAGCTTTGTTTACGTAGACTGAGTGTGTTGGTTGCAAGGTTTTTATTTGAAGTGTTTGAGTTAAGAGTTGACTATTTCATTAAAAACCCAGAATCTTAGATTATAGTCTCCTTCCCTGCTCTCTGGTTATTCACTTTTTCTTCAGAAGAAATATTGCTTGGGACAGGTAAATGCATAGCTATTAGACATTCTTTATATGGAGGAGGGGCAAAACGGAGGTTCCATATCTTCTGCATGCTAAACACTTCCTCTAACCTGTTGTAATAGTTAACTACTCCCCCATGCATTTTCTCTCTTCCAGAAATTTGCTCATATTCCTTGTCCACTGATGGTCCCTCTCCTGCTTGCTCAGTTATGACTTTATACATTTTAAATTCCTTTACTGTCATTTAAGTGAGGCCTCTGGAAGGAGGAAAGATGGATGCTTCTCCGTCAAGCCTTCATATTTAATGCAAAGTCTTGGACTCTGATTTAAATAAGGTTCTCAGGAGGAATTTTGCAACTAGCGTTTGTGAACCACTAACCTGAGGTGTGAAAAGCACATTGATAAACAGTGGCTCAGGGAGGAGGGAGACGCAAAATAGAGACACTTAATTGCACCTCTGTGTTTTATCCTCTATGGAAAAGACTAAAATACAACCCAGAGTTTAAGAGATCTGGCTTTGGAGTTGGATAGCCTAAATGTGCGTTTTTGTTCTGCTGGTCTTAAATAAATGACCTTTGGAAAGTGTTGAAATTCACCAAAGTTCCGTTGCTCATCTTTAAATCAGGTGTACTTAAAATAACCACTTCTTAGGATGGTAATGACGATTAAATATGATAATGCTTGCAAAGTGCGTAGTATTGTGCTTGGCATATAGTGAGCACTTAATAATTATTCACTGTTATGTGTTATTATTAAAGTAGCCATCCCCCTTACCTTGGAATTGCAAAGCACAACAAAAAAATGCTATCCATATATTTAGAAATAACAGTATAAGTTCCAACATATTTAGTTATATAACCTAGAACCAAAATGAGGTTCATATGTGAAACTCACATGCTTGAACAATGAGTTGTCAGTGTTATTTTCAGTGTCAATATTTGAAAAGAATTTCCTGCCATTATTATTTAAATCATGAGTAATATATATTTTTACTTGTAGCTTCATGTTGTATTTTTAAAATGCCATTTACTACCTACTGATTTATCTAACATAAGGCAAATTAGTCTTTTGTTTGTTAAATTGATCCACACATTTTAAATTGATTTATAATATAAATGACACAAAAATAATGTATCATATTAAAATTTAAGGAAAGAAATATGGACTATTTTTTTTTATTGTTCTGATGTCAGCAAATCCAGGAAAAAAAAGCTTGTCAAAATTCAAAACTATTTCCTGCTGACTATATAAATCCAATTACTTAGCTTTTCTACATAGAGTATGTTTTTTTTTCATTTATTGTAGCATGTTTTTATAATTATGCCCTGCAGTGTAGAAGGAGCATTGTTCCCTAAGTTGGGAAACTTGAGTTGTAGTCCTGCCACTATTGCAGCCTGCAAGTGTATCCTTTCTGTTCCTGAAATGTGTACAGCCTTATGTAAATGCAAGGCAGGAATGCTTCTTTCAAAATTTTTTTTATTACTACGTTCCTTTATTTTTGAGAGGCAGAGAGAGACAAAGCATGAGTGGGGGAGGGGCAGAGAGAGAGGGAGACACAGAATCCGAAGCAGGCTCCGGGCTCTGTGCTGTCAGCCCAGAGCCCAACGCAGGGCTCAAACCCATGAACTGTGAGATCGTGACCTGAGCCGAAATCAGGTTTAACTGACTGAGCCACCCAGGCGCCCCAGGAATGCTTCTTTCAAATTCACGACAATTATCTTAAACTTGCACAGGATCCCTTACAACCTGTAGGAAAGAAGTGGGGTAATTTGGGTTGTGCAGTGCATTGCTGTTGTGTTCCCAGCACAGAGAGTTGACTGGATTTCTCTTGTGTAGCCTGACTGTTAGAAGAGCCTTTCTGTAAAAGTCTCTTCTTGTGTGTGACCTCTTCAGAAGCACATAAGCTAGACTTAACCTGGTATTATTCATCTTCATTGATGGTAAGGATCATCCAGCATTCTGTTATTTTCAGTCCAGTATCTTCAGGATTGAATTGTGAGTCTGAGGTTCTGGTGATTCGGCATCGTACAGAGTAGGCATTTGGTAACTATCCAGTTACTCTGAGACATATAGATTTAAGAAGTAGATATTTGTTTGGGGGCTGTAGGCTTCAACTTGGCTAAGTATGAAAGCTTTCCTTTCCAACACACGGTTCACACAGCCCTTTCTCCTTGTGTGCCATCTTAATGAATGACAATGAGGCCATGCTCTGTTTTAGAACATGGTGCTTGTTTAGTGAGAATTTTGCATCTTCAAAAGTTTGGTTTAATTAGTCAATTGAATTCCTGAACCTGCATCAGGATCCTGTTTATGTTGGTCAGAATATAAATGGTCAGAAAATGAAAACCTTGGGACTCAGAACATTTCTCACTTCTAATTATACTTTAGAAGATTTTTAGTTTCTTCAGTGGTTTTGCATTAATTGTCACAGTATATTAATAGCAATGCAATAAGAACTTAAATCTGCATGATAAATGGAAACTAGTGTTATTTCTAAAAGAAAACCTGTTATTAATTTTATATTGGCATCTTTTTAGCATTACTAAGTAGTTTATCAGATTTCGTGATCACACATCCAGTTTTTTTTCTTCTAGAAACATTTTATAACTGCAAACCAAGATGCACTGGAAGCCTAATGCAAAGATTAAGATGACAAATATTGTAATTAGATGCACAAACAGCAGTAAAACTCTGACTAATATAATATTTAAAACGGCATTTGTATTTGTGCTTGCATAGTGGTCTTTGAGTTACACAAATGCAATATTTTTGATCTGTTATCACTTGATTTTTGGAAACAACCTGGTTGGTATTTGGAACTGATTGTGGTTCTTAATGCATATAGACTTAAAAATACACATTTATACATACGTGCTTACGACTTTATGTGCAAGAGAATATAATGTTTATATCGTCAAATATATCAATATTTTATTTCATAGCAAACCAGTGACTCATGAGTCAAATAAGATGTTTTTCTTTGTCTCACACAATATTTTTTTAAAGCAAACAATTAAAATTTGTTTTTTCTTAAAAATGCGGAAGACATGGTAACCCTGAGCCTCTGTTCCACACACTGCTGCCTCTGTGGATGGGGAATGTGCCCACCAGCTCCACACAGTGCCCACCCCTTCCTATGATTTCTTCAGCACTAAGGCTAAGTGTCACCTTCACTACCAAAAGCTTACTATGATTCTTTGGGGACCAGAAAAACAGAATTCGTTGATCTAGTTTGATAATTGCTCATTTATGTTATCTGTTATGGCCCCTGTACTTCCTTGAGTTTATGATTTCTTCTCCACAGGATTGACTTTTTGTGTTATGCTTAGAAAACTGTTCCCACTCCCAAATTATATAAGTAGTTTTCTGTATTTTCTTACGGTATTTTTATGCTTAATTTTTACACTGAAATATTTAGTGCATTAAGAACTTACCGTTAATGGAAGGCATGAGGTGGGAGCTTTATTTAGCCCATTGTTGCTCAATGATTCATATTCTCACCATTAATTTAAAATAATGTCTTTATTATGTGGTAAGGTATTACATACACTCATACAAACTCTTCCTACAGGTAGTGTTGATTCTTTCATCCCCATTATACTGTCTTAGTTATAATAGGCTGACAAGCTTTACCATATTCATTATATATGGGACCAACTCTTCTTTTCTCTTTCTTGAAAGCTGTTTGCCTATTTTTGTGTAATTATTTTTTAAGTTTGATTTAGAATGATTTTTCAAGCCTCCTTTCCTTCTCCCACCTATACTACTTTTCCAGAATTCTATAAATATATATATATATATATTTTTTTTTAATCAAAATTGAAATTTTTTTGAACTGATGGATTAATCTTTGGAGAACTAACATCTTCTAGTTTTGACTGTTTGTAAATCAAGTATTGACTTGTTCTTCATTATAAGCAGACAGCAATATCAACAAGAAAAACACCCAAAAGCATCCAGTGCAATGTATGCAGGGCCAGGAGAGAACCCAGCCCAGTCAAGTGCACTCAGGGAAAGCTATATAGAGACACTGTGGGTAGGCTGAGGCTTATGGTAGACAGTAACACACACAAGCAGTAGAAGATCTGTGTGCAATTCTTGAATTCTGTTGTCATGTCAAAGTTTTGCAGTATATCACCTCGCCAAGTAGAAAAAAAAAAGATATAAGTGTTTAACTAGTCTTATAAGAGGGACAGGGAGGGGTGCCTGGCTGGATCAGTCAGTTAAGCATCCGAGTCTTGATTTCGGCTCAGGTCATGATCTCATGGTTCCTGGGATCAAGCCTCATGTCAGGCTCTGCACTGACAGCACGGAGCCTGCTTGGGATTCTCTCTCTCCCTCTCTCTCTGCCCATCTCCCGCTCTCTCTCTCAAGTAAATAAATAAACATTTGAAAAAAGAGGGACAGGGAAATGCCTTTGAGACTCTAAATTGAAACCTTTAGGGTCACTACTAGAAATGGAGCAGATAAAATTCCATCAAATGTGTGTTTGGTTTTTTTTTTAAAGATACACTTTTGTCTAATTGACCTGATAAGACTTTTGGGAACTTTAGTTTACTCATAATAAACATGGGAAGTGATAATCTGTATTCAACTTCAAGACGGAAATATATAATCAAAATGCTGGGTAGCAGATTGAGGATTTAAGATCGTTTTATTTCAAAGCTTTGTCAGCATATGGAATGCAACACAGAGTGTACAGCCACTCCTGGAGGTTCCTATGACAGGCAGAATCATCAGACTGAGAAGTAAATTAACTACATTTAGTGGCAGGGGGAGAGAATTCCCAGAAAACTCTGAAACAGCAAGAAATCACAGTCTAAAGACCTTCACATCCAACCATAAATGTATTACGTAGGCCATTTTTCACCTAGTCTGACTGTGTTTTAATTTTCTAGCTCACTAAGTTTTCTCAGTAGAGGGTTAAGCTTGCCATTGGTAGTCAATTTAAGTTCTGCCCCTTGGGAATATAAAAAATGTGAAAATGTCTCTCTTTAATTGATGTCCTGCACAGACTAAAGCAACGGAACCTGTTTTGTTTGTTTTTGCTTTTAATGGCTTCTCATTTCACTAATGTCATCTCAAAGGCATGACACAGTTGGTGGAGTATTTTTAAAATTACTTTTTGAACTTATGGATGAGAGAAATACTCTAAGTTCATTCTTTCTTTATTTCTATCCAAAGTGTATAGAAAAAATGTAAGGCAAAAACTATGTCCCCATGGTAGAGATGGCTCAAGTTGAGGTAGTGAAAGAAAAAAGAGCTGGGAAATGTCGTAAGCCATTAATAAAAAGAAGAAAGGTACAGTTTTAGTGCAGCAGTTCAGAAGCAAGAACAAATTCACCTATTTTGTTCATAGTGTGTAGTATTGTAAAAATCTTTAAAAGAATATGTGCACTGGAAACTATAAGAGAGAGAATTAGGAATACGTACCGTATCACTATGTCAGACTGAGGACCAAAGTCATCACACACCAGTTTCATAGGAGGCTGGAGCTTGCAGAAAAATAAAAAAAAATAAATAAAAAGCAAATAAATAAAGTAAAAACTTTATACAATGGATCTCATCCTGCCCCCTTGATTCTTTGTTCCCAGGGTGGTGGATTACAGTAATATAATCCCAGTTAAAACTTTATCACTTGGGGGTAATTAATCAAGTCTGAGTGCAATCTCCTATTAGGAGGTTTTTTTCCTTCTCAGAGGGTCTGTACCATTGCTTCACCCCAAGATAGTGTCACAGTGCAAAAGGAAGCTTTTGTGTCCTTTCAGTGTTGGTGCATCTTGCTGGGGACACATCTGATGCCCCTCTGGCCCTTATGCTGTCTTTTGAGACTTCCCTGGCCTCTGTGGAAGTGTCCCTCAGCCAGCCTGAACCCTGGGCATCCTGAGCCACAGCTGCTCAGGACTGGGTTTTTGGCATGCGTTGTGGGCACCCACTGCTGAAGTCCATTGTCCCAACCACATGTCCCTTTGAACACTATGTAGTCTCCTTGTCCTAAAGGTTCACTTAAAATTTTTTACTGTGGTGAGATATACATAACACACAATTTATATATATATATATATATATATATAAAATCATTATTAAATATAATTTATTGTCAAATTGGTTTCCATACAACACCCAGTGCTCATCCCAACAGGTGGCCTCCTCAATGCCCATCACCCACTTTCCCCTCTCCCCCACTCCCCATCAACCCTCAGTTTGTTCTCAGTATTTAAGAGTCTCTTATGGTTTGCCTCCCTCTCTGTAACTTTTTTTTTCCCCTTTCCCCTCCCTCCAGTCTTCTGTTAAGTTTCTCAAGATTCACGTATGAGTGAAAACATATGGTATCTGTCTTTCTATACCTGACTTATTTCACTTAGCATAATACCCTCACGTTCCATCCACGTTGCTGCAAATGGCAGGATTTCATTCTTTCTCATTGCCAAGTAGTATTCCATTATATATATAAACCACATCTTTTTTTTTTTTTCAACGTTTATTTATTTTTGGGACAGAGAGAGACAGAGCATGAACGGGGGAGGGGCAGAGAGAGAGGGAGACACAGAATGGGAAACAGGCTCCAGGCTCTGAGCCATCAGCCCAGAGCCTGACGCGGGGCTCGAACTCACGGACCGCGAGATCGTGACCTGGCTGAAGTCGGACGCTTAACCGACTGCGCCACCCAGGCGCCCCTATAAACCACATCTTCTTTATCCACTTTTCAGTTGATGGACATTTAGGCTCTTTCCATAATTTGGCTATTGTTGAAGGTGCTGCTATAAACGTTGGGGTACATGTGCCCCTATGCATCAGCACTCCTGTATCCCTTGGGTAAATTCCTGGCAGTGCTATTCCTGGGTCATAGGGTAGATCTATTTTTAGTTTTTTGAGGAACCTCCACACTTTTTTCCAGAGCGGCTGCACCAGTTTGCATTCCCACCAACAGTGCGAGAGGGTTCCCGTTTCTCCACTTCCTCTTCAGCATCTATAGTCTGCTGGATTTGTTCATTTTAGTCACTCTAACCAGCATGAGGTGGTATCTCAGTCACAGAATTTATATTTTAATCATTTGAGTGTATAATGGCATTAAATACATTCACAAAGTGTGCAAGCATCACCACTATTCATTACCAGAATTTTATCGTCATCCCAAACATCAATTCTGTACCCATTCAATGATACCTCCCCATTCTCCCCCTTCTACCAGCTCCTGATAACCTCTATCCTGCTTTCCATCTATATGTATTTGCTTATACTAGGTAACTCATATAAGTGAGATCATATAATATTTGTCCCTTCATGACTGACTTATTTCACTTAGCATAATGTCTTTAAGGTTCATCCATGTTGTAGTATGTGTCAGAATTTCACTGCTTTTTAGGTGGCTCCGTCAGTTAAGCATTGGACTCTTGATTTCAGCTCAGGTCTTTTTTTTTTTAATGTTTATTTATTTTTTGAGAGACAGAGAGACAGAGGATGAGTGGGGGAGGGGGAGAGAGAGAGGGAGACACAGAATCTGAAGCAGGCTCCAGGCTCTGAGCTGACAGTACAGATCCTGATGCGGGGCTCGAACTCATGAACTATGAGATCATGACCTGAGCCGAAGTCACATGCTTAACCAACTGAGCCACCCAGGTGGCCCTAGCTCAGGTCTTGATCTCACAAATTGTGAGATCTCATGAATCGTTGAGCTCTGTGCTGACAGCATGGAGCCTGCTTGGGATTTTGTCTCCCTCTCTTTCTGCCCCTCCCCCACTTGCACACGCTCACAGACACACAGCCTTTTTCTCCCTCTCAAAATAGATAAATGAACATTAAAAAAAAAGAATTTCACTGCTTTTTATGACTGAATGTTATTCCACTGTATGCATATATATACTGCATTTTATTTATCACCTCATCTGTTGATGAACACTTGGGTGGCTTTTATCTTTTAGCTATTACGAATAATGCTGCCATGAACATGGGTGTCAAAGTTACACGAGTACTTGCTTTCAGTTCTTCAGGGCGTTTACCTCAAAGTGGAATTGCTGGAGAGGGATCCACTTTTCATCTTAGAGATTTTTTGTATCCACTGGAGATCTGAGACCTTTCGGCCGCTTATTCCATACTAAGGTGTGTGAGTCTATCCTCAAGTCTGTTTGCCTAGACATTTTCCTCCTTCTTTTTTTCTTGTCCTGCCCTGGTGCTGGCTGAATGTGGGGCCTTAAATGTTGCTGGACCATTCCCTCGACAAAGGAACATCTTCCCCTGCCCACTGATTCCCTCTCACCCCTGGGGTTTGGGGTTTCAGCCCTGAGTGAGGGTGAGCGAGCATGTGTACATCAGATCCCTTGACCTCCACATTCTTTCCATTGTCTTGTGCTCCAGCCACAGGACTTTCTACTTCCCCTTCATGTGGTCAAGAACTTTCCCCATGCCATATCCTCTTGTCTTCTATGTTAAAGCTAATAGTAAAGCAGGCTCATCTCCTAAATTTGCTTTTTAATATGTAAAACAACTCTTTTGGGCTTTAGAAAGCCTCTTATTTTCAACAAAGCCAGGCTTTCAAAACTATTGTCTTGCTCTGCACCTGAAAAGATTTAGCTTGAAACTCAAAGTTGAGCTCTGGTTTCGTTCTGGTATCCATCAAATCTTGAAGTAGTAAGTGCCATCAGTTAAAGAAATGGGGGAATGCCAGGATAGGAAAAAATATGTCAGTGAGATGTTTCAAAACTATCACCATTACGTTAGCAACACCATTTATTCTTCCAGTTTCTAGTCAGCTTCTCTTCTTTGCTCTGCTCATGTCCTACAACCTCAGCTCTTGGTTTTGATGAAGTCACACTGCTATGTAAGGCGAGTGGGATCACATTTGGCTTGTAGAGTTCTGGAAGGAGCTTTAAATGCCTTCTTCTTAACATATGCACGTAGGGTCTGTTTCCAGATATGGTGAGAATTGTCAGATCATAACACACCCTAGGGAAAGCTTTAATATACATGTTTTAAAATAATATGAAAAGGTGAAGAATGACAAATTGGCACTGTGGTAAAAAGAACTGCAGAAGTTCAGACTGCTATTTTATATGATTATTGATTTCTAATGGCTTTGCTGTGACCTTAATTGAGCTATTAGAGGCTAAGCCAGGTTTGATATGAAATGAAGTGCTTATAGCATATGCAGGGGCTCTTCTAGATTGATTGAAATAGTGACTGGGAAGACAGTGGGAGTCCTTACTGATGTGCTTGGGTTCCCAGTGGCTACGGAGCTAAAATGCATCATTACCTTATAGGGAAACAGTGAACTGTCCTGTGCAGTATTTCTACCACCTTCAGCCTAAGAGTAAGGCAGAAAAAGCTGGTAACAGTCAATGAGAGAAAATGCAAATGAAGAAATCAGCAGTGTTCCTAATAGCACATCGGTACTATTCTACTTATTTTGCCAGTGTCTTCCTGGGAATAGTAACTCCCAGCCCATTTGACCTTTTTTGGTGCCTGTTGGTTTCCTTTCAGAGAAGATCCCTTCCCCAAACCTGAGAATCTGGTGAGCCAAGGTCCTCTGCTCCACCTCTACTTTGTGGCTGATTTTAGAATCTCAGAGCTTCAGATGAAAGCTTCCCTTCAATCCTCTCTTTTACCCTCGTTTACTTCCATTTGGTCTAGGGGGTACTCACTGAACTTTTCAGTAATAGATGGACAAATTCCTCCTGTAAATAACACTTTATATTTAGGACATACTTTGTAGAGACGCTGGAGCAGTACTTGCACACACATACAAATACAAATGCACATGAGAAAAGACCAGAATGATGATACCTATAGTTGTAAACTTTTACTGGCTGTCAGTTTATGTTTCCTTTAAAATGACCTGGTCTGTTTTTGTTTTGTGGATGGTATGACTTGGCCCATTCTGTCCATCTGATGTGTCCATGCTGAACTTGTATATGTCATCGTGCAGATAAATTCTGGTCAGTACCAAGCCTTCCAGATCTCATGAATCCTCAGCCTGTGTTTATCCCTCCAAAGGCTCTTTGCTCTGTGTCTGCAAAATGGCTATGAACATAGATTCACTGAGGGTGACTTGGCCCCTCATTAAATCCAGTAGTTCTTAAACCTGAATGGCCATTAGCATCACCTGAGGAGCCATTAAAATTTCTAAAAGACCCATTAAATCAAAATCCCCAAGAATTTGTCTTCAAGTATCTTTGTTTTTAAAGACCTTTCCATGATATTGCTCATTAAGCAGATTTAGGACCTAGTTGACCTAATCCATTCCTCTTCTTTAAAGAAGGTGCCTGCCTAGAATAGTTACAGGTGATTCCTAAACCAGGGATACATATATGAAACACAAATCTTTTTAAAAATACATTTTTGGGTCCCAACCTCTGAAATTTAGTGACAGCTTATTGAGATTTGGATCTTAGGCAATTGTAATTTTCTTAAAAATGGAAGGGGAGGGGCGCCTGGGTGGCGCAGTCGGTTGGGCGTCCGACTTCAGCCAGGTCACGATCTCGCGGTCCGTGAGTTCGAGTCCCCGCGTCAGGCTCTGGGCTGATGGCTCAGAGCCTGGAGCCTGTTTCCGATTCTGTGTGTGTCTCTCTCTCTGCCCCTCCCCCGTTCATGCTCTCTCTCTGTCCCAAAAATAAATAAACGTTGAAAAAAAAATTAAAAAAAAAAAAATGGAAGGGGTGCCTGGGTGGCTCAGTCAGTTGAGTCTACCACTTTGGCCCAGGTCATGAGCCCATGGCTCGTGAGTTCATGCTCCACGCTGGGCTCTGTGCTGACAATTCAGATCCTGGAGCCTCCTTCAGATTCTGTGTCTCCCCTTCTCTCTGCTCCTCCCCTGCTTGCGCTCTTTCTCTCTTAAAAATAAACAGACATTTAAAAAAAATGGAATAGGTAATTCTAATTCACATACAGATACCAGGTACCACTGATCTAAACCATTCTGTACAGATAAGAACAAAGCCTAGTTTTAAAGATGCCAAAAGGAGATGTACTGATTTAAACTGTGTGTCTGTCTTTGTTATAAGATGCTGGCAGGGGCCCCTGGGTGGCTCAGTCGGTTAAGCATTTGACTTCAGCTCAGGTCATGATCTCGGGGTTTGTGAGTTCGAGCCCTGCGTCAGGCTCTGTGCTGACAGCTGGGAGCCTGGAGCCTGCTTCAGATTCTGTTTTTCTGTCTCTCTCTGCTCCTCCCCGGCTCTCTCTCTCTCTCACAAATAAATAAACATTTAAAAACAAAAAAAGATGCTGGTGGCTAGTGATAGAAGTAATTGACATTTTAAGGGCTTGGGGAAGAATTTTAAAAAAAGAATAGAAACAAATGGCCTGGTGTTTATCCCTGACAGAAGATGAGAATTTAGGAAATTAAAGTAACACTGATTATAAGATAAAACCATCATATCTATCCTTTCCTTAAACAATTGTATCCTTTCCTTAAACAATTGTTCCTTAAACAATTTTAGTTATACTTAACAGAAACTCAACTCTAAAGAGCAAAAAGAATTTTTTTTTCCACATAAAGGAGAGACGAAAGATGGGACTTCAGGTACAGCTGGATCCAGAAACTCAAAAAAAAAAAAAAAACAAAAACAAAAAGGAAGAGCTATCTCTTTGTCTTTCAGCTCTGTTTTAATCTTTGTGTCAGCTTCATTCTTAAGCAAGCACTTTTCAAATGGCAAGAAAAAAAATGGCTACTGATAGTCCCAAAATTATTCCCTTAAGTAATCCAAAAGGAAGGAGTCCCTCTCTCTTACAGTATCCATAGACCAAATCTCAAGGAAGGCTCTGATTGGCCTTTGCCTGAATCACCTGCCTATCCCTGTATTTGTTAAATGGTCTGGGGGGAAAAGGACTCTGAATGATCAGCCTATGTGACACACATCCCCCTTTGACGTTGGGGATACCAGCATATCTCCTAGGACCACTGATGGTAGAGTAGAGTAATTCCCCAAAGAGGGGAAAGGAAAGAACTGGTAGACAGCAAAAAGCAACAACTGTCCTCCAAAACACAAATTGAATGATTTTGCTTTGTCTGTCCAAAACTCTGGTATTCATTAAGCTTTATAATCTGTGGGGAGCCACACATCAGACACTTCTAGGGCAAGGAAAATAAGTGTCTTCACTGGCTATGTTCAAACTGAATTGATGAAGTAAACAAATGTGTGGACAGATATTCAAACAGGCATTTTATGAACCTTTCCAAGATAAGTGGGCCGACCTAAGTGGTAAAGTAATAAGGACTTTGCTTTCCCAATATATTTGTATTCAGATGTGTTCCTGTATTGAAAATATGACCTTGAGCTTGAGCTGCCTATAGCTTTCTAAAACCTGTGTAGTGATGCTTGTTAGAAAAAAATCATGAGGAAATGTTAAGGTAAAAAATAACGTAATTCAAAAAGCATTACAATAATCTCTAAGGTACTTTCCTCTCAGATATCAAAAGCAAATAAGGGAATTCCTTTTGCTAAATCCAGTGATGCTCTTATGTCACTATTATGAAGTCAAGGTCAAAAAATAATTTAGTACCTGGTTCTCTGCTGCATGATGTGCCCTTAAAAAATGTTCTGTGGTTGATCTTGATTGGTACTTGGCAGTATATTTGGCTTCTGGATATAGACAAACAATAATTTGCAATTTAGTTATGTTATTTAATTAGTTAATTAGAATCTTTAAAGGAATTTGTGGGGCGCCTGGGTGTCTTAGTTAAGCATCTGACTTCGGCTCAGGTCATGATCTCACGGCTTATGGGTTCGAGCCCCACATCGGGCTCTGTGCTGACAGCTTGGAGCCTAGAACCTGTTTTGGATTCTGTGTCTCCCTGTCTCTCTGTCCCTCCCCCCTCACACTGTGTCTCTCCCTCTTTCAAAAATAAACACTAAAAAAAAAGGCATTCATTTTTGCCACTTTACATTATGAAAGACATCTTTCTCAGCTTCATAAATGCAAACCCTCTCTGCTGTTCTCAAGATTTCACCATTTACACTGAGGCCATTTGAGTGGAATTTTGAGCTGTGGACATTGGCTCTCTCTCCACACATGAACACATAATGATAACATTTTTTGAGGACTAGTTGTGTGATAATACTATTCTAAACCCTTTTTATGTGTATTTTGCTTAATTCTCATAACAGCCAGATGTGATAACTGCTTTGATTTCCCCATTTTGTAGATGAAGAAGCTGAGTCTTACAAGGTTTGGCTAACTTGCCCAAGGTCACACAGCTAGTATGTCCTGGAATGAGGATTCCAACCAAGTTTTGTCTGGCCTCAAAGCCCAAATTCTTAATTTCAGACCCTTTCCTCTCCTCCTGTTTCTCCAACCCATGACTTAATAAGGAAAAGAAGAATAAGGGGAGGAGGAGGAGGAGGAAATGGGAGAGGAAGAAGGAAGAGGAAGAAGAAATTTAAAATTCATAAATTAAGTGAAAGAGTCCAGTCATATAAATGACATACACTCCCCTAATCTGTTTTCCATATTGACTTGGAATAGATACTTTAAAATATGTAATAGATTCTGATTGTTATTTAGCTCTAGTTTTACACATAAACATTCACAACTGTTTCGAAAAGATTCTCAACAATACAAGGCTATTCTCTGAATTGCCCTCATCCCCACTTTGCTTGTGTGTCAAAAGCGAAACAGAATAATTTAAACACAATATTTGATTGTGAATGCTTTACTTTCTGTATTAGTCAGTTTGGGCTGCTATAACAAAGTACCATAAACTGGCTGACTTAGACAACAGAAATTTATTTTATCATAATTCTAAAGGCTAGAAGGTCCAAGATCAGGATACCCATCTGGTTGGGTTCTGGTGAGAGCTCTCTTTCCAGTTTATGGACAATGGCCTTCTTGCTGTATCCTCATCTGTTGGAGAAAGAGAACTCTGGTAAGGCCATTAATATCATCTTGGGAGGCCCGTCCTCAGGACCTCATCTAAGTCTACCTTCCAAAGGCCCCACTTCCTAATACCATTACATCGGGGGTTAAAGCTTCAATATATAAATTTGTGGGAGGACACATTCAGTCCGTAACAACTTCTAGTGGGGGATATGAGGCAGGTATAAAAACAACTGCTAAGAAGTGCAGTATGTGATGCGTTTCAAGTGACATTCAGACACTAGTACTCATGCAAATATATGGGCTTTTAAGATAGGTGATCCTGCTCCTGGATCAGGTAATGAGGACAACCAAATGCAGAAGTCATTTAAAGGATTGGCAGATTATTAAAAGATTTAGGGCAGGAGTTGGAGTTGAGTAGGGTGCTGGGGGATGGGAAATGGGACAACTTATCCTTCCTCCAGCAGTCACTATTTACACTGAATGACCCCATAGACCCTTGAAGACCCTGTCTTCAAGAGGCTTCAATGTCTCATTACCTCTATCCCTAATTTTATGGGTGTCTGCCTAATGTTTCCATCTTATGTGTCATTTTTCATAACATTCCATGGAACAGCAGCCTATCCTAACCTGGTGGTGTGTAAGAGGAGATGGTAAGAATAATCATAAAAAGAAAATATAAGTTGAAATTACAGTTCTAGGAAAACAAACAGACTAACAAACAGCCTTGGGAATTTATGCTTTTCCTCGCTCTCAACCAGTATTACATTAACCAGGAGCCGCTGATTAAACATCTTTATTTGGCCTCCCTCCCAATTGTAGGCAGCCCAAGAGATGGGGTCCGTGAATGGAGCAGAGACTGGGCAAGTCAGAACCCAGATAACGAGATCCTTACTGCCATTGCTCCCTACATATTTCAGCCTTTCTACTCAGGAGCCACCAGGACTATCCTAGAGTTTGGGCCCATATCCAAGAGGTCCCAAGGAATTGCGTCCCTATTGTAAGAGGCCTCCTCTGGTCTAGGAGATTCCTCTACAAGGCTGTTGCTAAAGTGGCCTACTTTCAAGGCCGCCAGCTGGTTCTGACAGATTTAGGGCCAGCCTGTTCCGGTTTGGACCAAATTCCTTGGGACCTTCCTGATGAAATTAAAAAACTCTCACGAAACGATGAGTTCTTTGTGTGAAGGCTGTTTCAACTAGTTACAAATTTAAGTGTGCAATCATTCAACCTATAGTTCTCTATCTTATCTTCAAGATATACCATGCTGAATACTAATACACTGATCTTACAACTTGCCCTAGATGGATTACTGTGATTATGACCAATATGATTACATGAATGAGCTGCCTTAAAGAGTAATGAGTTTGTAACCACTGGAGGTGTTCAAATGTAAGTTGGATCACAAACTTGTGGAAATTTAAACACTTGATGGATTTTTGGGCTGAATTACCAGACAGGCCCTTCCAATCCTGAAATTCTGCAGTTCCTTATTTTTCCCATATTTTGTCTATGCTGACTTCAAATAGTCAAATTTCCCCTTCTTTTTAAATGCTCATAATTCACCCATTTGAGAGTTTTTTCCTGAGATTACTTCCAAACCATTTTACAGTGTGTAGATATTTCTTTCTTCCTTTTGGTAAAAATCAGGCCAGCATATGCCCATCTCCTGAATGTCTACTTCTTCCATTTTCTGTGCTTCCTCAGAGATTGGCGTCAGCAGTTCTGCCACTCATTTGCAAGTTCTGCAGTTACCTTGAGATGTGATTTATTGAGGTCAGGATACTTGAACTCACTTAGAGCAGCCATGTGCTCTTTTATCATCCTTGACTTCCCTTGCATGTCAATTCCTTCTTACCAAGCCTCATTCCTGTCTCTTCATTCAGAATCTTCTCACTGGCAAAGACTAAAGCAGAAGAGGAATAGAAAGTTCTGCTTGCAACTATTGTTTGGAAACATTAGAGCATCTGCCCAGCCCAGGTCCTGGCCTCCCCTGGTCTTTGGGCATCAGCTCTAATTTAGGAAGCTCTCATTATTTTCTCACTTAATTTTTAGAAGCCTGAGTCCATCATGCTTTTTAATCTTCCTGAGGTTTCTGACTTGTTTGCGTCTGTTAGATACTTTCCCTTGATGGTGTCTCTTTCTCTCCATATTTTGCGCATGTCCTTTAAAAGACAGGCTCATCAGGAAGCCTGTCCATGCAGCTCCTGTGGCCTCCTCTTCCGTATCAATCTCACTCAGAATTATATTGTCTTGGAACATGTATCATGTTCTATTCTGAGCTTTCTGCTATGTATGAAAGCCTGTTTGTAAAGTCTTGTCTACATGTTCAACTACATTCCCCCTTTTTCCTCCTCCCTTCCCCTCCCCCTGCCCCCAGAGAACTCTGAGATGCTAGGGCCCTGTATTAATTTGCTTAGGCTGCCGTAACAATACTCTACAGACTGGTGGAGGGGGCGGGGCTTAAACAACAGGATTTTAGTTTCTCATGGTTCTGGAGTATAGAAGTCTGAGATCGAGGTGTCAGCAGGGTTGATTTCTTCTGAGGTTAATCTTCTTGGCTTGTAGACGGTCATCTTCCTGTGTGTTCACACGGTCTTTCCTCTGTCTCTATATGTATGCAAATTTCCTCTTCTTATGAAAACACCAGATAGATTGGAATTGCTGCTACCCAAATGACTTCATTTTAACTTAATTTCCTCTTTAAAGACACTATCCCCAAATACATATTCTGAGTTACTGTGGGTTAGGACTTTAACATGTTAACTCTTGGGGGACAAAATTGACCCCATAGTAGGCACCTTTACACTTCAGCAGCTGCTACCAACAGTTGAATTAGGTCCACATTAAGTTTGTGGGTTGTTGTTGTTGCCTGTCTTTTAGAGATGCAATGTCAGCGAACAGTCAGGATCATCTTTGCTGATCTGCTCTTAGCTAGGCTTAGCACAGTGACCCAGGACGGAATTCATTTGACTCTCCTCTTCCTAACTTCCTACAAAGCAGACTGAATACATGTCTTCTATGCCTTTGCCCTAATTCGTTCTTTCAAAATCCTACCCATCCATCAAGCACAACCCAAATACCACCCTGTCTTCCTGGTTTGTGCTGCCATAGTCCTCTGCCTATATGATAATATTTATAGTTATTTATCATTTCCATTGTGTTAATGTTATTTGTATGTAGCCCTTCTTGCTCATATATGATAGCAAAGACCTTGTGGAAACTTTCGGTTATCATGTTCATCTTTATTCACCCTAAAGCCCCAAGCATTTGGTTTGTACCCAGCAACCAGTCAACAAATACTAAATTGGTTTGAAACTTAGCAGAGATTTGGAATGGTATTCAAAGCAATAAATATTTAAATTACACTTTATAGTTACATATATTCTTAAAGGTAGTATGTGACAAATTATTGATATGGTGAGTATAATCATTGGATTATCTTAATAGTTACTTTTAATGGTTACTTGAAGTATTTAGTCTAATTAAAGGGTGTATCTTTTCATAAATTTTTCATGGTGATCTCGCCTTCTGAACTCCCAAAGCACTGTTTGTTCCTAGCACAAGTTTCACATTTATTATTTATGATGGAGTATCCTTTATACATTATTCTAGTCTCTTATATTAAAATGTAGTCCCTTGGTGAACAAGGGCAATGGCTTGTAAATGTTTCCATCCCTGACACCCGTGCAGTAAACAGATAATTCAAGATTACCCACAGGGTTACTCCCATCAGCTGCATAGGGTTGCCATTAGCCTATGGCCACAGAAGTAGTTTCTTGGGAATGAATCCAAAATGCTGAGTCCAACAACCAGGTAGCTTTCCTCTTAGTTTATCTCTCTCTCTCTCTCAACTTTTTTTTTTCCCCACTGTGCCTCTCATCCACAGAGTGGATGTTAAATACTCATTCATGCATTTTTTTCATATTGGAATATTTCATATTGGGATATTTAATAAACATTATCTACAATAAAGCTTATCTTGGAAATAAAAAGAATGTCTTGAAAGAGAATAATGTTGGTCAGTGGGCAAAACTACTACGTTTGCTAGTGCAGAATGTACTTTGAACAAGGGCATCCAGCCAAAGGGGTGATGGGGCTAAACCCAGTCTGATCATGCCATGCCATGCACGCTGGCATGCTGATGTGTGTATTTTTTATTTATGTATGTATTTTTTCTAATTAGCATAAAGTTATCGTGCACTTACTATACTTGGTATCTGTAGGATTGCATCTACCCAGAAAGGGTACCTTTTTTTGTGATTTATATAAGATACCCTGTGGACTAGCAGCAGCCCTGAGGATGAGAGAGAGATGAACCTACTACATACCACACAGTTGGGGGACTAGAATGGAAGCAGAGAAATCATGTAACAAGCTTTTGTATAAAGGCAAGAAAGAAACGACGATGTCTAGGACAAGGTCAAGGCAAGAACTGACTGACTTGTTGATGGATTTGTTACATAGGTATGAAAAGAGGGGGCACTCAGAGGAGACCCCAGAACTGTGGCCTGAGCATTCAGTGATTATTGCTGCCATTTCCTAAGATGGGGAAGACTGAAGGTGAAGACCAGAATGACAGAGAGAAATGTAATAACCTCTCTTTTTAGAAGTCTCATTATAGGTGCTTCTTAAAGATTTTCTACTTTATACATTTTTGGAGTCCCATAAAATAGCCATGAGGAGTCTGATACTTCTGTGTGCCCAAAGCCTAGAAGAAACAAAAGAGCCTGGGCTGAGAGTTTAGACAAGTCATTCAACATCTATCAGTCCATTTGCCAAAGGAAGTAGGTATTCATCACTTCCAAAGTCGTTTCCTGCCATAAAACACTATCATTAATTTCTGTTTCCTTCTGCTCATTTTTGTGATATTCTCTGTGCAAGATGCACAACTCAAGAAGAGAGGGTGGCAGGCGCCTGGGTGGCTCAGTTGGTTAAGCTTCTGACTTTGGCTCAGGTCATGATCTCACAGTCCATGAGTTCTGTCCATGAGTTCGAGCCCCACGTCCGGCTCTGCAGACAGCTCAGAGCCTGGAGCCTGCTCAGATTCTGTGTCTCCTTATCTCTCTGCCCCTCCCCTATTCATGCTCTGTCTCTCTCTGTGTCTCTCAAAAATGAATAAGTGTTAAAAATAAAAATAAAAATAAAAGAAGAGAGGGTGACAGTGAAAGCTAATAGTAAACTAATGCAGATTCTCCAAGCTAAAAAAGCAAAACCAACAACACACATAAGAGGCCACAAGCTGCACCCTAACATATTTTTGCAGTAGAGCTGGCTCAAAGATAGACACTTGGAAGACTTGTGGATCTGTTTTCATGCCGTTATTGCTAGTAAAAGACCTCTCTTCTACCATGGATTTAGATCCTGGGGGCATATGTGGATTACAGAGTGTTCTGTTAACAGCTCTCCCCAAAATAACCATTAGCCTGCAATTTGACTTTGCAAAATTGGAAGGAAAGTCCTTTTCCTGTAAGCCAATTTCACAAAACAAAAAACAATGCTTTAATTCTTGACTTGAAGCCGAAAAACTGTAATGGTCCCATAAATGATTAAAACAGCAGCTGGTAATGTCTTGAAAACAGATTGATCAGTTGGAATGCCTTAAAATCTGTCTAGATTCTGCATGCCTTTGAGCAATATGAACTAACTCTGATGTGAGAGGAAGAGGGGGTGTTTAAAACTCAAAGATATTAAGATAATCATTAAAGCTCTGGCAGGGAATGCATCTCTCTAGGGCAACTGCTAGCATATTTTAACCCCAAAGTGGGGTATAAATAAATTATGGAAGCATTTGGCATTAATGGAAACTCATGGTGACCCTGGCCAGGATACTCTAAGTCAGATCTCCTGGTATCGTCGTCTACTCATCTGAAATGGATTTTGGGGGCACCTGGGTGGCTCAGTTGGTTGAGCATCCAACTTTGACTCAGGTCATGATCTCGCAATTTGTGGGTTCAAGCCCCACATCGGGTTCTGTGCTGACAGCTCAGATCCTGGAGACTATTTCAGATTCTGTGTCTCCCTCTTTCTCTGCCCCTCTCCCACTTGCACTCTGTCTCTCTCTGTCTCAAAAATAAACAAACATTAAAGAAAATTTTTAAAAATGATTTTGAGTGCCTACATTGTATCCATCATGGGGATGCAGTGGTGGATGGGACAGAGTTCCTCCCCTCATTGAGCTTATATCACAATGAAAGGAAATAGATAAGAACTTAGTAGATAAAGAACATACATAAATTCACATAACAGTAAGGGCTATGCTGAAAATAAAGCAGAAGTAGGGAGATGCTACTTTCAATTGAAGTATCAGGAGGGTGGCTCTTGGGTGGCTCAGTTGGTTGAGCATCTAACTCTTGATTTCTGTTTAGGTCATGAATCCAGGGTTGTGGGATTGAGCACTTCATTGGGCTGTGTGCTGAATGTGGAGCTTGCTTTTAAGATTCTCTCAGTCTCCTTCTGCTCCTCTCCCCAGCTTGTGCCCTCTCTCTCTCTAAAATTAAAAGAAAAATAGAAAAATTGAAATATTAGGAAAGCCCTCTCCAAAGAGATGACTTTTGAGCAGATACTACAACAATATAGGAGCCATTGTTGTAAAAGAAGAATCCAACAATGTAAATTCCTTAGGGGAAACTTCTGCATGGACAGAAGAAACAGCACATTATAAAGCTTTGAGGTGAGAATGGGTTTGGCATAGTTGAACAGTGAGAAGAAGGCAGACAGGGCTGGAGTCTGGTGAGTGAGGAGGAGAATAGTAGGAAATAAAGTAAGAAAGACTTGCAAAATCCAGATCAACTGTTGAGAAGGAATTGGGTTTAATTCTGCGGAAAGTCAGAGTTTTAGACAAGAATAGGATTGATTGAATTAATATTTCTATAAACATCCCTCTAACTGTTGTGGGGAGCGTAAACAGAAGGAGAAAGTCTAAACAGGAGGCTATTGTGGTTGTCCAGACAAAGATGGTGGGCTTGGATTAGATGGAAGTGAAAATGTTGGTCAGAAGTGGTTAGAAGTGGGATAGAGTTTGAAGGAGGATCTGATAGGACTAGGGATTGGATTTGGGGATGAGGAAAAGAGAAAGAAAGAAAGAAAAAAATGATAGGATGACAGTTAATTTCTTGTTCTAAGCAGTTGGGTGAATTAATTCTAGCTGGATGAAGGTAGTGGGTCTTACGATACATGAGGATAGGTTTAATGGAGATGGAAGAGGGATCTAGACTTTATTTAGACTTGGACTTTTTTTTAATGTTTTATTATTTATTTTTGAGAAAGAGAGAGAGAGTATGAGCGGAGGAGGGGCAGAGGAAGAGGGAGACACAGAATCCGAAGCAGACTGCAGGCTCTGGGCTATCAGCACAGAGCCCAACACAGGGCTTGAACTCATGAACTATGAGATCATGACCTGAGCCAAAGTCAGATGCTTAGCCAACTGAGCCACCCAGGCACCCCTTGACCATCCTATTGGACAAGACAAAGGTCATAGCTTAACAACAGCACTTTCAGTGGAGAGCATCGAAAAGAGCCACAAAGGTCTGAAGTAGATGCAGGGAAGATAGACAAGTCTTTGAAGTTTTCCTGTAGAGGACTTGAGGGCAACAGGTCATAGGCGGGAAGGGATGAACTTCTGTCCCACTTTTGTTTTCAGGGTGACAGTTGTAGCATGATTTTATGCTGTTGATAATGATCAAGAGGGAAAATCCTTTAGTAGGTAAAACCCATGGAAGGCTGGCCATCGATCAGAGAATGTAATGGTGTTCCACTGGCACATTAAGGGAAGATGGAGTATATGGGACCAGATAAAGTGGGTATGAGTATGCAATAAGTAGAAGATGTAGATCTTACAAAAGTGCCTTCATTTTATTCAGTGAAATAGGAAGCAAAGGTCACTAGCTCAGAGTGAGGAAGGCAACAGAAATCGTGTTGAAAGTTCAAGGAAAGAGAGAAAGCGGATTTTCCAGGGCAATAAGGTCAGATTACTGGGTAGTGCTTAATGCTCTCAAGAGGTCTGTAGTCATTAATCTGAGTTTATGCTCTTCTGCAGAACCAGCGCCAGCATTGAATATCTCGGGGGAAAGAGCATGGTGCTAGGCGAAGGATGGAGTCGGCAGGGAGGTAGAGGGTAACTGTATAACCTTGAGCACATTATTAAATTTCCAGAGTCTCATGTTCTTTATGTGCAAAATGGAGATGGTGGTTCCTACCCAAAGGGAGAATTGTGTCAAATTAGACAACATATTCAATGGTTTTTTGTTTGTTTGTTTGTTTTTTGCTTTAAAAAACTTGCCTGTAGTCTCCTTTAGCCTGTTTGTCATTGGGTGAAGAGCTTTGGTGATTTGTGGCTAATACATTCTGCGTGGGTTATGGATATGGCCTTCAGTGAGCCCTGAAACGTTCATATATGTGGGAAAGGAGCATTATGGGGGTCTCTGACAAAATTGGACATAACTCTGAGGGTACTCTGGGGCTCAAGAAGAAGTAGAAGGGGGTGCCGGGGGGGCTCAGTTGGTTAAGTGTCTGATTCTTGATTTTTGTTCAGGTCATGATCTTATGGTTCATGTGATTGAGCCCTGCATCAGGCTCTGCGCTGACAGTATGGAGCCTGTTTGGGATTCTCTCTGTCCTCTCTCTCTCTCTCTCTCTCTCTCTGAAATAAATAAATAAAAATTAAAAAAACAAAAAGATAGAAGGAACCATCTTGGTTCTTAGGAAAGTAGAGAGGGAGTAGAAAAAACCTGGAGTGGTGGGATGAGGTTGTAGACCAGAAGATCATTACACATAGTTAAGTGTTTCTTGTTAGGATTGAGATGGCTCTTTTGTCTTAGCTTCATTATTACTAACTGAGTACCAGACCCTAGACCTATATTTCCAATTTACAATTTACTTACAGAAGTAATGTGAGAATGTGCACTATAGGAGATGCATGGTCTTGAGTGGCTCCGGACTCTCTCAGAAGTAGGGAAAAGGAAGGAATTGAATCAACAAAATATTGGAATATTGCTGCTAAATCCTGTTTCTCCGAACTTTCTCTGTCACAATTTCAAACTTTTTTCCCCTTTAATCAAGCAAGTTGCAGATTCAGGACTGAATTTGCATTTGGCAAATGTTGAATTAATGAAAATAATGAAATACTGATATATGTGAGAAATACGGTCACAGATATTTTTAGGTAAGCCTTGGTACAACTTGGCCTAAAAATTTGCACCCTATGGCTGAATCCACATGGTTCCTTTAGTTAAGGCATAGCAGAATGCAGTGAAATGTGAGTTGTAAAGAATGAAACCTCTAGTGAAACAAATCTTTGTAGACATACTGCCTCTTTTAACTACCTCAGATCTTTTTTGGAAAAGGCTAGGCTATAAATAAATAATCAGTTCTCTTGGCCGACTTTCCAAAGTGATTGGGCATTCAGTTTTGACCAGCTACATACTGAGCAGCCCCTGGTCACTCAGGCATTGTAAAATCTCCTTTAAATGCACAATGGATGTGCCTTCATTATTTTTCAAAATCCTAAGGTTTGACTGTTGGGGATCACACTTCGTCTCTTGTTCTCTTCATTCTAGGACTTTGCTATTGAGAAATTTTCAATGAGCTAAGGAAGATACACCACTCTCCTTCCTCTTCACACATTTATTCATTCAATGTCTAACTGTAGACATGAGGTAACATTACTGGAAAATGCAGAACCATGAAGGGAAGCATATTCTATCATTCATGGTATCACTCTCTCCTATACTACGTACAAATCTGCTCTTTTTTCACAATACCTTGGCTCAAGTGGAATACTCCTTTCACTTTTATTCCACATGCAGTATTGCTAATGAAATGCTATCAGTTTTGCCTCTTTGGCATTTGTAGGATCTATCCCCTCTTCTTCATCTTTTCTACCTCAATTCAGGATATCAGAAATCTTTCATTCTTTGTTCTTACTGGCTTCTTTTCCCTTCTTTAATCTTTCAATGTTTTCTCACTGCAGCCCAGAGGATGTTTCTAAAAGTCAAAATTATCACTCCCCTCTCAAAAATGCACACAGCTGCTTCCAGTTGCCCCAGAAGAAGGCCACACTCTGAAGCTAACTTACACCATCCTCCCTCAATGGACCCCCATATCCCTTTTTGGCTTCATACCTTTCTACTTTTCTTTTTATGCTATGCCCAGGCCACACTGTGCCACCTTCAGTATAGCTTCACAAGTGTTGTTGAAGGAAGGAAAGAAGGCCTGCTTCTAAGGAGAGAAAGGGGGCCTAGGCGAGGAGAGTTTGCCTTTTCCTTTTAAACATTTCAGCCCCATTTCCAGTTTCCTGAGCCAGAGTATTAAAGGCCTTGTTTTTCTTCTCTTTCAGGAGGTTTCCAGTTACTTATGTCTTGGGGGTGTGCATTTATCTCTGTCTCCTTTCTTGTTGGACCCGGAGGGCAATGGAAGCCATTTTGGTCTAAATGTCAGCTATCACAATGGGACGTTTGAGTGCACAGCCAGAGCTGACTCTGACAGAGTGATATTTTTCTGTGAAGATTGCTTTATACAGGAGAGTGTATTCAAATCACAGATCTCATTTAGAGAATTATTTTGCTGCCAACACCAGCCGCCACAGCTGATAATGCCACAGCGCTCTTTCTTCGTACCAATAAAACAAAGTACACTAATCTATTAAAAACAGCATAGAGTCTAAATCGGTAATAATATCCAAGACAATTACCAGTTACCTAGTAATTATTCTAGAATGAAGTTTTCAGTCTTGCTAAGTGAGTAGGTGTGGTTTAGGTATTCCTTAATCGTTTTGCATCTATTTATAAATGGGTTTATTTCCAAGTATCACGTATCCCCTTTCTAAAAATAAGACAACTGTAGCTATATATCTTCTGTGTGCTGTGCTCTAACATAGCATGAATGGAAAATCCACACTGACACCAATCCTTTTAAATAATAACAAGAATACTTTGATTCTTCAATAAATGTTTGAGTGTCTATTATGTGCCAGCACAGTTCTGGGTGCTGGGGATACAACACACAAATCAGTCAGAGATCTCCATGTTCATGTGCTTTAGGTTATTACTTCACAATGATGTTATTACTAACTTCACAATTGTATGGGAGACTGACTGTAAAACATTTTCATATGCATGCTTACTTTTGATATTCATAATAACCTTGTGAGGCTATTACCCTCCTCCTGAATTAAGAAAACCTAAGTGCAGAATGTCTCGATGACTTCAACAAGAACATGTAAACCAGTAAGCAGTGGAGAGGTCTAGGATCAGAATCAAGGTCACTTGAAGCTAGTGCCAGTGTGATTGATATTCACTGTCCCATATTTCCCATGGCAGCCCGGTTCCTCAAGCCAGTAAGCCTCGTGCATTGTGCCCTGGGAGTGATGATAGTTACAGTACCCCACTGCAAGCCCCACTGTTCTCCTATTGGCTTCCCTTTCTTTATACCTCTGATGACTTCTTGCTTCTTTGACTCCTGCCTTGTTTCTTTCTCTACACTCTTCTCTTTGTAGCCAGACAGCATTCTTCACTGGTTTTCAGCTCCACGTTAGATGTCCCCATTGCCTGTATCCTCTCTAATATATTCCTTATTTGATGACTAATGTACTAATAAAATGCCCTTGGATAAAATGATTAGAGGTGAAATTTTATTTGTACTAATCAAGACAAAGAGTATTGTTGATGATGTGGGAGAAATAAGACTTAATGTATTTATTTTTATATTTTATTTTATTAATAACACATGTGAAGAGTAGAAGAAGGGGAAAGTTCCTTGTCCCTGTTCAGTGTGTCCCTCCCTGGTTCCCTGCATTTTCTCACCACTGGGTTTGGCTTTTTCTATAGGGTTCCTGCTTTGTGCAGCCTTTAAGACTGTCTTTGAATGTTGAATGATAGCTTGAGATGGACCACGAATCAAAGGGAGAAAACAGCATCAGGAAATGTACCTCTGTTAGGGAAGTTGGATGAAGGAAAGTTCAGAGGGAAGTATGGTCATGGCACAGAACTGTATCCCCAAAGGTTAGAGAGAGGATTTTAGCAGGTTGGTGGTGAGAGTGGTAGTGCCACAAGGACAGATAAAGACTTTCTGATCTGAGGGCAACCCCACATATTATGGCAAAATCATTGAGAAAGGTGGTTCTCAAACTTGAGCAACAGAATCACTGGGAAGTCTTGTTAAAATAGTTTTTTGGACTCTACCCCTAGAGTTTCTGACTCCGGAGGTCTGATACTGCTAGTTGGGGAACTTTGCTTTGAGAATTCCTGATTTAGATGCTACACGTGTCAAATAGGGAAGGCATATAACCAAGGAGAGGAGGACATGCGCTTTTCTCTCTCTCTCTTTCCCCTCACTCCCTAACAGAACCCCTTTACTTAGCGGTTACAACTGACCCTCGGAGACTGAAATGCTCTGCCACACAGTCTCTCATGAAAATAGAATTGACTACCAAGGGAGCTGAAGGGAGAGACCCCTAGGCTGAAAATAGCCCAGTGTCCAAGGACACACCTGAGGTCAGCCATGAATTAAGACTGCCAGTGCCATCTGCACCTGCAGATTCCCACCTTGTATATCCTGCATTAGGAGAAGATGCTCTATGAGTGGCTGTGGCTCATAGTCACACATCAGTGGATTGGAGTTGAATTCGTACTTAGTCCTCTAGCAAGCAATAAGACAGCCTTTGGTTAAATGGCTAGAACCTGTGATTTGATACTATAGTAAATAAACGATAAAATATATTGGTATTATCTGCTTCTTGGTTAATTTCAATAGAAAAAAAAACAATGCATTAGTTTGCATATATTAAGTAACATTTGTGAGCACTTAAGAGCATTTTGCATGTCTAACATATTTATCCTCACAACAACCCAGTGTGATAGATATTGCTGTTATTATACTCCTTTTACAAATGCAGAATCTGAAGCACTGAGAGTTTAAACAACTTGCCCAAGGTCATGCAAGCTGCAAGTAACAGAGGCTGGATTTGGATCAAGGCTGTCAGGTGCCAAAACCTGGACCTGCTTTTAACTTATATTAGACTGTTTTGTCTAATAAAACAGGGAGGGGCCTTTCATGCTCCTTAACAGCATGGTTCCTAAGTTTTAAACCAAAGAGCCCACTGAGACAGCTGCTCAGAGCTGGCCAAACTCAAGGTCAGGGGCACAGCCCTCCACAAGACTGCTCTCACTTCACATATCAGCCTGGGTGAGAGAAGGGTCTCCAGGGCTCACTTCACTTCAGACTAGCGGACTATAAATTTGGGAGTCCTTATGGAATCCCTTAGTTTCAATAATTCACTAGAATAATTCACAGAACTCAGGAAAATGCCCTACTTAACAATTACAGTTTTATTATAATAAAAGCATACAGATTAGAGCGAGCTGAAAGAAAAGGCACTGAGGGAGAGGTCTAGGAGGGTTTCAGATGTGAAGCTTCCATCATCCTCAGGGATGTGTTATCCTCTCCATAGCAAAGTAGAGAAATTACCCAGAGTATTGCCAGCCAGGGCAGCTCACCCAAACTTCAGTGTCCAGAGTTTTTGTTGGTGTTTCTTTATATAGGTACTATGGATCAAATCAATCGTTTGCCTCATGATTGAACTCAATCTCCAGTCTCCCTCCCTTCTCTGGAGGTAGGGCTGATATCAAGTGGCTCAAAGCCTCAACCCTCTCTAATCACATGCTAGGTCTTTCTGGTGTGGCCACCCCCCTGTCTGAGTCACCTCATTAGCATAATGTATCAGGTGTGGTCCAGGGACCCACCATGAATAACAAAAATACTCCATTCATTCAGGAAATTCCAAGGGTTTAGAGGTTACCTCCCAGGAACTGGGGACAAAGGCCAGCTAAGTTCTTTATTACACAAAACACAGCCAGAGGAGGGTGTTAGAATAGGGATGCCTGCTTGAGCATGAATTTTATGACATCTTTTAGGTCAGCAGCACTATTTCTGTACGAGGCAGTAGTCGCACTGTTACAGAAAGGGGAAGAATTTTCTCCTAGAATTTCTTCAAATCATCAGGCACTAAATCAGGAAAGATGACACTATAGAGAGTGTCTAAATTAGGAAGAAGCTAGAGAGCTCTAAGTGGTGGAGGCTGCTGGTGCGCACAACACAGCAATTTGCAATGAACTCACTGGCAGAGAAACCAAACACAAGCTCCATAGCAAGGGAGTGAGTATCTGCTGTGTGAATTGAAGGCCACAGGACTCTGCAGTTGTGAAGCTTTTATGCACTCAACATGTAAATTACAGTGCTGGTGAATTGGGGTTGGTTCACATGTAAATGAGAAAATGCTTGAGTTAACCAAGTCTGCCTTTGAAAAGAATGGATATCTAGGAACTAAAGACTGTACTGAAGAACTTGCAAATAATAGAGAGAGCGCGGTTCTAATTCCAAGGGACTTCTAGAATGAAAAATAATGAGGGGCCGATGGGGGAGGGGAGAGTAAAACATCAGAAGAAGCAATCTTCCATAAAATCTGCTTGTATGCCATTAATGTATGTCTCTCCAAATAAGAGCAAGCAAATGAGAAAATAGCAAGGAGGTATAAAGGCTAGGGTGAGCTTTGAAGGAAGCGTGTTATGCATGGATGGAGACTTTTATTTTAAAGGGCTGGCTGTTATAAAAAAAAAAAAAAGGAACATTGCAGACTTGTGTTTATAACTCACTCAAAACATGGGATTTCCTATTGTATCCAAGCCCTCTTTTCTCTGAAACTGAAGTCCCTCAAATCTGAGTAAAACCGGGATTTGCAGCAGGAGGGAGAGGAAGGTGAAGGACTGCTTAATTTCACTTGCCCGTATGCATCTGAGTATCTTTGATGTTTGCCAGATTGATTGGTTTTTGCCTTCTCACTGGCATGCCCACTTTACTCTTCGTTCACTACCTGGAAGTCTGAGAGGGACTGAGGTTTTATGATCGCTATGGCAGCTTTTAAACTGCTGTGCTCTTCTCTTTAGGTCCCGTGCTACTGTTGGGAAGGAAGAATTTCCCCTGCCCTTCAAGATCCTCCTAGCTGGGCTAAGAATCAAATTGACATGAGACAGATTAACAGGAGAAAGTTAAATTTAATTTTGTAGATACAGGGAATTCACACAGATGTGGAAATTCCGAAGACAGGCAAAATGAAGTGTATATGTCATTCTGAACCAAGGAGAAGGGGTTAGGGGCCTGGGACTTCAAAAGAAAGGAATGAAATTCACAGGCTATGAAAAAGTAAATGTTTGGTAAAAAACTGCTGGGCCACTCAGAAACAATGGGAGGTAGAGGACTTCTATCAAACAGGCCTTGCTAGATTCCTCCCTGTCTACCATACTTAGTTCATATCATAATGTAGATATCTATGGTGATAGCTCTCTTCCTGGAATAGGCTCTTTATCTAAATTCTGTCAGGCAGTTGAGCGGGAGGTAAAGAGCTTTTCCTGAATCTGCTGGGTTTTGATTGCTTTTTAAAAAAATGTTTATTTTTGAGAGAGAGAGAGAGAGAGAGAACGCGTGCGGGAGAGCAAACAGGGGAGCAGCAGAGAGGAAGAAAAGGATCTGGAGCAGGGTCTGCACTGTCAATGGAGAGCCCAATATGGGGCTCGAACTCACAAACCATGAGATCATGACCTGAGCTAAAGTCAGACACTTAACTGACTGAGCCACCCAGGTGCCCCGATTGACTACTTTTTAACTCGAAATAGTCTTTAGGCCAAAGTGGCCTATTTGGGGGCAGCCTGCCCTTGGCCCTTCACTGCTTGTTTAAACAACATAAACTGATGCACAATAACAATTTAAAGCAAGCGCTTTTCCTCTTTCTTTCTTCCTTCCTTTCTCCCTTCCTTCTATCCTTCCTTCCTTCCTTCCTTCCTTCCTTCCTTCCTTCCTTCCTTCCTTCTTTCCTTCCTTCCTTTCTTCCTAAAGAAAAAAAGAATGGGTTAATATTCAGATGCAACAACAGCTTTGTGTATAATGTGACAGTCTGGGTGATGAGGAATTAAAAATATCCATGGATGCTGAATGACACTTTGATCATGGTACAGCAGTCTTTGCCCTGAAGTCAGCTGCTTCCGATGTAAAGAAAGCAGCCACTGCTGTACCTCAAGAGCTCATCCATGGGCTTTGAGGCTTAATTCCTCCGGTTCTCTCTGAATTCTCCTTTTGGAGGTCTGTCCCCGTCAGCCAGAGGCAAATCCCCGGTTTGGTAGGAAGGAGGATGTTTCCCTAGGAGGCATGGGTCTCAATCCAGAAGGAAAGCTATAAAAGACACACAGCCAGATAGGATGCCAGGTAGCCGCAGGAATGGAAAGGAAGTGGACTTCTGTGTCTGCCCAGACCTAGATTTGTACTCAATACTTTTCCTTTGTACTTAATAGTCTGGGGCAAGTGTTTTGTTTGGTTTGTTTTACCTTTCTGAAACTCCACTTACCCATTTGTAAAACTGGTGTGATTATAGATCTATTAAGGTTGTTTTGAAGATTAAATAAGTGAACATATCTGTAGTTCCCCCAAACCCAGTACAGGCCCCTCCCAAGAAGATGTATTGACTATCAAGTAAATATATTTCTAATGCAAAATTGAAGCATGAAAATAATTATCATTGACTTTAAAAGTTGTTGCCTATCTTGACGTCAAAAAAAAGAAAAGCCTGGGTGGCTCAGTCGGTTAAGTGTCCAACTTCGGCTCAGGTCGTGATCTCACGGTTTGTGAGTTCAAGCCCTGCATCGGGCTCTGTTCTGACAGCTAAGAGCCTGGAACCTGCTTCAGATTCTGTGTCTCCCCCTCTCTCTGTCCCTCTCACACTCATGCTCTGTCTCCCTGTCTCTCGATAATAAATAAATGTTAAAAAAAATGTATGAAGTTGTTGCTTATCTTGGAAAAACCCTATATTTTCCTTTATTCACTTCTACCTCACTTCTGATATCCGATGGAAAGGTTTTCCACACATCAAGCAATTCTGTAATGCCAGCTGGGTGTCCTACAATTCAACTCAGCTGTGACACTGTCTGCCTGGAGTTGGCATCAGGTGCCATAAGTGAAGGGCTCCATCCCATAACAGTCTCCACGTCAGATGCTAGATTGTCACCTATACATCTTGCTTACCGGCTATACATCAGGATTCCCACAACCCCCTTCTTGTGTTGAATTATTTGCTAGAATGGCTCTCAGAACTCAAGGAAACACTAGTGTTTACCAGTTTATTGTGAAAAGACCTAATAAAGGCTACAGATGAACACCCAGATGGAAGAGAAGTAGAGCAAGGTATAGGGGAAGGAGCTCAGAACTTCCATGCCTCTCTGGGTACACCATTCCACCCAGCTCCCTGGCATGTTCAGCAGCCCTGAAGGTCTCCAAACCCTGTTCTTTTGGGTTTTATGGAGGCTTCATTACACAGGCATAATTGATTAACTCATTGACCGCTGGTGATTGATTCAGCTTCCAATCCCTCTCCTCTCCCCAGATTTTGAGGACGTAGGGAGAGGGTGAGACTGAAAGTTCCAGCCCTCTAATCAGCTGGTTGGCTCCTCTGGCAACCAGCCTTCATCTGTATAGGCCTTCAGTAGACATTCATGAACACAAACTCAGGTTTGGTTGAAAGGGGCTAGTCTTGCATAACAAAAAATATTCATTTCGCCTTTATGGCTCTGAAGCGATTTCAGGAGCTGGGAACAAAAGCAGACGCTATAGCTCTTGTCCCTTAGGAAATTATAAAGGTTTTAGGAGCTATGTACTGGGAGCCATGGATGAAGACCAAATATATTTCTTATTATAAATCACACTATCCTAATGCTTAATTTATCTCATGAGCTGTCAAATTAGTGACCTCCTGCTTTGGGGATCATAAGGTCCAGCTGAGTACATTCATTTATTAGTGTTCATTTATTATTACTAGTGCCATTTGGCTGTTCTGCCCTGACACCTGCCTCAGTAAAAGGCCGATTCTGTCGGTATGTGGAGTGGGTGGTTGTGCCCACCCAAGCCACTGCTCTCTGTGCTCAGTCCCGGAAGCCTGAGGGGGTGCATTCCATCTACTTGTGGAACATGCTGTCCCAGAAATGGCAGTGGGGCCACCACGTGGTGCTGAATGAACCCAAATGTGTGTTTGCTCATCCGTGAAAATGCCAGCTGTCTCTGCAAGGGGAAGCAGCTTGTCTGGAGCTGTGAGTGACCACCTCTCTACCCTCTCCTGTCTTTGTAGGAGAAAGTGGACCTTTGAAGGTGCAGGTCATAGCCCAGTGGGTGTGAGCTTGCTTTGTCTATGAGTGCAGCTTGTCCAGACCCAGACGATTGTTTCGACAGCCTTGAAATGGTTTTTGATTTAACATTTCCGTTTGCCACGGTTCAGTTCTGCCAGCAGTTATTTTTGACAATAATATGCTACCTAAAAAAAGTCTCAGATTACTATGTTTTATCAGCAGATGCCTCCTAGTGAACTTACACTGAAAACGTAAACCTACCGAAATACCGCATGTTCTGTCAGAGAGCTGGCCACGGAGCATTTAAATAGCATGCATACCGTTCAGAATCACTTCAGGTTTTTCCCCTTCCTTCCTTCCTTCCTTCCTTCCTTCCTTCCTTCCTTCCTTCCTTCTTTCCTTCCTTATGTGGGAACTGGTTGAGCTAACATGGTAAAAGTCTCTTCTTTTACAAATTCAGAATAATAGAAGAAAGGCTTCACATTTATTTAAGTTCTACACGACACAGGAGCCTTCAAAGGAAATGAAGTAACAGTTAAATCTGAGTGTTTTATGTTGAGTCTGCTGAAGCCTGGACTATCACGGAGGAATAGGATAGGGCACAGAGTCTGCAGTAAGCCTAGTAAACTGGAGGAAATTTGGTGAGACCGGTTGGTCTGGATTCTGCCCAGAGTCCCTTTGTCTTCAGAGCTATGGCTGCTCCTTTTCTCTGGGCGTAGGGAGGGCACCTCTCACATAATGTTTTTTGTTGTTTTTGTTTTTGTTTTTACTGTTCCAGCGGAGAAGGGCAGGGGAGATTAGAGTGACCTTCCTGCTTTTGCTGTTTTCTCAAATTCCTTGAGCTTAAAATATTCTATATGCCAAGGTATTCTATTCTGCGGTGTCCTGAAACTCATCACTTCCTTCCTTTTTTCTCCCTACACTTTTAAAGTATTTAAATACTACAGTGGTTTGTTTAGAAATTGGATTGTGTGTCTAGCCTGGTCCAGAGACCATATAGCATTGCACTCTAGAATAAGACTGACCAGGGCCAAATTTATCATTTATTGACTGTAAGGTCCTGAGCAAACTATTGAACCTCCTTAATTCTTAGTTACAGCATCCATGAAATGTAAATAATAATGTTGCGCTTACAGGGTTCTTTTGAGCTTTAGATAATGCACGAAGCACAGTGCCTGACACATAGTAAATGCTAAATAAATGTTAGCTACTTTTCTTTATTTACTTGTGGAGAATTTTGTAAGCTTGAGTAATATTATTTGTGATGGTTGTGATTGATTTTTCTGGTTCAGCCACTATAGAAGTTGTGTCATGACCAAATAAGTATAAAGGGAGAGATCATGTAAACCCTTATGGTATTTTTTTAAATAGATAGATAGATAAATAAATAAATAAATAGAATATATTATTCTAAAAACTCTCAGTGTAGATACTGAACTGAAGGCAGGAGCTTCAAAGCTTTGGACCCATGTCACCCAGCTCCTAATGATTTTAGTCATTTAGCCTAGTGCCCTTCCAAGTTAAAAAGATCCTTAAGGCTGAATCTACCTGTTCTCTCCTCCCTATCTAAAGCCTACAGAATACTCCAGCCCTGCTAGTCTCTACCATAGCCGTGATGTTCTAAGCATTTTTGTCCTAGACATCGACCTCCTTGCTTCTCCTCTTCTTGACTCCTTCTGTTGTGCCCTCCAGAGCTGCTCCTTCATAGCTTTCTTTCCATAGCTTGCTCTCAAAGCCTTCCTATATTCCACTTGGCGTTCTCCTCAGGACACCGCTTTTCTTATAGTCTTCTCAAAGAGTAGTTGAATATCATTTCACGTCTGTTATTCCTCAGGATGACACAGTAGACCTGTTACTCTGTTTGTTTTATTGCAGCCAGTTATGACCCAATCCTTCTCTTTTGGATGTGCCATTAACTAATGCTGCCCCTCTTTTTCCATTGACCTCTTTACTCATCCCCCGAGCATCTTTTAATAACACCCTTAGATTCCAAGGACTGTTTCCTAATGGGATTCTTGCCAATAGCCCTAACTAACTTCCTTCCTTGTCTGCATTTTCATCACACCCATCAGATAAAATATGAACCTTAGAAGAACACACCTTTATGCTTAATTTATGCCTATTTCTGACCAGTGGTGTACTGATAAAGAAAAGTCACACTAACCTTGAAGGTTTCCTTAATACTAGCTGGCAACCCTCTTACTTTTTACTATTCAGCTCATTCTCCCAAACCCCAGCCTCAAATCCCAATCACCCCTCTGTCTCTGCCTCCTTGTACTTCATAGACAAAATAGTAGCCATCGGAATATCAGGCCTGCAACTAAGTGTTAACAAATACTAATATTATTAAGCCTGAAAACCTATAATTTAATACACATTCTCCCCCCCCACCCCCCTGTACAATAGAAGAGCAAACTCTCCTTAAGACTAAGAATGACCCTTCTACATAAGGCTTGTATACAGTCTCTGTACTTTCTTTAGAACTGAAATGTCACCTCCTCAGAAAGGTGTTTTCTAACTACTCTACATAAATAACACCACTTTTATCATTTTCTTCATAGCATTTATCACCAACTAATATTAATCTTATTTGCTTATTGTTTATTTCCATTTTCCCTAAGTAGATGGCAAACTCAGAAAGGATGGAATCTAGCCTGTCTTGTTTGCTGCTGTTCTGTAGTGCTTAGAACAATGTCTGACACATAGTAGATGTTCAAGAAGTGTTTATTAAATGAAAGTACGGATGTACCAAAAAACCAGATCTTTCCTATAAATATTTAAAGCTGTTTAAATTTGTGCCTTCTGAAAGGAAAAACAAAACAAAAATAAACAAGCACAAAACCCCACTGCCTGCTTTCCAGCAACTCCCCCCATTCCTGCTCTGTTTTCTGTTCCTCATCCTCATCCTCCACCCTGTGCTCTCAACTTCCAAACCCTTCCCTTCCATTGTCATTTGGGTTGCATGGGTGCTCAGCACCACCTGAGGAGAAAATTGGAAAACACATGGAAATATTGTTTTGCCTTAACAAAAACAATGTCTGCCCCTCAGATGAAGTGCCGGACAGATTTTACGATAACCCATTTATCGGGAAAGATTTTCTTCATTGCCCAAGAAAGCCTGAAAAATGAACGCATGGCCTATCAAGTGTTGGAGTCTGTCTTTTTCCTTGGGGCAATATTTTAGATGGATCCTAGATTGAAGAAGAATGGAATGGAGACTAGACAAATTTTTCCACATATGAAAGTTTTCAAAATAATCTTGGTCATTTTGGGACTCATGTGTAAGTTAGACATACACACCTATATGCAGGGGCAAAGTGTGTGTGTGTGTGTGTGTGTGTGTGTGTGTGTGTGATCAGAATTGTCAGTATTCATCAATGGAGACAGTAATATGGATGGGGATCAGGGGATCAGAGATCAGGGAAAAGTTTATAGATACTTACGGAGTCCAGCAAATCTCTAAGCATTCCCTCAAAATACAGCAAATTCTACCCTGCCTGGAGTTTTATCAGTGGAAGGGCCCCAGTTCCCACACTGTTCTGGCATAATGAGAGCTTCAGATCCTACCCTGAGGTGCTGTGATGGGTTGAAATGCTTTCTGAATGATTCAGAAAGAATGAGAGTATAAAATTTTAGTGCACAATCCACATAATTATTTGGAGATTGATAGCCCATGTTTAGTGTACATTGTAATTCTATGCAACTCAAATATTTGATTCATTAAAAAGTCTGCTGCTGCCAAATAACAAAGAATTCATTGTTTTGCCAGGCCAGTCCAATATCCCTCTGGAGCCTGATATCAGTTTACTGGTTCCATAGTTTTTTTGTAATTACAGTATGAAGTGAGCTTTCATCATGATCAAGACTTGATTGTCAGTCATCATATTGATGCCAGTGACTAAGCTGCTTCGGGGTAAATTCCTTTAAGAATCTGAAAGAGTCACTGTGGACTTTTTAAATGGTGATTTATCACTATCTTAGGCCCTGGGACAGTCTGCCTGTATATACATAATACCCTGTGGTGGGAGAAAGTTAGAAAAGTCTTTAAGAAGTGGAGGACCCTCAAAAATGCTAAAAGGGCTAGGAGGTCTTTGTTTGCAGATACTTTTTAATGTACATGTATAGAAATACCTTGGATGTATGATTGAAGGAAATGAAATTACTTGAAAATCTTTTCTCAAGAGCAGTCTTTCCCTAAAATACCTTTGCTGTTGCTGCACTGTGTTATTACTAGAGCATGGGTTGGGGAATTGTTTTGGAGCCCATTTATACTGTGTTTTTCCCATGCTGAAAATGATTAATCAGCTACTATCTATTAAGGTTTTTTTTTTCCCTTTTTTTATCAAGCAGTAGATGGAGAAATGAGTTTAGCTTCTTATGTTGCAGTGACATTTTATGGGTATATTATTTTCTCACACTGGAAAAATTAAACTTCTCGTAAGATTAAATTGCAATACTTATTGCTTTTCTTTGTTTTGAATCATTCTAAAGTCCTCTATGACTATGGTTCTTTGAAAGCATTCCTACTGGATAAATTATAACAGCTTCAAGTCAGAGAAACTTAGAAAACATGCTGAAAGTTAATGAAGAAGACTATCAAAGGACCAGATTAATTTAAAATGGAGCTTCGCATGTAAGAACAACTTCCTCATTACAGGGAATCATAGTAGAGGAAAGATGAGATTCAGAGAAGGAACAGTAAGGCAAAGCCTTATGATAAAATCTGAATATTTGAAGTAATTGGATTTAAGGGATTCACCTACTCATAATAGAAATGAGTGATATAAACAGATATGGAACATATAAAGAAATGTGAATGTCCAAAGGTTTGTGACTATGTCAGGTTATTGACCACAGTCATGGTGGCTGGATGTGGAAAGACTGCAGAATACTAGGTCTCAAATCCCAAAGGAACTGACTGTTACTTCTATGGGGTTTTCCTTGTATTTATTCTTTCCAATGCTAGAGGTACAATAGTCTTCTCTTTAAGGCTCATACATCAACTTTCCCTGCTCACTACCTAAAAAAGAAAGCACTAAATTCTGAGTAAGCAATGTTTACAATCAAACCCACAGTTGGATATGAAACTTTTATCAGAGTTTTCAACATCTAGCAGTTAGAATGTTAGAACTTTGGAGAACATATGAATCTTTACTGCTTGGAGGCAGGTGTTAAAATTGACCTAAATATTCTGGGAGGAGTGTGTTGTAGAAACAGTTTTTCTGAGTTAACTTGTCTTACAGTAAGAATAAATCATGTAAGGTAGAAAGACCTGTAGTATATTGGCAAACAGAATGCCAGTAACCCACACAGAGGTGATATTCAGCAAATATTTGTTGAATGAATGAAGACAATAATTCAGAGGCATAAAAAACTAAATTTCTGTTGAGATGTAACAATGTAAACCTTTCTTAGTCCATATGAGGAAGTATACTGATGGGCAAGGTATCCTAGGGGGAAATGAACAAAAGTCAGGAAAAGAATCTGTGAGGAACATTGAGAAACTGGTAGATCCATCTTTCACCTTCTGACAGGACAACTCAGAAACCATACTACACTTACTAAAACCATGGTTGCTTTAAAGGCATATGGGAAGGGAGATTTCACAACCTGGATTAGTGACCCAGTCCAGGCCATTAATAGCTTTCAGAAATCCCTTCTTTATGGGGCACCTGGGTGGCTAAGTTGGTTAAGTGTCTGACTCTTGATTTTGTCTCAGGTCATGATCTCATGTTCATGAGGTTGAGCCTGGAGTCAGGCTTCCCACTGGGCATGGGGCCTGTTTAATATTCTTTCTCTCCCCCTCCCTCTTTCCCCCCACTCATGCATGCTCTCTCTCAAAAAAGAAAAAGAAAAGAAAACCCTTCTTTATATCTAGCATTTACCTTTATTTTTAGTCTTTCATTCAGCACATCACTATTAAGGGCCTCTTCTCTGTGAGAAACTAGGTTAGTTACTGGGGATATACTGGAAAGCAAACCAGTAGGGCTGCTGTATAACAGGGGATTAAAGCCAGAACTGCAAGTCTTAAACCCTCTTTATGGAATCTATAGAGACACCCAAGCACAACAGAGGAGATAAAAACAAGAACATAGGAAATTTTAGCCTCTGACACTATAGCAAGGACAAATGGTAAACACAGTCTAACTCCTAGCCAGATATACATAAAACTTCACACTGAAGTCCTCTCTACTTCAGGTGCTTTTTTTAATCTGTTGCCTTACGTCTAGCTTTCAACAAAAAAATTCAGGATATGCAAAAATGCAAAACAAAAACAACCTACAAACCACCGTATGAATCAACAAAGCAAGCATCATCACTAGATTTAGACAAAGGAGAGATTTTGAAATTATCAGACTGGGAATTTAAAATAACTAGGATTAATACTCTAAGGAATCCAATGGAGGAACTGGACAATATGTAAGAATAAGTAGGTAATGTAAGCAGAGAAAAGGAAACTCTAAGAAAGGATCAAAAGGAAGTATTAGAAAGCAAGAGCCCTATGATATACATGAAGAATGCCTTCGATGGGCTTATTAGTGGTCTGGAAATGACCATGAAGAAAGTAAGTGAGCTTGAAGATATGTCAGGAAAAACTTCCAAAACTGAAATGCAAAGAGGAAGAAAAAAAAGAATGAAAAAGAGAGAACAGAATATCCAAGGACTGCAGGACAGTTACAAAAGGTGTAACATAAACTTAATATGAATACTAGAAGGAGAAGAAAGAAAAGGCAACAGAATAAATATTGAAATAATAATGGCTGAGAATTTTCCAAAATTAATGACAGACACTAAACTACAGATCAAGGAAGTATGAAGAACACCAAGCAGAATGAATATGAAAAAAAAAATCTACACCTAGGCATATCATATTCAAAATGCAGAAAATCAAAGACAGAGAAAATCTTGAGAGAAGCCACAGGAGAAAGGGGAGACACTTTACCTAGTGGGCAAAGATAAGGGGCAAAGATAAGAATTATATCACAGTTCTTTTTAGAAACTATGACTGTAAGAAAAGAATGGAGTGAAATATTTAAAAGTGTTGAAAGAAAAAGTAAATGCCACCAAACTAGAGTTTATATCCAGTGAAATTATCCTTTAATAGTGAAGAAGAAAGGAAGACTTTATCAAGCAAAAACTGAGGGAGTTTGTTTCCACTAGATCTTCCTTACATGAAACGTTAAAGGAAGTTCTACAAGATACAGAAAATTAAATATAGGTCAGAAACATAGATCCACATAAAGTAAGAGCATTAGAGAAGGACTACGTGAAAGTAAAAATAACATTTTATTTTTCTCATTCTTAGCTGATTTAACACATAACAGTTTGTTCAAAATAATAATAGCAAAAATATATTAGGTGATTAGAGCTTTATGAATAAGTGAAATGAATAACAACAATGTTATAAGGTAGAGGAGATAGGAATTGGGAATACTCTCTTATAAGGTACCTGTAAAGCCCATGAAGCAGTATAGTGGTATTTGGCAGTGAACTTGGATTAGTGATAAATGTATATTGCAAACTGTAAAGAAACCACTAAAAAATGTTTTAAAGAAATATAACTGATATAAATATATAAATATAACTTGCAAGGCAAGAGAAAAAAATAGAATCCATAAAATGTTCAGTTAAGAGTCAGAGAAAGCAAAAGAAAAAAAAACAGGCAAAAAAGGAGGAAAAGAACAAAGGCAACAGATAGAAAACAGTTATGAATATTATTGATACTAATCCAGCTATATCAATTTTCACTTTATTTTTTAATGTTTATTTTTGAGAGACAGGGCACAGAGGGAGGGGCAGAGAGAGCAGGAGACAGAGAATCTGAAACAGGCTTTGCACTGTCAGCACAGAGCTTGATATGGGGCTCAAGAACATGAACTGAGCCAAAGTCAGATGCTTAAGACTGAGCCACCGAGGTGCCCTATCAATTTTCACCTTAAATGTGAGTGTTTTAGATGCACCAATTAAAAGAGGAGACTTTCAGAATGAACAGAAAAATAAGACCCAACTATATAGTCAGTAAAAAACTTCTTTAAAAAAAAAAAAGACATAGATATATTAAAAGTAAAGGAATGGAGAAAGATATACCATGGTGACACTAATCAAAAGAAAGTTGGCATCGAGGCACGTGGGTGGCTCAGTCGGTTAAGTGTCTGACTCTTGATTTTAGCTCGTGCAGGTCATGATCTCATGGTTCATGATGCTGAGCCCTGCGTCAGTCTCCATGCTGACAGCACAGAGCCTGCTTGGGATTCTCTATCTCCCTCTCTCTCTGCTTCTCCCTCTCTCTCTCTCAAAATAAATAATAAATAAACTTAGAAAGAAAGCTGGCATAGGCATGTTAATGTTGGAGAGAGCAGAGTTCACTGCAAAGAAAGTTATAGTAACCTCTCAGTATTATCTTTTCTAGCTATCACTTCATTTCTTTAACTTCTTTCCTAGGTTCTATTTTCAAGTCTATTAGTGTAGAGAAGAATACCTGGCACCAAGGGAGTAGAGTATTGTGTACTAGTTAGTAATCCCAGGAGAGGACTCTAGATACTTCTGCTCATTTAGTCTTTGTATTGTAATCACTATGGAAAACATAAGTCAAGTACTGGATGGAATAGTACTTTATAGAGAAGGGACAGAGCAAGGTCAGCTTCAGTAGTGGGCATCAGCCCCCCATGGCCAGTGGGTCTTCCCCTGTGGCCAACACAGGGCAGTTGGCCTACATACTCCCCTTTAGTTCCACAGTGGAAGAAACCCTATCTTCTCCTTGTGGAGGACAGGTATAACAGTAGGTGCTATGTGACGCACATGCTTTAAGCAGTGAAAAAAAGAGTAGCCATTGAGCTGGAAATAAGTAAAGATATTCCCACACAAGGTGATAAGCTGGGTACAGGCTGTGTGGACTCTTCATTGCTTGGTAAGGAAGTACTCCAGGCCAAAGGCCCATTCTTATATGGGCCAGTAGATGTTAAAAGACTGAACCCAGGATACCGCCTTTCCCATGAGATAATTAACTATGTTTCTGGCTTTCCTTCTCAAGTTCTTCATATTTTAGAGCCCAGAATTAAGAATTAGTTATCCAATACCATTTAATAATGCTGTACAATTTCACTTATTTAAAAAGTATGTTGTCTCTCTTCTATGCTATAGCTGTTCATATATTTTAGTGCCAGTGTCATCTTTTAAATGATACATCAACATTGGTCAATGACTTGTCTACTTGTCTTTACTCAGCATAGTGTAATACATAACACTACAAACAATGAAGCAAAAATACTAGTATTAGCTAACTTAAATCAAGCCCTTCTGTCTGCAGTATACCATTTAGTTTTCATAAGAGATAGATACTAGTCTTACCTCCATTATACCCATGGGGAAACCATTTCTCAGAGAGTCAGCTGCAGAACTTAACCAAGCCTCTTAAGTGGAAAAGGTGGGGCTGGACCTTGGCAGCGTTGAATTCCAGAGCCCAAATCCTTAACTACTACACCTTACCTTCTTTCTTTATAAACATTATATTATCACGATTATGTTTCTGTTTGCTTCATGCATTTAGTCCATGTTCTTGGACTATTTTAGGCCTAAGTGAATTATTGTTATTTTCTCCCTAGTTTCTTATATTTTGCATTGATTATACTTGCGTTCTTCGGCTTCACTCCAAACATGCTTGGTCTCTTCAATTTTCTTCCTGTATTTCAAGATCTCATTCCCTCCACTACAACAAACAGTTGAAGTCTTCCCCTTATAGCCTTTTATTTTCATCCAATTTTGGCATGATTTGAGTTTGGAAAGGGCAGTCCTGTTATTTTGAATTGGAATCCTGGACAGTGGTGGTGGGGACAGTTTATTTAACATATCTAGTATCTTCATTAAATGCAAACAAATCATTACATTTTTGAAAAGGAGAGTAGATTAAGAGACAACATAATCTGCTGCACTTAATAACCATGCAAATCTAATATAGGGTATATGTAGAAGCCACTTGGCACAGAAGGGGTTTGTTTGAGATATTTCTAATTTGATATCCAGACTGTTCTTCCCAAACAGATGCATTGAGTTATTAGTTGACTTTTAAGTCACTGTTCTGTTTTAGGAACTCTCTCAGCTCTTGCCTCAGATAATGCTGAACATCAATCAGCTGATTTTATTGCCAGCACAGTTCTGCATTGATAGAAGACAAGAACGAATGGTATTTACAATGTGCTACTTTTTCTGGGAGGTGGTTTGCTGATGTCTTCTAATCAAGCGATGGATTATAACTGGAAGTGCATTTCTGTATAATTGCAGCACACTGTGGGTGCCATTATAAGAAATTACATTTTTAACCACGAAAGAGTAAAATGACTGATCAGAGAAGCAGTGTCTAAGATATCATTGCTTCTGTGAAACGGAATTACAGTGTATGTGCAATTAAAGAAGCTAGCCTTGACCTTCAGCATTTCCATCAAGATCATTATCTATTGTGTTCGGAAACACAGCTTTATTTCAAACCTTGTAGCACTTCCAGCTGAGTCTGTCAGGTGCAACTTTATCCATAATTCCACACTGATGCGCTTGTCACAGTGCCCCAGGAAGAATGATTCATGCTTGGTGTGTCAAAGCTAGCCATCACCTATCAGCAGAGACAGGAGATAAAAAGAAAATTTGTAGAGGTGGAGAGGGTCCTAAAGCTGCTAGAAAGAAGGAAGGTGCACTGACCAGATAGCAGGTGTGTCCTAAGCCCTTGTTGGTTGACAAATGGAAGTAGAACGAAAACAATAGTACCAACCAGGAGAAAAGATAAGGTGATAAGAGGAATCAAGGATGAAATGGAGGTTTTAATGATTATACTATATTCTCTATTTATCTCGAATAAAACTACTTGTATTCATAGTGTTTTACAGTTCACACAGCATTTAACATCAGTGGTTTCTTTGAGGCTTCACTACCAGAATTTTAAAGTAGATGGTGCTTTTTACAGACATTGAAACTTGCCAGCAGGGTGCGCTCTTTGCACCACACCAGGTGTTGCTTTGAACCTGACCCCACTCAAGTAATTTGATTTTATCTCCGAAATTTTCTTCTCACACATTTCCCTATCACAGTATCACTCTGCTGGCTTCATGTAAGTCTTATAAATGAACAAAAAATTGACAAAATGACAGCAAGCCAACTTCTACCCGGGTAGAAAGTGAATATGGATTTCTTGTATCCGCTAAATATCTGGCCAAGGTTAATAAAACGGTTAACATTAAAAATGTTAAAAGGTAAAGTGTTTCTTATTCAGGTCTGAGTGAAAAGAAAATATAAAACATCAACTTACCTCCACTTTTTTTCTTTTAATTTGGAGATCTAATGTTGAATGGTTGGAAGGAAGCGTGGAAATGTTCACTTCCTCCCAGAGATAATTCAAATATGCAACTGAGAGACAGACTTGGTACTTTGATAAAGGAACACTTGGAACACAGTAGTTCAAACCGTCCCTTTGTGTAGTGTCCTCAAGTACTCTTTATAACCCAAGACTCTCTCTACCACCATACTGAAATGTAGAATGGGCGAGAGGCATGCATTTCTTCTGTAAAGTGGGAGAAAGGGGATTGCAAGAGAGAGGGGAAAGGAGCAACGGCATGACTGTCCGCTATCGATTCGCAGGCAGATCCAGTTAGGAAAAGAAAGCGTACATAGGGGAAAGCTGGTGATCTGCAACTGATGTCTTCAAACTGACCACGCTTGCAAACTTTTGTAAAGTTTCCGTGGGTACGCATAACCCAGTTTGATGACCACTGGATTATAAAATGAATACAAGAGTGGTCAACATTTTACAACTTTGCAGCAAGTGAAAATCTTGAAGGTATTTCTAGAAATAAAATCTTTCTTCTGGGGGCTTAAATTGCTTAAATATAATGCCTATAACTGTAATTTAATTCAAGCCATATTTACCATTATCTAAGATCCATAGAATAAGCCCCTTTCCAAATGAAAGGGGCTTGACAATTTATATTATTTAAATAGTGCTTTAGTATCTATCTCATGCTAAGTGAAAAAGATAAATATATTATTATATTAATTCTTTCTATCTTGTTACTTTATTATAAAGTTATAGCTCTGAAGACTACTTTTTTAATTTTTTAATTTTATTTTTTTATTAAAAATGTTTAATGTTTATTTATTTTGGAGAGAGAAGAAGAGAGAGACAGTGTGAGCAGGGGCAGGGCAGAGAGAGGGAGACATAGAATCTGAAGCAGGCTCCACGCTCTGAGCTGTCAGCACAGAGCTTGATGCTGGGCTCTAACTCACGAACTGTGAGATCATGACCTGAGCCAAAGTCAAACACTTAACTGAATGAGCCACCCAGGTGCCCCTGAAGACTATTTTAAAAACAAAAAGAGAAAAGAGAAATTTCAAGGTGTGTCAAACAGTGTGATAAAAAAAAATGCAATAAAAAGATTGAAGAACGTGGAGGTCAAAAACCTGAGTGTGATGGTTCATATATTATAAAAGAACAGTGACTTAAGATGGTTAATTCATTTATTTTCCTGTGATTTTCAAGGTGTTTCACAGAATGGTTTTCCTTATTGGGCTTGTGGTAGTTCTCAGTTCACTTCTAATTGTATTTACTGAGTCCCTGCTATATGCTTGTTAATACTGCTGGGTGCTGACGACATGGTGGGGAGCATGACCATCTTGTCGTGGAAGCTTGCTGTTTCCTTGTCCCACTCTGTCCCTTACATTGGGCTCTGCACACAGAGTTCAAAAGAAAAGAAGGATTGTTTGCTGTTAGAAGACCTGGTTTACATCCCAGCCTCACAATATGAGCCTTGTGACGCCGTGAATATCTATCATTGTACTTAAGCCTCAGTTTCCTAATCATAAAATTAGGAGATAATGATGCTTCACGAAGTTGTTACAGCAATGAAATAAAATCATGTCTGTAAAAAGCCTTGGTAAAATGCCATCAGATGTTGGTTATTGTTGAGATGATTCCCATTCTCCTTTTTTACCAAGACTTCTAAGCATCTTCTCCTCTATCCACATCATTAAACCTTTTAGCTTCACTGGGTTCAGAGTTTACTACATTAATGCTGTTCTTTTCTACCGCTGGAATTCTCTCTTCCTTGATCTTTAGCTGAGAATGTACTAAACGTTACTCTCAACCCTAGAGCACCTGCTGTCTGCTTTTCCTTTTATCTGAGCTGCCAGGGGAGATGTAAAACATGTGAGTAACTCATCTAAGCTCTTTAATTATATTGACACTTGGATCTGCTCAAACATCCTGTCATTCGTCCATTCTCCATTGTGTGTTTCTTTTTTTTTTTAATATTTATTTATTTATTTATTTATTTATTTATTTATTTATTTTGAGAGAGACAGAGAGAGGGAGGGAGGGGGAGAGAGAGAGAGAGAGAGGGAGAGAGAGATTCCCAAGCAGGCTCCCCGCTGTCAGCATGGAACCCCCACACAGGGCTCAAACTCACGAACCATGAGATCGTGACCTGAACCAAAATCAAGAGGCAGACTCTCAACCGACTAAGCCACCCAGGGGCCTCACTGTATGTTTCTTTAAACCATCAGTGTTCTCTTCTCTTCCTTCTTTTCAAAAGCCTTTGCCTCCCACTTTACAGAAAAGGTAGAAACCATCCAGTGACTTTACTTCATGTATGGGGACCTACACTTATATCCTCTCATTTCCTCTCTCTATCATTTCAGTGTTCACTTTTCAGTTTGCTTCCTTCCCATTGCCGTTGAATATCATGTTCTTAAAAGGGGAGGGGGTGTTCATTAGACCCCTTTGAGACCTTATGGTATATACTGCTGTTTTCTTATTTTCTTCCTGTTCTTCATAGCCAGCATCTCAAACTTGCTCAAGTAAGCGGTCTGTGACCATTAGCTCATTCCCTGTGCAATCTAGATTTTTAACCCATGACTTTGGTAAAACTGCAGAGGAGAAGGTCATTAATGGTTTAATTGAATCATAGAATCTCAGCATCAAGTGAGACCTCAGAGATCACACTGTCTCACCTCGTGGCTGATGCTGAGATAACATCTATGACATTTGCACAAATGTTTATTCAACCTCTGCTTTATTATCTGTAGTGAAGGGAGGCTCACTATTTCACAAGGCAGCTCATTTTAATTCCAAAAGGTTGTAGATTTCAGGTTTATTTCTGCATGTATACAAACTGTAACTTCCAAAAATGACCCTGGTTCTGCTATCTGAGGCCTCTTGTAGGTTTCACTCTTCCTTTTTACTGAAATAAGATGGTCATTCTCAGACCTGCAGCAGATAAGTGAGAGGCTAGTAATTTTCACCTGCTGTACCAACAACCCTATTTGCATACATTTGATTCTAAATATTATTACCTTTATCAATGCAAACATTTTCAAAACAGAGTCTTGTCAGGAATTTTTACTATGTTTTCCTAAGTGAAGGAATATACATTTTTGTGTTTCCTTTTCTGGTGGTACCATGCTTCTCGCTTATGACCTATGACAAAGAGAGGAAAAAACAGCATGTGGACATTTGCAGCAACTGAATTCTGAAAACAGAAGTAGAAAGAAAGGGGATGTCTTGTTTTATGAGAGCAGTTGTGGAATGAGAGGGCTTTTGAGATTATCAGAGTTGATTTTCTGGGTAACAAGGGTCAATAATTTGGAGTAAGTTTTATCACTTTATAATAAGTAGAATGAATCAAAAGAGCAGTCCAGAATAAAAATTTTCATTGAAGTTTTATTCACAGACAATGAACTCATCGATGTTAAGTGTACAGTCTGATAAATTTTGGTAATTGTATATAATCGTGCAACCATCATCAAAATAAAGATACAGACTATTTCCATTGTCCTAAAGATTCCTCATGCCCTTTGCAGAAAATCCTCTCCCACATTCTCCAAACTGAAGCAACCATTGATCTGCCTCCTGTCAGAATAGTTTTGTCTTTTCCTAGAGTTTTATATAAATTGAATCGCACAGTGCATTCTCTTTTGTGTTTGGCTTCCTTCATATATAGTATGTTTTTGACATCCATCCATGTTGTTGCATGTATTAATATCTCATAAATTTTTATTGCTGAGCATTGTTCTATGGTATGGATATAGCACAATTTGCTTATTTATTCACCAGTTGAGAGAGATTAAAGTTGCTCCCAGTTTCTTGCTATTATGAATAATGCTGCAATGAACCTACACATATATGTATTTGTGCAACAGGTGTTTTCATTTCCTATTGGATAAATATTTAGAAATGCGAGTTGCTGGTTCACTCAGAAAATGTATGTTTATGACATTTTCCAACGTGGCTGTACCATTTTGAATTTCCACCAGCAACATACTAGAATTCCAGTTGCTCTGAATCCTCATCAGCACTTGGTGTCATCAGTCATTTGAACTTTCGCCATTCTAGTGAGGGCGTGGTGGCATTTCATTGTGGTTTTAATTCGCATTTCTCTTGTGAGTAGCAGTGTACAGCATCTTTTCACATGCTTCTTAGCCACTCATATATCCTGGGAGGTGTCTGTTCAAATTTTTTGCTCATTTTTAAATGGTGTCTTCAAAACAGATTTTTGAAAGAATCCAGGAGGCTTTGAGTTCTCATGAATGCCTTCTTATGTGGAGGAAGTAACGAATCTGGTAGGTAAACAGAGCAGAATTCATTTCAGGAAGGGACAGAGCTGGGAGCTAATGAGCCTCTTTTCCCAGTACGGCTGAATGCTGTGCTGCTGTGTACTTCACACCAGTGATTTATTGATCTCATGGCAAGATGCAAATGAAGGACGCTGTGATGAAAATGGCAGCTTCTAGGGATAGATACGCTTTGCATTTTTGCTACAGTGTTCAGACATGGATTCTTCTTGAGCTAAGAGACAATAAACTCTTCTTTTTTTTGACGGAAGTTCCTCTAAGATAGCATAAGGTAACTTTGAGACTCTATTGGACTGCGGTTTATTAACAAAGCTACGTGGCGATAGATCTCAAAGTGCAGAGGGTTTAAAATAAGGTAACCATTTCTCAGTGGTCATTAAATCTTATGTTAGAATAAAAGAAATGCAGCACAAGTATTCTGCCTTTTTAAAGATTTAAAAGACGATGCTTATATACGAGACGATGTAAAATAATTCAGCAATAACAATATTTTCTTATTTTAGAGAGCAAAAAGATTTATACATTATTGGCTAACCTACAATAATGCTGTCTAATACAGATGGAAAGACAAGAGATAAAATGAATTAGGAAGTCAAACATGGTGAAAGTCTTTGGGAAAATAATAAGGTTACATACTGAAAAGGATAGTCTTTGAAATGGAAACCAGAAAGACAAATAGCATAAAAATATCGCAGCTTCTAGTCACAGTACAAACAAAAGACTACTCTAGTCTCTCGGTTTAAGTTGGGTCAGATGAACCCCCAGTTCAAGGGTATCTTCTCATTTCTTCTGGGCTAATTTGACACTTACAATAAACATACAGATGGTTTCCCACAGGGCACAGTGCTTGGCATGGGATCGGCAATTGGTACAGTTTGATGAGCTACTTAGAAATTCTCAAGAATCCAAGGAACTATACACAGAGAAAAACTTTCTTTTAAATCTTTTATGTCTGGTTTCAAGCAATGTTGCTACAAAATAGCGTTAGCTGAGACCAGGCTAATGCAGCCTGAGGTATCAGAGTAATTCATGATAATCTGCTTGGCTTCTGTAGATTTTGCAAAATACCACCTCTTTAAGAATCCTTTTGGCTAACCACCAGCTCATCACTCAGAATCACATTTAACTAATTCAAAGAGTAATCAAGAACTTATTTTGTATTGAAGATAGCTCCCTCATTCCCATACAGATGGCATGTTGATGCTTAAAATACCCTGAAAGTAGGGAATTCCCTTTATATCTATGGAGGTAAACTTAGGAGGGAAAAATTTGGCCATATTATCCTTATAGCTTTCCAACCGTTTTCTTTACATAGTTCTTGTGAACATGAGTTCATTGGGTTGCATTTTCTGCTTACAAATAATTTCCATATTTTCTCAAGATAATTCAAAAATAATGATAACTAAAGGCTCAAACCCTTAATTCGTTGTACATTAAGAATACATTAAAATTGTACATTAAAATTAATTTAGAGGGGGATGGGTGAGTTGAAGCCCCGTGAAAGCAATAACCTCTTGCAAGTTTCCACACTGAAGTGGCTCTGACAGAATTCATTCCATTAAGGTTCTAAGAATTAAATGATAAAAAGGAGTTCTTTGCCTTGGCTGCCAGGACGCTCAATATTAAACTTAATCCTCAATCATAGTAAACTCAGCGGCTATTACTAATTCCTGGCATACTAATGTTTTCTTTCTTTTCTTTCTAACTGCTACCCTTCAAACTCTTTGAATTTAAATGTTTAACAGTTCTATCAGAAATATGCAATAGATATATTTTTTTGCCTAATTTTTATTTTAAGTGATCTCAAAGGTTTTTGGAAGTAGACAAAGGACCAATTAAAAATAGTTTAAATTAATAACAATCAAAAGAAGTTTAATACTGTGAGCTGTTAAAATCAAGAATTAGGAAAAAATTTTGATTTGCTTCAGTAGCTGTTTCTTGTGTCTATTTTCTGGCTTATCATCATAAGCATTAGTGTGGAGATGTTCACTGCTTTATTTTATTAGGCATTCAAGAGTTGCTCTTCAGAGGTATAAATTAGAATCTGTGGCACTACTCTATTTTCAGAAAGTTGATAGGGACTTTAATAAAAATAACTATTACCTCTGAAAACATATTATGATATAGTTACCTTGGTAAGGATTTGTTTATATGGACCCAGTTTAACCTTCACAAAATAGTTGTACATTTTCATGATCATCATTTTACTTTTTCTTAAGTATTTCAAATTGTTTTATTTTTTATTTTTTAATGTTTTATTTTTTAATTTTATTTAAATTCAGGTTAGTTAACATATAGTGTAATAATGGTTTCGGGAATAGAATTTAGTGATTCGTCACTTACTTATAACACCCAGTGCTCATCCCAACAAGTACTTTCCTTCATGCCCATCACCCATTTAGCCCATCCCCCCCCACCTCCCCTCCAGCAATCCTGTTTGTTCTCTGTATTTAAGAGTCTCTTACGGTTTGCTTCTCATTTTAAAGTTGAGAAAATTGAAACCTGTGAATGTTCTGTGTATTGCTCAAGGTGACAGCACTAGTCAGTTGCAGAACAAAGATTTGAATCCAGTGATATCTGGCTATAGTTTTCTGCAATGTACAAATAAACCACTTCCTTAAGGATCATTTCAACCAACCACCCTCTCATCTCATAGAATCACATTTAAGTTATCCGTGTAAATGAGAAATTATTTTGTCTTCAAAGACAGCCCTACCATTCCCTTAGAGATGCATTCTGATGCTTAACATTCCCCTCAAAGTTATGAATTTCTTCTTCTTATCTAAATTTATCTTTTATATGATCTCTCATGTGTTTTCTCTTTTGTCTTTCTCAGTTGGGGAGAAGACCCCCAGACACATTGTGACACTATAGTATATGTAAAAGAAAATATAATTCCCAAATATTTAAGAAACCAATAAAATAAAAATTACTAGATGATTTAATAACAGTGCAATTGGGGATTTCATAATAAGTTCTTCATATACTATTTGAATAGCTGTCCTAGCCTTTCAGAATCAAATGTTACTATCAAAGCCTGTAAGAAATTTCCCCATTTCAAAGTTACATTTTCTCAAAAAACTGAAATTACCCTCAAAATGGGAAGCTGATGAAATGACTCTAGTTTATTTTTACAATGCAGTTCAAGACCCAGTGATATTTTATTTTTGTATCTCAACTGATATGAAATAATGATGTAATAATTTATTGTAGTTGGAGGCTTCAGCATGGCATTTTTGTATGTGCAATACAAGAGTGTCTTTACCTCAATTCCTTCATTTCTCTTCTTTCACTTTATTAAGAAAAAAATTGAAATGCAACAAAAACATAAATGCCATTGTTAGCTAAAACCATTGCAGCTTGGCTGTCCTGAGCTTTTGACAGTGTGGTAGCTTGAATTTCCAATGGCTGATTGCCCTGTGCTTGCTGATCTGAAAGGATTCTGTACCAAGCAAAGCTGCTCATTAAACAAGCTTTTGCCAAGTAAGAAACTTAAATTTTTTCCTGCCATAATATAAGGTACCAAGTACAATTCTGGCAGCTTCCAGTTTAACACCAGCAATGGGAATCGGGGAGAGCTTGAATAAATGAGATACACATGATAAAGAAAGTTTACTATTATTGTGTGCTTTTAATACACTGCCTTGCCAAACTTTTAACCAGAGCTGCCAACAAATAACAAAATGAACTTATTTGAGTCTCCAGGCTTTTATCCCTACCCTACTCCTGCACCTCATTCCCTCATGAAGGAACTAACAAGCTGTGCTGTGGCCAAAAGGCAGGGAGCAGAAAAGGAACAGAGAGCAGAGTCAAGTTAATTCCAGACCCTGGCTAATTGGCATCCAAATAATTAAGAGCTGGCTTTAAAATAAAATACCCAACACTTAACAGAGGCTCAGAAATGAATAGGGCATGGGGGGAAGAGCATTGAAAATTTTGGAACATTTATCAACTAGTAGGAGTCTAGGCTATGGGCTAAAAGCAGGAAGTTAGAAAAAGACCTCAACAGAAGAGAGGAAATTAGACACCGCGCTGGCAGCAGCAAACTCCTCTAATGGCTAGAAAAAAGATCATCTTTCACTTTCAGTGATGAGATGATGGGTAATTGGTAGTTTGATTAGGATTTATTCTCAAAAGGCCTTTTTTTAAAAGCTTGCTTTATGTCCCATTTATGTTGTGTAATAAATACCTATCTACAAACTGAAGATAAAATACTGAAAGACTTCTCTGGCCGTGTCTCCAGGTTCAATTAAAGTGGAGAGTTGAAGCAATTACCCAGAAGATATAAAGTAAAACAATTTCACTTTTGCCTGAATTAATAGGCAAATTTAACCCAAAGCTCACACTTTGCTTTTACTCCCAACACTTGACTATTTTTAGGTAGAACTGATAATCAAAGGTAAAATATTTGGTTGGTGTTATAAGGCCATGCTTAGAAATTCAGTACCAAATAACAGATTTTTTTCTACAGTTTACTATGGAGATGGGTTCTAAACAAACAGATGAGGTATTTAATAAATGACAAGGAAAGAAATTGCCTATGTGCACTTTAAGAGGTGATGCCCTTCTGTGCTTCCCCGTTCTCCTTGTTAATGCTTTGAAAGTGCCAATTTTGGACTCAGTGGATCTCTGAAACCCCTGGTCTTCCCTGAAAAGAGTAAGACTCCCAGGCTTAAAATAGAAACATTTCTGAATTGACATATTGTAGACTGCAGTGAGTGCCTATCATTGTCAAGACATCCCACCATTCTCTGCAACAATTTGCTTGAACCAAAGTCCACTTTTACTCTTGTAGTGAGAGTTTTTGGAAACCCTGGGTCAAAATGGCAGTTCTGGAAGCCTTTACTTTTAAATGGGGTAATCATTCTCTTTTTCTGAACTGCACTCGCCAAGCTGAGAGTCCAAGAGTCCCCGCTGGTATTGGACCTACCATCCCAATCTCTCCCTAGAGAGGAGAGAAGTAAAATGTTAACAACCTGTACTCACACTGGAAGGAAGGACAGAACCCTCCACTGGCTTCCTCCTGGCTGAGGTCTCAGGTCATTATGTTGTTACTGAGCCCTGGCCCAGGCTGACTTGTCTTCTTTGGGTGGCATGTGTCCTGACCTGTCACCTGTCATGACCACTTGAAAGTTCTAAACCTAATGAAAGCCTCATGTATTTACACCCTTTGCTCCCCTCCTCTTGGGTAGGACCCAAGTAAGTGCATGTAATCAAATCTAGTCTCAGGAACTCATCAAGAAATTCCATATATTCTCAAGGTATCACTAAAAACCTAAACTGTAAAAATGACTGACAGTTACAATTAATAAATACTACTCTTTAAGGCATCTGACCTAATTTTTCTACAACTCATTATTCCTCACGATGTGCAAAATAGATGACAGCAGGATGAATGAATCAAAACTTGATCAACCAGGAACCGTGGACAAAAGAAATGCTGGAACAGGATACCATGCAGCTCAGCTTCTCATATTTATTCCCATATCCCAGAATCTTGACTGAATAAGCAATAATTTGCACAAATTTATGTGTCTTTGGATATACAGATGGATATGTAGGTGCTTGCAGGTATGCATGTGTGTGTGCTGAGACAGTAATTCAGAACACATTTATTTACAGAAAAAGAAGAAAATGGTGTTCTCAGAATTCAGCACTCAGGTTTTATTTCTGGTTCCTAATTTAAAACTACTAGCTAAAATCTATTGTTATAGGGAGTAACGTGTCACTCTCCCTCTGTGCTGTCTTAACTTTAAACTGTTATTTGGGAAAAGTTGACATATATATGTATATATATATATATATATATGTATATGTGTGTGTGTGTGTGTGTGTGTGTGTGTATGTGTGCATATATGTGTATAATTGAAACACTTTAAAAAATGAATTTCTGCTTTTGTCACATACTTACTCTAGATGTAGTATATTTACATAAGATTTATAGTTATTCATTGTCATTTTTCTGAAAGGTAAAAATGAGCAAATTTTGACCTTGAGCTTTGGGGTGGAGCAAGAAGTAGACTCTGATTGATTTTGTTTATTTGTGAGCATATCCTGAGTTCTGGTGAACTTAACTTGAGCAGTACAAGTTAAGCCTCATAACCTGTTCCTCCAGAGTTCCTCCCTTTTAAATACATTTTCAAGTTTATTTATTTATTTTTTGAGAGAGAGAAAGCATGCACATGAGTAGAGGGGGGAAGGGCAGAGAGGGAGAGAGAAAGAGAGAGAGAGAGAGAGAGAGAGAGAGAGAGAATCCCAAGCAGGCTCTGTGATGTCAGTGTGGAACCTGATGTGGGGCTCCATCCCACGAATGATGAGATCATGACCTGAGCAGAAATCAAGAGTCAGACGCTCAACCTACTGGGCCACCCAGTGCCCCCAGAGTTACTCCCTTTTATTAGCATTCGTAAAATATGAGAACTTTTCCAGATACCCAGTGGGTGGACAGCCTCATAACTAGAACCTCAAACTCATTCTGCTGTTTTTAATGTTTCTAAGATGAGGGGTTTGTCAATGCACCAGAGATGGAGCAAGCCAAGCCACAGGACATCTGTGATTTTGGTGAGATTTTGGAAAAGAGGCATATTTAATATGTGACCTCATTAATATCATTACATCTGCTTTCAGCCAGCCACACCAGTGGTGGAGGAGGATTGGCAGGTCCATGGCCTGGAGCGGCTTTTGGGCTACTGCCCATGGATAATCTCTATTCTTTTTGCCCACTTGTTTGGCTTAATTCCTAGGGCATTCGACATTTCTGCTAGCATTTGGCTGTGGAAAGACTGACTTAGAAATTATACTGGATCAGAAAATTTAGGAAAATAAATTCAGACTACATACAATTGGAGTTTTACCACGAAGGGCAGAATAGTTAGTGGTTAAGGCTTCAAAGATGACAGCCCCGAAGCTCCCCTCACTGAAAGCGACTACTGACTTTTCTGGACTTGATGTCTCACCTGTAGAAGAAGGATACAAATAACCTCTCCCAAGAGTCTTGTTAGGATTAGATGAATTAATCCATGTAAAACATTTAGAAAAGAGCTGCTGCATAATAAGTGCTTCATTAGACTACTTTTTTTTTTCCTGGAATGTCAGTGGTTAGCTTGGGGTGTTTCATGGAAATAAATAATTAAGCAGTGCTACTCAACACATTCATTGCTCCCTTTCTTATATTTCACAAAATTGTTAATGATCCATTCATCTACTATTTATTAAGAGTCCCCCATGTGAGAAGCAAGGTGCTGGGCAGCCAAACTCCAACAGTACACAGGAGATGCCCAGCCCTTCCTTCATGGAGCTGACAGTCTAACTGGGAAGACACATGTTAAATTAGCAAATGAATGAATCAAATAATTGTGGATTGTGATTCGTGCTTTAGAGGAAGTCAGTGGGAGCGGTGAAGAGAATGAATAGCAGTGTCTTAAATTAGGTGGAGAGATAAGAGGTGGCTTCCCTAAGGAGGTGCTGGTCAGGCGGGTGTACATAGACTGAGGGGAGAGCAACGGAGCAGTGGAAATAAGAGGAAGGCAAGAAGGCGCAGGTGCAGAAGGAATTGTCTAGGAGCAGAGAGTGGAGTGGAGTGAGAAAGAAGGAGGCGGCTGAGCATCAAAGGCTTTTTAAACCAAGTTGTTAAGTGCTGTGATTTGCATTTCCAAAGGTTCTCTTAGCTGATTTATCAAGGGTAGACTGAAGAGGGTTGGCAATTATGGGAGCAGGGAGCACAGGGGCAGCGCGGAAGTCTAGAGGACAGGGGATGGTGGCTTGGACTACGAGGTAGCCAGTGGTGGTAGGAAGAAGGGATGGATTTTATAAATGTGTTGGAAACCATATCAACAGGACTTGTTGCAAATGGATTTGGCCTGGAATGTGAGAGATGGCAAAGAATCAGGGATATGAAATAAAAGTCCCTACCTTAATTTAGATGGTAAATATGATGAATACTAAGTCAGTGATGCCAAAGGACATCACATATTTAAGAGATAATTTACATATGATGTAAACATAGGATCCTATACTCTGTGTTTTTTTTTAAAATTTTTTAACGTTTATTTATTATTGAGAGACAGAGAGACACAGAGCATGAATAGGGGAGGGGCCAAGAGAAGGAGAGACACGGAATCTGAAGCAAGCTCCAGGCTCTGAGCTGTCAGCACAGAGCCCGACGCGGGGCTCGAACTCACAAACCATGAGATCATGACCTGAGACGAAGTCAGGCGCTTAACCGACTGAGCCACCCAGGCGCCCCTATACTCTGTATTTTGGGACAGAATTTAATAGATGGAAAAGCTTTTGATGTTTTAGGAATTTCTTCACTGAATGCAAGGACATTGGGTAAGTGTCAAACATTTTTCTTTTTGCTAGGTTGCCTGTTGCCTCAGATGTATCGCCATTAACCTTACAAACTCTCCATCCCCTTACGTGTACTATAGTTTATTTACAAAGCACTTTGTAATTCTAAAATGTTTGAAGCGTTGTGTTACAAGAAATTTGAGATATTTTTTTCTTAGTTTGAAGCCTGGGGCAGAGTAGTAACCTTTCTTTGACAGTTTCCTCATCTGTAACCTGGAATTGGACAGCAGCCTGTTTCTCAGTGGGAGGTTGTGAAGATTAAATCACTTAGTACCGGTAAAGTGCTATGAGATGTCTGTTACCTAGTATGATTGCAATAAATTTTGGTTCCTGTTATTACTCTAGACAGACTTCTTAGGGTATGTGTGCTTCAGTTTCTTCATCTGCAAAATAAAGATGGTTTCCTTCTCAGAAACCAGGAGAGTTTGGTTTACTATAGAAATGCTCTGTCTTTCTAAAGGAGCTGTGATTTAACAAGGTGTGCGTGTTTTGGGTAGGTCACCCCAAATACACAGCACTTGGCCAATCATATTACACGATGCCAAATGTTCAGAAATGTGGAAAACATACACTAAGCTTAAGGCAGCAACTTTTTTCCCCCAATTGTATCTGCATTTTTGTGTGCAGAGAATGGCCACTACTTGTTATGCATGAAGCACTATGATTATCTCTTACCTGTTTATACTGCACTACAGTCAGAAGGGATTTGAGATAGATTACAATAAAGGGCTTAGATATCATAAATCATTTAAGGAGAAGTAACAGAACCAAAGCCAATAAAGGAAAGGGAAAAGTATGTTAAGATTTTATAAATATTTTATGTCTTCTATAGCTAGGAATTTTTTCAGGCAGTTACTTCAGATAACTTTACAACCTTCTGATTAACCTTCATAAAATATGTGGCATGGAAAAGTAGCAAACATTGTCCTCACACCACGAATGGGAAATGTCACTGTCTTGCTTAAGTCCAAGGTTGGGAAGAGTCAGTATATATACTGGTTGTTCCAATACTACACCTTTCCCAAAGACACACAATTTTTTTTTTTAATCAAGAATATTATTTCCTGTGGGGCACCAGGGTAGCTCAGTCGGTTAAGTGCCCGACTCTTGATTTCAGCTGGGGTCATGATCTCATGGTTCGTGAGTTGGAGCCCCACGCCGGGCTCTGTGCTGACAGCTCAGAGCCTGCAGCCTGCTTGGGATTCTCTCTGTCTCCCTCTCTCTCTGCCCCTCCCCCACTCACACTGCCTCTCTCTCTAAATAAGTAAACTTAAAAAAAATATTTCCTGCAATTTCAAGTTACTCAGTGATTAACTTAATAGAGGAGAATTGATTCAAAAGAATTTTTTTATGGATCTATCCAAGTTGTAACATACACTGAAAGAAAACAAAAGGAAAAAACCCGTCAATATGCATAAAGTAATTTTATGCAATTATGGTCAAAGCACAGAAGCAATTTTTATTATAGTGTTTTTCACTTGGCATTATATTTTAAGCATTTCATATCTCTATCTTTTGGCAATGATAGGAAATTGCTGCCTACTATTCACTCAAGTTGATGCACTGTAACTTAATGAACCATTAAGTTATAATAACATTTAGGTCATTTCCAAGTTTTTGTCATTATGAATAATAATCATGATGCAAGTCTAGTTTTTCCATCTTTTGGATGACTTCCTTATAATAAATTCTCAGATAGGAGATTACTGGAAGTGTCAAAGAATATGAATATTTTTGTATCTTTATAGATACTGCTGTCAGCAATAATGCAGGAGATGTGCCCCATCTTTTAAACATGGGTGTTCTCACCTTTTCTACTTTAATAAGTTGAAGGAAGTTTTGCATACTGATTTAGTAACTCTAAATTTTACATCTGGCATTCAAAGACAGGTAAATTTACCCTATATTATATTTATTATATTATTTTCTATCACATTATATTGTTATACTATTATATGCTATATTATAATATTTACACAATACACATAAGTAAATATATACTGATTGAAGTAATGTTTGTCACCCTACTCATGAATTATTTCCTCTTCTTGCTAAAAGATCAATGTTTGGTTTTTTTCTTGAACTTTTCTAGAAATAAGGAACACCACATAAATATGATTAAGTCTTTTGTTAAGAGAATTCTGTAAACTCCCTGAGTGTCAGATATATAATCCATGCTTTATACTACTGTTTCGTAAGGACCTCAAGAAATGGATATATAGATTTAGTAAATAACTGAAAGGATGAACCTTACTTTTCACAAGTTGTTTTCTTTTTTTTTTTAATCTTTGTAAATTTTTTTTTAAGAGAGAGAGCGAGAGAGAGAGAGAGAGAGAGAGAGAATGCAAGTAGGGGAGGGGCAGAGAGAGAGACACACACAGAATCTGACACAGGCTCCAGGCTCTGAGCTGTCAGCACAGAGCCTGACGCAGGTCTCGAACTCACAAACTGTGAGATCATGACCTTAGCCAAAGTCAGATGAGTAACTGACTGAGCCACCCAGGCACCCCCAGGAATTGTTATTTCAAGAAACTCAAGCAGATAGATCCAGGTCTTTAAGAAAAGATCGCACCTCGTTTCTTCTTCCCCAGCCTGCCCAGGCCATATCACATCATTTCATAGCCTTTGGAGTGGAGTGATGTAAAAATTATAACAGTGAAGACTTAGTGGGGGGAAAAGATACGAAAAAGAAAATGAAGAAGAATGAAAGTAGTGATGAAAATAAAGCAGTATAACATGTGTTTGTGTACATGTGTGTGGTGTATAAGACAGATAGTGGTTGTCTGGCAACGGCCATATAGTTTGTGGTTGAGAATTCAGACCGTGGAATTAGGTTGAGCATGAATTACATTTCTATCACTTGCTAGCTGTGCGATCATGGGCAAGTTACTTAACCATGTTGCGCCTCTGTTTTATCATCTGTCAAATGGAGATAATGAAAAGACTTAGGTCATGGGGTTGTTGTAGGATTAATCCATATAAAGCCTTAGAGTGTCTGGCATACAGGAAGTGCTTAATAAATGTTAATTATAATGATGAGTTTTATTATTGTCACTACATGATAAGAACTGAAATTCCAAAATGACGTATTTTTCTCAGTGAAGAATGATTGAGTAGAGACCATTTATTCTTTTATTTGTGACTCGTCTTCTTAGTCTCCCCAAGATATTTGCCCATAGGGTGTGATTTGGGCAGTAACTAGAAGGTTCTGTCCTCAAATATATCTTCCACTAAATTATTGAGTCCCACTATTATCGCCATTTTTTTTAACTGAGTTTTGCCCCACTACCTTTACCATCTTCTGAAATGCAGAGGAGGTGAGATATTACCTCACCATCTCCTTGCACTATCCGTAAAGCTATCAGGATTTTTTTAAGTGGTGAAGATAGCACAGGAGCCCACACTCCTTCCAGAGGAGGGCATGGAGATAGAAAAAAAGGGCCAAGAAGCGGCTATGGGGTTCTTCCAGTGGAGGTTCTTAAATGTGGTTCTTCCAGTGGAGGGAAGCAAGAGGGTGACATATAACTCCATATCCTTCCCTGGATGTTGCATCTGGGTAAGAAATATAACTGGAACGGATCTGAATCTCTGGAAGAGGCAGATCCAGGAGTTATGTGATTTATCTGAATAAGAGATCTTTGCATTACACTTGAAATGATGCTCTCCTGGAATTAATAATCTGTGATTTGCCCCTGGTTTCAAGGGAAGGATCTGGTCCATAGAGTTTTCAGGCAGGACCTTGCTGGTGGCAAGAAAAAAGAGATGAATGAAAAGGAAGAATAAAGAATGAAACGTAGCTGCAAAAGCACACATTTCTAGTGCTGTGAATGAGCAGAACACTGTTGCCTTGATTTAGGTTTTTTTCTTTTCTTTTTTTTTTTTCAGAATTTTTAGCAGAACTGTTTTTAGGTTCTAAAAAATATGTCATTTATTTCCACTAAAACTAGTTTTTAGATGCATAAATGGCAACATTTGTGGCTAGAAAAAAAATGAATTTCCACCTAGAACTAGTTTATAGAAAGGTTAATCATATTAATAGAATAAAATAGGCCAATTTTCACTGCAAAGAAATATTTCAATGTGCAGAATTACCAGAGGGAAGAACATTTTCTCTTGATTTCCATTTTGGAGTTAAATTTATAGAAAACAGACTCTAATTCTCAAGGAAAAATAGTTGTGATTTTTTTTCTCTTTTCCTTCTTGTGATGCAGAGATCCAGGACACTATTTTATTATTATTCTTGTTGCTTATAGACTTTTTAAATATGAAAATTGATAGATTTTTCAATTTCGTGATGGACTGCTTAACTTCTAGAGGTAACCTTATACATCTGCTTTGACCTCCCTTGTCACAGTCTCTGTACCTAGGGCCTTGTAACACTTGTAGCACTCACTAGATGCCCAGTGGCTGCATGGCATAGTCAGCTTGAACGATTTAGTGCTCTGCTTTTTGGAAGCATTGGCCTTTCTGTCCACAGTGAGCCTTCTTGTTTTGTTCTGTTCTGTTCTGTTTTGTTTTGTTTTGTTTTGTTTTTCTGAGCCTTCTTGATTAATTCAGGCCCATCCTTTCCTTGCATCTTGTTATCTTTCTCCCCTAATGTCTCTGAGACCATCAACACAATCTTCATGTAAGTGTTTCCATCTATCTACCTCCTTTCTGGAAGAGGAACCACAACCCAATTTTGAAAGTTCAGATCCTTATGAAATCGGAAGTTAATAAAGATAAATTTGGTAAAAGGAATAGATTACAGCATCACCAGAAAAAGAAAATAGTGCCTGTGCAGGACTGGCCCTGATACTGTGTTCAGAAGTGTAATGCTTAAGGTGAGTGCTGGTCCTTAGAGAAAAACACAGTGTTAGACAAGGTCAAGGTCTCGCTTCAGAGAAGAAAGCAGTTGGGTTGCATCCTATAGTCTGTGATTTCATTACTTACTATGAAGGTGTCTTCTCTGCCTTTGGGATGTTTGCTTTATCATCTGTCAAGTCCAGTTGGAGACAGGGAGTTAGAAATGGTGTTGACTGCCTCCAGCTCTGATTCAGCATTCTGGGGGCCCGAGAGCCAGTAGAAATATGTTGGTCCACAAAAGAGCTGCTCACAGTGGCAGGTAGTTGATGAAAGTGGGTCAGTAAATAGTGCCAAGTCCCAGAATGATGCCATACATGAGGCAGAGTTTAATAAATAGAATCCCAAGGTGAATATAAGGCGGAGACCTAGACAGAGGTGACCTGATGTGGCAGCAACATCCACTCTTTGTTTCTCTCTGCTTTCATTGTGTGACACTGTGAAGCAGACCTCTCCTGGGGTGTGGAGCGAGGGACTAGAAAAATCTAATGACTGGTGAAAGAAGATCCCTTGACACCCGGGTAGCGTTTAACAAGTGAACTATATGGTTTTAGAGACCTGCTAGTCACTTCCCTCCATAAAGCAGAGGAAGTTTGAACATCAGGATCTTGTTCCTCTACCTCTTGGTTCCTCTTGGTTCCTCTTGGTTCCTCTTGGAACCTCTTGGTTCCTCTACCTCTTCTTCTTCCTTCTCTTCTTCCTCCTCCTGCTCCCCTTCCTCCTCCTCCTCCTCCTCCTCCTTTTTCTTTTTTGAGTTTTATCTTTCATATTGTCAAACCAGGGATTAAAATTTGAATGTTGACTTTCTGTTTTGTCTGCCAAAGTGAAGGACAAAACTGGAAAGCCTTCTTCTTAACAGGGGTTATACAAAGGCTAAATTAGTAGATGAAGAAGGTCAGTTAGGTAGAGATTAAGAACAAGAACATCACCTCTCTGTGGGCTTATGAGTAAACGATCCCCCTCTTTATTATGATGTGTATTTCTGGAATAGCTATGGACCACACTAGGCATTTTGAAAGCTTCCTGACACACACCTTCATCTTTAGTGTATAAACCTACTTGGGATCCAAGTGTACCAAAGAATCATTAAAACTCAACAATAGTCGGGGCGCCTGGGTGGCTTGGTCGGTTAAGCGTCCGACTTCAGTTCAGGTCATGATCTCACGGTCCGTGAGTTCAAGCCCCGCGTCGGGCTCTGTGCTGACAGCTCAGAGCCTGGAGCCTGTTTCAGATTTTCTGTCTCCCTCTCTCTCTGCCACTCCCCTGTTCATGCTCTGTCTCTCTCTGTCTCAAAAATAAATAAATGCTAAAAAAATTTAAAAAAAACAAAAAAAACCCTCAACAATAGTCAAAATTCAAATATGGCTCTTAATAACTAACATGCTAATAAATTAAGAAATCCATAACCCTCTTGTCCTTCAGAATTATTCTTCAGGTTATAAATTCTTTGTCAATCATAGCATCCTCTCTAAAATGTCATTCAAAAACTTTCAGTGCCACTTGAACTCTATATTATGTCTCTACAGCAGAAACATTATTTATGTTGTTTAACAAAAAGATGCATCTAAAATAAAGGGAAAGGTTGAAGCATTGTGAAATCGTTACCTTTGGAAGCATGGGGGTGGAGGTTACCCGCCATTGTGCCCATTGTTGTGTAGGTCCCTGCCCAGGCCCTTCATTTTCTGTAGGCCCACTGAACCCCCCACTTGCTCCACAGTCCAGTTGGGTTTAAGCATCTGTCTCTGCATACACACAGATTTAACACCTGCTGGTTTCTAAACATTCTGAAGACCTTTGCTGTCTGTGGGAGTAAAAGGGGGTTAGAGCTTGAACGGCATATTTGGGTGATTTCTGACACTCACTACAACTAAATACACTGTACAAAATTCATATTAACTCCAACATAGTTCCCTCACCAATTCTGCTCGAAACATTTCTGCAGAGGGAAAAGAGCACCAGGTGTTGACCACCTGTTTCACAAAATTGGGGGATGGGAGGACCTTCAATCACATCTTCCTCATAGGCCCAGAAGTCAGATATTCACTTCTGCCAGAGATCCTGTAAAAAAACTGTGTTGCCTGGGTTCTCACTCCATGCAATGGGCTTTAGGAAAGACTAGGACACAGAGGATCAGAAACTTTTAGGTTATTGACATCATGTGACTTTGGGGGTTGGTATTGACAAACAAGCACTACCATGGGAAGACAGTCTCTTTTTTTTTAATGTTTCTTCATTTATTCTGAGAGAGGGAGAGGGGGAGAGAGAGAGAGAGAGAGAGAGAGAGAGAGAGAGAGAGAGGAAGAGAGTGAATGGGGGAGGGACAGAGAAAGAGAGAGACTCCAAAGCAGGTACCGCACTGCCAGTGTGGTGTCAACATGGGGCTCGAACCCACGAACCGTGAGATCATGACCTGAGCTGAGACCAGGAGTCAGTTGCTTACCTGACTGAGCCACCCAGGCACCCCAAAAGACTGTCTTACAGTGCTTTCCCCATTATGCTCCACAGTGAGTATGCAATATCTTTTCTCATTGCCTGCCCTTAGCTGGCCATGCTGTACTATTAATTAGCATTTTTTAAAATAGCTCTCTTGGTGTTAGCAATGGTCTACATTTACCTTAGAATAATTGTAAAGAATTCAGATGTTTCCCTACCATTGCCTTGCCTGCAGTCTATAGTTAATTAACACATTACACACACTGTTCTCCCTGTATCTGCTCCATCTTTGAGGATGTAGACATAGAATTGTCCCCATAGTGCTGAAACGTTTAACATAACTGATTAAAAAGTACCTTCCGTTTTTTTTAAGAGCCTTTATTTGGAATTTTTTGGTCTCTGTACTAACATGCATGCCTTGGTGGGAATAAAACATTTTTTTTCTTTTAGTTTCTAATTTTATTAGACTTGAATCACAGTATTTATATCCTGAAGGAATTTTTATACTAGTAGACTGTGGAGCCTCGTTTCTTCCTCATTAACCCATCCACTCCCACCTCTCCCTTTTTGTTCTTAAAAGTTCCCAAAGCAGTTCGGGAGTCTTGCTCCACTTCCAGACATATACTTGCAATGAATATTTCCATAAATGGGAAATGGGAAAATGCTTGCTGATGTATTCTGGGGTTATCAACTGAACCAAAAGTTTATATGCCAAACATGAAAGGGTGAGTTAGTGAGATAACTGGGGCCTCTTAATGTCTCTCACAGATAGATCTCAGGCAGCGCTGGGAATGCGCAGAAGAGAACACTTCATAAGAAAACATTTTATGAAATATGTATCACAGCAGCCGTCATATTCTGCTCTTCAAAGGGCCTCATTTCTCACCCTTCCTCAGATTGGCTGTGGAACTGGAATGTGGACTAGGTACTATCAATTCATTCATAGCTGGGTAACCTTGGCAGTTTCTTAACCTAGTTCCCTTTGATTTTATATGTCATTGTTGTAGAAAAATTAGCAATTGTCATATGAGTAGCTCTATTTTTCTAGATATTGTTACATGTGATATCTTGTCTATTTCATTTATCCTTCACCACGTCAGTGCCCTTTAACTTTATAAACCTTTCTTTTTTGCCCATACCCCATCCCTTCAGACCTCACTCCCCACCCTCCCCCAAAGTCAAAGAAACTATAATCTTTGCTGTAAAAAAATTCCAAGCATTTTCCAAAGGAGTGGGAAAAGAGGAGATTTGAGGGGAAGCAAGATGCTTTACTCATGAATGACTTCTTAGCTAACAAAATGGAAGTGAACTTTTTCAAGAGTGGAAGAGATACCTTCTGTTCCAAATTTTCACAAAACAACTTAAATCTGCTTTCATGTTGTCTTGGCTTGGACTCAGAGGTAATTCTCAGCCATTTGGGGAGGTGGTCCCTTTCCCCACTCCCAATTTACCCCAGACCCTTCCATGCCACTTCTTCTAGCCCCACCCATTCCTTTTGGACCAAATAAATGACTCGGGGTCTTATGCATATCAAAACACACTGGACTACCAGTATACATATTTTTCAAACCTCCACTGTCCCTTGGAGTCCAGAAGCTTTATGGGTTTTATGCCATCCTTGGACACAGAAATGCATACAAACTAGGAGCCCTGGTTCCTGGCGTACAGCTTACCTAAGTGATCTACCAAAGCATTCCACCTTGATGTCTGCAATCTTCTCCTCCCTAGAGTGGCATGAGGGGTTGGGTCTCTATCTCTCTCACTTGTAGAACCTGCCCTAGTCTCGAGAAATCTTCCCTCAAGCTGATACTTCTGTGCCCTCCTCCCTCTAGCTGATACCTGACTTTCCTACCCCTAACGTAATCCTCTCCACGGAATCAGAAACAAAAGGAATATTTGTTTTAGTCTTCTGTTTTTCTTCTTAATAAAAACTCTTCTGATGCTCTAGAATTCAAAACCTGAAAGAAAAAAAAATACAAAGGGAAAGCCACATAACTAAATGTCTTAATAAATTATTTTTGTATCAATGTAAAGAAAATCTTAGGCTCATTTTAGTCAGTCTTTCTGAAGTTAATGTAATACCTGTCTCACTCAAGGAAGAAATGACCCAAGGTCTGTCTGACCTCTTATTCACTCCAAGAGAAGATATCAGCAACCAAGTCATCGAACAAAACCCATTCTGCCTTTTTCACTCATAAAACTTCATTAGATGAAGTTCTAAAATGTGCTTGAAAAATAATCTAATTTATCTTGCTCCAAGGAATTTAATTAGAACTCAATTAAATTCAGCAGAATGCATACATCATATTACATGCTGTACCTTGATTCATTTTATTTTCTATTTTTACTTTAAAGATGCAATGGAATTATTTGGTCCTGCAGTATTCTATTCAAAATAATCCACTTCATGCATAAACTAATTGGTCCTCAGGAGCACTAAGGGAAACAAAACATGTACGTTATTATGCTTACCACGTACAACTCACTTGAATTTAATCTCTTTGGCAGTGTTTGCTGGTGAGACAGGGACTTCAGGTATCAGTTTACCTGTACTTCCATAAAAAGGTATCTTTTGGCCCTTCACTTGTTTCCCATCAGACACACACACACACACACACACACACACACACACACAAATGGATCAATACAGGAAAAGAAATGATATTCAGACTCTATTCAAATCACCTTCACGGTCACTATTAAAACTTTAAGTTGTCAATTCGAAAGCATAGGTGACAAAAGCAAAAATAAACAAGTGGGATTGCATCAAACTAAACAGTTTCTGTGTAGCAAAGCAAACAACAAAATGAAAAGGCAATCTACAGAATAGGAGGAAATATTTGCAAACCATATATCCAAAATATATAGTGCACTCCTACAACTCAATAGTAAAAATATGTGATCTTTTTTTAAATGAGCAAAGGACCTGAATAGGTATTTTTTCAAAGTAAACATACAGATGGCCAAAAGGTGTATGGAAAGGTGCTTGACATGACTAATCACCAGGGAAATACATATCAAAAGCACAATGAGATGTAGCCTCACACCTATTAGGATGTCTGTCATCAAAAAGACGAGAAGTAGCAACTGTCATCAAGGATGTGAAGAAAAGGGAACCCTTGTACACCATTGATGGGAATGTAACGGAGTGTGAAGATTTCTCAAAAAATGAAAAACAGAGCTACCACATGATTCAGTAATCCCACTTCTAGGTATATATATCCAAAGGAAATAAAATAAGTATCTTGATGAGGTATCTGCATTCTCATGTTCATTGAGGCCTTTGAATGAGGCCTTTTTCCTTTTTTAATTCCAATTATTCACAGTAGCCACAATATGGACACAACCTAAGTGTCCCATCAGTGGGTGGATGGTTAAAGAAGATGTGTTGTGTGTGTTTATACACAACAGAATATTATGAAGCCATAAAAAGATAAAATTATTTTGCCCTTTGATCTAAGAAAGTTGAACCCATAGAACCTGAGAGTACAACAGTCTCTCTGACTGTCAAGAGGGCAGTACCCTCTTGCCCAGGGCTGGAGGGTAGAGGAGATGAACAAAGAGCAGTAACTTTCAGTTACAAGATGAATCAGTTCTGGGGATCTAACGTAGAGCATGGTGATCATTGTTAATACTGTACTATATACTTGAAATTCACTAAGAGAATAGATCTTAAGTGTTCTCACCACACACACCAAAAAGTGGTAACTGTGTGAGGTGATGGATCTGTTAATTAACTTGATTGTGGTAATCATTTCACAACGTTTATGTATGTAAATCATCACAGTGTACCCCTTTAAGGAATCACATTGGACAACCTAACTATTTGTAATTTTTCCTTGTCAATAATACCTCAATAAAGCTGGAAAAATAAACATACAAAACTTTAGAGTGCCAAGAAAACCAAGGACGGAGTTTGAAACTCTGTTCTTTAAGGATATTTGAAAATACTAACATGTCTGGAAATTGTTTTGTGGTTGTTGTTAAGGAATAGATATGCCACACTGGGATGCAGTTGGTCTCAGTAACACAATCTGAAGGGGACTATTATCACATGAGTACTACATAAGCACTATGGAAGGACACTGACTTAATAGTTCATTTTCCAGAAGGAGAGCCATAGGACTGTCTTTACATTGTTGGTGGCCATGATCAGCTTAACACAGCAGAAACCCTCCAAGGCTAGATACTTCTGTGATTCAAGAAACAAAGACGGATATAAAGTGTCTTTTCTCTATGTTTTCTTGATCTCAAATTGCTTATAGCTGAAGTATTCACAAGTAGAAGGTGAGATTAATACATGGAAAGCACTTAGCCCAACATTTGACGTATAGTAAATGATAACTGTTACCTAATAGTAACAATGATCACTAATAAAGCCAAATGCTAAATATTCAAATAAATATTTGCCTTGGTTTACCAATGTGCTAAAACTGTCATGATGCCTTAGCATTGTTTTCAGTCACCAGACTATGTCACTGCACTGAGCATTAGATAGTTCCAACAACTTACGTACAATGGAGGGGGCTGGTAGATAGAAGATATACCTTTAGCAAAAAATACTGTTAGAGTTAGAGTGGAGTGTTGATTTTTCAGCTCTTGAAGTTTTATTAATTTCCCCTTTGGTGGAGGGTTTTTTTTTTTTTTTTGAATATTTTATTTTTGAGAGAAGGGGCAGAGGGCAGAGGATCTGAAGCAGGCTCTGTGCTGACAGCAGTGAGCCCAACGTGGGGCTCTAACTCATGAACCACGAGATCATGTCCTGAGCTGAAGTCAGACGCTCAACTGACTGAGCCACCCAGGCGCCCCTTTGGTGAAACTTTAAAACATTGAATGAGACCTTTCTTCTTTTTTCAGTTTGAAAGACAAAATCTTAGCGTTCTCTTTTTTGGTACTTTGCCACGTACTCCCTGGATGCCCTCTGTGTTTTGGACAGTTTGGAAACATCATGGAAGCCCTTAATAGGTAAGCAGGTGAGCTAGATGAAATGTGTCAAACCTCTGAAATTACTTGGATTTACCCAAGTCTTGACATAAAAGAAAGGAAGGAAAGGTGGTTTGTAAATGGTTTCCATTGGTGACTAGTAAGTGACTGCTTTGCCCCGCAGTCCACCTTGTGAAAGGGTGGCTGTAACAAGGCACACTGGACTGAGGCCCTGGGGAAACTTAAGAAGGCACTGGGCTTCAGCCCTTCTCACTGTGGAGATGGCGTCGCATCAAACTGGGTCTATCAGAACACCTTGTTATGTTAACAGATTATTTCACAAATTTGCTCAAGTAGAATGATGAGCGTACAATTTATGTTTCCTAAAGCAACCCTTCATTACTTTTTTCTTCCTTCTTAAAGAAAGTGTCAGTAGGTCCCCACAACTTGAGGTCTAGACATTGGTCCTCAGTCGTAGTTTCGGCAGTGGCTCCACTCGTACCGTTCGTCTCTTTTACATAGAATGCGAATTTAATGAGAACGCTCATTTTCAGAGTAAAACTCTCTATGACACCTTTGGTTTGTAACCCGCCTGATATTTTTGTTTGGCCTGATGTTTTTACCACAATGCTCAGTCTTAGTAGATTTTAAAGAGTTGGAATATTTTGTACCTCAGGAAGCAACCCGAGCTGTCTTTTAACAAATTCATCAATTTAGTTTTGTTTTTTTCTTTACCAGCCCTCATTCTCCACTCAGTCTTTAAAAATCCTCCTCTGAGGGCACCTGGATGGCTCAGTTGGTTAAGTGTCCAACTCTTAATTTCGATCTCTGATCGGCTCAGGTCATGATCTCAGGGTTCCTGAGTTTGAGCCCCGTGTGGAACTCTGTGCTGACAGTGCAGAGCCTGCTTGGGATTCTCTGTCTCCCTCTTTCTCTGCCCCTCTCCTGCTTGCTCTCTCTCTCTCTCTCTCAACAGAAATAAATGAACATTAGAAAAAATAATAAAAATAAAAATCCTCCTTAGATTGCCCTGTCTCAGGAGCTCTCTCTCCCATACGCCTTTCTGGTCTTTTCCATCTTAAAGGCAGCTGAGAACCTTTTGGGATTTCCCACTTTAAAACATCCCTTCCTGGGGCACCTGGGTGGCTCAGTCGGTTAAGCGTCCAACTTCAGCTCAGGTCACGATCTCACGGTCCGGTCCGTGAGTTTGAGCCCCGCGTCGGGCCCTGGGCTGATGGCTCGGAGCCTGGAGCCTGCTTCCGTTTCTGTATCTCCCTCTCTCTCTGCCCCTCCCCCGTTCATGCTCTGTCTCTGTCTGTCTCAAAAATAAATAAACGTTAAAAAAAATAAATAAAACATCCCTTCCTTCTAATTGCCTTTCCCTGTAACCCTGAAGTGAAAGTGACAATAATAGATTTTGTTTTTCTGTTAGAAACATTCCTAGGGGCGCCTGGGTGGCTCAGTCAGTTGAGCCTCCCACTTCGGCTCAGGCCATGATCTCACAGCTCTTGAGTTCCAGCCCCACGTCAGGCTATGGTGCTGACAGCTCAGAGCCTGGAGCCTGCTTCGGATTCTGTGTCTCCCTCTCTCTCTGCCCCTAACCCACTCACATTCTGTCTCTGTCCCTCTCAAAAATAAATAAACATTAAAAAAAATTAAAAAGAAATCATTCCTAACAGTAGAAATTTCAACAGGTTGATTTTCTTTTCAGTCATTGTAATAATTATGGTAAATATCCAATTTTGATTCTTACAGAAAACTTTTTCCTCTAGAGTAAATTTTGTCTAGTTCATGATGCAAAAATTGGATCGTGGTATAATTTCGAGTTGTTTCTCAAGGCAGTCTGTCATAGGTACTGAGACTTTATGTCAGATCCTTGTAAAGGGGCAATTGGAGTCATCTTTAATGCAATGAATGATGAAGAAAAATGTCAGCTAGCTTCTGCTCAGAGAATCCTTTTATAATTGAAAGCAAAAGCCAGATATATTTGTCTTCTAAAATGAGGCCTGGCTTCCCTACCTTTTTATCCTGAGTTCCCTGCACATTCTTCCAAGTAAAAGCATAATTGATGATCTCAGTTGATTATACATTTTTCAAGCAGGTTTTAATTGTGTGCAGAGAAGTTCAGCACTTAGTGGAATCTAATTTTCCCAATTTGCTCTACTTCAAATTCACTCTAGTGCATGCATACAAATTTGGTAAATATGTGACAAAATAATGGAATTTGACATGAGTCTTTATTTTAAAAGAAAGTGAGTCACCAGTCTACTTGTGTACTTTCTTTGTTTTTATTTATTCAGTAGGTTTTAAAGTTAGATGTTTGCCATTTGGTGTCAGCCTTCACTAACATAATTAAAATTGCAAGGTTAAAAGCATTTTGTAATGAAAAATGTCAAAGTCATTAAAAAATGCATAAAGAAAAAAAAACAGTAACACAGTCAGCCTAAAAATATCATCATCGCTTTTCTGTTCTCCAAGATGTTAGCAAGTGTGAGAAGGTCAAGTCAAAATGCCTATTAAAAAATCAGATCTGTTAATTTCTTGATAGTCATGTCACGTAAGACTCTTTGATATTCCTCATTTCTTTTTTGTTTTCCTTCCCCAATTTCTAAAGTTCAAGAATCCTTTAAATTTTCAAAATTTGGGAGTAAAAGTGTTAGTTAGAACTTGTGAAAATAAATCTGAGATGCATGCTAGCAATAGTTTCTCTAGTGTTTTCTAAATGTATCATAATGCAATCTTACAGATTTAAGTAGTCAATAAGAGTATGATACTTCTAAAATGTACCAAAAGGTACTAAGAGCTAGTATTCTGAGCATTTACCATGAGCCAGATACTGTAGTAGAGAGACAGTTACATGAACAATCTCATTTAGTTTTTATGATAGCCCTGTGAGGTATATATTATTATCCCCATTTTATAGATGAACAAAATGAGTCTCAGCGACTAGTGGCAGAGCAGGATCCATTTTCCAGACATGTTTTCTTTTTATGACACCATGCTGATTCTCTGGAGGAAGATGACAAAGGTTCTTACTTTCCAAGCTAATGATTAAAAACTTATCCTTTAAGTCGATAAAAGTGAGAGTACACATCTTAAGGGAGAATACGAAATAATTCCCTGGGATCCAGGAAGAAAACTTTATTATCATGTTATATTTAAAAGAAAAAAATCTTTACTTTATACATGGAAAAAAAATAAGTAATTAAGCTTGACTAATTTTTAATATATAAATTATCCCCGGTGCATTCAGTTTGTAGACGAAATGGTTGAACTTTTTTCTTACCTGCTGAATAATTTTATTTTTCTTTTCCTTATCTTTTTTGCTTTTCTATTTTACTCCTCTTCTCTTCCCTCTCTTTCTTTCTTTTTAATAACAGCTTTATTGAGATATAATTCACATACTATGCCGTCTACTTATTTGAAGTGTACAATTCAGTGGTTTTGGTATATCAGTATTTAGTATACAGATATTTGCAACTAACACCACAGTCAATTTTAGAACATTTCACCACCTCAAGAAGAAACCCAGTACTCTTTTGGTAAAACCTCCCTATCTTCCCATCTTCCCAACCCTAAGCAAGCAACTCTCTACTTCCTGTCTCTGTAGATTTGCCTATTCTGGACACTTCTTGTAGGAGGAATTAAGTAATATGTGGTCTTTGGTGATGCTGCTTTAGACAGTCAACTGTTTTGAGGTATATGAGATTCTTTGGCCGAGGAGTGGATGTTCTGCTTTCAGAGGGGTTTCATGGTAGCCCCCTGACTTCACTCAGTTAATGTGGGTCTAGTCAAGGATCTAGTGATTATATCACTAACTAAATTTCACAAAGAATGTTGTTTTAAAAGATTCCTGCACAAAACCCCAGAGTCAAAGATAATACCCAAGTGTGGCAGAAATAAATAACAAGAAAAATTTACTCATTTGAAACTTCTCTTATTCTTTTTTTTAAATTTTTATTTGTTTTGAGAGAGAGAGCATGAGCAGGGGGAGGGGCAGAGGGAGGGGGAGAGAGAGGTTCCCAAGTAGGTTCCGTGTCAGCACCGAGCCCGACACGGGTCTCGATCTCACTAACCGTGAGATCATGACCTGAGCTGAAATCGAGAGTCGGGTGAGTGAGCCGGCTGACTGAGCCACCCAGGCACCCTGAAACTTCTCTTATTCTTAATCTGACCCTTCTTCATCAGCTACATTGCAAAATAAAACACAAACACAGTGAAATCTAATCATATGAAACAAAATACCAATGAAAATTGGTAATGTCAATAAGATAATCTCAAATATGAATCTGCTTGTACATTTATTAAAGATGGGCTTCTCTCTAAGTGTACATTGTGCCTTAAGGTATTACCTGACACAATCTTAGCAAGCAAGTAAAAACTAAACAACCATAACATTAATGTAACTTTTGCGGATTTGGTAGAGGGTTATGTTAAAGTCCTCAATCCATTACTCTTAAAAATTCTATTAAATGTAATAATAATTGTTTAATTCACCTCAATTGGTATTTCATACTTATTAGTAAATAAATGATCAAAATCCTTATACTACCGGGGAAATTCTTCCTATCACTGTAAAGATAGCTATAATCACAAGAAAAACAAGTGACAACAGACTAAAACATTCTTCTGTCACCAAATATTTTTGAAAGATACATAGAAAGCCATGCTGATGATTTGAAGAAGCAAGTATTGCGAGACTTTCGGTTTGCAATGTTAGGATGAAAGTCGGGTGTGTGCCTAGGTCAGAGGTGGATGTACCATGAAGCTAATGGAGTTTCAGAGTGTCAACACTTACACAAAGAGATTTGGTTCTTATTGCATCTTTTTGAAACTTTTCTCCATGATAAAAGCAGGATTTGGTTCTGACTAATTGAATGAGCAGAGAAATTTAGAGACATTGTGGCAGGAGGTTATTTCTCTTGGTCAGAAATTCTTTTTTTTTTTTTTTAACACGTATTTATTTTTGAGAGACAGAGAGACAGAGCTTGAGTGGGGAAGGGGCAGAGAGAGAGAGGGAAACACAGAATCCGAAGCAGGCTCCAGGCTCTGAGCTGTCAGCCGAGAGCCGGACGTGGGGCTCGAACCCACGAACCGTGAGATCATGACCGGAGCTGAAGTCAAATGCTTAACCAACTGAGCCACCCAGGCACCCCTCTTACTCAGAAATTCTAAAGAACAATTCCTGCTGAATTAAAACTCTATTCCATGCTGTAGGTTCTGCTGCTGCTTACCCATTTTTATCCATCTCTGCTATTATGATTCTCACTTGTGACCCAAATTTCCGTATGTCAGTCTCTGCTTCTGAGACAGCACAACATTCTCTTTCCTGGAATGGCATGCCAGTTTCTCAATAACAAATTACATCTCTTCCATTATTTAAATCAAACAAACAAATGAAAGGCTCAAAACTATGCTCTCCATGAAACCCTTCCAGATTTGCTTTGTCTAATTTTAAGATTAGAATGATCCCAATAACTTCAAGTAATTTTATATAAACCTACTTGAGTTTTTAGGTATTTTTATGTTCTCTATCTGTATAGTTTTGTCTTTATGTTCCATATCTCTGTAAGTTTCTTGGAGGCAGGGGCCAAACATTCCTTTCTCATAACCTGAACTTAGCATGTCTTTGCAAATGCTACTGACTCATCTATTTCTCAGTGGCTGATCCTGTAACTCACAGAGTTTGCACATAATCAATGAGCAAACATTGCTGGTAACTCAGCTACAGAAGAGTTTAATCAAATACACAAAAGGAATGGACTTTAAGATCGAAGACACTAATTTCAAGAGTTGATAACTGTACGGGTGCCTGGGTGGCTCAGTTGGTTGAGCGTCCGGCTTCGGTTCAGGTCATGATCTCATGATTTGTGAATTTGAGCCCCGCGTGCTGACAGCTCAGAGACTGGAGCCTGCTTCGCGTTCTGTGTCTCCCTCTCACTCTGCCTCTTCCCTGCTCGCGCTCTGTCTCTGTCTCTCTCTCAAAAATAAATAAACATTAAAAAAAAAGAGTTGATGACTATACACCAGCATCTTCTAAAAGTAAGTCAGAATTATGGAATAGAAGGAAATTTGAAGCTAATTATCTTAGCCTGATTTACCCAGAAAGCAAAGACTTATATGCTGCTACCGTTTTTAAAGATAGGGAGCAGGCATGAGAAAGGGATGGAGGGAGAGATCATACAAGGGCACAGAGTACCCTATAGAGCATCTTGTGAGGAAGGATCTCTTCAGAGAACATGTAGAAGTGACTGCTTTTCAGGACAGTCTGCCTGAAGGAGAAAGAAGGAAGAATTTATCTGTCTGCTATAGTTTCCTACTGGTCAAGTGCAATAATTTCCCCGTATTTCCCAGTTGCTGATGAGTGAGCACCAAGCAGATCCCCACAAGGTCTGGTCCTCAGCATCCATGTGGAATCCCCAAGGTAGAAGGCACAAGGTATATAGAATGGGCATGTGGCATTGAGCCACTGGGCTGTGTCCACATATTGTTGGTTGTAGTCTATGCAGTGTTGGTGAAGCCACCACTGGAGTTAGAGTGAGTGACCAGAGACCTTAGAGATGGTAAGACCAAGAGGATTTGAAGGCAGAGCATAAGAGGTGTCTAAACACTCACCAATTATAATATACTTACTTTGTATGAAGGAACCAAAACCCAAAGTAGAAGATGTCCAAGATTATGGAGCTTAATTAGTGGGACCCAAAAGCCAGGAGCTTGTAAATCCCTCTCTGGTGCCTTTTTACTCTTCTGTGCCACTTCTCTAGATAATGCAATATGTAATTTACATGCACAATTGTGACTCATCCTCTCATAGTAGAGTTTCCAATGTCTCCTACACATAGTGCCTCATAGACTCACTGAAATATTGTTTAGGAGGGCTTTTGTGGCTTACTTGGTTTCCTCTAAAAACCAAAACAAACCCAAACCAAAACCTGCTACCCCAGAACCAGAGAACAGATTAAACTCCATGAATATAGAATCTGAAGGAAAGACACTCCAATTAATGTTAAACCTGTAGGTAGGTGCTTTTGCTTCTTGCCTAATGATCTTACAGATGTCTAATTAACACTTAAATGTGATAAAATCTTTCAGCAAAGAACTTGAGGAAGCCAATGTCCTAACTTCTGAAAACATGAATCTTTTCACAGAACATAGGAGAACACACGTTTCTCCCATGTTCAAGTGGAATTGTTTTTAGTCAGGGGAGTTTACCTAAGTGTTCTTTATGTATGCATATCTGAATTCGTATGTTGACCCAAATCTAACATGGCTTGTGTGAGAATAGCTATCAGATGAAGATGTCTCTACAGAAAGGTTGATGTGCTCTGATTCAAAATGATAACATAATTATTTCACTCTCGTGCCAAAGGATTACAAAGCAATATGATTATATAACACTATGTTGAAAATCTTCATACCCTTTTAAAAGAATGTATTCTTATAACTGAGGGAAGAAAACAAGATTCAATTCATGTTTTATTTTAAATCTTATTATTTTGAATATCTAATTTGTAATAAGTTTATTCACAGGGTTCTAAAGTCTATTTCTTTAACAGAATAAAGTGCTTGTGGTAATGGTTATGTCAGTCTTTATGAATATAAGCTGTATTATAATAGGTATTCAGCTTCCAGCAGCACTATTTTTCCTGAGACTCATGCATTTTTCATTGTCTAGTCATTCTGAATTTAAAGTGGATAGGATGTCCTTTTAAATGCATAAACAAAGAAGATGAAAATGTGTATAATAGTCTCCTCTCAATTTCTGCTACTAAAATTATAGGACCTGTGTTTCCTATGTTAGGATGCATCTGGTGTGTTATTCTATATATTGCATGAATAACCAACAGTTCCCTGTGCAGAATTCCACTCAGCACCATATTTAGCATCATTTTTGCAAGATAGCACCTTACCAGGCTTGTTCAGAAAGGCAACAAGAAATAGCTTGTTAATCTCAGTGTCTAACTGGAAAATGGAATACAGTAAAAACAAGGTTTGCTTTGTCTTTCAAAACTAGTAGTTTTTCAAGACAAGATTAGCAGTGATCTTTCAAATCTTCTAGGATTTTGCCCTTTTTCTTTACAAATATTTGTTCTCTCATAAACATGTTTATTCATTCTGTGTTTTTTGAGCATCTATTTCCTTTCCACCCAGCAATGCTCAAGGCACCAGGAACATAGAAGCGAATATAATACATTCCCTTCTTTTCAGGAGCTTATGAGTTACACTATATGGTGAGTAAAATAGAGATAGGAGCATGTAGATGAGGGCACTTAACTCAGCTTCAGGGAGCAGGGAATAACCAAACAGAGACTTTCTGGGGAAGATAGGTCTTAAGATTATAAAGAGTTAGGTGAAGGGACTACAGATCTACTGTGGTGGTTACCTATGGGAAAAAGTATAGTTCAGAGGGATAAGGTGATGATAAACAAACTGAAAAGATCCTAAAACAGAGAGAGTGGTAGGGAGAACATTCTGTGAAACAAATCACCAAAAGGATTTGTCCGGTGGTTAAAGACAACACAAGAGAATTTGATGAAATGAAAATGGCAAGGGTGTGGAGATGGAATTAACAGAGTTTATTATCTAGGTCAACATCTAGATTTCCTTATATTTTTATTTATTTACTTATTTTGCTTTGGTGACTCTGGTAACAGATGTGTAGACTACACTAGCTATAGTATTTAGCTTTCTGTGGCTGGGAAAGAACTCATAGTGAAAGGCTCCTTCCATTCCTTCCTGTTTTTACAAGTCACGTTTATTAGCATGACCGATAAAACAATAATTTGCATTCTGTATCAAATCATACCAGAGCAGCTAAATGACATGGTCACTAATTAAAAGCAAAAACCGATTACTGGAGATTTGCTGCTTTGTTTGGCTAAAGAAACAAGCGTAAGCCTGTGTTGACCTCCTGTTGAAAGGCACACATTATAGAGGTCTTAGTGGAAGAGTTTTCATTAGTCATTCTGGCTGGCTTTTTTCGTCTTCACCTTACTCAGAATATTCCTGGAACCTAGCAACTTAGGTTTCTAGCACTGTGCACTCTGCCTTTGTGAGGGAAACCACTTTTTTTTCTTTTTTTTTTTTTTGGCAGCCTAGGGTGGTATAGCATAGTAATTAAGATGTTGGGAATTTGAGTCAAATAACCTGGTTTCCATCCAAACTCTTCCCCATTTCCCCATGCTAGCTCTGTGATCTTGGGCTGTTTGCTTAACCCCTCTAAGCATCAATTTACTTATCTATAAAAATTTAATTGTGAAATAGTAATATCTGTCATAAGCAGTTTTATGTAAGCCTAATGATAACAACAAAGCAAAAACCTATAGTAAACATACAAAAGGTAAAGAGAAAGGACCATAAGCATACCACTACAGAAAGTCATCAAACCACAAAGGAAGAGAGCAGGGACAAAGAAAGAAACAGAGAAGAACTGTGAAGACAACCAATGAGCAATTAACAAAATGGCAATAAGTACACACCTATCAATAACTACTTTAAGTGTAAATAGACTAAATTTTTTAATCAAAAGACACTGGGTGGCTGATTGGTTAAAAAAAAATAAGACCCATCTTTATGTTGCCTATAAGGGACTCAGTTTAGATATAAGGTCACACACAGACTGATAACGAAGAGACAAAAAAGATATTCCATGCAGATAGAAATCACAAGAGACCTGGAGTAGATGTGCTTATGTCAGGCAAAATGGAGTTTGAACCAAAGACTATAAGACCCAAAGATGGGCATTACATAATAATAAGGTGGTCAATCCAACAAGAGGATATAGCATTTGTAAATATTTATGCACCCAACATAGAAGCACCTAAATATACAAAACAATACTAATAGACCTAAAGGGAGAAACAAACACCAGTATGATAATAGGGGATTTTAATACCCCACTTATATCAATGGATAGATCATCTGGAGACAAAATCAATAAGAAAACATTCACCTTAAGTAACACATTAGATCAGATGGACTTAACAGTTATATATCTGGAATATTCCATCCCAAAGGGACAGAATACACATTATTCTCCAGTACAATTAGAATATTTTTTAGGATAAGGGGCCTGGGTCGCTCAGTTGGTTAAGCATCTGACTCTTGATTTCGGCTCATGTCATGATCTCAGTTTCATAAGATCGAGTCCCGAGTAGGGTTCTTCGCTGACAGCACCAGAGCCTGCTTGGGATTCTGTCTCTCCCTTTCTCTCTCTGCCCCTCCCCAACTCATGCTTTCTCTCAAAATAAGTAAATAAACATTTAAAAAAAGAGAATAGGGCACCTGGGTGGCTTAGTTGGTTAAGCATACAACTCTCAGTATCAGCTCAGGTCATGATCTCACAGTGGTGGAATCAAATCCCACATCAGGCTTTGTGCTGAGCATGGAGCCTGCTTGGGACTCTTTCTCTCCCTCTCTCTGCCCCTCCCTCACTCTCATGCTCTCTTTCTCAAAATAAACTGAGAAAAAAAAAAAGAAAAGAACATTTTCTAGGATAGATCGTATGTTAGGCCACAAAACAAGTCTTAATAAATTTAAGAAGATTGAAATCACATCAAACATCTTTCCTGACCCCAATAGTAGAAAGTTTTTATATGAAGAAAAGTGGAAAATTCACAAATATGTAGTGATTAAACAAGATGCTACTGAACAACCAACAGGTCAATGAAGACATAGAAAAAGTAAAAAAAAATACCTTGAAGCAAATGAAAACAGAAATATACATACCAAAATTTGTGGGATGCAGCAAAAGCTGCTCTAAGAAGGAAGTTCGTGGCAATAAGTGCCTATCTCAAAAAACCTTTTGAAAGACATTTCAAAAAAACCTTCAAAAAAGAAATGTTTCAAGTAAACAACCTGACTTTATACCTCAAGAACTAGAAAAAGAATAAACAAAGCTTGAGGGAAATAAAGGAAGGAAAGGAAGGAAATAAAGATTAGAGCAGAAATAAATGAAATAAAGACCAAAAAGGCAATGGGGAAAATCAGTGAAACTAAGAGGTTGTTCTTTGAGAAGATAAACAAGATTGACAAACCTTTAGTTATACTTATGAAGAAAAAAAGACAGAGAACTTAAATAAAATTAGACATGAAAGAGATTTTACAGCTGATACCACAGAAATACAAAGGATCATAAGAGATTGCTATGAACAATTATCTGCCAATAAATTGGACAAACTAGAAAATTGGATAAATTCCTAGAAACATACAACCTACTAAGATTGAATCATGATGAAATATAAAATCTAAACAGACTAATTACTACTAAGAACATTGAATCAGTAATCAAAAACTTCCCAACAAACTAAAGTCCAGAACCAGATGGCGTCACTGGTAAATGCAGTCAAACATTCAAAGAAGAATTAAACCAGTCCTTGCTCAAGCTCTTCCGAAAAATAGGAGGGAACTCTTCCAAACTCATTTTATGACGCCAGTATTACCCTTATACCAAACCATACAAGGATGTCAGAAGAAAAAAAACATTACAGGCCAATATCTCTGATGAACATAGATGCAGAAATCCTCAACAAAATGTTAGAAAACCAAATTCAACAGTACATTAAAAGGATTACACACCATGATCAAGTGGGATTTATTCCAGAGATGCAGGGATGGCTCAACACCTGCAAATCAGTGCGATACAGCAAATTAACAAATGACGGAGAAAACTCATATGATCATATTAATAGTTACAGGAAAAGCATTAGACAAAATTTAGCACTCTTTTATGATAAAAACTCTCAACAAAGTGGCTGTAGAGGGAACATAACTCCACATAATAAAAGCCATATGTGGCAAGCCCTACTCGACAGTGAAAAGCTAAAAGCTTATCCCCTAACATGAGGATGCCTACTCTTGCCACTTTTATTAAACACAATATGGGAAGTCCTGGGCAGAGTAATTAGGCAAGCAAAAGAAATAAAAGGCATCTGAACAAGAAAAGAAGTAAAATTGTCACTATTTGCAGATGACATGATATTATATATGGAAAACACTAAAAACTACATCAAAAACTGTTACAACTAATAAATGAATTCAGTAAAGTTGCAGGCTACAAAATCAATACACAAAAATCTGTTGCATTTCTTTGTGCTAATAGTAAACTATCACAAAGAGAAATTTAAAAAATCCCATTTACAATTGCATCGAAAACAATAAAATACCTAGAATAAATTTAACCAAGGAGATGAAAGACCTCTACTGAAAACTATGAGACATTAATAAAATTGAAGAAGACACAAATAAAAGGAAAGATTATTTTGTGCTCATAGATCGAAAGAGTCAATATTGTTAAAATGTTCATACTATCCAAGACAATATACAGATTCAGTGCATTCTCTATCAAAATTTCAATGACATTTTTCAAAGAAATAAAACAAATAATTCTAAAATTTGTATGGAACCACAAAAAAAAAAACAATAAAAAAAAACCCAATAACCAAAGCAATCTTGAGAAAGAACAAAGCTAGAGGCATCATGCGTCCTGATTTCAAACTTCATTACAAAGCTTCAGTGATTAATACAGTATGGTGTTGGCATAAAAACAGACACATAGATCAGTGGAACAGAATAGAAAGCCCAGAAATAAACCAACACATATATGGTCAACTAATTTACAATAAACCAGACAAGAATATACAATGGGGAAAGACTGGACAAAAGAACGAAACTTGACCACTATCTTATACACAAAAATTAACTCAAAATCCATTAAGGACTTGAACATAAGACCCAAAACCATAAAACTCCTAGAAGAAAACATAAGAAGTAAGCTCCTTGACACAGATTTTGGTGATGGTTTATTTTAATCTGACACCAAAAGCAGAAGCAGTAAACACAAAAAGAAGTGAGACTACATCATACTAAAAAGCTTCTGCACAGGAAAGAAAACTACAAACAAAATGAAAAACAGCCTACAGAATGGTAGAAAATATTTGCAAATCATCTATCTGATAAGGGGCTAATATCCAAAATATATAAAAAACTCATAAAACTCAATGTCAAAAATACAAAAAATCCAATTTAAAACTGGACAGAGGATCAAAATAGACATTTTTTCAAAGACACGAAGATGGCCAACTGGTACACGAAAAGATATTCAGCATCATTAATTATCAAGGAAATGCAAATCAAAACCACAATGAGGTATCACCTCATGCCTGTTAGAATGGTTATTATTTTAAAAAGACAAGACATAAGTGTTGGCAAAGATGTGGTGAAAAGGAAACCTTTGTGCACTATTGGTTGGAACGTAAATTGGTGCAGCCACTGTGGAAAACAGGGAAGTTCCCCTCGCAAAATAAAAATAGAACTACCATATAATCTAGCAATTCCACTTTCAGGTATTTATCTGAAGAAAATAAAAACACTAATTAGAAAAGATTTCTGCACCCTTATGTTCATGTTCGTGTTCATTGCGGTGTTATGTACAATAGCCAAGATATGGAAACAACCATGAGCCATCAATGGATGGGTGGTTACAGAAGTTGTGCGTGTGTATTGTGGTGTGGGCCGTATTATTTAGCCATGAAAAAGATGAATTCTTGCCATTTGCAACAACATAGATGGATCTTAAGGACATTATGCTAAATGAAATAAGTCAGACAGAGAAAGGCAAATACTGTATGATCTCTCATATGTGGAATTTTTTTATCTATTAAAAAAACAAGCACATAGATAAAGAGAACATATTGGTCATTGTCAGAGCTGCGGGGGTTGGGGGTTGAGAGAAAGGAGGGAAAGGGGTCAAAAAGTAATGAGAAAAAAAAAGACAAGTTGAGAGGGAGAGATCTTTGCAAGTGCTTATAATCACATTTTTCCCTGCTTTTAAAACAAAGGACCCCCATTTTCATTTTTTACTAGGGCCTGCAATTATGTAGCCAGCCCGATTTCTACTTGAAACTGAGTTCCTTAAGATCTGGACACATGTTTATTCATCATACTTTTCTGTGTGTAGCATAATATCTGTCATTTATTAGATAATAAACAATGCTTTTTGAGATAATATTTATTAATTTGATTTATGGTATATGTGTGTGTATCTATAAAACTCTAAATATCTACATATTTATGTTGATATATTTATAAAGTATAAATTAATAGAAATATATACTGTGAATGTATAATTATATATGCAGTGGACAGATAGGTACAAAATATTTAGAAAGCAGGTTTTCTGTTAGAAAACAGTTATTCTGTATTAAGGGTCTACTGTTTCTGTTCCTTTTAATTTAAAGGGTTATTAATTCAAATGCTACTGTAATCAATACTGTATTTTAAAAACTATAAAAGTAAATTAATATCTAGCAAGTGGATTCATTGCACCATAAGCTTTCAGAATGTGCCCAGTGACAGCACATTTCTATAAGAAATAAATACAAAAAGTAGTACCTGCCTTATAAGGTTATTATGAGGATTAAATAAGATAGTATATATAAAGCTAAAGCCTAGGACTTGGCACAGGCTGAGAACTTCTTAAATATGAATTATTATTGTTATTTCACCCTAACTAGCCTCATTTTGTAGTAAGTTATTTGGGAACTCAGCTCCAAAGTCTTGGTTAGTAGTTCGCCAATGACAAGGACTATGTCTTACTCATCTTTGAGTACATAGTGCCTGACATGTAGAAGGCTGTTTTATAGTATACTGGTACATATACATCAGAAAACTAAAATTTGATTCCTTTACATAAGTAATCAGTTATTTTTGGTGGCTTGATTTTGTTCAAGAAAGGCACAGGATATTGCCAAAGTTTTGAATACGATGGTTATAATTTAAGCAGCTGTAGGAATTCCCATGTTGTGGCCATTTTTAACCTTATTTTCTCAAGGAGACATACTCCATACCCACTCTTTTCTGGTTGACATACTCAGCATTGGGAGCAACCAATTAGTTGTAACTCTCCCTATTTCTTTTCCACTTCAGGATGTAAGTTATTATGCAAATAATCAAGAGTGACCTCATGAGAGGATAATCATGAATCCACTCTAAATTAAATTGTAAATCATTTTATACATTATTATTTTAGCTCTCATCATAATTATTGTGTTTTGTGGTGACTAGATCAGACTTCTTCAAAGAATTCTTTGAATTCTCCAAAATTCTTCAAAGTCAGCACTTTTATATCTTAGGACTTCCTGTCCATTTAGTCACAGCTAACTATTCCCTCTGTGGAATTCTCTGTTTCCTTGGTTTCCATAATACTAGTATTGCTCTGCTACTCTCCACTCTGCGAAAACTGGTCTTTCAAAGGCTAGCAGTGACTACAAATTATCTTCTCCCAGTACACATTCTCTCTGTCCTCTAAGCAACATTCAGTATTACAACTACCTTCGCCATGAAAGTCTCTGTTCCCTTGCTTTCCCTGACAGCAAGAGCTTTCCTTGTCTTCCCCTTAACCTTCTAACCACTTTTGACTCCAATGATGTGCCTCTTCTTTTCCCTTAACCCCAATGTGGGGATTCCCCAAGGATTTTTCCTAGACTTCTTATTCTCTCTTCCTTGGCAATATCATCCGTTTCTGGTACTTGAGCCATCCATCACTTTTAGGTGTATAGCTTCTGCATATTTATCTCCTGGTTGTTCTCCCTATCCAACTCTTATCTCTTGTTGCAAATACTGCTGGATCATTTGGAAGCTCATCTGGCAGCTCAGATTCAATATACCAAAGTTTTTTGTTATCTTTCCACTCAAACCAACTCCTTATCATGATTTTTGTTAGTGGGTATCACACTTCTCTGTTAGGCTGGCTTAAAAACTTTTGAATTAATTCTGGTACTTCTCTTTACCTCTGCCTTTCTTTTTTATCATGCTTTCAATTCGGCAAAACTGTTCAGTGTTGCCTTAGGCCTGCCTCTGCCCCGTCTTTGAATTCTTCATTCACTACTTCTTCTGAATGGTATTGTCCAGCAATAGGTGCAGTAAATAAAGAACATTATATAGACTTCACTGTCTGGCAGAGGGAAACAGGGGGTAAAATCAGTAATTATAATACAAGATATAGAAATGAAGGAGAAGCAACCCAGGGAAGGCAGGACAGGTAAGACTTATTAAAGGGGGTAACATATGAGCCAAATCTTAAAAGATGAATAGGAGTCAGACTGATAAAGGCAGGAAAAACATTCTAGAAATAATAACACATGCAAAGGAATGCCAGCAAAGAAGACTATGACTTATTGTTGAGGTGTAAGTCGGACTGGGGCTCTGGCTTCATGGGGAAATGAAAGCAGGAAGTAAAGCTCCAGAGGTATTAAGAGTGGAGGGAAGGCACGTAGGGCCTTGTTTTCAATTACCTGATGTTCCATAATGAACCACCACAAATACTATGCCCTAAAACGATAGCCATTGATTATTTCTCACAGTTCTCCAATTGGGCAACAGTCTCTGGGGATGGCTCATCTCTGCTCCACGTGGCACAGGCTGGTACAGCTCCAATGGGGCAGGAGGATCCAGGAGCCTCACTTACATGTCTGGTGCTTCAGCTGGGGTGACATTGGCTGGCTGGGTTTCTCTTTTTCTTTACACATGGTGACTCAATATTCAGCAACCTAGGTTCTTTACATGTAAGCTGTATCTGCAGAGAGAGAAAAGTGGAAGCTGTGGAGCTTCTTCCGGATTAGTCTGGAAGTCACATGACATCCTTACCCCTACATCCTGTTGGTCAAAATAAGTCACAAGAGGAGCTCTGCTTCTAGAAAAGGAGAAGTAGATCCCATCTCCCTTTGGGAGGAGGAGCATGAATGCAGACGGATGAGAGGAAATGTTGGCAGCCATGTTTCTGGATCATGTATCATAAGCCTAATAGATCACTGCATTTTATGGGGTACCATTGTAGGATTCTAAGCAGCAGACTGCCATTGTAGAATATACGTGCAAAAATATCTCTTTGATCCCTTTATAAAGATTGAGTTCAGGGGTCAGGCCCAATACCTGGAAACAGGGCAACCAAGGAGAAGCCTCTACCAGTATGTTACAGGTTATCCTCAAGAAAGCCTTTTCTATGGGCCCTCATGCCTTGCTCCAGTTTTCCTCCTCATTGAAACAAATTGAATGACCAAAATGTGATAGATGCCTTCTTCTTTTTTCTTTTTCCTTTCTTTTTTTTCTTATTTTTTAAACATTTACTCTTTTATTTTATTAATGTAAAGAGAGAGAGAAGGAGGGGGGACAGAGGGAGAAACAATCTCAAGCAGGCTTCATGCTCAGCATTGAGCCTGATGCAGGGCTCAATTCCGTGACCCTTAGATCATGACCTGAGCTGAAATCAAGAGTTGGATTCTTTTTTTTTTTTTTTAACGTTTATTTATTTTTGAGACAGAGAGAGACAGAGCATGAATGGGGGAGGGGCAGAGAGAGAGGGAGACACAGAATCGGAAGCAGGCTCCAGGCTCCGAGCCATCAGCCCAGAGCCCGATGTGGGGCTCGAACTTACGGACCGCGAGATCGTGACCTGAGCTTAAGTCCGACGCTTAACTGACTGAGCCACCCAGGCGTCCCAAGAGTTGGATTCTTAACCGACTGAACCATTCCGGCACCCCATTCTTTTTTCTTGTTTTAAGCAAGACACCACTAAAGTATCTGTCCAGGACTCTGTGCCCCTTCCAGAAAGATGGATTCACATCTGCCACGGGGGAGGAAATATGTAACATCACATATCCTCTGACCAATTTTTTTATGTTTAGAGATAATATTCTTTGCTTATTTTACATTGCTGTTTCTATAAATAAACCAGGAAAGTCAGATGAGACTTTTGGGGAAGGTAGAAGCTTCCTTTATATTTCCAGGGGCTCTTCCTGTGTCAGATCCTGTAGATTTATGTGATCATAAAGCCCATATGGGCACTTTATTTCTATGCATAGTGAACCCCTTGACTCTTGCCCCTAGTCCTTACTACAGTGCTGTTCAATGCCTATTTAAAAGCCACAGAAAATATTTACAGAATTTGAAATGTTTTATTATATCACCTCAGTAACTAAATTTGCTTCATGAATAACTTTTTTAACATGCAAGCAATAGTATCTTGTGTAGAGGAGAGTGAAGACTAATGCTTATCAGTCTTTACTAGAGCAAAGTAAGATCCAAAATCTGGGAATGGAGAGGAGATGGTCCTCCTGGATTTTCTGGGGTTCGTACAGCCCCTTCCCCTAAGTGTTTCTGGATCCCAGATTTCAATCTATAAACAAAAGAGTCTCTCATTATTGGTATGAGAACCCGAAGATAAGGTTACAGTATGGTGCCTCTTTGTCAGCGTGCAAGTGTTCTGTCGGATTTCTGAAGACTTAGTGAGTGCTATGGTGGGCATCACCGACGATGTTAATTTCCTCCAAGACTCCAGAGTCCTGTGGCTAGAAGCCAGGATCACTTGGAGAGATTTGGTCCCAAATCCCAGCTTTGCCACTTCCTCGTTACATGACAGTGAACAAATTCCTTAACTCCTGTAAACTTTGCTGTTGTTTTTTTTCCTCTTTAAAACCTCACTAATAATTGCACCCTGCTCATAGGGTTGCTGTGATGGGTGAAAACAAATACTATTTATTGCACCTAGCCTAGTGAATGGCACAAGTACTCAATAAATTTTAACTGTTATTGTTTCAATGGACTTCCTGCTGATCTTCACTGTTTCCTTTATTTTTTCCAGGGAGATGTTAATCTCTGTGGCTCTGGGCCAGGTGTTATCCCTTCTTATTTGTGGAATTGGCTTGACCAGCAAGTACCTGTCAGAAGATTTCCATGCCAATACACCAGTCTTCCAGAGTTTCCTCAATTACATCCTTCTCTTCTTGGTCTATACCACCACACTAGCCGTCAGACAAGGTAAGCATGCAAAAACCCGTATGTAGCTGGGAATATAGCGGGGTTCCTTTTTTATAGACATCTAGAAGAATGATGAGCCATGACTAAATTAACTTTTTGTCACTTACAGCATCATAAGACAATTCAAAACCTCAACTCTTGCTTTTCTATTTTGCAGTAATAAAGCAAACAAAATGAATAAATAAATCACAAAGAAGCATAAATTATGTGACTTCAGCAGGAAATAGGAAATGCATGTATAGGCAAAATGTACAATTGCTCACTATTTGAATTTCTGTTAAAATCCCTTATACCCCTGGACCGTGGAAAGGCCTGATGCAGCTGTGCTCAGTATGCTAGTCCTCAGAAATCCAAGGGAATTACAGACAAATGTATGTTCCTTGGGAAAGTGTCACAAGAAAGATAAAAATAGTAAACACAAACAACTCTAGTAATAATAAAAGAGAAAAGAAAGGAAAGAAAACTACCACAATTGGTCAAATGAGATGTTCTGTCTAAACTTCAAATAGCGAAAGCAAGAAAACAAGTCCTCCAAGAATCAATGCAAGAAAAACTTATTTGGCAATTGCAGTTGAAATCTTTGGGGGGTGTATCTCTGGGGAGAGTAATTCAGATCCTTATGATTATACCATTGAATCTGGTGTAAACACTCTTTTTTATTCCTTTGGCATGGAGATAGCCAACAATTCACCCCTAGAAGCTGTTGAATGTGAAATATGCATTGAAAAATAACCATTAACATGTTTGAAGATAATTTTATACCTTAATAATAAATAAGAATATAGGAATAGCTATATTCATCAATTCTAATAGTCATACTTTTTTGAAACTTTTATAAGAACTGTAAGAGTATTTCATTTTTACACTTCCTTATTTAAATGGCCATCCAGAATAATATTGCTTAATTATAACTATGTGGCCAATTCTAGATTTTATTCAGTTGGGACTGAATTCCAGTTTAACTTTGGAGTTGTTTAAAGTATTGGAATTCATTTGAAACTTATCAAAAAATTGCATTATCGGTGTTTGTTTTTTAATTTAATATCAGTAGACATTAATCTAAGAATAAGCATCTGACTTCGGCTCAGGTCGTGATCTCACAGTTCGTGAGTTTGAACCCCACGTCAGGCTCTGTGCTGACAGCTCGGAGCCTGGAGCCTGCTTCAGATTCTGTGTCTCCCTGTCTCACTCTCCCCCTCCCCCATTCACACTCTGTCCTTGTCTCTCTCTCTCTCAAGAATAAATAAACATTAAAATTTTTTTTAAAAAAAATAACATTTCAACTAAAACCTCAGGCTACAGAAGCTATAGACATTGAGTCTGACTTATATTTCCTCAGGGTGATATATGGAAGCTAACAGTTTGAACACTACAAATGCAAACAAGAAAACCCACAAAAATCATAGGGAAGTGGTGAGGAAAAAAGTAAATCAAGCCAATCTAAGAAACAGAGAGAAAATTTCACTGTCATAGGTACAAACAGGAAAGCGTAGAAAACTAAATGTAGCAAAAGACCTAAAGTTTATAACAGTACCTTCTATCAAGACTCCATAATGTGCCAAACACTATGTATCTCCTTTATTATCTCCTTTATTTCTTCAATCCAAAGAAATAGGTATTATTATCCAAAATTTTGTAAATTAGGAAACGGTGCCTCTGTGTCCAGAACCTGCTCCTGGCTGTAGAACTAGGAGCTGTAAGGCTCATGCTAGGCCAGGTCATGTGCCTCCCTGGACTCCCTCAACCCCATGTGGGGTCTAGGGGAGGCCGGAGGAAGAAAAGATACTTTTGAATAAATGGAGGCTTTTTGCTTGAAATTCAAAACCCTAAATAAGAAAATAGCGCTGGTGCAAGGTCTAGTGAGGCACAACAGCGAAGTCAAGAAAATGTGGTCTCAGCTTTGGGTGGGGAGGGTAGATGGTGGTGGGGAGTGGAGGTGGGGTGGGGAGAGACACAACTGGCAAGAGGCCAAGGACTAGGACAAGGAATTCGGAGGCTTTTTGGAGAGAAGACTGAAGAGAGCCTGAGGGAATTTTGTTTATCCCAGTCAGTGATGTCCAGAAGCAATGTCTCAGATACCCTATTTAGAGATTTCTGCCATTGCCTCAGATTATCACTAGATTCACTGACATGGCTTTATTTGGGTGTTTACTCACGATGTTTGTTTTAATCTTCATCGTTAGAAGTTTTAATAGGCTGGCATTAAGCTAACATCTGGAAACCAACATAGTAATTACATTAATTTTGTATAGGCTGATTCCATTCTATGTTCTAGAGACATAATAATCTCTTTCCTTGTGCACCTCAAGATTTGAGAAGGAGTGAACAACAGAGCGAAGAGGGGGAAAGGATGGAAAGTCTGGTGTGTGCAAGGGAGCTGCTCTCACAACCACAATTTCTTTTCCTTTCCTGGTGCTCTCTGACCGCTCCTCCCAGAAGGGTGCAGATTAGGACTGAGCAAAATTACTGTCTTTCCAATTCTCCCAGCACAGATGTCACCTAACCTGACTGGGCCACCATTTAATTTGACACACCTTAGGCCACAAAACTGCAAGAAGTTAGTCTCGGGAATGTATATATGTGTGTGTATACATATATGTGTGTATATATATATATATATGTATATATATATATGTATATATATGTATATATGTATGTGTGTATATATATGTGTGTGTGTGTGTGTGTGTATATATATATATATATATATATATATATATATAATTATTTATTTATTTATTTTTTGAGACACAACATAAGCTTGGGAGGGGCAGAGCGAGAAGCAGAGAGAGGATCTGAAGTGGGCTCTGTGCTGATAGGCTGACAGCAGCAAGCCCAGGGCTGGAACTCATGAACCGTGAGATCATGACCTGAGCTGAAGTCAGACATTCAGCCGACTGAGCTACCCACGCACCCCATCGGGAATGTATTTTTAAACAAATATTTCCTTATCATTTTAACCATACAACTTCTAAAAAGTTATGATCGTCTCATGTGATTACAATGTGATAAATGCAAGAAGCCCTTCAAGAGCCTTCAGGTTGGTATTATGGCAAAAGCCTTGTGAAAATTTGACTTCAAAGTTAAACTGAGTTCTCTTTATCAGATGCTCACTGAACCAGTGACCAAAGACTCTGAAGCAAAAGGTTCCAGTAGAAATTCCAATATAACTCTGGTTCAGGCTGGAGTTTTGAACTTGTCCCTGATTATTAAATTGGTTCCCAAAAAAGTGTGACTCCGTCCTTAAAAACTTTGTCTTGTTGAACAAGTTTTATGTCTGACCCTTTCCTTGACTGGTACTAGGTTGTTATTAGAGATGTTTCCAAAATTCATAAAGTTTTTGCTGTTTATAGCAAAGAGCTTCAGTAATACCACTTTATAGGAAAAAAATGTACTTCAAACAAGTAGTTGCATTGACGCAGCAGCAAGTTTGAGAATTTAGCTATAATAAATATATATAATATTTATTTATATTTATATATATAATAAAAATGAGCTAAAATAAATAAAGTGGTTAAGAGTAACCACTTTAGAGAAGTTATTCAGGCAATTGAAATGTCCTCATTGAAGTGATGCCTGAAATCCAAACTCATGCTGTGTGTACCTAGTTGGGCATCATGAATTGTAAAGAAAAACTCAGTTCTCTTCCTGTGTCTTCCCTTTACCCTTACACTATCACCACACTTAACACACTTTTGTCACTGAATGCCTGGTGTTTTTCATACCAAGCAATTCTGTGACATCAGCTGGGTGTCCTACAGTCAGCCCAGGTTCTTTTTTTTTTTTTTTTTTAAGTTTTTTTTCAACGTTTATTCATTTTTGGGACAGAGAGAGACAGAGCATGAACGGGGGAGGGGCAGAGAGAGAGGGAGACACAGAATCGGAAACAGGCTCCAGGCTCTGAGCCATCAGCCCAGAGCCGGACGCGGGGCTCGAACTCGCGGACCGCGAGATCGTGACCTGGCTGAAGTCGGACACCTAACCAACTGCGCCACCCAGGCGCCCCATCAGCCCAGGTTCTGACACTGTCTACCTGGAGATAGTGTCAAATCCCATAAGTTAAGAGCTCGGCCTCACATGACTGCCCCTCTCACTTCAGATGCTAATTGCAAGTCTGGGTTGTAGCCTCTGCTTCTGACTAATGGACTGTAAATCAGAGGTTCCTACAGCTTCCTTCTTGAGTTTGATTAATTTAGTAGAGTGGCTCACAGGACTCAGAAAAACAGTTCATTACTGTTTATCAGTATATTATAAAAGAATATGATGAATGATATACATGAACATCCAGATGAAATAGATGAGTTGCACAAAGTACAACTCATGCCTGTCTGCATAGGCCACTCTTTCCATATCACCATGTATTTATTCATCAACCCTGAAGCTCTCTGAATCCTCTACGTTAGACATTTTTATGGAGTTCATTATGTAGGCATGATTGATCATTAACTCCATTTCCAGCCCCTCTCACTCTCTGGAGAATGGAGAGATGAGGCTGAAAAATCCAAACTTCTAATCATGGCTTGGACTTTGTGGTAACCAGTCCCTATCCTGGAGCCTAGCAAGAGTAACCTCATTAGAACAAAAGTAATGGCTATCACCCTGGAAATCCCAAGGGATTTGGGAACTCTGTGTCAGGAACCAAGGTCAAAGACCAAATATTAGAACAAAAGATGCTCCTAAGTACTCTTATTAGGAAATCACAAGGGTTTTTGGAGCTCTGTGCCAGGAACTGAGGGCAGAGACCAATATATATTTTCTATTATCTCACAGTAGTATAACTAGGAAAGTATAGTGAACCTCCCAGAAACTGATGGATTTTCCTGGGAAATTCTCCCATCCAAGTACTAACCAGGCCCGACCCTGCTTAGCTTCCGAGATCAAACGAGATCGGGCACGTTCAGGGTGGTATGGCCATAGACTGCCTGGGAAATTCTCAAAAGAAGACTCTTCCTCATGTCTACTTTTTTTCTTAAAATTCCATGCAATGCTAGCTGAAATCAGGAAGCAGAGAGACACAAAAAGCAAAGAGTATGAACAAGAAGAAAGAAGAACAGGATGGGGTCTAACTAAAGCCCAGCCATTCTCACATTTATGTTGTAGAAGCGAGAAATGTGACAGGCTTTTAAAAACAAAGGTGAAGATAGGATATCAAGGAAAAAAAAATATGTTATTAGATTTTCTACCCATAAAGTTCCCTTACCAATTATCTTAAGAATCCTGCTGCTTCCCAGAAGTACTTTCAGCAGCTCTTAAATAATAGATACCTATGGTTTCTCTTTTGGCAATTTTTAACTTCTGAGTGAATGTGAACAACGGTTTTTAAACAGTCAATAATTTCCTTCTTTTCTTCTTCTGCCAATTTTCTTCAGTTCCTATCTCTCTAATTCCTCTTTATTTTTTCATTCACAGTTTACTCTGTGATGGGGTAGGAAAGAATTGTGGGGCCAAGGCAGGACGCTTAAGGGGGGAGAAAACACTTTCAATCCATGTTTTCCTCCCTAAGGCATGGTGATGAAAAAAAAAATGGGTATCAGTAATGAAAGCACAAATAGAAAGAGAAGTATCTGCTTCATTTCATATACAGACCTTGGAAAGAAAAGAAATTGTGGCCACCATAGATCATCATTAGATATATTCCTGGTGACTCATTTTATAAATTCTGCTTTTTCATTGAAAGGTATTTTTATAAGCTCTTCCAATTTTGAATAAAAGACAAGCTTCCAGCTAAAAGCAATATGATGGGTTGTGCATGTATTTTGCTTTTCAGAAAATTCTTGAAACATAGACATTAAAGTATCTATTGAATCATTGATATATTTTTTTTATGTTAGTGTGAAAAAGAGGTCTTTAATAGTACTAACAGAGCACTCATCAAAACATCACCATGTGTAATCCCTTTGACTTTTTCTAAAGAAAGAATACTGAAAAGTAAACACATGCCATGCTTTTTATGAAAAATATACCCATTTTGAACATTAAATTCCAGAAGATAGAAATCCTAGTTCAAATTTCACTTTTAAGTGGGGAGGCTGAAAAATGAACTCTGTTCAGGTCTTTCAAGCACTTGCTCTCTCCCTGCCCGTCCTCCCCACCATCTCCTTTTCCTACCCAGGGCACTCAAGTAATGCAAGAGAGATGAAAGAAATACATAAAAATGACAGCTTTGTCTACACATAACAGCTAGATGCAATTCATGGCCCAATGGTCCAGTCCCATAGCCCTCAGCATTTTAAATGAAGATGCTTCTCGGAATTTGTGCCAAAAAAAGCATTTCTCCTTTTGGTGGTGGCTGGGGAAAATTAATCAGTAAGTAATTGTTACCTCTTCCCACACCAGACAGGCTTCATATTTGTTCTTTTCGGAAACACTGCACTTCTTACATACAATTACATAGGCTAAATTCTTAATTACCAATGTTGCAAGATTAAAAATATCTCTGTAATTAGGGGAAACGTAGGACTTCATACAAAATAATATAGACTTCTCACAGAACCACAATGATGTCTTGGAAATAAGTATCTGGCATTTCACAGTCTATCAGATCTTAGAGCACCATGTGGATCTCATTTCCCTAATTCTGTTAATACTGCTGTGCCTCTGTGAATCTTTGCCCCTTGCCTTTATTGGAATGTTCTTTGACCCACACCATAGGAGGTCAACAACATGGGCCAGAGCAGTGAAAAAAGTTAAAGCAGGATCCAGGATTTTCCTCAGAGCAAAAGCTCAAGTTATGCTCGCACATAGCTCAGTTTCCAATTCTCTGGATAACCTTTACTATATCACTGAGAAGGACTTTGGGTTGGACTTTGGGTCAGTGAGGAGAAGGAGTGGGTTGGCAGTATAAGAAAACACTTGGCAAGTGTAAATACTGAATTATAACTCCCTTGGAAGTTGTGGGGGCAAATACTACCGTCACTTACCTACGACTGGTGAGGTAATATTCATTGGAGCCTCTTAAAAATTCTCCCGTGTGGGAAATTACCTGGCAGACCTCCATTCCTATTCCTTATCAGGTTGCATTTATTTTTACTTAAGTATGATTGGAGTGTTCTAGTCCCCATAGTATAGAAAGGTTGTACTTTAGGAACTGAGGTGCTCAGATGAATCTTTGGTAGATGGGAATTATGATTATGTTGTTGGGGAAGAGAGAAGAAAAGGTGGGAACAGGGGAGGGAGGGAAGAAGAAGGGAATATACACAAACCATGCTGGGAAATTATTAGAGAAAATCACAACAGAAAGCTAGAATCTGGTTCTAGCAAGAGCAACTGAAACTCTCATAGACTGCTGCTGGGAATGCATAATGATACCACCACTTTGCAAAATGGCTTGGCAGTTTCTTATGAAGTTAAATATACACTTAAATATGACCCGTCAATCACACTGTCCCAAGAGAAATAAGAACATGATGTGCACACAGAGAACTATATACAAATGTCCATTGCAGCTTTGTTCATAATGGCCAAAAACTGTAAACAACCCAAATGCTCACCAGCTTGTGAAAGGATAAACAAATTGTGGTAAATTCATACAATGGAGTACCACTCGGCCATGACAAGGAATAAGCTACTGACACATGCAATGATATGGATTAACCTTAAAAGCATTATGATAAGTTCAGGAAGGCAGACATGAAAACTCTGGTACTGTGTAATTAAATACTGGGTAATAATGTGATGTTCTGGAAAAGGCAAAACTATAAAGTGAGGAAATAGATATGTGGTTGCCAAAGCCTCAGAGTGGGAGGGGAGACTGACTGCAAAGGGGCACAGGGGAACTTTCCGGGTAATGGAAATGTTCTGTAGATGTTGATTGTTGTAGAGATTACAGGACTATATACATTTGTTAAAACTCTTCAAGCTATACACTTAAATGGATTTTACCACAGGTAAATTATACTTTAATACACCTGACCGAAGGCCAAACAAAATGAATGAAAAAGAATTAATTGACTCTTCACTATCCCTCCATGGTTACCATGATAAAATAATGTCTCGCTAGGCCCAGAGTTTCCAATAGGGAAACTATAGTAGCTATTCCTTCAATCACTTGTGGATATTAGGAGGTCAGCATTAAAACTTCTCACTTCAGGGGCGCCTGGGTGGCGCAGTCGGTTAAGTGTCCGACTTCAGCCAGGTCACGATCTCGCGGTCCGGGAGTTCGAGCCCCGCGTCAGGCTCTGGGCTGATGGCTCAGAGCCTGGAGCTTGTTTCCGATTCTATGTCTCCCTCTCTCTCTGCCCCTCCCCCGTTCATGCTCTGTCTCTCTCTGTCACAAAAATAAATAAACGTTGAAAAAAAAAAAAAAACTTCTCACTTCATATGGCATGCTTTTAGACTATAAGAATGAGTATCGTTTCCAAAAGGGGGGAAAAAAACAAACAAACCCTGCTCCAAGGACCTTGCTCATGTGACATAAACTGTTATTTATCAAGCTCATAACCCACTAAACAACGCAAAAATACACACACTGCATACATATGCAGCGCTGACAGGGTGAATCTGCACCAAATCAAGTCTTCCACAGTCTTAATCAAAGTTAAGAGTACCCAACAGAGCATGTCCTGTTTGTGCTCAAGTGGATGAATCTCAAATAGAGTGAGACCTTGCACAGAACTTTCAGTATCGCTTAAATGACTTTTAGATGAAAGGAAAATGACATGAATGTGCAACACTGCTTCTCCTCTTAATCGATCATCTTATAAATGTACACGCATGCACACATACACTCTATACATCAAACCCTCCCTCATTCCCCATGCCAAATACTTCGCTTAAGGGATGCGCTTCTGATTCTTTCATTCCAAACCGCCCATAAGCTTGGAGGGAGGGATGGTCTCTCTGTCTTATCTGGAGTCCACGTTGACTGTTAATTCTGGAAATCTTTAAGCAGTCACCTATCCATGCTGAGAGCTGGCATAGAGCAACATTCATTCCTGGCACGAAGCTCCAGTGTTCATGTGGGAGACTGAAGGGTGGTTACAAGATGATAACTGTATTGCCTGAAGGAGATAAGTCCCCTTCTGCCAAAATAGTGCTTTGTATGTAATTAGTGTAAGAATTCAGAGGAATAGAGTTTATCCTTACAATCATCTTTCTCATTAAAAAAGAATCATAATGGAAGAACAAAGCAGTCCCTGCAGTGAGTTGAATTGCTTTCCCTAAGTTTTCATTAAATCAAAGACTCAGCAGTTAGCCATCTTGCAGACCCTACTGCAGTCTGCTACATGAGATTTGTGAGGTGGAAAAATGAAGCAAACCTTTTCTTTTTTTTTTTCCTTCACAGGATTAGATTTGCAGTGTGGTTACTTTAGATCAGAATTCTCTGTCTGTGCATTTTTTGAGTATCTGGTTTCACTGGCTTCCATTTCTGAGATTTTGGAAGACCAGAAAGAAGATCATGTAACTCACCAAATTTAAATGTGGTGTTTGCAAATGGTGGGTTCTGACTGCAAGTTGGAGTGACTGTGCCCCTTCAGTGACTTATAGGAGGAGAAACATAAAGGAAATGACTTGCAGATAAAAGAAAAGATGATCAAAATTTATGTGTCTGACCATTTTGTTTTACCATTTCACACTTCATTCTATAAAGTAGCATATTACTTTCTTTTACCTTGAACTAATTAGTCATGTCTAAGAAAATGCCCATCTGTAAGAATCATATTTAGTAATTACTACTTAAGTCCACTAAATTAAAATATAATTTTAAACAATTAGGGTCTAGACTTTTTCTGTTTCTCAGTTCAGTCCAGATGTAAGAGTCACTGCATCATCCTGGTAAGTTTCCATAACTTTTCTGTGTTGTTTTTCTTCAGTTTATATGTCAGGGTAATAAGAGCAACCACCTGACGGGTTTCCTGTGGACTAAATGAGGTGATGTATGGAAAATTTCTAGCACAGGATCAGGCTTATAGAAGCATTGAATACATATGATCTGCCATCATTGGCATTATATTGACTTAATAAATATTGATTCTCCTCCTTAGCAAGTTGGATTTTACACATGTAACCCTTAATTTGGATAAATTCCATCACGAAGACCCTGAAATTCATTAGCCATATTGCCGCAGTTGTGTTCTTCTTTTGTCACTGGATGTCACAGTAGGCACTGGTATGATTCATAGAAGGATCAAAAACAAGAGACATTTCAGATGTTTTCTCACCACTGCGGTGGCCAATGTGAGTAAGGGGACTCACTGATAGAATCATTACACTGGCGCACGACTCATTCTGAAATGCACTAGCCCAAGTCCCCCTGTCCCAGCGTGTAGAGTGGGGGGTCTTTTGCCTGAGAAAGTCAAGCCAAGGGCAACAGTGAGCATCCAGAATCTGTCCAATGGGACCCAGCACCACCTTTCTACTTTCTGGCATAACTGCACCCTAACTATGAGAGGTCACAAAGGGGGAAGGGAGGGCTGCCGAAGGAAGAATTGAAAGAACAACTCCCTAGATCCATGCTTATCCCTAGAAATGAATGAGTACTTTGCTCTAGAGCTTTGATTTTAACAATGAAATCTCAACACAAAATTATTTCCCACCCTTTCTTTTCCTCTTGTTGATACGTATGTTTCCTCTCTCTTCTCCCATTTCCTCTCTTCACCCAGCTTTTTCCTTCTCCCATAATCATAACTGATATACAAAAGGGAAGAAAAACATTCCCATTCACTTTACTAAGATAAAACTGTCACTACAAATTTAGATGTTACAGAGAAGATCCAGATTCATTTTAAGCCATGCCTGCAAATTCCGATTCCAAGTTACTATCCTTTGCTCAAGAAAAGGCTCAGAAGCACAAGGACACCAATTAAGATCAGTATGTTGTAAACTAAGTTTGATTACCTTTTTTCATGAATGTTTTTCTTCCACAACACACACACAGTGCATCTGTGAACTGCAACCAACTGAATACGCATATGGAAAGCAAAGCAGAGCCAAAGCAGCTGAGAAGATCACATTCCTATTTGGCCTGCTGACCAAGGCATACGCCAGCTGGAGAAGTTAAGGACAGAGAAATGTGGTTTGTCCAAAACCATGAAGGGATGGCATTTCTGTCCAAGATAATTTCCAGCAAGGAATCCATTCTTGGGCAGTGGCCATAGGTGCTTTAGAAGACCTATCATTACAATAGTAGGGATTCTTAAGATGCATTCCCAGAGGGAGAGCTGGATCATTATTTTATAATCAGAATCCCAAATCTCCATCAGTTATCTGGAATGAGCAGAGAGCAACACGTCCCTTTTAAGGATATTTCAGTGGAAGCCATAGTATGAAATCTATAAGCAGAGATTAGCCTTACTAATAAACTACCACACAGACAAGAATTGTCCTCGGATGAGCTCATTAAAAGGAATCTTGCTTCCATTTTTGACAGGGTCAGAACATTTGTCCTATTTTTAAAGTTGAAAAATAAAATCAGGGTGGGGAGAGGAAAAAATAAAAATAATCCAAGATGAAAAAGGGCTGCAAAATGCCCCCAGAGAGCACAAAGCTTTGGGGGCTACATAGCCAGTGAAATGGCCACCAGTATGTCATCTTCTAGCTGAGAAGAGGGGAAAGCCATGCTGTCAAGATCATGGAGCTCTCACTCACCCATCTTTCAGCAGGAAGAGCATGCCACAGACAAACTCAATGGACTACTGGGGTCTCACCAAATTCAAAGCATCTGGTTCTGTACCTACAAGCACATTTCAACTTTTGGCTTAGTGAATGTCATTCACTGAGGTCGAAATTTCCAGCTGGGCTGTGTTAAACTCAGGGCCATTATAGCACAGCTTTAAGCAAGCTATTGATTTTAAACTTTTGTCAGGCTAAAAGAAACTAAGTTAGATCATTCAGAAGCAAACAAAGAACTCAACTTCTAAAAATAAAGTTAAGGAACTTGGTAACTTCTTTCTAACAGAGAAACGTGTGGGCAGATCTTATGTAAGTGACATAAATGTGGAAGTCTCTGCACTGTTAAAAATTGTAAGTTATTTACTATATGGAAACTTAATAAATCTCAACTCTCGGTTTCTGTTGTTTTGGCATTGGATATGTTGAGTAATTTAAATACCTAACAGGAAAGTGTGTTCCTATACTCGGAGTGTCTCTTAACGAAAGGAGTCAGCCCCATATGCACAAGCCAAGGATGCAACTGCTTCCCAGCCTACTGAGTTTTATTGTGCCCATGTTTATTTCATACAGAACCTTCTAGAAGTCTCTGAACTGAGTACATCTTGCTCATATGTCTCTTATCTAAATGTAATTTCATGTATCTTCCTCAGTCACGTATTTCTTCCCTCACATATTCATTCATCTATTATTCCATTCATTTATTCAGCAAATGCTTTTGGAAGGCCTCGTTCTGTTAGGCACTGTACTCCCAGATGTGAAGGATGCCCAACTCTCCCTTCTCCCATTCCTTCTAAGCTCATAGGCAAGAGGAGGAGAGTGACTAGTAAAGAGTCCCTGTAATTGCAAGAGGCCAGATCTGAGGGTCTCGCTTTCCTTCATCTCCACCAAATCTTCATTGTAAAGGAATTTACTTCTCCTCTGTCATCTATTTTCATGACTGTTTTCTCCATCAGCCGCCAGTACCCCCTTCCCAATTATTCACAGCAGAAGAATTCATTACAAGCAGTTACAGTCAATACATTGCTGTGTTGTGGCATTCTGTTGGTATGTAGGCTCACGCCTGTGTTCTAGGATCCTGACTTTGCATTAAAAGAGCCATAGTTGTTCCTCTAGTCCTTGTACACACCCCCACATACATTGTCGCCCCAGGAGAATAAGACACAGATATCATCCGTGTCCTCTATTTAGACTTAGCTGTGGTGACTTCTAGCCTGCTAAACTTCTTTGAGCTAGGGCAGTTGGCTAATTTCATGATTATTAGTGACTTCCAAGACTCTCAAAGGTCTCCTATCCTCTTACAGGCAGCTATATATGGCTCGCTGGTCTCCATCAATTTGCCTGGCTTAAGTGACCCCTTTCTGTAATGACAAACAGTCCTTTTCTTTATTTTTTTGGCAATACCTTTAAGGAGCCCCTTACCCTTCTGGTCATTTGGGGATGTACCTCAATGCTTGCTGGTGTATGAACTTAAGCTCTTCCCAAGTTTCAAGAACCCCTGTAAAATGTTAGAAACTTTAATAATTTAATGTTATAAAGTGAAAAACAGTAGCACAGTGAAGAATATCAAAGTTCACAAGCTTTATTTCAGTACCTGACTGAGGAGAAGGACTGCCAACCACTCATTGGGACCATTAACAGCTGTGGAGCAGCAAGAAGGGAAACCAAAGTGTCAACTTCTTGCTTTTGACCATTTTCTCATTTTCTTACTGTACAGCATGTTCCACTAAGATCACATCTCATTCAGGGTAGGTCACCATTTGATAGTATTCTGGAGGAGTAAATTAATGTTGCCTTTCATAACTAGTCTCACAGTAGGTACAATTTCTAATAGTCCCAATTTGTTTGCAGAAAGTAGCACAGATACATATCTAACTAAATGCAGCAATTATTGATTCCTTTGAAGAGATCGTTTTTGCCTCCTACTAATCACGTACCACAATTCCTGATATAATCTACTTATTCACGGTGTGACCTGAAAACCAGAGAAGGGTATCTCCCCTGAAGGAGCATATCTCCAGCCATGAGTATTCCCTGTGTGTCCATGCAGCTCCCATGATTAAAGTTTAAACACACCTAACAAACTAATGTAGAAAACTCCCATCATCTCTGGAGTTAAAATTACATTTGGTTGTGGGATATATTGACTGATACAAAGTTGTCTTCAGTTAAATTTCACAAATGTTTATTGAGCCCACTGTGTACCAGATACTATGTGAGACCCTTACCGATGGCCTCTTTCTATCTGCATTTGCTCTAGCATGTCTAAGCCAAGCCATCCATCACCTCTTGCCTGGACTGCTATGACCACTCCTGTGCTGTACTGACACCTGTCACAATTTCATCACTACACTGTCTTTTAAAGCTTTATTTGCTCTAAGTTAAAGTGCACTGGTCAATCAGACTTTGGATAATTATGCAAATCCTTCTTTACTTTTGATTTATGTTGAATTCAGTATTTTTAAAAAATAGTTGGGGGAAGGAATCGGTTAATAAAAAGTGATTTTTCTCATACCCATTGAAATCAACACATACTTCCCGGCTTCATTCATTTAACCAAAATGAGGTCTTTTAATAAGGTGCGAGAAACTCAAAATCAAGATAGTAGAATGTTGTTATTCTTACTTTCTAATTAGCCTGTCTACTTGAGGAAAAGAGGCCAAAGATGTAATATTCTAATTTTTGTTCTCTGAGCAGTATGTCTTCAAAGTGCAAGCTAAGTTGCCTTGGATTTAAGAGTGGGGACATTGATCCAAATGTAAAAAAATAAAATAAACTTAATATTTTAGATACTGGTTTTATAAAAAATAACTTTGGTAGATACTGTACTCTGTATACAGCATTATTGCTAAACTCAAAGAATTCCATTCGCCCCTTAATATAGAACTTCCAGTTAAAACAATTCAATTTGGTTGAGTTAACATACATTGAAAGACCTCTTTAATAATGAATCTTCTGATCAAAGATCTTCATTGGACTGCTTCGAAGGTAGATGTCTACTTTATAAAAACTGCTAAATACTAGGAGGAAACCATGAAAAGCCAAGACACTCTGAGACAATATTTGAGGTGACAATGTTATAACCATTGTAAAATTTATATTTATTTTTAAATTACCCAAGTAATACATGAATATAAATAATACATGTTTATGTAAATATAAACATTGCAAAGACAGACCTAAATATGTTTTTTAAGGGATAATGTTTCCCACTCACCAAATAAATCCTTCTCTTCTTCAATGGAAGTCTTTGTTAAAATTTTATTGTTCATTTTCATGGCAGTTTTTTATGCATATGCAATCAAATATGTAGTTATAATGTGTTTTAATGTAAATGCTAGGAACTATATATGTTGTTATGAAAGTTGCTTTTTTCACTTAATATATCCTGGAAAATTTCCCATCTCTGTACATGTACATTTACCTTACAGTTTTTAGTTATTGTAATAGTACTGATGATACTCACAATTAGCAGTCAAATAGGGTATTGCCAATTTTGAGTTATTCCTTCTATTGTATAAGAAACATCCTTGTAAATATATTTTAAATACCTGTGAGAGTATTTTGTAGCTTAGATTGCTAAAAATTTAAATGCTGAGTCAAGGGCATTTTAAATATTGATAAATATCACTAAATCTCTCCTCTCCGGAAATTATTACCAGTTCAAAAGCCTACTAACAGTATTTGAGAGTATATTTCCTTACTTATTTACCAACACTGAATATTATCATTAATATTTTTGTCCAGATTGACAAAAGGTGAAAAATATCTCATTGTTTTAAATTTCATTTTGTTAATTACCGGTGACATGAGCATCCTTTTGTATGTTTATTGGCAGGAAGAAATAGCATTTGAATCCTAAAATAAAAACAAGAAATGATAATGATTGCTTGCATAGTCTATTCTTGGTGTAAGACTAAGTCCTGGTGGGCTCCTTTCCTTCTTTCTTTCACTCAGTCTCTTGTTTTCATCTCCTTGTGAATTAGTGCAAAGAAAGGAAAACAAATGAGCCCTGCGATACGTTCCTCTGGAAGAATGCCACTGCCAGAGCCTTGGAGTAATAATATAGAAATTTATATCATCCATAAACCTTTTATAGTAGTGTAATTAGTAGGGCTATTAATACTACCTAAGCCTAGCTTTCTTTATTGCTGTAAACACAGCTTGTTATCGTATAAATGACATCAGTGTTAATCCTTTAGGGCATCATGTAAACCGAAGCACATGAGTCAGTTTAGCTAGGGTTTAATCAGAATCTCCATTCAAAAAAAAAAAAAAAAAAAAAAGATTCTTTTTGCTTAGAAATCAGACGGATAACCTTTGGGTGTTTGGGCAAAATCCAACATTTGGATTTTGAATCCCAGGGGAGGTTTACTGGTGTAGATATGCCTGGTAAGAATGAACTGGAGAGAAATAGAGAGATTTTAGCCAATGTCATTGTAGAATTATGCCCATTAGCCAAATATATCTGGCTATTTCTATGGCTATGTTATTTACATATGGTTTTCTTTTCTCTTATGCATTTTTATTAATATTTAATCCAAAAAAATGTGAGCCTAGTACCTATACTTCATATCTTTTTTTCAAAAAATAATGAAGGTGACATGGAAGTAGGTTCCAGGAATCCCAAATCAGCGTAAATTAGCAATGTGGTTTAGATGACTGGTATGGGAATCAGGACAGTAAAATTACACTGAAGGATGGTCTCTACTGTGATTATGTTTCTTCCTTAAACAAGTCAGCTTAATATCCATATGACTCAGATTTCCTGGCTGAATAAATGAGGATAAATATCCAATAAAAATTGCTTATTAACATATATTGATCATTTTATGTGCTCAGAGATGATGTCATTAAAATGTTAATCTGGTTGATAGTTGAGAGACATACTCCATTTATGTGGCTCTTTTAAGGTCAGCTATTATACTTAAGCCCTAGCTCTGAGTGAAACTAAAATATTTCAGGATGAGTTAGGTTTTTTTAAACAGTAGGTGCAAAGTCAGCTCTTTCAACTTGGATGATGATTGATAAAGGGAAGAGCACAATTAAATAAGGAAGGAAGAAATAGTGTACAGTGAGTTTGTTTGATTTTATGAATACACTATGCACCGTTTCAGGTACCACCCCAAAGGAAAAAAAGGAAGGAAATGAAAATATACAGAATAACTACAACATACTTAAGCCTTACAACCATTGTATAGGTCATTTTATATATGAAGAAACTGAGGCTCAGAGAGATTAATTAACTTATCAAAAATTATATAGTGGCTTCTGTTTAAAAAATTCTTTTAACATTTGTTTATTTTTGAGAGATATAGAGCATAAGCAGGGGGAGGGGCAGAAAGAGAGGGAGACACAGAACCCAAAGCAGGCTCCAGGTCCTGAGCTGTCAGCACAGAGCTCAATGCAGGGCTTGAACCCATGAACTGCGAGATCATGACCTGAGCCGAAGTTGGATGCTTAACTGACTGAGCCACCCAGGCACCCCTAGTGGCTCCTGTTTAGGATATAACTAGACACAAAAGACCATCACCCTCACTCCAGCAACAAAAACATATAAAGCTAAGGAAGCAAAGAAATCTAAATATGTGAAATTCCAGAAAATTCCCTTTGTAAGAGAGAAAAGATGCAGTTTATCTCATCCCTGGCAGAGTGAGAAGAGAAAGAATCCACAAAAAGAGAGGTAAGGAAAAAACAGCAAAAACTTTAAGTTTTAATGCACTCACATGAGCTGGTGTGGCAGACTATATTCTAAAGTATCCCAACCACAGAGCAGTTTTATATATACGTACAAACTGTGTTCCATAGGTCTTTGCCTAGTGCTAGGCATGTATACCAGAGACTGAGAAGTGGCACAGAAAAACTAAAGGAGCTTCTCCTGATGTGTGTGGAGCCTTCTCAAGTGCATGACACCCATGTTTTGAAGATGGAAAAGGGCAGTACAGGAGATCTGAGAGAAATGAACCAGAAGCAGTTCAGACTTTCAGCTGCCAAGGACTGGAGGCATGGCAAGAGAGTTGAGGGAAATACTTCTGAGACATTCCAGGCAGGGAGAGATTTCAATAGTGTAAAAAGCTTACTACAGGACACGAGAGCAAAGAGAATTCCCCAGAAACCCAACAGTAGTCAACTGAATTGTAAAGTAAAGGTATATTTTTCATGGTTCAGAAAGTTGGTACCTCGGGATAAAGTGCAAAGAGATCGCCAGAATCTCACCAGTACTCAGACCTCAAGTCCTGAAGAAGAGTAAGTACTGATCCTGCTTTCAAAATATTTTAAGTCAGTACCGAACTAAGTCAAACTAAAGCTGTAAGAAACCCCAGTCCCAACGATCAGATTGCTTTAGTCCCCCAGTCAAGCAGCCTGACACAGAAAAAGGACATTCTGTTTTTGAAAGTAAAAATTTTTCCTTTAAGTATCTGCTGCTATTTTATACAAAATATCCAGGTACAATAAAAATTACTAGACAGGTGAAGAAGCAAGAAAATGTGACATACAGTCAAGAGAGAAAATAATCAAGAGAAGCAGACCTAACAATACCATAGATGTTATAATTATCAGATGAGAACTTTAAATAATCACTATGATCAAAATCTTAAGTTCCAGTGGAAGAGGCTAGCAACACGTAAAGAAATGGGAAATTTCATCAAAGACCAGGAAACTTCTTAAAATAGTTAAATAGGAATTCGAGGAAAAAAAACAGTATCAAAATGTAGGATTTAGCAAAGGAAGCAATCTGTGAATTTGAAGATAGGACAGTACAAAGTATCCAATTGAAGCACAGAAAAAAACTGAGTGGCAAAAAAAGAGAGAGAGAAGAAAAACAGAATAGAATATCTGGGGCTATATGAAATTATCCAGCATGTTATTGAACTTCCAGAACAAGAGGAGAGAGACAATGAGGTAGAATAAATATTTGAAGAGATAATAGTTGAGAACTTTCAAATTTGTTGAAAGGCATCTGATAAATCCAGTAAACTCAGGAAATCCCAAGCAGAATAAATGCAAAGAAAACTACACCTGGGTTATATCATGTTCAAACTGCTAAAAACCAAACACAAAGAGAAAATCTTGAAAGCAGCAAAAGAAAGAAAAGATACATTACACTGAGGGAAAAACACTTCTCACCAGAAATGGTAGGGGCAGGAAGGTGATGTACAATATTTTTAAAGCACTTAAAGAAAGAAAAGAGACACTTGTCATCATGTAAGTCTACAAACAAGGAAAGTGCCTTGGTGGCTCAGGTGCTTGGCAGGGATGCCTGGGTGGCTCAATCAGTTAAGTGTCTGACTCTTGATTTCAGCTCAGGTCATGATCTCATGGTTTGTGGGATCAAGCCCTGTGTAGGGCTTTGCACTGACAGTGTGGAGCCTGCTTGTAATTCTTTCCTTCTCTCTTTCTGCCCCTCCCTTGCTCGAATACATTCTCTCTCTGTCTCTCTCTCTCTCTCTGTCTCTCTCTCTCAAAACAAACATTTTAAAAAATAAATAAATAGGGACACCTGGGTGGCTCAGTGTTGGTTCAGTGTCCAACTTCGGTTCAGGTCATGATCTCACGGTTGGGTTTGTGAGTTTGAGCCACAAACTCACATTGGGCATTGGGCTCTCTGCTGTCAGTGCAGAACATGCTTCAGATCTTCTGTCTTTCTCTCTCTCTGCCCCTCCCCACTCTCTCTCTCTCTCTCTCTCTCTCTCTGTCTCTCTCTCTCTCTCTCTCAAAAATAAATAAACATTAAAATAAGTGAAATAAATAAATGAAAGTGGAGGCAAATAAAAAGCTTATCCCTAGTAAGAAGGAGAGATAAGAGATGAACCAGAGCCACATAAATGGGAAGATGGCTTCCCACCAGGGTCAACCCTGCCAGTTGTATTTGTTATGTGTTGTCATATATTTATGGCAATGCCAGCCTTTCAGTGTTTCATTTTTATATTTTATATATTTAAAAAAGTTTTTTTAATGTTTATTTCTTTAGAGAGAGAGAGAGAGAGTGCTAGCAGGGGAAGGGCAGAGAGAGAGGGAGAGAGAAAATCCCAAGCAGGCACCGCACTGCGAGCACAGAGTTCGACATGGGGCTCAAACTCACAAACCGTGAGATCATGACCTGAGGCAAAACCATGAGTCGATCGCTTAACTGACTGAGCCATCCAGGCATCCCAATTTATTTTTATTGTAAAAATAATGAATGGTAAAAAAATTTTAATCACTAACAAGTAGAGAAGGTAAAATCAAATATGCCATTTTCTACCTGCTACAGAGTCAAATCGGTAAATTAAAAATTGGAGATAAGCTCCATTGAGTAGCTCAACATGGCCCACTTCATTTGATCTCATTTCTTAGATTTGAAATGTGAAAAGTTATCAAGAATTCTTCTCAGGCTTTCTCTGTTATGGTGAATCCTCACTGGGAATAAAAATAAGAAATTCAATACTTTGTGCAAATTCAGTATATTCTATTTCTTTCTAACTTAAAGTCATTGGAAAGAGTGGAATTTTCTAATCAATTTACTGTAATGGCATTGAGATAATTGTTTAGGTTATCAAAGAAAGCATAGAGTTTTATGTGGTTTCCCGCCACCAAAGATATCTGATACTCTGTAACTCTACATGTCATTACTCAGATGTCTTTAAGCTTAGTTACATGAAGAAGCCTCAGTTTCACAAACACCATTATTGTCATAGGCATACACATGTATATTATCAACAAATATGGTTGGCAATTTTTTTTTAATGTGTATTCATTTTTGAGAGACAGAGCACGAGCAGGGGAGGGGCAGAGAGAGAGAGGGAGACACAGAATCTGAAGCAAGCTCCAGGCTCTGCAGTGTCAGCACAGAGCCCCGATGCAGGGCTCGAACCCACAGACTACAAGATAACGACTTGAACCGAAGTTGGACACTTGACCGACTGAGCCCCTGGTTGGCAATTTTTAAATCACCATTTTCCAGGGTGTATTCACAACAGCATGTTGGAGCAGAAGATGAGAAGTCATACCTAAAGATCAGGAGAGGTGGTTTCTTTTGACCAAGCACTTCAGCAACACTTGAGAAAGTATCTGTAGTCACTGTATGGTTCATGGTTGGCTAATCCAATTTCAGGTAGAGCCAAAGAAGAAAGATAATTTGTGTTTGTTTGTTTATAGTAAGACTGACAAGAAAAAAAAAATTGTCGGTGGAGACTTTAAGGGTTACCTACTCTAATTGGAAAGACTCCACTTCTACAATATCCAGGCCAGGAACTCAGAATGTGCTTCAGTATTTTGAACTCTTTGTATTTCAGAGAAATGCATCCCATCTTGGGCTGCCCTGATCATTAAATTTCTTTCTTGTAATAAACCAAAATCCATTTCCTTTTTTGTTACCCAGTATCCTAAATCAATTTTATGAGACCATAGAATATTAAATTCCTCTCTATAAGACAGTCATTGAAATACTTGAAACAAACCTCATACACACTTTTTTTCCTCTAGGCTAAACATCTCCAGTCCCTCAAAACTCGTCCCTTCTCCATTCTGATTACTCCCCTCTCAACCTCTTCTATTTAGTGCATATCCTTTTGAGAGACACGTATCTACTTCTCTGCTTTTCAGAGTGGGAGGAGAAAGATCACTTCTTCTTTCTAAATATTACATTCTTATTTATAAAGCTTAATCTTGCATTTCATCTGGGTTTTTTTTTGCACTCACAGCTCATTTGAACTTCAATAATCCCAAATTTAAAAAGTAATTGATTTTCTTACATACTCCTATATCTTTATTATAGGCAGACATTTTCCCAAGCAGTTAATTCCATAACTTTTAACTTGTTGAAGTTATTTTTTCTGATACCTGACCAGAATTTCTTCCCCTGTATTATAAACTTACTTCTTTCTAATTATCTTTTGTATCCTTCAAAGTCACCTTAAGTCCTATTAAATCACCGAAACCTTTCCATCTCTGATTAAGGACTGCTGGATACTTTTAAAGCTTTCTTCATAAGTCCTATTTTCTATGCTTATCATAGCTTTCACTGCATACCTTCAGACTCTCTTTGATCTCTCCATACTCCCTAAAAATGTGAAACTCTAAATTAGATACTCTTAAATATAGTGTAACTGACAAAAGTTCATCTTTTCTGAGCAAGCTTCCCTATCTTTGTGCCTACCTGAGATGAATTTTATTTTGTCATATTTCTTCTATTAAATCAGAACTTACTGGAATGATTAAGAAAGTCTGGGAGATAAGCCCATCCACGTCCTCCCCTTATAGTTGGAGCATGGAATAGTTGTATGTTTCATTGTGAAAACATAGAATGAAAGGAATGGAGTCCATTTCTTTAAGAATTTTCCTGCAGCACCTGAGTGGCTCAGTCAGTTAAGCATCTGACTCTTGATTTCTGCTCAGATCATGATCTCACGGTTTGTGTGTTTGAGCCCCGCGTCGGACTCTGTGCTGACAGCTCAGAGCCTGGAGCCTGCTTCAGATTCTGTGTCTCCCTCTCTCTCTGCTCTTCCCCCACTCATGCTCTGTCTCTCAAAAATAAACATTAAAAAAAATTTTTTTAAACTAAAATAAAAATTAAAAAAAAAAGAATTTCCTCTTGACTTTAGAAGGGAAAATGCCAGAACTTTGGAGAGAAAGTGATCTTTGTTCTAGGCTGGTCCAGTGTCTTCCCTTCTCTTTATTGTCCTTAAGCTCCTCTTCTCCTTGGTCTGTGACAAATTAGTCACAAATTACAAAGAATTCTTAGTCTCTTTTTTAAATAATGAATACTAATACTTTAAGCAGAATCTTCCCCAATTATAGTTCCAGTGTTCTAGGTAATGATCTTTTCAATTTGCTACTACTATAGGTTCCAAGTCTCTTAAGTGTCTTACCATGCATTCTGGAAAAAGTTCTCTACCTTCTTAGTAGTGGCTTTTCATTACTGTCACATGAAGGGCTAGTGGGTACATAGATTATATTGGCCTTTGGCAGGAAGAAAACATCTAGGTTGAGTGATGCTCATAAAGCCATTCTCCATTCCTCTTTACTCCTTAGCTTCCAGTACCACAATGTTAAACATCCTTTTGTGACAGTACTGGGGCAGGTGGGTGTTGAATCATTTCATGCTTGCTTTTGTGAGGGGTGGATATTCTTCTGGTACAATGGTAACTTTCCCAACCTTGTAATTCAAGTATCCCTGAAAGATGAGAACTACAACTAAAGAGATCCCCATCACTGTTTCTCATCCTTTCTGTTCAGGTCCCTTAGATATCTATACTACTAAATATCAATACCTCCTAGGAGGTGATTTGGATTTTGATCCTTCTCTGGAGATGTCAACTCTCATGGCCCCTCCCTTTCCCTCATTTTCCACCTAGAATGTCCCACCTCTCTTCTTTCTCTAAATCTCTCTTGTCAGAGCACCTTGTTTTTAGTGGCCAGTTGTTTGCCCATGTGTGGGAGGATATGTTCAGCTTGGGACCTTGTGTTTCTGTAGTTACTTTTTTTTAAAAAAGTTTTCATGTTTTTTCACTTTTTTAGTTCAATTCAGCTGACCATTTTATTTACAAACATGTTTTACTGAAGTTATTTTTTAACATTAAAAGTGACTTTTTCATTTTAGGTAATTGTAGATAAAATTTAGATAAATTTTTCTTGTGATACTTCTTTCCTATCATTTGTTTTTAAAGGGGGGAATCACAGGTAATTTGAAGAGAATCATAAAGAAAGCCCAGATTCCGTTTTTATTCCATTGTACCCTAGATAAAGAGAAAATACCCTATACAAAGCCTCAGTGAAGACCTATCCTAACCATGTTCAAGAAGGAGCTATAAGGAAATATACCTATAAGGATATCCAGACAATCACAACACAGATATAAGATATAAGATTATCCCAAAGGTAACTCTCTTATAATGTTCCCAGGATTTTTTCAGTACCTCTTTGAATAGATTTGTGATCTAAAAGCCTGGGTCTGTGATTGAAATGTAATCAGATCCAGCCATGTTGGTTCTGTAACTTAATCTCTTAAAACTAAACTTAGGTAACAACTAAATAGTTTTGAACACTCTCCTTAAGAATATTTTTATGAGTGGCCATAATAATGTCCACATTACTAAAAATTTTAATGACTTTTTAATGCAAAATATACATGAGTGAATTGAGTCATCTTAGAGATCAAATTAATTTTCCTTCTTGGTTAAATCCATGTTTACTATATCCCATACCTGGAGATTAAAGAGAAGATGGCTGCAGCCAGGCTTATCTCAAAAGTTGATGGGACAGGGATGTGACCATGCTTCCCCTCTAAACATGGATCTGGTGATCAGGACCCTAACCACAGAGCCTGTCTTCTAAGCCTTTTTGGAGTGAGAAGTAGTTTTATTATTGAAATTGTTGAATGGGTTGATTTCAAGAATTCTATATCTTGTAAATAAATTAGTCTTCTACCTTCAGTTCTTTATTTAATATATTTTGCCAAGGCGGGACTCCAATATCATTTCATGTTGCTGGAATCCAAACAATGAATACTTTTCAGAATGTCATATTAGGATTTCTAATTTTTTTCATGTATAAATATGAATAGAGTATGTATTTTTGAGAGTACCTTTCCCAGTACAGCACTCCTAAGATTAAGGGATAAAGTATTTTTTAAAAGTCTTTTTTTAAGCATAACTGGCTTTACAGGAAACTTACGGGAATTTGTGGAAGCCAGATAGGAACTGTAGGCCACAACATCATCTGGATGGACCTATTCATACTGGTGCTAGTTATCCCCAAGTATATAACAGGTAGTTTAGAATCTAGTTTTAGAGTACTGGTTTTAACAGGTCACCAGTGTGGCATTCAGGAAAGGACTGGAACACAAGTATAAGCTGTATGATCAGAGACCTAGAATAAATCCAGGACTTTCAAAGGGAAACCCTCTCAGCAGAAAAACTAGGATGAAATCTGTCTCATTAAAAGAAGAGGTGGAGGGGCGCCTGGGTGGCTCAGTTGGTTGAGTAGTGGGCTCTTGATTTCAGCTCAGGTCATGATCCCAGGGTTGTGGGGATAGGGCTCCATACTGAGTGTGGAACTTTCTTATGATTCTCTCTGCCCCTCTGACCCTCTCCCCAACTCTGTCTCTCTTTCAAAAAAAAAAAAAAAAAGAGGTGGAGATACATGCCTGTCTGAGCTTTGATCTGGTTGTAGCAGAATCAATAGAAGTAAATTCTCTCCTGATATTTCTGTCCACAAGTCCACATGCATGCATATTTGGGGCCAGATGTCATATTATCTGCATGAATTCAAAAACACTGACTCTGAAAGGTAATTTTAAGTAGTCTCAGGTTAGTAGTTTCTGTAGGTGCCTGGCATAGACAATTACAGATTCTCTGAAGGAATGCACTTTAAGATCTCATCTCATAAACCACTATAGAGAATGTTCTAAGGAATATGAGCTAATATATATATTTTTAAGTTAAGCAAACTAAGAAAACAAATCACTATGAGTAACAGCCAGCATAACAATAAACTACAGAAACAGACCTGTAAAGATTCCAAATACTGGAATTTCCAGGTAAAGAATTTAAATTAAATATGTGTAATATGTTTAAGAAATAAGAGAGGGTTTTCATTGTATGACAAAGGAAAAAGAATATCAGAATTTGATTAGGTAGGTCTAAAAAAAAAAGAACCAAATAAGATTTCTAGAAATGAAAAATATAATAATTGAAGTTAGAAAGTTAGTATAAAGGTTAAACAAAAGAGCCAATCTTCATAAGAAATAATAAGCAAAATGAAAGTTAATTCTTAAAAACTTATGCAGGATGCAGCACAGGATAAAAACATGAAACAGATTTAAATGGACATGGAGAGTGGAGAATGTGCAACATGAACTTGAATTCTAGAAGATTATTATGGGCAGAAAGGGAGAGAGGCACCAAAGAGATAATATGGCAAAAGAGTTTCCAGAGTTAATGAAAGAACCAAATCCCTAAGTCCTGAAAATCCAGTGAAAGTAAAGCAAGGTAATAAAAACAAAACCACATCTAGACACATCATAATAAAGCTGCAGAATACCAAAGAAAAGACAAGGTGTTAAACATAACAAAAGAGGAAATAAGGACTATCCACAAAAAAATAACAATTAGATAAGCAACAATGAAACACAGAAAATTAAGTGTGCCTTTCAACTGTTCAGAGAAAATAAAACCTGTAATTACATATACAATAAAGCAGTCCTTTTAAAAAAGAGGGTATACTAAGGATATTTTCTCACAGATAGAGTTTACTACTAACCAACTTTCAGTATGACAAAGGATATACTTCAGGAAAATGAATATGATTTTACAAAGGTCTAAGATAGAAGAAATGATGGTGAATAAATAAAGTGCACACGAAGCCATGTCTATGCATATATTCACTGTGCAAAATCGAGAGAGAGAGAGAGAGAGCAGGGGAGGGGCAGAAAGAGAGGCAGATCAAGGATATGAAGCAGGCTCCATGCCGACAGCAGTGAGCCCCATGTAGGGCTAGAACTCAGAACCGTGCGATCATGATCTGAGCTGAAGTTGGATGCTTAACTAACTGAGCCCCCAGGTGCCCCTAGGATGTAACATTTCTTAAGTAACCACTGAAAGAATAGAAATAGAACACATAATTTAAAAGCTATTAGAGGGAAGACAGTGAAATGAGGGAGTGAAAGTCAATAAATTCAAGAAAAGGGAAATACAGCAAGGAGAAGAAACAATATATGAGACAAGTCGAAAAATAATGGCAAAAATCAGTAGAGATTTATCAGAAATCACAATCTGTAAATACACAAACCTTGCCACTTTAAAACGACAGTCATCACAATGAATTTTTAAAAATTCTAGCTGTATGATGATTATAAAAGATACACCTAAAAATGGAAAGATTGTTTTTTTAATCTTGAAAGCAAAGAGTGGAAAAATAGACTGGAAAGCCACTAAATGAAAAGAGCTGTGGATATATTTGATAAAATATATTTGATAAAAACTTTAAGACAAAATATTACTTAGCGATGAGAAAGCCTACCACCTATTGATTAAAGGTTTAGTTTATCAAAAAGTTGAACAATCTTAAGCATGTAAACACTTTGTAACATAAATTTTTCTAATGTTTATTTTTGAGAGAGAGAAAGAGACAGAGCGTGAGTGGTGGGGGAGCAGAGAGACACAGAATCCAAAGCAGGCTCCATGCTCGGAGCTGTCAGCAGAGCTTGGGCTGTTCAACGCAGGGCTCGAATCCATGAGCCGTGAGATCATGACCTGAGCCAAAGTAAGACGCTCAACCGACTGAGCCACCCAGGCACTCCAACACCTTGTAATATAGACTCAAATTAGATAACATAAAAATTGATCCATCAAAGTGGGAGGTTTTAAGGTGACTCAATAATGGATAGATCAAGAAATATTGTAATGTATGCTTGCTAATTTTATTTTCCTAAGGAAACAACTTTTGACTTAGATGATACTTCCTATATGTCTTTCCTTTCTATTTCATTATATTCTATACTTGTCCTTTATTATCATCTTTCTTATTCTTTATTTGGCCTTACGAAATTCAATACAGTACAGAATAAACCCAAGACATTAATAAACCCAAGCATTAAGAACCAGTTTGTAAGCAATTAAGAAGTAAATGGATGTAGGGGCGCCTGGGTGGCTCAGTCGGTTCAGCGTCCGACTTCGGCCTAGGTCATGATCTCTCAGTCCATGAGTTCAAGCCCTGCGTGGGGCCCTGTGCTGATGGCTCAGAGCCTTGGACCCTGCTTCCGATTCTGTGTCTCCCTCTCTCTGACCCTCCCCCATTCATGCTCTGTCTCTCTCTGTCTCAAAAATAAATAAACAAACATTAAGAAAAAATTTAAGAAGTAAATGGATGTAGGCATTCTATATTATTTCTTGTTATGAAATGAGACTGTTGTTTACATATAGATAATATACACTATGCACAAAAGTATTTGTAACAAAATTATACTCCTATAGAATTGTCAAAGCCCTATAGAGTAAAATCACCTTGGTGGTACTTTTTCCTGATCGCATTTAATTCTTAAAGACTCTTATAGTGAAGCTTAGGTAATTCTCATGATTATTTGTTCAAATGAATCAACTAAAGCCTCTTATTGTTTTGGTTTGGTTCTTTGGAAATGCTTTTTGCCCTGGAAGGATTTCTCTTTGGTCTGACTCTAAAACTTTAAACACCTTTCTCAAAATCTATTTCAAAGTAAGAGAAACTGCCTGGCTGAGATTGCTGCAATCCATCATGGGAACACCAGATGTCTTGAAATACCACCAGCAGTGAAGATCTTTATTTTCTAAAGCTTACGAGGTGTCTTTGAAACCCATGACAGATAGCAAATGATTGGATGACATGTGTTTGTGTATTTTGTGGTCACAGTTGAAGCTAAAATTCCCCCTCTGAAGTTAAGGTGAGAGGTGAATTCCACCTGGATAGTTGAGAGCCATTATTGATGACAGAGGGTGACAGTGTCAGAGCAAAATTTTTCGTGGTGTTAAGACATGCATGGAAGAAGAAGTTGCTTTTTAGGGAAAAATTGGATAGATCCCGTGAAATAACAACACTAAGAGTGGATAGCAGTGCTCAATAGTGACCATCAAGAAACACTCATTTCAAAACGTATCCTTGGAATCCAAGCATGTTCTTTCTGATAAGGTCTCATTACCTAGAATCCCCACCTAGGTAACTCAAGAAGAGCCAACCTACCTAGAGATGCTCTCCTGGAAGAGGGTGCAGTAGGCCTAATGTCTACAAAGGACTCTGGATTAATTATCAACAGAAGCATTTTGCAAATTGCCATAAATCTATCTTTATTCTCTTCATATTCTTGTGTTTCTTTTCTTTTATGGGTTTTTAAAAATAATTTATTTGAAGTCCTTCTTTCAAGCAAGAGGTAAAAGTATTCTCTATTCTTTGAGCTTTCATTTGCTACTGGACCAGCATGTGGCTCAGCTTAGTTATTGGTTCCAGTACCTCTGGGTTGTTTAGAAATCAGCAATTTCTAGCAGTTTTCTAGGATGTGATGCTTTCCTGACAATGCAGAGAACAAACCACAGTGTAACATACCGTGAGAGGATTGCCCCATAGTAAGTTTAATGTGACCATACATCCCAGCTTGCCTAAGACTGAACCACATTATGTCCCATGTCCTGGAATAATTATTAAGAGCAAGACTCTCAAAAGGGTTTCTAGATGATGGGATACCTGACTCTAGCACACAGATCAGAATTTCTGGAAATGTAATACAAGGGGTTTCCCAGGCTTTATCACAGCATATAATCACTCCCCGGTACTCTGTTCAAGGGCAATAACATGGCTAAAGGCCATCTCTCATCAGCACACAGAGACTGTGCTCTGAGTAGAACAAATGAACAAACTCCACTCTTCCTGCTTCTCCTCATTAGTCCTCCAATGGAAAGAGTGTTCTGCACTTGAATTTCTAGAGAGGTGTACAGCAGAAATTGTTTTTGGAGTCTCTCAGGGTCAGGAGATTGAATTAGCGACAGAAGAATGTTTCCTAATCCGTATTTTTGAAAAAGGGGGGCATTTCTAAAGGACTTTATATGAAAGCATGGACACTTCCACATGTGATGTCTATAACTAAAGCCTGTTGTGGGTTTGAATTTTAATCCACATCCTCCGATTTGGAGGAAGTAATACATCTTCATATTTTCTGTGACTCAGTCTGTTTTAACATTAACTACCATTGGTGAGGAGGAAAAAAACATCACACCGATTGTACTTGGGGTTCTCCCCTACCTTTAGAGCTATGCCATGGCTCTAAGGGTCAGAGATGGCACAGAGGTTCTATGGTCATAGTCATGGGTGACCAGGAGAAGGCATTTCCATTGAATTACCTGTCTGCATGGCTCTTGCTTGGCCATTAGCTCTCAGCAGCTTCTGATGCCATGTTTGGGGTACGGTTATATTCTTTCAGTTGCTTGCAGACTCTCCTGCCTGAATGCACAGTGATGGCATTAGCAAGAAGCAGAGCCAGAATCTTCACTGCTCTGAAGTCCATTGTTGTTTCTTTCCTTCTCTTACCTCTTCCCAGCCTGGGAGGAATTTCTTTCTTGCTTGGAGCAGGAAACAAGTGCTACTTTTTCACGTGGGTTATCCAAGGCTCTGCATATACTAAAAAAAAAAAAAAAAAATCTTTCTTCCTTATACCTCTTCTGTTAATTACTCCTGTTAAAGTTTTAAGCTTTGGCTAAATAAAAGCCAGAAAGACTTGCAAGCTAATTCTGCACTGGCCCTGCCACTGTTCCCCCACCAAGGCAATAAAATAGCAGAAGTGGAAGGAATAGGAAAAGATAACAGGGAGAGAATAAAGAATTTCAAAATAGTAGCTAGCCATAAAAGCCAACAGGAAATGAAAATCAAATAATGTAAGCAAGTGCTTCTTATAGTAACTTTTTTAAAATATTTATTTATTTTTGAGAGACAGCACAGGAGAGGGGCAGAGAGAGAGGGGGATAGAGGATCTGAAGCAGGCTCTGTGCTGACAGCAGAAAGCCCGATATGGGGCTCAAACCCACGTACCAGGAGGTCATGACCTGAGCCGAAGTGGGGTGCTTAACCAACTGAGCCATCCAGGTACCCCCATGTAGTAACTTTGATGTAGATGCTTCAGGGAAGCATTCTTTGACTACTGTAGAGATCTCCTTTATGGCTTCAGGTAGTAAGTACCTGGATTCTTCTTTTTTACAAATGCTTCACTAGAATTGTTTAACACTGGACTATAGATGGTATTGTGTTTGGCCCACACAACGTTTTATTTTTTAAGAGATTCTTTTTTTTTTTTTTTTTTAATTTTTTTTTTCAACGTTTTATTTTATTTTTGGGACAGAGAGAGACAAAGCATGAATGGGGGAGGGGCAGAGAGAGAGAGGGAGACACAGAATCGGAAACAGGCTCCAGGCTCCGCGCCATCAGCCCAGAGCCTGACGCGGGGCTCGAACTCCCAGACCGCGAGATCGTGACCTGGCTGAAGTCGGACGCTTAACCGACTGCGCCACCCAGGCGCCCCATGGCCCACACAACGTTTATAAAAATTTGAGTCAGTTGGGGACATTTTAAAAAGTGAGAACAGTTCACGTAAAAGTGTGGTATTTCAGCTCCTATTAAAAATCATATCTGGACTGCCTCTCTCTGGGCTCCTCCCCTGCTCACACTCTCTCTCAAAAATAAATAAACATTAAAAATTTTTTAAAAAAGAAAAAGAAAAAAAAAGGAGGCACCTGGGTGGCTCAGTCAGTTAAGCATCCGACTTCTGCCCAGGTCATGATCTCACTGTTCTTGAGTTCGAACCCCACATTGGGCCCTGTACTGACAGCTCAGAGCCTGGAGCCTGCTTCAGATTCTGTGTGTGTGTCTCTCTCTGTCTCTCTCTGTCTCTCTCTCTCTCTCTCTCAAAAATAAATATTAAAACTTTAAAAAGGAAGGAAGGGGGGCGCCTGGGTGGCTCAGTCGGTTGAGCATCCGACTTCGGCTCAGGTCGTGATCTCACGGTCCGTGAGTTCGAGCCCCGCGTCGGGCTCTGTGCTGACAGCTCAGAGCCTGGAGCCTGTTTCAGATTCTGTGTCTCCCTCTCTCTCTGCCCCTCCCCTGTTCGTGCTCTGTCTCTCTCTGTCTCAAAAATAAATAAACGTTAAAAAAAAATTAAAAAAAAAAAAAGGAAGGAAGGAAGGAAAAAAAGAAAGAGAAAAAGAAAGAAGAGAAGAAAAGAGAAAAGAAAAGAAAAAAGGAAAGGAGAGGAGAGGAGAGGAGAGGAGAGGAAAGGAAAGGAAAGGAAAGGAAAGGAAAGGAAAGGAAAGGAAAGGAAAGGAAAGGAAAGGAAAAATCAGATGTGGCAGGAGGTAGGCCTGGTTGATAGCAGCCATCCCATACTCTACCCCAAGTTTGTCTGCCCTTGGCACAGAAAAGCCAGTCACTGAGACATCCAATATGCAGCAAGGAAAGGATTTATTCAAGAAGCAGCCCAATGAGGAAATGGGAGATCAAGCCTCAGATCAGATCCACCTCCCTGAAGAAGGAGAGGCCTGTAAAGGCAAGTGGAAAGAAGTCTGGATATAAAGCTGCAGCTGTGCTCAGTAGTCCTGTTAACCCCTTGGTTAGCAGTTCCATTCCCTCCTATCTTTTAATCATTCCTCATTCCTGAGGGAATTGGGATGATGCCCACTCTCGTCACTTCTGCTGAAATGGGCAAGAATCAGGGTTAGAGGAATGAACCTTTCTACACTCATCTGGAAATAGTCTCTAGTTCCACATTGAAACTCAACATTCTGCATCACCAAAATTTTTGTACTTAAGTTAATAGTTCTCATACAACATTTTTTAATCCTAGTAAGACTGACCTAATTCCTCAGAGAATCCTGAAAAACAGTCTTGAGTCTAGGGCCTTAGGGGAACTTTACTGTAACCAAGTAGCTTGTTGTCTTATTTTGTAATATACATGCAGTATGATGAATTACCTACTACACAAACATCTCTTTGTCCTGCTATAATATAATCTAAAGCAATTGTATTATTTAAAACTACTCTGGCCAAAAAGTCTAAGGCCTTTTGTTCAAGGCCTTAAATATCAAAAGCCAGTTAAATATTCATATTTCCAAGGGAAATATTTATAGAAGTCACAGGTTATTAGTTACTTACTGATTGATTTCTTTGGACCAACTCTCCTAAATAGTAGTTTCAGGTCCATCTGAGGCTTGCTGGTCTGAGCAGGGTTCTGTTCTTTCTGATTTTCTCCTTGCAGCAAGGTGGAGGGAATCTGTGGACTCTTGTGGAACCAGCTTAATTTGAGCATGGTGAATCCATGGCTCAATTCCCTTTAGTGTTGCTGAAGAATTGGTGATCAGTAATACCTCATAAGGTCCTATCCAGTGAGGTTGGAGTTGGTCCTCTGGGTGCTTGCTTTTCTAGATCTGTAATAACACCAAGTCTCCAGGTTGCAGGCGGTAAAAGGGGCACGTTTGTAGGGTACATCAACTTGTTGGAAGCAAACTTATATAACAGAGTGTTTCCCAAAGGTCAAACGCACCCAGTAGTATCCAAATCTCTAATGTAAGCCCCATCAGGAGCTCCTAAATCTTGAAAAGAGTGTAGAAAGGGTCTTCCTTATAATATTTATAGAGACTTAGACCAAGTCTACTTCTAGTTTACATTCTTACCCAGAGCAAGGCAACTGGCGAGGCCTTTTCCCAAGTTCAGTTGGTTGCTTGAAAGTTTTTTGACAACTACAAGGCCTTCTCTGCATGGCATGGAAAAGTTTCAGTGTAACTTGTAAATGTATCTACAAATACTAGCAAATATTCTGCCATCATGGTAAAGTCTATCTGCCAGGCTTCACTAGGTTTGCTGTCTCCAATTGGTGTATCTTTGAGTACTGGTGTGTGCCCAATCTTAGGATTGTTTTAGCACAATTGCCACATTTTTTGGACTCTGTTTTTTAAAAAGTTTTTTTATATTTATTTTTGAGAGAGAGAAAGACACAGAGAGTGAGCGGGGGGAGGAGCAGAGAGAAAGAGGGGGAGACACAGAATCTGAAGCAGGCTCCAGACTCTGAGATGTCAACACAGAGCCCAATGCAGGGCTTGAATTTATAAACTGTGAGATTGTGACCTGAGCTGATGTCTGATGCTCAACGAACTGAGCCACCCAGGCACTCTGGACTATCTTTTAAATAGTTCTCTGAAGATTGGGACCAACAGTATATTTCTGGATCCACTGGGGAGTGGTATCTTGCCCATAATTGGTGCTTTGGTGAATATGACTATTTTTTCCAAAAGATATTCTGGGATTAGGATTATTTCTTGTTCATTATATTTCCAGCCAGCTTTAGTGCCATCATGGTGTCCAAATCTCCTTTCTTTAGCTCTTCTTTATGTCTAGTTTTAAAGCCATTATGAGTCTTTGTGTTGGAGTGTTTGTATTGAGGGTCCCAAACTGTTTCCCTGGGCAAACAGTCTGATTTCTCGTGCCCTCAGCGGTGGACAATAGCTGATGGGTCACCACTGCATCTGGCGGTTCACTGTCCTCGATCCGTAAAACTGCTCCCATCCATGAATAGCTCAATGTCTGGGTTTTCCAGTGGCAGGTCCATCAAATCAGGACAGCTGGAATAAACTTGTTCTGGTGATCTTTCTGAGTGGCCCACATGACAACAGGTAAAAGTGAGCTATTTTGGCAATTTTCTCTGAAATTTACCTCAAGTTCTCCAGCTTCAGTTTACAGGGCTTTTGGGGGAAAAAAAAGAACAATTTTAGTTCTCAATGATTTCAAGTCAAGAGAATGGGAAAAAATTAGCAACTTTATTCTGGGGACTCATAGCCAGGTATTGGAGGAAATCAAAAGAATTCAGGATCCAGCCCAGTTTTATAAATGAACAACAAATACTCAAAGACAGTTGATCAGAGCTAGAATCTAACATCCACAGAGGGGGTTACAGAAACATAATCTCTCTAAAATCACCCTCATTTCCACCAAATATAGGCAAATTAATACTAATTCATTTATAAAATAAGTCCAGTTTAACAAACTTGACCTAATTATTTATAGAAGTGCAGCAAGAATAGTGATTGGTGATTTAGGTTGTTCTCGTTTTTTAATTTTTTTTAATGTTTATTTATTTTTGAGACAGAGAGAGACAGAGTGCAAGCAGGGGAGGGAGACACAGAATCCAAAGCAGGCTCCAGGCTCCTAGCTGTCAGCAGAGAGCCCGACGTGGGGCTTGAGCTCACAAACCTCAAGATCATGAACTGAGCCAAAGTTGGAAGCTTAACTGACTAAGCCACCCAGGTGCTCCCCCCACCCCTTTTTTTAAATCTGCTTTGCTGGAACTTTTCATAAGAAATTGGAGATTGAACTTTTAACAGCCTCAAGGCTAAGAGCGAAGTCAAATACTTTCCATCGGACTTCACCTACAAACCTAAAGATTTGGGTAAGTTCCTCGCTCTTTAAGGTCCCCAGAATCTTCTGAGGTACCTGCACTTGCCAGGAAGGAACTTTCTTTGCTTACCTGGTAAGGCCACGGAAACCCTGTAAGCAAAGTACCAGGCCAATTTTCCCAAGGAGCTTCATTGGGTCCATAAAGTCAACCTTAGTTCCTCAAGGTTGTCTGGTCGTATCTGATTCTGTGCATGTCAACCTCAAATAGGACCTTGCAGTCAAAGCCTTGGTAACAAAATGTTTCCACTTGTGTCCTGCCATAAGGAGAACAGATTCTTATTGAACTCATGCGAATAAATACATCTCAGGATACTCACTGAGAGTTTCTGAATTCTGTATGGGTCAGGTAGGGACATAAAGATAAATGTTTCACATTTGCTTACAAAGGAATATTTAAGTCACAAATAAAGAGAAAAAGTTTTCTTCTTGTAGAAGGGCAAACATTGGAGAACCAGGAGTGTTTCAAACACGAGTCATAAAAAATTATAATCATCTTCCTCAGTTCATTCAGTTTCATGTTACTGATTTTTGTTCCGTTTGAATATAGTTTTCCCATTAGTTCAGAAAATTCTTAATTTGATGATCTTAAAGGTATGAGACATATTTGTCATTACAATGCAATTGACAAGGAAACCCTATGACATACATACACTTCAATAATCAGAATTCAAATGATGACATTATACATATCAAAGACTTATAAATTTTATATAATTTCTGGAATAGTTATAGCACTTACTCATAAAATATAACCTAAGAAGATTCTATCATGACTTATTTGACATTGCTTCCCATATAATTTGACATACCAAGCAAATAAGCCTGGTTACTCAAAAAGACTTTGTTTATAAGTTGAATTTGGGGAAGTTTGTCAGAAATATCTCAAGGTTTTAAGCACATAAACAGGATTACAGATAGAAAAATCAAATTCTAGTCTTATACTGGTGTACTTCTGATATTAAAACTCATTCATTCCAACAAGGTGAAATCTTTTAAAAATTATGTGGTTCTTCCCTTTTTCCTCCCTGCCATATACTTATTGAGACAAAGACATACAGGGCACTGCCTGGATCTGAGTTCTGGTGGTGATGCTGTGATGTGCTGACCAGAATCCCCATAAGGAAAGAAAGGCTCTTAGCTATAAGGATTCTGCCAACAGCTCTCATCTCTCAGATGCCATCATGGATCGCCTTGACTGAAGACAGCGGCCTTGCCCAGGTTGTGCCCTCTTCACAGGTGGTCACATCAAATGACCATTCAATATGAGGGTGTAAAAGCCCAGCCCTTTAGCCACAATTTAGGATGGTTCTGAAGGGTAATCTAACCTTTGGGACTCCTCGGAGAATCAGCCAAGGCTTCTGTTGCTACTGTATCACTGCTCAGCTTCTGCCTAATCTCGCTCTCTTAGTCTCCCTTGTTTTTCCCAAGTGGTGATCACTCCCTAATAAGCTTCTTTACATAGCAATCTTCATAATCTTAGTCCAGACGATGCACAAAATTCCTTTCCAAAGATTCCCTCCTCAATGTTCTACAACTTTCCTTTTTACACTTAGATTTTGTCCTGTTTTTCCTCTTTAAAGAATTAGTCTCACTTTCCTTGCATAGTGAGTTGTTTCCAGTAGTCTTAATTACACTTATTAGAATTATTCCTAATTTTTTTCCCAAAAAAACAAAACAAATGGACAAACAAAACAAAGTAGAAACAGACTCATAAATACAAAGGCAAAAGTGGTGGTTGAAAGACAAATGCCATAGGGTTTATTCTTTTCTGACAAATTTTTCAATGAAGAACATAAACTTACCTGACTTTTCGTAAATAGAGGCAGAACAAGAATTCTACATCCAATGCTAGCAACTCTAAAGCTACTTACTTTAATTAAACCAACAACCCTAAATTAGTTTTAATATAGACCAGATCACATGAACTTGAAAACCACTTGGATTAGTTTCCATTTTTCTGAATTTTAGAATGCCCACTTCTTAGAAGTGTTTGCCTTTAAACCAACTAAATAGAACTTTTACAAATTAATTTTAACAATACCACCCAGAGGTGGAGAAAATATCTCACAATTACAACACACATGGACACATATATAGAAATATACAAACAAGAAGCAAACAAAATCTTAAAGCCTTTGCTTTACTAATATTTGTGGAAAGGATATTAAAGGCTCAATTTCCAAATATCTCCCTTTTATAAAACAAATCTAATTGTAAGATGGTATTATGATGTATGGATTGGTTAGTTATTTTTCTCCAGAGTCTAATGAGTACTGTGGCCAAGTAGTATTACAAAAAAAAAAAAAAAAAAAAAAAAAAATCCTTTTTTTTTCCTTTTCTTAGGTTAGTAACTAAACATGGCCCAATTTTGGAGAATACAGACAAAAGGGCTGCATGTGAGAATTAAATTATCATTTCCCATTTTCCCATAGAACACAGTTGGTTTTATTCAAAAGCTGTAGCAACAAATAAACTAAATGAAGCCCAAAGTACCACCTGTAGGGTTGGTTCACCTCCCCCAAGGTTCAGGCTTCACCAACGGAAACTAACATCTTCCTAGTTTCTAGTTCCTCCCTAAAAGTCAGAGCTTTACCAACTGAACTAAACAGCTTCCTAGCCAACCTTTTTACTTTTTTAATTTTTTTTAAATTTTTTTAATGTTTATTTATATTTGAGAGAGAGAGAGACAGAGTGCAAGTGTGGGGAGGGGCAGAGAGAGAGTGAGACAGAATCTGAAGCAGGCTCCAGGCTCCGAGCTGTCAGCACAGAGCCCAACACGGGGCTCGAACTCACACATCATGAGATCATGACCTAAGCCTAAGTCAGACGCTTAACCGACTCAGCCACCTAGACACCCCCCACCCCAGCCAAACTTTTCTTAATTAAGCCAGAAAAGGAGGCTAAGAGAAGCAAAACTTCCTTTTTTGGAGGCAACCCAATGGGAGGAAGAAATCTAAGAAAGCCAGAGCAAATGGAAGGAAGAAATAAGCTCCCAACATGCCATTACACATGAAGCACTCACCCAGAGACATCTGTCCAAACCCAAACCCATTTCCTTGCCAAAAAGGTTAAATTAAGCACTAAGGTTGATGGCATCCAGTCAGAGTGGGGCCCTGAGGACAGTCCCTGAGACAAAGAACCTAGGCGGTTGCTTGGACTTGTCACAGGATTCCCATTACCAGCTGGCATGGATGAACCATGGGCAAAGAGCTCCTGGCTGGCTCCCCAAATCTGTAATTGAATTCATATTTATCTGCCCAACATGCAGCAAAGCCAATCACTGAGACACTGAGTATGCAGCAAGGAAAGGGTTTATTCAAGAGGCAGCCAAATGAGATGAGGAAGCAAGCCTCAAATCTGCCTCCCTGAAGGAGGAGAGTCAGGGAAATTTAAAGGCAAACGAAAAGAGGTCTGGGTAAGAAGTTTCAGCTACACTTATTAGTCTGCAGCTGGCCTATGAGTCCCATTAACCCTTTGGTTACTGGTTTCAATCCCAAGAAGTGAACTGTACCCCCCCGCCCGAGGTAAGACGGGCACCCTTCAGCTGGTCACAATCCATCTGCTTCTTATTCAGTAGGCATTTGAGTGTGTGAGCCCTCCTCTGAGTTTGTATGATTTAAGTTCTATGATGTCAAAGATTGGCTCTCTTCTGTTCATTACAACAAACACCATGTCTAGCACGTATTAGGACTCCACACATATGTCTAGAACGAAGAGATTCAAATCCTGTCTCCCACCTCCCCCCAAAATCTGTAACATTTAATCTGTATTCAACTCTACTTTATTCCTCCTCAAAAAAAAAAAAAAAAAAAGATTTGATGTGCCCACATGACAACTTTATTCTGCCACTTACCTGCAGGATATAATGTCAGTTGGCATAAGTTCTATCTTCAGTGGTCTCATGTCAGAGGACGTAAGACAGAGGATATAGTCACATGGCCTTCTTGGCCTCCCTGAGTCACCCTATCCAGACCCAGAATTGCTTTCTAGACATCCACACCACCACCACCACCACCAAATGCCCTGGCTGTCTCTGTTACTCTCCTCATCTCGAATCCGAGCTCCGCGAGAGGAGAAAGAATTCTTATTCCATTGTGCTACCAAGCCCAATACAGAAAAAGGCACTCAGTATATGTGTATGGAAATAAAAGGGCAGCAGCCACTCTTATTTGAATCCCAGATAACTCTCAGGAGTACAGTTCCAGGGCATCAAAATATACTTTGCTTCAGCTTCCTTTATCTTGCCCAGTGCCCCAAGCTGTTTTGCAAAATCATCTGTTCCTTTTGTACCATCTACGTCACTCTTTTCCCTTCTTTCCAGTTTCCGGTCTTCTCTAACTATTCCTAAGAAAATATAAGTACTTCATATTAACTACATTTACTGTGAAAGAGTCTGCCCAGTTTTCAAATGAAAAATAAATATTTTAACTGTTCGTGGCATTAATTCAATAAGCATTTGATGAGTTGCTTTTATTGGCAAGGTACCAAGCAAGGTGTTAGGGGTAGAAAGGTGATTGAGGCGGGCAGCCCACATTGTCTAAATGAGGCCACAGTGATCTAGCCCAGGGGACTTGATGAACTCGGGGAACTCTCCCCACAAACTAAATAAAGGTACAACTTTTCCTGTCTGGTGAACTGCTAAGGGCTTATGATAAGTTTCCTAGACAACTTGAACCAAAGCCAGCTTCCCAGGGCTTTGGGCTATCTTCTAAAGCTGGCATGGGCAGATATTTTCTATAGACTACCATTTCCCTCCAGACATCCCCTTTTTCCCATATCAATCCCATTATTTCTGTCCAGCTGTCCCTCTCCTTCCATCTCAACTAGGTGCCTTTTGCAAAGATCGCATTTTTTCCTGATGTGTACAAGTTGGGATTTGTTCACTGCCCACGCTCTCTGTCACTGAGCAAAATCTGTTAAATGAGATAATTTATGTACCAACACCCTGCACAAGGCAGACACGTGAATGTTACCTCTCTTCTGTCCCCTTTCTCAAAATGCCATGGCTGAAAATGCTTTTCTGTCAAATGGAGCACTCACATTCTGAGACATGTTTTTGTTACCATTTCTTTCCCCCTCACCATCTTTGCTGAGACTGTCAAGTGTTCCAATTAATGCCAAATCCCTTTCCCTAGATAAGGGGGGAAAAAAAGAGGCCTGATGACTATAACCAACTCATGAAGACAGTTTTCTGAGCTTATAAAAGAAATAACAAAAAGAAGTTGAATTTTGTCTGCACTATTTCATCTTTTGGTCACAAAGCCTTTCTTCAGTGATAACAGAGTATGCACTTGGTTCTGTTTTGGGGTTTTTTCCTTGACAGCCCTATGTCAGGTTTCCCCCAGGTATCCATGTGGGTGGCTGAGGGACTTCTCCAGAGACTGTAGATGAAACAGCTCTCTGAAGAGAGATGTGTGAACGAAGCCCACAGCCCATTCGAAGTACAAGATCCTAATGAGTCCTCTCAATTTTAGGAAGCATATTAATCTAAAAGGTGCCCGAGCCAGAAAACAGAATTTTCTCAACTGAGAGAGTTAAAAATAGTCTTTGTTCCAGACAAGAGAGACACTCTTCTCCCTCTTGGCATATAAATCATTTGCCAGCTCCACACAGGGAGGACACCTACTCATGAACACTGCCTCTGGCTCTTGCCAGAGACAGAGTTGTTTCAAGAATAACAGCATAAATTCCTATCGCCCAGTTCCACCGGGACCACAACGTAATGTATTTACCTCACATTCTGTCAAGACGTTGAACGGTCAGATCCGAACAAAGAATTTGATACTGGATCTGATTGCTTCATTATGTGTGACTCTCATCAACTTACGCAATAATGCTACAGTATCACTTAGAACTTGACACAGACTCACCGGTTCAGGGGGAGATGCCCTACGGTGGACACCTGCTGACTCTCAAAGTGATTAAATCTCTCCCGGGGATGACACTTCCCAGTCCCGGAAAATTCCTTTTCCATTTATTATGTTTCCACTGTCTTTCAACCTGTCTTCATTTACTAAAATCCAGCCAAAGAAAATCAGAGTGCAGGAAAAACTATACTTCTGGTTGAAATCCCTTAAATTTGTCGGAGCATTGGTAACTCAATAGCAGGTAGGAGAAAAAAGCATGCCTTAGTTATTTTGCCTAGTAATTGAATCAGCTACTTGCCCTCTTTTTTTTCCCCCTCTTTTTTTTCTTTTCCTTTCTTTACTTTTCTTCCCTGTCTTTCCTTTCTTTCTTTTTTTTTTCCCTTCCAATTAGGTAAACTAAGGTAGATCTTTGCCTCTCCAAGTGTCTGCAAACTAAGTGATAGGAGAAACTAATAGTGTTAGGATCTTGGTCTTTTAAAAAATCAGCGAGCCTTTGTGCTGCCTTTACGGCAAAATACATGAATGCAAGGAGGTTTTACCTTATTATGAAGTTATTTTCCCACGTTGAGCTTAGAAAGTACAGAGGATCAGACCAACTCCACTATCTCTGGGATTAAGTCAAAGATTCCCTATCTGATCCTGGTATTATATTAATAGGGTGAAAGAGGATTCGGGAAAATATAGAATTCTGAGCTTATAAAAATCAATCTCCTGAGGCTTTGGCCTGAATAAAGACCATGGCCTGAGGCCCAAACTGTACCCAGCCCTTAGAAATGCCCTTGTAACAATTCAGGGTTGAATTTTTAAGACGTTAAGTTGTCTGCTTTCAGAGAGAAGAAGGCGGGGGGAAAAAAAAAAAAACGCCTACTTTACATTTGAAAAGCTCACTTTCTGAAACGGCTGGTTCCCCACTGGGAGAGCCTCGGATGGGGCTGGCAGAGGATTTGTAAAGGCATCACTCTAATAAACTTGCAGACAAGATAAATGCTGCTTTAAATCTGAGGCCTCTTCTTTATCTTAAAATCTGTAAGTTGTTTGCAGTTGTGTAAAATTTACAGAGGGAAGAAAATTTCCTCTTATTTGCTTTTAATAAGCAATTCTTATAGATATTCTTCCTCGGAAACACTTCCCCGTATTCAACTGACTTGAGGACTTTTAGCCCTGTGGTAAATGTAAGCGGCAAGAAATGCTGTAATCATTTTCCCCATTCACGCAGACAATTACATCAGCTTGGAATTCAGTTGTGCAATCTGTGAAGGCAAGCGTCCTTTGTTTTTTGCAAGAATATTTTTCTGGATTCGATGAAATTCAGATTTTGAAGCAGGTGAATTATGAAATCGCTCACAGGTATTCTAGTTTCTCTTCATACTGCTTACTCCTTGCACTGAGGCATGATCTGTTTCAAATCTTGTGATTTTATAGCACACGAGTAAAATGACTGTAATTTTTTTTCTTTCAAACTGGGACAGCTTTGAGAATGGAAGGGGATCCCATTATTCTTGTGGAGACAACACACAGAAAACAGGACTGTCCTGACCTAATTTATATGAGGGATTGAGTTTTTAATTCTGAAAGTAAATTAGTACGAGATAAAAATGTTCTTGCTAGTCCACTGCATTTTTTATTTTAAAAAAAATTTTTTTTCAACGTTTTTTTATTTTTGGGACAGAGAGAGACAGAGCATGAACGGGGGAGGGGCAGAGAAAGAGGGAGACACAGAATCGGAAACAGGCTCCAGGCTCCGAGCCGTCAGCCCAGAGCCTGACGCGGGGCTCGAACTCACGGACCGCAAGATCGTGACCTGGCTGAAGTCGGAGGCTTAACCGACTGCGCCACCCAGGCGCCCCTCCACTTCATTTTTTAAAATACACTTTCTTCATGTAGGTATAATTTATTTTGAAAAATGAGAAAATACATTTCAGCACATATAAGAATTAAATACTTATCATTCCAGTCCCAAAGATAAACCCTGTTATTACCTTGATGTGTATCATTCCAGAGCTGAAATATACATATACTTCACAAGTTGCCATATTTAGGGGTAGTGTGCCCTGAATGCCATCTATCCATATATATGGATATGCATTCACATATACATACATGTACATATATACATTTATATTTACATTTTTATAAAAGGTGAACTCATACTGTGAGTATAGTTCTGCAACTTGTCTTATTCTACATCAATATATATTCTCTCATAGCAACAACTTTTTTAAGTTTATTTATGTATTTATTTTGAGAGAGCGAGCACGCCAGCAGGGGAAGGGCAGAGAGGGAGAGAGAGAGAGGATCTCAAGCAGGTTCCACATACAGTCAGCGGGCTGAGCCTGACATGAAGCTTAAACCCCAGAAATGCTTGAGATCATGACCTGAGTAGAAATCAAGAGTTGGTCACTTAACTGACGGAGCCACCCAGGCGCCCCTCGTAGCAACAACTTTTAAGGCATTTCGTTGTATGAATTTACCGTAACTTATTTAACCTACTGCCATATTAAAGGATACATTTTAAAGAGTATAAAACTATGATTCCCATACAAATTTTAAATGGACACGTCAAAGATTTTATTTATCTCGTTAATTCATGAGGAACCTATAAAATATTACAACTAGTTCAAAAAGACCTCAAATTATCTCACATTTTGAGTACACAGTATACTGAAATACGTTTACAAATGGATGCAACGCTGGTCAATATCCACAGTGAAATAATCAGTTGCATTCCCCCAGACACAATATATATTTCTATGGGCAGGAATTATGTGCATGATGATCCATTTTCTTTTTTTTTTTTTCAACGTTTATTTATTTTTGGGACAGAGAGAGACAGAGCATGAACGGGGGAGGGGCAGAGAGAGAGGGAGACACAGAATCGGAAACAGGCTCCAGGCTCTGAGCCATCAGCCCAGAGCCCGACTCGGGGCTCGAACTCACAGACCTCGAGATCGTGACCTGGCTGAAGTCGGACGCCCAACCGACTGCGCCACCCAGGCGCCCCTGATCCATTTTCTACAAGTGCACTTCTATACAGAGTTGTATGCAAACACGAATAATGGCAGAGATAGCTGGCTAGTCAGGACACCTGGTAAATTTTTGAATCATTCAAAATTTTTCCTTACAATCCCGTTGTCGGGTCAGATTCAGATAATAAATTGTATTGTGAACATCCTGACTACTAAATTCTTAAATGTAGAATAAATTGCTAGAACATCCTGACTACTAAATTTTTAAATGTAGAATAAATTGCTAGAAATACAATGACCGGGTCAAAAAGCACGCAGTTTTGTGATTGGTGGGGAGGAGAATTACTAACGTTTTTAAGACGTTGGATACATTGTGTCAAATTGCCCTCCAGAAGGATTATACCATTCACCGTCTCATGGTGTAGGTGAGCACCAAGTGCCCACATCATCTCCAAAAGTTATACTTTTATAAGTGTTTCAATTTGTGAGGGCGACTGGATTTAAAATGCCTCCTAAAATATGTCTGTTCAGACTTCCTTCTCTTTCTCACCTAGCATCTCTTTTGTAGCATTCTGGAACCATACCTTGCCTTTTCTGTTTTGAAAGTCCTTTGGACAGTAGGAGCTATGGAGTAGCAATAAAGCCCTTAGGCTTGCTAGATATGATCTATTTTCTACATCAATTTTAATTTCTCCCTAGGGCTTCTGGGCATCTTTGGTGTTAGTTTAAAGCAGTCCGTGGATCCTTTTTTAATCTTGAGATTAAAGATTGGGAAATACTGAGCACAGGAATTCTGTTCACTGTGCACATGGCTAGAACCTTGGTGCCATTTGCCCTGGCAAAGCTTTTCTTTCCCACATTCCTCCTCTTCACTTGGCTCTTTAATGGTTAGGACACAGGTCTAAACACCTGTAGCCTGTGAAAGGGTAACAGAATTGCCCTTATTTACTGAACTCCACCATTTCTTGTTTCTGCGCAATTGAAGGCATTGGGGACTTGGCAGTAAGTGCAGAAATTATGATAAGAAGTGATTCTCCCTTTTCCCCACAAAGCAACGGACACTAGAGCAACTGCTTTTGTTTATTTCTTATTTTGTTTTTTTCTTATTCAAATGCTTGCTAACACTTTCATGGCAACTTGACCTTCCTCATGTGGGCTTCTTTGAACAAATGTCAATTTTTTTTTTTAAATCCTTGAGTTAGAATCTATCCCAGTGTCTTTCACCATCTGAAGATAAAATGAATGGAACGAGGTTTAAATTATTTTCAAGGTTGGTCTTAAAGCAGTAAAGCATGAAAGGCAAAATGGGAAAATAAGTTAGAAGAGGAGTTTAGTTGGCTCCTTTAAGTTGGGTCATCAGGGAAGTCCTTTCCAAGGAGATGGCATTTGATCTGGGACCTGAATGATGAGTTCTAGAGAAAATGCTAGTGCAGAGGCCCTAAGGATTTATGTTTCTATTACAAATTGTGCATAGGAACCCAATAAAGTAAAAGCTCTGAACTTCCTTGAAGAAAGGGAGACCATTGTTCCCACCTGCGGCTAATTGATTTCTGGCAAACCGCGTTCAACAAAAGGCGGCCCAGCTGCTCCCACACAGTAGCCAAGATCTCCCGACAGGGTTTTGAGTTTTCGTGTTCACTGCTGTTCACTCCCGAGCTTGCCATGTCTCCACATACCCTTCCACCCTATTTATGCAGGAGCCAACTGTTGTTTGAGGCTCTGAGAGCAGTGGTTATCTAGAGTAAAGCACAGCTCCTTTGAGCAGTGCCCTCCTGTGTGTTAGCACTCTGCTATCAAAGGTCATCTGAATGAATGAAGCCAAATGCACACGATGCCCCACCTCAGAGCTGCCTCTCCGGAAGTCAAGGCCGTATCTCACAAACTGAGGACCCGCACAACCTCTGCTGTATGTGGATTGCCCAAGTCTCTTTCCTTCATTCCACTCTCCCACTTTTCAGAAGGGCCCCTCAAAACCCCTCGATGCTTTAGTCTAACCATCCCCCTCTGAAGACTCTGTTAGCATTCAACAAACATCTGAAATCATTGGAGTAAAGCCTTGCTCTGTGAAGGGGAGGGAACCATGCTATTGGGAGGGCTATGTCTGTTTCCTGCCAAGACTCCTAGGCAAGCCTGTTCACAGAGAGATGTTAGAAAAGAAATAACTGAAAACTCTCTGGTATGCCTAACTGAATACCCGTGTAATTCAAACTGTGCTATGGAAACCATACTATGGGAGAACATGCTGATTCCATCCAATTAATTTAGAGCCCTTCATTTCTTCATTCATTTAGGTAGCAAATAGGCATTTATGCAACAGGAAAAGCCTTGAACAGTGCAAGTGTTGGGGCCATATAGTAGCCCCCAGGATTGACAAGGTCCCTGCCTTCATGGAGAAACATATGCCAGTGAGAAAGACAAGTCAGCAAAATAATTGCTAATAGTAATAAACACCATAAAGGAAATAAACTAGGAGACAAAGTAGAGAGTAACAATGGGACAGAGGGTCTACCATATACAGGACGGTCAGAGGAGATGTCATTGAGGAAGAGACACTTAAGATGAAACCCAAGGTATCAGGGAGGGAGTAATGGGGACAGGCAGGGAAGAACTCAGCAAGGGGAACAGTGGATACTGGGGAGGGGGCCAGGTGCACTTGAGGAACAGACCTGTGTTACTGAGGCATTGTAAGCCAGGGAACCTGTGGAACAAGATGACGATGCAGAGGTAGGCAGGGGCCAGATCATGTGAAGCCTCCTGCCTCTTGAAAAAGTCACTCTTCTGTGTGATAATGGTTGGACAAATGTAGCATATTCTCAATTCTTAACTGCTAGAAAATTTCTGTTTTCATTTTCTAAGTTATTCAGGAACTTTTAGACTTGAGTCTAGATGTGCTCTCAGAGATGACTTAACTACTGCATAGATAGTCATGAAGCTATAGAATCTGTCAGGTGGACAGAGACTTTCCTTGATACATAATGATGATGAGCTCTTTTTCATATGTTTATTGGTTGTATGGGTGTCTTCTTTTGTGAAATGCCTATTCAAGCCTTTTGTCAATGCCTATTCAAGCCATCTTTCTATTAGGTTTTGTCCATTTCTTATTGATTTGTGGTGCTTTACATATTGTGGGTACAAGCCTGTGTCATGTATCTATTCCTGAATAAGAAACTACCTCAAAAGAAAACAATGACTGTGCTATTTGGTTGTGATTCTGTGGGTTAGTGACTTGGGAAGGGCACACTTGTGCTTGATGCTGTGACTGCAGATATCTTAAGCCTCCACAGGATCTGGACAGTCTAACATAGGCCTAGTCACATGTCTGAATGTTGGCTGAAGCACTTCTCTTCTCCTCTATGGTTTCTCCAATGGGCTGACTTGGGCTTATTCATATTGTAAATTCAAGGTTCCAAACACAGACAAAAGAGTGCAAATGACAATGCACATTGTTTAAACTTTTACTTGTGTCATATTTGCTAATGACCCATTGGCCAAAGCAGATCCCCTGACCAGTCAAGAGCTAATGTTTCTTTTTATAAGTTTATTTATTTTTGAGAGAGAGAACATGAATGAGCAGGGGAGGGGCTGGGAGAGAGGGAGACAGAGGGTCCGAAGCGTGTTCTCTTCTGACAGCAGAGAGCCTGACATGGGCCTCGAACTCACAAACCACGAGATCATGACCTGAGCTGAAGTTGGACGCTTAACCAACTGAGCCACCCAGGTCCCCCCAAAAGCTGATGTTGAAGGGACTATGTAAGGATGTGCATAGGAGTACATGATTCTTTGGGGGCCATTATTGAAACAACATACCACAATCTACTACAAAGTCCTTTGTCTACTTTCAAAATACAGAGTTAGAAGAATCCTTTCATTAAATCAGCCACTGACCAGCTGAATTGAGGCTCCTTGAGAACCAAGGACAAAAGGCAAAAGGGTCCAAAGAGCAAGGGATCTCATGAACAGTATGAGGCAGACAGAAAGGGTGGCAGAAAGCCGCACTGGAGTGCCCCAATAGAGAGGAGCTTGACAGGGGGCTAGTCTCTCACCTGTGCTCCTTTTGTCAGAGTTTCTTTGGCTTCTGCGACATCCAGGGAGCCACAGAAGGTGTTCCCCTTCTTTCATGATACACTTTTACTTGCATTCCCCATCCTCCACAAAGAAAGAACACCTGTGGGAGGGCAGCTCGGAGGCCTAGTCACATGTCTGAATGTTGGCCGAAGCGCTTCTGTTCTCCTGTGTGGTTCTCTACATGCAAAAGGAGTTCGTAAGGAGGGTATGAGCTGAAGGGCAGCTTCTGGTCAGACAAAAAAGTGCATAGGAAGTGCAGAGGAAGGTGCCTGTGACGTTAACTGGAGGTAAAGCAGCATTTTAAGAAGCCACCACCCACAACAACAACAACAACAACAACAAAAAACAATTCAAAGATGGGCAAAGGACTTGAATAGACATTTTTCTAAAGAAAATATACAAATAGCCAATAAGCACATGAAAAGATTAAACTCATTAGTCATTATGGAAATGCAAATCAAGACCACAGTAAGTTACCACTTTACACCTACTAGGATGACTATACTAAAACAACAACAAAAAACAAAGTGCCGGTAAGAGTATGGATACATTGGAACCCTCGTACACTGCTCGTGGGAACATTAAATGGTGCAGCCACTGTGGGAAATATTTAACAATTCCTCAAGAAGTTAAACATAGAATTACCATATGACTCAGCAATTCCACTCCTAGGTATATATCCAAGAGAATTAAAAGCAGGAATTCGAATAGGTATTTGTATACCATTGTTCATAATAGCATCGTTCACGATAACCAAAGGTGGGACCACTCAAGTGTCCATCAACAGATGAATGGATAAACAAAATGTGGTATATGCATAGAGTGGAATATTATTCAGTGAAAAAAATTAAATTTTGATATATGCCAAAACATGGATGAACCTCGAAGACATTATGCTAAATGAAATAAGCCAGACACAAAAAGACAAATATTGTATGATTCCACTTACATTATCAGGTACCTAAAATTGGCAAATTCATAGAGACAACAAGTAGAAGTTGCCAGGGGCTTGTGGGGGAGGGGAGAATGAGGAGTTACTGTTTAATAGGTACAGAGTTTATGTAGGGGATGATGATAACGTTTTGAGTATAGATAGTGGTGATGGTTATATCCACAACATTGTGAATATATTTAATGCCATTTAATGAATGATGAATTGTATACTGATAAATGGTTGCAATGGTCGATATTATGTTATGTGTGTTTTACTACAATAAAAAGACTCCCCAAACCCTTTGCTTCCTTTTCTCTCTGTTTGATGGCCTGTCTTTCATCTTATTAGCCTTCCTGTCAACATGCTATCTTTAGAAAACTTTTGGGCAAGAGGCCAGTTTTGGCAAGAGTACTTAGGGGCCATGTTCTCTCACCTCACTTCTGCTACCTGTGGCTCATCCGCAGAAGGCATCTCCTCAGCATGTGGGTTAGGGTAGAGCCACCAGCAGACCTTTTGACATGAAATCAAATTGTGAAGTTATGAATTCTCATTGTTCATAAACAACGAATGAGTATATTGTATACAATAATGAATATATTATTCTACTCAAAGTCATAGAAAACATTTCTGGATTCCTGTATCCCACGTAAGAATGATGTGACTAGTCTAACTTCAGATACGTGTTTTTACAACAGAACAAAAATCCAAGAAGTTTTGAGAATCCCGTGATCAGCTATGCAATTGTGCCGCTTGAGAGGGGGACGTGGTGCCTTTTGCGTCACGAGAGACTGTCTTATGAACAAACCAGATATCCTCTGTTCTTCACAGGGGACCAGGAGCCAAATTAAACTAACTGTACTGTGAACTGGCAGGATCACACAGCATTTGCACGCATTTATTTTCCTGGCCTTCTTCCATTTTTGCTTTTTATTTAGGTAAAACCAACGGGTAAAATGAGAAAAATACTTGACTCTATGTTTGCATTAAGGATAAACCTAGGCAAAAGTGTGTTGTTAAAGTAAGGAGGAACATGTGAGCATAAAATTTAAGTCCAGACCTCAGAAGGGAACTTAGGAAGCATTTGCTCCCTTTTATAAGAAAGGAATGATTGGATCGATTAACCAAAATAAAAATTCCTAAATTATATGTTAGAGTAAAAAGGCACATTTACAATAAGTCAGTTGCTTAGGGTTATAACGTGTGAGTCAGAGTTTGCTTGACTGGTTAGTTGATTGATTTTAAGAAACAATTCCTTTAAAATATTTCTATGTAATAAGTTACAAGGAGGTATGATCTATAGAATATGACTTAGAGTCCTTTCCTGGCATTCTGAGCAGCTGTGATACATGACCAACAAACCACAAAGGCTATGTTTCTCTGGACACAGATTATTACTCAAAGCCTACACAGAACAAAGCAGTGGGCATAAGTGTGGAAGAAACTTGGGCTTGGATGTTGGTCCCTGGTTGGGGAGAAACATGTGAGGGTCAGAGTAAGAGTAATGAAAACTGAGAGACAATGTCAGAAGATCTTCCTAGGCACCCAGGAAAAACTGAAGCTGCTTTGTTTTTCCAAATTGGAGACCTAATTTGATTTCAGGGACAGGGAGGTATTTCTCCTGACAAACCTTCCCTGTCCCTTGCATCTAAACTACCTGCTTATCACCACCAGGAATTCCCTTGATTGGAAATAAAAAAATTTTCCCCATTGTTAGGCACAAATACCATTAACATTTAAATATTTAATAGAGTTAGCCACCCAGCACGAATAGACTCTACTAAGTTTAAAGGATGAGAGCAAATCATCCCTTTTTGAGTCATCGTGATGATTTCTGTCCTGAGTAAAAAGCTGGAAGGCCCAGTGCAACGGATTTTGTAGACGAAAAAAATGAAAGCATCAAGAGAGGGAGTTTCACACACACGATAAATCACATCCTATATGACCTGCCAGTATCTTCCGCTTAGCTGGGCTGTGATGAGATCTCCAGTGCTTTATGTTCCACTCATATGTGACCCTGGGAAGTAATTTTATCTCTTTAATTCAGAAGCACCTGGTAATGAAATGAGATCCTACCACAGAATGTGAGCAATGCTCATAAAATAACGACAAATGACTTTGCAATTTCCTTTGACCAAGACATTTATTGTTTGGTGTTGTGGATTAAATCATTCTCTGATTTCTTTATAAATCTTTGTTAGATTCTGGGAGTTCAAACTTGTGAAGAGAAATTTATTTTAAAATAACCCTTTTAATATTTAGCCTGCATTGACTTTTATGTAATTATAAGTGCTTTTTAATTATGAAAGCAATTTATGTTTATTAAAGAAAAATTGGAAAATACATGTAACTAGAAGGAAAAAATACCCATTGTGCCATCTCTCAGTCTCAAGCATCTCTGTTAATATTTTGATGTCATTTTTAGAGGCTTTCAATACCTAAGTGTTTGTGCTTTTATTTTATATAATTGAAGTCGTAGTGTGTTTACAATTTTCACACCTGATTTTTGCACACTTAATATTCCATCATAGGTATTTTTACGTTGTTTTACAAAATTTTTCTACAAGTACTTTTTAAAACCTATTAAATATTCTAGGTGTGGGGCGCCTGGGTGGCTCAGTCAGTTGGGCGTCCGACTTCAGCTCAGGTCATGATCTCACAGTTTGTGAGTTCGAGCCCCACGTTGGGCTCTGTGCTGACAGCTCAGAGCCTGGATCCTGCTTCACGTTCTGTGTCTCCCTCTCTCTCTGCCCCTTCCCTGCTCATGCTCTGCCTCTCTCTGTCTCAAAAATAAATAAACGCTAAAAACAAATAAATAAATAAATCAAAATAAATAAATATTCTAGGTGTGCCTGGATGGCTCAGTCAGTTAAGCGTCAGAATTGGGCTCAGCTCATGATCTCAGGGTTCATGGATTCGAGCCCCGTGTGGGGCGGGCTCTGTGCTGACAGCTCAGGGCCTGGACTGCTCAGGGCTTTGGATTCTGTGTCTCCCTCTCTGTTTGCCTCCACCCCTGCCCACACTGTCTCTCTTTCTCAAAAATAAATAAACATTAAAGATTTTTTTTAAAAATAAAGAAAAGCTATTAAATATTCTAACAAGTAGATGTATTGAAATTTACCTCTGGGCACTGAAGTGTTTATATGCTCAGAATTTTCAAAACCAAGTGTATTAAATAATAATATTATTTTAGGAACCAGAACCCATCCCCCTTCCCTTTGGAAACCAGGGCATTTTAGAAGTCTTGATATAAAACAAAACGAAACAAAACAAAACAAAACACTGACCCCTGGCCAACAGAGTAATAAAATTACCTTAAATAATCTTATAGATTTATAAACGCATAGTGTCCCTGGTTCCGTGAGAATCCAGCAATGTACTATTCTAGATTTCACAAATATTTTACGATATTAAACATTTTGCTAACTTTCCCAGACTTTTCGATTATACCCTCCAGTGTAATCCATATGACAAAAAGGAACAGAAGTGATTTCTGATTCTGCCTTTTCAGAGGTTCTGTCTTCCCTTTGCTATTCTAAACTATGCAATAGCAATGACAATTTCAATAAACTGCTGTAGTACTAACTTAAGTTTATTTTACATATCAGTGGAAACAGGAACAGCTATATTCTAAGACACTTGGCTGGAACAAGTAAAAGAACAAAAGGAACCCAATTATGCAAATATGTGCTCTTGCACCTCGAGGAGGTTGGCTGAAAATGGGAGAAAATGGCAGGCTTATAGTTTCCTGCCTGAGTTATTAGTTCTCCTTATAATTAAAATCAGACGTAATTATGATTATTACTATTATCCTTCAACAATTTTCAACAATTAAAAATCATCCATGGATATATTCAAATGCTCATAGCCCTCATTTTCTAATGCCTTTTGAAGACATTTTTTCCTGTTAAGATGTTTCCACCTGATTTGTGGAAAGTCTTGTTTGGAGTACTTAGCAGTAGAAACTCTCATGGTGACAAGTGACCAAAAAAAAAAAATCAAATTCTAAGTTGCCTTTAAGCAAAACAAAACAACAAAAACAAAATGAAATCTAAAAAAGAAAGAGAGAGAGAGAGAGACTGGAGAAGCTGAAGGGTAGTGCTGGTTTCCCAAAGCTTGACCTGGTTCAAATTAGGCATCAAGATCCAATTTTCCATTTCTACATTTCTTCACTCTGGCTTCCCCAGAGTATGACCCATGCTCTAATGAGATTTTTTTTCCTCTCCTTGTGATTATAAGAAATCTACCTCTGTTTCAGATTCCAGCCTTCAAACTTTCAGGGTCAGGCATTTAGTGGAAGAACGATGCTTCCTCCTGGTCACTCAAGTGACCAAGTGTATCTCTTTGGTTCTGTTTAGGTTATGTGTCCAATCCTAAGTCAAACATTTTGGCAAGTATAAAGTTACATGCTTATTATTCCATTCCTGCTTCTGAGTAGAGCGCCAACCCAAGTGCTGCCGTCTCTCATGAATCCATCCCTATCCACCTGCTATGGCTTGAATTTGACACCCTTCCCTTTCATATGTTGAAATCCTAATCTCCAATACCCCAGAAAGTGACTGTATTTGAAGGAGGGTCTTTAAAGACCCAATTTAAGGTAAAATAAGGTCATATGGATGGGTGCTAATTCAACTTTACTGGTGTCCCTATGATAAGAAGAGATTAGGACACAGGGGAAAAGACCACGTGAAAACACAAGGAGAATACAGCCATTACAAGCCAATTAGAGAGGCCTTGGGAGAAAACATCCCTGCTGATACTTTGATCTCTGACTTTGGCCTCCAGAACTGTGAGAAAATAAATCCCTGTTAGTTAAGCCACCCAGGCAGTGGTACTTTGTTATGGTAGCAAACGAACACACACCCCACTCAGAAATGTTGTTATGGTAGAAACAAACACACACCCACTCACACCCTTTTTCTTCTGAACTTCTGTTGCCTTTTTTGGTCTTTCTTACTCTCTACCTTATATTACATCTAGGCATGTTGGTATTTCATATATTTCTTCCCAGTCCATAAGGTCTTGGTGTGCAAGACCTAAGTCAAATTCATTTCACACTGCCCACAGTGTACTCATTAATTTATCAAATAATTATTGTGTGCCTACTATAAACCCCGAGTGTAGCACAGTCTTACTAGGCACTCAATAAACATTTGCTAAATGAATAAATGTGATCCCCAAAAGGCAGGTGATGCTATAAATCATTACTAAATGTCAGTTCTTAAAGAATGCATGATCAGTCGAAGAACAACAATGAGGAACATATGGAGCCTTTTGAAGTAATGCCAGGATCATGTCATGCTGACTGCAGTATTTTAGGATTTTCATGTTGCTTCTCCCTGCAGGACTAGGAGAGTAAGTGGTGTTAACAGGTCATTGTTATAATAAATTCCTTGTCTGACCTTAGCCAGAACTGTGCGCAGCTAAGTGGAAAGAAGTTTGAGAACGTAGTTGATGCATTAACTAAATAATTAGATTTCTCAGGTAAAGGCATTAACTGTTTATTTTCTCACAATAAGTTTAATATGGAGCCATCCACAGATTATAGAAAGGAAATATATATAGCAAAACTTTTTGGGGTGGACATGGTTTTTAGTCAGCCAGCATCCATTCACCCTATTTCCAACAGAAGCCCAGATTTCATCAGGGAACCTACCCCATCCTCTATCCAGGCCAGGTGGCCCTCAGGGGGCCCCAGTTCTCATTCAAGAGGTGGACGCTTGACCAAAATGAAGCCCATGGGACATTCTCTCCTGGGACTTTGAGCCTTGAGCTATGTCATGAGAGGACACAAGACAAAACCTAACAGAAAAAATTGGAAGTGCCACATTCCATTTGCAGTGCCCTAACAAAAAGACCAAGTATTTCATGCTGCCCTAGTTCTTAATGGTCTAATTATCCAAGAATCACCAATCCCAAGAAGTGGATTACTCAAGAGGCATAGGCCACAGAAGAATCCTTCCCAGTGCACCCATCCCACTGTGGCTGCGTGGCAAAATGGACAAGGAACATTCTCCCCAGGAGAAGAAGCAGGGCTACAGAGGACAAAGGAAAATAGAAACCTTCTCAAACCAGAAATGCAGTGAACTACATTGGTGAACAAAAGTAGATTACTACCAGGGCAGAAAGTTCTCTGCTTTCTCAAATGAGAATTTTAGTGTAGTTTTCTCTCTCTTCCTCATTGCATAAGTCAGTGTGCTGGGAGTGGATAAAGCTTATCATTCACAGAAAGGTTGCCAGACCTTTAAGAGCTATGAATCTCAATTCCACTGAAAGGACTACTCATTACTCAGGAATATTTGACCCAGATCTAAAAGCATATTCCAAGTTTAACACTGGCAACAGGAATTTCAGCATTGGACTTTAAAGAAAACTTTAACCTGATAACTAGATGAGACATTTAGTGGTTTCCCTTTGTGAGGGGAGAGTGAATGAATTTTGTTTAGATGCCAGCATTTCTATAATTATAAAGAAGCAAAGAGAATATGTAAGGATGGATGGATGTTGAACAGCCACGAAAGTAGATGACAATAGACATATGAGATTCAGTCCCAACATCAAGTAACTCTCTCTCCTTAATTCATCACCCTTCTCCTTTCTCAGACAATGTATTCAGGAAAAGTAATCTAGCACTAGAAAATGTACAGGAGCCAAGTGGCTCAGAATGGGAGACGGAGAGATCAGCCATCAGACTAGCTGGAGACCAGCACAACAGTTTAGGTGAGAAGCTGTGAAAAACTTGACCAGAGTCAACACGGGATGGTTGTAGAGGTAGTTGTTAGAGAAGAGAAAGTAAAGAGAGAGGATGAGCAGGGATTCAAAATTGACAAACCATGAAAGAGGGAAGAGTCAATGATGGTTCTGAAACTTTGCGGGGCACCTGGGTGGCTCAGTCGGTTGAGCATCCAACTTCGCCTCAGGTCATGATCTTGCGGTCGGTGAGTTCGAGCCCCGCATCAGGCTCTGTGCTGACAGCTCAGAGCCTGGAGCCTGCTTCGGATTCTGTGTCTCCCTCTCTCTGTGCCCCGTCCCTGCTCATGCTCTGTCTCTCTTTCCCTCAAGAATAAATAAAACATTAAAAAAAAAAAAAAGAAACTTTGCTGGCACCATTAGCAAGAATTGGGAGTGCAATAGGAAGAAGGCATTTGCAGGGCAAGGGATAATTGAGTTCAATTTTGAAAAAAAATAGGTCTACTTGTTTACAACACACCCTGTTGGATACTTCGGGGGCAGTTGACTATGTTGGAAAGGGGGGTAATCAATTTGTTAGAAACACACAAAACTACTTAAATTGTAGGCTCAAGCTTTGTGCAAGCCCTTTGGAGCATGGTGGCCAGGTTTGTGGTGTTGACTGTTCCTGGCATATGGTAGACATTAAATATATGTATTTTTTCAACCCACATGTAGCAGATAGTCGTTCCATGCCAGTCAGTATCCACTGCCCTCCATGTTAGCCAGATTATCCCTTATTTTCTTCAGGGAAATAAGCTCTTTTTCCTCTGTATCCATTTTCTGTGTAACTTGATTCAAAATGCCCCTTCTTCCTCTGATCAAGAGCTGGGCATGTGATCCAACCTAGGCCAGTGTTTGTTCTTCTTCCAGGTTTCAAATCTTAAATGGAATGAGGCAAACTGTTAACCCAGTTCATCTTGATTTGCTCCAGCAGTGGAATATTAAAAAGACCGTTTGCACCAGAAGTCCTGGTTCCTTAAAGGACTTTTTAAAAACCTGGTTCTCCAGGCTTCCAACAATCGCCTTTTCTACTCGCAACAACAGCTGGGGTCTGTTGCTTTCAATTATAAAAATCTTGACACAAATCATCATGTAGCTAGCAATCATCCACACCCTCCCAACAGCACTAGTCTGAAGCATTGAAGACAGTAATTAATCCAGCTTTCTTATAGAAGTAGATATATAAGTAACCTTGGAGAATCTCGTGTTCAAACACCATTTATATTAGGAAGTAATTCATATCTAACCTGGATTTTGCTTATAAAAAGTTAAAACCATGAATAGTCAAGAAGACACTTAGAGGTGGGATATTCCACCACATTATTGTAAACACTAATACAAGTTAAGGCAAGTCCAATGCATCTGGACATATGTTTTAAATTCAGCCACACATCAGGATGCACTCCAGTTCTGATCAAGGCATCACTTCTCAGCTCTCAACCCTTTATCTCCCTTACCTCTTAATTAGAATCCACCGTATGAAAATCAACAAGTCTACAGCATGTTATAATTGTTGGCCCTGTACTAGGACTGATTTAAGGACTGTTGCATTTTGTTGTCTTGATCACAAGACATAAAACTGAAGAGAGAGTATCCTCCTTGTCTGTTGTGAAGTAAGCATGCAGGATAGGTGCAGCTTGTGTTGTCAAGGATGGGGAGAAAGACAACTGACGCTGCTAATGGAGTGTGAACTGGTACCAACACTTTGAAGAGTATATTTGTCTGTGGTCTAGGGAATGTAAAAAATATACATATTCTACAAACCAGTAAGTTTGGAGACCTGTCCAGACACAGAAACGTGTTTATTGCAGCATTGTTTATCATAGCAAAAACTGGCAATACCCTATGTGTGCAAGAATAGGGGGAATGGATAAATAAAATGTTGCATGCTGTTCAGCAGATTTTTTTTAATGACCATATTTATTTGTGTGTAACATGGATAGCTCACAAACACCATGAGTGAAAAAGCTAGTTGCAAAGTAATAGAGAGAGTAGCTAGAGTATGACACTGGTATTATCAATTTTATAAAACTCTTACAAAAACATGTTATTTATAGACATGCGTACATAGGTGCATCGATGTGTATTAAAGCAAAAATGGATTGTGAGGCAATTCACAAATTCTCTTTCATTCCTCCTGAGGATTGGGGAAGTAGTATTTGGTGTGAAGCAAAGCAAAGACTTGAACTTTATGTGGAGTGTTTTATTTTTTATTTCACTTTATTCATAAAAATGGCTTGAAGATATTTCAGAAAATGTTAAAAATTACCACTTCTCTATTGTAGCTGCGTTGGTGTAGCCAACTATTTTTTCTGTGTTTTTCAAACCTAACATTTTCTCAAGTCCACTACTAAGACACACGATGCTTGATCTATTCATTTAGTTTTCAACAAATATATATTACTTGCTTGCTGTATAAAACACTATGATTGGTACAATAGGAAATAACAAAGGTATATAAAACATGGTCCTACCCTCAAGGCTCTTGTAGCTTTAGAATTTAAAAGTCCTTTTTAGAAAACAGTGTGTGTGGGCTCAGGCATGCCTCAGTGTGGAAACATCTTCAATAGGCTTGTAACATGAGATTATGCCAATTGTCATGAAATGACACGTGGGTGGGCTTCCCATCTATGAAAACATAACAAAATCACCACGTACAAAAGATTAAATTAGGGTGTGATTGACACTTTAAAAAGGAATCATTCCCATTTTTAAAAATGATTCGTTTGTAGGCCTCTTCTGTAAGCATATGAAATGTGATGGTTATCTAGGAAAGATTTCTTTACATCCAGTTTTTTGGACAACACATCCATTAGGTAAAGCAAGGAATACCAGTATAAGACAAAGACTTCTTTACCTGAAGAGTGTTGTTCTGTGGGAAGTTAGGTCAAGCATACCTGGAGACATGTAGCTGAGGAGCTTCATGGTAGCTCAGTGCCCAGCTCTGTGGTCCAAGTGGATGAATTAAGTCAAGATGTGGGCTGGTGATCCAATGGAAAAGCATCAGCTGGGGCATCTCTCTGTTGTAGCTGCCACAGGAGATTTAGGCTGATAGAACCCGGACAATGGGTAGAACACGCAAATTATTGCAGATGCCAGCAGTGTTCCAGAAAGGTAGGTGAAGGATGAATGGTAAGGCAGAAAGCTGTCTGTCAGAAATTGAAGGATCACACCTCTGCCCCCATTAGGAAAGGAATGGTGTATCAGCTTGGGAAGAAAGGGCAAAAATCCAAAACACACCCTGTATTTTTCACAAAGAGAATTGGAAAAGACAAAATCATCAGTGAAAGAAAAGAGAATCGATATGGGCTCTAGGTGAGTCTAGGAATTTGAAGACTAGTTACAAGGCCGACTGGCCAGTAGGGTCTCTCTACCTTAGTAAAAGCTAAGTAAATGTGTGTTGATTGAAGTTCTGAATTGAATATTAAATGTATCCTATGTGCATGGATCCTCTAGGCCATGAAAAGGAATTTGAATCCAATGTATACAGCTTACTAACTCAAAGGGTAAAAGTGGAGGCAAGAGGCTCACAACAGCATTGCCTTTAAAGAATGGTTCAACAGGGGCGCCTGGGTGGCGCAGTCGGTTAAGCGTCCGACTTCAGCCAGGTCACGATCTTGCGGTGCGTGAGTTCGAGCCCCGCATCAGGCTCTGGGCTGATGGCTCAGAGCCTGGAGCCTGTTTCCGATTCTGTGTCTCCCTCTCTCTCTGCCCCTCCCCCGTTCATGCTCTGTCTCTCTCTGTCCCAAAAATAAATAAAAACGTTGAAAAAAAAATTTAAAAAAAAAAAAAAAAGAATGGTTCAACATTCATTGTACTGGATTCCTCTTCTCAACTAATACGGTGGCTCTTGACCTGCTTTAGCGCTCTCTCCTCTGTATGCCCTCTTTTCTCTGAACAGCCAAGTTCAGTGTAGAAAACTCCTGGTAACTGCAAAGAGAGAAAAAATAGCAGGCACTGTGTGTGTGTGTGTGTGTGTGTGTGTGTGTAAGAGAGAGAGAGAGAGAGGGAAAGAGAGAGAAAAGGGGACGGAAACATAAGGGGGGGAACACACAGAATCAACGATATACATAGTCCTTTTTATGAATGTATGACTTTTGCTCATTAGTTTTTGCTTCTTCTCCCTCACTTTTCTTAAAAGTGATCTACTGATAATTGACAGGCACTGCCTCGCTATTCTGGTGAACAGTATGTCCAAAGACGTTTCTCCAGAGAGCTTGGTTATACTATTCTCCCTGGTATCAGGAGGCAGCGAAACCTAGCCTCCCTCTGGGGGTCTGCTCTCTAGCCTTGGCTCAGGCAAAGTGGAATTTGGGGTAGGAGTCACTGCAAAACTGGGGGAAAAAAAGCTGTCAGCCACGGTGTGCCTTGGCATTCAGACATGTTCTGTTCCTTGGGGATTTCTATATTTGGCAGACCGTAAGGTATTGAGGTAGATGAAACAGAAGAGATCTGAAAACTGCACAGTGGATTTTCCCTTGCAGTCTTATATCTCAAAAAAAAAAAAAAAAACGCAATTTAAAATGCATGTGAGAAAAGGGTATTTTTGAAAGTTTTCCAAAATAAAAGACCAAGAAGTGCTTTCAACTAATATATATTAAAGGTTATTTGCCTGCATAGATAAGATGGTCTTGTTGCTAGGCAACAGAGACACCAAGACAATGGTGGACCAGGAAGGTAGAGGGACTCATGAGTGTTTTAGTGTGAATTCTTGTCACTGTAGGAATTAGGCTGACAAGCCTCCCCCATAATGGGAAAAATGGAGATGGCAAAAATGAAGATATGATGGACTGACAGAGGTGAGGCGTCTTGATTTGTTTGCCTAATATACACAATTCTTGTGCGATGTAGTTGATATTTTTAAATGCCAAATAAACTGTTTATCCTAATAGAGATTTTTCCAACTTTCTAGCTTATATTTGGTGACTCTCCCAGTGAAGGCAGCTGTAGGATTTCAGACAATTGTATATAACCATCATAGGTAGAAGCAAAGCTTGATTATACAAGCAGTGTGAATATGGTATATTCTGAATTAGAAATGAGAACTCAGTTCCTCACTTACCTGTCAAAGGAATTTCGTTATCATTTAAAAGTGAAAATTTATTTGATAGATGGTGGCTTTTTCATAGAAATATGAACATTTTTCATTTCAGGAATCCTATAGATTTTGGCTATTTGGTATGCAGGGCTTTTATTCTAGATCCCCACAGTCTTTAGAATTCATATTTTATCTTCCTACTACTAAAAAGTTGAACCTAACAAAAAAGGTTAGTCCCCTTCCCTCTCCTGCAAAAAAAAAAAAAAAAAAAAAAAAAACAGTTGGAGAAAGTGAACAGAGGATTTTTAATTAGTTTAAGGTAGAAGAGCAAAAGTCAGGAAATGGTTTACATTAATTGTGCCAGAAACCTCTACAGCAATTTATTTCTAATAAAGTACATATCATAAGAATTGACGAAGGTTATTCATCAACTTTCAATAATATATTTATTGCATAGGAATTATTACCTTACTGTCTTTATTTGAAGAGCTCCAAATCTGAACATAGAGTAGCTATTTATTGTAGTCATGATTTTAGAGGTTCACAAGCTTGTGAAAGTACCACATTTTACATAGAGTGAAATGAGTGTGTATATGAAGTAACACTTCAGTTCAGTCCAAAAAGCAGAAGCTGGCCGGGTTCTCCAGCAAGTATGAATTTAATAATGTCTAAGTCCCACCCCCATACTCACCCCCATTCCCACAGAGTGGACTTAAATTGAGTTAGATTCCAAAATGATTCCAATTGAGTGATCGTCTAACTGACCTGAAGATCCAGTGATTTGAAAGAGTCAATGTGGATGACTCCCAAGAAGGACTAAAACAAAGGAAAAAAAGAAAAGTTCCCCATAGTAACTTTATTCATTATATAACCTCACCTATGGCTCTCAGAATTTATAAAAGATCCTTACCTCAATTCCACTTCTGTGCATATACCCCAAATAATTGAAAGTAGAAACCTGAACAGATACTTGTACACCACTATTCATAGCATTATTTACAATAGCCAAAAGGTGGAAACAGTCCAACTGTCCATCACTATATGAATGGATAAACAAAATGTGGTGTATACACAGTGGCATATTACTCAGCTTTAAAGAGGAATGAAATTCAAATACATGCTACAACATAGATGAACTTTGAATACATTATGCTAGGTGAAATAAGAAAACATAATAGACAAACATATGATTCTACTTATATGAAGAGCCTAGAGTAGTTAAATTCACAGAGGCAAGAAGTAGAACAATGGCTACCAGTGGCTGGAGAAGAAGGTTATGGGGAGTTATTGTTTAACAGATTTCAGAATGGGATATGATGAAAAAGTTCTGGAGATGCATAGTGGTGATGGCTGCACAAGAATGTGAATGTACTTTAAAAAAAGGAAATGAAACTACATTAATAACAGGGAGAAATGTGCAGAAGGAAAATAATGAAATCTTTCTGAAATATGGAAGTAGAAATTTATTTATCTCTAACTAGTTTTGAATGTCTCAGATCTTGTAAAACCATGCAATTTGTTCTTTGTTTTCAGTGGATTTAGGTAATATTTTCTGACCAAGGATGGGTGATTTTCCTTCCTTTGTTTTGTTTTGTTTTTTTTTCTCTCCTCCTTACACTGTCTACTCACCAATGACCCACATTTCTGATCCTAGTTTTGTCTTGAATTTTGAATTAAAACTCATCTGGAGGGGCGCCTGGGTGGCTCAGTCGGTTAGGCGTCCGACTTCGGCTCGGGTCACGGTCTCGCGGTCCGTGGATTCGAGCCCCGCGTCGGGCTCTGGGCTGATGGCTCAGAGCCTGGAGCCTGCTTCCGATTCTGTGTCTCCCTCTCTCTCTGACCCTCCCCCGTTCATGCTCTGTCTCTGTCTCAAAAATAAATAAACTTAAAAAAAATTTTTTTTTAAATAAAAAAATAAAACTCATCTGGAAACTCAAACGCAATGTTAAATTGTGTGTGTGTATGTATGTATGTATGTATGCATCTATCTATCTATCTATGTATATGAATCTGATCTGGCTTCAGTGAAAAATTAAAGTTCTTAGAATGGTTATTTAGGATAAACTGATGCCCAACCTCTAATGCCTTGATCCATCGTTGGGAGGGAAAGTTAGGTTACTACCACTAATCAAATATAGATTAATGTGGAAATAAAATGTATTTAGATTTCGTGAGTGTAAAAAAAAAACCAATATGAATGTACTTGATGCCACTGAACTATAGGCTTAAAAAATGTTAAAATGGTAAATGTTGTGTATACGTCTCACACACACACACACACACACACACACACACACACACACTAACAATCATGGGGGGGAAAAATCACTTCATCAATTTCTTGCTGAAATTGCACCCTTTTGGCTTCTTTCTCTCCCAACCTCAGTTTCAAAAATACAAGACTGGCATCACTATGTGTCTTAACTTAAACTGGTGTGATAGCACAAGGTCAGTTTAGTAATTTCCTCTCCTGGAAATGTCTCTTTATGTTCTTTCTTGAAGCATTGTTTATTTGTCTGGTTACTTGCTAAGGCCAGCCACATGCTTGGGGGCAACACTGAGATGTTAAGAGAGAAGTCCAGTTTTTCCTGCCCTGGTTGGAGCTTGTAGGACAGATGGTGTGGTATAGACAGCAGGTCCACAGACGGGACAGATGGCCCGATCTTTATTCTGAAGTAGAATGCAGGTCCTGGGATTTGGGTTCAGTTATATCAGAGGAGTCTAAGTTTCTGTTATTGAGGAAGAAATGAGAGATACGAGGCCTCTCAGGAAAACAGGTAAACAAGGAGCATGGAGGGAGTGTGCTTACAGGCCTGGTGCACCCAGAAGACCAGGGAAAAGAAGTACTCTGTCCTTTCATGCTATGCCTGTTCACATTCAAATTTCCTATTAAGGGGTTAGCAGCTTCATTTCAGCTAGGTGAATATACACCAGCTTCAGGCACCCTTCATACTTCAGCTATAACCTTCACAAAAGATCACTCCGTTTCAGTTGAAGTCAGATCTAAAAATAGACTGGATTTGGTGGGAGTGGGTGGGTACTACAAGTTTGGTATTTGGATTAGATCTAAGATGTAAGAAGTGAAGAGGGCAAAAAGATTGATGGGACTGCTTTGGAGAATAATTTGAATTGTTTTCCAGGTTTGCATTAGGAATCCTAATCTTAGTTTAGGCCTACATCTTACCTCCTGTCTTGACTACTAATTGGAAATATAAAAAGTTTTCTTTTATTCACCTTTAAGCTCTTACTTTTTCTCTATCTCCTAAGAAATCCACAAAGGGCACATCATATTAAAAGTTACCATGTAGGGTGCTTGGGTGGCTCAGTTAGTTAAGCATCTGACTTCAGCTCAGGTCATGATCTCACAGTTCATGAGTTTGAGTCTTACTTCAGGTGAGCCCAAGCCCCACTTTGGGTCAGCCCCATTTCTCTCTCTCTCTCTCTCTCTCTCTTTCTAGTCCCCTATGGGATTCTCTCTCTTCCTCCCTTTCTCTCAGCCCTTGCTCACTTGCGCCCCCTCTCTCTCAATAATAAATAAATAAATAAATAAATAAATAAATAAATAAATGTTACCGTGTAGCCCTTGATTTCTGGAACACATCCTGTTCAATTTTGTTTCCTAAGAAGAAGTCACCTCTCTTTAGTCTTGAGAATGTATGGGTGAACTCTTGCTTGACAGGACAAGCCATCTGCTGTGTCTCAGAGGTTTGTATTCTATCAATGGACTCCTATCCAATGATGCATATCCACTTTTCTTTTTTTTTTTTAATTTTTTTTTTCAACGTTTATTTATTTTTGGGACAGAGAGAGACAGAGCATGAACGGGGGAGGGGCAGAGAGAGAGGGAGACACAGAATCGGAAACAGGCTCCAGGCTCTGAGCCATCAGCCCAGAGCCTGACGCGGGGCTCGAACTCACGGACCGCGAGATCGTGACCTGGCTGAAGTTGGACGCTTAACCGACTGCGCCACCGAGGCGCCCCGCATATCCACTTTTCAAGAGATACACTTAGCATGGGTCATTAGGGTTTGTATTTGTTGTGTTTTTTTTCCCTAAGCTGCTATATTGTAAAATTGACCTTTTTCTTGGGTGTATACATTTCTATGAGTTTTAGCTTGGGTCATTAGGCTTTGTTAACACTGGTGGTACACATGAACGGAATCACTAGTGCTATAGTTGATATACAAAAAATGAATGAATAAAATTTAGGAAAGTTAAAATCTCCCTAAAATATAATGTGAAAATATATTAGAAGATGATAAAATAGAGACCTTCGGCTCTAGGGACTACATCTATATTATGTATGTTTGAGGATTTGTTTGTGATAAATAAATATTTGTTAAGCAGACAGTGATGTATGTTCATAAGAGTGTCGCAGAAAAGGACTACAAAACAGAGGCTTTGCTTTCCCTAAGTTTACTACTATTTCAGGACAAAAGAAAAACACACATAACATTTAAAAAATACAGGGTAGGTTGAGTATGTTCCCAAATCAATAGAAAATGTATAAGGACCATAAGAATTCAGAGGAAAAGTCAATGTGGGTCAAAATGGGGAAGTTTCTTTGAGAAGGTAGGATTTGGGGCAAGGCTTATAATAGTGCATTTATCCAGAAATAGCCCTGCCTTTCCCTTGGGTTCTGACAGACTTAGAACAGATATCAATTTATTCCTATACTAAGGACAACCCTATCAGGTGGTTCAGGTCACCAGCCTCATCTAATTGGTTGTCTCTTTCTTTGTAATGATAGGAAGTAATAAATAAATAAATAAATTTATTTATTATTATCACAAATGCCCCATGGAGGAATATTCCAGTTTATTTATTAGTTTAAATTCGGATTTTCAGAATGTAATAGAATCAGCCGCAAAGCAGTATCATGGTCTCTGGGAGACTTTGTAAAATACAGATCCGAGCCCCAGCCCAGACCTGCTGAGTGCCAATGTCTGAGGTAGAACCCAGAGATTGGCAGTCTGGAAAGCTCCCCAGGTCATACTAATGTATACTCAAGTGTAAGAACCGGTCTAGACAAAGTGGGGGGAAATGGCAAAAATCTGATCGCATCAAGAAATAACATTTATACAAACTTATAAAGAACTGAATCACTGGCTGTTTTGTTTTCTTCCTTCCTAAATATTTTAACATTGTTTAATGACTTATTCTAGGCCTATGTATGTAGTTAAGGCTGGTAACATACTCTGGAACATGCCTACGCCGTGGCCTGCAGTAACTGTGCGATGTCCCTGGCTCCAAATGTGTTTGCCACCCAACACCGGAAGCCTCACTTGGGATGGACATTAGCTTATTATTTGCCATCTTCTCCTCTCCTGGTTCTTGGCAGTCACAGTTCAAACCACACCATGTCTTTTCATTGAGTTAGATTTTACTGCGCTTGGCCGGCTCTGCCTTAATGGTTTCTACTTAACTGAACACAGCACTACCAACCCTTGAGAGGAGTGATTTCTCCATCAGCAGCTTTAAGAAGCGTCAGTAGTTGGTACAGATGCTACATATATACACCAACAAAAGATTCCCTATGAGGGCTTTTGGAGTTCAAACATAGACAGGCTTTATCTGTAAATGAAGCCTCCAGGGCAGGGAATATCTTGGCCATTCGTACAAGGGCAAGGCACCTCCTCAAACAGAATGCAGGGAAATGAGTAAGAGACGTTCTTCGTTCTGAAGAGCTTGTCAAACCCCTGCTGGAAGAGTTGCCAAGTATTCCTCCCCGACCTCCAAGACTGAAAGGAGGACACGGAAGTAATAGAATTCAAACTTCTGCATTCTCTGGCTGCTAAAGAGGATAATATCACCTACAAGCCAAGGACACCTGACAGAGGAATGTGACTACAGCAGTAAAATACTTAAAGAAGCCCACAGACGCACAGATAACTTGATATTCACATGTTCTGGCCAAGGCTACTCCATTAGCTAAACTTCCTGTTCACAACCGAACCTCTTATTTTTGTAACTTTCTTATTCTGAACACTTTCAAACATACACAAAAGTAGACAGAATAATATAATGAACCCCCATGTGCCAATATATCAGCTTCAATAAATTTCAAATCCTTATCCTTGTCCTCACCACTTTCCCTGGTGTTATTTTAAATCAAATCTCAGACATTGTATCAATTCATCTGCAGCTATTTCAGTGTGTATTTCTAAAAGATAAGAGCTTAAAAGTAAACATTGATCACATTTAAAATTAATAATTTATGGGGCACCTGGGTGGCTCAGTCAGTTGAGCGACCGACTTCGGCTCAGGTCATGATCTCATGGTTTGTGAGTTTGAGCCCCGCATCAGGCTCTGTGCTGACAGCTCAGAGCCTGGAGCCTGCTTCGGATGCTGTGTCTCCCTCTCTCTCTGCCCCTCCCCTGCTCATGCTCTGTCTCTCTCTGTCTGAAAAATAAATAAAAATATTTAAAAAAATTAAAATAAAATAAAAAAAATAAAATAAAATTAACAATAATTCTAATTCTATCCTGTCAGTGTTCAAATTTCCAATTGTCTCATAGATATATATTTTTTACAGTTTGTCTGAGTCCAAATGCAAATAAAGTCTGCACATTGCATGTGGCTGATGTTTTTCTTAGGTTCTTTTAACCTATAGATTTCCTTCTTTTGTTTTTACTACAGTTTATTTATTGAAGAAACTGCATGTGTCTTCTACAGTCACTGCTTCTCCAGCTGTAGGGTATACAAACTGGCTGGCACTCAAATGCAGATTCTGAGTCCATAGGTGGGGAGAAGGTCTGAGAGTCTGCATTTCTGAAAGACCCTTAATCACTCCTGCTGCCATTCAACAGACCAAACTGAGTAGCCGGACTATAGCAGATCTCACAGTCTGGATTTTGCTGATTGAATCTTTCTAGTGACTTTTAACATACTTCTCTGACCTCTGAATTTTTAAAATTAGTAGCTAAGTCCAGAGACTTGATCAGATTTAGGTTCTGTGTGTGTGTGTGTGTGTGTGTGTGTGTGTGTGTGTGTAAGTAGTGTTTGGTTCTTCCACCAGGAAGCACATAAAACATAATGCTTCATTGTCTCTTCCTTTGTAATGTTAGTAGCTTGACCTTCAAGGCCAATACCCATTAATTCATCATGGGGTACAAAATATGATAGTCTAATTCTCTCATTTTTTTTTAAATTTATTGGTTAGAGTATTACCATAAAGACCAATCTCTCCCTCATCTACTATTTAGTTACCTAGTGGTATAGCTCATATAAGAATCCCAGGGGACAAAAACTTGATTATTTTTTCCCTTTGTTTACCAATTTTCAAAATGAATTGGTTTATTAATATCTTCTAATGGTGACCAATTAGGATTTTTTTTTCAATGTGTTTGGTGGTAATTGTTGTTGCTCTTGCTTTCATATTTATTATGAACTTATGGATCTAAACATATCTGATACATTTCAATCCATTTCAGTTGTTAGTTTCATATGAAAGACCCTTCAAGTTGGCCTCTGTGTCCTTTTGACACAGCCCTAGTAATGTTTGATTTCTGTCTTGCTCTTCTATATGACAAGATGTTCCAGGCTTGACTTGTATTACATTTCCCGATCCAAATCTGCAATTAACCACTTCTCCAAAAACCATTATTTCTTTTGGTGGAAAATGGTATTTTAAGATGATTATCTGGTCACCATAGTGTTCTTTGCCACTAGGTTAGTATAGTGGAAACTTTTTAACCCCCAAAATATATTCTTTAATATTTTAAGATGGGACTACATATATAAATATAAATATAAATATAAATAATATATATATATTGCATTGTTTAGAAAATACTGCCTTGTTTCTACTGAAACTAATTTCAGAAAGATCATATAAATAAAAATATTTCTGGTTTATTTTATGAAATGTGCCATATAAACAAAAAGCATCATTCTTAGAATAGTGAATACTTTCCAATAAAAAGTCAGGACAGACCTTAGACAAATTACCTAACTCTAAATCCAATTTCATGCTCTGAAAAATGCTTTCTTCATAAGGCTATTAATAACAAAGCTATCATTTACTAAGTATTTCTTGGAAGCCAGACACTTTACATATATTTTCTCGTTTAATCCATATAACATATTTTCAAATAAGTAGTGTCTGACTCATTTTATGAATGAGTAAACTTTCTCAAGGTGACACAGCCAGTTCAGGAGCAGAGTCAGTACCTTAACACAGGTCTTTTTGGCTTCATGCTTTTAACCTAGAGTATAGGGTGGCAAGTAAATGAGAGAATGAATATATGGTGTCAGTGCCTGACAAATGGTGTTCAGTGAAAAATAGATGTCAGGTAACAGAAATGGCCTTGGTAGATCTGTGCTTGGCATTTGGGCTGGAGGTGGGAGGGTGGACAGGGGAGAGGAGGCTGACCAGATTTCTGCTTTACCAGCGTTTCTGGCCTGTGGACACTTCTCTTGCTAATTTCCCATGTTGGGTCTAACCTATCTGTCCATCATGACAGATGTTCTCATGTCAGAGCTCAAGGTCAGCCCTCAAGAGTTCAGGCTGGCACCTTCTGTCACGTTGTCTTTTGAATATGCTCGGCAAGTAGCAAAAGTCCAGAGGCAAGCCCGCGTTGGCCTCTTCCCCTTACATCATGTGTCATTAGCTGCTACACAGCTCTTTGTTCAAAACAAAATTCATAAAACTGACAGATTCATCTGCTAATGTCAAGAGGCATCAGAGCCAATTACAGGAAGCCTCCAAAAGGCAAGTAGGGTCACTTTTCACAAAATGGGATAAAGAAAAGGAAAATAGTCTTGTCATTAAAAAGGACAAATACATTTTCCTCTCAGCAGGCTCCCCCCAGGAAAATAGAAAGATTTATATTAGCACATAGTTTTATTATGATTGCTTTGAATAATTTCAAATCAAAGCATTTGCCCCCACACACAGCCAACCTATCATTAACCATTTTAAGCTAGTGAGCAGTATTTCCCATTGTAAGCGATATGTTTATAATGACAGAAAATTTAGATATAAAGCACAAAATTCCTACACTCCTTTTAAAGATAACAAATAATCACATACATTGTTTAGCATCATCTGGAAAGGAGACTAGTTGTTTGTTTTAATTTGAATTCAGACCTGGAGGATTCTGAGTCTGGTTATTCTGAGATACACCTAAAATGTACTCAAGTTCTTGAGCAAGAGAGGAACAAATTTAGTTGTATTTGAGGACTGCAAAGATTTAGGGCCATAGCCCCAACACTACCATTACTCCACATCAACTGTGAGAGTTTAAGCCAAGTGAGAAAGTTTAGAGTCCACATAGGACTACCCTCTCTGCTGACACCAACTGCAAGTTCATAGGGCAGGAAGTATTCCCCAAAACCATGCCTGGGTTCAGTAATTTGCTAGGACTCACAGAACTCAATGAAAGCTATTAGAGTCATGATTACAGTTACTGCAAGGAAAGGGTACAGATTAAAATCAACCAAGGGAAGAAGCACATAGAGCAGAATCCAGAAGTACCAAGTCAAGAGCTTCCATTGTCCTCTCCCTATGGAGTAGGATGTGTTACTTTCCCAGCTCCAGTGTGTGACAGCATGGACAAAATATTGCTAATCAGGGAAACTCACTAGAACCTCTGTGTCCAGGGTTTTTATTGGGGCTCCATTATATAGGCGTGACTGATTGCCCATGTGGCTGATCTCAGTCTCCAGAGTCTGGGGACGACCAAATTCCGCCCCACAAATCACATTGTTGGTCTTTCTGGCATGGCCAGCCCCTACCCTGAATCATATTGTTAGCCGAGTTCAAATCCCAGATTTTTCAAACCCCAAAACCACTTTTGGAGCAAGGTTCAATTCTTTACTATACAACTACATTATGTAGGAAGTAGGGCATGCGGAAAGACCAGCTATGATAACAATCAAGATAGTAGTAACAAAAGCTACTTGCCAGGCAGCATGTCAAGCATTTTTCAAATATCTCATTTAGTTCTAATAAATATTCAAGAAAGCAGGTCCAATGTGTATGTCCAATGTGTAGATGAGGAAAATGGAGGTTACAGAGACTAAGTTGCAAAACAACATCATATGCCCAGTGCCTGGAAGAGCCTGGCTTAAAGCCCACTGCTGGATGACTCCAGTGCCCTCTTTATGTCGCCCCACCAAGGGGAAGGCATGGCTGCCATATACATGACTCCAAAGGGCACCATTCTTGATGACTTCTCTGATAAATCTGCCTCCTGGAGCTGAACAGCCGAGCAACCCTAAGGGAACAGCCCAGCCTCATAGACTCACTACCTAAATCAAAAGGGAGGAACTCTTGCTGAGACTTTTCAGGGCAAGAACCTGCACATATAGACAACCGTTAAAGATACAACAAAGTTAAAATGCGTCCTCCCCCCGCCAAGGAGTGGTTGCTCAAGAAAAGGCATAAACTGGACAGGAGTTTGGGGGAGAAAGATGTGCTTGGTTTTTATGGGTTAAATTTTAATTGTTAGATGATATATATGAATAAATGTGTCTATTACAACTAGAAACATGGGGCAGAGATGTTGGTTGTGTTTGACCATGCAGCAACTTAACATTTATCAGATTTTCAGATTCGTCTTTCAGTTATTCACAGTGACAGTGTTTAGTCATTCATGCAGGTTTATTCTTTCATAAGATGCTCTTTTCCAAGAACATAAAATGCATGCTGAACAGCATACATGTTTTAAAGAAATTCTGGGTGGGATTTGTCTGTGGGAGTTGTTTAGGTCTAATACACTGTTTTCATTAAGAGGTAGAACAACCCATAGCACACAGGTATCAATCAACAGAGTTTAATAGTTGGTATGCAATTTGTTTTATAGGTTTTTAATTTTTTTTTTAATTTTGTAATGTTTATTTATTTTTGAGAGAGAGTGAGCATGAGCGGGGGAAGGGCAGAGAGACAGAGGATCTGAGGTAGGCTCTGCATTGTCAATGCAAAGCCTGATGTGGGGTTCAAACCCACAAGCCATGAGATCATGACCTGAGCTGAAGTCAGACACTCAACCGACTAAGCCACCTGGGTGCCCCTGTATGTGGGTTTTTAGATATCTTGAAAAGTTCTTTTTTTTTTTTAATTTATTTACTTATTTTGAGAAAGAGAGCATGAGAGAGAGAAAGAGAGTGAGCACACACATGTGAGTTGGGGAGGGGCAGAGAGAGAGGCAGAGACAGAATCTTGAGCAGGCTCCACACTGTCAGTAGGGAGGCTGACACGGGCTCGATCTCATGAACCATAAGATCATGACCTGAGGTGAAATCAAGAGTCAGATGCTTAACTGACTGGGCCACCCAGGTGCCCCCTGAAAAGTTCTTTCTTTTAAGGTTTCTTTCTTCTTTCTTTCTTTCTTTCTTTCTTTCTTTCTTTCTTTCTTTCTTTCTCTTCCTTTATTTCTTTATTTCTTTCTTGCGGGGGGGGGGGGTTGGGGGAGGCAGAGAGAGAGAGGGAGAGAGAGAATCTCAAGCAGGCTCCACACTGTCTGCACAGAGCCCGACATGGGGCTCAAACACCGGAACTGTGAGATTGTGACCTGAGCCGAAATCAAGAGTTGGTTGCTCAACAACGAACTGAGCCATCCAGGTGCCTCTGAAAAGTTCTTTATTTATTTATCTTCCTATGTGTTTTAACTATCTGGATGATAAAAGCTAGGCAATCAATTCATACCGATTTTTATATTGGTACGAAGAAGAAAATGTTAGTAATTGTATTTTCTAAGACACATCAAGATAACAGGAAGTTTGGATACTTTGGATAAATGTGCCCCATAAAATTGTATATCTTAGCTTCATAAAAGATGACAGCTTAAAAAATTCATAAAGGGAAGTTTTCTAAGATTTGAGTGATTTGGTTCATGTAAGAAATGGTAACATACACTGAAATACACATGTTGAAAAGTTGAGACTTTTATTTTCATATTACAATGTGTAAACGCTTTTATCTCAGAAGAAGTAATAGAGTTCATAATTAGAGCTAGAATATTGCATTTTAATTATCAATGCCAGAAATGTAACTTTGAAAGAAATAAAATAAACTTACCGTTGAGAAACCTATCCTGTGTGCGATCATTTCTACACATGTATCTTTATTTTCTCCCATTCAACTTACAGTAACGGCTACCACAACCTGATGGGATTATGATTCATCTTTAGCTGCTTTTAGGTATTTTCTTCAAAGTTTTACTAGGCATTTCTGGAAAACAGCCAGATGACTGAGCAGATTTTTAAGGTGCTATTCAGCGCTCTCGCCTTAATAACAAGATCTTACACTGACTAACTTGTCTAAATCACTATGTGGGGCTTAGCTGAGGATGTGTAAACAAGAGAAGGGCCTGGCACAAGATGGCAGAAAACTTGTACGTTCACACAGCCTCCACTCTCAGGGTAAGTGGTGCTATGCAAAGGATCAAAACACTGGCTGGTCCGGGGGAGAGGCATCAAAGACAAGGCCTCAGCTTGCTTCTAGTTTGGACAAATGTTGTATGCTGGCTGCGATGTGACCTAGGGTAAGGGACAGAGAGTGGTAGGTGGCTGAGGCCCGAAGTGATAATTGTGAGGATTCATGTTCCTGGGCTTCCTCTAGGCAGCTCTACCACACATGGTGAGCTAGATGCAGTGGGTGGCTGGAAGGATACAAGGCTTTCAGAACCCTACCCATTGCTATTATGTTCTGTGCACATACCTTATATTAGACATTAGCTTACACACATTACTCATACTACCTTTCGCAGTAGAGGGATCAAGGTTCAGAGCCATTTACCAAGTTACTTAGGACCACATAGCAGAAGGCAGTCTGTGTTCAACCCCAGGTCTGAGATGCAACACGTTACGACCAAGACGCAACTCTGTCTTTTATTCTCGTCCTAATTGCACTGTTTCTAATAGTAAACATGAGTGAAGGAATACAAAACAAAATTTAATCTTCATTATTATTTTTTTTGTATTTCATCCCTATACTCAGGTTCATGTTATAAGGTATAATTGGTTGCAATCCTTTTTGTGAACAACTTATATTTTTATTTCCTCCTAAGTGCATTTATTTGGTTCACTTTTCTGACTAAAGAAAATTGTCTCAAGCTTTCCATTCTAATAAATTTCAGCTTTTAATGGTGAGTAATTAAAACCTCCGTCATCAGTCATTTAAAATTTTTCAGGTTCACCGATTCATACGTAAACACTTCCCTTGGGAATCCTGATAAAGATGATGTTATGGCTTCAGATTGTGAGCCAAGGAGGTGCCGGTTCAAGTAAGGGCTTCGCCTCCCTGTGTAGGGGCTTTGCGTTTGCTGTAGACTCTCGGCAAAGCATGCTGGGTCCTGTTCTTGCATAAGAACACCATGAAAGACCACACCACCCGTGAGAGCCCTTAATGAAAATGTCCCAAGAATAATGCAGCTGTCTTGTTCCCTCTGGTACTGTCTTACAGTGCTGTTACTCTTTACTCAGACTACCACTGGGGGTGAACAAGAATACTATGAATATTATGAATCAGAGATCTGTTTTCCAGGCACTGCCATGAATGTTAACCATGTTTCGGTTCTTGTACAAAAGTTTTACCTTCCTTCATTCAGCATGTATTAATAACCACCACCACCCTGGCCCCACCCATGTGTGACCAGTGTTTTTATGCCTGAGGCTTCAGCAAGTAGCACAGCATAAAACAGTAATTCGTCATTAAACTTCTCTAAGCTACAGAACTTATTTTAGACCTTATTTTATATTTTAGAAGGGCAAGTCTGTCATGGACTTTACATCAGGCAAGGAGACACCATATCCTTGATACTGACTTGATGGTGATTGGGACACATCCTCATCCCCAAGCCGCTTCAGGGGTAGACACACAGCTGCATCATGGGTACTGGCAACTCCAGGGGGCGCCATGCACACGGGCTTCAGTGTGATGGGCACCTCCTGGAGTTAGCAGTGGGGCACCCAGCAGTGAGTCGGGACAGGTAGGTCATGAAAGAGTCCTTAATGAGAAATGTGTGACTCCTGAGGACAATGCCACCGTTACAAATCAGTGAGGCAAAATTTGTACAGTGCTAATGAGTCTGAAGCCCAGTGCCTGATTGTCATGAGTCCAGATCCTGGCTTATCTGTGTGTCCCTTGGGGCAAGTTATTTAACTCCTCCAGGCCTTGATCTTGTCTTCTGCACGTAAAGTTAATAGCCATCTCTACTCTATGGGGTTATTATGAGGATTAGGTAAATTAGTTATTTGTAAGGCATGTGGATGCTGCCTGGTACATAGTAAGTATCCTAGAAGTTATTTGTTACAAAAACTCAAAAACACTTTTGATTGATCATGCTGTTGGTGCTTAGTAAAATTAAATATGAGGGGCGCCTGGGTGGCGCAGTCGGTTAAGCGTCCGACTTCAGCCAGGTCACGATCTCGCGGTCCGTGAGTTTGAGCCCCGCGTCAGGCTCTGGGCTGATGGCTCGGAGCCTGGAGCCTGTTTCCGATTCTGTGTCTCCCTCTCTCTCTGCCCCTCCCCCGTTCATGCTCTGTCTCTCTCTGTCCCAAAAATAAATAAAAGCGTTGAAAAAAAAAATTTTTTTTTTAAATAAATAAAAATAAAATTAAATATGAATGACATGATCAAGATTGCCAGTAATTTCTTTCCCTGTTCTTAATTATTGAAGTAGTTATTGTTGCTGGAGTACTGTTACTTAAAATTAGAGTAACTTTCTTTGTTGCACTGTTCCTAATAGAGAAAAAATGGAAACAACCTAGATGGGTTATTGGTGGGAGACTAGATAAACTGTGACAGATTCATAAAATATGATAATATACAGTGTTTAAAATAAATTAGCTCTACATGAAACAATAGGGATACATTTGTAAAACAATGTTAAATATTTAAAAACCCTAGAAGAATGTTACATGTACAGTATATACAATAAACTTTCATATAAAGTTTAAAAACTTTAGACTATGAAGTATTTTGGATACAAACATACCTAGAAAAGGTGTAACAAAAACATAAACATGAAGGATTCACAATAATATCAAGGCAATGATTTAAAGAAGGAGGGAAAGGAAGGGAATTTGGCAAGAGCAAAAAAGGAGCTTCAGTTTTATCTGTAGCATTTTCTTCCTCAAAAAGAATCCCCAAATTTCTGAAACAAATGTAGCAAAATCAGGTTGGAGGTTACCTTATTATATTGTCCTCTAATATTTTTATTTATATTTGAACATATTGATAAAAATAATAATTAACAGAATGCATTTAAATGCCAGACTGTAATTCTAAAGTTTCCACCCATGGATTTTATTACTGTTTCTAGTTAATTAAAAAAAAAAAAAAAGAAGAAGAAGAAAAATTTCAAAACATTAACATACCACCACTTGTGCTTCTCTTTCTTATGGATGGCCCTATTTCATGAGATTTAGGGAGCGGTTTGGCACAAAGGCTGTAAAGAATGCATTTTCATTATTCTAGAAAGAATTTTAATCACCTATTGTACATCAGTGTTAATGAGAGCCATGTAGACAAATCCCTAAGCAGTCCTTTCAAGGGCTGGATTTTTTGCTCAGCCAAAATGCAAAAGTGCTCTCTTGCCTTCCTGGATAATTCTGCTCTGCAAAAGTGTTGTATGTTTTCTGGTGCTTCAAATGAAACAATATGGAACATTTATTTAGAGTGTTTTGCTTTGCAGACTTCTTCAGCGGAACAGCAAGGCAACTAATCATTCCTTTGAATCTATGTAATGAATTACACTTTGAATATGTTATTGATTGGTAGAACAAACAGCACCATGACCCAGATTTTCAGTCTTACATCATTGAGATGTGGCTGGTATGCTCCGAGTTTGGCAATTCTCTGTTCATTGTGTAAATTAACTGGGACAATGACCTGTGACTATAGAATTGCAGCTTTGCAGTTAAATATGCCATCAACCTTTTGATGTCCTATGTATAGTATATTATGTGTAAAATGGTCACCAAATTAATTGTGTCAGATATTGTCTACATTCTAACTAAAAAACAATTTTCATTGTCTGGAACATGAATGTTTATAGTAGATATATTTTAAGTACCTCAATTTCGATGCTCTTTAGCATTGCTAAGATTATTAAACATGAAATTTATTTATACATTCTGTATTATTTATTGACCACTCACCATATACTGTTGGATCCTAGAGATAAAGTGATGACCAAGGCAATGCCATGCTCTCCAAATTGTTAATAATCTAATGGGTAATAGAGTCAAGAAAACAGGTCATTACAGTGAGATAAGTATTATATGTGGGATAAACAAAAGACATTAAAGAAGCACATCACAGGGAAACCCAGTCCTAGGAAGACTGAGTTAAGAGATCAAGGAAGGCTTCCTGATGGTGGTGTCTATGCTGATCCTTCATTTGGAGACTGAGGAAGAATAGTCCAAACAGAGGAATCAGCACAAGGAAAAGCCCAGAGACAAGACAAGGGAAAGCATACTTTAGGCCAGATGTTCAGTTGTTTCTTTGGTATGAAGAGTCTTCAGTCGTCTGTGGTTATACCTCTTTGGAATTCCTAGCTCAGGTCATCCTAAGCATCGCCATTGGACACCAACCATTTGAAAGTCTTAGATTTGATCCTCAGCTCAATGCTCTGGCCCCTCCCAAAGATAATTACATCAGAATTTGGGGGGACTGGTCCCAGACATTGAAATTTTTAAAAATCTGTCAAGAAGATGGGAATATTCAGTGAAGTTGCGAATCACTAATTTACAAAATAAATTGAGAGGTGTGTTGATTTATCGAATGCGTAGGCAAGTAAGAAAGGCAGAAATGCTGTGCGAGGGCATTGCCAAAATGACCTGGCTGGGAGGAAATAACCTTGGGGATCACATCTACCAGCTATGAATCTAAGTGCAAAACACTAAGAAATGTGACTCATATTCTAGAGCTGGCTCTTGACATATTCAGAGAGATAGCACTTCACACTTTTTTCAGTTCAATTATTTGTTCATTCCAAAACACTTAGCTAATCCTTAGTATATGTCAGTATGCTAAGTGCTGTGGATACATGTATGAGTAAGACAGTGATGTCTTACCATCCCCAAATTCCTAGTTTAGTGAAGAGACAATTTCTAAGTAATTGCAATCATGTGAAAAGACTATTCAGAGCTGGGTACACATTACCCAGGGGGCAGTGGTATCAGACAAAATGGGAGAGAATAACTAAACTTTGCAGGATGAACAGGAATTAGCAATTCACTGAGAGAGATTTTTAGTGTGTTTGGAGCAAAGGATATGAGAAGCGTAGCATCCAAAATAAGGCTTGAAAACTGGGTTAGCTTACCAAAGGTCCAGGGACCTCTCCTTCCTTGTTGCCAACCAGACACGACCCACACCCTGACATTATCCATGTAGCTGGAAAGCTTTGTTTTACGAGTCTTCATAACATTGAAAAGGTCTTCACCTCCTATCGTGGTGACTGGAATAAGACCAATGGTAGAAATTAGGAGTTCAAAGTTCTAACAGTGGCTCAGGGGTCTGTTGAGGTTCCTGAGGACCAGCTTAAGCACAGCTATAGTACTGAAGGTGTGTATCACTGGGTAGCCAACCTCTGAGATGGCCTCCAATGATCTCTGCCTCTTGGTATTCACATCCTTACAAAATTATTTCCCTTGAATATGGCTTGAACTTACCCTCTTCTAAAGAATCAAATAGGGCAGAAGTGTCATTTATGGTAATAGGCTATAAGAAAGACTGCAGGTCCCCCCCCACACACTGCCACCCCCTACCGCCCCCACCCCCCGCCCGCATTGTAGAGAGGACTGAGGCCTGCCAACAGCCATTCTCACTGAGCTTAGAAGCAGATCCCTCTTGGGGCACCTAGGTGGCTCAGTCGGTTAAGCATCCGACTTCAGCTCAGGTCATGATCTCACAGTCTGAGTTTGAGCCCCGCGTCAGGGTCTGTGCTTGTAGCTCAGAGCCTGGAGCCTGCTTCCAATCTCTCTCTCTCTCTCTCTCTCTCTGCCACCCCCACTTTCACTCTGTCTCTCTCAAAAATAAATAAACATTAAAAAAATTAAAAAAAAAAGCAGATCCCTCTCCAGTCAGCCCTTCAGATATGACTACATCCATGGCTGACAACTTGGCTACAATTGAGACATCTTGAATCAGAGGCACTCAGTTAAGCTGTGTCCAGATTCTTGACCCACAAAACTATGAGATAATAAATGCTTCTTTTTTTAAGCATCAATGTTTAGGATAATAATTATGTATTGTGCAGCAATACATAATGAATACAGTCACCATTCACTCAGGGTTTCTACATATTCACCATCCTCTAGGAAGACCTCACAGGTTGGCTCCAAAGAGCTATTATTATTAACAATCATGATTTCCTCTTGAAAAATAAGGCTTATCTCAGGCCTGAAATATGTAAAAATACAGATGAAAAACTAAGGGATTCCAAATCTGTTCTGATGCTATAGTCTTAAGAGGCAAGATGGTGAGGGTTTGGGGCAATATTCAGACCATGATCCTATGGCTCTTTTCCATCTGAGAATGACCCCTACTTCCTTTGTTTCCCATCACCCACACCCCACCAGAATATAATGTTCAGAGCATGTAACGTTCAAAGCTGAGCAAGCGCTCAGGATGGCGTCTTGGAATCTAACCGCAGATCAGCTGCCAAGCATAGGCCGTTGTCATTGAGCTGCCCTCATTTCATTTCTTTCTATTTTACCACAATACTGAAGTTTGGAATGATTTGGACTCTGTGTGTGTATGCAGCCTTTCTGGCACACCTTTCCTTTTATTTTTACATGATGTAATGTGTTTTCCTTGAAACGCTCATGAGAAAATGCTTTGCATGGTGATCTAAAATCCTGCCCAGGCTTCCTCTGGCATAGAAACCAATCCGAAAAGCCAAAATGTACAATAAAAACACGTCGGTCTTGGACACAACTCATTTGTCTAATTAAACTTTTGATAAGGAACAGTAAAAAATACATCATACGGTAATAATTTAGAATCCTTCTAAATAGGCAGTTTAGAACCTTTAGAACGTGTGTTCAGAACCTAACCCCTTTCTTCTTACCTTCATAACACAGGAGAAGAAAACCTCCTGGCAATTTTACGACGAAGGTGGTGGAAGTATATGATCCTGGGACTCATCGACCTGGAAGCAAATTACCTGGTGGTCAAGGCCTACCAGTACACGACTCTGACCAGCATCCAGGTACTGGCGACTCTTCTGTTCTTCGCAGCTGCCTCTGTTCCCGGATGTAGTTTCCTTTCAGCTGAGTCACCTGGGAATCTGAATACTCCTCTAGAAGTGTTACAAGAGGAAAATTGGGTGTATAAAAAATAACTTGAGCTTTATTTCTATGTCTTATTAGTTTTTCTCAATTCGAATGTAATTGGATATCTTTTTCCTCTTTGTTCTTAATAGACCATAAGGATTGACAACGTAGGAAAATATTTTCTAGCTATGAATAGGAGCAACTAATCTTATGTCAGTAGGAGAGTTATTAATAAGCATAAAAAGAGCTATTTTAAGCTATTTAGAACATGTTCATGGACTTTGATTAAGTAATCACAGGGCTTGATAATTTTTTCTTTTAGCTTTCTTTAATGAGGAGGTTTTGCAACCTGAAGGGACAGAATTTCTTGTAAAAGAGTAAGACATAAATGCCTAAATAGCGTTATTCATGAAGATAATCACTGTGTCCTTCCTTCCTCCCTCCCTCTCTTTTTCTTTTATGCACATGCATACACACAATTGCAAGTTTAACTTGGGTTTTCACAATTTGCACCAGGCACCACTTACATTCTTCATTACACCATAAATAATAAGTTTGCCTATTTTTGTTTCACCCTCATTTCTCCTTTTACGGCAATATTATGAATTCTGTAGTCATTCCAAAGCTCCGGGATGAAAACAAAACATTATTCATATAACAGTTTACTTAGACTTGATGCCACAACAACATTCATGCCATTCTAATAATTTGCTTAGAAACAACAATAACAAAAATGAAGAAACAAACAAGCAAACCAACCCCCTAAACAAACTGAGATTATATGGACTGAATGGGAAGCTATCTAGAATGGGTTTAGATGGGGCTGCAGGCTTCTTCCCACACGCCCATTGAGAGACAGAAAGGATGCTTGTCTAGACCCCTTGAAGAAAAGTCCAGAGCTCTGATTGGACCGCAATGATAACAGGGAGATGCTGGGACCTAATTGGCTTAAACTTGGACTCCCCAACGCAATACAGGATGAGATTTTTCTGATTGGTTTAGACTCATGTTTTTCAATAGGAGTACCACTGGCATTTTAGGGGGACAATTTTTCATGATTTGGGTCCCTTTCCTACTTTATTGGTCATTTAATATTCCTATCCCTTGACCACTAAATGCCAACAGCATCTTTTTCAGTCGTTATAACAACCAAAAGTGTCCCTGCAGATTTCCAAATGCCCTCTGGCAGAGAGGTATCATGTCTGCTTAAGGATCACTGGCTCATCAATCAGCACTCACTCCTGGAGTCAGGGTGGGAGCAATCCCACTGTGGGAGAGGAGAGGTGGACAGATGCTGGAAATCAGCTGTAGAGCCTCTGCGCCCAGCTTAACTCTTACTCACCTCAACAAGCCCCACAGCGACAACTGATATCTCTCTTTTGTGCTCCCATGGCACTTTGTCTTCTAGCTCTGTCTGTAGTCTGTCTTACCTAAGAATGATGCCTTACCTAAGAATGATTCCTACTTACTCCACCAAACTGTGAGGTTTTTTGTCACCACAAGAGTGATTTCTTGCTCACCTTTGACTTTCTGGTACCTGGTAGAAAACCCAGCACATGCCAGGTACTCAATAAATGTTCAAAGAAGTTAATTCACCTGCACTTATTTCTAGTATTTGGGGGCATAGAGATTCCCAGCAGTTCTCTACCTAAATGTAGAGACCTCCAGAATGTCCATACAGATGTGGTGGGACAACGAAGAGACAAATGTTAGCTTTGTGGCAGAACTGCGCCCATTAGCCTAGAATCAAAAACTAGAAATGAGCCTAGGGGAGTATGAGGAGAATTCACACTTTGAAAATACAGTTGACTTTTTGTTTTTTTTTTTCTTTCAAGCATTGAAAAGTCACAACCAATTGCTGGTTTCTTATGGGGCTTTTTCCAAAAAATGTTTAAAGTTTATTTATTTTGAGAGAGAGAGAGAGTGTGTGTGTGTGTGTGTGTGTGTGCACAAGCTGGGTAGGGGCAGAGAGAGGGGAGGAGAGAGACCCCCAAGCAGGCTCCCAGCTTTCAGCACACAGCCTGATGCAGGGCTCAAACTCATGAACCATGAGATCATGTCCTGAGATGAAATTAAGAGTCGAATGTTCAACCAATTAAGCCACCCAAGCTCTCCCTTCAAAATTTTCATTTTGTTTGTGAACAGTGACAATTTATTCTTAACAACAGGTCCCCTGGTCTTCAGGTGTTTAGTTCAACCCATGTCATACACCGCCATCCAAATCCATCCTGCCAGCTCTCTCAAATTAGTTGTTTAACACCTATTCAATGCTCCATTCTATGAAAAAGTTTATCTTAACTCTGTAGAGAGAAAGAAAAATAATAATTCTACTGAAATATCAGTTGGTCTTCATTGTAATTTAGTTAGCAACAGATAGCAGAAAGAAAAAAGCAAGTTGAAGCTAACAATTCTAGAATTATTTTTGCCACCTACAACAAATAAACTTATTAAATAATAAATGGTCAGAACAGAAGGAGGCATTTGTTCTGGGAACCATGTATGTACTGCTGTTTAGTAAGTTAATTTACTTGGTAGAACTAACAAAGATCAATAATTTTCCCTTGATTCTATAATTTTTATTTTTGTCAGCCACTCACAGAATTCACACACATTTATTACTGGATGGGTTTGTATGTAGAACCCAGAAAGAACATCACTATTGTGGACAATTGTTTTCTCTTCCATTGGATAAGGAAACATAGGCATATACAATCATTGAGTAGCTCTCCACTTTTCTGAATGTTATTGTATATATAGTTTTGTCTCCTGCTACCTTTGGTGATGGGTTCAGAGCATGACTCGTGGGATCTTCATTCTTGAAAATTACACCAAGCATGAGAAAATGTTAGATTTGTTTGATTTTTCTGTGTATACATATATTGTTTTGAAACTTTCTTTCAGCTTAAATTGGCCACCTCCCGTTTTCTTTTGGAGTTTGCCATAAATTAATTCAGCTTATAATAAGCTTATAAAACCTTTATATAAGGTTTTATATATAAAAACCTTATATAAATATAAATATTTATATTTATAATATAACAATATTTATAAATATATAAATACAAATATATATAAAGGTTTTATACAAAAACACCAAGTATGGCAAGAGAACAGATGCCTAAGTGCTACAGTTTCCAAAGGAGGCAGAGATGATGTTTATCTCCAAAGGCAAGGAAGTATCCATTCCTGTGGTCTATAAAATTGGATAAAGTGTAGAGAGGATAAAATGTGGGTATAGCTTTGCACCTGGAGTGAAGAGCATGACAGAGTTTGGGGGAAGGAAACCCAATGAATATGATTGGAGAGCAGCTGTTCCAGTTTGATTCATCTAGTCACTTAAAAAATAATAACTGAATACTTCTACATTCAAGACATCGTATTAAGTGTGAACAAAGTTGTGAGCAAAAACAGACACCCTCTGTATTCTCATGGAGCTTCCACTCAGATGGGGAAGGCAGGCTTTGGTCAAATAATCAAGGGAATGGATGTATAGTTATAACGAGGGATAAATGTTCTCAAGGAAAGTGTTTTATTAGAACGGTTGTCAAAACAACCTGACCTCAACTGGGGAGTTGGGGAAAATTTTCCTAAAGAATTGATAGTGGGGCTGAGATCTACAAGAGGAGTGGAAAGAGGTCCAAGCAAAGAAGACAATGTGCTCAACGCCCTGTGTGGGAAGGTCTGTGGCAAGGATGAAGTTGTGGACAAGGTCATGTGGCTGGACACGGAGAATGAAGAGTGGTACAAGATGGCCTGGAAAAGGAGGCAGGGGCCAGACTATGAGTCGTGATGTCCAGGTCAAGGGTTTGATTCTTTAGGCCAAGTGCCAGGGGAATCCAAATGTGAGTTTTTAAGAAAACTTGGGCTCTGGTGTAGAAAACAGATTGAAGCAATGGATTCTCATCAATAGAATAGAGGACGAGAGGAATGTAGAGCTGAAACTCTAAGTTGAGGCCATGTTATGAGAGGTCTTCAATGGCAGGATAAAGAGTGTGACTTCATTTTATAGGTAACAGAGAGCCATGAGAGTTTCTGAGGAAAGAAATGATAGGATGTGACCCAGTAGCCTTTTTTCAAAGCACTTCTGTTTTAGCAAGACAGCCTTCATTAATAGTTGGCAGAGCACCAAATACTTTCGTTTCCTGATTCTCTTAAAAACAGAGACATAAAACAAAAAGACATGAAGAGCCTCTCTTTGCTTTCTCCTCCTGCCCTTTCAGTACATTCACCAAACGTAGGGTTAAATGTCACAAACAACTGATACATGAAAATTGAGAGGAAAAATATACATTTTTCAATTTTTTTAACATTTATTTATTATTGAGAGACAGAGCATGAGCATGGGCAGAGAGAAGGGGAGACACAGAATCCAAAGCAGACTCCAGGCTCTGAGCTGTCAGCACAGACCCTGATGGGGGCTCAAACTCACAAACTGCGAGATCATGACCTGAACTGAAAGTCAGACGCTCAACCGACTGAGCCACGCAGGCACCCTGGAAAAGTATTTTTTTGAAATGATTATAGACTCACAGGGAATTGCAAAAGTACAGAGTTCTTTGCACCATTCACAAGCTTTCCCTAACGGTGACATGGTATATGACTTTAGTATAATGTCAAAACCAGGATATTGATATTGGTACAATACGGTTAACTAGACTACAGACCTTGTTCAGTTTTCAACCTCTTTTCCTTCATGTGTGTATGTGTGTGTGTGTGTGTGTGTGTGTAGTTCTGTGCAATTTGGTCCCACATGTAAGTTTGTTTAAACACTACCACAAACAGAATACAGAACTGCCCAATTACCACAAAAGAACTCCCTTGTACTATCCCTGTGAAGTTTTACCCAACCCACCACTGCCATCCTGGTCATCAGGCAACCATTAATCTGTTCTCCATCTATATGATTTTGTCGGCAGGAGGGTGCTATGTAAAATGGAATTATGCACTATTTAACCTTTTGAGACTGTTTTCCTTTCCAACTACGCATAATGTCTTTTAAATTTTTTTTTTCAACGTTTATTTATTTTTGGGACAGAGAGAGACAGAGCATGAACGGGGGAGGGGCAGAGAGAGAGGGAGACACAGAACCGGAAACAGGCTCCAGGCTCTGAGCCATCAGCCCAGAGCCCGACGCGGGGCTCGAACTCACGGACCGCGAGATCGTGACCTGGCTGAAGTCGGACGCCTAACCGACTGCGCCACCCAGGCGCCCCATACGCATAATGTCTTTCAGTGCATCCAGATTGTTGCATGTATCAATATGTTATTCCTTTTTATTGCTGAGTAGTAGTCCATGGTCCAGGTATACCAGGGTTTGTTTAACCATTCACCTGTTGAAAGCCACTTGGGTTGTTTTCATTTGGAGCTTTTACAAAGAAAGGTGCTATGAACATTCACTTGCAAGTTTTTGTGTTAACACAAGGTTTCATTTCCCTGGGATAAATGCCCAAAAGTGCAATTGCTAGATCATATAGAAAGTGCCTGTTTGGTTTTAGAAACCGGCAAACAACTTTGCAGTGTGGTTGTCCCGTTTTACATCCCCTCCCGCAATGTAGGAGAGATCGGTCGGTCTCCATCTTCGCACCCTCATGAGCACTCGGGGTCATCATTATTTTTCATTTTAGCCATTCCAAAAAGTACATGGTGATACTTCATCACGGTTTTCATTTATAATTCCCTAGGGGCTAATAATGTTGAACGTCTCTTGGAAAAAAAAACTTTAACTTTGCCTTTATAGTCGGAAGCTAAAGAAAGTTAACAACGGCAAAAGAGGTAACATATTAAGGAAAAAGATGATGGAAGAGAGACACTGAAGTGAAGAAATCCAGCTGTTCCCTTTATTATAAAAGAAAGAGATTTATAAGGATTGTATTCTAAAGACACATTTGTGGGTTTGCATCTCTTGACTTGTGGAGAATGAATAGATTGTACTTGTGACTTTGAGAAAGATTAGCAATGACATTTGGATAAATTCTAAAAGCTATGCTATTTTTATAACGGTGCTATATGAACCATTCCAGTAGAAATACCAGCTTTACAACTTCTCGCCTAAAGATTATTCATCTTTTTTCAGCCACGTAGTACTAAAATGCAAACAGATGAAACTAGTGCTTCTGTGAAAGAAGAAGAAAGCTGGTCTCTTCAAATGTGGTATTTGGTAACTAAAATTAACTCACATTGGAAACGACTTACGGTACTCTTGCTGGTAGCCATGCTGAAGGGTCTATCCTCTAACACATCCCCTCCTTCACACGGTGCATACTTCAGAGCCCTTTCCATTCTTCAAGCAGTTGACATCGGGAGCAAAGCACGAGAAAGAAATACCTCTAGCCCTGGTTGTCTGCTTTCTGTTCCACTCCTCTGATTCAGGCACATTAGGACAGGATGATACAGAATGCAAGCCAGCCTCCCCCGTGCACAGCGCAACGTCCAACCCTGAGACTAATTCTACAGAGCATACGCATGCAGCATGGGCACGTAACACACACATCATGCTACAGCACATGCACAACACATGTGTAACATACAAAACATGCTACCGCATCCACACGTAGCAGTTTGTCTCATCGCTTTACATCACTCTCAGGCCTTTGTGGGTCTTCTCTTTGTGTATCAGACTTAAGGTAAGTTGTATCAGACACAAAGAAAGGCTGGGTAGCGTGTACCTTGTTATGTCTAAAATTTAAGTCGTGTGAATAGACTTGCCCTACCGACGTGTTTATTGATTAAAAAATGCCTGTGCTGCGGCTAGAGGTTCGGGGTGCAACTACAGACCAGACTCCAGCCCTGCTGTGGGGCAGTGGGCAGCTGCGTTAACAGTTAGGATATGACGTGGCAGTGTGATGAAGAAAGTATGCCTTGTTTAGTGGAGACAGGAGAGTGATACTGCTCATCCCCAGGAGTCACATAGCTGGGGTCCCATAGTCCAGAAGTTATGATACATGAGACAAAGTCACTAAACTTCTTATTTGTAGCCAACTTGAATTTCCGCCCTGTGGATGAGCCCAGAGACAAAGCACGCCTATGCACATTAGAAACAGTTTCATGGGCTTGAGTTTACGATTATGAGCTCAGCTTTTAAGAGTGTATTTCCTTCTTTCCCCTTGCTGTTTTTACCTGTCCCTGGTGCAAGACTGTGGCAGTTTATGACTATTCAGGAGATATTTTAAAGTGCGTTTAAAAGCAAAGCTTTAAAAGCAGACAAAGTTCTTGCCTTAAAGGGAATACAATATTCTGAATGTCTTTCAGGTTTCTTAGATCTGGACTTTTTATTCTCATGATTGTAGAAATAAATATGCAACACTTCAAATCTAAATATTTGATTGAGCACTGCAGGTTTCCCGTCAGCCTTTTATCCTGAGAGAGAATATAGACCTTTGCCCATCACCAGAGGGACTATCTTCAATCTCTCCTTAGTTCCATGACTATGCCCATCCCTGAACCTGTCTTTAAATGTGTTCTGTAGGGGCTCCTGGGTGGCTCAGTCGGTTAAGCGCCTGACTTCAGCTCAGGTCAAGATCTAGCGGTTCGTGAGTTCAAGCCCTGCATTGGGCTCTGGGCTGACAGCTCAGAGCCTGCAGCCTGCCTTGCATTCTGTGTCTCCCTCTCTCTCTGCCCCTTCCCACTCATGCTCTGTCTCTTTGTCTCTCTCTCTCTCTCTCAAAAATAAATAAACATTAAAAAATTTAAAAAAAAATGTGTTTTGTAGAACTGCCTTCTACAGAAGAGAGCTTTCATATTATACTTCATTGACTTGGGCTCCATGGGCTGGCCCTTCAGATGCCACAGACAAAGGCATTGGGAAACAAGAGAGCACCTGTCTCCCTCGCTTCCACTGTAGTCTCTAACAGCCCTGCTTGCAGGAAAGGAAAACACACATTGGATCTTGTCTTCACTCTCTTTGTTTCTTCAGCTTCCCTTTTCTTATGGTAACTGCCATTTTCTACTTTTTATGATAGTTGTGTTTTTTTACATATTTCTCCCCCCGCCCCTCTCCTCACCCCCGCCGCCACATGTCTATAAGGATCTTGAAGGTGGGACCTGAGTACCTGGTACACAATAAGCACTGAATACATTTCTGATGTTTGAATAAATGCAGATGCTATTCATCTTTGTTTTCTGCACAAGATCATGTACACATAGATGCCAAAATGTATGAAATACTTGAATACATAAGTTAAGGAATGAAAGGATTAATTTCTAAAGGTGAGTTATGTGGCAAGACAGCACAAATGACCTTTAGTAGTTTTATTATCAGTAAGTTTATTTATTCATGCATTTCTCAGATATGGAACTCTAAACACCTCTTAAGTATTCTATTATTCTCTGGGGATATAAAGATGATGAAAAAACTGTCCCAGGTCTCAAGAAGCTCAAGTGTTTTTGTTTGTTTGTTTGTTTGTTTGTTTGTTTTAATATATGAAATTTATTGTCAAATTGGTTTCCATACAACACCCAGTGCTCATCCCAAAAGATGCCCTCTTCAATACCCATCACCCACCCTCCCCTCCCTCCCACCCCCCCACCAACCCTCACTTTGTTCTCAGTTTTTAAGAGTCTCTTGTGCTTTGGAAGAAGCTCAAGTGTTATAAGCATTGCCTCAATACAGATTCACTCATGCTATTCTTAGATGTTCAAAGCAACTACATCTTCTTTATATCCTATAATCAATCTAATCTTTTCAGTGAACCTTCCCCCCCAATGCCCTCAAGCTGGCTAAATAGCAGTGGGTGCAGGGGAAGGTCTGATTCATTATAAAAACTACTAATTTCTTGCAGTTAAAAGTTTTTCTTTGGATAGCTGAGTTGCTTTTGGACAAACGCTCAGAAGTCCCTTCTTCCATACTCGCTTCTGAGATGGTGTGTGAGTGGGTCTGTAGTGTGACCTGGTGACCTGGGACCTTGTTGGTCCTTTGGCTTCTTTCCACCATAAGGCAGCCCCCCAGTTGTTGGGTGTACACTTGCTGGATTGAATACGCACTCTGTGCCTGGCATTCTGCTGGCCTCTGCTGTTCACTGTGTCCCCCAGCAGTCTCCCTCTCCTTGCCGACTGCCCCTCTGATCCCCGTTGATGCTGCGGGCCTCTAGGTATCTGGCCGTGAAGGCATTTGGTCTCCAGCCTTGATGGTCCCTGCCATATGGAACCTCTCACCCCACCCCAGGGAAGCCAGCCTTCACCCCTTTGCAGAGCACTAAGACTTCTGGCAAAACAGGAGCCGAAAAGGATTCTGGGAGTTAGAGTGCTCTCTGCTAACAACGCTTCACCTTCTGTTCCCTGCAGCCTCTTCAGGTTGGTGTGGCTGTCCCAAAAGGAAACCATTGCTTTGCTTTCAGTGTCCTCTCTAACTATCTAGTATTTTTTCTCCCTCTGGGACTGCAATCCCAAGAGAGGCACCTCTGGACACACGTGACTCAACACTCACTTCTCCTATGTTAATTTCCTTTTCTCTTCCCATAGTCCATGGTGGGAGAGACAAGCTTCCCATCCTCTTCCTCTTTAGCATGGACTCTTTGTTTCAAATCCTCCTTCCAAGGAAGAATTACAGAATTTAGAATCTCTTCTCTGTCCATGAACCTGACTCTAGACCTTTCTTTGCTAAAGAAGTCAGGAAAGTCAGCTTGGTGTTTGAAACCTGATGAATGACCTCTCTGTTCTAATAAAGGACTTGTTGTCTTTTTCTTCATGGCTCGGTTTTAAATGGGGCATGATTGAAGGGGGAAAACTAAATTTCCAAAAAAAAAAAAATTATCCTATTTTGCTGGAAGACAGATGTATAGACAAATTACAGTGTGAGCAGTAGTAGTGAAATGGAGCTATACACAAATGCTACCGGATTACAGAGAGGAGGGACTGAAGCCACCAGTGACAGAGAGGACGTTCTGGAGGGGACAATTCAGTGGAGTCTCTAAACCTAGGTTTTACTGACAGCATGAATCCCACAGTAAAATGGGGCCGCTTGGTTCCCTGGTGTCAGCTCCAGTGACTCAGGTAGACAGGTTATAAGTAAGTGAGATGCCCTTATATGTTTGTTTTCTGTCTGAGCATCAGTTTTCCCATTTACAAGGATTTAAAAACCTGCCTCCTGGTGTGGTCCTGTGTGTGCAAATGTAACACTGCATTCAATGGTCCTGGTTTCCCCACTGCCCCAGGCAAAAATAATGCAACAAACAATATATTTTTCTGATCCTGCCATCACCTCTAACACCTTCCTCAGTGAAATGCCTCTGTCCTTCCCACAGACAGAACTCTCACTGGTCTTCCAACATTCTTAGACTCGTCTGAGATCCCTGTGACAGTTAGTCGCCAAGCCAGGACACCTACCACTTTAGCCATGCCTCCAACATGTGGTAGTTGCTCAATAAATAACCAGCTCCTTTTACTCACATAGTTTCCACTTTGTGTATTCTTTCCATTAATCCCATCTGAGAAAACCAGTCCACACTCTCACTCTTGGGCAGCAAACTGAAGAAAAGCAATGACAAATGTACAGTTGTGTACAAAGTGATCCAGGTGAAAGACTGCTTGAGACACAAAGAGGAGGTTAGGAAACCAACATTTCAATTAGCTTTGCCACTGATTGATTACTGTATTACCTTATGTAAGACCATTTGCCAGTCAATAAAAGTGAAACCTCATAAAGATGAATGAGATCGCTTCTAGGTACAAACAAAATTCTTCCAACCCACTCTGGTTGGGAGTGAAAACTTCAGGGGAAACTGTACAAACAAATATGGTAATGTCCTACTTGGAATCATGTTTTCACAGCACTAGGGGCTAAACAAACCTTAAAGCCATGCGATACCGTTGCTTGACATGTAAAATCAAGAGAATTTTCTCCTGTGGTACAGATGCACCACCTTTTTTGCAATGAACATGTTCCTGAAATACTCTTTGTAAATAAATTTGTATAAATGATTTATATTTTTAACACACTGGGAAATGTACAGTGTATTTCTTGTAAATTGAAAAATCATTTTGTAGTATGAATAGTCACTATATTTGTTTCTATAGGTATTCTTTCCAATATACTAAGTTTGTGAAAAGTGAAACACTCTTATAGTTCAATATTATACCACACAAACAAGATTCATCTTTTCAGAATTAATGGCCAAAATGCCTATCTTATTTAGTGGATAAGAGTGAATAGGGCAAAAGGGAAGACATAGGAAGCTCAGCCTTGGATATCCCCAAGGCTTCAATATATTCACACACAGAGATTAATCTGTTAACCACTGCCCGCCTTACACCTCCCAAAAGTGCAAGCTGTCCACAGAAGAGAATTGGTGGAATTGTGGGTAAATGGACACTTTTTAAAAATGCTTTACTTATTAATTTTGAGAGAGAGAGAGAGCACAAGTGGTGGAGGGGCACAGACAGAGGGAGAGAGAATCCCAAACAGGCTTAAAGCTGTCAACGCAGAGCCTGATGTGGGGCTCCATCCCACAAACAGTGAGATCATGACCTGAGCCGAGATCGAAAGTCAGGCGCCTAACCCAGGAGCCCCCAAATGGACACTTCTAATCAATGTTTTCACTCATTTAAAAAGGAATTGCAAATAGATTTAGTGAGCACCTCTAAATTGTGTTTGTGGGTGTGTGTGTGTGTGTGTAAGAGAAAAAGACAGGGATACAGAGGACAGGGAGAAAACAAGACTGAAACAAAGAAAGTATGGTATTGAAAGCAGGTCTTCTAATGGCCAAGTAAATAAAATTTCAAAACTCAAATTTTTCTGTACTTTCAAAAGTTATGACTTATAAGCCTTAAAAGAAACTAACTAAATTTTTAAAAGTCAGGCTGTTCCAGTATGGTTAGGCTATTTCACTACTGGGCGTTTACTCAAAGAACACAAAAACACTAATTTGAAAGATATATGCACCCTTTTGTTTAGTGCAGCATTATTTGCAATAGCCACGGTATAGAAACAATATAAGTATCCATCAATAGGTGAATGATAAAGGAGATGTGGTATACACACACACACACACACACACACACACACTGGAATATTACTCACCTGTAAAAAAGAATGAGATCTTGCCATTTGTTTCGTGTATGGGCCTCAAGGGTATTATGCTGAGTGAAATAAGTCGGACAGAAAGACAAGTACCATATGCTTTCACTTATATGTGGAATCTGAAATACAAAATAAGTGAACAAATGAAAAAAAAAAAGAAAAAAGAAACAGAATCATAAATACAGAGAACAGAGACCAAACGGGTGGTTGCCAGAGGGGAGGGGACTGGTTTACGGGCAAAATTGGTGAAGGGGATGAAGAGTTACAAAATTCCAGTTATAAAATAAGTAAGTCACAGGATGAAAATTACAGAATGGGGATATAGTAAGTAGTAGTGTAATAACACTGTATGGTGACTACGCTTACTGTGGTGAGGGAGCTTTATATATAGAATTGTTGAATCACTGGGTCAAATACTTGAAACTAATATAACAATGTTTATCAGCTATATTTCAAGTTTTTAAAAAGTCAGAGTTTTCCGATTAGCCATTCTTTAAAATCTTGCCAATTACAGTATGCTCATTGCCCAAATGTGTTCATTTGGCCTTTAAGGGATTTTTATAAATAAGAAATCATTTGATAGAAATTTAGTCATGTTTTTATTTCCAGTCATCCTCCCTGCCTTTCCCCAAGCAAAATTCTATAAGTAACGTCACTGATAATTTTTCATACTTTTCTCCAGGTAATTATTTCCCTGGTTTATTGAAACACTAAGATTATTAATAAGATGAAAGAGAGAGTAAGAGATTTTATGTGTTGGTTATAAGATTTGAGAATTTTTTTAATACCACTGATCTAGTTTGGGCTCATTTAAAACACAATGCTATACCCTATAAAGGATTTAATTAGGGAACACAATATGAAAGGATAATGGATTTGAAAAGAGCTAGTTTGTAACAAATAACTTCCCTAATTAGACACTGTAACATGAGAATTAAGAGTAGGCAAACTCCAAATGGTTTATCATTAGAAGCATCTTTCTATATAAGGATCCCCTTTACTTTTCAACTAAAAATGTCCTTGAGGTAATAATGATATTTTACTATGTAAGATATAAACAGAGTGGTTTGGTAAACATAACCAAATTTATACCTTCAAATTAATATTCCTCAAAGGGCTTTTTATTATACATTTGCTTAGATGTGTCTACCATTGTTCAAATTCTGTGGAATTTCTTTGACATCTTCAGAGCCAATTTTAAATCATGCAAATTTCTTTATAACTTATCCTTCCTTTGGTTCCCCAAACTATTATCTAGCTTAATCCAGCATTTGTGTTCTATCCAAAAAATAAAACCTACTCTCAAAGAATTAGTGGCTGCTTCCATTAAGAATATTCCAGTGAGTGTTCCAAAGGTGATTTCAGAAAGTTCAGAATGTCTTTGAGCAATGAAAACTTCATTAAAATACACCCATGACCTTCCAGAGTGACTACCTTGAATGACAACCATGTCCGGATTGAATGAATTCCAGTGTGTTAAAGAAGATTAGATATGTAAACACCTGCACACCCTGTTCAATAAGTGGCAGGGTTTTTTTTCCCCTTAAAAAAAAATCCTCATTATTTTCAAGGCACACCTTTCATTATGCATGAACACAGCTGGTGTAATAGGCAGGACAATGGTCCTCCAAAGATGTCAGAGATCTAACCCCTGTAATACGGTACTTTACCAGACAAAGGGACTCTTGCAGATGTGATTAAATTAATGAAGCTGAAATGACGAGATTATCCTAGGTCTTCTGAGTGACCTCAGTATAATCACAAAGTCCTTTGAAAAGAGGAGCCAGAGTCAAAGGTGGCAGGAGATATGACAGTGGAAGCAGAGATCAAAGAGTCAGAGAGATATCTGAAGATGCTACACTCCTGGCTTTGAAGATAGAGGAAGGGGCCACAAAGCAAGGAATGCAGGTAGCCCTAGAAGCTGAGAAAGGCAAGGCAAGGGATTCTCTCCTAGAGCTTGCAGAAGGCACACAGCTCTGTTAACACCTTCGTTTTCGGACTTCCCACTTCCAGAAGAGTAAGGTAATGAATGTATATTGTTTTAAGCCGCTAAGTTTGTGCTCATTTGTTACAGCAGCAATGGGAAACTAATTCATTGGAGACAGTATTGAATTCCTCCCCACCCCCAGGCAGATTTGAAGGTACTAACCTTTTAAAGGCTGTCTCCAAAAGGAACCAGAAACACACAGAGCAAGAGCAGGCTTTTTTGCCTGTCTGTGTCATTGTTTCCATTTCTTGAGAAGAGATCCTGCCAAGGACCTAATCCCTCTCTGTGGTTACTAAGATACCAGGGTTCCCAATGCCACCTACAGTGTCTCCTTGGAGGAGCATTTTGATGCTGTCTTGTCAGGGATAGATGCACAGGAAAACACTCCTGCATCACGACTGACTGGGTGCCTTTACAGAAGTGCTCACTTTGACTCGATCACTGCACAAAATTCACCTGTAATAAATACATCAAGTAGAAGAGTGTACTTGCGCTTTAAAAAAGAAAAAAAAAAACGTGAGAGCCTGCTTACTTTGGCAATGCATTTGAATAGATGTGTTTGTTAAGAAATCATAAATCAGTAAAAGTCTATGAGGTGCATTAAGAATGAAGGGTACAGTCTTAAAGCTGCTGAGACTTTTTAAGACTCAGATCATGACAATTCTAAAAACACCAACCTCGGGGTACATGGGTGGCTCAGTCAGTTAAGTCTCCAACTTCATCTCAGGTCATGATCTTACAGTTTGTGAGTTTGAGCCCACATCGAGCTCTTTGCTGACAGCTCAGACCTGCAGCCTGCTTCGGATTATGTATCTCCCTCTCTCTCTCTGCCCCTCCCCCACTCATGCTCTGTCTCTGTCTCTGTCTCTCTCTCTTTCTCTCTCTCTGTCTCTCTCAAAAATAACTACACGTTAAAAAAAAAAATAAAAACATCAGTCTCTGAGAAGACAGCAGGAATTATTTCTGCCCTTCTTCCTGTCTTCCCTCTTGCTTGTATCTTCTGGGTCAGGGGCCATTTCCAATTCAAGATCCCTTGAACAGAAAGACAGAATACAGTTGAGTATTTTTCAGAGTCATCAAGTGGGAAGCTCTGTGGTCAGTTTAGGAGTTTGTGACACCATCTGGGCCAGAGAATGAGGACAGGAACTAGCAACTGCACGGAGCACTCACCTTCAGCTCCTTTGGCCAAAATCATCTCAATACGCAGCTTAAGGGAGTACCAGTTACCTCGGTGACAGCAACTCTCCCCAGATGGTTTAAAGAAGCAGAGGTTTTTCATCATTCAGCATCTACTATCTGCCAGAGAATGAGATAAACACCTCTGGACTTTGCTCAGATGTTACCTTCTCAATGAGTCTTTCCCTGACCACCATGTTTAGAATCACAATCTCCTGCCCCATTCAGCACTCCCTCCCCTCTCCCCTGCTTTAGTTTTCTCCATAGCTTCTATCACCATTGGCATACTATATATTTTACTTGATTGCCACTTCCTACATAAGATTCCAAGCTCTGTAAAGGCAAGGAATTTATTATTATTTAGATTTCTTATTTCCTAGAATAGTGCCGGGCACCTAGTAGATACTCCATAAATACTTTTGAGTGAATTAACAAAATATTTAAGGGGTCCTTCTGTATGCCATGCACCATCTAGCTTCAGGAAGTAAAACAGTGCAAGGGAGAAAAAATTCCTTCCCTTATGGAAGGTAGTTGTGCTTTAGCATAATTAAGTACAATTTGATAATACAGAGATCAATGGGAGCCCCTGAAGGGGCACCTAATTTGGATTTAGGAAGCCAAAGAGGACTTCCAGAAGGAAGTGTTGTCTCAACTGAGCTCTGAAAGATAAGTCTGAGCAGGCCAGGCAAGAAGTAGTGAGACAGATGGACATAGGAACTCCAACCAGAAGGAACAGCGGGAAGGAACTATGAATCGAGAAGGACCATGACAGGAAGGAACTACAAATGCTTCTGCATGCAGTCCGAAGGGGGGATGGTCAAAGAAGATAATGAAGGGGCAGCTGGTGACAGACCACAAAGGGACTTCTAAACCACATTATAAGTCACAAAGGGGGTTGGGCTTATTCCTGGGAGTTTCTAGAGTAGTAATGACATGACAAAATTTGTAGTTTAGAAAATTTGCATGGCCTGATAAGGAAGGGGCGGACAGGATAAGGCAAGGAAAGAGGTTCCAGAGAAATTTAGGTGGCTAAGAAGACAGAACTTGGTGACTTATTTGATGTGTGAGTGAGGAAAGATCAATCCATGTTTTATTCACCCATGTGCTCAGCAAATGTTTATCAAGCATGTATTATATATATCTTTATATGACTCTAGACATATAGCATGAAGAAGATCATGTTTTTACCCTCATGAAGTTTCCCTTCCAAGTTACAGTTCGTTTTGAGTTTCTTTCTCTCCCATCAGAACGTGAGGGAGTAAGATGTGCAAAGATATGAGGAAGAGAGTTCTAAGCAAAGGGACAGCATAAGGGTGAAGGCCCTGAGAATGGCATGTTCAAGACACATAAAGAGTGGATGAAGTTACTGGAAGCAAAAGATGACACTGAGGAAGGAGGTAGGAGCTAGATAGCATAAGGCTAGTATATATTATATTATATAAGGCTATTACATGAGATCAAGAAAAGCAGCCTGGATTTGTCCTAAGGAAAATCATTAAAATGTATAGAGCAGGGGATTGATACAACCTAATTGGTATTTTTAGATCACTGTGGCTCTGGCTGCTCATGGAGAGTTGACTGTATGGGAACAAGAGTGGTATTGTTTAGACAGTGAGGAGGCCGCTAACTGAAAGATCTGTTGACTTGAAGCCACGCGCCAACTGGAGGTGGCTTGAGGTTGTCGGATACATTTATAAGATAAATCCAATAGGATTTCCTGAGTATTTGTGTGGTGGAAGGTTGAAAGAAAAAGAAAAGTCAGGAATGATTCCTTAGTTATTGGCCTGAGCCACTGGGGTGTGCCATGCGGTGAAATGAGGAAAACGGGAGAAGAGCAGATGTGGAGCAGAAAATGAAGGTTCTGCTTTGGCCACATAGGTTTGAGCTTCCTGTTAGACATCTAGGCAAACCTTGGTATAGGTGGCTGGGGATATGTATCTGGAGTCCTGGGGAGAGGTGAGAACTGGGATTATTAATTCGGAATCATTTGCACATAGATGGTGCTGAAAGTTATGGTTTGATTACATCACCAATGGGATGAGTATAAATGGAGAAGAGAAAGAAACTGAAAGCTGAGCCCTGGGACATGCCAACACTCAGAGACTGGAGGGAAACTAGGCTAAGGAGAGGCAAGAGGAGAACTATGTTAGACCCTGGAAGCAAGTCAAGGAAGTGTTTCAAGAGGGAAAGAGTGGCCCCTAGATATCAGGGTTCAGGTTTGAGACCTGAGCAACTAAGTCTCGAGTGGTCCCATTTGCCAAGGAAAGAACATATGAGGAGGGACAGTTTGGAGACAAAGACATGAGTTATGTTTGAGCCATGCTGAGCTATAGGTATTTTTGGTACATCCACAGCAGATCAGCAGACTCTGGAGCTTAAGAGACGGGTTCAGATTTGAGATGTAGATTTGGAAGTTATCAGCATCAAGACGACTTTTAACGCCATAACAGACCTCCTTCATAACAGACATCACTCAGGGTTAGTGTGGAGAGATGAGAAGGCACGCTATGGCAAAGTCCTGAAAGCACAACATATGAGAAACAGGAGTCGATCTGGGAACCCATAGACCAGGAACTCATTAAGGAGTCTCAGAAAGATGAAGTGATGGACAGGGAGCTTGGCAGGTAAGGCCATCAGCAGGAGGAAGTGTCAGATGCTGCACTAAGCAAAGTATGTGCTAAAATGTCTGTGTAGGGTTCAAAAACAGGGAGTATATTTTTGAGCGATTTTGATGGTGCTTGGGGAACAGAACCCAGATTGCACTGAGTGGTTGAATGATGTTGAGGGAGATGAAAGCAGTGGCTGAATGCAACTGTTTGCAAGACGTTTGGCAGGGAAGGAAGTAAGAGGTGGGTGACAGCCAAAGACTGGCATATATAGAATGTGAAAAGGAGAGTGCCAAGGGCTGAGCCCTCAGACATGACAACTCTGAGGGACAAAAAGAACAAAATGAGTCCAGAAAAAAACTCAGAAGGGCAGGAGAGGCAGGAGGACAAAAAAAAAAAAAAAAAAAAAAAAAAAAAAAAAAAAAGGACAGATAAAATCAAGAGAGGAGAGAATCCAGTGGGAGAATCATCAGTAATGCCAAATGCTGCAGAAGGTTTAGTCAAAAGTGGCTGTGACGTGTAGCTTTGGTGATCGTGGTGAAGAGAGGTGTCAGTATTGCTACATCTTGAGGAATAAATGGAGCCAAGATACCAGAGGCAGTGGCTGTAGATGAATCTTCCAGGAAGTTGGCTGTGAAGATGGAAAAATAAATAGCTACAGAGCAACTGGGCCTCAAGGGTGAAATCAGCACAGATTTCAAAGCACTATATGGCAAAGGAGAATAGCCAACAGAGAGGAAGGATCAAGAGAGACGTGGGATAGGTGCTGGAAGGAAGGTTCTGTGAGGAGCAGGAGGTCCTGTTCCAAAGAACAGAGGACAGAAGGTTCAGGGCCAGTACCTGAGTACTGTGACTAGAGTACCACTGACTGTGAACCTCAAGAAAGAAATGCGTGTCCCTTGGCATCTGTCCGCTTGGACAGAGATGTCGAATGTTTTGTTCACTGTGGTATCTCAAGCATCTGTAGCAATGCTGAACATGCAGTGGGCATTCAATAAACATCTGTTGAATCAATAAATAAGTGACGAGTAGAAGGTGATGAAAATCTGATTTTGTCTTTTTTTTAATAAAACCTGGAATAGATGAGTTAAACCTAGAAATAGAGTCCAAAAAGTATAAGATGTTCTCCTGTAGCTTTTGAAATTGTTTCTCCCTGCTGTTTTAATGCTGAGAGGAATCAAAAGTAATGCAAAATTAATGTAGAATTAATATTTTATCAGAAAACTTCATTTCCTTCAAAATGTGCTTTGAAATGTGTGCTTTCTGTAACGTTGTTGTTAATGTTCTTATGTTCAATGAATTTGACAAATAAGAAATATGAGTTAGTAGTACTCGGCTGATTTAAGGCAACCTCTTCTCCAAAAACACTCAAGATAGTCACACAGTATCAAAGACCCATCGCTAAAACCAAACTATCCTAATTCCTTTTTTCCTTTGACAAAAATGTTGGATATGTAAGGAAAAAAAAACATTCTAATAGGTCTGTGATCGTCTTCCTGGGAAGAGGTATCATATCACAGAGCAGATGTTGATGAGTAGATGTTTCAGCAAAATATAACCATACTTTATGCTGTAATGATTGGCAAAGCAGCAGTTTCCGCTCTGATGGCACAATTCTAATTTTCGTACACTTTGTCTTGTAACCTGCACTTTATTTAACATAAAAGATGCAGGCAACCAGTGATTATTTTTTCAATACCCTTACAGTCTGCTCACTCTCCCAGAGTGCTCTCACAGGTAGAAAGAGCACCCGAGCCTGCTAGATTGAGTTGAGAGTGACCCAGCCTAGACCAATGTTGTTATCACTGGATCCTATATAGTCTCTACCCCACCTGGACCTTGACTGCTTACACTTACTTTGTACAAGAAGGGCGGCAGACCTGGGATCACCTCTGGCTTTGACACTTAACCACTGTGTGACCTAAAGTAAGTTACCTGTTTTCTTTAATACTCTGTTTTATCATCTGTAAGATGGAAGGAGCAAGAGCCTAGCATTCTGCCTGTTGTGTGGTAGACATTCAGTAAGTGTGAATTCCTTCTTTCTACTTCTAAAATCCAGTTTACTGATAATCAGAGCTTGTTCTTCAACCTGATGAAAGTGCCAGTGATGCTCACCCAGAAGGAATTTGTCTTCTGGGACAGCTCTTCAGTCACCTGAGGCAGATTTCTTTGCAGCCGAGCTGGAGAGTATGTGTCTCCTAATTATCTGTCTTCCAGTGGTCACCTAGATTTCAAGGTACTTGCCCCAGATTTTCAATGCATGATAGTGTCTTTTTTTCCTTTCATTCTTTTTTTATTTTGAGAGTTGAAGCCCAAAAAGCTAAGTGAATATATTTTAACAACTAGGAAGTTCTGATGGGCTGGCATAAGAAGACAAAAAATTCACACGTTTAAATCCTTACCAAAAGACGCAAGAAAAAGTATGGTGAAAATCTTTTTTTTTAAGTTCTAGAAATAGGACATTTCCTGGAAAATGGCTGTCATACAATCAGCACAATGACACATTTTATTAGTCGGGCTCTCTTGGGCAACATGATGGAAGCATGACTCCATCCACCATGAATATTTTAAGACAATAAAATCAAAACATTAAGTCCTAAGGTACAGGGTTGGTGGGGGTGGAGGTGTCAGGAAAAGAATAACTCTGAGAGGGAAAAAAATCTGGAGAGGTAGAGGGAGTGCGAGTGTCTACCAGAAAAGTCTGTTCCTGATGAAAGATATTCCAATTGGATTTTCAAATGCCTCTAGGATGGGTACATGTCCAGGCCCCTGAATTACAATGGTTCTTGATTGCGTGTGAATGTGCATTTCCCAAATTATATTCCACTCTCTTCAGCTGGACTGTCTGCCAGAGAAGGACTTTTGTTGTGTCTGTGATACTGAAGATTGTCTTTTTTTAAGATCCTTCCCTGTTAATGCTTCAGTTTTACTCACCGGAGATGAATTTATAATACATATCACTTTTAGCAACTCGGGAGAATTGCCAATTAGAAGCAGAGGAAGGGAAAGTAGGGAAATGTTCTTTTTCCTGGAATCACCTACTAGTTGCCTCAGGTTTAGCCTCTGACAGCTGGGCCGTGTGAGGGGAGCTTTTTCCCTGTGAATAGCCGGAGGGGAGCGCTAATGAGGAGCCGAAGGCCGGCGGAGGAGTCTGTTTTTGGCAGACAATTAGAAAAGAGGGATGAGATCACCTCCTCATTATGCTCTACTGGAATGGGAGCAGTTGGGTAGCGGTTTTTTGTTTTGTTTTAATTTTTTTACAAACCATCTGCTTCCCTTGAAAAAGACTGATCTGACTCTTGTAGATTTTTTACACTCTCATAGCATGTGTTGTTGTATATATTTTGAAAGCAGTATATGCTCAAGAGAGGAAATTTGGAAACCACAGAGAATTTGGGTGATGGGTTGTGATGATTCACTTATCTTATCCAAGATGACCATTGTTAATGTCTTATTCTTATAGATTCTGCTTTTCTCCTTCCAGAGATTTAAAGATTTTATGACTGATAATATGATATGTAGATCTTTAATCAAGAAATGAACCTTTACATAAATGTATATGTATATGTATATGTATATGTATATGTATATGTATATGTATCAGCAAAACCAAACATGGCATTGAAGGAAGGTAGAGGGACTCCTGTTTTCCCCATGAAACCACCCTAGCCAAGGGGGATATCCATTCCCTTCCAAACATTGAGAGAATGGAATATAACTCTCCTTTTTCTCCATTCCTTCTTCCTTCACCCCAAAGAGGAAATAGCTAATTCAATATCCAATAGGGGATTTTACCACTTGGTGGGGCTATTATGCCTTAATAGGAAAGGAAAAGGAGGAAAAAAACTGTCATCCAAGTATTTCATTTCTGTCTGCTTTCTGGATTGGTAAGGACTGTCCCTTGCTAGAAGGACCCCCGAGACAGGGTCCATGGCTTGATGGCCATTTCCTCCAGTATATCTGCCTAAGAAAGATTAGCTAAGTTAAAATTGAGCACATTTTTCTGGACTAGGTCTAATAAAACTGAATTTCTTCATCAGCCAGTAGGAAACATCTTGTCTAGTTGTTTCATTAGCAGTAACAACTGCATAAAGGTGAGAGAGAACTAGAGAGAGAGAGAGAGAGAGAGAGAGAGAGAGAGAGGATGCAGCAATCCAAGGATAGGTACATGATTGGCAGGCTACTATGATGTCATATCACAAGTGAGGTTGTTGGACTTTGCATGGTTCTGAGATATGTCAAGGGGAGGATTTATATTCTTTTCATTATTTAATCACCTTGCATTGATCTTGAGAGTCGTGTAACACAGTTACATTTAACCATCACAACCTTATAATTCCGTGCTGGTGATTATGCACTGCATTTCTGTATAAGTCAGAGATGTATTATCACGATCATCCAAGTACCAGTCGGCCTCAACTAGTCCAGTTATGTAGTGGCTCCGAGTCCTACCACTTGAATTTACTCACAAAGACATTATAGAGACATAGACACACATCAACCAAATATACTCACAGATACAGGCATCAGTACACATTGAGTAAAGTTGAAGGGGCAAAATTCATATTTTGTACAAGAAATAAATTTAATAACATCAGTGGAATGACAGGCGAGAAAATCGTGGGAGCAGTAGAATTAGAGACAGAGTAAGGCCAGAGAAAGTTCAGTAGGTTTCATTCAGCGAACATTATTCAGCATCCACTAAATCCCAGGTTCTGAGTGAGATAGGTGGTGGAGGAAAATACGGTAAGAGAGGAGTGACCATGTTGGAGGAGGGGAGGGACTTATGAGTGAACATGAAAACCAGATGGAGTGTATCTGAATCCAGATCAAGGTGGTCTGGGGAATGCTGGCAAATGGAGTTAGCGCAGAAAGGAAGAGAAAAGCTTGAGTGGGTATTGGTAAGATGAGGGGATTGGGATATGTGTGTGTGTGTGTGTGTGTGTGTGTGTGTGTGTAGGAAAGAGCATAACTAAATGCGATTGAAGACTGCAGAGGAAGATCCAGTGGTAAGAGATTGGCTGAAGCTAAAAAAGACAGGGAGAGAGAGGAGCAAAAAGTTAAATGAAGCTGCGATTCTCCAAATTACTTAAAAAAAAAAAAAGTAATGTTATTTAATGTCGACTTCTGTTATCCTAAAGCACCACCAATACAGACCTCTTTTATTATTAAATAACTTTTGGAAGCTGCACTTGAACTCTGTGGAGACTAGAAGTCCAGGGACTAGTATTTTAGCTTCAAGTCTGGCACTAACTTGCTTTATTATTGGAGGCTCAGTGTCCTTACCCATAAAATAGGTATAATCGTAACTCCCTTAAAGTGCTGTTTTAGAGATAAAGTAAAAATAATGTGTTTTGCAAACTGTAAGTATAAACTTAATACAACCTACTCTAAATGTTATTAAAAGCTACCAAGTTCACATAATAATCCTGGAGCCATCACCTTGGCTTCAGAGAATGTGCCCTGGCCATTAAGCATGGTGTGCCTCAGTGCCACCATCAATAAAATCAGGTCATTTGGTATTGGACACCTCTCTGGCAGATATCATCTAAAGACTAATGACATGGAAGAATTAATTTAAATCTTTAGGAGAAAAAAGAGGTAAATCTAAGGTTGTAATGAGCACTTTTCTTTCCAACGTATTCTTAATTTTTTTGAGACTTTTCAGAGCATAGGAAGAATGCAATCTTGCCATTTGCAATGACACGGAAGGAGCTAGAGAATATAGTGCTAAGTGAAAGAGGTCAATCGACAAATACAAATACCATATGATTTCACTCATACGTGAAGTTTAAGAAATGAAACAAATGAGCAAAGGGGAAACAAAAGAGAGAGAGAGAAGGGAGAGGCCAACCCGGAAGCAGACTTAACTATAGAAAACTGATAATGACCAAAGGGGAGGGGGCTGCAGGATGGGTTAAATAGGTGATGGGGATTAAGGAGTGCACCTGTTGTGATGAGCACCAGGGGTTGTAAGGAAGTATTGAATCACTATATTGTATACCTGAATCTAACATTACACTATACCTTAACTAACTGGAATTTCAATAAAAACTTAAAAAAAAATAAACAGAAAAGGGGGAAAAGATAATTACGAAATAGTATTCATTTGTTCATTTTTTTGGTGTTGATATTTTATCATTTCTTTTTGGATATAGAAATGTATGCAAAGAAAGTAAATCTACTAAAGGTTCATGACAGAATCGGAAGGGTTTTTGTCTTTTTTAACAGTCCCCATCTCTAGCAGTATCTATTATCATGCTTTTCTCTTTTATTACTCCAACAACCACTTCGCTGAGTAGTTAAGCTACCCGAAAACTATTGGAAAATGATTTTGTCAGTATGGTTCGTGCTATATGACCACAGGGGAAAGGCTGGAGCTGAAAATCACTGCAAAGTAATAGCCTGTTTACTAATAGAAGCTCCCAAATGTTTGTTTCTGTAGTTACAGACAGAGTGATAAGACCTCTACCTGTAACAATTTCTGTCATTGACCTTTATTAAAATATTGTTTTGTGGGGGCACCTGTGTGGCTCAGTTGGTTAAGCGTCTGACTTTGGCTTCAGGTCATGATCTCACAGTTTGTGAGTTCAAGTCCTGCGTCCGGCTCCGTGCTGACAGCTCAGAGCCTGGAGCCTGTTTCAGATTCTGTGTCTCCCTCTCTCTCTGCCTCTCCCCTGCTCATGATCTGTCTCTGTCTCTCTCTCAAAAATAAATAAACATTTAAAAAAAAGTTTTTAAATACTGTTTAAAAAAAAAAAACAGAACTCCCACTGGTACCAATAGTTTGAGTGACCTTGAGCACATCACTTCATCTCCTGAAACCTCTGAGTCTCCAGCTTTTAAATAAAAGGGGTGGAGGGGTCAAGATGACTCTAAACTGAGGGGCACTTGTAAATGTGCATGAGCATTTTTTTAGTGGCCAGTGCCCAGTGATACTAAATGCCCTGCAGAGAGCAAGGGACAGTCCTACAAAATACACTGCCCCACCCAAAATGCCAGCAGCAGCCTAAATTATCCCCAATGTCCCTTCTGACAGTCAGTGATAACAAGTGTCTGTCCATTCATTAATTCATTCAGCCACTCATTGTTGATCCCTACTGTATGCTGGGCACTAAACTTCCCTAGATGAATGTTCTAGAAGCCCTGGCTTAAATTGTACCTTTCGTTATCTTTTCCCCTTCCTTTTAAATGTCTTCTCCATGCATAGGACCATGTGACATGTACAAATAAGGATTTTTCAACTAAATCTGTTGAGGCAATACCCCAGGACTTATGTACTGTGGGGTTTCTAATGACATTGAGAACCAAAAAGGCTCACTCAGTCCTCCCCAAAGACTGAATGATGGCCTGGTTTGCCTTTAATAATTCACGAATGAAGGGGCACCTGGGTGGCTCTGTTGGTTAAGCACCTGACTCTTGATTTTGACTCAGGTCATGAACTCACGGTTTGTGAGTTCAAGCCCTGCATCAGGCTCTGCACTGACATTGCAGAGACTGCTTGGGATTCTCTGTCTCCCTCTCCCTCTCCCTCTTTCCTTCTCATTCTCTATCTTTCTCTCTCAAAATAAGTAAATAAACATTAAAAAAATTTTTAAATAGTAATTCAGGAATAGAGGTCTTCAGCTCCACTAACCAAGGGCTTCCAGCTAGACAGTGAAATCCAAATTATAGAGCATGTAGCTAAATATTTCAACTGTCGATTCAATCATTTCTAATTTTTAAAACAAAACACCAACTGTTTTACACCCAGTGAACAGTTTTCACTGGCAAACTCAAATGTCCTAATATACTTAAATGGCATTTGAGGCCAGTTGTACTAAACTGCCTCAGAGCATTTTACCATATCAAGTAGGATCATTAACTTGCTAATTAACTGTGCATTGAGCAACTCCAGCTGTAGTGCAATCCTATCAGCCGCCACCCTGATACAGAGTTCCTCCGGGAGTGCGGTGACCTCTAGACTCAGCCCCCAGCCATCGCATCCACCGTGGCCCTCCATCACCTTATCTCACAGCACCCCCAAGGACAGCTTACAATTCTGATTGCTTTTGTTGCAAACGAAACTGCTGCACAGAGAAGCTTGAGGTTCTGCCAGACCGCAAAATCTTTTGGGATAGAAGGGATTCTGAGTGCTGGCTGCTTTACAGAGCCAAAAAGTCATGCTGATGGTCAGGGATGCTTTGCAAACACGCAAAGATTTTTCATCCTTTCATGAATTTTGGGTATTATTGATCATTAAAAATACCGTATGCACTTGTTCAGTCACTATCATTGGATACTTCTCATGAACACAGTAGGATCTGACTAATGAGAATGCAGTCCTGCTTTCATAGACCTCTGGACACGTGGGGAAGTTAGACATTGTGCCAATAATTCTGTGCTCATTAAGTATTATTGCAATTGACACTATAAAGGAAAAGTACGGGATATAAGGAAAGCATCGATGGTCCTGACCTAGCCTGGGGACCCGAGAGGCTCTCTTGAGAAGGCAGTATGTAAGTGCAGGCCTGAAGGGCAATGAAGCGGGAGTTCGGGAATTGAGTGGGACATTCCAGATGAAGGAGAATGCATGATTGAAGACCCTGAAGCAGGAAGGAGGGGCTTATTCTTTTTTTTTTTTAATTTTTTCAACTTTTTAATTTATTTTTGGGACAGAGAGAGACAGCATGAACGGGGGAGGGGCAGAGAGAGAGGGAGACACAGAATCGGAAACAGGCTCCAGGCTCTGAGCCATCAGCCCAGAGCCTGACGCGGGGCTCGAACTCCCGGACCGCGAGATCGTGACCTGGCTGAAGTCGGACGCTTAACCGACTGCGCCACCCAGGCGCCCCTGGGAGGGGCTTATTCTGAGTAAGAAAGGATACAAGCTTAGTCCAGGTGGCAAAAATGGGAGAGGGTGGCATGAATGGATTTGAGAGATGTTTAGAAGATGGAATTGACAGAACTTGGTGGCCAACAGGATGCAGGCAGTTAGAGCAGAGGCGTATAGGGATCACTGCCCTGTGTCTGACTGCTGGGTGGTAGAGTTACTTGTCTAGGATTCTAGCAGAGGAGCAGTACCCGGCAGTGGGCCAGAATCACCAATTTCTCGTTCAGTACATGGAGTTTGAAGTCCTATGAGATACAGTTTGTCTAGTGGAGACCCTGCCTCACATGGGTTATCCAAAGATCACTGTATCTTACCAGAGTGTAGGAGAAACAACCCGTTCTGTGGAGCCAAGAGCACGTGTTGGGAAGCACGGTGATAGACCAGCGTTGACGCCCTTGTAGCTCAACAAAATGTTTTCTCATGTATTATGTCAGAGCTTCACAGGGATCTTTGGGGGAAGTCAGTGGATTATTATCTTCATTATACTGGCAGGACACTGAGGCTTCCTGAGCTTGTGATTTGCCTACGGTCACACTACTGTAAGTAAGGCTCTGGGACTCAAACTGAAATCTCCTGACTCCGGGCACAAGGGTCTTCTCATTGCACCACATTAACTTGCTGCAAGATTGGGGCCAGCTCTCTATCAAGTCCTGAGGTTTCCATGTCACATGGAATCTGGTTATTAGCACAAAATACGTAAGAAATGAAATCAAAGATTTTTTTTCTCTACACTCTGTTTTTCGTTCCCTCTCTCGCTCTCTTTACTCTTCCCTCTCTCACTCTCTTTATTCTTTTTTTACTATGGTATTTTTTAAAGTCTTTGTAAACTTGAGAGTAATATTTGTATTTAGAACAAATTTACAAGTAACAAGGAGATAGTTTTTGGGAGAAATTAAGTTCAACCGTTGTCTAAATTCTACTAATTTGTAAAACATGCTAAGACCTCTGCCCCTTTACTTCCCATTCCCAGATTTACTCTTAAAACAGTGGGACAGTCTAAAATGGCTCAGTGTCCTCTCCCTCAAGTAAGGAGTTCTGGTGGGGTCCAGGCGCTGAGGAAGGTGGGAGACAGAGCTGCCCTGACCCTGTAAGGGCAGGCGACTCTCCACCACCAACCTGTCTTATCCACTGGCCTTCTCCCCTTTCCATCCAAGCCTGGAGGATGTTTAAGTAAAGCTAGTTTGTGCTTGTTTCAGAGTCTGTTTTAACCGAAGCAGTTCTGGGTCTACACAGAAACCGAGGTTCAGGGGAAATAGCCTTTCTACAGGGCTAAGTGATTTTTCTTTATTATGTGGAAAGCTTCCCCCTGAACCTCCTCTTGTTGTTTACCTCCCTCCTTCCCTATAGCTCTTGGACTGTTTTGTGATCCCGGTGGTGATTTTGCTCTCCTGGTTCTTCCTGCTGATCCGGTACAAGGCTGTGCATTTCCTCGGCATCTTTGTCTGCATCCTGGGAATGGGCTGCATGGCAGGAGCGGATGTGCTTGTGGGAAGGCATCAGGGAGCAGGTGAGTTTCTAGGTGTTCACCATGTTACGTGCTTATGTGGGTAAGGCCAAAGCAAGACACAGAATGTTCATGGTGGGGTAGAAACTAGGAACCGGGTCTTCTCAGTGCCTGTATCTTACTCATGTTTGTTCCTCGACACCTCGAACAATGACACATGGGAGGTGCTTAATCCATGTTTCTTGAGTGAATGAAGGAAGCAAAATACAGATATTCTGCCCTTTTTACATGTATTCAGAAACATTCAGATGGTATTTAAAGTTGAGTCAGGACCTATATGGGGGATATTTTGCAGGCCATTGCTGGCTGGCCCAAACCAGCTGGTTAGAAATAGTGTCAGTGGGTCACTGGGGCCTTCCCTACACCTCACCCTCCAACTCTTTCTTTCTCATGTCAGAGAAAGACTGAGCTTTCAAACCATTGGGTGGAGATTGATATATAAGTTAAGAGTGGATATTTGAAGTTTGAAGACTAGATTAGGAATACTTCATATTTTTATGGGGGAGAGCTAAATTTAGTCTCATTGTGCATGGTTTTTTGTTTATTTGTTTGGGGTGAGGAAGGATTTGTGGTTATCAATCACAGCTTATAGACCTGCAAGGTAAAGCTTCAAGATTTACTCATCAAATTGCTATGAATCTGATGGGGATCCCTGATCCAAGATGGTTTCCAGAGAACCCTTTTTAAAGCATTGCAGTTCTTTAAAATGTACAAAATTCTTATGCTACATAAGGTTTTAGGGGACATGAAAAATAACCTCCTTTTTTAACATCAAGAATGGGATAGAAAGTATTTACATTTCTATAGTTCTTGGATTTGTCCTGTCTTCTAGGGAATTAATTGATAGTCAAAATTGGGGCATTTCTTGTAATGAGACTAGATTGTAGGAAGTACCTGAAATAAATACAGTTTATGTTTTTAAGTTGCACTATAGTACCTTACAGCTGAAACAGACCTTGTTCGGCAGCTTTATGTATGACACACAAGAACACCAAGGTACAGGGAAGCCAAGTGAGTTCCCAAGGTCACAGAGCTGAGAGAGCAGGGTCTAGGACCCCAGGCTCTTGACCTCTGGGACAGGCTTACTTTCTTTTTCCACATCTCTGGGAGCTACAGATACAACACAGAGCAAAAGAGAGACAGCCGTGGTCCTCACAAACATAATCAATCCCATCTCAACAGGTAAGCTAAAAATATGTATACCAGCTTTTCCTAGAATCTCTTCTATGAAACAGTGGTTCCATGGGATATCAATAGATGTTTTATGAAAGGACCAGTTTTATGCTCTATAACCATCGTGATCCTGATATGAATAATCTCTTTGAACCAATCAGAGTATGTTTGTCAGAAACAATGTGGTTATTTGTTCTAAAGTCATAATTTAATTTCATTTTCTCAGCTTTACTTGTAGGATGTAAACATAGACTAAGCAGAAGCATGTACCCTTATTTTGAAAATTCTGCTTTGCTGAACCTTAGCCATTGGCCCCCAGCCATCATCTTGCATCTCCTAGTCAAGAAAGACAATTGCTCTAATAAATCTGGATGTTTAAGCCCAGAATGTTAAACTAAATTGAATTGATTTCATTAGAGGATATTCACTACTCCTGGAAAAAAAAAAATGTTCTCTTGATTTCAGATGAGGTGTTAGGAAAGGAGTAATAGTATTAAAGAAAAGAAAGTAAGTCCATTTAAGGTCTTTCAAAAGTAGCCATTTTTTTATTATTTAAAAAAATTTAAGTTATTTATTTATTTTGAAAGAGACAGAGATAGCATGAGTAGGGGAGGGGCAGAAAGAGGGAGAGAGAGAATCCCAAGTAGGCTCCATGCTGCCAGCGCAGAGCCCAATGTGGGGCTCGAACTCACAAAACTGTGAGATCATGACTCGAACTGAAACCATCGCTTAACTGATTGAACCACCCAGGCACCCCAAAAGTAGTGATTTTTAAAACAGTGCAGAGTAACTCAAACACACTAGAGTGGGTTTCACCTGTGGAAGACTTACAGCACCATCCTTTTTGTGACATGTGAAGTGCTCATGTTAACAGAATTAAGATTTATCATCTTGGAGTACCTTCTCTGCTGAAGTAATGGTGCCCAAGTAGATGATATGATGTTCTAAGGGCAGCCCAAATACAGGATCCAAGGGTTTATTTTACAAAATAAATTAGGCAGCAATGTAAGCCACCATATAAAATATTTTGAAAGAAGAAAAAGACACACTAGTTTGAAGGACAATATAATCTTAAAATTGGTGTGCATCATTATGCAAAGTATCCCATTTGTTTTCACCTTTGTGGTAGAATTGATTCAATGTTATTACTTAGCCAGGGACAAAACTTTACCAAAATACTTGACTCACTCACCAGAACTTCAATCGGGCATTCAACGCAATATAAATTGCCATCACGCTATCGAGAGCTTTTCATAGGAAAAGAGAATGTCCGTCTCAATCCTTTTTGTATTGCTGAAGCTGTGGTTCACCTTAGCTTGGGATTTTGAAAATTCTTTCCTCAAGCACAATGATAATGGCCTGTTCAAAGTTACCTTGACTTCACTTCATTATAATTAAAATAATTGTTCGAATCCCTTTGTTAGACTGTTTCTTCATCAGCTACCCAGGAATCCCTCATTTTGATTTAAGCCTTGCTAAAGGAATCTTCTCAGATGGCAGCAGGTGATGTGAACTGTAACTGTCAGGGCGCACAATGATGTGCCAGGAACCGTGCTTCTCAGGAAGCTTTGCCGGCAAGTTTGCCCACGGCAGACGGAAGTGGAGAGAAGGTATCCCCAGTCCGTGGCATTGGAGGCTCGGCCTTGCGGCCGGCAGTGTGCTGTGCAAAGTGGGAAGGGAAGGTTAGAAAGTCATAAGATTTAGGTAAAACCCAATTAAAGTAGCTCCCTTTTACAAAATATATGTCTTGCTCTTCAAAATATCATCTTTCTACCATAATACATTTATTGCACCTTTTAGTTCATTTATTTTTTTTTAATTTTTTTCAACGTTTATTTATTTTTGGGACAGAGAGAGACAGAGCATGAACGGGGGAGGGGCAGAGAGAGAGGGAGACACAGAATCGGAAACAGGCTCCAGGCTCTGAGCCATCAGCCCAGAGCCTGACGCGGGGCTCGAACTCACAGACCGCGAGATCGTGACCTGGCTGAAGTCGGACGCTTAACCGACTGTGCCACCCAGGCGCCCCTAGTTCATTTATTAAAGCTGTTAGATACATATAACAACATTTTGTTTTCTTATTATTAGCCCGAATTTTATAGTGATTTCAAGGAAGAGAAAATATTTTCTTTTTTTTTTTTACGTTTATTTATTTTTGACACAGAGAGAGACAGAGCATGAACGGGGGAGGGTCAGAGAGAGGGAGACACAGAATCTGAAACAGTCTCCAGGCTCTGAGCTGTCAGCACGGAGCCTGACTCGGGGTTCGAACTTACGGACCGCGAGATCATGACCTGAGCCGAAGTCGGCCGCTTAACCGACTGAGCCACCCAGGCGCCCCGAGAAAATATTTTCAAGGAGCTCGCTAATTGAACACAATCAAGGGACAGTGACAATTTTTTTGGTGCCAGCCACTTTCCCATGCATTATCTCATTTAATCCTCCTAACTGTGCAAAGAAAGCTTTCTTATTCTTCCTTTTGCAGCTGAAGAAATCAAGGCTAAGGGAGATCAGAAGCGTGTGCAAGGGCACACCAATAGTAAATGGTGCGGCCTAGATGTGAATTCTAGCCAGTATCCTTTCTGCTACACCACTTAATACTTATTTTTCTATCCTTGTGACCCTTATAAGAAATATATAGCTGTTCTATTATAGTTAATTGCGATAAATGATGGTCCCAGATTCCCCAGAATGAAAGGGTTTCCTGAGATGAAGGAATTTGGTGTGAAAACCAAGAGAGTCCCAGGAAAACAAGGCAGTTGATCACATTTACAACTCAAAAATATTCAGTGGGATGGGTTCATTTTCATAAATCACATTAATAGTCTTTCAACACTCCAGAATAGTGTAATTCATCATTTATTTCTTGAAATAATGGTACGTAGTAGTCTTAAGTCCTCTTCCCTATTCTTCTTCCACTGCCACACAGACACAAATGTCCCCCCAATGCTTAAACAAAAATCTAATAAGGAAAACCAATTCTTGCAAAGCAATTATGACTGTGTTGATTAGAATCAAGAAGCGATCCAAAATGAGAAATGGCCAATCCATAGAGACAGGTGCTTTTCAAAGAGAATGACTGATTCTTTTCAGTCACCATTTAGTGAACTGTTAGTCAGTGCCCAATGATATATGAAGCAATTCATTTTCTTTAAATTATTTTATGTACATTACTTTGCTGTAATCTCAAACTAACCTCATTCTGAAATAAGGAAACTGATGTGCTGAAAGATTGTATAGCTTGTCCAGTACAAAACATTATCACTGAGCATGGTTTCATACATACATAAATGACAGCTTTTCTGGGTATTATTTCCCCATGAACATTGTACAAAAATTGGTTCCACTGCATCAGGTATCTATTGCACTGAAGGTGCATAAAACATGGAGTAGTATGTTGTAATCTCCAGGGAACGAGATACAAATTGTAGATATAAACTATTAGTCCTAGAACTTTCTTATACTTACATCAAACACTTCATTATATGATATAGTTGAATAAAATCATGCCCTGGTTAATTTAGTTATATTTAATCAGCCAAATTATCATACATGCTATATGTATATGCATCCATTTTCAAAGGTTTGAAAACTGATAAATACATTTACAAATGAAAATTTAATAAATAACATTTAAATTTTTATCACTGATAATTAAGAAAGCACTTCTGAACTTGCACTTACATAAAACTGTATTATTCTTAACAGTAATTATTATGCCCTGGTGAAAATTCAAAGTACTGGGGAATAGATTTCATATGGTCAAAGGCCAGGTAACAGAATAGGCCAAAACTGTACAAATGTAGAGTTTAAAAAAGATTAGTGAGACTATTCAGTAATGCAGCATGGCCTCTTTTTAGGACTTATGAAAGATAGACTGATGTTCTGCTAATTTCTATTAAAATATCTCATTATAACTTAGCTTTCCTGAATCCATTCATATAATTTCATTAACCGAAAATTCTGTTTAAGCAGCACTTCTTTACTTCACTAATACAACAATAATTGATATTCATAATAATGACCCCCATGTCATCACAAGATTCTGAAATGGCTCCTGAGTAAAAAGAGACTGAATTATATTCATTATAACCTTACAATTTTAGTAATGGATACTTTTTTATTTTATGGGTTATTCCTCAAATGAACTACTTAAAATTAAAAGCTTTGTCATTATTTTCTACTCGACACATGAAAAAGATGAATCAGGTTGCTGAAGATGACCTTCTCTGTCAAAGCAACCTTAATGGCCCCGTGAGATGCACCCAAGGACCTCTCTGGAGCTTTGGTTGTTCATTGACACCTCTTTGCGGTCTTGGCTCATCTGTTCTCCATGAATCAGGGAGGGCACCCCACCCTCACAGATCCAGATTCTCAGCCCATTCCCTGGAGGGTGATGCCAGCAAGGTCTCCTGCCTTTCAGGGTCTCTCCTCCTCGCCTTCCGATCCTTACCAGGAGTGGGAAATTTGCTTTCGAAAGAGTGACACCTTTAAAGTACAGTTGCCCCTTGGACACCAGACTTTTGAAATACACGGGTCTGCTTATACATGGATTTTTTTCAATAAATGCAGTACATTTAACATTTTCTTTTCTCTAGCCTACTTTATTGTGAGAATATAGTATATAATACATATACAAAATATGTGTTGTTTGTATTATTGGTAAGACTTCTGGTCAACGGTAGGCTATTAGTAGTTTAAGTCTTTGGGGAGTCAAAATTTATATGCAGAGTTTTGACTGCATTGGAGGTCAGCACTGCTAACCCCCTGCATTGTTCAAGGGTCAGCTGTAAATATAGAATCTCCCAAGGTGACCCCAGGGGCAGGAAGGAGGAGGTCTTTCCCCAAGCCCAGCCCAGATTCTTTTATGTGAAGTCATTTCCTAGAGAATGCTCAGTGCTCCCAACTGAACACAGAGAATCTGGTTCTCCAGTTTTAGATTGTTCCAGCTAATCTGGGAGTCCAGAGCTACTCTAAGGTGAGCCCCTTCCCTAGAATCATGCTGGAGAGAGCACCCTTCTCCTCCAGCATTTCTTGTGCCCCCGAGCAACATACCTGCCAAGCTCCCATGTACGGACCTGTACAGGACAGAGCTGGAGACTACTTGGGTACAAGCCCACATAGGTTGCTAACTTCCACTCTCCCTCCCTGGCTTCATACTTCCTAGAGTGGAATTTGCTTCATTATAGGAAAGAGCTGGGTAAGGCATTTATTAAAAATTGGACCAACCCAAACCAACCCAAATTGATTTTCATGAAAAAAAAGTTAATGTAAGAATGAATCACATGTATTTAGTGCTTACATTACTTACTTTAGGGGAGTTGCAAATTTCAACCCATGATCCCTTTCACTCTCATTTTCTAAGCAAGTACACATTTTGCCCATGGTCAAAATAAAGAGTCTGAAGTACTTCTGTCATAGCTTCTCTCCCTGGATAGCAAAGAGTGGAGATTCAGACTGATTCTGTTTGTTCTACACCACGTTCGCCAAACTGTTAGAAAGCACCCTGCAGCAAATATAACATGTGCACATATTAGCATATATTCCTAGACATATATCTAGTCAGAAGACATGGGGCTTTGTAGAGACACTGCAATCTAGAAGCAGCTGGTCCCTTTTTTTAGGTTAAGGAAGACTTCTGGTTGGGCAGACATAGGCAACCTGTTAATAAGAGAACATATCTGCAGCACAGATAAACAAACTTTACTAAATCATAATTGGCAAGTTACCGGACTTCGATAAAAACATCAGAATGAAGTAGACAAAGGAAGCTCAATGTGCTGGTGCCAGATTCTCATGAAGAAAATGTTAATGAAGCTGTGTTTGTGGTTTTGGTTCCTAGGGGAAAATAAGCTGGTAGGGGATCTTCTGGTCCTAGGAGGGGCCACACTGTACGGTATTTCTAACGTCTGGGAAGAATACATCATCCGAACCCTGAGCCGAGTGGAATTTCTGGGAATGATTGGACTCTTCGGGGCATTTTTCAGTGGAATTCAATTGTGAGTAAAAATCATGAGTAATTCAGATAGTAGATACCCTTAGGGCTTATTCTAATTCTTTTCATTAGGGTATGGTTGGTCACTTTATTTTATAAAAATCCAGACTGGAAACCTTTCACTAACCTCCTACATGAAATCCGAAAATTCAGTATCTTTCTTAGTGAACTTCTTCAAAACTAAAGAAGTTTGTTGTCAATTATTAGAAAAACGCTTAGTGGACTTTGTACAGAATTTACAAGAAAACTTTAGAAGTACATTGATTTCTCCAAACCAGCTAGTGGGTTTTTACATAGAGAAATAGAGTAAGTGTAAATGCCATGATATGATGTACTTCCAAAAAGGACATCTGTTTACTAGTGACTATAAAACATACAGTATAGGGGCACCTGGGTGGCTCAGTCAGTTAAGCGTCCAACTTTGGCTCAGGTCATGATCTCGTGGTTGGTAAGTTCGAGGCCCACATTGGGCTGTGTGCTGACAGCTCAGAGCCTGGAGCCTGCTTCGGATTCTGTGTCTCACTCTCTCTTTGCCCCTCCCCTGCTCACGCTCTGTGTCTCTCTGTCTCAAAAATAAATAAAACATTAAAACAAATTTTTTTAATAAAAAAAACATACGGTATAAGTTTGCCCTTTCATAAATGTTTTCTTTTATTGCCTGTGGATTTACCTGAATGAACCATATTTCAAATTCATCTCTTAGGAATTTAGTGTTTCTACTTTCCTTAAACAGATAAAGATATAACACAAACGTTCACTAAGCATCAAAAAGTCCAAAACATCAATTTTGCAATAATCCTTCATTGGAGCATATAAGTCATCCCTGAGTAGTGCCTCAGAATTGTGAGAATAAGGGTCAAACAAAGTGTAATTTTCCATCAATAAGGACTATATGTTTCAGTTTCATGTAAGGGGTAAAGAATGATATGGAACAGCCTCCAGTGTAATTTCACCAAATCGCTTCCTATGAGGCAAGTGCTTTGTAATTGTATTGATTCAGTATCAAATTATTTACGGAAGATATTTTGGCATCACCTTAACCATGGTTTGCAAATAAGCTATTTCCAAGGATCCTCCAAGTTTTGGTATGCTGAGATATAGGAGGAAACCTCCATAGCAAACAAGGCACCGAGGTGAGGAGAGTCTCCAAAAACGATTTATTTTTGATTCATTTTGAAGGTGAGATGGCATTTTAAAGCTCCTAAATTTGGTACTTCAGCTTTGTGAGAGGAAAAGAAATTGCCTAGTTCAACTATTCATAACCAGCACTTTGTAGATCGATGACTCATTTTATGGATTATTATTCTCGAAGCCAAAAAATATGATCAGACACCTAACACTCATTTGCTTCAGTTATAGTCCATTCGCGCTAACTGAGCCCCTTCGGGCCACTGCTGCCAAAATAACAGAAGTGGCACAGGGGAGTGTTTGGCAAATGGAGTAAATTGAGGGCACGCTGTAACCAACGTAATGCTGCTGGTGGAATGATGCCAGCTTCACCCCCTGGTCCTCTTCGAGAGCAGCGGTTCTCAAAGTGTGCTTCTCTGACCGGCAGCACCGGCACCACACGAGAACTTGTCAGCAATGCACGTCTCTGGGCCCCACCCAGACCTACTGAATCTGAATCTTGAGGGAAGGAGCATGAGCACCTGTTTCAGCATGCTCCCCAGACAGCTTTTTCGTGCCTTTTAAGTTTGGGAACCACTGCCTTGGAGAATCCTCATTCAGAAAACTGATTTAAAAAAAAATAATAACCATAGCCACAAGCACAATAAATTTCCATACCTCACCATTGACGTTTTAGAACATCTAAGCAAGAAGAAACCAAGGCTGCAGGCAATCTGGTGAAAAGGCCAGTGGAAGGCTAGAGCTCCACCTTGCCCACTGCACACTCTCACCACTGGTGCTGGCCATACCTAGCAAGATCCTTCACGGGTAAACCTCAGGTTGCCAGATTAGACTTGCCTATCCCTGGCCCGAAGTTATTTTTATTTATTTATTTATTTTTAATGTTTATTTATTTTTGAGACAGAGAGACAGAGCACAAGCAGGGGAGGGCAGAGAGGGATGGGGGGGGGGGGACACAGAATCTGAAGCAGGCCCCAGGCTCTGAACTGTCAGCACAGAGCCCGACGCGGGGCTTGAACTCACCAACCGTGAGATCGTGACCCGAGCCGAACGAAGTTGGACACTTCACCGACTGAGCCACCCAGGTGCCCCTACCCGAAATTATTTTTAAAATTCAGTTGGTTGTTTCATGACTTGTATAAATCTGGTAAATAAAAAAAAAAAAAAAAGAAAAGTAGGTTGCATTATAATCTTGCTCATCAGGTCCGCTTTCTTTAAATCTGCAGAGCTATAATGGAGCACAAGGAGCTGTTAAAGGTGCCCTGGGACTGGCAAATAGGTAAGGGGTTTGCTCACCTAACATGCTGTTTTTAGTAAACCCTGAGGGATATATTTGAAGAGTGATGTGGGTGGTAGTGGGGCATGAACCATGAAAGGATTTAAAATGCAGAGGACGAAAGAAAATGTTAAATCCCTTGTCATTTTAGGAATTCTTGTACACAGTAAGAGACTGAACCATATGATTCATAATGTTTCCTAATTGAGCTTCTGCCCATTATCATCGTCAAGATGCCATTAGTGTAGACACACAAGTATGTTATTAGGTTAAAGACCAACCAGAAAGAAAAAATGCCCAGAGGCAGTGGTGGGACATAAATGGTAGCAATTTTCTGTAGCCAAGAAACACAAAACTTATGTGATCATTAAAAAGTGGCACTTCAGCAAAGGGAAGAAAAATGAACAAAAAAGCATAAAAGAAAACAATGTAATGGGCATTTTGAGCCCATAAAAACCTTTTCAGAAGGGAGCATTTTGCACATAAGAAATGGTTAATTGATCTCCAAATGGACTTGGTGGAAAATCCCAGATAAGCTTCGAGCCCATTAATAGTCATCCAGGGCATCTCAGATTCCACCTGTTTCGAAAACCACTTTTCTCTAAAAATAATTTAGGACAAGGATTTAACATCCTAGGTGATTGCTATAATGATCACACAGCAAGCCCTAGAAGGGAATGACATTTAAAACCTTCTGCCTAGATAACCCTCAGTGTCTATACCAAGACTCATGGGGTGCCGCAATGAGCACAGAGCTTGGCTTGCAGGGGTGCTTGGAAAATGTGTGCACTGTGGATGGAAACGGGAGGGGAAGCCAGATTGCCCATGGAAGCTGGCTGCTTGAGCCACCTCCAGCTTATGAGAGCTCTGATGAGATTGACAGCTTCAGTGGAACCCTGCTTCCACAAACAAGGACAAAGCCATAAGCTTCCCTGCACCACTTTACCTACCCCCGACCCAGAAGCGTCCAAGGCTGGCTTGCTACTGACATAATTCCCTCTAAAAGCACGATGGAGCTACAGAATTATGCATGACCCTCCCTGGGGGTTATAGCTAGTGACTTCAAGGGTTGACCAGCCCTTGTGTCTGTCACAGAATCCTGCCATTTATTTTTTTTTTCTGAGTTTTGCTCTAGATTGTTACAGTTAAATGAAAATCAATAGAGGAGGGGGTGCAGGGAGGAGAGGAGGGGCAGGCAAGGAAACCGGCTGCAGGTTACAGATGCGTTTGCCTTTGTGACTCTCAGAGCCAGGAAGCAAGATGTGACCCATGCTTGGTAACACTTGCCACGCAGTGGTATAAATTAATTTTATATTAATAGTAACAGCAATAATAAAAAATAATTTGTCCCCTAATTATGTGGATGGCATGTGCATGTCCACTGAGGTTCTGTTATAATTCAGTGTTAGTTAAATGTGTCATCAAAAGGTAGTTTTATTCTTAACTCTCTTATTGCCATTAAAATGTCAATCCCCTGTAGTCCAAGATGATGAAAAGCAGTATAAAAGGAATACGTTATACAGCCATCAGTTTAATTCCTGATTGGAAATGAGGCTAAAATGGTCAAGAAAGAGAACCAAATATTCATCCTTTTCTTTCCAAAGCATGAATAGCGTTGGGTTTGAGATGTTTTTTACACGAGGGCTACCTTAATCCTCATTACCTCATCCTGCCCAACTACAGGGTTTGGCTGGTTTAGCTCAGTTCTAGGCACATAAGGTTCGGTGTGTAAATGTTTACTAAGTGAGTTAATGACAAGCAAGGGAGATGGGGCCTGTTCCGCCATCTCTCATCTTTCAAAACATAGACAAGAAGGAAGTGGTGGGACAATGGCGAGAGGTGTAGGCTTGCATTGCTCTTTCTTTCTGGGGAACCAGGAGATGGCATACCAACCACTGAAACTTGGGGACTGGAGAGGCAAGGAGACATCAGGCCAGGGGGTCAGGGTCCTCCCAGAGCATCCCTGCACTCCTTGGGAAGTCACCCAAGAGTGCCAAGCTCTGATCACTGTGTTTGGTGGAAAGCTCACAGCGTCTTATTAAAGAGACCAAAATCCAAGACCGTCTTCATTTCCCACCATCTATCAAAGCACTCCTCTTCCTCCCCCGTCTCCACATCAGCAATCTCCCTCTTGCCGTCTCTTGGGTAGCTCATATGGTTGACGTTTTATCAAAGTAAAGACATGTTTTTTCTATGGAGCAAGTGGGATAATAAATGTATTTTATATTTTCTGCACTCAGAACATTTTTAAAAAACAGATTCTGTTATTTTCTTATAACACTTGCAAGATACAGAGAGTAATTCAAAGCAAGAAGACCATTGTTGTTGTTTGTTTTATTTCCTTGTTTTACTCTACTCAACAGAAAGACTGGGTCTGGTTATGTAATCGGTAAATTCCAGTAAAATATACGACCTAACAGAGCTCAAATGTCCTGTGGAGCAGGTGTGTTCAAATCACTGTCAGAAATCTAATAAATGGCTTCAACATTCCCTTTATCCCATTTGCCATATTGTGTTAAAGGATGTGTGAACAAATACGAGATGATGTGAAAGTCGAACGTTAAAGGAAAGAAAAAGTGTGCTGTGGGTCAGCTAGCTCAGGTCCGTGGTGTGCAGGGGGCTTCTTCACTGCCCTTGTGGGTGATGCTTGTTTTGGTTTGGGTTTTGGTTTTCTTCTGGAGGCCAAAACAAAGATTTGACCTTTTCCTGAAGATGGAGTAATGGGACCACAGAGCAGGAAGGACTTTAAAGGTAATTAAGAGCCCACCCTTTTAACTGAGGTTGAGTCAGGGGCCTGGGGAGGTGAGGCCACTCGACAAGTCTCATGGCTGCCTGTGGGGGCTGGGGGTTGAGGGGTGGGTACTGATGTGCACTGTTTGAGCAAGCCCTGCCTGCCTGATGCCCTTTCCAGACTTAGCCTGATGCGTATGTTCTAAGAAGCCATCTTTAAGAATTAAAAATAATGTGTTAAAGATCTAGTATCTTCAAAGGAAAGTGAATCAGAACATCAGGGGGGTAATGAGATAAAAGTATACAGCACACGCACACACATGCACACATGTGTATATCACATCTAAACATACCATATCTAACATATCTAACCATATATCATGTACACCGTGTATATATCATATATGTATTGTATATACATTGAGATGCTTATTAGAATCAGATAGGATGCTCCATCAAAGCCCTGTTTTCTCTCCATAATAATTAAAGAATATAGATTACTGGTAGGTACTCAGAATTTAAAGTCAGGCAGCATGTGTCCCGAGGCCAAGTTACCCTACCTCCATATGCTGGTTTTTCCCGTTTATTCACAGATCTGTCTGTTTCTTACCCTTACTCTGCTCTATAATGATTCATGCAAACTGTACTTTCCAGGCTGTCTTATTAAGTGGCTTCCAACTAGATTTGGCCAACTGGAAGCAGTAAGAGACTGGAGGGTGGAAGGAAGGGAGGAAGGAAGAAACCAGGGGGTGTCTCCCTGTTTCTCGCTGTTTGGGGTCAGGTCTCCAGAAACGGCTGAGTGCCCTCTGTGATTATATCTTTGCTAGATTTTCCTACCTTCTGACCCCTAGCAACATAGCCTCCTCCCTGGATCTCTCCAACTCCAAGAATGTGGATAACTTACTGTTATTGCTAATCTCCAGGGTGCCTCATCATCCCTATGTGCCCTATTACCCATTCAAGCACCTTTGTGACTTGTGCCCCCAATTAAATTTCCTTTATTGAACCAGTCATATGGACTGTGTTTCTGAACTGGTACATTCTGTTAGCCCATTTCCTTGCCTATATAAAGAGGGTAACAATAGGAATGGTGTTCTACAGTTGTAGATATTAATAATGTGTATTATTAATGTGATAGCAAGCATGCAATTAATAATGTGTGTAAAGTAGCACATAGCAAGCACGCAATCAGTATTGGCTGATAGCAGTATTCTAACTTCTTTAACTTAAATCTCTAATGCATGAGGACAAGAGCTACCAAATGTCTTTTGTGAGAGAGGAAGCATTTCAAATAAGAAATAGTTATACACGTACCTTGTCTATAAATGTAGCTGTTGCAGCCGGTATGTAGCTGTCAGTCAAAAGATTAATCAGTTCATTTTTTTTTTTTATCACATTGATTGATTGTTTGAAAACCCTGCATGGACAGCACGTTGGGTCTCCAGATGCACTGCTGACACGTAATAACTAGCTAATGTCCATCTGAGAACAGCACACCTGCATTCCGACCTTAATAATGTGTTCATTTGGCTGACTATGCTTTGCTCACAAAACAGGATGTTCGCACACGAAAACATTGGTTGACCTAGCTAAATGGTTAACTGTGATGTTGTATATATTCCATTCCTGTATCCCTAAATTTAATTTACGCAGCTTTTAAAAATAGGTTTAGAATGTTTAAGCTTGAAGCGCCCTGACACAGCCTGATGAGTAGACCAAAACTCTGCTACGTATGTATGTATGTATGTATGTGCTTTCCTACTTTCCGTGGCTCTGCCAGTTGTATGGCCCTCTCTTCTCTGAGCCTGCCAATTATACATCCAGCTCCCTACTGGACAGATGCTCTTGGATGATGCATCAGTGTCTAAAACTAACGTGTTCAGAACGGAGCTTTTTATTTCCCCTGAAAACGTGCCCTCTCTCAGTTCTCTTCATTTCGGTAAATGGCGCCATAATTCACCCAGTTTCTAAATTAACCAGAACCCATGAGAACCCATGGGCATCCATGATGCCCTCCTTTCTCTCACTACCCACATCCGGTCTGTCACCAGGGCTTGTCGAGTTCCTTATACACCCGGCCACATCCCTTCATCTCCACTGCCATCCTGAGCAAAGCGACCAGTATCTCCTGCCTGGATTAGGACACTGCACTTCTTGCTAGTCTGCCATGCTTTCTCCATCCAGTCCCTTCTCCACATAGCAGCCAGAGCTATCTTTTAAAGATGTAGATCGGGTGTTGGCCACCTGCTACCAACTCCTCAATGGCTTCCTGTTAACAACTAGAATAGGATGTCAATTTCTTTCTGAGACCTACAAGGCCCTGCATAATCCATCCTTTGCCTAATTTTCCACCCTCATTCCTTCCTTCTGCCCCATTCTGTTCATCCTGCACAAATGTTCTGGCCCTGGCAGCTCCTGGAACACATCAGGCTCTGTCACTGGGGTCCTTCATTTGCAGATCTCCCTACCTGAAATGTTCTTGTCCTGGACCTTCCCATGGCCATCTCTTTTTAGTCCTTGAGCATTCAAGGTAAATGTTACTTGCACAAAGAAGCCTCAGCCAGTCAACTTTCCTAAAGCAAGCCCCCTGCCATTACCTATAAGGAACCATTTTCTTCCTTCTTAGCACCAAAGCAACTCTAAACTTCTCACCTATTCTGTTTTCCACTACTTTTCTAGCCAAAGGCAGAGTAGGTAGTCAGTGAATACGTGGTTGAATAATTGAGTGAATATAAAACATCAGATCCCACATGTGAGAGTCTACAGTGTGCCAGGTAAGGTGATGGAAGGGTAGGATTCTGGAACTTTCTAATTCAATCATATTTAATCTAAATCAGTGAGATGGTAAAAAAAAAAAAAAAAAAAAAAAGACTGGTGCCTGGACTATGTTCTGATCAAGTTTGACTACTTTTAGTGGATTTTTAGTGGATTAACTTAAGGATATATCTTGTTCCCAGTCTTTTAATCTCAGATTCCTTCAAGAAATGCTGAGATAATTTATGTCTTTCCATGTATTGATCATAGGTTATTTAGTATTGCACTTTTAGTAACTTGGTTTAAAGCAGGATGAATTATTAGTAGCATGAAACCCAATTACAGGAAAAGTGACCGTTTTTAGGGAATTAAAACTTCTGATGGTGAGTCAAAAGCTATCTGATATTACTATGTCTGAATATCTGCAAGAGGACGTGTACTTTGCTGAACTAGGAAAGCGGTTATTCTAGTGTCCTCTTAGGGCATTTCCACCACACTAGAGGGGGCTGTTGTACTGAGTTTGCTTACTTAATGTTCAAAATAATCTTTTTATATAGATTTGATGTGGCTTTCTTTAAACTGAGAATCAGAAATATATAGGATGATGATTTATGCCCTTAAATACTTTTCATATAAGAAAACCAAATTTCTCTTCAGAGGAATCACCAGTCTTCATAGGCAAAGGGACTAGGTGTCCAGCACCTACAAAATCCTCCCGAATTCATAGAATTCAGATGAAGCATTTGTCCCATGGCCTCACCAAAGACTTCATCAAGAATTCCTTTGGACAGGTCGGATACTTTTATTTTAGTAAAATGTCCAAATGCCCACTGAATTATATTACTTGTGTTTATTCTATGCTTTATTCTTTCAGGGTAGAGAAATGAGCATTATTTTTGTACATTTGTGTTGTATCACCATCTAGGAAAAGGTGAACCAAATTCTAGATTTAGCCATAAACTCTTGATTCAGACTCAACAAAATCGTGTAGTTATGGAATCAGTACTAACAATTGTTTATCTAGTTATAATGAGAGACAATTTTAGAGAATGGGGGGGACTGACCATATAGCATTTAAGGACTTTCTTTTATCTTTCTGTTTTATTTTTTTTCCTTTTTAAAAAAATTTTTCTAATGTTTATTTTATTTTTGAGAGAGAAGGAGAGAGAGACAGAGTGTGAGTGGGGGAGGTGCAGAGAGGGAGAGAGGGAGACACAGAATCCAAAGCAGGCACCAGGCTCTGAGCTGTCAACACAGAGCCTGACGCAGGGCTTGAACTCACAGACCCCAAGACCATGACCTGAGCCGAAGTCGAATGTTTAACTGACTGAGCCACACCAGGCGCCCCTTATCTTTCTGTTTTAAAAAAACAATGAAGTGAAGCATTTACCTAACTACTTCTAAAATAGCAGAGCCCATATGTGAGAACCCACAGTATGCTAGGAAGGGTGATGGGGAAGTAGGACTGAGCAGGATTCACAGATCTAGAAGAAATTCACAGATCATGGTGTGCTCAGAGAATGAAGTGGTCTGCCCCAGGTCACACAGGATTCCAGTTCAGTACTCTTAGTCCTCCTCTGTGTGATACGTAAGCCCTTCCATTTTGAGGACTATATACTTCTTCATCATTGTGAGCAATACAGGAACCAAGTAATTTTGCAAACAAAAAAGAGATTTAAAAAAAAATGTTTTAAAAGACATAGACAGGAAACGTTAAGTACAGCACCATCGGAAACAGAATTCAGAAGCCTTGACCCCACATTCCGACGCTAGCCACTAAGAGGCACTCCTTCCCAGAAGAAGCAAAATATCAGTTATGGGGTGCGAAGCAGCAAGTTCATTTTCCACACGACGATTTTTTACGTTTTATTTTATGTTTTAGCCATATGTTACCCAGTAATAAAGTCAGTTCGTACAGTGAAGAAAAACGCCCTGTGTGAGTGATCAGTGGTATGCACCGGCCCCTTTGGTCCACGCACTGTGGGTACTCAGAGGCCCCAAGGAGACTGTCACATCCCCTCTCTTTCCTCTCCTCGCAGGACTGCTCTACGTTGGCTTTAGCGCCTGCATGTTCGGTCTCTATAGCTTCATGCCGGTCGTCATTAAGAAAACCAGTGCCACTTCCGTCAACCTCTCCCTGCTCACGGCAGATTTGTACAGTCTGTTCTGCGGATTGTTTCTCTTCCACTACAAGGTGAGTAGAGTCAGTGCTCCTCTGTGAAGACCACACTTGGTGGGAAATAACCCATATAGGTGGGAATGCCCTGCTGTGGAACGCCCCGGTGTTGTGTAGGGAAGCAGGAGCGCAACTCCGTGTGCTAACCCCCCAGATACTCACCTTGCCACCAGGAGCCAGAGGCACCATTTTGTCACAAGAGACCAGTAACGACAGGCACTTGATGGTGAATAAGAAACTGCCATGGAGGGAAGGGCTTTTGGAAAATGGGGGACAGTTTTTCTGACGACGTTCAACCCAGAAGCTACTCTTCTTCTCACCTAAAGCTAGTGAGATTTGTACAGTTCCCAAACTATAACCACACAGTGGATTCTACCAAAGGCACTGGCAGGGTATGTTCTCATTGGAGAAAAGATAACAGTTCCCACAATTTCTGTTTTGCAGATATTTTCATAGCAAGCTTGAGTGGAAAATGCTAATGCACTTGAAATATTGCTTCTTTACTGAAAGATTAGGGCTTGGACTAAATGAATGCAAAGAGATCTTTTGAAGCATTTGCAGTTAGTATATCAGCCCGAAGTAAAGAAGAAAGTATTCAGTCCAAACACGGCAGTCTTTTCAAATCCCAGATGACCAACGTGCTCACCCACAGCAGACAGGACTAATCAATTATGGCTCAGTGGAGTCAGATTCTGTCTTTTAAACACTGCACTCACTTCAGACATTAACAGTTGATTGGGTCGGTGGGGACTCTGAACAGGGTGCAAAAGGACCAGTATGAAATATCCAGGCAAACAAGACCAAACTAGGGCAGGCAAAAGAAGAGGCAGAAGGAAGAGATAATATCCTCTGGCCGCTTCTAGCCAAGCGCCTCAGCAGTGATATTACAGCTAACACCACTAGCACATGGGTGTGGCCCACTGATGGGCCATGTTGGTGGGCAGGGCATCTACAACCAGGTCAAACCACGTTTGGAGGTTCCCTAAGAAAGGCTGAGCTGGAAAGAGTATGAGATGACCATCTTGAGATGATGCTGGCCCCCAGCGTCCCATATGGCCATGTTCCTGAAAGTCTCCTATCACCAGGGAGACTGGCTAACAATGCAGCTGAACTGAATAATCAGAAATATTACCGGATGAGCCAAAGTCATAGCCAAGAAACAGACTAAGAAGAGCAGACGCGGGCGGAAAAAAGATTACAAACAAGGTTAGCCGAGAGGACCAGAAGCAGATCTGAAAGACAAGAGGTAGAGAAAATGGCCATGGCAGAAGACAGGGAAAGGGCTGCATCCCTGTTTTATAAGGAGCCCTGTACCCAGTGTGGTGGCAAAAAAATGACAGCCTTTATACGTTGTTTGTAATTTGTTTTGTCTAGAAGGTACAATCTCTGTTTCCTGAGCACACACTGGTCCTCATGGGGGTAAAAGTAAAAGTCACAGCATATTCCTCCATTTCTCCCAGTCACAGTGTTGGGACGAGCAGTTCTCTTGAGATGCCCCCTCCACCACACCCAATTATTTTCCAGAGCCCTGGGGACCACCTAGCCACGGTCTTACCTGTTCAGCACAGTGGCCGCCATTTTTCTTCTCTCCTCTGCTGTTAGGCATCCACATCTAGTGCCTTCCCAAGTGTGACTTCGATCCCCAGCAATTATTCCTGTGATTGTTTTTATAAGCTCCTAAACTAGACAGATCCCTTTCACATTCTTTAAGGAAAGATGATGAGACCTATAGTTCTGACTGAGGACCATAGGCACTTCTTGGACGGCCAAGATCCAGTCTGGCCCCCAGCGTCCCTTATGGCCGTGTTCCCGAATGCCTCCTGTCACCAGGGAGACTTGCTAACAATGCAGATCCATGGGCCGCACCTCTGATCGGATACTGGAATCAATATTTAGGGATGTGTCTGGGGGAGGCTGCACTATTAATAGGCTCCCCTGTGAAGCTGATGTCCTCTGACTTTGAGAACAGAAAGCTGAGAGGGATACCCGAACAGCGCCCCTTCCTACGCTTTCACTGACTTTTGGTTGGACCTGGGGCTCTCCATACGAAGCATCAGGGACTGAGAAGGCTGATGACAGCTCAGTTCTCACTCTCCACGGTCTATCTTCCTCTCCCAGCATGTGTGTGTTGCTTCTTACTTGGGATGAGGAAGTTTGCTGGAGAGGAAGCCATGTAGTAAGCCTTCATCATGCCATCAGAAGGGAGGCTGTGTTATCTGAAAATTGAATTCTTGTGTTCACCAGTTTGGAGGTGTGGTGGATGTTTTTATTTCTCAAAGTAATGTTTCACCATGTACATATATTTTGTTACTGTTTAACAGATACATTTCTTTCCCACGATTGGTTCAACACAATAGGTGTTTTCTCTGGTTAAAATTGATCCCTATTGTCTTTTTTTTTTTTTTTTAATTAAGCTTCCAGGGCACCTGGGTGGCTCAGTCAGTTGAGCATCCAACTTCAGGTCAGGTCATGTGTTTGAGCCCCGCATCAGGCTCTGTGCTGACAGCTCAGATCCTGGAGCTGCTTCAGATCCTGTGTCTCCCTCTCTCTCTGCCCTTCCCCTACTCATGCTCTGTCTCTCTTTCTTTCTCTCTCTCTCTCTCTTTCAATAAATAAATAAATAAATAAATAAACATTAAAAATTTTTAAATTAAACTTTCACGATAATAATAGATTCACATGAAGTTTTAGAAATAATACAGAGAGATCCCCATTTCCCCTTCACCTAGTTTTCCCCATTGGTAACATCTTACAAAGCTGTAGCACAATATCCGAATATTAACACTGATGCATCAGCATACAGAACATTTTCATCCCCACAAGGGTGCTCATGTTACCCTTCACAAGCATGCCTACTTGCTTCTCCCCCACCCTTCAGAATGCTGCAAAACTTTGTGTTTATTCTCCATTTCTCTAAATTTGTCACTTCAAGGATGGTATGTAAATGGAATTAACCAGTAAGTAACCTTTTGCGTTTGACTTTTTTCACTCAGCATAATTCTCTAGAGATTCGTCCAGATTGTTTCATATGTCAGTAGTCCATTCCTTTTTATTTCTGAGCACTTTTCCATGAGATAGATGTACCATGATTTATTTAACCATTCCCTCGGTGAAGGACATCTGGGTTTTTTTCTATTTAGGGCTATTACAAATAAAGCCGCTCTGAACATTCATATACAGATTCTCATGTGAACAGTTTTCATTGCTCTGCAATAAACAGCCAAGAGTCCTAGTTCAAGGCATATGGTCATAACATGTTTAATTTTATAAGATACTGCCAAACTGTTTTCCAGAGTGGTCTATTGTCTTTTATTACGAATACATGTTCATTGTGAGAAAGTCAAAAAATACAGATAAATGCAATTACAAATTGATACAACTTTATAGTATATATGTTTTTATAGTATATATGTACTTTATAGTTCATTTGTATTTCAATAAAATACGTTTTTATTTAATATGAAAAATATTTTATAAATTACATTTTTATTAAATGTAATTTATTAAATAAAATAAAATTAGTAAAAAACTACTTTGTTACATGCTTTATGTAAACTCAGCATGTATATATCCCCTTGTCATTCAATATCTATACATAATATGCATGTGAGTCTGAATGGGTGGTTCTCAACTCTGTCTATGCATTACAATCACTTGGAGAGAATATAAAACATAGTCATGCCCAGGTCCCACTCCAGAGAGTCTGATACTGTTTGGTCAGGAATGGGGCCTTTTCGAAGCTCTACAGGGGATTCATCACTTATCCTAATACACAACCAGAGTTGAGAATCACTCACAAGATTCTTTTAATGGATATATAGTATCCCATGTAACAGTTTTAGTTACCCAGGTTGTCTCGACCATGGCACTATTGACATGTTAGACCAGGAGATTCTTTGTTGGGCTAAGGGGGTGTGTCTTGTGCATTATAGGATGTTTAATGGCATCTCTGGTCTTTGCCCACTCAATGTCAATAGCATCCCCCTAATAGTGGCAATCAAAAATGTCTCCATCTGTTTATTGAGAACCATTGATTTAACAATCCTTAATTATCGAATTCGGGTGATACCTCTTTTGGGCTAATATAAATAATTTGGGGACTGAGCGTATACTAAATTTTTGCTCACATTGAATGTTTCAGTGTTCTTCTTTTTTTAAATCATTTAAAAATAAATCTTATAATTGGTCCGTTTCATTTCTCTTTTGAAACAGAGATCTTTAAAATAGTTTGAGAATCCTATTGACCAATCAGGAACCCTGCAAAGAGGCAGTATTTGCAAAGCCCTGTTATTATGGTAACCAATATTACAACACAGACAATGCTCTAGTCCTCCTTCCCCTTCACTTGCATTGTACCTACAGTTGACTCTACACCTCTGAGTTCTTGAATAAATACTGCCTTGTACTGTTCTTTCCTTGTTTTATGAATGGAGTTTAATATCTGCAAAGAAATAAGTTGAATACTCAATTTAAATCTAGAAATAAAAACCTTTCCTTCTCCCCTTTTCTAAAAGAATCTCCCAAGCAGTGCTTGAATTTGCAGTCAAATAGACATTGTTTGGAAAATTCAGGACTTTTTCCCCCTGGTCCAGCTTGCCTGCCTCTGCAATTGGCCTTGGGTTTCCCCAGATGGGAGGCTTTCTAGAGCTAGGGAGAAGGGTGGGTCTGAATGGCTTGTCGGTTTCCCACTAGAGCCGGATGGGCCATCTCAGAAAATTGATTTTTAAATAATGCTTATTGGTGGTACTTTTATCATCGTAAGCAATTTATGGTTAATGCAAAAATCTTGGCAAATTTTGCAAAGTTCAAAAACGGTGATGTCATGTGATGGGTCATATTTGTGTGTGTGTGTGTGTGTGTGTGTGTGTGTGTGTGTTTGAGTTATTTAGTTTTTTATCACTGATTATAATGTTTCTTTATATATGCTGGGTAGTATATACACTTGTCAGATACATGATTTGTAAATATTTTCTCCCACTCTGTAGTTGTCTCTTCATTGTCTTGTTAGTGTCCCTAGAATCATAAAAAGTTTAGTTTTGATGAAGTGCAATTTATCAATCTGGTTATACTTTTAAAAACATGAAAGGAACCAAGTCAATCCCACCATGGACCCCAGGCCACAAGTCTTCCCTGGGGGTCCCCAACAGTGCTCTTCTCCAGGGCTGCTCAGTTATGATTGCCAGTTGCCTCAAATCCCCTGTTCTGAGGGGATGGATGAAAGTCAGCCTAAGGAAGAGAAAATTCAGCTCAGGTGAGGGTGACTTCTAACTCTATAAAGAGTGTCGTGGAGAAGAGAGTTTAAGCCAGTAACCCTCAACCCTGGCTGCACATTGGAATCATCTAAAGAGTTTTAAAAATACTGATACTTGGGTCCCCCCCTCCCACTGATCCTGATTTATACAGTCTGCAGTACAGCCTGGGTATTAGATTTTTGAAGGCTCCCTAGATGATCCTCTGATGCAGCCAGAATCGAGAGCCCAGTACTTTAGACTGACTTTATGTGGCTGCAGCCATTGGAACTAGGACCAAAGGGCGAAGATGATAAGATTATAGCTAAATAAAAAGAATCTTGTTAGCAATTAGCCATCTGAAAGTGGAAGGGACTGGCTTGGTAGTTACTTTCACTGGAGGAAGCCAGACACGACTGTGAGAGGGACAGTGTGGAGGGGCCTCCCACTTCAGTACTGGCGATTGACCAGTGCCCTCCAAGATCTCATTTGGTTTTACTATAGTCTGCACTTACAGTTTATTCCCTTACTTAATCATGATGTCTTTACTCTAAATAACCTTCTGGTCTGGTTATAAATATCTGCAAGTTGCAAGGGGCGGGGGGCTATTTGCTCACAGATGTTGCTTACCCAGGCAGAACTAAATGATTAAATGAACCACTCCTGTCCAACATTGATTATTTGCTTTTTCTTGCTTTCCACCTTTGGAAGAAATTCATTCCCTTCCCCACTCGTCAGTACACAGTCTGTACCTTCTCCACCTCTTGTGCTGACTGTCATGCTGACTGGGCAATAAAGCCCCATGTCCCAGGGAAGCAAATGACCTAATTCTGAATTAGACTACCTGCATGGTATGGTGCTCTTGCAAACTCTAATTTTACAAGACTTTTGAGAAGCGGTTATATGTGTCTCTTCTTTGTTATCTGACATCATTATTGAATCCAGAACACTAAATCTATAGCAATCCATGGAAAGTACAGAAAATGAGCTTTATTGGGCCTCAGAGACCCCCATCACCAAATCCAGAAAGAGATGTACAATTTGATGGTGTGTTGGCTTTTCAGGGTTAGAGCTTGATTAGTTATGAATTCTATCCCCTTATACTTATTGTACAAACAGGACCATTTTGAAATGGAAAGGATTAGATTTCTATGGCTGCTCTAACAAATTACCACACAGTTAGTGACTTAAACCAACACAGATTTATTATCTTACAGCATTGGAGGTCAGAAGTCTCATGGGGCTGAAGTTGTTAACAGAGTGTGTGGCTTCTGGAGGCTCTAGGGGAGAATCTGTTTCCTTGCCCTTCCCACCCTCTAGAGGCTGTCTGCAGTCCTTGGCTCATGGCCCCAATCTCTATCTGGAAGGCCAGCAGTTTAGCATCTTCAAATCTGACCCTGGTGTGATCATATTGGGCCTGCCCAGATAATCCTTAATTTAATCACATCTGGGGAGTCCCTTTTACCACATAAAGTAACATACGGCTTCCAGGGATCAGGATGTAAACACATTTGGGGGCCATCACTTCACTTGCCACAAGAGGACTGTTAGTAATTACACCAAGATAAGTGAGGGTACATTGGTTCCAAGCCAGACCTGCTGGGACATAACGGCTGTGCTCTTTTAGAAGCTGCATCTGGTCAATGAAGACACGTTCTCCACCTAGATAGACACTGCACTCTGTTGAATTTCCCAGCTGATTTTTAAAGTCGTTCTGGCTACCTGCTCTTATGTGACTTTAACCAAGAGAACACTCAGGCATGTGTGGAGAAAATGGATTAGGGCGGGAGGGCTACTGAATGTCTCCTGGGTGAAGAATGAATTCAGAAACACGGTATGTTTAGTAGACCACAGACTGCCGAGTCAAAGGAGCCTAGACTGAAAGTGTGGCTTCTTTTTACTCTTTAATTACTTTGGACCAGGTATTTATCCTTTCCCAACTTCAGGGTGATGATACCTGCCTTATGGAGTTTTTGAAGGGAGTAGATGGTTTATAAATGGCAACCATTTCTCTGATTAAATGTATGCCTCGGAATTAGTAATCCCTATCTCATTCCGCTTTTAGGATACTAACTTATTTTAAGATTTTGTAACAAGGTGTAGCTTTTAACAACGTTTTGTGAGTTTTCTCTTATTCCTTGTTTGAAAAGGCAAAACTGGGTCTCATGCATACAAATTTAGAAAATATTGTATCAGTCATTTTCCGCTGGATTCCTTGATTCCTTCATTGCTTACAATAGGATTTTTAGGTGATAGCCGTAAATACAAAACATTCAGGTGCTATTAAAATAAAATGCCAATAAATTCTTCTACAGTATGCCATCATATGTTGAACATTCTTCAGGAAGATAGCAGCCAGTGTTGAATATGCAGAATATTCCTTTTTGCTTGACATTTAAAATAGAAAATGGCTTACTTCACACATTTTGCTATTACCTTTTCAAGGTTTAATATTGCCACAGAATAGCTGTAATAAAGTTGAGAGTAATTGCATAAGTAGTGATTATTTTTTGTAGCTGCATCAAAATAAACATGAAAAACTGATAGAGAAGAAATGAACATTGTAAATTCTCTCTAAATTCCTTTTAACGCTCCCCCTTGGCCACTGGTCTATATGGTTCCCCACACTGAGCAGCCTGAAACCACAGGTGATCTTATTGGAAGAGTAACATTTTAGGAAAGTAAAGGCTCCATAAAACTTATATTCACACATCAGGAAAAATGTTTTTATCATCCAAATATGCACTACTAAAAAAAGGGGAGAGAGTAATTTCAGAATCACTTGTCCAAGAAGGCTACTTCAACTATTCCGGGTAATGTGATTCATGTGAATTTTTTAGAATTTCATCTGTATGTGTTCATTAGAAAACATTCTGCCTGTTTAGCCTCATCTTTATACCTGACTGATTTTTGTAATTGCTGTGAGTTGTTTTTGACAAGTAATCATAAAAGTTTCTTACATTGTCAACTGCCTATTCTAGCAATCCACATTACATCCTGTGAGGACAGGTGTAGAGTCCCATGATCCTCCCTGACCCATTCTGTCAGCCACTAAAAATTTCATCCCACATGTGCCAGTTTCTCTAACTGGTTTTGTTGTTCTTGTTGTTGTTGTTGTTGTTATAAGAGACTTGGCAAGAAAAGTTTAGTAACCTCGGATGTGGGTATAACTTAATAATACATGATTATACACTGAATCTCAAAGAACTTCGTTCAGCAAATATTTATTTATTCTATGCCTGCTATGTGCCAGGCACTGTTTGGGTGCTTAACTTTTCATTTATAAATAAAGATGACAAGAACACTAAAAATCACCAAGTGGATTAATGCAAAGGCTGAGATTCCAAACCACTGAAACTTGAATAGACCAACAATCTCAAGCATCCTTAATAGCTGAGTGCCAATGCCAGAGAGTTTGCAGAGGTTGCGTTAACGGTGGAATCTTTCATTAGCTGGGGATCAGGATCCGGAGCCAAGCAACCGTTGATCCTCTGCGGCCGTGAGCAATTTGAGTAATGCGACTGCCCTGGAGCAGCCAAGGCAGGCAGCCTCAGCCTGTGGCAGCCAGTGAGCATAACAGCAATAGTGCACAATCTTACTTATAAAAATACCCTCAGAGGCAGCTTGTTGTATTTCCTTTGGTAAGAACGGCATCTTCAAAGGCTATGATTTTTAAGTGCATAATACTAATTATAAATGGGAGATTTTGATTTTTTTATTATTTTTTTTAATTTTAGAGAGAAAGAGCCTGAGCAGGGGAGAGGGGAAGAAGGAGAGAGAGAGAGAGAGAGAGAGAGAGAGAGAGAGAACCTTAAGCAGGCACCATGCTCAGCACAGAGCCTGACACGGGGCCCGATCCCACCACCCAGGGATCATAACCTGAGCCAGACTTAAGAGTGGGGTGCTCAACCGATTGAGCCACCCAGGTGCCCCTAAATGGGAGGTTTTTAATTAATGCTTACCTTTTATGACTCTTTTCATATTTTTTAAACTGTCACTACTGAGTAAAGAATTGGAGAAATTGGCATCATTGAGGCCCCAAAGTATTTCACATGAAATACGGAGGTGATAGAGCAATGAATGTTTGAACTTGGTTTCCCCCTGCCTGAAAGCTTAGTACAGAGTCTTTTGAGAGCACCATCTTCCTAAATTAACTGGGGTAAGTGCTGCTAGCTTCTGCGGACAGGAGGCAATGCTCCCCATGTAGCCATTCGGAAACCCAGACTCCTTCCATGTTGTGGCTCTGCCATCCTCTAGGGCGGGGATTAACAAAGTAGGATCTGCAAGCCAGCCCCTTGTTTTCATAAATACAGTTTTATTGGAGCACACTCGTGCCCATTTCTTTATATATTAACCATGGCTGCTCTTACCCTACAACGACAGCATTGAGTAGTTGTGACAGACACTGTGTGACCCACAAGCCTAAAATATTTACCATCTAGCCCTTTAAGAAAAAGTTTGCCAGCCCCTGGGCTAGGTTCTTAGAGTTTCTATTGAGACAGCCTGGAGACTTTTATGGCTGTGTCTAGAGTAGTATACATAACCTCTTGCTCATTCTTTTGGCCAGAACTCAGTCACATGGCCACACCTAATCGCAAGGGAGGCTGGGAAATGTAGCTAAGCTGTTCATACAGGAAGGAAAGAATATAGGTTCAGTGAAGTAGCCAATCTCTGCCACATTAGCAATTCCCATTTACTAGAAATAGTGGAAGGATTAGACAAGTTGGGATAGATTGTGAGGCAGGTCCAGAACTGTAGCCAGAAGTCTGAATTCCTTTTACAAAAGTCTATTCATAAACTACACATCACAAATATTTTGAACTCACATTATCAGGACAAGCTGTAGGGAAAACAGAATGAGCTAGAAAGGTTGCAGAAGTTTCAAATGGAAAGGCTTGTGGTTGCACTGGAGCATAGCCAGGAAAAACCAGCTAGTTGTCTCCCAGGAGAATGCACGGGATGTGCTTGTCACTAGGTGCACAGTCCAGCCCCCTCCTACATACTCAGACACCTAATTTTGTCATCCAACCTGTATGTGTCCATCTTCCATTGTCTAGAAGATAAATGAGCTAAGCTCACAGAAGCAAGGCATCAGCTTGCTGAGATAAAGAACAAAGCTTGGCTCAAACCTAAAGGCTAAAGCAGAGCCACCCCTCCACACATCTTCAGGAGCTACCAAGACTAGTTTTCAACTCTGTAAGTGTTGAGAGTTTTTATGTACTCCCTTCTATGAAAGATAATACTGTCCCTCCCTCATTTCCTGACTTCTGTTGTACTGTTTTTATATTATCAATGATTTTAACAGTGCATTTTAATCCACATAATCTTTATGGGTTTTAAGCCATATTTCCATACTTAACTACATTTCCTATGTATACCACCAGTCCCTGAAACGCAGGCTCTTGTTTTCTGCATTCTTTATTTTGCCTTATGTCTTAGATTTTATCACTACTGCTATTGTTAGGAAGCAGGGCTGCTATGTACAGTTGTACAGGCTGTCCACAGTGAAATTTGTCCATTTCTAGGAAATACTTTACAACAGATGCTAGTCAAGTGCCTTGAAGAAAGAAAAAGTTCACAGTCACTGGAAAAGTGCCATTGGGCTGGCAGTGTGTCTGTCAGGAAGTGTTCACAGGGACTTGAACAGTATCTCCCAAGTCTTTACTTCCTTGAAGACATTTCTTATATTTATTTATATTCAAAGGGTAACTTTCCTAGGTTACATTTTCTTTTTCTCAGAACTTTATAGTTATTGAGATTTCTTTAGTTTAGTTTAGTTTTGTTTTGTTGAAAAACTGAGAACTATATCCAATCCTTTTCAGTCTTTTGAGTTACTGGATTTTATTGTTCAGTAGTTTGGGGGTTTCTCAAAAAAGGGCCTACAAGTGTCAGATCTCTGGGTTCTTTTTGTTTGAGAATGTCTCTGGTGTCTTTACACTTGTAGGTCAGCTTGGTCAGTGACCTGTTCCATTCCCAGGAGTACAATTCCTTGGTGGCCTTGAACTGCCTCCCCCACCCCCACCACCCCCACTGCCCAGTTCTCCTCAGAGCCTCAGATAATGGTAGATTCCAAGGCCTCCCCATCCCGCCTCCTTGAGAATATGAGGAAGTAGGAAAGGCTGTCTGTTCCTGAGAATGTTTCCTTGACTTTTCCCTGAGTTTGCCTAATCGCCATTTAATCTATTCTTTCCAAATTAGAGAGATCTGAAAGTAAGTATATCCACCAAAATGTGAACACAAGGCCAAGGGCAGATAGAATGGCAAAGTTGTTGCGTCAGGCTCCAGAGTCAGACAACCTGGGTGTTAATTTCAGCTCGCTCTCTACCAAAGGGACCCTAACTTTTTCATACCATAGGCCCCTTTGTTGGTCTGGTAAAGCTTAGAGATCCTTTTCACAACGTTTTCACATGTCTAAAATAAAATACTTGGCATTACAAAGCAGGCTGATTATATTAAAATAAAGTTAACAAAATATTTTTAAATGTGATGATATAGTAATATACAAATCACGGGATCTAGAAGCACACCTAATAACTACTGTCATTTCAAAGCAGTGATGAGTACAGATCTGGAATGATCTGCAGCAGTCGTCATATGCTATGAAAATATATGTGATTTCTGTTGGCAAAAATTCTAAGGTACTGCCGATACCAGTGCGGCTCATTGCTTACGTTTATAATGGAGAAATGTTAGATGACAGTTAGAGGTCAATGGAGATAAAAATCCAGGGTCTTTGTCTAGGTTTACAGCACCCCTGAATTCTATACAGGAACCCCGGACACTAGCCAGTTATACAGCCTCATGCAAAAGTTACTTAACTACTTTCATCTCTAGTTCCTCCTTCAGCAAATGGGGGTGATAATAGTAGATGCTGTGTAACTGGCAGCATCAGAGTTCCCGGTACAGAAATGAGTATAGAAATGTAAATCACTCACTGCAGTGGCTGGCACAGTGAACACTCAGTAAATAATGCCATTATTAAGGATGGTACACTTTTGAGGGCTTGTATTTTATGTTCCGCACACTTTCAAGTATTGCATAAATTACGTAGTGCTGAAACCATGTGCATACGTTATTTTTATAACCATAAAACGATAAAGTTGTTTCTATCCCGAAAATACGTAAAGCTAGCAATACCCTCTAATAAAAAGGAGGTCTAAATACGAATCTCTGCCATTGCAAGATGCGCCAGAAGTGTGACCAGACACTGATCGGAAGGTTTCAAGGGGTTTATTCTCAGTTTTAATAGACAAGCATGAACACAAAGGGGAAGTGCTTCTTTGTGTCTGTTTTCCTCATTATTTTCACGTAGCAAAACTCTTCGCTCATTACATTGCCAAGGACTAACTTAGTCACATGCCAGAGTCTCTTTCTCATTTAAATCGATTTGGGCTGTGGTTTTATTTTAAAAATAAATACATTGTAAACCATTCTGTGGAGCTTCATATTCAGGAAGGTAACTCAGTTGAGCTTGAATGTAAATTTGGTGAGTGGCTTTACGTCCAGTTCCTTCTCGATGCTGCATGGAACCCGGGCATTAGTGTGCAGAAGAGTAGCTGTGTGTAGTTGCTCTGTGGAGATCGGTCTCACAGAGAAAGCAGTTATTGATTGTACTGGTGTTTCCTTTGTATACTAACCAGTTCTACCTTTAGATAAAAGGACTGACCTTAAGTGAGAAGTAAGTACAAAGCTCCTGATGACAGAGTTCCCTTTCTGCTGGATCCTTGGTACAGCACCTAGCACAGCACCTGGTGCAGTATGTGTTCAGCAATTATTTATTCAGTACAAGGCTCATCTCTACAAGAAACATTAAAGGTTAAGCCTCACTTTTCTAGGCTGAACATTATCTAGGAATTTTCACATTAGAAGCAAAAAAGCTGTTGATCGATATGGACTCTTACATCTCCAGTGGATGCGACCAGCCGAAAAATAAAGAAAAAAAATAGATCCCACGATAGCAAGCCACTATTTTGATTCATTCTTTGATTGAATTGGTGGATTGCTTAGAGAACGTCTTCAGGTAACACGGAGCTTAGAAAACTGGTTCAGTGTCATAGTAACTATTACAGTATCGTGGGGGTGTGGAAGAATGGAGCTCGCAGCGGGGATTGAAAATTTGCAGAGAAATGTATTCTTTGTATAGGAAGAATCCTATGTAACATTCAGACATTCGTAAGTCATCCCACAGCGAAATTGTGAATTGAGTCATTATCACATACTATATTGCCATATCTATATTTATATTGTTTACATGCACAGAGGTCAGCAAACTGGTAAGAGATCAGATTATACATATTTCGGGCTCTGGAGGCCAGGCGGTCTCTGTCACAGCTGCTCAACTGCCATGGACATGGCTACCTTCCAATAAAACTTTACAAAACCAGGCAGCTGCCAGATTTGTTGGTTTACTGACACCCTATGTAAACCGTGACTGTCCTTGCAAACTTTTCACTAATCCTCAGCACCAGGAAACGACCATCTCCTCTGAAAGGTGTGTCATTAATAAAGCTACTGAAAGCTGTACGCAAAATGTTACAAATCTCTTTGCATTTCAAGTGTACAGACTTGCTTGTAAGGCTAATTGTAATAATTCTACCTAGTTTTAGCATTAAGCGGTGCATGCGCCTTCTGTTTCAGTTCTTGGTGGCATCTAAGGCCATATCTGTTAGTTTCGTTACAGGGATACCCACGGCATGCATTCAGTCCAGGGAAATGTCTTCAGTTTATTGGTTTGTTATTTGCATTTTGCACAGAGGCATGAGTGGGGTGCCAGTGCAAACCCGTGGCCCTGAGCGAAGATGTGAAAGGGAAGGGATATTAAAGTCATCACTTACAGAGAAAGATGAAGCAAAGGCATCTGTAGACATGAAGCGCATTCCAAAAGTTTCATATATATAATGTGCCTCAGAAGAACCGGCAATATCAGATAACAATAATATTATCAAATTAACTTTCCCAGAATCACATGTCCAGAGAAAAGAGGCCCTTATACACACAGGCTAGACAATAAAGGAGGTCATTTCCAAGTGACAAATCTCTTTACAGTTTGGTGATATCTCACTTTGCCCATCTCCCTCAAAACTATAGTCAGAGACATCATGGATGGTTATGGTCCTATCAGTTCATGGATATCAAATATAGAAGACAGCTCTCGATTCTGATTTTTTAAAATGTGTGTATATAGTAGTAACAAACCCAAAGTTCAAAATGTTTTTAAGCCTTAAGACATTAGATAATTTTATTTTTTTTAGTCTTTTTTTTTTTTAAATATACTTTATTGTCAGGTTAAATAACACACAGTGTATACAGTGTGTTCTTGACTCCGGGGGTAGATTCCCGTGATTCATCGCTTACATACAAATCCCAGTGCTCATCCCAGCAAGTGCCCTGCTCAGTGCCCATCACCCATTCCCCGATGCCCCGCCGACCCGTTGCATTAACCCTCAGTTTGTTCTCTGTGTTTAAGAGTCTCTTACAGTTTGCCTCCCTCTCTGTTTGAAATGATTTTTTATAACAAGTACAAAATTTAATTTAAAAGAGGAATAAGACACTAGCACTATTATTGAATGTCTATCACATTTGTGATAGCACATTATGGATTTTGAGGATTATACCATACTGTGGAAATGTAGTGATAACGATGTTGTAAGATTTTATTATGGAATAACCAAATATTCTGGGCGTGAATATTTTGGAATTAGAAAGTGAGTGTTGAGGGTTACTTAAGAGAAGGTGGAAGCTATTCATCAGGTACCAAACTTATTTAGAAAAAAATTATTAACTATTAAAACCATAATGTGATTTCCCTCTTGACATCTGCCACATCATGATATTATTTACAATCAATTACTCATCCATTTATTTTATTTTTCTGTCTTTCCTGCCATGACCAGGTACATGTGAGACAAAGAAATAAAGAATCCCAATATGGTTGTGGGAGAAGCTAATTTTTCATTTTGTCAAAGGTTCCCCCCCTTCACAGCCGTGATAATATTTCTTGGTGATTGTTTGTTTCTGTGAATTGAGAAAGAATAGCATCCAACTTCATCAATAATCCATTAAGGTTATTCCAAGATGTGTTGAATTAAAGTTGAGTCCTTCCCATATGCATAAATATATGAATTGCTTTCAGAAGCGTGAATGTAAGCAATAGAAGAACAAAAAGAATTATGTTGCAATGCAGTTAATGAAACAGTTGGGAGATGGGAAGAGAATTGGGTGGAGGGTCAAGGCCTTGGGCACTATGTCAGCTGTCACTACAAGATGGTGCCCTGAACACTCTATTGAACCTCCCTCAGCGCCAAGACGTTCATCATAGTACTCCGTACTTCTCTGAAGGTTGGTTTTTAAAAACTGATATGAGATGAAAATACTTTGGAGGAAGTTGACAGCAGCTTTGTTTGCTAAGATTACCATACTTACGCAGTGTTGTTATTAATTGTGCTTTCCTAAATATGGTTCTCTCCACATAGAATACTTCTCAGGTTGCAAGAATGGAGACTGCTGGAGAAATGGGAGAACTTTATAGATTAAACACTGGCAGGAATTATACCTACAACAACAAATAGTTTATGCTAGTACCATAGAAGATGTTAAGTGTACCTCCTCTCTGTTTAAAGAGATGATATGTGAAAATACGGGAAGAAATGCACCATGAGAAATGCTTAGAAAAAAATCACATACCCTCAGAATAGTCAGCTTCAGTAATTGAGATTCAGTCTTCATTTCTCTTTGTTGCTCCTCCTCTAAAATGTATTCTATTTCTATTGCCATCATCTTAGTTCAAACACCAGCATCTCTCATTTAGACCGTTGCAGTAGTCTCCTGGTCTGCCTGCTTCCACTTAATTCATCGCTACAATTAATCACCCACCAGCAGCCAGAGTGATCCTTTTATTTTTTTTAAGTTTATTTATTTATTTTGAGAGAGAGTGCACGTATGCGAGCGGAGGGTAGGGCAAAGAGAGAGGGAGAAAGAGAATCCCAAGCAGGCTCCACGCTGTCAGTGAAGAGTCTGGACTGCACTGAGCTGCACTGGAGCACTGGGCTCCATCCCACAAACCGTGAGATCATGACCTGAGCCCAAATCAAAAGTTGGACACTTAACCGACTAAGCCACCCAGGCGCCCCCAGAGTGATCCTTTTAAAACACCAATTAGACAGTGCTCTCCTCTGCTGAACACCCTTCTTTCTCATTGCATTTTGAGAAAAATTTAAATGCCATGCTGACCTCTAAGGGCCTACACACTGTTCCTGAGTAGCCTACGCTTTTATGGCTCCAACCTCCACTCTTGGCACTTGCGCACCATATTTTGTTTCCCTTTAAAAGGGGGGAATGCGGCGCCTGTGTGGCTCAGTGGGTTAAATGTCCGACTTCGGCTCACGTCATGATCTCGCGGTTTGAGAGTTCGCCCCCCGCGTTGGGCTGTGTGCTGACAGCTCAGAGCCTGGAGCCTGCTTCAGATTGTGTCTCCCTCTCTCTCTGCCTCTCCCGAGCTTGTTCTTTCTCTCTCTGTGTCTCAAATAAATAAATGTTAAAGAAAAAATTGAAAAAAAAATTTTTTTACATTTATTTCTTTTTTGAGAGACCTAGAGAGACAGAGTACAAGTTGGGGAGGGCCAGAGGGAGAAGGAGACACAGAATGTGAAGCAGGCTCCAGGCTCCGAGCTGTCAGCCCAGAGCCCGACATGGGGCTCGAACTCACAAGCCGTGAGATCATGACCTGAGCCGAAGTCGGAGCTTAATCGACTGAGCCACCCAGGCACCCCAAGAAACATTTTTAAAATGGGGAAATAATCATAGCTTCCTCATGAGTTATTAGGAAGGCAAATAATGTAAATCCCATTAAACAGCACCTGGTACACAGAATGCACTCAACTATGAATTACTACTAAGTGTTAGACATCAGCGACATTGGCTATCCTTCTAGTTATAGAACTGTGCCCTTTCCTCCTTGGGACCCTTGCTCTTGATGTCCCCCTGCCTGGACTTGCTCTTCTCCAGGGCCTCCCATGGCTGTTTCTGTCTCAACTTCAGTGCCTCATCTGCAGAGAACACTTCCCTCACGATCTAAGTAGCTTCCACCAGACTCTCACGTCACCTGTCACCTGTTGGTTTCCTTCATAGTGTTTCCTAAAATCACATTACAGATTAATTCCTTCTAATGTTTTCAGTCTCATCTCCCACAACAGACTGGAACCTAGGAATGGCGTTATATCCAACATATTTATCATTGTATCCTCAGCTCATGAAATGGTAGAAACTCCATTCCGATGGACAATGAAGTGATAGCTAGGGTCTCGGCTCACAGTTAAGCTAAGTTACTGAATGAATAATTCATTGCTGAGTCTATTAGTTCTATATGGCTGCTGTAACAGATTACCACAAACTTGGTGGCTTAAGACAACAGAAATTTATTCTCTCACAGTTCTGAGGACCAGAAGACCAAAATCTGTTTCAAGGGGTGTGCAGCTGCACCCCAGCAGACTCTAAGCCTAGGGTGGGTGATGGTCCAGTGAGGCCAAAGGAAAGACCCAGAGACAGTGATCAAGAGGTAGGTTTGTTGGGGGAACCTATGCCCAGGGAACATCTGCTGTTGGGATCTATGTGCAGCAAGTGCTTGTATCACAGCAACTTAACCCAGCAACTATCAGTAGCCCTTTCCTTCCTCGCATGGGCCAGCATTTCCGAAACATCAAGGTGTGCCACGTGGGCACTCCTCATTACGGGAGGGATGCTCCAGGTTGGCCACCTCCAAAGCACCTGACCTTGAACACTGAACAACACATTCTGCTTTACATTCTGCTTGCTGGGAATGTAGAGGGAGGACAAGATCTCTACGTTTTCAAGATGGTGATTAACAGGGGCATTCAGGATGTGCTTGTACCAACTGGCCGTCCAGCCTGTACCATATACCTGGCCAAAATTCAGCAGTTATGCTCCATCCAGAGTCTCTTGGGGAGAATCTGTTCGCTGCCTCTTCCAGCTGCTGTGGTGGCCTTCATTCCTGGGCTTATGGCTACATATCACTACAGTCTTTAAGGGGAGCATCTCCAAACTCCCTCTGCTGTGTCTTCTCATATCCTTCTTCTCTGTGTGTCTAATCTCTCCCTCTGCCTCCCCTCATAAGATACACGTGATTGCACTCAGGGCCCACCTGAACCTAGCTATGTTAGTGTGTGCTCAGGCCTCCATAACAAAATACCACAAGCTGGGCAGCTTAAACAGCAGGGATTTATTTCTCACAACTGGAACCTGGAAATCCAAGACCAGGGTCCAGCAGGGTTCAATTTCTGATGAAAGCTCTCTTCCTGGCTTGTAGACGTCCACCTTCTCAGTATGTCCTCACTTGGCCATTTCTCCATGTGTATGTGTAGAGGTGGGGGAGGTGGGAGAGAGAGCTCTCTGGTGTCTCATAAGGACACTAATTCACTAATTCACCTTTATGACCTCATTTCACCTTAAATACTTCCATAGAGGCCCCATTTCTAAATATAAGACACACTGGGGGTCATGGCTTCAAAATACATATTTAGAGGAGTGGACATGATTCAGTCTGTAGAGCCCAGGATAATCTATCACCTCAAAATCTTTAACTTAATCATATCTGCAACGACCCTTTTTCAACTGAAGTAATTAACATTCAAAGGTTCCAGGTATTAGGATATGGACGGGTGCCACTTTTCAGCCTACCACACCGAGGAAGCAAAAGGAATTGCTAAACTTACATATACTTGTAGGTTCTCAAAGATGGTTTGTGCTGACAGGGGGTGGTTGCTCCAAATTAATAAAGTAAGGCAGAATAGAAACTTATGAGGATTCCTGTGACTTATGTAATTACACATCATTGTAAGAGAGCTCAACATGAAAATAAGTTCAAACACTGAGCCTATAAACCAAGGGTTTATTCTTTGCATTGACAAAAAACCTTCCACTCCAGATGGATTGATTGCTGTTGCCAATTCCATAAATGCATTTGCAATTCAATTTGATTCATGCTGACCTTTTCAGAAAGAACTATTGAGGAAATTTTCAAATCTATCTGTGCTTTAGCATTTACTCTTTGTGATGTAAAGCTAACAATAGCTGACATTTATTGAACATTTACTATGTGCCAAGCACTGCACCAAAAATTTCATATATGTGAAAATATATATATATTTATGAAATATACATATTATGAAAAGTTTCATACACACACACATACACTTCATTTAATGCTCACAACAGCCCCATGTGGGAAGTATTATTATCTTTAGTTAACAGACGAGTGACCAGAGGCCTGGAGAGTTAAGGAACTTGTCCAAGACCACAGAGCAAGAAAGTGGCAAACAGAGATGCGAACCTCACCATTCTCACCAGAGCTCATTCTGTGAGGCCCTGCTTGATATTCCCTGGAAAATATCATTAAATATTCCATTTCTAAAACTTGCCATGGAGAGAAATCGTTATGAAAGGTTTACATCAGCATTAAGACCTTTAGTATAACCAGATTTTCCTTTTGTCAATTACATTAGGGTTCTCCAAAGACCTAGAACCAATAAGACATGTGTGTGCTTATGTATCTTTCTCTGTCTCTATCTCTAAGAGGGCCAGGACAGCCTGGGGTTGGGTGATCCAACTTCATTGCTGAAGGGTCTGGGCCCTTTAGTGCCTGGATTGGGTTGTTGAAGTTTCCCATTGACTGTAATCACAGGCCATGGTGATACTAAGGAATGCCTAGGGATCTCGTGTATTCCAGACATATTATTCCTTACCTTCGTCATGAAGTAGCAGCCCAATTTCCCTTGGAAACCCAGATCAATCACCCCAGCCAGCACAGCGACGAGAACTCCCTTCTTTGTTAACTGAGAAGCATGAAGAGCCCAAAGCAGTTGGGTGGCAGTCTTCACTTTCAATTCAGTGGAATGATTGTTGTGTCTCCTGGTAGCAGTATTCCTCCCTTTGGAACTAAGACTTTTAGATCAGCAGAGCAGAACGGTGCAGTAACAGGAAGCAAAAATTTTACTAGTGGATCACTAGGGGAAATAGGACAGGGTGCCACTCCTATTTCCGCCTCGAGATTCATTGTACCGGAACAGTTCTGTGACATAAGTTGAGCTGCAACACTACCACTTCTATAAACTCAGTATGTTTCACTGGCTTTCAATTTCAGTCTCCTGTAAAATCACTCCAAACCCCATGTGCACCCCTGTGTTGTGTGGAGGGAAAATAGATGTCTGATGATGCAAGAGTCCGAAGGAATGCGGGAGTGAAGGCCACTGCTCAGCGTCCCTCACACACAAATGTAATCCCTTTTTGACTAGTGATAAGAAGAAGGAAGCACAGAAAGGTGACATAAATGAGGCATCTAATGGCCTTTGTTGTAACTGAGCCTATAATTAAACACTCCCACAGAGTAGGCCCCTTTTATTCCACTTCTGGCTTGGCTATTCTGGTCTTCTTTTGCTGGACTGCCGAGAATAGAAATCTGCATGAATGAGGATTTCTATCAGTTCATCAAACCAAGTGAAAATGTCTGTTTGTCATATAAAAGATAATGTCAGAAATCCATTTTTAGCTCCCTGTTGCTGTACTCATGTGTGAAATTACTCACAGGGGAAGATATTTGCCCGTAAAAGAACCCTTATTGGCCTTGGATGTGATTGGCTGCACAAATTATACTGCCAGATGAATTGGTTTTGCAAATCAAACAGAAGGCCTCATAAACTGAACTGGGATCACAGTGCGGGGCACAGCCTTGCCCTGTGATGGTGTCAGGGCCCTGTTTGCTGCTTCTCTCCTTAGCAACATGATGGCTGGAGGATAAGTTGTTCTCCAAGTATGTAAATCTTTGCAATTCCTTGGTTTGTTGAAATAGAGAGACCATTTGGTATTTTGACTGAGGTACTCATTGATTTATTTTCCGTCTTGATTAGATTAGCATGAATTTGGGGTTATTTTCTATCTCCTTTGGAGAAAGAATGGGGAAGGAGGGATTGAGGTCAGTACTGCTGGTCTCTGGAAACAACTGATTTTAGCGTTTGTCAGTAGATTGTGTGCCGTGCCCACATTTGGTATTTTCCCATGCTATGACTTATGACTTAGAAGAAAGAAATCGTGCAATATTTAGCGAGAGATTTAGCCCTTTTTTTCTTGGAAAAAAAAAAGAAAAGGAATGAGGAAAAAAGAGAATGAGGAAGAATAAGAGGAGGCAAGAGCAGGAGACAGAGCAACAATAGGCAGGTCTGAAGAATTTGAAAAAGCTCTGTCCTCTCCAGGCAATTTATTTCCAGTTCTGTAAACTCAGAAGACAAACTTTTGTTTTTTCAATACTCTTAATAATAATAAAAATGATCTTGTTAGTTCAGTGCAGAGCCAAAATTAGGAGGTCAAGCATCAACTTGTTTATGTGGGCATTTCAGTGGAGCCAAGTCTGTCTAGTTGCCTTGCCCTGAATAGCAACTGGCTCAGACCCAGCAGCAATAAATCAGGAACAGGGGAGAGCCTTTCCTTGCAGGAACCCAAGCAGGCCACGGCTTACAGCCTGCCCAGCCAGGACCAGCCTCCCCTGCTTCTGCTCCCCACCGTGGCACTCCCAAGCTCCAAGTGTGATCCCCAACCCGCTGAGACACACACAGCTGCTGAGAGATGAGTTGTCCTTGGTGAGCTGTCCTCTCTCGCTTCTCCACCCCAGGACTCTCAGCGGATTGGTTGTTGCCCAAAGGGTCCACCCTGCAATTTACATATCAAGTGGGAACCCAAGAGACCTTGGATGCCCCTTTTAGTTATAAAAGCCAGTTTTCTCAACCCGTAATATTTGGATTTAAAAATTTCACTATGGCAGCATTGTATTTCATTGTGATTCACTCTTAACTAGCATTTTGCATTGCTTAGTCACTGATGAATCTTTTTTTTTAAATATGAAATTTATTGTCAAATGGGTTTCCATACAACACCCAGTGCTCATCCCAACAGGTGCCCTCCTCAATGCCCATCACCCACCCTCCTGTCCCTCCCACCCCCCATCAAACCTCAGTTTATTCTGTTTTTAAGAGTCTCTTAGGGTTTGGCTCTCTCCCTCTCTAACTTTTTTTTTCCCTTCCCTTCCCCCATGGTCTTCTGTTAAGGTTCTCAGGATCCACATAAGAGTGAAAACATGTGGTCTCTGTCTTTCTCTGTATGACTTATTTCACTTAGCATAACACTCTCCAGTTCCATCCACGTTGCTACCAAAGGCCATATTTCATTCTTTCTCATTGCCACGTAGTATTCCATTGTGTATATAAACCACAATTTCTTTATCCATTCATCAGTTGATGGACCTTTAGGCTCTTTCCATAATTTGGCTATTGTTGAAACTGCTGCTATAAACATTGGGGTACAAGTGCCCCTATGACTGACGAATCTTTAAACTAGTATGGAACCTAGAACCGCCAGTCTGCGTCATCTGGTTTTCTGTTGGGAACAAAATTGGCTTATTTGTTCTCATCCTAGAAATCATGATTAGATGTGCCAGTTGGTCTAACTTTATATGTGCATTTTCTATCACAGGGTATGGAACTACAGGGGGAAGTATACTGTTCTACATGGCAGATCATTCAGGAGAGTTTTCACAAACTTAACTAAAAGTCTCATTTTTCCCAGGCATGACTTGCCACTGAAATTGCCAGGCCTTCTCCCTGCATAGAAACTCTTCCCTACAGCTTTGGAACCTCACACTTCCCTGCCTGTGCTGTCTAACCTTGGGAATGACCAGTCACTGCCCTTTATTGTTCTAGTTACCTATGGTTGCATTGACTTCTGAAGCAACTGCTAAGTTTGCACATTCCCAGACTCTACCTTCCTAAGTATTTTCTGCTAAAGAGTTAAAAATGTGGAAAGGTTTAATTACATCTGTATCTGTTTAAAAGAATAAATGTGGGGGTGCCTGTGTTGCTCAGTCGGTTAAGTGTCTGACCCTTGATTTTGACTCAGGTCATAATCTCACGGTCTTGACATTGGGCCCCGTATTGGGCTCCATGCTGAGTGTGGAGCCTGCTTGGGATTCTCTGTCTCCCTCTCTCTGCTCCTCCCCTCTCCCTCAAAATAAATAAATATACTTAAAAAAAAAGAATAAACTTAATTAAGAACTAGAAAGGAAATCATTATTGTAGCCACATATCTTTTGTTAGCCTTTGTATATGTGAAAAGCCATGTGTAAGGACACTTAGAAATATCCTTGAATTCATTTGTAAGCAGCTTCCTTATGCGGTTCAGAAACCACTTTCAACTCTTAACCATTATCATGCTTCCAAATGGAATGCCTCTTTCAACAGCAGACTTGCATCCAGCTGGGGCAAGACAACAGGTCTATTTAAATTTTAGCAATAATGCCTTCAAGATAAGACATGACCTGACATATTGGTATTTCCTTCTTCCATACTTTATGGATAGCCTTAGAAACACATGAGGGTTTGAAAATGTTGTCCTTTGCTCACCGACCATACATGAGTAGACTTCAGGGATAGTGGTCTTTCACCTACCCAGCTTCTGTCAAGCAAAGTTCAGAAGGCAGGTCCTATCAGGTCAACAGTAGTGGCTCACAGGTGTGTGTGTGTGTGTGTGTGTGTATGTGTGTGCGCACACACACACACACAAAATGGGAGACATAGAGAGAAAGAATACATACTGGGTGGATAATTTAGAAAAGAATTACTACTTTTTAGGGTTTCCAGTTATATGCATTCCCCTTTCCTCCTGGCTAGTGAGAAATTTTCTTTACCTGTATCTCTTTTCTTTCTAATTTGACCTTATTTTCTCCCTCTTTCCAGTTGAATTTCTCTGAGGTTCCTTAGCTCTCCAAGTTAGATCTAAATCGGATCTACATTTAAATCTCTCCTTTTTTGTCAAATAACTCCAGGAGCTTTACCCAAATCTCATTTCCCTGTACCCCAGTTTCCTAGGAAACCTCCCCAGCTACTCTTTTCCAGGTCTTTCTTCTACAAATCACAAGTGACAGTTTCTTTTTTTCCATTCAATCTTTGTTTTCTCCTGGGGCTAGAAGCACCATACATCTCCCTGTAAGAACTAAAAGAATCTTTTAACTTTGCATTATCTATTAAATAAAAATTAGTTCTGATCATCTATAGGCCCAGGTGCAGTCATTGAGCAAAAATGACCAGAACCCCGCATCAGGAACCTTAGAGAAGCTACATTACACAGAAGCATGCACCATAAGTACACTCCCCAGGAAAGAAGGAAGTGGCAGGCCCATCATATAGAAGAGGGTGGTACATAAACTCAGTAAAAGTAGAGCTTCAATCCAGAGTCTCTTCATCCTTGAAACCTTATGCCTCTCTGAGGATTGCCCATGTTCTTCTCTGCTCACCCGGCCATCTTTTTGGTCAAGCTAGAAAAGGAAAGATGCTTTTGAAAATTGCCCTCTTCCTCACCTATTCTAGTTGGTATATTTATAAATGTGCCTTGAAATGGCTTTCAAACCATGTGGTTCTCTACTTGTAGAGGCCTGAGACTCATTAGAGTCATTAGTTTGTTAAAACTCTGCTTAGATGTTTAATACCACAGCCAAAATAAAAATTTGTTCTGTCCTTAACTGATGTGTTGAATATCCCATTAGCTAAATAGTAATCATACTGAGATGCCATCTGGCTGAAGCTAGGTTTAATCCCTAGCTGGAGGTTGAGGAACTTTGTACAGTTTTACCATCAGCCTTCCAAGCCACCCCCTTCTGGACAATGGCTTGTGTCCCAGTCAAATTGCTTTAAGCAACACACAGGCATTCTTGTGATGCACCATGAGTGCTTTCTGACCCTTGTTAGCAAAGAGACCCAGCAGGATGGGAAAAAGACAGCAGCAAAGTAAACAGTGTGTGCAGCACAATGATGTTGATGCAGGCCTGTCCTTTCTCAGCTTCTCAAAGCTCCAAGTCGGATAAAATGCACATGAAGTGCGTCCACAGCACAGAACATTTAAGCGTCTTCTGATGGGCTGCAGTTGGCTGGGGGAGGACCACGAAGGACACTTCAGACAGCAGCCTGTGCTCTTCAGTGGGGACAGCAAGCCTCCACCTGAACCTTTCCCTCTGTGTAACTCGGAGATGGCTTTCGGGCCTCCTCCGGTGCCCAGGGAGGTCCTAGTTCTCTTTGCCTAGGCAATTAGGCATGAGTACTTCTTTGTAGTAAATGAGTTAAGCAGTCTAGAATATACAGAATTTTTGTTTGACTGATTGGTTTCTTTAAAAGAATGCTCTCTCAGGATAAGTGCAGTATCCAAAACTGGGAATCAGCCTATTAGGTACCCTGATTCAATTTTCTTTCTTCTGTCAATCTATAAAGAGAAAAAATGAACTTTTTTCTTATGTTTAACCTTTCTGTCATTATTTCTATTATTCAGTATTTATCCAGATTAATCATAATGCATGTCTTTCTGGTCTCAATTTGGGCTTGTGTGCTAAATAAGACTTCCTCTCCCATCTATTAATAAAAACTCTTGGGTGACTTCCAAGGTGCCTCTGTCATATAAAATCCCATGCTATCTATATTTTGAACAATTTTAGGATGAATTCTGCACAAATTAAGTGGAAATGCTTTGGAAGTAAAATATGTGCTGTCGTTCTAAAGCTACGTCGCAGGAAAACACTGTGGAGTGGATTTATCATTCCACTTGATGGTTCCATGTTCAGAAGAGGGACGACTTAGGTGTTTGTTCCTACAATGGCAAAAGCATTAGCTTTACAAAGATGAATTTTTAAGTACTCATCATATCGATCAAGTCAGACTATGGGAAACTGAAACCAGAAGTTGAGAGGAATTCAAATCCTTCTTGCAGGATACCGTGCATGAGATCTTTCCTGTTCCTCCCCTACATTGCCAAGTCCTCTCCACCACGAGTCTATGAGACCTCTTGTGCCAATCCACTGATCAGCAGCCCCCCTCTTCTACCCAGACTCTTGCATTGTCCTCCCAAATCGTTGTCTTATCGCTCTCCCCTGACTGACCCCAGATTTGAAGACGACTTTTGGAGTTAATGATTAAGAGTCAATACTATGACTTCCCTTTCAACAAGTTTCTGCTTGCCATTCTATGTAGGAGAAATGACACTCGAGGGGCGCCTGGGTGTATCAGTTGGTTGAGCATCTGACTCTTGATTTCGGCTCAGGTCCTGATCTCACGGTTTGTGAGATAGAGCTCCCTGTCAGACTCCGTGCACTGACAGTGCAGAGCCTGCTTGGGATTCTGTCTCTCTCTCTCTCTGCCTCTTCCCCAGCTCATGCTGCTGTCTCTCTCCCTCTCAAAAAAAAAAAAAAAAAAAAAGAGGAAGACATTGGATTATCAAATTCAAAGTTAAAAAACGTGAAGTACACCACTGGAACAGGCTGACTTTTTCTTGTTTGTTTCTTTAGTCTGACACTTCACCGTAATTAAATTCATTCACTCACTCAAAATAAAAACAAAGAGCAAATAGCACTTCGTGGATGCCTACCCTGTTCCAGGCTCTGCACTTGACACTGGTCAAGGAAGACGCAGTCCCACAGTTAAGGGAGAAAGGCAATTTAATCAATGATTACATAAGAGTGTTACATATATGGTCATTGAATATAAGATAATGCTATAAACAATAATGACAAAACAGTAATAATGACAACAAAGGTAACAGGAACTGAATGCATGTGAGGTAGGCGTCAGATAAGTGCTTTATATGCTTTATCTAGTTTAATCTTTACAGCCACTCTGTATGGCTGTACAATTATTATCCCCACTTTACTGATAAGGAAACTTGGACCTGAGAAGGTTAACATACTTCTCCAAAATGACAGCTAGAAAGTAGCAAAGCTAGGATTGGAATCCAGTTTGTGATTAGAAAGCAGCTCTAACCTCAGAGGCCCCTTTGATAATCTCTCCGCCTCTGTCTGCCACAGCCGACTCAGGCCTGAGACCTGCAAGGCTCTTCGCTTCAGACTAGGGTCATGTGAGTGGAGTTTGAAAATGGAAGTCATTAACGAAATATTTGAAATGATTATAAAGTTGGGAACAAACCGATTTCATTTGCCAGAGCTGGGGGTAAAGATTGTAGCTCTCAAATGTAGAATTTCAGGAAGCAAGTTTAGGGGTAAATAGGTTTTCTGAGATCAACTAAAACAGTCCTGAGCGGTCTTCTTTTCCTCCCATTTCATTTTGCCAACAAATTTGTGAATCAAAGAATAAATTTCTTTTCATTGGGAGAAATGGAATTGATTGTTCAAGCTAATTAATTAAGTGAAGCTGTTACTACAGGCTGAGTCTAGTCTATAAATCTGAGGAAGGATTATGATATGGTTTGAATATGAAGAATAAAGGAATTAAAAGGCAGGGTGAGGCAAGGGATATAGGAGTACTTGATGCATAGGGGCACTTGTACCCCAATGTTTATAGCAGCACTCTCAACAATAGCCAAATTGTGGAAAAAGCCTAAATGTCCATCAACTGATGAATGGATAAATTGTGGTTTATATACACAATGGAGTACTATGTGGCCATGAGAAAGAATGAAATATGGCCTTTTGTAGCAACGTGGATGGAACTGGAGAGTGTTATGCTAAGTGAAATAAGCCATACAGAGAAAGACAGATACCATATGGTTTCACTCTTAAGTGGATCCTGAGAAACTTAACAGAAACCCATGGGGGAGGGGAAGGAAAAAAAAAAAAAAAAGAGGTTAGAGTGGGAGAGAGCCAAAGCATAAGAGACTCTTAACAACTGAGAACAAACTGAGGGTTGATGGGGGGTGGGGAGGAGGGGAGGGGAGGTGATGGGCATTGAAGAGGGCATCTTTTGGGATGAGCACTGGGTGTTGTATGGAAACCAATTTGACAATAAATTTCATATATTTAAATAAATACATAAATAAATAAAGTATTAATATTGTTAAAAAAAAAAAGATAGGGTGAGGAATGAACTAGAAAGACAATCAGAAAATGGTCTGAGGGTGCCTGGGTGGCTCAGTCGGTTAAGCCTCTGCCTTCAGCTCAGGTCATGACCTTTCAGTTCTTGAGTTCAAGCCCCGTGTCGGCCTCTGCACTGACAGCTCGGAGCCTGGAGCCTGCTTTGGATTCTGTGTCTCCCTCTCTTTCTCTGCCCCTCCCCCACTTGCACTCTCTCTCAAAATAAATAAATAAACATTTTTAAAAAGGAAAAGAAATGGTCTGTAGTCTTAGCTACCTTGGTGTTGCTAAAGAGAGAGAGAAGGAGGGGGTAGAGGGAAGGAAGCAGAGAGAAGGAGGAGGAGGAGGCAGAGAAGGGGAAGAGTTGAGGAGGAACAGTAGCAGGGAGGAGAAAGAGTTAAAAGAAAAACAGAAAAACCACCACAGTGGCAGGGGCTCTTAGCCTCAGGGCTGTCTTCCAGGAGCCATTTTCCTGACTGACTTTTCCACTGCAGCTGTCTTTCAAGGATTATAGCCTTGCATTTACTTTATAGACTCTCTGGATCTTCTTCCTGTTCTTCTATGAGCTTCCAATTAATTTTTGTCTTTTTACCAGTTTTTAGTTCTTTTAGACTAAAAATAAAAATAAAATAGGAAACCCAATCAAATTGGTCTTCTGTTGCCCCATGGATACAGCCCGTGGTCAAGACTGCAACAATAGCTCTTGACTAAAATAAGATTGGGCATTCACAGCTGCATTGTATTTTGTCTACCGGTACCTCTGTGTCTCCACTGAGACGATTAAGTCCTTGAGCCATATGTTTTCATTTCTCTTTCCCCAGCATGTAGTTCCATGCGTGATAGAGAAGGGCATACAAGAAACTATTAGTTGAACGAACGCATGAATGAATGAACGAATGAATGAAATAGAAATGGCAGCACTTGTATTGCTACCTTACTCTTCCCCAGTAATTATTCAAGCAACTACGTCCAGTGTAACTACTCAAGGAGGCCCAGAAGTTGTAATTTTTCAAAAACATATATGAATTTTCAGGCACTTGTATAAACCAGTGTTTTCTTTTTTCTCTCTCAAATCTCTATGAATTGTCAAGCAAATACTTTAGGAAGTACCATGCTACATAAACAGCTCTGCTTGGTTGTTGTCAGATTAGTAGAGCAAGAATGGAATGTTATAGTGTTTCTTGCCATCCAAGGATAATCTATTCTTGCAAAGATAGTTACGAAAGTTAATAACAGTTCCTATAGGGAAGACAAATAGTGTCTGAATTGGATTAAGGCACAATAAGAGTGCCCAATACAGTTGTGTCAGGGAGGGGTTTGGTATTTATGGCTTCATTACAACCTTAAATGGAATATCTCTATTTCTTCTGGGTTTAATGAAGCCAGAAACAACCGCTTTGTTGAGTGATACTGGAGTTTGAGGCTTATTGGGGTTTGGGGGGGGTTGCTTTTAACTTGACTTATTTTAATTCACGCTTAACTAGCTCTCCCGCATCAGGTACTCAGACTGGCACTTTAAGGACAATTAGCTAAATGTTCCTCTGTGTTCACCACAGAGCCGAGAAAAAAGATAAGGAGAATCAATAAGACCAAGCCAGTTTAGGACGAGAACTAAGTGACGAATTCACTTTCCGTCAAGAGCATTGGCCAACTCATCAAGCTGCCTGTTCTGGGAGGAAATGCTCTGCTGTCCTCCCTCTGTGCCTCATTAATGTGGGAATGGTTCTGCTCTGACTGCTCAGTGACTTTGCTGTTGTGTTACCTAGTTTTCAGGACTGTATCTCCTGTCCTTCTTCACCATCCTCATCGGGCTGGTGCTCTACTCCTCCACCTCCACGTACATAGCCCAGGACCCCCGAGTGTACAAGCAGTTCCGCAATCCCTCGGGACCCGTTGTGGACTTACCAACCACAGCTCAGGTGGAGCCTTCGGTCACCTACACCAGCCTGGGCCAGGAGACCGAAGAGGAGCCCCACGTTCGCGTGGCCTAGGATGCGGCCCTCCCTGCCCCCTGCGGTCAACTCAGCGGCCGTGTGTTCGCCCTCCATCTCTGTATTGTACATAGAGAAAGGTATTTATTAGGTGCGGTTTACACAGGTGGACTGCAAGGTAGCAAATCCGAAAGCCTATAAAAGGCACGAGCTGAAGATCACCGCAGATACGGGCTCCCATCCACCTGACTTAGAGAGATGCCTAGCTAGTGTGTATCCCGACCACAACCCTCCTGCATTAATTACTGTGAAAACTTTTGAATTAAAAGCAAGTATTATTATTATTTGTATTATTATTGTTACTGTTATTACACTAACTTTCAGGAGACTGTTTTGTACTCCTGATGAGAACTATTGCCAGACCCACATGTAGTTAACATAAATCCCACTTTTCTATGGCAAGTCACTTTTTAAGAATCATACTTTATTTTTTTGCACAGTCTATATGAGTGCTGCATGCCACAGGAGCTCCATCCCTGAGAAGTTTCCTTATCCTAGGGACCTGGTGGCTAATGGTTTCCTCTGTTACCTGTTGGATTGCCTGCTCAATAAGTATTTTGTGCTGTGACCATTGTGGGGAGGGGCAACTGACCATATAATTCTCTATTCTAGGAATAGATATAAAGCAAACACTTTAGCCTTTTTATATTTCACTCTCTGACTACTCCAGGCCATTGCCTTTTGTTGTGCCACATGATTCTGCTGATAAAGTCGCTGTAATAACTGGATGAGGAATGTTTCATTCCTGTGGCTTATAGGAAACCCCAGAAATAATATCATATGTGTTTAGGGTAATATATATACATCTATGTATTTTAAATCTTTCTGCCCCTCCCTATATCCTCTCTTCCAAAAGTGTATTGATTTTACCTTTAATTCCTAGATTTCTTGAGTGATAATATGGAAATTGTTCAAGGCAGTGGAAAAAGCCATGGCCCTCTGCCCTCTTCATTGGGTGAGACACTTTTTAAAATACACCAGCGTGGAAATTACCCTTATCGTGGCATATCACCGGTTGTGTAGCCTCCCAACAAGGTCAAGGTGCTGATGTGGAACAGTCTCTGACAATAGCTTGACTGATTTCACCATTTAGTAGTGATAAAGATGTCGTGAATGAAAAAGTTTGGCAATTGGGTCGTGTTTGGCATCCCTTCAATAGCAGAATATAGCAACGCCATATTCTTAAGGATAGAGAGAATATTGCAAGGTCCTGATAAGGCTTTGAAGCATATGTCACTAAGTCTAATTTTGTTGCCCTGAAAATAGCTCTTTTTTTCAAACACACAAAAAAAATCAAGAAACACTACAGACCTCTTCAATTTGGAATAGATCCTATGTGTCAGTACGTGAAACAGTCTTTTAAGTTTGGCTGGCTTCAATACCATTCAAAAAGATCCGCGATGGGGTACAGGGTTTGTAAAAGGAAAATAAATGCTGATGAAATTGTGGGCAATTCAGACCAATACATTTTAGGCAAACAAAGCAAAACACCAGAGGGGTCCCTGTAAAGGAGGACGGATTACAGCGCAGTCAGGTTTCCAATACACCCTGCGCGAGGCCTAACTACTAGGCAGGCAAACGCGCCCCCTGCTGGCAGTCAGCGCCAGGCGGCTCCTCTGCCTGCCTTCAACCCCCGGGGGTGTAGTCCTGCCCTTGGAGATGGGGAAGAAGAATGATCTCCTCGGATATGCAGATTTTATGGCCATCTCTGTTCAGCCCCCTCAGAAATACGTTTTATTTTCGGAGAAGAAAATATCAATGTTAAAGCTACATCAAGTCAAAACACCTTGCCAATATCTGCTCTCTGCTACCTTCTAAACCAATTAAATACCTTTCTCTGAATATTTTGTCCATTCAGATCTGAAGACCTTTGAAGACTGTGGTTTTATTTTTGTGTTTACATTCCTTTGGTTGGCATAATTTGCTTGACTTATTGCGTTTTTAGTATTTATTTTAAAGCCAAATGTTTTAGTCTTTTTTATTCATTTTTTATGACACTAATTCATAAACACTTAGTAAAGTCTTATGAGAAATAAGTGGATGAAGATATTCCAAGTCAACTCAGTCGACTGGGAATTTTTTAAAAATTTAAATTTCAGAAAGGTTTGCAACCAATGGATGGCTAAAAGTAGCCATCTGGATTATTTTCTAGGATATTTCAATTGACTCCATTGTATGGAAACCAAGTGTGAATGTTGAGGTGGACTCACTGTATACCCTTTTATCATCCAGTGTCCTTGTGCACAAGACTTTCATGTCACTGGGGTCCTTCACCGTGTTGGTTCGTCCCCATTTAGAAAGGCTGATAACACGTCGAACCATCCGAGATCAGGAGTTCCAGATGGGCCCTTCGGAAAACAAAAGAAAATAGCCAAGAACAAATGTGACAACACCAGTCGGTCCTTCCGGAGTGCGTCGGGACGCGAGAGTAGGACATTAACTCTAGTTGTTTTCGTTTCCGAAATATCATAACCTCAGTAGACACCAGCAAAAATCTCAGCTTTCTGACCCCACCGCCACTCTCTCCTCCACAAGTGAGACTTTAGCAACTTGTATAGAATTGGCTTGGGTAAGCAGACCACAGCTCCCCGTTACCCCGCTGGCGCTAGTGGTGAGTGCTGGTTCTCACTTCCTCACCGGAAACTTGCACTGAGGACAGCGCTTGCCTTGGTCACACCTTCCCACAGCTCCAAACTCTGGACCACACAACCAGGTAGACCAAGCAATGGAAACATTTGCACCACTGTGTCCCATGAAAATGTTTCGATGTTTAGTTTAGATATTGCTAACTCGTGCTATTAACCTTTTGACAAGCGTGTAGTATTGTTTGTTTTGGGTTTGTTTTTGAGTTATAACCAGTTAGTAGTCCCCGGCTAGCTCCCAGTACAGATTTTACCCCATGGGTAGGATTCTATTGTCAAGCCACATAACAAAGCACACTAATCCAGACACTGCAAATGGAAAATATGAACCAAAAAGGAAATTTACACCGAGAAGTTGAACAAACTTTCCATTTTTGATATTTGCATGCTCCCCTATGGACTGGCTGTGGCAATGTAATGCCTGTATAATGTTTTCAAATAAAAATAAATGCTTTATGAAAGCACGGAGTTCTTGGTTTTCTTAAGTGTTTGTCTGCACTATGACAACCGTGGAAGGAGCTCCCCTGGGATGCTGGAAATAGCCATGAAAGTAGACAGCAGGGCACATGTCAAAAGAAACACCAGAAAGAAAATATTTCCAAATTAGGAAGGGCTCAGTTGGTGTCAGAGCCGGAGCTTTGAAAAGCCACAGTAAGCACGTTTGTAATTTGCAAAATTAATTATTTATCTGAGTACTTAAGGTGCTGGGGGCTACAGTCTTCAAGTCCACGTTTAAACACGTTAAAACACATGTAGGACAATATCAGTTTTCCCCAAGAAACAGTTTCTTATAAAGGACAAAGTTCTGTGTGTGCTTCCCTTGGCACAATGCCAGACTTAAAAGACCAACACCACGTTTGTTAAGCAGAACTCTTTGTGTCTCTCCTCTGGGCTGACACCGTATCCTGTGATTGTCCCTCCTCCACTAACTGTAGCCACCAGCAACCCCTTAAGTACTTCAGGATGATGTCTATAAATTCGCATGTTCTTGTGTGTTTTCACAATCAGACCTCAAAAATTAAAGAGCTGCAAAGACTGTGTACGTGAGTTATATATTTAAAATATTTTTAAAAGAAAAACACCCATTTTTCAGAAGAATAGGAATAGCAGCACACTGATCCTTTTAAAGTATTTTTTTTAATGTTTATTTATTTTGAGAGAGAGAGAGAGAGAGAGAGAGACAAAGCATGAGCAGGGAGGGGCGGAGAGAGAGGGAGACACAGAATCCAAAGTAGGCTCTAGGCTCTGAGCTGTCAGCTCAGAGCCCAACGTGGAGCTTAAACCCACGAACCGTGAGATCATGACCTGAGCTGAAGTCAGACACTTAACCAACTGAGCCTCCCAGGCGCCAGCTTTTTAAAGTATTGTTGAGTGAGATCCATTATGATCTTCCATTATAAATAGAACAGTCTGTATTTAACACAAATAATTTGCTTCAAAATTGTGACTTAGTTTTAAAAAAGTTTTTTCCTTGAAAAATGTAAATGTTTCTCTAATGTGTTGTTTATTTAGGAGGCTTTTCACCGAAGATGAAATACATTTGAACTTCAAGCCAACCTATGTCCAAATGCCCAGCAATTCATTGGAGTCCAAAGACTATACATAATAAATGCATACGACATGTATACTCTGTCTCCCCAGTGAATTATAATTTTCTTAAGAGAAAGAACTCGGTTTTCTAAATGCTTGGAAGTTCTTGCGGAGGTAAGATAAGGCAGCCCTTGGATGATTTAGCATGAAGAAGAAAGAGAAACAAGTACAATTCAGCAGGAGAGCTGTAATAGATTATATTGTCTCGATGTTGCGTAGGAAAACCAACTGTAATATCAAAATAACAGGGTCTGAAACCAGATCCATTTTCAGGCCTAGCAAAACATCTTGCACAGGGAAGGTACTTGTACATCTTTTTTTTTTTTTTTTAATGGAATCTAACTTCTTAACCCAAAATAGAAAATACAAGAGTAAGATTTCTATTACAAAATGTTCCCTTTTCTACTACTTGAGTACTTTTTTCTGTAAAATTCCTGTTCTTGGAAAGGAAGAAACCACTGGTCCACTTAAATGCACCATCCTGGGGCGTTTTTTACAAACTCTTAAAATGTTTACCCCTTCAGGTTGGCCCCGGGATAAAAAAACAGCAAAGTGAAGTTCTTTTTTTACTTGCAAATAGTGTTTTTGAATTTATAACATTGCTTCTTAATTTTGCACGCTGGTCTTTCTTTTTTCCTTCCTTTCTTTCTTTTTCTTTGATTTCTTTTTTTTTTTTTTTCTTTTTCTGGCTTTTTTCTTTCTGCAAGAATAAACAAAGGGATCGCTATGGGCCACCTAGGCAGTGTCTCTGCCCTTTATTCTCTATGTGGTCAAAAATGTTTAATTCAAAAAAATTACAATACAGCTGGGAAATCCCACACCTACCAGATGGCCTTACATCAGGGCCTGAAAGGACAAGCCATTGTGTGTCACTTTTCAGACAGCCAGACAAGTCGCGTCTAAACACTACTGCAGCCTGATTAACAAGGAAAACTAATGATCAGAGGGAGCAGGTCTCTGGGAATAGACTAAAATTAGGGGCTTCCATTTGGATAGACAAAGGCCTGGTGTGGGTAAGACTAAAATCTATCAAATGAGCTTGTTCGCCAGGCCTCAGCATTAGAGCTGGAGACAATCCGATAATGCTTGAAGGATAATTTCAGGATACATAAAGATAAATATTACTTTACACAATGGGGAGTAATCTTCCTGAACTCATTACCTCAAAGTGATATGTTAAGTCACCTAATAGATGGGAGAGCTACAATAAGGCGTTAAGTAGGCTGTGTAATTCATTATCCAATCTGTTAACGCTTTCAAGAGTGAAAGCAGACACTATTAATAATTATGCCTGGACAATAGGCATTGGACCCAGTGTGTCCCAGGCGGGCCTGAATGCGTGTTCACCCTGGCTTTAAGAGATAATACCAGCAGGTCCCTCACTGTGGGAAGCTGGCAGCATCGTGGATGGCCATGTCTTTTTGCCACTAGATGTCACTGTCTGAGGTAAAACACCAGGGTGAAGCCCACCTCCTACTCAGGATGGTGAGGCTGTTCCTGGATTCCCATTCCTGGAGGGCAGCACTGGCCTAGGCCCCCAGCTGACTGTTCAGGCCTCCTCCTTGGAAACATCCGTGGATCGGGGTTGGTGGAGAGGTGGCTAGGAGTTCAATGGTAACATCTCCAACATCTTCACACCTTCTTTATCGCTAAATAGATAAAGTAAAAGAGCAAGAAAGAAACACATGAGGGCTAAAGGAGGCTGTACTGCTGGAATTATTCAGAAGCAAATTACATTGGAAGCTGACAAACCCGTATGTTTCGAGAAGTGCTCAACAACAAGTCAATGCACGCATGAATGAATGCACACTCCTCGTGGGAGGAAGAGAGAGATTCCCAGGTCCTGAAGAACAGATGCCTTGTGGCACTGGATCAGAACCCTTCAGCCATTCGGCACCCACATGTTCTCCAACAGTGTCCACAGATGTTATTTTTGTCAAGTTCTAGCAAGGCTGGGTCTTGTTCATGGCTTTCTTGGCCTTGCCTTTGTAGACAAGGAGAATTATTTCCTCAGCACCTGAAGAGGTTTGATAAATTTTAAGTAATAGTAATAATTGCAGTTTCACAGATGGTTGGCCACTTGCCAATTCCACAGCAAACTAGAAAAGCAATAAAGCAAATCTACTTGTTCTTAAAATGACTACTTTTCTAAATGAAATTACCAAAGAGAGAGGCAACGGGCTAATCACTGGAATAATCAAAACAGTCTCATTATGGGACTCCCTGTGAGCTTTTGTTTGAATTCTCTAATGTAGTTTTTGGCATTAAATAGGATTTTAAAAACTAAATAGGTCACACATGCATACAAATGGTTGAGTGAATCACATAACTGCTTTATGTGCCCCAAGATTCTGCCTATCAGGCTGCGTTTTAATTAAAAGGAAAATTGTCAGGAATAGAGGACAACTTAATGTGGGGGAGTTTGGTGTCAGAGTTGAAGGCTGAGACTTGACTTGGCATTTACTTTTCAACTCACAATCATGACTTCCAAACAGCAATGGAGTTCATTTTCATTTTGGTTGAAAGCTTAGACACAGAATCAGAGACCTAGAAGGAACACAGAAAGTCATCTTGTTGAAAATGTCAAGTCATTTTATGGCACCTAAGTGTGGGGATAGACTAGTTGAAAGAAAGATGTTTTAGCCTGGAGAAGCCATGTAGCTTTGCTCACCACTGGCAAAATTCTGTGGAGAGCACCATAGAGAATGATTCCCCAGTTAAAGAGGCTGCTCTGAGATCACCGGAAACCAGAGTCATAGAGCCAATGCCGATCCTTCCCACTCAGGGCTCAGGCAGCTTCGTCCTTAGGAGGATTCCTATTTCCACCCAACTCTGTAAGTGCAATCCCAAAGAGAAGAGAAAGGAAAGAGCATTTGTCAAAGGTAAATGGATTAAACTGTGGTTAATTTGCAGCTAGGAAATAGTTCCTCTGCTACTCCTACTCAAAACACACGTGCAAGAGGGCCTTTGGGGATGAACATTGCCTATGAGACTCCCAAAACCAGACAAGCTACTAAAAGTTGCAATGGTCTACTTCCAAGCGCTGTCCCAGTGTTGAGAGCTCACTGCTTCAGGACACTCACTAGCTGTCAGTCCTGTATTCTTCGATGACCTGTGGCAGGTTAGCATCACTAGTGAGGCTGCTGCCCTTGAGAACCAAGTCACTGCCCTTGAATGAAGGCCAGATTTGTGAAGGAGCTTTTCCATTCCTCCTGACTACTGGAGCCACATAAGCCACTCAGTCAAGTGACCCTTGTGAGACAAGGATGTGGGGAAATAAGTCATCAAACAAGAGATCATGATATTGGAGCTTTGAAAATTTAAAAGCAAAAGCTGCCCCTGCCTTGTCTGAAGAATGCATACAGATGTTCATGCTGTGACCTCAGTGTCTTAAAGCGCTGGGAGTCCTATAGGGCCACCAGCTCCTGGGTTACCGGGATTTTTGGTGAAAGCACCCTTCTACCATTTCTCTTGTGGTTGCTTGAATGTATGGTTTCTATTTGTAATGCAGTCTTCTTTTCTTGATTCTTTTTTTTTTTTTAAAGTAATTTCTATGCCCAGCATGGGGCCCAAACTCACAACCCTGAGATCAAGAACTGGTACAGCGACTCTGGAAAACAGTATGGAGTTTCCTCAAAAAACTAAAAATAGAGCTACCCTATGACCCAGCAATAGCACTGCTAGGAATCTACCCAAGGGATACAGGAGTGCTGATGCATAGGAGCACTTGTACCCCAATGTTTATAGCAGCACTCTCAACAATAGCCAAATTATGGAAAGAGCCTAAATGTCCATCAACTGAAAAATGGATAAAGATGTGGTTTATATATTCAATGGAGTACTACTTGGCAATGAGAAAGAATGAAATCCTGCCATTTGCAGCAACGTGGATGGAACTGGAGGGTATTATGCTAAGTGAAATAAGTCAGACATAGAAAGACAGATAACCATGTTTTCACTCATGTGTGGATCTTGAGAAACTTAACAGAAGACCATGGAGGAGGGGAAGGGGGGGAAGTTACAGAGAGGGAGGGAGGCAAACCATAAGAGACTCTTAAGGACTGAGAACAAACTAAGGGTTGATGGGGGGTGGGGGAGAGGGGAAAGTGGGTGATGGGCATGGAAGAGGGCATTTGTTGGGATGAGCACTGGGTGTTGTATGGAAACCAATTTGACAATAAATTATATTTAAAAAAAAAAAAAAGAGCTGCATGCTTTGCTGACTGAGCCAGCCAGGTGCCCCTTGATTCTTGGCAATGTAAAGAAATAGACTTGTATGCATTAATGCAATGTTGTTAATTACATTATCATGATAAAGTAGAATATCTTCCACAGGGTATAGCATAATTCCTGTTTCTAATGAGAAGATACTAGCATCTGCTTTTTGGAATCAGATTATTTCTGTCTAATCCTCCTGAGATGATTGACCCAGCTGCAGCACTCCACATGGCTGCCATCTTCTCTGCTTGGGGTTTCCCTACTTCATTAGTTCATTCTTGATAACTGCCTCTTGGAGTGTTTGAGAAAAAATTTTTTTTTTCTTTCTAACTTAACTATATTTGATCTTTTGGTTTTTTTTTTTTTTTGGTTTTTTTTTTCCAGCTTTTGAAATATTTATTTATTTTTTTATATATATATGAAATTTATTGACAAATTGGTTTCCATACAACACCCAGTGCTCATCCCAAAAGGTGCCCTCCTCAATACCCATCACCCACCCTCCCCTCCCTCCCACCCCCCATCAACCCTCAGTTTGTTCTCAGTTTTTAACAGTCTCTTATGCTTTGGCTGTCTCCCACTCTAACCTCTTTTTTTTTTTTCCTTCCCCTCCCCCATGGGTTTCTGTTAAGTTTCTCAGGATCCACATAAGAGTGAAAACATATGGTATCTGTCTTTCTCTGTATGGCTTATTTCACTTAGCATTACACTCTCCAGTTCCATCCACGTTGCTACAAAAGGCCATATTTCATTTTTTCTCATTGCCACATAGTATTCCATTGTGTATATATACCACAATTTCTTTATCCATTCATCAGTTGACGGACATTTAGGCTCTTTCCATAATTTGGCTATTGTTGAGAGTGCTGCTATGAACATTGGGGTACAAGTGCCCCTATGCATCAGTACTCCTGTATCCCTTGGATAAATTCCTAGCAGTGCTATTGCTGGGTCATAGGGTAGGTCTATTTTTAATTTTCTGAGGAACCTCCACACTGCTTCCCAGAGCGGCTGCACCAATTTGCATTCCCACCAACAGTGCAAGAGGGTTCCTGTTTCTCCACATCCTCTCCAGCATCTATAGTCTCCTGATTTGTTCATTTTGGCCACTCTGACTGGCGTGAGGTGATACCTGAGTGTGGTTTTGATTTATATTTCCCTGATAAGGAGCGACGCTGAACATCTTGATCTTTTGTTTTTAAAGCCACTTAAGAAGAGGAGAAAACTTTACTGAGCATGAATGATCATATCTCAGATATTGCCTCTAGGCTGTATGCACATTTGTTTTAAAAAAAGAATAGAATTAGATTTTTTAACATTACACTGCATATTTATTATAACACTCTGGGTCCTAAATAACAGTTACTTTAAAATCAAATCATGGTTTTAAAAAAATTAAAAATCATTATATTTTCCAACATCTTTACCTGTCAACACTATGCTTCAAGATTCCCACATTAGTTAAACACTGTGAAATGTCTTACTGCGGGTGGGGCTGGTTCACGCCATCCATCCTGCAGAATAAATTGATTTTTTTTCAATGGGATTATTAGCTAATTTACCTTTTCTTTCTCTTGTGTTTTTATTTCCAAAGTTGAAAAAAAATTATTTTTTATACCTTTTTTCCATTCATCCAAAGAGACATTCTTGAGAAGTTTTGACCAGGTAGAATAATGTGGAGATAATACAGCAATTAACTCACTGTTACCCTGATTATAATAAACCGAAAATTTTTCTTTTTTCTTATATGCTCTATCCTTGGAACAGACTAATAAGTAAAAGTTTAATTTTAGAGATGAAAATCTAAAACAAGGCATTAAAATTAAGCCCCCAAACCAAACTAAAGACAAGTTTTGGTTACAGTCAGATGTTTTGCACCAACCAGCTTCTGCCCTTGACTGGTCCACTTACAGCAAATAGACAGGTGTAGACCGGAGTTCCAACAGACTCTGTTCAGTTCACATGCTGAACAATGTGGTAAGACAAGTGCTGCCAAAGTTATGTGCCCACATGGAGGGAAAGTCAAGATGTGAGGAGAGAATCCAAGTTAGCTGAAATTATCCAGGGCACCTTATATTCGCCATGGATACTCCTGATAATGCTCCTATCTGGACTCACTGTAGGAGGTTCTAAAACCTACCTCATCAGGAGGATTTGAGACCATCTCTCAGTCACTTGCTTACAGATTAAGTTCTATTTGTGTTATATACACTAAATGGCAATTTTCAGGGAAGGAAACTAAAGATCTCTTCCACTTCTACTCCTTTGCAACTTGATCTAGTAGCTGTGTCTATTTTTACCTTCAAGGGATTTGTTTTCCTTCATGTTCATCACTTGAACATCTTATTCCACCTGTCAATCTCTGGCAAAGTTGTGAACTCAGGTCTTCAAGATTTTCCTGGGAAGCCCAAGGCCCAAGACTAAAGACATTGGTTTTGCCCAGCATCCCAAGGCACATGTGGCTCAGAATGAGATAAATGGCTGAGAACAAAACAGTCAAGTTACATTTCTCCTTCCCGAATGCAACTATGGATATTGTTAGGATTTGATTACACTGCATGCCCTTTTCCGGTGGACAAATGAAGCCTTGAAACAAGCCAAACCTGACTTTACCATTTGCATCTACAGCTGCTCCCTTTATAAAATCAAGCTCCAGTCCTCTGATATGGACAACTGACAATGGACGGAGACTTTTCCTGCCCTTGGAGGGTGACCTAGAGCTGCAGTGAGTGTGAAATCTTCAAGGGGAGGAGGAAGCCTGGCAACGAGTGCCAGACTTCCAAATCTCTCCCATTACATACCTGTTTACTCATTGCCTATCTTGGAGCATCCTCGTTCAAGTTTTTAGAGGAATCAAAGCATCTTCTTTGAATCTGTCACAGATTTCTATATAGCTACATTTATGACCACTACCATTCATGGTACTGTGTGCTGGGCACTGAGCATTGTAGCAATTGTCTCATTTAATCCTCAAAACAATCCTATGGGGTGGAGTGTAAAATGTATCTTAATTATTTTAATGTGGTAATGGAGGCATGGATGGATTTTATAGAATGGCCAAGTTTGTACAATGATTTTATAAAATGGCCACGTTTATACGATGAGCCAGTGATTATGAGGCCAAGATTCAACAGGTTGAGCCTGACTCCAAAGACCTCAGAATACACTATTGGACAAGCTGTCTCATGATACCTCAGAAAAGGATTTAGTTGACCAAACCTTTGAGGACCTGTCCACAAAAATGGAGTGATGAGCATGGGGGAGAGATATGAAGTAACTCTTGCATCCAAAGAGAGAAACAGCTATATTGTAACGACTAAATGAGTTAACATAAGAAACCAATGCCAACTGCACTCATAGCTCATCTTTTTTTCATGGGCAATGACAAGCAGATTCTCCTTTGTGCAGTACCCACAGCAACAGATGGTCTGAAGGAAAGAAACAGTTCCCTCAGCCAACAGAAGAAATACTGACTTGCTCCAGAAGTAGAGAGATGTAGTCGGGACAATGTCCTGCCTGCTGAAGGAGCGAGTCTCCCACCATGCACCCTCCCCCACACAGACATCTTACACAGGTCACATCTACATTCATTGCTTTATCTGCATGCTGAACTTTGCAGCAGCCTTTGGCACAGCCTACCATGCCCTCCTTCATGAAACACTTCTTTCTCCTGAAGTTCATGGAACTTTGCAGGCCACTGCTTTTTGGTGACATTTACTGGATCCTCCTTCTCTTCCACAACTATAAACATTGGGGGTCCCTATGGCTCTGCTCTTCCTTTGCTTGTCCTTTAATCTACACTCAATATCGCTGCTTTAAACATTGCTTCATGCTGTCGGCACACTTGTGTCTCCAGCCCAGACCTCTCCCTGTGTGCCCATCTCCACTTGGACAACTGCTTGGACCTCTCAAACCCTAACTTGTCTGAGACAGAGTTCGTGATTCCCCCCAAATCTGCTTCTCCTCCAGGCCTCCCATCTCACTTCAGAGGACCATCATCTACCTGATGATTCATGCTCGATTTTGTTCTCTCCATCAGCATCCATATCCAATCCACCGGTCAGTCTTATCCTATGGCTTGTGTCCTAAGTCTGACTATTGGTGCAGTGTTTCAGCCACCCGGATCCAGGCCACCTTCCTATCCTGAACTATGGAAACTGCCACCTTGTGCTCTCCCATTTCTTCCACCCTAATCCATTCTCTGCACAGTGAGGTCTATCTAAAAATGTACATTACACCCTGCCATTTCCCTGCACAAACCCAAGTCTCTTTCCATGGATATTAAAATAAAATTTGGGGTGCCTGGGTGCCTCAGTTGTTTAAACGTCCAACTCTTGGTTTCAGCTCTGGTCATGATCTCACAGTTTTGTGAGTTCAAGCCCCATGTCTGGCTCTGCACTGGCAGCACAGAGCCTGCTTGAGATTCTCTCTCTCTCCCTCTCTTTCTGCCCCTCCCCTGCTCTCACTGTCTCTCTCTCAAAATAAACATTAAAAAAAAAGAATAACGTTCAAATGCCTTATCATAGTTCTCAAGACCCATGGGACCTAGATCCCACTGAGATTTACAACTGTTTTTTTCTACCCTCCCCTCACTCATTGACCACACAGGTATCATCTCTTCTTCTCACAGACTGAGTAAGGCCCTGATGGCCATCAGCCTAGGATGTGTGCCCCCTCAAGCAGCACAGCGCTGGTATATCTCATTTGGTTTCAGTTTAGATGCTACCTCCCCAAAAGGCCTGCTTTGGTTAGCCTTACCCCAGTCTCACTCTTTTCAATTGCCCTGATTTAATTTCTTCATGGCATTGCCCACTATTTAAAATAACCCCTTGGCACGCCTGGGTGGCTCAGTCAGTTAAACGTCCAACTTCAGCTCAAGTCATGATCTCACAGTTTGTGAGTTCGAGCCCCGCATCAGGCTCTGTGCTGACAGCTCAGAGCCTGGAGCCTGCTTTGGATTCTGTGTCTCCCCCTCTCTCTCTGCCCCTCCCATGCTCATGCTCTCTCTCTCTCTCTGTCTCTCAATAATAAATAAGCGTTAAATAAATAAATAAATAACCCCTTAATGTATTTGTTTCATTACCATATTATCCACTAGAGTATAAACTCAGTCGGTGGCTCAGTTAAGCATCCAACTTCAGCTCAGGTCATGATCTGGGAGTTCGTGGGTTTGAGCCTTGTGTCGGGTTCTGTGCTGACAGCTCAGAGCCTGGAGCCTGTTTCAGATTCTGGGTCTCCCTCTCTCTCTGCCCCTCCCCCACTCATGCTCTGTCTCCTCTCTCAAAAAATAAACATAAAAAAAAAAAAAGAATATGGTTAGAGTATAAACTCTGTAAGGCTGGAAAGATTAGGTAGCTGTTTTTGCTTGAAGCAACAGAAACTGGCTCTGACCAGATTAAGGAGAAAGGAATTTGTTGAGCAGGCTCTGACCCTTTGAGGTAGAATTTGAATAGCATTTATGTTCCTAGTACCTCTGACTTACCTTTGAAAAACAAAACATGACATATAATCACCAGGAAGCATTTTTTTTTAAGTGAGAAATCGCATCTTAGAAAATATTCAGTCCTTTCACAAATATATAAGGGGTGTGAGTGACTTTGGACCTTAAGACTCATGGCCATTTATCCAAATCTGGGCAAAAAAAGAACAATCTTTAGGGGAGGGATAACAATTCCTCTGTAAAAAATATGAAGTTAAGACAACAATGATGATGAACACTGTCTCTTAAATAAATTATTCAGCCAGAAAATTAGACTCCAAAATAAGAGAAAATCAGAAAATTATTTATCTTGGTCCTGGTGGCAATTGACTCTAAGCTTTGGCTTAATAAAACATGAAGTAACCCTTGCTATTGTAGGGGAAGAAAAACCTTTTCCTGACTCTCTTAGGGAAGGGACCCTGGCTTCGTCTAAAAATTAAACTGACAAAGACAGGTTAAGAGGAGAAAAGTGTGCAAATTTACTTAGTATAAGTTTTATTTGACACAGAAGCCTTCATAAAGAAATCATGGGGCACCTGGGAGGCTCAGTCAGTTAAGCGTCTGACTTCAGCTCAGGTCACGATCTCACAGTTCGTGGGTTCGAACCCTGCGTTGGGTTCTGGGCTGACAGCTCGGAGCCTGGAACCTACTTTGGATTCTGTCTCCCTCTCTCTCTGCCCCTCCCCCACTTGTGTTCTGTTTCTCAAAAATAAATAAACATTAAAAAAAATTTTTTAAAGAAATGAAGAATCACAAAAAGGTTAAACCTGAGTGTTTTTATGCCAGGTTTGATGAAAAGTGAATAATCATGGAGAAATACAGGACAAAGGGAGTATATGCTAAATGTAATAAGCTGAAGAAATTCAATAAGGCCTATTTATTTGGATTCTTCTCCCTCATGTTAAAGATAGGGCTGTTCCTTTCATCCACCTACAGGGAAGGCACTTCTCACCAGAGGTTCTTGCAAACTGCTTCAAGGGAGAAGGGTAGGGGAAGGTCAGAGAGACCTTATTGCTTCTGACATTTTCTCAAACTTCTTCAGCTTAAAATATTCAATGATCAAGGTGTCATATTTGGGGATAACATGTTCCGAACCCTGTCAATGCCAAACTTGCAAGTTATTTTCAAATAAAAAATGTAAAATTTAATTGAAATAATAAGGGTTTCTCCTGAACACGATATGAAATTTCTTTATTTAATAGCTCTTTCCAGATCCTCTTGATATTCAGTATAATATACTTTCTGGAAACCATAATGTCTGAAACACAAATATTCTTTCATGCCAAAGATCAATTATACTGTCCTGCCATAGAAGGTTTGAGATCCAATAGGCTGGGACTGAATCTTTTCCCTAAGTGACAAAGTCTGGGGAAAAAAACTCAAGAAACAGGATTTTCCTAGTTCTGTGAGCCAAATGATTCCCTCTAGCAGTACTGATGGAAAGCAGTTGAGGAGTGTCAGCTTGACTTTCATCGTGAAATAAATGCATCCTTACATGGAAAACAAGATCCTGCAAAACATTTAATAAAAATTCAAAAATACAAATTTTGAAAAGCATTTTCATTACTGTGTGACTCATCAGTTTTACCCCCAGAGACTCTGGTATCAGGCCAGGAGATAATCATCTTCCAGAATAAAAGGAAAAGCAATAAATGTCATGAAAACCAGGAATGCATGGAGATAAATAATGGGCAAACCGTTCATAATTTCAAATGTCCTTCATAATGTCCCCATGTTTTAACGTTGGGATCCTTTGGGAATTTTCAAAATTAGAATATCAAAGTGATGCTTAACTTCCTGTCATCTGAGCTATGGGATATGAACGGCACAGAAAGAGTGAAAATTCACAGACCACACTAAAAATTTCATGTCAGTCAAGAACTTTAAGCTTTTCCTCACAAGATATTTATCCAGAGAGCCTAGCAAGCAGCAAAGTTGGATGATGGGAGTTTTGATTCCTTTCCTTTCTTCAACCTACCCCTGAAGGTTTCTAGAGATCAGGAAATGCAGGCAGGTGGTCTGCATGCAGTCAAGAGCTCTCTGTCGTTTCCTCATCCTTTTCTGCCTCTTGAGAGAATACTTTAAGGAATACTTCATGTTGCATATTAAGACACAGATACTGCAATTTCCTCTGGAAAAGAAATGAATGTCAGTGCATATTACAGTCAATCTCATTCTTCAACAGTTACTTCAAGATAAAGAAAAAAATACGACCTGGGGATAGAGGAGAAACAGAGCCAGCTAACACCATGCTTAAAAGTCAAACAGGGATTGGTCTCAGAAATAATGGAAAACAAAATAATAGTGGCAGGTTGGCATTAAATTCTAAAATGCTGGAGTGACTGAAAGAATTTCTTCCTGTGTATAAGTGCAGAGAACCTCTAAAATAAACAACCCTACAAATAAAAAGCTAATAGAAGTTTATTTTTAATGCTATACATAAAACAGGAACGGGAGCCTTTAGAAAATAAGGACATGGGAGCTTCCCCTTCTATTTTGCCACGCAGGGAGTTGAGAACCAAAAGCCTCCACTGGGAATGAAAGCAGGATGAGCCAGCCACCCACTCACTCCCAGGGCTCTGCCTCGGCCTGGCCCTCTAGCAGTGAGGACTGTAGAGAGAGGGAAAAGAGCAGCCTCTGGCAGCCACCATTTGAACCCAAACAGCCAACAGCAGGAGAGTCCGTTCTCAGGTCAGCATGGCAGCCAACAGAGACCATCCTGTGCTCACTTGGAGGCCTGGGCCTGTGGGACCAGATGGTGTAATACTAGGTAGAATAGGAGCCCCTCCAAAAGATACATTTACCCAGGACCTCTGAATGTGAACCTATTTGGTAAAAAGGGCCGTTGCAGACATCATTAAATGAAGGACCTTGAGATACGACCATCCCAGGCTACCCAGGCAGGCCCTAAATCCAATGACAAATGTCCTCACAGGAGACAGAAGAGAGAGAAGACAAAGGACAGGGCCATGTGAAAATGGAGGCTTCACTTGGAGTCACAGCCACAGCCGTATCTGTAAGTATGGTATGTAAGTTCCTAGAAGTTCAGGTGTAAGTTTATGCTTGGTAGGATTGCTTGTTCAGCTTCACAAATTAAAGCCAACTGGCTGGATGATATGATTTGCAGGGGAGGGAAAATAGCTTTTTTCTTTACCCATCTAAGTTCTTGACTGGGACCTCTGTAACAAAAGACAGATTAACAATAGAAAAAACATACAAATTTATTTAATATAAATTTTACATGACACAGAAGCTTTCATAAGGAAATAAAAAAGCTCAACCTGAGTGGGGTTTTTTTTTTTTAATGTTTTTATTTATTTTTGAGACAGAGACAGAGCACAAGGCGGGGAGGTCAGAGAGAAAGGGAGACACAGAATCAGAAGCAGGTTCTAGGCTCTGAGCTGTCAGCACAGAGCCTGATGCAGGGCTCGAGCTCACGAACCGCGAAATCATGACCTGAGCTGAAGTCGGGTGCGTAACCAACTGAGCCACCCAGGTGCCCCCTGAGTGGGATTTTTTTAATGTTTGTTTATTTATTTAATTTGAGAGAGAAACATGAGCAGGGGAGGGACAGAGAGAGAGAGAGAAGGAGACAGAGACCAAGCAGGATCCACGCTATCAGCACAGAGCCCGATGTGGGGCTTGAACTCATGAACCGTGAGATCATGACCTGAGCTGAAATCAAGACTCAAACACTTAAGTAACTGAGCCACCCAGGCGCCCTTCAACCTGAGTGTTTTTTAATGCTAGATTTGATGATGGGTAGAGGGTACCTCTTACATGAGAGTTTTAGGGCTTGCTTCGGGGGATGATCAGAAAGCACTTCCTACAGAAGCCATTTCTCAAATTCCTTCAGCTTGAAATATCCTCTATGCCAAGGTGCCATATTTTGTGGGTAACATGTCCTGAACACCATTAGATTATTAGGATGCTTGTTCTCTAGTCCAAGATTTTCTACTTGATTAGTAAGCCCAAGCTGATTGTAATCTTTTGGAGGACAAGTTTCTGTCCCCCAAAAAGTGTTCAAGGACCACTGTCAACTTGGACTCTGATTTTGGTCATTTTTTCTGCCTCTATCAGCTCTACAGATGTGGGCCTCTCAAATTACATACAAGTAGGAATTATCCAATTATTCATTTATTATTATTTTTTAATATTTATTTATTTTTGAGACAGCACAAGCAGAGGAGGGGCAGAAAAAAGGGGCAGAGGATCCAAAGCAGGCTCTGTGCTGACAGGCTGACAGCAGCAAGCTCAGTGTGGGGTTCGAACTCACAAACCGTGAGATCATGACCTGAGCCGAAGTCAGATGCTCAACCGACTGAGCCACCCAGTTGCCCCTAGCCTACCCAATTTTTTAAAGGTCCATAAATTTAAGACCTACTGGCTAACGAAATGTTCTATCTCAAACATTCCTTGCCCTATTACAAGATTAGATTTCTCTGGCCTGTCTAGTATGAGTAGGCATGACAGGCATGGGTAATTTGGTACAAACTCTTGGATCGTGGCTAACTTCTGTATCACTTTCTGGAAAAATTGGTCCAGACTAAAGTAATGTTTTCCACAGTTTTTAGTTCCATGAGGAGGAATCTGTTGTGGCCTGTATCATCGAGATTCTTTATTACAACCTGGATACCTTAAGCAAAAAAGGAATTATTGGAAACAAATATTAGGTAACTCAGAAGCCCAATAAAGAAGGCAGAGAGGCTCGTAAAAGAGGAAAAACCCAAAATAAAGACAGAGTCAAATAGCAGCTGCTGCTGTCATTGCTGAGCACTTCTCTGGTCACTCAACTCAGCTGCAACTGGACACTGTTATCAGTTACAGACAATGCTGCTCCGCCACGACCACAGCTACTGAGAATCCAATCCCACAGTCCATTCATCTGCATACCATTATACTTAGATTCAAAGTTTGAATGTACGCTTAACCAGGTCATGTGCCGGGAAGAATGGAGCTCCCCTAACTCATGGCTTCTGCAATGGTTCCTATCACCCACCAAGACTCGTACAGTAAGGGATTTCCCCACACCAAAAATCTCAACAGCCAAAAATCCTATCAGATGGGCTAATTTGCATGGGTTCTGTGGAGATCCTGGTCATTTCTGTCTATCTCGAACTTAAATAGCACCTATATTGAGACTCAGAATTGGAACAAATAGATTGGATAAAGACTTCCATCAAGCTATCTACATATTATATATTATACAATATACATATGGCTATAAAGCCATATAATCTGATTATCCTTTTAGTTTATGCTTAATATCTCTTTGGGAAGAGCACATCATACCACGAGGCCTTCCCACTTACATAAACAGAGCTGAGAATCTCTTAGATGCAGGTAATGGGACTTCACAACCGCAAACTAGAGTAGTCCTAAACAACACTTCCTTGCTTTTCTCATGTCACAGACACACATAGACAACAGTAACATTTGTAAGGCACATTAAAGGAAACGGATGCAGTTGTTGGGTTACATGCATTCGATCTGGGGATGTGCCCAGGTGCCCCAGCTGTCTGAAGTGACCTTAACAACTGCGCGCATCAACATCGTAGTTCACCTTAGTTCACCCCACGCCCTCTAATAGCTATCCCTGGATTCAGCCTGGTTAGCAGAGACCTGAGCGCTAGAACTACACTATTTTTACTGAACTAATCTTTCAGGCAGTGCCATTAGGATATACTGAAGGTTGTTAATAAAAGACAGTCCGTAATGATTCATCACTGTATAGACTGTACAGATGGCTGTTGCTCCTTAAACCATGCCTATCCTCTCAATTACACTCACAGCAGAACTTTCTCTCTGATCTCAGTATCAAGAAAAGCTGTGTGCTCTTGAGCACCTGTTTTTGGTTTTATGTCACAGACCGGACACTGTAAATCCTGTAATAGATCAAATTTCTCTGCTAAACTGGCTCTGGTAGGGTTAGAATAAAATTTGAAGCCTGTCTCTAACATGTTTACAGGATTCCAAGGCATGTGTACTAACCTCACACACGACTCCATCTCACTTTCCTATCCTTCTTTTTTACATTTATTTATTTATTTATTTGCTCTTTAAAAATATGAAATTTATTGTCAAATTGGTTTCCATACAACACCCAGTGCTCATCCCAACAGGTGCCCTCCTCAATACCCATCACCCACCCTCCCCGCCCTCCCACCCCCTATCAACCCTCAGTTTGTTTTCAGTTTTTAAGAGTCTCTTATGTTTTGGCTCCCTCCCTCTCTAATCTTTTTTTTTTCCTTCCCCTCCCCCATGGTCTTCTGTTAAGTTTCTCAGGATCCACATAAGAGTGAAAACGTATGGTATCTGTCTTTCTCTATATGACTTCACTTTCCTATCCTTATGCATCCTGACAAATTTTCATTTATTTCAGCCTGTTCTATTGCATGTATTTTTACAATTCACTTTAGATCATTTTAGGAAGTGAGTGTAAATGAAAGGATGAGAAAAAGAGAAGAAAGGGAAAAAAGGAAAGAAGAAAGGTAGGCAGACTGCCTTAAAATTCTTGACCAATTATATGTTCAGCTAAGTCACACCTAAAAGGTAAGTTCTCCAAGGTGCAAACTATAACTTACTTATATATACACTTAAACCTGTGGTTCTCAATAAATAAATAAGTTATTGTTGATAAAAATATTACCACAACAATGTGACAGTGCTTAATGCTACTAAAATTGTGCACTTGAAACTGGTTAAAATGATACATTTTATGCTATGTATATTTTACCACAATAAAACATTTTAAAATCTATCTGTCAAGATAAAAAAATACTCTGTAGTTCTACTAAATCTTAAGCTTCTTAAAAGAAATAACTGTCTTATTTATCTTTCTGATGAACCTTTACTCTCCATCACGGCCTACAATAATAAAATGTACATATCTGGTATTTGATATTGTTTCTTAAATTGAGCTTCCTGAAGATATAAATAGATTTTCTTGTAGGTGGTTGCTTATAAGTGTGCTTTGGGATTCCCAATGGTTCTGGTGTAAGTATCCCCCCATCATTCATGCTAACTGAATTTCCTACTATTCCTTTGGGGTAAGCCCATATTAAAAGGCGGATATCTTATCCAAGAAGAGAAATATTTTTTAATGTGTAATTTTTAAAACTCTCTAACGAAGAATGTGACTCTGGGGAAGGGAGCTGCAAAAAAAGGTGAATTTATGTTGAAGCTGAAGTTAAGAAGAGAAATGGAGTCAGTATTTCAAAGAGGGTACATTCTAGAACATAACAAGCCTATGAAGTCTGGTTGGAGGGAGAATCCATACACTCCAGTGGAAAGCCATGAGCTTCTAGAAGGTATGGTAAAAGGGCTCACGGTGTGACCCTGGGAGAAAAGGACATTCCAAAAAGTGGGAGAGAGTGCTGAAATTCTGGAAGGTTTTTATCATGAATATAAAGACAGAGCTACTTTCCTCCCAAAGAAGCCTAGAATCAAACAGAACACAAGATCATAGCATTCAGAGCTGGAAGGAATCTTAAATATCATTTAATCCCACACTCTTATAACTGTAAAAGTAGAGACGCACAGAAGAGCAGTTGGTGGCACAATCGAGAGAAAATCCAAACCCCAAGTCAGTGGCACTTCTACTGTACTCATAACTTGTTTATATTGAGTAGGAGATTTTTATTTCCTGACTTGTGCCTGATTATTTGATTCCAGCAGCTAGAACACCAATAATTTCCCAGAGTAATGGAGTGCTTAATGCACATCAGGTTGTAAAAATTCATGACGATGGGGGAGAATTCAAACTGCAAACTGCAGAAGGTGAAAATCCCACCCTGACTCCGGAATAATATGTGTTAATCTTTCCCTGATGAAGGTGGATGATTTGTTTACATCTTAGAAAATACTTGGCAGCCCTTACTGCCATTTAGCCAAGAAAATTCTCCTTCCAACATTATTTCCACTTGGGCATTCATCATTCCAAGCCCACAGGCTAAAAATATAAAGGCATCATGGGAGGGAGTGGTGGGAAAGGGGCAACCATATGCCTTGCTGTGTGTACTCTACCATCTCATTAGCAGCTCTGTCTTGTAGCATCCAAAACTGGTTTAAGCCATTTTACCAAATAGCTCCCTTGCCCAGCTAGGGGACCCATCTTCCCTCCTATTGATCCTCTTCTAAATTTTCTCCTTTTCTGCCTCCTAAAAGTGCTTTATGCTTTTTATAACCAACTGATTCATTTTCAATAGGCAGGGTTGCCTCTTCTTTCTTCCTTTCCTCTATTTCCCTCTTTGCAAAACACGTCAAATGTTCACCAGTGAATCATGTACACGCACTGTGTACGTATTTCTAGTATCTGAAATCCAAACTCAAAGTAATTCAGAAATACTGCTGCATTGGTGAATGTTTCCACCCTAAATTCCTCCAAAGATCTGAGGTTTCAGGTAGATAATAGAGTTAAACTCACGTGGAAATGATAACTACTACAAAATCTTTAAGCTACAGATGTTTATATAGCACTATGGTCCAAAAAATATTTGCAATGCCTTCAATTATTAATTCACTTAATCCTCATAACAAGTAACTACAAGATAGACACTATTATTATCCCCATTTTTCAGAAGAGGAAACTATTGCATAGAGATGTTCTATAACTTGCCAATGAACTTGGTGGAGGTGGTTATAAAGTTAGACACTTTGGCTTCAAAGTATGTTCCATTAGGCTCTACCCTATGCCCTCACCACACCTACACAAATAGGATGAAAATGATGCCTTTCCTTGCCCAACTACACCAGCTCTAACCACATTTTAAACATTAGATTCCATTGCCTTGAGAGTTTAGAGATAGAAATTAGTTGGCAAGTGAGCATGCTCTGCATAGTTTAAACGGCCAGTGCAAACCCATCCCAAGGTGCAACAATGGTGCTTTCTTCCTCTTCAAGGCCCCAGCATTCACTCCCTTTTCCTCTCTCATGAGACTATTTGTAGCCATCTCCAACACCAGTCCCCTGCAACTCTGAGTTTGAGAGAAGAGTGCCGGTGAAAATAGTTAACAATTATTGATTGCATAATGTATCATAGGCACTAGTCTAATTGTGTATTATCTCATTTAATTCTCAAAATAATCCTATGAGGCAGGTATTTTTTATCCCCACTGTATAGATAGGAAAACAGAGACTCAAGAAGACTATGTAGCTTGCCCAAGACCTTGCTGCCTACTGGAGCTGGAGTCTGGCTTCAGTGTCTGGGCTCATCTCCACCAGGTATTGCAACAGGGCTGCTGCATGGAATCGTGTTGCTCCCTCCCACACCAGAACTGTCACACAGTCCCTGCCACTGTGTCCCCAGGCTGGAGGATAATGTGCCAACTCCTCCCCAGAGTCACTGTGTGAACCCCTCTAATTGTCTTCTTCAGGTCATTTAATGCAATGTGAGAGGAGTTTGGAAATGGCTATGGAGATGGTGTTGAAAATGGAACTCCTCACTGCTTAGTGTCATTCTTGCCACTCAGCATGTCTTGAGGCACTAGGAATCTATGATAAAAAGATTCAGGAAGTAGTTTCCTCACAGGTCATCCAAAACCCAAACCTCACTTTAGAAGTTAAAAGATGTTAAAATAAATAAATAAGGTAAAAGATGTTGCCTCTCCCTCCCTCAGTCTCTCTCTCTCTCTCTCACTCTTCTTTTTCTGTTTTGTGACTATATTTTCCTTTCCTTAATTAATCCAAATGCCTTAAACATATTTTCTTCTTTAGGGCAATATTAACCACCGTAGTCAAAAAAAGGGTACTATCTCACTCCATCACTACTTAGGAAAAAAGATTTATAAATAAATTTTATGGAGATAATCTCAATTGAATATTATACAGCCAATCCAATTAACCTAACATAGAATTAGCAGGGAACATGGGTCTACTGTGAGCTGAATAGAGAGATTAGAAGGAGCTACGAGGGAGATTAGCTAGATTCACAGTCTCTGACAGCTCACTAGTGTATCTTGATATGCCTTGCCAAGAAAATGAGAGTATCAGGTTGGTTTCACCTTTGTTGATATTATTTTACTCTTAGGCAAACTATCTAAATTATACTCATTCCTTGATAGAGAAAGAGAGGGAGGAATATGATTGCCACTGAAACTGCCTTCACTGAAATTGAATTGAGTTGATAATAGAGGAAAAATCTTCTGGGCCTGAATCTATCTATTATCACCCTATTATCTTCTGTCAATTGAAGGTGTTAGGTTACACTGTGGTGCAAAATCCTCTATGTTAAACGTAACTCTCAGAAGGCAAGCAAAGCACTAGGCTGGAGATATTTCACTTACACTGTTCTCATGTTTCCTGCTTCTGCATACCATGCTGAGGAGATTTTTGATCATAGAAACTTAGAATTTCAACAACGTGACAAAAAGAGAAACCCTAAGTGGATGGCCATCTTGAATCAAAAAGTGAGTTACTAAGCATGTCTATGCTAAAGTCCAGTTGGAGGCCAATGTAGAAAGAAACAATTGCATTAATATCCTGCCAGGTGGGAAGTCATTGAGCAAGGTTATCTCAGCAGGTCCTAAAAAACACTGCTCAAATGGAGGGAGAAAACCAGGCCCGCCAACAAAGCCCCATATGGTAGCAGTAGGTATCCAAATATGGTGTAGTGTCCCCAGGATGAAAGTAGGCATCCCATCCATTATGAGGGCCAAATGCACAAGCCAGGGTGCCACCACAACTGGAGATTGCTCAGGAGAAGTTCAGTGCATCTTTTCCCTCATTAACCTAATATTTAGTCAATGGGAGCCACTGAAGTCATCTTTGGGGTGATTTTTTTCATTGTAGTAAAATGTACATAACATAAAGTTTACTACTTCAACCATTTTTAAATTTACAATTCAGTGAATTCAGTGGCATTGAGTACATTCACAATGTTGTACAACCATCACCACCACCACTTTTGATAATTCTTTCATCATTTCAAACAGAAACTCTTTACCCACTAAACGACTCCTCCCTATTCCCCCAGCCCCATAGGCCCTAGGAACCCCTATTCTACTCTGTCTCTATGAATCTGCCTTCTTAGGTACCTCATATAAGTGGATTCATGCAATATTTGTCCTTTTGTGCCTGGCTTATTTCACGTAGCATAATGTGGTCCAGGTTCATCTATGTGGCAGCGTGTATCAGAATTTCATTCCTTTTTAAGACTGAATAATATCCCATTATGGACGGATATACCACATTTTGTTTATCCAATTCATCAGTTGAAGACGTTTGTTTTTACCTTTTGGCTTTTGTGAATAGTGTTGCTATGAACATTGGTGTAACCACTGAAGCATTTGAAGCAAAGGAGTAACATGATCTGATTCCTATTTTAGGAAAATCACCCCTTCTATCAGTCAGGGCATACTCAGGAAACAGAAATCACACCGGTTATGCAGTAAAGACAATACACTGTAAAGAATTATTGACCAGATGAATGAAAAGGCAGGAGGAGAAAAACACATTATCACAGGGGCAGGAGCTGAGGAAAGCAGCTACTACCCCTAGGCTTGGGCACAGAGGGTTGCAAAGAAGAAAAGCCTTAGAAGGAGCCTAGAGAAGGGATCCCATGGAACTGAAACTCAGAAACTCTCTTGAGAGCTGAAACTCTCCTTGAGGAAAGAGTGTACTCAGCTGCTTCTGATGTCTACCGGCTCAGAGGGGAGGTTTGCAGGGGCTGAAACCCCAAACTCTGAGAAGAGGGCGCTGTCTGACTTAGCGCTGATGTCTCTGAGTTTTGTGGAGGAAACTTCTGGTGTTGGACTCTCCAACACTGAGGAGAGGTGTTGTTCAGCTGTTGCTGGTGTCTCCAAGCTCGGAGGAGAGGGCCCATGTGACCGGGGCTCCACACTCCAAAGGGCACATTGCTTGGCTGTTGCTAGTGTCTCTGAGTGGGCATGTGAGTGTTGGAAAGACTGCAAACTGGACTCAAGTGTTGCTACTGGAATGAATTGGCACTGCTGGGTGAAGAAGTGAGGTGGGGGAGTCATACTAACCAAAACAGGAAGCTGCCAGGAAGGAGCAAATCCCTTCTCCCGCCTCCAACCTTGCATGCTTCTTCTAGTGCCCCTGTTGCCAGATCCCGACAGTGATCATCTAGCTGAGCAGGAATGTGGTTTGCAGGGTCCCTCTGTTGTATCACACAACAGAGTATGGAAGAGATAATAATACAGTTGTCTTACAGCAAAGGGGGGCAAACTGGAGGAGGCAAGCCTGGAGTCAGGAATAAAGTACACGTTGATAGACAATCTTTGGTGGTGACTGACTCAGTTTGCTGTCCCTACATTGGGAATAGTTCCCAAAAGTATTGCCTGTATTATATAACTCCATTCACTGACCATAACTCATTTATGCAGGTGATCCCCTAACCCATCTGAATTCAGATTCTCTTTCTGGTCCGTGAAATTTGGAAAAGATATACCTAAAATCTTGGATCATCAGATCTGAATCCAGTAATAGATCTTTAGGCACCTGCTTCTGAGGTTTCCAGAGCTTACTGTTCCTTCCCTTCCCATGCTCTTTTTATTAAACCTTTTGATTTTTTTTTTTTGAGAGAGAGAGAGAGAACACATGTGTGCAAGTAGGGGAGGGACAGAGAGAGAGGGAGAGAGAGAATCCCAAGCAAGCTCTACAACCAGCATGGAGCCCAGTGCAGGACTGGATCTCACCACCATGAGATCATGACCTGAGCCGGATTCAAGAGTTGGACGCTTACCCAGCTATGCCCCCCAGGTGCCCCTCCATGCTCTTGATCAATTCCAAATTTGATTCCATAAGGTAATCCAGAAGCCTTTCCGATAAATTCTCCCTGTTCCTTAAGCTAGCCAGAGCCCCTTTCATCTACTTCATATTTTCTCTAACTTCCCAGAGCTTACATTCCAGGCGAGTCTTAAGAAACATCAACAACATCAGCATTTAGGGTTGCTAAGGGTTCTAAGAGAAAGAATTCTTGTAGAGCAAGTGAACTGTGTGAGCACAGAGCAGGAGCACCTAAGCTCATGGGCTGGGACCAAAAGTAAGGGAGAAGCAGGAATGGGGGGAGGAGTGAGGTCAAATATTCTAGACACCGTGTTCAAGTTGAAGGCCCATAGGAAAAAGAAAGCATAGCATGTTGGAGCAAATTCTAGCAACCCGGAATGGTTCCCATAAAGTAGGCAAAACAGGGAGACATGATTACAACAGCTCATTAAGGAGGTTTTCTTTCATACCAGGCATGGGTATAAGCCATTATAGGCGGTAACTGATAGCCCTTGTCATGATCCAATGAGGAGGTAATGTGGTTGGGAGACATCTCTCCTTGGGAAGACAGAGACGGATCACTAAATCATGCATGTCTGTTCTAATAAAGATAATGTTTCCTGCTGGAGCCAAGTTCAAGAAGATTTGCTCATAGCCCATTTAAAAAAAGTTGGAATTCCCAAGCTCAGGATTTGTTGGCCATGATGCAGACCCTCTGCGTGGGCAGCATCTACTCAGCCTTGCATCCCCATCTTCAGGGGGATCCTGGAGGACAAGAGGAAGCAATACAAACATGAAGCTTATGCCATCTGCTGTTCTGTGAGTGATAAAGTCCTTTTCTCTGAACAGAGTCTCATGTATTCTGTCCGCATCCATGAAAGTGCGGCAAGCTGGCCTGCAAGTAGAGTGAAATCTCAGGTTCTTCAGAACTCTTGACAAATGCGATCTCCTTCTTCCACAGGGGAAATGGAGACTCAGAGGAGTTAAGTACCTTATTCAAGGCCCCAGCAAGGGAGCTAGAATATGCACCCATGTGGATAAACTCCAGAGTCTATAGTCTTAACCACAATGATGAGGCTGAAGAAGCAAGAATGAGCTAAATCACACAGGACCTTATAAGCCATGTTACAGAGTTTAAATTTTTTCAGATGAGTAATAAGTAGTCTATTCATTTGGGTGGGCTAACTACCATATCAGTTAGGCCTTAATATATATATTGGCTTATACTTAACAGAAAATTATTCCTTGCTCATATAATTGTTTGAAGCAGAATATTCTGGTCAGGAGGCAGCTATCTTGTACATGCTGATTCAGGAACTAAGGCTCCTCCTGTCCTCTGGCTCCATCAACCTTAGGGATTTGCTTGCTTCCAGCCAAAAGGGATGAGAAGAGAGCATGGCAAACCCCATTGTCTTCTTTTTTTGTTTTTTAATATGAAATTTATTCTCAAATTTGTTTCTATATGACACCCAGTGCTCATCCCAACAGGTGCCCTCCTCAATGCCCATCACCCACCCCCCCATCAACCCTCAGTTTATTCTCAGTTTTTAAGAGTCTCTTATGTTTTGGCTCTCTCCCTCTCTAACTTTGTTTTCCCCTTCCCCTCCCCCATGGTCTTCTGTTAAGTTTCTCAGGATCCACATAACATTGACTTCTTAAAATGCATGGCCTGGGGATGACCTACACCATTTTTACTAACATTTCACTGACAAAAGCTAACCACATGGTCACACCCAGAAACAAGGGGGCCTGTCAAACACAGACCCTGTTTCCTAATGATAAACTCCATCCTATGGAAGGAAGCGTGATCTGTGGAGCAGAGGCAGCCACTCAGAGACTTAAACACGTAGCATAACAGGTCAGATTTACATTCAGATCACTGGCCACAGTATGGCCATTTGTTTGGAAAGGATAAGACAGGAGATAGGAAAGAAGCCGAGATCTCTTGCAGTAAGTATAAGCCAATATATATATTAAGGCCTAACTGATATGGTAGTTAGCCCACCCAAATGAATAGACTACTTATTACTCATATGGTAAGGCTGGTGGACAGGCAAGAGAAGATGACACGGAAGGAGGGAGGTGCATGAGACCAGGAACCATTCAGAAGATGCACTCTATAGGAGGCTTTCTCTGCTCGACTACAGCCCTCCTCCTACCTAACCATGTATTTGCTGGCCTATTTCCACTCTGTCCCTGACTCTATGTCCATGTTTATACTCACCTCATAATAATAAATGTTAAAGGAGGCAGGAGGGAAGAGATAGAACTAATATTTAAAAAAGAGAAAATTCAAAATGAACACTGTTAGGCAGATTCACACACTCACTCTCAGAGAGGCACACACCAGACCCCAGATTTTCCTGTCTCCACGGTCCCACTACAGATGGAGCAGCAAAGCGAGTGTAGCAGTGCCTTTGTGAATAAGCTATGCTTCTGTAAGGAATACTTTTGCGTGGGGGGGCACGGCGGACGGTGTGTGAAAGGTTCTGGGTGCTAGTCTTTATCATAAAGACGATGAAGACTATGAAGGCTGCGCATGGGTTTCTCAGGAAGATAACTCTGAGATGGAGCTTGGTGCATAGAAAAGTTTATTTGGGCAGATTTCGCTAAGAGGCATCCCCTATAGAGGCATGAAGGAAGTGTAACTGGTCAGAGGGAGAAACTGATCTGCAGTGCAACAGAGCTTCAACCAATCCTACACAGAAGTCTGGAGCTTGCAAGGTATATTAGGGTTTTTTAGAGAAACAGAACCAACAGGATATTATATAGGTAAAGTATTGGCTCATGTAATTATGAAGCTGGGAGGTTCCACACTCTACTGCCTCCAAGCTGGAGACCCAGGAAAGCACACGGTAGAGTTTGAAGGCCTGAGAACCAGAGAGCCAACGTGCAGATCTGAAGGCCTGAAAACTAACACCAAGGGCAGGAGAAGACTGATGTCTCTGCTGAAGCAGCAGGCAGAGGGCAGATTCAGCCTTTCTCTGCCCTGTTGTTCTATTCAGGCCCTCAACAGACTGGATGACGCCCTCCCACATTGGGAGGGCCACCTGCTTTACTTGGTCCCCCAGTTCAAATGCTAATCTCTTCCAGAAACACCCACAGGCATACCCAAAAATAATGTTTAACCAGCGACCTGGGCTTCCCTTGGCCCAATCAGGCTGACACAAAATTAACCATCAGAGAATTGTCTTAAATTAGGGCAAGGAGACAGGGCATGTGTACTCTTGCATCAAGTGGTCATATTGGGCATGGGGTATCCTCAGGAAGGGGGCAAAGACCTTGGACAAGGAATCTCTTGTTAGCTGAGGAAAGTCCAAGAGAGGAACTCAGTAAAGAGCTGTCAGGAGCAACACTCCCAGAAGCTGAGGAAATGAATACCTGAGTTCTAGAAAGTGGGGATCAGGACATCACACCTCAGTGCCTATATATCTAAATATATGCATGAGGGCTCGATAAATCCTTAATGATTGATTCTGGCCTCGACACCCCCCCACACACACACACCTAAACATGCACATTTTGATAATATGAGTGCATTCCTGGAAATAAGACAATATATTGTAACATGGGACTTCTATAACTCACATATTATTGGAGTATGCATTTCTAATCAATCCTTTCATCCCACCCTAGAGAAAGATTGTCTTCTTGGGGGCAGATTTTAGCTTATCCCAAAATTAATAATAGAATCCTTTCTTAGAAGTCTCTAGTGCAGTATATGCAATCAGGCATTGGAGGGAGATCAAACTGGGCTTAAATCCTAATTCTACAACATAGAGCTAAATAGTGACGTAGCAGTCAATTAACCTCTATCAGCTTCAGGTTCCTCATCTGTAATAGAGGGAAAATTAAAGTCCCTTAGTGTTGTTATGATGATAAAATAAGATAATGTAAGTAAAAGCATTTAGCATGATTTCTAGGATATAGAAAGCTTATGGCAAATGATGCTATGGTTCCTAAGGGGTGGATTTAAATATACGATGAGTCAGATCCTGCCCGCGAGAAGGGTCTCCAAGAATGGATGTAGTGAGCGTGTTCCTGAAAGCTGTATGCAGATGTGGTCCGGTGGAGGTTGTTCTATTGTGCCACCACAAATGAATTCTCAATAACCTACAAGTGGTGAAAAGAGGAGAGATTTTGAAAGACGAGTGTATTTCTTTTGAGTTACACACATCCCCGCTCTAAAACCCCGGGTAAGGTTGTGGTAGGAAATGCAGGGGTTGCTCCTCAAGTGGTTAGTAAATATCAACAAAGGCTTTATTCAGGTTTCACCTCCTGCTCTAGATTTTGGGTCCTGTTCCCACTCCCCTGGTGTCTATTTCCTTTTATAAACTAATTCTTAGGCCCCTTGGGTTCAGTGTTTACAAGAAACATTCACTAAATGTCAATGCAGAAAGCTACCCGTGAGCCTGCTTTCTGGGCACATGGGTGGACTGTGTTTCCAGCATCCCTGCAGTCAGTCTGTTATGACCATCTGATGACATTGGAATGTCAGAAGTTAGATGTGCCACTTCCGTGGAGGGTGACCAGCTGCCCTAGTTTGCTTAGGAAAGGAGGGTTTCTATAGATATGGGCCTTTCTGTTTTAAAACCAGTATAGTTCAGGGAAAATCAGGTCAAGTTGGTCACCTTACTTCCTGGCCTAGACCATAAAGCCTCTTGCACATCTCCTTTGTGTATTTTTTCTCCCTCCAGCTTTTTAGATAAAGAGGTATCATAAACATGGCCAGCTTCGAAGCTGTGTTTTAAAGCTGGCAGAGCCAAATGTCAGCCTAAGTAGCTACAAGGAGAAGCCATCTTACTACCTCCCCATTGATCTGGAACATCTATCATCGACCTCACATGAGTGAAGAGAAATTCTATTATGTTTGACCCATTACTTGTGGGGCCTGTTTTCATAGTACCTTGGCCTCTCCCAACTAACACAGTCACCCTCCAAGCTGAGTTAGAAGTGATAGAGACTTTACAAACTAGCGTAACAATAAGGCGAGGGCACCTAAAATATCCATGCTTGCTTTCTGGGAAAGTGTTTGCAAGGATGGAATTTCAGGAGAATGAACCGAAAGGAAGGAGGACAAAGAGGCTGATCTTCGTACAAATCCAGCTCATGTCCACCATGAAAAATTCCCAGATCTTCTCTCAGAGATGAATGTTGCTATTATGAAACGTATCACACACCCAACAGTGCAGGGTGCTCTAGGGGACAGAGCAGAGGACTGAGGTCAGAATATATGGGTTCACACCAGCAGCTGCTGCTATCCCTGGGGGTAAGTGAGTAGCCTCTCTGGACCTTAGTCTCTTCATCTGGGATATGAAAATGTACTTTACCTCTGATTGAGTATTTTCTAGGAGCCAGTCCTGTGCTAGGCACTGGAGATACAAACATAAGATATGATAAAATCCCTGAAATAGACCACAGGCTAGAAATGTCTGAACGACAGTGTCACCTGGGACGAAAAGCAAGAGGAAAGGGAAAGACCCATGAGAGGAGTTTTAAGTCCTCTCTTCACATTGGTAAGTGAGACCATGGGAGTGGCTAACTCTGCCCGTGCTGGGGATCTGTAGGCTGAGGAGCAGGGGAGCAGAGTCCCAAATGCAAGGAGTCTTTTGAGCATCCTGCAGTCAGCGTGCCTTCACACATATATTCAGCACCGACTACATGCCAGGCCTTGTGCTTCCTCTGGAGTTCGAGGGTGAGAAGGACACTGGCCCCTAGGTCTTCAAGGTCCAGGAGGGTGGAGATAAGTGTGTCATACGAAAGGGAGAGGTGGCGTCACGGCAGACTGGGACGCGGAGGAGGGGCTCTGTGGGCAGAAGGATGTGGCTCCCGATGGCCTCCGGAGCAGCTGATGCTGAGCTGAGCGGCCGCCAAACCAAGGGTGTGTTGGGCAGGTGGCAGGGAGAGGGGAGGTGATGGAAACAAGAGGGAACACGCTGACATGGTTGGGGGCTGGTAAGAGTGAGCAAAGTGCAAGGGCTGGTGCCCCCCATGAGAACGCAGGAGCCAGGGCAAGATCTTTTTCTTGGGTGGGGGGCGCGTTAAGGAATTTGCATTTTATCCTTAAAGTTATAAACAGCCTTTAAAGGCATTTCATCAGAGGTCTGGCATGAAGGAACACCCCAGCAGCAGTGAGGAGCAGGGGTTAAAGAGAGGGGAGGAAGGAGAGGAGCATTTTGAGGGCTCTATGACATCCAGGTAAGAAATGACCAAGGCTGAACGAAGGCAGTGATGGAGGAGAAGAGAGGATTACACACACATGAAGGCAGAATTTACAGGGGCTGGGACTGTTTGCATTCAGGGGTTGCTAAATAGAACCTCTGAGGTGAGAGGCTCAGGTTATCCAGGGAGGCAGAAGGTAAATAGCAAAGCGCAGACATCAAAGGGCAAAGTTAGATTGAAAAGTGAGCAGAAATGGTCTCTGTCCAAAGCTGTAAAGACATAAAGGAAGATTTGGTAATATCCTTTAGTCAGGGTGACAGAGGGCTCCTGTCTGACCTCAGAGAGGGTGGCTGCCTCTCCTGAAATCTGCTGCAGGGTGAAAATGGAAGAAATAGTTGCATAGCTCAGCCACTAACTCAAAAGTCTGGCAATGCTTAGTTCTGGGGAAAAAAAGACATAATAGCCTTGATTCGCCCAGATACACAGTCCCAGTTCTCATTACTAACCACTTTTTGTTAGGCTGCGATTTGATTAAGTGATTTGTGATTTGACTAAGTAATTTAAAAGATAGTCTATTTAATTTGGAGTCCTCAGGACTTCAGAATCCAATGCATTTGAAACTGTGCTGTTTCTTGTCAGAATTTTACAGCATCTCTGCCTGCTTACAATTAGAAATTACAATTAAAAACTGGAAAGAAGGGGGAAATAATTCATTTAACTAAAAAGGAGGGAAAAAAAAGGTTTGCTGTGTGTTAAGAGCTCACTTTCTATGATGGTTGAGCCACCACTTTTTCATTTTCCTAATACTCAGAAAATTAGGAGGAGGTAGCCTGTAGTAGAAATTTGAGGAAGAAATTGAATTAGAGAATTTAACTTGTCATTTCTGGTTATTCAAAACCCAGAGGATGTATTTCTCTAAGAAGCTTGTTCTGGGGATACCTCTATCCCACAGAAATGTGTTTCCTTGAAATTCAGAGAAATCCCTAAAGATGTACGAGCCAAATTTGTATTTAGCAGGACAGAGGGCTGAACCTGCTCCCAGCTGGCATGCCGTGGGTTTAAATGAGCCACCAGTAGCCGTGGGAAGGCAGTGCCCATATCCAGGCCAGCATGGCCCTTCCCAGAACCAACATGGCAAGCCCCAGCAGCAGAAACCTGGGGATGGGGGCTAGAAGGGGGTGGGAGGTAGAAGGTGGCCCCAGAAAAGAGTGTGGGCACTGCAGGCAGGTAGACCTGGGTTTGAGACCTGCTTCTGCCACTGGCTAACCTTTCAGCTTGGCAATATTACCCCACCTTACTAAGCTTCAATGGAACTACTCTTTATTCAAAATGGAGCTAATACTTTCTTACTGAGAAAAGGTCTGGTCCCTTTTCCCTACATGTCCCCACCCCCCAAACTGATACACAGGCTACTCTCGTTGAAGTTAGAAGCAATTTGGTATAGTTAGATGTACCATTTTACAGATAGCATTTTATGTAACAAATTCTACCAAAGAAGATTTTTATCTTCCAACAGGTAGGCAGCCTTTGGGAATTCTAATCCTAGTTGATCTACTCTCTACTTTCATATCAAAACCTCACTAAATAAATTGGAAAATCACTGGTGTGACCTATTTAAAGTGAGGAGATAAAGGAAGGGTTCTAACCTCAGGGAGATGCTAAGAGCGTTATATTTTGGAAACTGTATGCTGTATCATAAATATAGTCACATGCTTCTCCCCAGCCACATGCAAAATGAAGAGGCATAAAAGGCATATTCAGGATGCAAAACTTCAGGAACACGCAGGCAGGCGTATTTACTTAGCAAATTCTAAATAAATGAGCTTTGTTTATCTGCATTTATAAAATTTATCCTGGCCCAGATTTAAAAGCTCATTAGGAATCTACAGTCTGCTCTAAGTTGTAAGCTGTGTCGCCTAGGTGCCCAAAAAAAGGGCAGATTTAATGACCATAAACAAATCAGCTAAACATCATATACATCACACACGATGTTCCAACAAAGGTAGAGCTAGTCAACTGAGGTTTCTGTTTACTTATTCAGGAATTACATAGACAGGCATGCTCCTAGAGTTTCTACCTAACAGGCAAAAATATTCAGTGCTTAAAATTCAGCTTCCCCCTATGCTTTTGATGGACTGTGATCTCAGTGATCTTCCTCCTTCTGGTCCAGCTGCTGAATAGGGTTCTTGGTTGTAAAGTCCACCATAATGAGCTTGAGCAGAAACACAGTGTCTTAGAGGATATTAGGTAATGTTCCAGAATTCCTAGAGAGATGAGAGAATGGGAGCTGCAGACTGATTGTAGTCACAGTCCTGGGTGCAGAGCCCCACTGGTAGGACCGCTGCCACTGATGCCTCTAAAAGCTGCTGCCTCTTTCTTGACGGGAGGCAATTCCACACCTTAGCTGCTTTAAACGGAAGGCTCGTGTGAATGAGTTCATTGGCAGAGGCTGGGTCACAGCCTGCCATCCTAGTTCAAGAAAGACTGAGGAAAACAGGATCCGGATTCTCACATTACGGAGGCAGTACTCAAGTGGGAATGTTCTCAGATATGAAATGACTGCTCCCAAGCAGTGGCCAGCTAGAATATGACATGTATCTCCACAACACTGTAAAATATGTCCTCTGCTTCGACTGTCTTGGAAAACATTTAGTCCATAGCAAGATCAAAATTCACAAGGATAAAGACAGCAAGGTAGCTGCCAGTTGTGAATTGATTTAAGACTACAGCATGAACTCCAGGTTAAAATAAATGCATATGTCATTAACAATCATTTTTCTAATAGTCTGCTCAAAATGGGTCAGATCACCAGAATTGATGTGCTTTGGATAGTGCTATTAATTAAGCAGCGTAAACATGAAAACAGTAATTTAACTTCTTATCCATCAGCCTAAGTAACTTCACCTGGCTACATCCCAAGAGACCTTCTTTATAACAGATAAAACAAAAAGCTTCTTCCTATGCCTAGTAGTTTACATTTTGTATTTTATGAATATCTACTTTGCTTGTATGTCCTTTGCTTCCCCCTGAAAAGAATGTTTTTTAAAATCGTACTCAGAAACGAAGGCAGTCTATAAATCAAGGGAAGAGCCCTTGTATGCATTTAAGTCTATCAGGTGCCTGGATTAAACTGACACTGAATGAAATATAACTGAATCACCCCCCCCCCCAGCATCCCATTAAAATGCCCACAAATTAAAATATGGCTACCGCAATCCACAAGCTATCATTAGACTAAATGCGAAAAAACTAGAAGCATTCCCATTACCATCAGGAATGATGAGAAAGTTACCTCTACATCACCACTGTTATTTAACATTGTTCTGGAGGTTGAGATATACTGGAATTAGGTAAAAATATAGATAGTAGATAAGTAGATGGAGAAATGGATAGATGGATGGGCAGATCAAGGATAGTTATAAAAAAAAGTTGGAAAGAATCAACATTGGCTGATGATGTGAGTGTATCTCCAAAAAACCTAAAAGAAGTATCAACTTGCAAATAAAAAGGAAACTCACTAAGAGACTAATAGATAAGACTAATAAATCAGTGGTTTTAACACAAGAGAACTGAGTAGGAGATATCATGGGGTGAAAAAGCCTTCATTTACAATAGTAATAAACATGATAATGGGAATTTAAAAAAAGATAAAAAGGAGTAAAGAGGTTATGTATAATATCTTTAAGAAGGTAATTTAAAAACATTCCCGAGGAACACAAAGGAAAACTTGGACAAGTGAAAATCATGCCATGCTCTTGGTATCTACATATTTAAAGTGATCTCAATGCAAATACTTAGAGGATCCTTTTAACTAGAAAAAATATTCTAAGAAAAAAAATCACAAGCCACAATATCCTGGAAAATTGCTAAAATGAAGAATAATGAGGAGAGAGCAGGAGAAGGCAGTGATTAACTTTGCTGGGATAAAAAGATAAAGATAATTGCAGATAGTGATAAAAATTGAAATCAGAAATAACATAGTTGACAAATAAATATGACTTGAATTAAGAACAAGATAGAGAAATATATAATAAATCCTTTTCCTTTTGCTTACAAAAGAGAAAGCACCCAAATGAAACTAAAAAGGATAATGATTATTGGGGTGCCTGGGTGGCTCAGTGGATTAAGTGACTAACTCATGATTTTGGCTCAGGTCATGATCTCACAGTTTGTGAATTCTAGCCCCATGTTGGAATCCACACTAACAGTATGGAGCCTGCTTGGGGTTCTCTCTCTCTCCTCTCTCTCTCTGCCCCTCCCTTGCACAGGTGCAGCTCTCTCTCTCTCCTCTCTCTCTCAAATAAATAAACATAAAAAAAAAAGATAATGACTGTAAAACAATCAGCGTGGACAATTTGTAATTATAAGGGCACACCATGCACAATCTAATGCTACGCATTTTAATATCTTGATGAAGTGAGTATTTCATGGAATATGTAAGCCACCAATAGTGAATCAGGAGATAGGAAACTTGAATTGGTCAATGACAAAGAAAGAGAGAAAAGGCAATCAAGGAATAACTCCTCAAAAGCTCCATGCTATGGTTATTTTACAGACAATTTCTTCCAAATTTTCACAGACTCACTCATTCCCATACCATATCTGATATAAGGCAAACAAAACAATGAAAACGTAACCAGCATGTAGTACATAATTAGCATATCCTGAATTCTAAAACCTGGGATTGATCTAATTTTCTTTGTAGGGTGTGATCCTTCACATTTTTTAACTAGGTGTAGGAATATCTTTAATAAACTACCAGGAAAACAAATTCAAAAATATATTGAAAAATATAGCCTAAAATCAAGTAGTATTTACCTGGGAGAGGATAAGTGTTTAAGAAATGTATTTTTTTTTTTATTTTTTTTTTAACGTTTATTTATTTTTGGGACAGAGAGAGACAGAGCATGAACGGGGGAGGGGCAGAGAGAGAGGGAGACACAGAATCGGAAACAGGCTCCAGGCTCTGAGCCATCAGCCCAGAGCCCGACGCGGGGCTCGAACTCACGGACCGCGAGATCGTGACCTGGCTGAAGTCGGACGCTCAACCGACTGCGCCACCCAGGCGCCCCTAAGAAATGTATTAATTCATCACTTCAACAAGTGAAATAAGGTAAAGCAGAATTGGTTTGATTAATTTATCTTAAGCAATCTTTTTTTTCTTTCTTTTTTTAATGTTTATTTATTTTTGAAAGAGAGAGACACAGCATGAGCAGGGAAGGAGCAGAGAGAGAGGGAGACACAGAATTTGAAGCAGGTTCCAGGCTCTGAGCTGTCAGTACAGACCTGGACGTGGGGCTTGAACTCACGGACCATGAGATCATGACCTGAGCTGAAGTTGGACACTCAACCGACTGAGCCACCCAGGTGCCCCTATCTTAAGCATTATAATTAAGTCTGTAGAAGACACCAACACTCATTACTGACAAATAAATAAATAAATAAATAAACAACTCCTAATGAGTAGCAATAAAAATATCTTAACAACATAAAAAGATATATGAACAGCCAACGTTTTAAATGACAGTGAGGGGCACCTGGGTGGCTCAGTCGGTTAAGCCTCTGACTCTTGGTCTCAGCTCAGGTCTTGAACTCAGGGTCATGAGTTCCAGCTCCACATTGGGCTCCACACTGGGAGGTACAATTATTAGATATAAGGATATGACATCATAATTGTTTGTAAATTACGAGTAGCTACTTATTATATCTGAGGTCTATAAAAAACTATTTGAATTAAAGAGTTCAGGAAAACAGCTAAATTAAAAAAAAACTTCCCTTTCTTTATAACAGTAAAAATTAAATATTTAAATAATTAAATAAACACACACACACACACACACACACACACACAGAAAAAAGACACCATTCATAATAACTATACATAAATTACTAGAGATGTACTTTACATGTATGTACAGGTCCTATATGGAGACAAGTATAAAACATTTCACTATAAGACGAATCGATTCCTTATGTTACAAAATTAAAAGATAAATATAAAACATAAAAAATTAGGGGGAAAAGCTGAATATTTCCTTTTTAATTAAACAAAAATAAAATAACCATAAAGGGAAAGAGTAACACAGTTTACTATATAAAATTGTTGTAAATTTAATATGCTGAAAATGCCACAAAAATGTTAAACATAATAGCAAAAAAAGAAAATATTCATAACTCATGTGTCATCTCCTTGATATTTTCAGCAGAAAATAGTTTTTATAAATTAAAAGATACCACAGAAAAAAATTGGCAAAGGATAATAAAAAAGTATAGGTGTACAAAAAGTATATGAAAAAAGAATAACCTTACTAAAACATAGGAATTAAAAATTAATAAAACAAAATGAATGCCACTTTCTTCTGTTAACTTGGCAAACGATTTGCAAATGAATGACATAGAGCCTCCTACACCTCTGATGCATGTGAAAATTTCAAAAACTTCACCAAAAGAAATTCAGCAATTTGATTTGAATCTTGAACTAAAATCCATGCTGTCTGACCAAATGGTTTTAATACTAATACTATTTACTCAGGAAATAATTTTGTAAAAAAAAAATAGACCCAACAATAATAAGGTAGACTACAGCATGAGAGAAGAAAAATGTGGAATAATGTGAAGCAGCCACAAAGGTCAGTTGCAGGAACAGAAGTGAGACGTCCTGTGGAATTCACGGACTATCTAATGTAGGAGGTGTTGGACCGGGAAGTGAATGACTGCTGAAGGCCCAGATGTGCCGGTGATTCTCTGTAGTGCTGAGGGGCACTGTCTCTTAATATTCCACATTCTGTGTCTCTGCAGGCATAGCAGGCAGTTCACGGAGTAAAAATTGTGAAAGTTTCAGCCCGTTATATATTTGTGTAGATTTGAACAATAGATGTAACAAAATCTGAACTTTTTTTTTTCAACGTTTATTTATTTTTGGGACAGAGAGAGACAGAGCATGAACGGGGGAGGGGCAGAGAGAGAGGGAGACACAGAATCGGAAACAGGCTCCAGGCTCTGAGCCATCAGCCCAGAGCCCGACGCGGGGCTCGAACTCACGGACCGCGAGATCGTGACCTGGCTGAAGTCAGACGCTTAACCGACTGCGCCAGCCAGGCGCCCCCAAAATCTGAACTTTGATTAATTGCTTATTAACCACTGGGAGTTACCTGCAACAAGAGAGACAGCCTAGTTGCCAGACCAGCATAGGGTGTGGACTTCAAACAACCCAGATAAGGCTTGTTGACGTAGAGTCTAACGAAACTTCAAAAGTAATCTTTGCTGGGCAATTATCCTATAATTTCTCTATCCCTGTTCCATCAGAATATCCCAAAGCATCTATCTGAACCATTCAGACCCTTGCTGCCACTCCCGGTGACAAGTCAGGATTTTCTAACTAAGTAAAAACAGAGTATAGGAGAAGAAACTAGCTAAATATAGAAACCACAGCTTAGACAATGTCTCCCTTGGCCAGGTAGAGGAACCTTAGATGAAAGTCAACACATTGCAACTATTGATATTAATTTAAGATTCCTAAAACGCTTTGTGACAATTTTTAACATACCTAAAACTGATAGTCCCAAATGTACCAAACACCCATGGAATCGCATGGAGGCAGACCTACAGCCTGGCTCTCGCTCAGCCTTGTATCTTTCTCATTCTTATTCATTACACTAGATCCACACTAGCCTCTTCTGGTTCTCCAAATACATCAACATTATTCCTTCCTCAGTATTGATGTATATGCTGATCCCATCCCCCAGGAATGTCATTCTCTGGAGTTTTGGGTTATTTATTAATCCTTCAGGTCTCAGACTAAATGAGACCTTTCTTGACCTCTAAGCTATCTTCAATTAGCTGAATAATCAGTTCCGAACCCTATGTGTACATTGCGGTCATTTTAAACTATTGATACCTGGGCCCCAGCCCAAAGATTCTGATTTAATTTGCCTGGGAGTGTAGCCTTGGCATTTGAGATGTTTTAAAAGCCTTTGAGGTGATTCTAATTTGTATGAAAGATTGTGAATGACTGGCCTAGATCTCATCACCATGTCTGTTTCCTTTATAGCATTTTGCAGCTATAATAGTGAAATGCACTTGTTTATTTATTGGCTCTTGGCTATAAAGGCGGGATCGATGTCAATTTTATTCATCACTAAAAGTATTTGATGACTGAATGCATAATAGAAAGGAAACCCATTTCATATTCTATATTAAAATATCACAATACCTTAAACCAGTGCTTCTCAAACTTCAATGTTGATATGAATCACCAGGAGTCTTGTAAAAATGTGGATTAAGATTCATTATGCCTTGGGAGAAGGTTGAGATAGCAAGAGCCTAATGGAGTGTTTGCCTAAAGTTTCCTGAAGATTAGAATTACCTGGAGCCTCTAAGGAACTAAGAACAGATTACTAGTTCCCAATTCAGACCTGCTGAATCAAAATGTCTATGCAGGGAGGATGGTAATCTGCATATACAACAAGCACTGTGGTTGATTATCATCTTCAAGGAGATTCGGTAAACCAAGGAGCAATTCAGATACTATTTCTTATTATGTCTCTATTCAAAGTAATGAGGGAATCACTAAGTAAGCTCTTATCCGACTGACCCTCCCTCATATAACTATACCCCTGGACAAAATAGAACAAATAACTACTTGAAGATTCTAGAAAATAACAAAATCAGATAGATTCTGGAGGAGAGTTGACATTTACTTAAGGGTTACTTTTCCATTTTATGGCATTTAGCCTCAGATCAGTCACACTGAAGTTAGCACTATGCAGGACAGCTAAAACTGCCCCCCGCCCCCACCCCCAAAATCCAGCAGTCATAGAGGACAGAGTTCATGGCAACTACAGCCACTACAATGTGAGAGGACAGAATGACAGAAAGTAGAGACCCAGAAGGAAAGAGCCACAAGTTCTATGTACCAACTTTTGTCCACATCTCTGGCTAAGCCCCGAACCATGATGCATGGGTAGGGTGGTCTGCAATCAAACCAGCCAAGGATAAAAGGACTGAATGAAGACCGGAGTGGCTTCCAAGAGGCTGAGTTTGAAGTTTAAGTCCAATCAGCTAAATTAGCAGCTAGAACAAAATTGTCAGCATCCTTTAGAGGACTATTATAGAATCCAGAGTCTCAGCAACATAGCATTCACAGTATCCAGGATAGAATCCAAAGTTACTGGGATTTTCTGTCTGAACACAAAAGAACAAAAATTGTATGATTCCACTATATCAGATACCTAGAACTCAGATTCAAACAGACAGAAAATGGAATAGAGACTACTAGGGGTTGAGAGGAAAGGAGAATAAAATTATTATTTAATGGTTACAGAGTTTCTGTTGGGATGATGAACAGTTTCTGGAAATTGATAGTGGTGATGATTACACAACCTTGTGAAATACTTATGTCACTGAAGTGCCCACTTAAAAATGGTTAAAATGGTAAATTTCATGTTATGTATATTTTTTGCACAATAAAACAAAATAGAAAATAAACCCAATGTAACAGAAATGAAAAATGCTTTCATCAGGCTTATCGGTAGAGTACATATAACAAAGAAATGAATCAGTGAGCTTGAAGATATGTCCATAGAAATTTCCCAGATTGAAAAACAAAGATAAAAAAAAGAAGAAAAATGGGGGGAAAAAAGGGATCAAAATATTCAAGAGTCGTGGGATGATTACAGATGTATAACGTGCATGTAATGGGAATACCAGAAGAAGAAAGAGAAAAAAGAACAGAAGATTTATTTAAATTAATAATGGCTAGGAGTTTTCCAAGATTAGTGACTGACACCAAAACATAGATCCAGGTAGCTCAGAGAACATCAAGCAGGAGAATTAAAAAAAAACAAAACAAAAACAAAAACAAAACCTAACACCTCACCTAGGAATATCATTAAAATAAAATTAAAACTGCAAAAAATCCAACACAGAAAGAAAATTTTGGAACAAGCCAGAGAACAAAAACACCTTACTTACAGAGGAATAAGAGTAAGAGATGTATCATACTTATCTTGAGAAACCATGCAGCAAGAAGAATGTGGAGTGAATATTAAAAACGCTTAAAGAAGAAATAGGGGCACCTGGGCAGCTCAGTCGGTTAAGCGTCCGACTTTGGCTCAGGTCATGATCTCACGGTTTGTGGGTTTAAGCCCCGCGTCGGGCTTTGTGCTGACAGCTCAGAGCCTGGAGCCTGCTTCGGATTCTGTGTCTCCTTCTCTCTCTGCCCCTCCCCTGCTAATGCTCTGCCTCTCTCTCTCTCTCAAAAATAAATAAACATTAAAAAAAAAATGAAGAAATAAAGATTGTCTCAGACAAACAAAAATTGAGGGAATTTGTTGCCAGTAGACCTGCCTTGTATGAAATGTAAAAAAAGTAAAAATTCTTCAGAGGAATGAAAATGATATAGGTCAGAACTCAGATCTACATAAAAAAAGGAGCATTAGAAAAGGAATAAATGAAGGTAAAATAAAATCTTTTTTTTACTCTTGTTTTTTTAGATTTTATTTCTTTAGAGAGAGATAGAGTGCATGGGGCGGGGGGGCGGGCGGTGCAGAGAGAGAATCCCAGGCAGGTTTTGCACTATCAGCGTGGAGACTGATGCAGGGATCCAACTCACCCGACTGTGAGATCCTGACCTGAGCAGAAACCAGAAATCTGAAGTCTGACGCTTAACCGACTGAGCCACCCACATGCCCCAAATCTTTTTTTTTTTAATGTTTATTTATTTTTGCGACAGAGAGAGGCAGACTGTGAGTGGGGGAGGAGCAGAGAGAGAGGGGAGAGACAGAATCCGAAGCAGGCTCCCGGCTCTGAGCGGCCAGCACAGAGCCTGACACGGGGCTCAAACTCACGAACTGTGAGATCATGACCTGAGCTGAAGTTGGACGCTCAACCAACTAGGCCACTCAGGCGCCCCACCAATTTTTTTTTTTTTAATGCTTATTTGTTTTTGAGAGAGAGTGAGAGAGAACAAGGGACAGAGACAGAGGGAGACAGAGGATCGGAAGCAGGCTCCCATGCTGAAAGAAGTCCACTTTACATATGAAAACACAGAGAGATTAAAAGTTAAGGGATGGAGAAAGATATGCCATGCTAACACTGATCAAAAGAAAGTAGCTATATTAATTTCAGACGAAACACATTTCAGAGCCAGAAAAATTAGGAGGGATAGAGAGAAGCATTATATAATGACAAAGGGGCCAATTCTCAAAACATAACAATCCTTATGTGAATGTGCCTAACAACAGAGGGTCAAAATAAAAGAGACAAAAGCTGACAGAACTACAACGAGAATAAAAGAATCCACTATTACAGTCAGAGACTTCAACAGCCCTCTGTCGATAATTGCGGTCCAACAGTCAGAAAATCAGTAAAGATACAGTTGGACCAAACCACACCATCAATTAGCTGGATCTAAATGACTTTTATAGACTACTTCATCCACCCAAAGCAGCTAACACACTCTTCTCAAGCTCACATGGAACATTCACCAAGATAGATCACACTCTGGACCACACAACATACTTAACAAATTTAAAAGTATAGAAATCATATAAAGTATGCTCTCAGTCCACAATGGAAGTAAACTAGAAATCAAAACAGAAAGATATCAGGAAAACTCCTAAGTATTTGGATGTTAAACAATAGAACTCTAAATAACAAACAGGTCAAAGAACTCTCAAAATGAAAAAAAAAACACATTTTTAACTAAAAAATCCAACTTATCAGTTAGTGGGATGCAGTAAAAACAGGAAAATTTATAGGATTGGATGCATATATTAGAAGAAAGATCTGGGGCGCCTGGGTGGCGCAGTCGGTTAAGCGTCCGACTTCAGCCAGGTCACGATCTCGCAGTCCGTGAGTTCGAGCCCCACGTCGGGCTCTGGGCTGATGGCTCAGAGCCTGGAGCCTGTTTCCGGTTCTGTGTCTCCCTCTCTCTCTGCCCCTCCCCCGTTCATGCTCTGTCTCTCTCTGTCCCAAAAATAAATAAACGTTGAAAAAAAAATTTAAAAAAAAAAAAAAAAAGAAGAAAGATCTTAAAGCAATAATCTAAGCTCCCACCTTAGGAAACTAGAGAAGAAAGAGCAAAAATAACCTAAAGCAAGCAGAGAAGAAAAATAATAAAAATTAGAGCAGGAATCAATGAAATTACAAAGAGGAAAGCAAGTGAGAAAATCAATGAAACCAAAAGCGATTTCTTTGCAAAGATCAAAAAAATGGTGACAGACCTCTAGACAGGCTAACCATCTGAATTATAGAAAACTCAACTTGTTCCAAGTCACAACTAGGAAATGATCTATCTACTCAGGATGTGAGCCCTGGCATCTGGCTCCAGCTGTCACAGCAGTAACCACTACACCTCATTGCAATTCCCAGAGCGGTGTTGGGTCTTCCTTCCACAATGGCATCCTCCTCCCTTGGCATAACTTCCCTCTTACCTTCGCAGAAAATGGGGATTGGGGGGCGCCTGGGTGGCTCAGTCGGTTAAGCCTCCGACTTAGGCTCAGGTCAAGATCTTGCGGTTGGTGAGTTTAAGCACAGGGTCAGGCTCTGTGCTAACAGCTCAGAGCCTGGAGCCTGCTTCGGGTTCTGTGTCTCCGTCTCTTTCTTCCCCTCCCCTGTTCATGCTGTTTCTCTCTCTCTCTCAAAAATAAAGAAACTTAAAAAAAAGAAAGAGGGGATTGGTTTAGGTCCTCTTTCTTACTAAGTCTGGACACAATGTTAAAACCTTTTTAACACAGAACTGTATCAACCAAAAGAAGTTGGCATTCAAGTTGAAACCAGCGTGTCATTCCTGACCAGGTCTCCATTTGCCTAAGAACATACTTTCACTCTATAATCGCTCAAAAGCTATTCACTGCACTCTTACTATTTGTTGGGCGCTTTTTCCCCAAAGTTATTTTGATTAGGATCTAGAAAAGAGAGAGGCAGAGATGGAAAAGAAGGAAGGAGGGAAGGAAGGAAGGAAGGGGAAGAAGGGAGGGAGGAAGGAAGGAAGGAAGGAAGGAAGGAGCAAAGGGAGGGAGGGAAGAAGGAAGGAAGGAAGGAAGGAAGGAAGGAAGGAAAGAAGGAGAAGGAAGGGAGGGAGGAAGGAAGGAAGGGGCAAAGGGAAGGAGGGAAGGAGGAAGGAAGGAAGGAAGGAAGGAAGGAAGGAAAAGAAGGAAGGAGGGAGGAAGGAAGGAAGGAAGGAAGGGGCAAAGGGAAGAAAGGAAGAAAGGGAAGAAGGGAGGGAAGGAGGAAGGAAGCAAGGAAGCAAGGAGGGGAAGAAGGGAGGGAGGAAGGAAGGAAGGAAGGGGTGAAGGGAGGGAGGGAGGAAGGAAGGAAGGAAGGGGAAGAAGGAAGGGAGGAAGGAAGGAAGGAAGGAAGGAAGGAAGGAAGGGATGTGTTCAAGTCTCAGAGGCAAGTATTTTTCCATTTCCTTTCCAGGGGAACCACAGCCTCAGCCCTCTCATGTGACTGAAGATCTGCCTTCAGATCTCTCAAAGAAATGTGAGGAAAAGGAGATTGCTCTCAGAAGCCTTGCTCTGTCTAGACAAGGAGTATGATACAGTCACTCATTTTTACACTGATACTAAACTTCCTAAACACAGTCTCACATCTATATTCAGCAGCTAGTAAACCTCTCCAGCATTCATTGAACCTGCTCTAAGTTGCTGGAGAATAAAAATTAGTCATTGGAACAATTACAGATGTCTGAGACCACAAAGTAGTTATGGTTTGATTCATAAATTACATTCCACTTTGCCTTTAGTGAATAATAACTACATCACCAATAGTAATGAAACTGTGCCAGTTTTTCTTCCTCATCCCAAACATTACACACAGAAAAAGAGATAAGACTCTGTCTTAAGCACAAATAAAAGTGAAAAAAAGTGTACCTATAGGGATTTATAAAAAGTACGCTTATAAAAATACGTATTAGTTAAGCAAATGGAATGAAATATTTGGTTAGACACTAACCTAACATAACTAACCTAACATTTTCCTAGCATAGGATGTGCACATAATATAGTGACTCATAAAGAGAATATCGAAGGGAAAGTGTTAAGCCAGCTCTCTGCAAAGATTGAGGTTTGAGACAAGGTTGAGTGTGGCTCCTGGAGGGAACTGTTGAGACTGACAGTTTGAGAAGCTTAAGGAAACGATGTCCAGGAAAGCTTCCGGCAGCTTTTCCTGAAATGCACTATGTCACAGGATTCTGGCTACTCCCTTACAAAGATGGTGCACCACTTAGTTAGAAACTATTCTATCAATGGTTTCAAAATTCCTTGCCTTATCCTCTAATTAACACACAGAAAAATCATTGATGAAAGCTCAGTCTCCCTGATCAAACCTACAGCAGTCTTTCCATGAAGTGGAACACATTCAACCAAGAGAAATCAGAAAAGTGCTGCCCAGGGAAGCCTGGGTGGCTCCGTCAGCTAAACGTCTAACTCTTGATTTCGGCTCAGGTCATGATCTCATGGTTTGTGAGTTTGAGCCCTGTGACGGGCTCCACACTGATGCCCAGAGCCTAGTGGGGATTCTCCCCCTCCCTCTCTCTCTGCCCCTCCCCTGCTCACTCTTTCTCTCTCTCTCAAAATAAATATTCAAAAAATTTTAGAAAAGTGTTATCCAGGAAATCCCTGGAGATTTTGTCCCAGCCTTTGAACGCCCAATGTGAAGTATCATATCATGTCCTGAGGCCAGCTGATGTTTCCCAAAGATGAGATCTGGTATACATGTAGTTACATAGATATTGGTTGGCAATGGTTTTCAAGATGCTTCTTTCAAGAAGTCAAAAGAAGTCTGGTCATTTCATGATAGAGTAAATAGATGGTGACCAGAGAGAATCTCCAATGGTCTCATTTGCAACATCCTTGCAGACCTAACATTCTTCCTTAGATCGGAATGTGCCAAAAAATGACTTCAGCTCTCCAAGGAGCATCTTGCCTCCAGAAAGCTCACCATTCAGGCGAGAACTTCTCCAAGAATCAGTTATAAATTTTGCTGTGCTTAGTCAAGATACAAAAACTATGCATCCAAATGTCTATACCTTTAAGTATAAAACTATTACTCTTTGATGATATATAACACCATCACTTTTGAACAATTATTAAGTATACGGAATTCTAAAAATTCAATAAGTATTAATCACAATCCGTACAATACTCTTATGTGAGGTACTAATTATCCTTATTTTTTAGATCTGCAAACTGGGACCAAGGAAATTTAAATTATTTTCCCAAACTGGTCTACAATGGAATAAATGGCAAAGACTGAATTTGGACCCAAATTAGTCCTTTTTCAAAGCCTCTGCTTTCCTTTCTCTCTCTACCTCCTTCCTTCTCTCTCCCTCTCATTCCCCCCCCACCTCACTATCTTTCTCTCCCTCTGTCTCCCTCTTTCTCTCTCTCTCCCTTCCTTTCTCTCTCTTTTTGTCTTTCTGAATTAAAAAAAAAAAAAAAACTTCACCGAAGTGAACTTACATACAAAAAATGGCACCCATTTAATATATACAATTAGAGGGACTTGAACATAAGCACACACTTATGAAACCATCACCACAAAGTAATAAGCATATCCCACCTGCAAAAGTTTCTTCTTGTCCCCCCCTTTGTGTATGTGTGTGGTAAGAACATTTAATTTGAGACAGACTCTCAGCAAAACTTTCAGTGTGCCAAAACGCAGTGTTGTCAACTACAGGCACTGAACTCACAGCAGATCCCTAGAACTTATCTTTGCGCAACTGAAACTTTACACACATTGACCTCACACCTGGTAGGATGGCTAAGAAAACAAAACGAAACGAAACGAAAACAAAACAAAAGATCAAAAATGTTGGCGATGATTTGTAGAAATTGGGACCAAACGGGCCAATTATTCACGGGGCGTTAGAGTCACTCTGCTGTTCCCATCTCCCATGTTCTGCCCCCCACCTTTGCGTGACGGGCTCCTGATCCTTCAGAGTATCACCTCCTCATGGAGACATTCTTCACCCCCTGACTAAATGTGCCCTCCCCCATTCTAGCCACTCTCCACATCACCCTACCTTATGTTTTTTTGGTCACGATTTTTGCTATCTAAAACCAATTTAGCTTATTTTTGTTTACTTGTTTCTTTCCTGTCTCCTCCCACTAGAATGTTAGCTCCGTTAGAGCAAGACCCTTCTTTTGCCGGGAGCAGTGCCTGACACAGAGCAGGAGCTAATGGATATATCTATAGAATGTGGGATGAATTAATCCTGGAATCGTAAGGTGCCCTTCTGGGATCTAAAGTGTGACTTTTGATGTTCTCGAAGAAATATTGACTCTTGCAGCAGCCAATTCTAAGCAACTTTTGGGAGCAATCTCCCTCCAATCTTTAAAGTCACATTTGCTTTTTCTCTAGGTAGATCTGAAATACACTAGTATAAGATCTGGAAGGTTCATATCTTAAATGTACCATTGAAGCAGTTTGGGCACCCCATATGAAGATGAAGAACATTTCCATCATGCCAGGGAGTTCTTCTGTTCCCCTTCCAGTCACCCCTGCCCCAAACAAGTGTTGATCTGATTTTATCACCATCAGTTTGTTTTGCCTAGAATTTCATTTAAATGGAATCATCCTTGGGGTGCCTGCGTGGCTCAGTCAGTTGAATGTCCAATTCTTGATTTAGGCTCGGGTCATGATCTCACAGTCGTGAGACTGAGCCCTATGTCAGGCTCTGCACTGAGCATGGAACCTGCTTAGAATTCTCTCTCTCTCTCTCTCTCTCTCTCTCTCACTCTCTCCCTCTGCCTCTCTCCCCTGCTCATATGCTCACTCTCTCTCAAAAAAAAAAAAAAAAAAACAAAAAACAAAAAACAAACCCCAGGAATCACCCTTTTTTGCGTCCAACTCTTACTCAACATATTCTGGGGATTCCTCTATGTTGTTGCACGTACCAGTAATGCATCTCTGTCTGCTTCTGAGTGGTATTCCATGGGATGGATTTGTCACTATTTGCTTAGCCATTCTCCTATTGAAGGACATCTAGGCTCTTTCTAGGTTTGGCTATAACAAAGCTTCTAGAAACATTCTTTTTTTTTTTAACATTTATTTTTGAGAAAGAGAGACAGAGCGCAAGCAGAGGAGGAGCAGAGAGAGAGACACATAATCCGAAGCAGGTTCCAGGCTCTGAGATGTCAGCACAGATCCTGACACGGGGCTCAAACTCATGAACCGTGAGATTAATACCTGCGCCAAAGTTGGACGCTCAACCGACTGAGCCACCCAGGTGCCCCGCTTCTAGAAACATTCTTATACAGGGATTTTAGTGGACATATGTGTTTATTCTTGGATATATACTTAGGAGTGGAATGTGGGAGTCACAGGATAGAAGTGTGTGTAAATTTTTAAGAAACTGCCAGGGGCACCTGGGTGGCTCAGTCGGTTAAGTGTCCGACTTTGGCCAGGTCATGATCTCACAGTTCATGAGTTCGAGCCCCATGTCGGGCTCTGTGCTGACAGCTCAGAGCCTGGAGCCTGCTTTGGGTTCTGTGTCTCCCTCTCTCTCTGCCCCTCCCCCACTTGTGTTCTGTCTCAAAAAAAAAAAAAAAAAAAGGAAGAAAAAAGAAAAAAATCCCGTCAAATGGCTTTTCCAGAGTGATTATGCCCCTTAAAATCCACTTTTAATCTCCTCAAACTGCACTGTGAAACTATTAGGCTGTCACATACCTAGAGGTCATCCATAGGTATACACATCAATAAATAGTTACAGTGTGAAGTGCAATAAGCCAGAGAGCTCAGAAGCAAGTGCCAATCTCCCAGTCCTCCCTATCCAAGCCCTACTCCTTTGTCCTTCTGGCATTTGGAGAAAGAGGACCTGACTGTCCACATTGCCAGGGCAGAGGGAAGTCACTGTGCCCTTCCCTTAGCAACTATTGCTTTAATCTTTTCCACCATGTGCTTTCTTGACGAGTACAAACTAGAAGCCAATATTCCAAGCAAGATGGCCTGGATTCTGTTTAGTATTGAGTTTCTTGGCCCCTGCTCTTAAGCAGATAAAGAATGGCACATGTCTGGGGCTATTTCAGGCTCTCAGAGAGATGCAGGAGGCTGTCCCTCAGAGAAAATGAAGCAACCCATCGTTTATCATGTATATATCTGAGCTTTCAGAGGGAAAGTCTAATCTGAGGATGGATTTTCTCACCACTATAGCCACTTTTTTTAGACATACAGCTGATGGCAATGGCATTTGGGGGATTTATTTCCCATCAAGATGAATAGTTTTACTTGGTCAAGACCCGGAGAAGTAAGGCTAATGCTCATAGACCTCTCCAGTCAACAATGTTTAGTCAAGTAATAGTCTAACATTGTTTAAAATCGACCTCCTAAGGCCTTTGGATGGCTTCGAGCATTCTTGGGAGAATTCATCTTTCTGCTAAGTGATGGAAGGGTCCAAGAACTTTGGTCTTCAATGACTAAGGCACAAGTCAACCCAGAGTGGACAGCCAAGGGAGTACCAGCATTACGAGCATCTCAGTTTCCCTCAGATCCACAGAGTCCAATTCCATTCTGGCCCTTTTGTGCCTCTCTCAACCCCCAGCAGCCCTAAAGCACCCCTGAAGTCATTCTGGAGAAATGGCTCAGTTTCCCAAAGAGCCAGAGAAATCCTCAGGAACATAGAAGGTAGTGACCACCTAAAACCTGATGCAGAAATCACCCACCAGGATGATCAAAAGTCAGTCCAGTTTTCTTATAGTATTCTCCAGTTTGGACTGAAGCTTCTCAGCCTTCTCAGAGCTGAAGAAGACTCCAAGACTTTCTGAGCCTGGATCCACATTTCTGGAACTAGTAATATATGTCCAAAACAATCCAAAAAAGTGGTCATGTTTGTTGAGAATGAGGTTTTCCTGCACCGTTGTGTTTAAATCTCCTGTCAGTGAAGAATTTGTAGTGGAAGCCATCTCGAATCCTCGGGCTGACTAGGTCTCTGACACAAGATGCCTAAGGCATTGATTCCTACCACTCGGGCCAAGAGTCACCTTGGTCTTTGATATCAGACATAAGGAAATGATTGCCTATCCCATTGTTCAGACCAAGGCCAAGAGTTCAATTAGGCTATTAAACTGTCTTTACTCCCACCCTGGACTTTTTGTAACAAGGTTCAGCCTAAAAACAGGATGGACTGCTTTCTAAAGTTACCTTTAGAAAGACTCTGAAAACAGGATAAATGTTATATTTTCTTGATAAGTCATTTACTCCATCCTCTGTGCTCCTAAATTTAATGGGCCAGGAAAAAAACCCAGGTGCTGTTCTGGTTTGATATAAGTAGTTATCACATGCTATTTAGAGAGCATGTGGATGGATTCCTTGGCTCTTATTGAATCCTGGAATTCTGTTTCCAACAGGCTTTCAGCAGCCGTGGCTCTGAGTCATCTGCCTGGTGACCAGAAGTTGGGATCCAACATCATGTGCTGCCCAGATAATGAGGTCAAATGTGCCAGACCCCTTGGGAGCCTGATAACTGGCTTATTAACATCCTTAAATGATAGCACTTTTGATTAAACTTCACATCTCTGCCTGTTCCCTTTCTCATCCTTTCTAAAATTAGAGCTGGTATTTTGATAGCCATGCCCTTGCTTGAACTTTAGGATGGTTCAAGGATAGTGGAAAATCATGACGTCCCTAGACTATTACTTCCAAGGACAGGGGTTTTCTGGGTCACAAAGCCTTAGGCTTTAATTCAAACCTTGCTGGTCTTCTTTTCTCTTTGGAGTATACTTATATATTTTTCTAAAAAGCCAACAAGGTATAAAAGAAAACATAAGATTTATATTTAGGAATCTTGTGCTCTAATAGGAAGCTTCTGCTCCTAAACTAGATATATAAACAAACAGAAGTCAGTTATATCACTGTGCTTCAGTTTTTCATCTATAAAAAGGAAAGAACGCTACTTCCTAGAACTAGCAAAAGGATCAAATAGGATAACAGATAAAAAGTCTTTGGAAATAACAAAAGCAGTATATGAGTATTGTAATTATTATTCATATTCCTAGGTTTTCTATTTTTTGTGTAACACCGCTTTGTTTGACAACTGTAATTCCCAAAGTCAATTTGTCCCATTTTAATTTCAGTGTTCAACATAAAATATTACAGAAGAATTTAGGAATATCTTCTAATGTAACCACGGACCTAGGAAATGAAGATGTTCCAGGATGACAGCTCTAAATCTCCATGAAAGTGAGGAGAAGGCCAAAGGCTGGGCTGAAGACAGAGGACGAGTGGACGGTGGATGTCAGTGACCTAGAAAGTGTCTCCAATCACATGGGAGAAAGGGAAAGAGAATGGTCTTCTTGTCACGGAAGAGAGTGTTTGAGGCATCCTGGGGAACTAGGTTAAGGTTAACGTGCAAAGCAAAAACCAGACGTGGGGAGGCCCTTCAAAAGAATACTACAACAGTTCAGGAGGAAGGCAGCTGGTATTTTGACATGGATTGAGCACAGGTTGAGGAAGAAGATAGGAAGGTAGGATAGAAAGTAAAGAATGAACTGAACAAAGACTCTTCAGACTGAAAAAGAAAATGAGGAAGCAGAGGCTCTGGGCTCAGGACTTCAATGTGAGGATCAGGATGAGGCTGCATAGCAGGTGTGGTGGGCATGAGGGAGTGAGGGCTGGGCGGAAAGTAAGATGTGGGAACTTGAGCTATTAGAGGAGAGGAATTGTGATTGATGGGAGTGTGCGCATGGGCTTGGAGGTCAGAAATGAGGGAGTGGAGATGATATTCTTTGAAGTGGAAGAAGTCAAGGGCCTATAAGACCAGGGTCTCCGCTGAGACTCCACATCGTGGCTGGAGTCTCCCAGGATGAAGGTGGGACTTTCGGTTATGAACACGGGAACCAAAGTTTTCCATACATTTGGAGGAGTGACTGAGAGTTTAGAAGATGAGAGTGACAAAGAAGAGAAGGCAATGGGACAGCCCAATGACAGGGGCCCATATAGAAAAGAATAAGAATGTTATTTGGGGGCACCCGGGTGGCTCAGTCAGTTGAGCATCTGCCTCTTGATTTCAGCTGAGGTCATGATCTCGGGGTTCATGAGTTTGAATCCTGCATTAGGCTCTGTGCGGATAGCGTGGACCCTGCTTGGGATTCTGTCTCCCTCTCTCTCTGCCCCTACCCTGCTTGCTCTCTATCTCTCTGTCAAAAAAAAAAAAAATGTTATTTGGAATGTCAACTCTCCTCTCACTTGTGATCTCTTCTTCCTCATCCCATCTTCAGACTCAAGCCCAAAGACGGTGAAGATGAACAAGGATAGCAGCCTCCCCACGACCCTGAAAGGACTCTAGATTAATGACACTTCCTGTCTTCACATAGTCAGGTATGGGGATGGAAAGAGAAAGTAGGAGGAGCTGCTCTGTGAAGAAGTGGAGGGTGCAGAGGACTCTGACTGCAATTTGTATGGGTGCAAGAAGAGCCACGGACAGACCGGGTAGGAGGGCAGCCATGCAAGGATGAAATCAGAGGCAGAACACAAAGACTAGGTGACAGAGGGGCTTGCATTTGGGGTTGTATCAGTGACAAGAATGAGAAGATGGGGAGTAAACTGACCCCAAGTTTCTAAATGGAACTTTAGGCAGGGTCAGAAACAGGGTCCTTTGTATGTTCTTCAGGGGACAATGAGTTCGGAGGCACCATCGCCTCTTTTGCCCACTTGAGTAGGACATAGCTTCTGAACACCCACAAGGTGGGGACCTTCAGCCAGCAAGTGCACCTGCCAGCATAATATCTGAAGTGTAGTGGCCTGAGGTCAGCTCCCAATTACCAAAGGCCTGACTGAGCATGATCCTGACGATGCTGTGACATCTAGGTCGTAGATGACAGAATGGCATAGATTGATGCTCTTGTTGCCCTTTTTCTCATCCCTGCTTTCTTCCCCACTTCTTTCCACATCTGCAACATTACTGGTGACCACTTAAATGCCAACAATAGGAGAACAGTTAAATAAATTACAGTGTATTTGTGCTTTGGAATACCAAGAGGCAATAAGACGGGGCCAACTTGTAAATGTGCATCTAGAAATATCTCTAAGGTAATTATTGGGTTAGAAAAAGGCGGAATTGGCAAGATAAAGACTAGAGTAAGATCAAATTTTTGGAAGGAAAGCAGAAGAAAGGAGGAAAGGAAGGAAGTGAAATTTATACTTATGTTTAGTGTATGAGTACGTGTATTTAGTTTAGTGTTGGTGAATAGATACTGAACTGATGGCTTTAGTTACCCCAGGTGGGAGCCTAGGGGGAATGAGAAGGAGGAGAGGGAGAGAGTTTATTACTTACACTATACATTTCTGTAATTCTTTATATTTTTAACAACTGTTATCATGTATTACATTAGGAATTAAAGATAATCCTATAAGTGATTCTATCTAGGTCTGGTCTTTACAGACTCTAGTACACACTCAAGTTTTACTCACTTTGGATTTGGGCATAACATAACCAAGTAGCCAGTGTTTACTCCGTGAAAGCACATTGTTTGGGGAAACATGGGAGCAGGGATGATGGAAGCAATTTGCAAAATCATTCAGCAGAAACTGGAGAACGTTGTCAATGAGTTGGAAAATTGTTCCGAACAATTCGTGATGAAGGCTGGCGGCAGGCCGAGGCTAAGAAAGTTGAACCACCTTGCTTTTTGTATGCCATTTACTGTCTGCTCTTTATAAGTGAGAGGTGAAATGATTAAAGTCTAAAATTTTATAAGCATTCTTAAATAATGAATTGAAACGTCACACACAAATAATTGCAGAGTATGAGGAATTGTATCTGAAACCTACACTACAAACATTTTGAAAAGTGAATTCAATTTAATTTTAAAATCCTGAAAGGTGAAGTTTTTTAAAAACGATTTTCATAGTTGATTTGTTTTCATAATTTTCTACCCAAAGGCTGGGTGAGCACCCTTTCCACCCCATCACTTAAAAACCTGTGAGAGTTCACACCGATGACTTCATCTTATATTAGCTTCCTGTCTAAATATACCTCCGAACAAATTATTGCAGACAACCTCAGCGTGAAAACAGCTTTGTGAACAAACGCAATCTCTCAAACAACTGTGAACGAGCTGCACTCGAAAATTCAGTTCTTGTCGTTACTTTCCAAAGTCAAGGACACTTCACTAAGCCCCCTGGCCCTGATCACAAGAGAGAAAAAGGGCACAGATTGGCAGTAGAGAAGGTTTTGTCCTCAGGGCCCCGCTCATGCACACTCTCCTCTGCCCCATTTGGCTGGGAAGTTCGTTCTGTGTCTGCAGGGGTGCCCTATCCGCCGGGCCTGAAATCTCCCAGCACCTCTGTAGGGTTCTTCTGTGAAATGAGTACATTTTAAAAACCAGATCATATGAAGGGCTATTCAGGAAGGACAAGTCCATGCATGTTTTGAGAAAGGGAAAGAGTGTGCCTTCATGAAAAGGTCATAGACATTTCAAATTGCAGGGGATTATGAAAATCTTTGAATTCAATTTCCTTCTTTCAAAGCTGAAGAAACCAGCTCCCTGGGACCTGCTGTGTGACTGGCCAGAACCGAATGTTATTTTGTAGTCAATTTATTGCTAGACAGAAAAAAAATACCTTCAGTACTCAGCTATTTCTGGAACATTTTGGTGATACTGAAAATATGATTAGGGGCGCCTGGGTGGCGCAGTCGGTTACGCGTCCGACTTCAGCCAGGTCACGATCTCGCGGTCCGTGAGTTCGAGCCCCGCGTCGGGCTCTGGGCTGATGGCTCAGAGCCTGGAGCCTGTTTCCGATTCTGTGTCTCCCTCTCTCTCTGCCCCTCCCCCGTTGATGCTCTGTCTCTCTCTGTCCCAAAAATAAATAAAAAACGTTGAAAAAAAATTTAAAAAAAAAGAAAATATGATTATATGAAAAATATAGTAAATTCATAGTATATGCCTTATTAGGTAACAATAGTATTATAAGTGGCCATTTCTTGACATCTTTTTTTTTTTTATTTTGATTTTATTTATTTATTTGGGTGAGAGAGAAGGAGAGAGAGCATCCCAAGCAGACTCCACATTCAGTGCAGAGCCCCACTTGGGGCTCCATTCCACAAACCGTGAGATCACGACCTGAGCCGAAATCAAGACTCAGACACTTAACCGACTGAGCCATCCAGGTGCCCCATCCTCTGGTTTTTAACACTAAGATATAAACATTAATTTATTCATTCAGCAAGTATTTATTATCTGTTATTTGCCAGGCACTATTCAGATGCCGGGGGAAAACTGGGAACAAATGGCTATTGGAGAGTTTTGCACAGAGAAGTGATTTGATCTGACTTACAGTTTTAAAGGACCAGTAAAGGGGCGCCTGGGTGGCACAGTCGGTTAAGCGTCCGACTTCAGCCAGGTCACGATCTCGCGGTCCGTGAGTTCGAGCCCCGAGTCAGGCTCTGGGCTGATTATTCAGAGCCTGGAGCCTGTTTCCGATTCTGTGTCTCCCTCTCTCTCTGCCCCTCCCCCGTTCATGCTCTGTCTCTCTCCCAAAAATAAATAAACGTTGCAAAAAAAATAAAAAAAAATAATAAAGGACCAGTCAAGTTGCAGTGTTGAAAACAGACCATGAGGCAGAGGTGAGAGGCTGACAAGGGTAGAAGCAGGAACACAGTTAGGAGGCTTTGCAACAGAGATAAGCAAGCGCCGTGGATTGCACCAAGGTGCCAGTGGAATGAATGACATTTTGAAGGAAGAGCCAACAGGATTTGCTAATGCACTGTGTGTGAATGTAGGAGAAAGGATGACTCAGGTAACTCCCCCCAGAATATTCGGCTTCTTAAAATATAGAGCTGAAAGAATTCAATTGCCATTAGGAAATTGAAATAGGAAAAACCAGAAAGGATTGAGGGATACATTTTAGAGATGTATACATTTAGAGAGGGATACATTTTAGGGATGCCCCTGTTTGGGGCATATTGTTTGAAAACTCTAGAAGACCTTCAAGAGTGATATTAGCACAGTCAGACCTAGGAATATGGAGTTTAGAGAAAATTCTGGGTTGGATGTTTTCTAACTTCAATTTTGAAGTGAAGATCTTAATTATAGCTAGTAATCACCCATAAAGGGTATAATAAAGCAGTTCTTTATTATAGAGTGCTAGGAACCATTATATTTTATCGATTCAACGAGTACTTATTTATTAGGTACCAGGCACTATTACAGGTTCTGGGGGACATAAAGATGATTATGGCCCTTGTAGTAGGTTTCTAGATCTGGAGAAGGAGACAGAAAATAAGCAACAACAAAAATCTCCAATACTGCAATACTCCAGTGCTGCAAGAATTTGTTCAAGGTGCTAACATCATCACAGAAGCAGAAATAAGGAACTCTGCCCAGGAAGTCCAGAGATAGTGTTTTAGCAGAGCCTGAAGGGTCGAGTAAGAGGTTTACATACAGACAAAGGTGGGTTGGGCATCCCAGGCAAAGAAAACAGGCACATGTGTCTGGGGGCAGGGACGCACATCCTGGGACCCACAGAACGCCCTGTGGCTGAAGCCCAGGCTGTGGAGGGGAAAGTGGCTGTTAATAGCTGGGATGAAGAGAAGATCGTAGGTGTGGAGTGCGGAAGGTGCAATGAGCTGGGCTGCCCAGTTACTTCATAAAGGAAGAGGGGACGAACATGGGTGGGATGAGTAAAAACACACACGTGTGTGCCGAGCGGGGGCTGCCGTGCTCTGCTGAACTGTGGTTAATCTCCTGGCAGCAGAGGAGACGGCCCTGCTGTCAGGGAGGGAGGGACAAGTGCCAGGAGCTGGCACAGGCTTGAAAGGGGGCCCTTGGTGGGTTCTTTCCAGTTCCCGAGCCCCGCGACAGGTGCTGCAGGGGCTGGTCAGCGGAAGACCAGGCCCGCCCTGGGAAAGGACTCTGCCTCTGCCTGAGAGGCTGGCTAGCTTTAATTCAAAAAGGGGCACAGTGAGCTTTTCCTGAGCTTCTCCTTCCCAGGAGACTTCAACAGGGAATGATCCTTCAACTTCAAGAAATTCATCTCATTTGGTAGAAATGCACGGATAGATCACAAGCCTGTGCAAAGAGCTCGGGTACGGACATCTCTCAGATCCCATCCCACGAAAGGCTAACTACTCCTCTGTCATTTAAGACCAGCCTGGAAATGGGAGATTACTGTCCAGTCTCAGCCTTTGAGAGTCAAAAAAGGAAAGCTCGTACTTAAGATATTTCAGAAACATGGAGCATCTGCAAATGTTTTATCAAATTTGAACAGGGTCAAGATTTAAACAAACGCAATGTAAAGGATCATCTGTTAAAACTATGTTCTTTGTGATGTGTGTGTGTGTGTGTGTGTGTGTGTGTGGGTGTGGGTGTGGGTGTGGGTGTGGGTGTAGGTGTGGAACTGAGGGGATAAAGGAAAAATCTAGGGTTATAAAAGAGAATATTCTCCCCTAGCCACGTTCCTCAGGGACCATTTTTCATGGACAGATTGAGGCATTTGTCCCTAAGACATAAGTGTGTGGTGTGGCTTACATTATATACAAGACATGTAGGTACATTGTGCTCAAATGAGCATGGCAGGCCCTAAAAGGCGTACAGAGGATGTTGATAATGTGGTGATTTTCCAGGGAAAGAAGACTTTTCCAGGGTGGCTTTCTGCTACTGGCTTTTAGGGTAGGGAGGGTGATCAATATAGCTTGTCATCAGTCTGTCCTGTTGATTCCTTCCCACTTCCTGTCCTTCAGAAAACAGTTAAGGAACATTACCCTCTTGTACAGGTTTCCAGAAATAACCAGCTAGAACTCTAAGTCATTTCATTATTCTGGGGGGAGGGTGTAAAGAAACGAGAGTACATGTACAAAGTCTCCATGTATATTGAGGTGTATGTATGCATATATGTAACATACATGAATGCACATGCACATATATATTCTGGGGATGAGCATCTATTTTTAAAAACATCCTACATATGATGTTTCCTGTGCCTTATGAACCAATCAAATGTCCTGACTCCACAATTATGGGAAGTCCAGTGGCCTTGCCAAGAGTGATCTGAATTTCTGAGGGTATTAGGTTAATATGGTTACCTCCTTTTCTGATCTCTTGCTTTGGCTAGACTGTTTTGTTTGTGGAGTCGCTGCCCTGAATGTGGGGAACCTGCTCCACACCGTGTGAAACTAGCCACTGATTTCTTCTAGTTTCAGAGAGTTGCCACCCAAACCACTCACCCAGCATCTTTGAATGTGAAGGCAACTTTACTAAAAGTTTGGAGGAAATGATGGCAAGTTTATATCAGACCAACTCATACAAACTTTAAAGCTAAATGAGCTTTCTCTGTCTCCTTAAAAGTCCCTGGGCCTCTCCATTTCCTTACTCATCCTTCTTACCTCTTTTCTTTTTCGTTTGCATCCTCTTCCCAAGAGCTTAAAAAACTTAAAATTAAGAAAAATTAATGTGATGGAGAATTTTGAGAATTCTACATCATGTTATGCAGAATAATTCACTATCTCCATCCTCTCCCTTGAAACACAGCTTCAAACTACATTGTTTACCCGAGACTCTGAGGAGGCTCTGATGCCTAGGTATGGCCCGGCCCTCCTTTGGCTGTGACCCCAAGCCACAGGCAATGACTAAGGGACGAGCAGTAGCTACCTCTGCCTCCTAAGATTACAGTTGATTGCAGTGTTCTTCTTTGTGCTTTTTCAGAGTTTTCAAATTTTATATCATACTTTTTATTCAGGTAAAAGTAATCAAATGCTTTAAAAATATTTTGGGAATTGGGGGGCCTGGGTGGCTCAGTCGGTTAAGCATCTGACTTTGGCTCAGGTCATGATCTCACGGTTTGTGAGTTCGAGCCCCACGTCAGGCTCTGTGCTGACAGCTCGGAGCCTGGAGCCTGTTTCGGATTCTCTGCCTCCCTTTCCCTCTGCCCCTCCCCCACTCATTCTCTGTCTCTCTCTCTCTCTCTCTTTCTCTCTCTCTCTCTCTCTCAAAAATAAAAAAAATAAAAATAAATAAATAAATAAATAATTAAAATGTTTTGGGAAAATAAATCCAGGCTTTTGTGGAAAATAGTTTCCTGAAAGATATTTGTAAAGGGAATTTGACAGAAGCAGAAACTGATGCTAAGTGTGTGGGCTTGGAAACTGTTTCTATAAAGGGCCACAGGGTAAAGTATTTTAAGCTTTGTGGGCCATGTAGTCTCTGTCATAACTACTGGACTCTTCCACTGTTACCAGAAAGCAGCCACAGACAATGCACACCAAAAAATGAACATAGCTGTGTCCTAATAAAACTTTCCTTACAAAAGCAGGTGGCAAACCCTTTTGGCCCATGGGCTACGGACAGCAAGCCCCCACGAAGAGGATGTATCTCTCAGTGATCAAGTTGTATATGTGCTTGGTGGGAGCATGAGTGAACACTCTTAAAAAAGAGGAAAGCTGAGATGATGCGTTTCTTTTGTTTCTTTTTAAACACGTGTTTCTTTCTAAAATATCTTTCAGAAAGTATGGAAAGAAAAAAGTTTGGCTCTTTCAAAAAGCCACAGGAACTTAAAAAGTATCGGAATACTCAAGTGCTAGAGTCAATGAAAAAGAAAGTTGGAGTCGAGAAAAGATAAATCTGGTAGAGAAAAAACCTCTCTGGTCAGCGAGGAGGTAGCATGGGGCAAAGACTGCTGGCCATGGTCTCAGGAGCCCAAGGCACATGTCCAGCCTCTGCACAAACTATTTGATGACCAAATCAGTTAACCTCTCAGGAGCTTATGTCCCTTCTCGTAAATGATGGTGTTCTACCTGATGAGTCATGAGTCTAGGACTCCATGAGAGATTATCTCAGAATCTTATGGGGAGCTAGGGATGGACACTGCGACATATGTTTCTTTTTTGTCCCTTAATATTTCATAAACGTATTGAGTGCTTCTGTGGGTCAGGTAGTTGCCCCTACATCATCTTATTTCACATCCCAATAACCACCACAGCTTTCTCCCTGGACATGTGCAGTTGAGCCTAAAGGCTGGGTGTCATTTTTAAGATCTTTTAATATAGATTGCAGCCTCTCGGAAGTTAAATGACTTACTTGGTTATTCAAACAATAACAGAATAGGTAGAACTGACAGTCAAACTCAAGGCCCACCATTTCAGGCTATAGCACCCACCCCGTTTAATCACAGCTACATACCTTCCTTTTTCAGGAAAGGAAAAATTGGACAAAAGGCAGGTGGGAACTTTCTTTTGAGACCACAGAGAGATGTCAGTAGGAAGTTTTCAAAGCACGTGCCATAGGTACTATTGGGGGAAGTTTTTGATGGCAAGAGTGGGTTTAAATGTGAATTAAAGGAGCTTTTCTACATAGGCCTAAAAAATAGAAACTAAGGGGCGCCTGGATGGCTCAGTCGGTTAAGCATCTGACTCTTGATTTCAGCTCAGGTCACGGTCTTGCGGTTTGTGAGTTCGAGTCCCACATGGGGCTCTGTGCTGATGGTGGGGAGCCTGCTTGGGATTCTCTGTCTCCCTCTCTCTCTGCCCCTCCCCCATTTTCTCTGTCTCAAAAATAAATGAAACACTTAAAGAAAATAGAAACTAAGAATGGGAGAGGACTGGTTGTTGAAGAGAATGTGAAGGAGGATGCAGAAGTCAATGCCAATCCATTGCCTGAGTGACTATAAAGGGAGCGAAGGAGAGAGACCTGCATCCTGAGAGGTTTGTTTCCCACACCTGGGAAGGCTTTCCTGCACCTGTGGTGGTGCCTTACAAGGAACGGGCCAGTACACTTGGGACAAGCTGTGGTTTTCTGAAAGAGGATCCAATTCTGCATTCTTCTACTGCCTCCTGACCTCTTGTTAGTGCCCTAATGAAGACCAATAGGTCATTTCAGATCTCACAGCGGCAGGGCAGGGGAAAGAGGGGGTGGGATTCCCTGCTCATGGAAGGAAGTCGATACCATCTTTTAAGATGATTTCAGATACAGCAGAGGCCAGTGATAACCTTTTGCTTTTGATTACTGACCTTTTGAGTGAAAGAACTGGTTGGTTGTAGCTTAGCCCGGTTTTTTGTTGAGAAACTTATTCTAGCTTTTCTCTCACGTGTGTGTGTGTGTGTGTGTGCATGCGCACACATGCTTTCTAGTCACAAAATGCCCTTTCACTGTCACTGGTGAATGCAAGAGAGACCATTAGAGGAAACTGCATTCTCGCTTTGAGGGAGACAGGTCTGGTGGACAGAGAGACCTTAGGTCTTTTCTGCTGATGATTTTTTGGAGCATCTGGACAAGGATCTACATAGTCAGAAGAAAAGTGAATCAAGGCAAGATGAACAAAACAAGCACACGGGGATGGAAGATGGGTGAAATCAAGCAAGAGGACAGTTACCCCAGCCAACAGAGCCGTAAGCCTTGTCCCATAGTTTCAACTTCAGACATTCTGCTGATGGTCGTGGGTGAGGTCAGCAGGTCTGTCAGTCCAGGCTCTCTCTGCTGTCTTATCTGTTCCCTCACCAACTTTTCCCATGAGGAAGAGACGGCTTGCATTGACAGTTCAGGCATTTTTACTGGCTGAAATCACCACTGTATCAACATAAAAAGTTATGTCTGCTTTTTGAAGCCATTTTAGTGGATCTTGCCTGCCTGTCAATTTAGGATGAGCATTCATGCCTGAGGACAAGTCTCTATTTTAATATTGTGTGTTTTAAGAACTCAACTCATCATTATGCTTCATCAAGCCTTTTGTGATAGAAATCAGGCAAGCAAGGACATCTCTGAGCTGACTGGGCCACTCAGGGGACACATTTGTATCAGTCACATTAAAGGTGTTTAACCAGGGGCACCTGGGTGGCTCAGTGGGTTAAGCATCTGACTCTTGATTTCGGCTCAGGTCATGATGTCATGGTTTGTGGGTTTGAGCCCTACATTGAGCTCGCTGACAGTGTGGAGCCTACTTGGGATTCTCTCTCTCTCTGCCCTTCCCTAACTGATGTGCTCTCTCTCCCTCAAAATAAATAAACTTTTTTTAAAAAGGTGTTTATCCAAAGTGTTTAAAATTGGGAGAGAATGAACAGGTAGCCAAAAAAGTTTAGGTGGGTATATCCTAACTGTGGAGAAGTGGATAAGTCCTGGCTAGAAGTTGTCTTTGGCAAACTGAAAGGGGAAAAGTGATCTCACCTATAGAAAGGGTCCTGCTGAGTGTCGACTCCCTTAGTGGGGCCGAGGAAGGCACAGGACAAGGAAAGGCATTTAATGCTTTCTTGGAAGCTTTCCAACCATTTGCTGTCTTTTCAATCCCCCATCACCTTCTCTTCTCACAGATCTTCCTAAAGCTTCCATTTTCTACATTAACACCCAGGGCCATGTGCTCACCTTCCCTTACTTGCTTTCTTTTTCTTTAAGGTGTATCTGTAATATGAAGTCAGCTTAGACCCTGTGACCCCCAAATTCCTCCATTTCATCAGTTCTCCCTGAGTCTGTTGGACATCAAGGTTAAATTGGAGAGAGGACTAAACCAAAATTCTCTGAGGAGAATTTCTTCCATGGTTCCTAAATGCCATACAATATAGCACATTTTAGGAGAAAGGTAGCTTCTAGTTTTAGTGATTGTTTTGTGTTTACAAAACACAACTGCTTATATGCAAGTTCTGAAGAAAAGATGATGTGGTTGCCCTTAAGCTATGGTCAAATATTTATAGGCTTATTCTGAAGTGTACTGAAATTCTGGTTACTCCAAAGGAAAAAAAAATTAGAAGAAATAAGAATAAATATTTTGACTCAACATTTAAAAAAAAGCCTTTACTACCTTGAAAAGTACTAAACCTCCCAGCACTGGAAATGTTTAAGCAAACTGGCAAATGGGTTGTATAAATTAGGGAAAGCTAAGCAGAAGCAACACATACACCCAAAAGATTCGGTGACTTGAAAAACAAGATTTTTTTGTTTGTTTGTTTCTGTTCTGTTTTTGTCTCTTCATGTAACAGTCCAAGGCAGGGATTGAGGGACGCAGGCTGATGACTATTTTAGCATTCCAGGGTTGTTCTGGATGTCACCATCTCAGGGTCCTGGAAAGGGGAAAGGGCATGAAGAACCACACAGGGGAAGTGGCCCATACCCTACCATCTTGGTAGCATTGGCCATAACCAACTGTAAGGAAGGCTGGGACATACCTCCTACCTATACCTGGCTAGTCACAGCCTCACTCAGCACTTCAAACAGTGAGTGGATAAGAGGAGGAATGGATTTGGGTGGGCAGCTGGAAATTTCTGCTGTAGCAAACAGAAGCGCGGCACTTGGTGTCAGGCCAACAAAGTTTGAGTTGTGGTGCATCATTTTAATAGCAGGGGTACCTTGAGGTGAATCATTTAACCTCTCTAAAGTTGTGTTTCTTCATCTGGAAAATGGAAGAAGGAACCTTAGCAACATCTATCTTACCTATGTGAAGACAAAAAGGAAAAATCAATACGTCTGAGAGCACTGGGGTTATTAGGCCAGCTCTGTGATGGTGGCTGTTGTTGTTTTAGTCGGAATCGTGAGTGTAGGTATACACAAATGGTAAGCATCAACAACACCCTCTATGTCTGTGAACAATAACAAATCCAGTAGATTTAAAATGCAGCATGAGGATTTTCGACTGGAAAACAGAACGACTTGCACATGGATGTCAGAAATTAGAGGTGAAAGGAGGATAGGCATGAGCTATTGAAGAGGACCATAGAGTTTCTTTGTCTAGATAACCTTAAAAGAAGATGAGACTCTCGGGGTGCATGGGTGGCTCAGTCAGTTAAGCGTCTGACTCTGGCTCAGGTTTTGACCTCACAGTTCATGAGTTCGAGCCCTACCTTGGGCTCTCTGCTCTGCTCTCAGGAAGGGTCTGCTTTGAATCCTCTCTGTCTCTCCCTTTCTCGTTCTCTCTCACACACACAAAAATAAACAAAAACTCTAAGAGAGAGAGAGAAGATGTAACTCTTGTTTCCTTGGGGGTGGATTTGAAAAAAACTTCAGGACTAAAAAGAGGACTCTACCAGATGATCATTTCTCCAAGCCTTTTCTAGACCTATTTTTCTTTTTCTGGCATTAGCCTATTCAAGCATGACCAAATATAAGGCACAGCTGAACATTTTTAACAGAAACACATAAAGTTGTCTATCTTTCCTGATTTCACTATAGTATGGAAGAAGGGAAAGAGGTATTACAGGCTGGAAAGCTGGAGATATTTGTACACCATTCATCAGTAGTGCTAAGGAAAGTGCTTGGAGAGAACTGAAGGTTTATGTGTTCTCCCTGGGCCTTGCTGTTTTTAGCATGGCTTTACAAAAAAAAAAAAACATAGAACTCAGTAAATAATTGATTGCTTTCCAAGCAGAGATGGAACGACACAGAAAAAGTATGGAAATGTATAGTCTCATATTCGTTCATTTGTTCATTCATGACACAATTATGTCCCTGGTACGTGGAATATATCAATGAACTAAACACACAAAGAGCTTATATTCTAGTTGGTGAGATATACAATGAGAAAAAGTTATAATAAATAAATTGTATATGCTAGAAAACCACAAGTGCTTTGGAAAAGAAAATGGCGGAGGATAGTAAGATTTGGGGGTGGTGATGGAGAGATTGTGATTTTGAATAGGATGGTCCAGGTAGCCCTCACTGAAAAGGCAGTATTTGAGCAAAGGTTTGGAGGTGAAGGATCTGGGTATATACAGATGTGTAGAGAAAGTATGTTCCAGAAAGTATGTTCCGGGTAACAGGATCAGCAGGGCAAGGGCCTGAGATGGGGACATGTTTGTGTCACATTCACCAGGCTATTGCGGGGAGGGCCACCAGATGTGATGCTCTCAGCTACCTCCCAAAGGTCATCCTCTTCCCTTGGGCAAGAATGAGAATGAGAACCAAACGGGGGAGAAGAACCAGGAGTTTTTTCTTGGACAAATAAAGAATGAGGAATACAAATTTTTTATCAGGATTATCAAACTGTACAGAAGGAATATCTTTAATTTTAGAATAGACGTCTTTAAATTCCCATTTTAGAACCATATTGTAAAACAAGAATTAGGTGATTCTTATGTTCATCATATCTTTCCTTGCTTAGCCAGTGAATTTCTCTGAGAGGCAGCATAATGTTATGAAAGCAACCTAGATTTGGGGGGCCAGTCTTTAATCAGTTCTATCTTGACCGCTCCACTAACTAGCTGTGTAAAGTTACTTAAAAGCTTTAAGCCTCGATTTCCTGGCTATTAAGAGAGGAGCAATCACCCTGGATGAGTGAAATAGCATGCAGAAGATAAATACCACAGTGTCCACCCCATAGAATGCGAATGATCCAATGAACGTTAATTTCTCCTTGAAGCAGGGGACTCAGTGGTGATGTGGGATGGCTGCTTTCTCCTATCCTTGAAAAGGAGCTCTTCTCATGGAAACACTGGCGCTTAGATATGAAATGCAGTTGGCGAATGCTGAAAGAAGATACTTTGCTTTCCATTCCAACACATTTGGCTTCATTTTGGGGCTCCTTCTGAAAGCTTGGTGACCTCAAGCACCAGACCTCTGATGAAGAACCGTCCGTGAGAATTTGGTACAAGGATGAGAAGAATCATCTCATGAAAAAACCTATTCTTATGACGTCTTCAGCCCTAACTCAAAGTCCTGTGGTTGCCAGTAGATCAAATAAAGCCTGGGATAGAAATAAAATCTCTATGGAGATTTGCTTGTAGAAGCCAACTTGCTAGAAGGTTACCTTTCTCAATGATTTTATAGTCTGGTATTTTTATTGATGATATTTCAGTTATAAATTACATTACAAATTTGTCTAACACCATAGTAATGGCTCAAAGCTCTTCCTAATTATACAAGATGCTGTAAAGAATCATAAGGTGATTTCAAATACTTTGATTAAAATGACGTTCACAGAATTGACATTTAAATGACTAATTTAGCTCTTCTTCCATTCTCTAAGTTCATCTATATTTCGTGTTGTATGTGAAAAGATATGTGGAGAATTTCAGAAGCAAACCATCACCATCAGCAGCAGTCTATAAAATTAAATCTTCACTGTTCAAAGAAAAAAATCCTGTTGCATATAGACAACTTTATTTTTAAATGATATGAACATATTATTGGATTGGAGTACACTACTTTATAACATTCTTTTTCTTCAGCATTCCCCCACAGTAATTTATACCTTTGTGTCATGTAGAACAGCAGAGGGAAGTGCATTTTGGAGTTTAAAAGTTCTTGGTTTGGGGGTACCTGGGTGACTCAGTTGGTTAAGCATCCGACTTCAGCTCAGATCATGATCTTGTGGTTTGTGGGTTCGAGCCCCGCATCAGATTCTGGAGCCTGCTTCAGATTCTGTGTCTCCCTCTCTCTCTGCCCCTATCCTGCTAACGTTCTCCCTCTCTCAAAAATAAATAAACATTTTTAAAAAAGTTCTTGGTTTTATTCTCAGAAAAACTAGTTTGATCTTGGGCAAAAGAGCCTCAGCTTTCTCAGTTGTAATACAGGGATGACTCATAGGATTGTTCCAGATTTAACATGAAAATTTTCGGAAAACATCTAGTATTGGGATTTGATATGTACACAGAGTAAAATGATTACCATGATAAGTTTAGTTAACATCTATCCCTGCATATAGTTACAATTATTTTCTTGTAATGAGAACTTTTAATATTTACTCTCTTAGCAACTAAGAGAGCAAATCTCTTAGCAAATATATGCAACATAGTATTAGTTGTTTTTTTTTTTTAAGTTTTTGTTTTAAGTCCAGTTAACATACATTGTTTATATTAGTTTTAGGTACAGTGATTCAACACTTCCATACATCACCCAGTGCTCATCACAACAAGTGCACTCCTTAATTCCCATCACCTATTTAATCCATCCCCCCCAGCCTCTGGTAACCACAGTTTGTTCTCTGTAGTTAAGAATCTGCTTCTCTTTCTCTCTTTTTTTCCCCTTTGCTCATGTGTTTTGTTTCTTATGTTCCACATATGAGTGAAGTCATATGGTGTTTGTCTTTTCTCTGACATATTTCACTAAGCATGTGTTCTCTAGCTCCATCCAAGTCATTGTAAATGGCAACATTTTATTCTTTTTTATGGCTAAATGATATTCCATTGCTTATGGGGTTTTGCGTGTGTGTGTGTGTGTGTGTGTATACACACATATATACATATACATATATATGTATTTATTGTGTATCTATATATATATGGACATTTGAGCTGCTTCCATATCTTGGCCATTGTAAATAATGCTGCTATAAACATAGGGGTGCATGTATCCCTTTGAATTAGTGTTCTTTTCTTTTCTTTCTTTCTTTTTTTTTTTTCTTTGTATTTGGGTAAATACCCAGTAGTATGATTCCTGGATCATAAGGTAGTTCTACTTTTAACCTTTTGAGGAAACTCCATACTGTTTTCCACAGTGTCTGTACCAGTTTGCATTCCCACCAACAGTGCACGAGGGTTCCCATATAACACAGTATTGTTAACTACTGTCACCATGCTGTATATTACATCCCTAGGATTCATTTATTTTATAACTGGAAGTTTGTACCTTTTGACCACCTTTACTCATTTCCCCCACCCTCTACTCCCTGACCCTGGCAACCACCTGTCTGTTCTCAGTTTCTATGAATTTGTTTTCTTTTTTTTGACTCCACACATAAGTGAGATCACACAGTATTTGTCTTCCTCGGTCTGGCTTATTTCACTTAGTATAATGCCCTCAAGTTCCATCTGTGTTGTCACAAATGGCATTTGTGTCTCATGCCTGAATAATATCCCATTATATATGTACCACATCTTTATCGTTCATCCACCAATGGACACTCATGCTGTTTCCATGTCTTGGCTATTGTAAATACTGCTGCAATGAACATGGAGGTGCAGATACATCTTCAAGTTAATGTCTTCATTTCCTTCAGATAAATTCCCAGAAGCAGAACTGCTAGATCATACATAGATAGTAGTTCTGTAGTTCTTTTTTAATTTTTTAAGGAAACTCCATACTGTTTTCCATAGTAGCTGCACTAATTTACATTCCCACCAACACTGCACAAAGATTCCTCTTTCTCCACATTCTCGCCAGCACTTGTTATCTCTTGTCCTTTTGATAACCGCCATTCTGACAGGTGTGAGGTGATACCTCATTGTAGTTTTGATCTTCATTTCCCTGATGATTAGTGACGTCGAGCACCTTTTCATGTGCCTATTGGCTGTTTGAATATCTTCTTTGCAAAAATGTCTATTTAGGTCCTTTCCCATTTTAAAATTGGATTATTGGTTTTATTTGCTCTTGAGTTGTATGAGTTCCTTATATATTTTGGATAGTAACCCCTTCTCAGATATGTGGCTTGCAAATATTTTCTCCCATTCCACAGATTGCCTTTCCACTGTTTTGTTGATTATTTCTTTTGCCGTATAGAAGCCTTTTAATGTAGTCCTGCTCACTGATGACATTATTAAAGGAAACCACCACCAAAGAAGTAAATAAAAGAGGCCATTCATGGCGCAATGTTAACAGTATCATGAACCAGAAATGATTAATCCAATTCTGAATAGCTGTGGTCTAGTACAAAATAAAAATAAAGAAAAGTAGCTAATAAATCATCATATTAAAAAGAAGTCTAGTGGCAGATTGATGGATTTTCCTAACAAGGACAGGCTGCAAGTACCATGATCAAAGTGTCAGCTTTACCTTGTTGGTCTGTGGGGAAACTTGTTCTAATGACCACATATAGCACTTGGCAGACTTCAAGCAAGGATTCAGAGCACAGGTGGCAAAAGCAAAAGTGCCCGGGACGTGCCACCTACCCCTGCACTGAGCACCCAAGCAGGAGTCTTGTTCACAGGAATAGGATGCCTTATCAGGGCACCCAGGGCAGAGGCTGGACCATTGGACTATTTTGGAGACAGTCTATTCCCAACTCCTGTATATACAAATTCTCTAACTAGGAAGATTTTTCAATTACCAAAATGCAACCACAATCCTCCTCTGGGCTGATAATGTTCTAAGCACTAGACAGAACGGAAATGCTTCTGAGCTGGGCTAGACCACAAAGGGTTGGTCTCAGACCGATGAAGCCTGAGAGTGATCTCCAGACAGGTCGAGGGTCACTTTCACTTCAGTTTACTACAAAACCAGCAATTTTATTTTTAGTATTCTCTTGCTCTACTTTATGGTTTTACCACAGGTACACATATCCCTGAACAAAATGATTATAATTGCTTATCTTTTTTAAAAAAAATGTTTATTGGGGCGCCTGGGTGGCTCAGTCAGTTGAGCATCCGACTTCAACTCAGGTCACGATCTCGCGATCCGTGAGTTCCAGCCCCTCGTGGGGCTCTGGGCTGATGGCTCAGAGCCTGGAGCCTGCTTCGGATTCTGTGTCTCCCTCTCTCTCTGCCCCTCCCCCGTTCATGCTCTGTCTCTCTCTGTCTCAAAAATAAATAAACGTTAAAAAAAATTTTTTTTAAATGTTTATTTTGAGAGAGAGAGAGTGAATGGGAGAGGGGCAGAGCGAGAGGGAAAAAGAGAATCCCAAGCAGGTTCTGCACTGTCAGCCCACAGCCTGACTCGGGGCTTGAACTCATGAACCGTGAGATCATGACCTGAGGTGAAATCAAGAGTCAGGGGCTCAGTTGACTGAGCCATCCAGGCACCCCTATAATTGCTTATCTTCACACTAGGTTTATTTATTTTGTTTATTGTCTCTCTTCCCCTGCCAGATAGAAGCTCTCAAAGGGCAGAGATTTTTACCTTTTTGTTTATTTCTATATTTCTGGTGCCTTGAACAGTGCCTGACATATAGGAGGTTCTTTTGAATCTATTAATGAACCAATATGAGTGAAAGTCGTTCCTAATGTCCCTCATTCCTCATGGACACCCACCTGAACATCTGTGTGAACTTCAGCATCTGTGGAGAAAGGACTTCATTAGGTCACAAGAGCCTAGCCCTTTTTGCTGCCAGTAGTCAAGGATTTGCCCTATTAACTGAAGAAAAATTCTTGCTGCATTAACTGAAGAAAAATTCTTGGTGGGTAGGTATGCACTTCTGTTTCCTATTTATTGCCTGGCTGTAGACAAACCACCAGTCCCATGGTGGCAACACACAGCTGCTCACTACTCTCTATGGTAAGCTGCCACATCTAAGCTCACCCATTCTAAAACCTCTATATATGGCGCCCCTTCTTCCTGTCATTTCTAAGACAGAGTCAGATGGTATCCTTGTACAAATGGCCTCCTGGCGTGCATGGGCTCACTGCCTGATTCCTGTGACCTGGAGGTCCAGGGGCCCCTGATAACACTCCTCCCTAGACTGGCCTCAGGCTAATCTGAGCAAGAAAGGAGAAAGAAGGAAACAAGCTCACTAGACCATTGGTCTCTATGACCTATGAGAACAGAAAACAGGATTACAAAACTGAATCCAGGGATCCACCTTGGGTTACCTTCTTGTACTCTCTTACACAGCTTGATGTGGCCTTACTTCCTGCACTCTTTTAGATCTTTTTCCTTGCCCTTGAAGTCATAGGACATGAAGTTCCTCTATCAGATGACAGCTCTGTCCTCTCTTCTCACATGGCCCCACTTCTTGCCTTGCTTTGTCTAGGCTGCACCTAATTGATGCCCAGAGACCATGAAGGCCAGTGCCAAGTTCAGCAGAGAGTAAAGCCCTGACCTAAAGTTTGCAGGAGGCACACTTCCCTCAATCTCATAGTGTTTTCAGAACTAACATCTTGCATACTTTGGTGGAATAGCTGAGACAACCCAGAACTGTGAAATAAAAAATAACTTCCATCCAGACACATTCTTCTGAATAAGGATGCACTGGGATGCACAAGGATACATTTTTGGTCTCAGAAAGTCATTTTTTTTCTTTTTCATAGTACCCTAATTTCCCACTGATTTCTTACAGCCCAGAATAAAGACCTAATGAACCAGGCGGACTTTCTGTACATACTGAGCGAGTGTACAGAGATGAGGAATATTTATAATCCATCAGATTGAAACAGACAAATTCATTTGAACAAGCTAACTGTCCCCTTGTGATAAGGGAGCCAACTTGTTTCGTGGGGTTGCCATTTTACTTCTAAAAGGGCATCTGTACTTCAAAAGGATTTTGTAATTCATGAGCCACCTCTGTTTCCTCCCGTCTTGGGTGAAGTCACTATGCTATCTTTATAACTTCATCATCATTTTCCAAGTAACACACTCAGCAGCTATAAACAGAACATCACGGAAAGTCAAACCCACATAACTGGTAGGGAAATTGGATTAAACATGGGTCTATAATCACGGTCAAAAGAATGACCACAGTGAAAATTAAGGAGAAATATTTCCATTGTCTTTAGTGTTATTCTGCTGCTTAATGAACATTTCTTCCAGGTAATAGCAACTGACTCCCAAAGTAAGATGATGATTTATGAATTTTCTCCCTAAGGAAATTGGTTACTGACAAGGAGAAGCTTCCAATTTGCCTACAAAAATAATTTGGTGTAACTTGCAACTCGTGCAGATGCAATGGAAAGATGAGAATTCTCTCTAGAACAGACTCTCATTCTCGCCTTGGTTTCCCTGCATACTCTTCCCAACACACATTAGTTATAAACAACTCACTTGACAACATTAGCTCTTCTTTCCCTGACTACTTGCAGTTGTTCTCTGAGTCCTTCCAATGTATCCATTTGGGCCATAATAATTGCAGAGCAAGATATCTCGGAGGTAGATCAAACATGAAATGACATCTTTCTGACCTCGTTCTGGCCTTCTCCCTGGAAGTAGAATAGGATTTGTTTATTAACAAGTCTTTGAGCTTTCATATTATCTTTCTCTGAATTTTGAAGAGTCATTCTGCAGCAAGCTGCTTTGATTTTTATTTAATTGACATACCTATTTGAATTCTTGGTTTTAACTGGTGATGTGACTTTATTATTTTTTTGTTCCTCTACAACCATATATTACTAATTTAATGTGATATGGTTTGTGTTTGATCTACCATGGGAATAAATTTGGTATGGATTTTTTAAGTTAATCTAGAAGAAGATAAATTATGAACAAATTTTCTCTCCTATTTCGGTGTAGCTAAACTGGTAGCCAAAGAAAGTGAGTTGTTATGAATTCAGAGCACAACTCTATACTTTGTATTTAAAAATTGAAAAGAAGGGGGCACTTGGCTGGCTCAGTTGGTAGAGCATGTGACTCAAAGTCTCAGGGTCATGAGTCCAAGCCCCACGTTGGGCATGGAGTCTACTTAAAAAAATAATAATGATAATGATAAGTAAAATAAAATAAAAATAGAAAAGAGAGGGAGGCAATTTGTCCTACCAAAAGTAGAACTTGGATAATCAAGTTCTTGATGGGGACCTTTTCAGTCCAGACAGGTAAATATACAAATTACCCAAGGTGAGGAGTGATTGGTGAGTATAGATTTGAAAGCAGAAGAGCTGGGCAATACAAGCTGGGTTATTAAGACCATTATTAACAATTATATGATATAAACTTGCAATTAAATATATCAAAACCAAATATAACACTCAAACCTCACCATTGCCTAATCGTTTTACTACAGTTAACTATTATCGATGCTCTCAACATGTAATTGACATGTATCACAACTGTGTGGTAGAAATACTATATAGTGACACAGCATTGTGTGCTGATGTGAGCTTGGTAGCTTGAAATTGACCTTGTTGGAGTATTTATACCTCAAAAGTTGGCATATGCTACAAATCATCATTTTATTTCTCTCCAGATCTCCAGTTTTTTCAAACATTTACATAGCACACTACTACCTAACAGCTAAGAGTCTTGCTATTGCAAAACATAAGTAGATCTGTGGGGCACCTGGATGGCTCATTCGGTTAAGTGTCCAACTTCGGCTCAGGTCATGATTTTGCAGTCAGTGAGTTTGAGCCCCATGTCGGGCTCTGTGCTGACAGCTCAGAGCCTGGAGCCTGCTTCAGATCCGTGTCTCCCTCTCTGCCCCTCCCCTGCTCATGCTCTATCCCTCTCTGTCTCTCAAAACTAAATGTTAAAAAAAAAAAGTAAATAGATCTGAAAGGACAATCTGGAGACCTGATTGCTGTAAATGCTTTTTATTTTTTGTTATTTATCACCCTTTCCCCATTCATCTTGTACCATCATTCCTTTCTCTGTGGAATTATCTCTTTCTTATTCTTTTTTTTTTTTTTTAATTTTTTTTTTCAACGTTTATTTATTTTTGGGACAGAGAGAGACAGAGCATGAACGGGGGAGGGGCAGAGAGAGAGGGAGACACAGAATCGGAAACAGGCTCCAGGCTCTGAGCCATCAGCCCAGAGCCTGACGCGGGGCTCGAACTCACGGACTGCGAGATCGTGACCTGGCTGAAGTCGGACGCTTAACCGACTGCGCCACCCAGGCGCCCCATCTCTTTCTTATTCTATGCAGTTGGGCCAAAGGGTGGGGGTACAAAGACCTCAGCCCGCCCTGGCCTCAGCAGTGGGCTCATGACTTAGGTCAGACTAAACATGATATTCCAGAGCACTGGCTAGAATGACTAGTTCTGGCATGAACACAGGAGGTGAGCTGGGACCAAGTTCTCCTTAAAATGTAATTGATGGATGCTGTCTGGAATTAGGAGCTGTGATCTTTCCCATAGGTGATGATATGTAGGCAGAAGCAGGGCCTTACAGATACTATTTGGAATTTGTTTGAAGCCAGATAGATGCCCTTTGGACTTCTCAGGTACCTGAGCCTTTCTTGTATGACCAATAAGTATTTATTTTATCTTGGAGTAACTCTGATTGGTAAAATGCCATATAATAAATACGACATATTTGTATGGAAAGCACTGTTGGTACTTTTGGGTTACAGTGATAGAGATGCACTAAGGGGTTACAACTTGATCCACCTTGTGACCAGATCTGTAGACCAACAGGACATTCTTTAAAAGGGGTCTTATTGCTTAAATGTCCATCAACTGATGAATGGATAAAGAAATTGTGGTTTATATACACAACTTGGCAATGAGAAAGAATGAAATATGGCCTTTTGTAGCAATGTGGATGGAACTGGAGAGTGTTATGCTAAGTGAAATAAGTCATACAGGGAAAGACAGATACCATATGTTTTCAGTCTTATGTGGATCTTGAGAAACTTAACAGAAGACCATAGGGGAGGGGAAAGAAAACAAAAAAGTTAGGGAGGGAGCCAAACCATAAGAGACTCTTAAAAAGCAAGAATAAACTGAGGGTTGATGGGGGGTGAGAGGGAGGGTTGGGTGGGTGAGGGGTATTGAAGAGGGCACCTTTTGGGATGAGCACTGGGGGTTGTATGGAAAGTAATGTGACAATAAATTTCATATTAAAAAATAAATAAAAGGGATCTTATTGTATCTATCAACAAGAATTTTGTGTAAATTTATGAGATTGTATTTAAAAGACTAAATATTGTATTTGCTTGATACTTTAAGTTCATGAAAGATAAGGAAAAGGCAACATCTCTCATCACATCCCCAGGACTTCAGCAAGCCTTGGGTGGCATATAGTAAGAAATTCTCAGGAAGTCTTTGTTGAGAGAAGAGCTGTCTCCTGAACACTGCGTTCAGCCCGACCATGGTGATGATTCAGCAGTTTTATGCAATACCCTGCAGCTTTCTTTGTGAGAAAAGCATATGGTCAACGCTGTTTGATATGAGGCAGAGTAAGCAGATTCAATAAATAAAGAAATTCTAGTTCATCAATATGCTGATTGACCTTGAGAGTTGGAGTTCTTTCTGTATAAACCAGATTTCCCATTTCTAGGTCTCGGAGCTCAAAGGAACCAAGCAAGAGATATACCCAATCCTGTTTTATAACAAGCACAAAAAAAGAAAAAAAATGTTAATCTATTGGTTGTTTACAAAGTAATTTAAAGCTAAAAGCTAAGCTTTTGAAGTTTCATAAACATTTTTCTAATATATCTTGTATCTCCCAGAGCAACACCCAATGAGAATGCTTTCGTCCAAAACAAGTGCAGTGTCCTCATTGTGGTTGGAAGCTGTCGGTGGGAGGGGAGGCATTGCTTCCCCTTCACGTTTCTGTAGAGATGAGGGAGCAGAACTGGAGGGGAATACTTCTGGGTCTTCTCTCTGTCCCTTTATTCATTCTTCCTCATTGGAATAAAAACAGATTTGTTTAGCAAGACAGAGAATAATCTGACATGTATTTACAAAGCTGACCAGGGTGGGGATGAGGCATAGCATTGAAATGCCAACAATATACCAGTCTCTCTTTCAGCTGGCTCTCTCTGTTCTGCTGGCCACTGGGTTATTAACGTCATAATTCTCTGTACGGGTGGTTGGGGAAAATGTGTGCTCTGTGGAAATAGTTCTCCCTACAGATAAAGAACAAGGCCCAGACTGGGAAGAAAGGAGGAAATTCTGACCTTCACCTTCACGTAAGCCTTAGCTTCACCATCTAACATCATTTATCAGAGGCTGCCAAGCCAACAAGGCTGACCCTACTGCAAGGTGCATTTGACTTCTTTTTGCCTGTGTTCACTGCTTAAGAACCCAGAAGTAGCGTCTCCGTGTGATTAGCATTCTAGGCACTAAATACCCACATAGGAATTTGGGCAAGGAAAACTTATACCTAGACAGAGGAAGTAGTATTTGGAGGGCAAAAATCCATATGGGGAGCCCAAGATTTTAGAGTGCCTCCTGCAGCTGGTGCCCTTATGGTTTTTGGTGACAAAATGGTTCAGCCTCACAAGCTTCAGTGCTGGAGTATTAATTACAGCTTTGCCTAGTAACTTACGGCACAGGTCCAGTTTGTTTGGAGAGAAGAGGATTCGTTTTGGAATCAGGATAGGTTTTTCTAGAACCTAAAACTAGGTTAGAGGAAACGTTCTTGTGTGTAGAGAGATTCACTCCTGTATTTGAGAGAAAGTCTTTCCGGGATCTCAGACCAGAGTGATGGCTTGACTTCTTTAGGGGCCTTAGAGGACAAGGTCCCCACTGCATCTTGGTAATGCTTGTCCCAGGCCATCAGAACCTCTGAAGATAGGCATAAGTATGAAAAATAAGTTTTAGTAAAATTATTTTTACATTTCATTGGCTAACCAGGAATGTAGCTATAAAATAAATGGTATTTATGTGAGCAAATGATAAAGTGGTGGTGTTATAGTTGCTGGGGCTGCCATTTGGGAATTTTGAGTTTCAGTGCTAAGACCAAATTCTGTTCCTCCTTTACTTTACTTTGAACTACAGAACCAAGGATGGAGATGAGGTTTTAAGGAGGTAAGCTGAAATGGCTTAACCATAGGAATTTAGAATTATTGCTACCATGTTGCTTCAATTTGGCTCTAAATTAATTACAAGCTCTGAACATGACAGTGTACTTCCTATGGTCAGGAAAAATATATTTTATCAATAAAGAAAGAAGCATGGACCCTTTATGAGAATATACCGACTTTTGATTTGAAAGTAGTAAGAAAGCCCAGTGGAGCTACGATATCCTAAAGAGGGATCAAGCCAAAGACATTAAGTATCTGGCCAACAGACTGTGCAACCCAAGTATCACTAGCCGTATAGGAAACAAGTATCACTTTTTTGAATCTATGAAAGCCTTGTACAAACTCCAAGGCAGGACTCTCTGATAAAAGCTAGGTTGGAATACATCATATCAGTTGGGGCTTAAGTGGGTTTTCTAGTATGATATTATGAATCCAGTTAAAAGAATCCTCACACTCTCAGGACTGCCTGAAGCGACAGGAGGACATTTGAAGAGATTCTGAATGCTACAAAAGGAAGGACCATCTGCCATGGAACTTGACCCCATCCAGATGTGCTTATGGCTTGAGGACAGAAAGCAAAGGAGCATCTCCTGTTCCTGGATCCAAAGTGAAGGGGAGAGAAGAAATGCCAAACAGATGGAATGAAAGAAAATGAATGGGTAGAGCCTGAATCTTGTCTCTGGGGCCCAGTTATTCTCCCACCAGCCAATTTGGCTCAAACTCAACAGATGTCAAGTTCTAGCCAGACTGCCCCCTCCTTCTCTCAGGGGGAGAGGGGAGAAGATGGAGAGGAGCAAAGTTTCCCATCATAGCCCTTATCCTACTAAGAAAAGGGGACAGATCTCTTCTTCTGTGGAAATAAGACTCCTAACAAGACTTCACGACAGAAAAGGATTTGGATTAGCTGCAAAGACAGGGTTTGAGTGTTTCACAGGGGAGAACAATAGTCCAGAGCACAAAGGCAGGACAGGGTGACAAACCCAGGCAGGTTGCAGTCCTGTCAAGTGATCTGCACTTTCCTAGAGCTCCTGTCCCGGGGGGGAACTAGGTGACAGGACCCAAGTCTGATTGTAATACGTCTGCAAACGTAGAGGTCATTTTGAAAGAGAAGGTTCAAATGACTCGTGGATACATGAAGTTACCACCAGAATTTACAGTATTTAGGGCAACAGAAATAATTTCAACGCAATCTCTATTCCATAAGCAGAAGTTTCCTAAAGGGTCTCCAAGTCTTATCAGTTGAAAATTAGACAGCTATTCCCCAGTCATCCCAAACCCTAAAAATGTGTCCCTTTAATCAAGTTTGCCCTGAAGCTGGCATTGTGCAAAAATCTGGCATTTGGGGAACAATGAGTCCCCAGTAATTCTATACAAAGCTATAGTGCTTCCACAGGAACTGTTCATGTGGTATTAAAAATCAACTGAGACTTTAACATTAATTTGCAATTCATTGTTATACTGCCCAGAAAGAAAAAAAAAATGCAGAAAACACATTTCCTGGTACCAGACCACAGATTCCAGTTCAGTTCAAGAAGCTGAAAGAATAGGACCCCTGCCTTCCGAGTGATGCAAAACCCAGCAGGGATTCTGCTTTGAAAATGCAGCTAAGAATAAAGCAGGCTGAGCAAATAACAGCCAGGGGCAGGAAAGAAACTAGCCAAACTCTTGCCAAAACTTACTGTATTAAGTACGAAATCCTGCTAAATTGTGGTGGCAACTACAATTTAGTCTTTTAGAATCCTTCCCTTTCCAAGTAGAGCCCTCTGCTATTTTCTGAGATGTGGAAGCATTGTTTGCAAGATGATTAAAAAAAAAATTTTTTTTTTTTTTTTGACAAGAGCCAGAATTTAAAACCCACATCAAAACCCAGCCAACATACAGCCTGGGAAAAGAAAGTAACACTGGTTATTTTATCTAGACATGAGCCATTCACATTTTTGATAGATCAATGCCACGTTTGCCTGAGAACAAATTAAGGAAGTCTGGTTGCACAAATATCTCCTATCTTGTGACTTTCCTTTTTTCTTTTTTCTTTTTAAATTGTCATTATTTTTATTTATTTATTTATTTATTTATTTATTTATTTATTTATTTTTTTTTTTATTTGAGAGAGAGAGCATGTACATGAGAGCAAGGTAGGGGCAGAGAAAGGAGAGAGAATCCCAAGCAGGCTCCACACTCAGTGCGGAGCCCCACATGGGGCTTGATCCCACAACCATGAGATCATGACCTGAGCCGAAAATTAAGAGTCAGACACTTAATTGACTGATCCACTCAGGCACCCCTATTTTTATTTTTTGTGGAAGTACAGTTGCCATACAATATTATATTAGTTTCAGGTGTACAACACAGTGCTTTGGCAGTTATATATATCACAAAATGCTCACCACGGTAAGTGTAGCTATCATCTGTCATCATACAAAATTATTATATCATTGACCATATTCCCTATGCTGTGCCTTGTGACTTTTCACGTGCCTCACTAAGTGCATGACTGGATGGCACTGGGGATTATCTGGAGTAGTCACCAGGGGCTGCTTCCACCAAGAGCATCCCAGTTAAGCATTTCCATGGTCTTTTCTTTCATAGTGACAAATAGACCCCAGGTGGATGCACCTGGGAAAAGATGCACTTACATGGAGATCCACATGACTGACCATACTGAGGCAGAAACCTGCCAAGGAGGATGTAGAAGAGGTTCTTGTTTGAGAAGACAACGTTGGGGTGGAAATCGTGGAGTCAGGGGAGGTGGGATGCTGTGTTTTTAAAACATTCAGATCGGGGCGCCTGGGTGGCGCAGTCGGTTAAGCGTCCGACTTCAGCCAGGTCACGATCTCGCGGTCCGGGAGTTCGAGCCCCGCGTCAGGCTCTGGGCTGATGGCTCAGAGCCTGGAGCCTGTTTCCGATTCTGTGTCTCCCTCTCTCTCTGCCCCTCGCCCGTTCATGCTCTGTCTCTCTCTGTCCCAAAAATAAATAAACGTTGAAAAAAAAAATTAAAAAAAAAATAAAATAAAACATTCAGATCAAAACAGACATGCAGGCTGGGGAGATTCTTCAGGAATACCGAAAATAATGGTATCTACTCTTCATTATGGAGTGCTTTAAAATGACTAATAAGGGGTGCTGGGGTGGCTCAGTTGGTTAAGTGTCGGACTCTTGATTTCAGCCCAGGTGATGATCCCAGGGTGGTGGGATCGAGCCCCGTGTCAGGCTCCGTGCCGAGCATGGAGCCTGCCTAAGACTCTCTCTCTCCCTCTGCTCCTCTCCCCTGCTCATCCTTTCTCTCTCTCTCGAATAGAATAGAATAAAATAGAATAAAATAGAAATAAAATAAAATAAAATAAAATAAAATAAAATAAAATAAAATAAAATAAAATAAAATAAAATAAGATAGGAGTGCCTGGGTGGCTCATTCGGTTCGGGTAATGATCTCATGGTTTGCAAGTTGGATCCCTGCATCAGGCTCTGTGATGACAGCATGGAGTCTGCTTAGGGTCCTCTCTCTCTCCCTCTTTCTCTGTCCCTCCTGCACACACACTCTCTCTCAAAATAAATAAATAAACCTAAAAAATTAAAAAATGAAATGACTAATAAAATGAAAGTTAACTATCTCCCCTTGAACTATTTTCAAAGCTGTCAGTAATGAAACCAGTTGCTTCTTTGTCAATTTCCCAGTTTAAAGGAAAATTTATAATGCCATTAGCATAGGAATTCTGAAATCTAAACCACCAAGTATCAGAAAATATGTAACAATGACATTCAATTTTGAGATTTAACTTTGAGTGGGTGTTCAGTTTTCCTAAAACATCTTCCAATGATCAGACATCCTGATAGGATGATGATATGTCTGTGAAGAAAGTTACAACCTTATGCAAACATATATCAGTTGGCATTTTAAGAGAAAAACTAATTGATTATTAAGGAAAGATGAATTGAGATTTGGCATGGGGATCCAGAAAGAAATATCTACAACTGAAACTAAAGGTGAGAAATAAAATACATTCTGGGAAAAACTTATGGCCACAGTACCTAGGATTACCATCCCATGAAACCACTACCTTTGTTTGCCATTTCTCCTTTGTCACATAGCTCCATATGCCCTAATTATATACTATATAGCTTATTTAATGTTCCATTCTAATACTTTTTTTCCTCAATTCTTCCTTCAGCAGATGCCATTGGAGAAAAATATAAAAAATAAAATATCTGCACATAAACAAATGCTACAGTTTGTGTTTCTGCATTCCCAATGCAGGTCATAAAATCAGCTTTTGGGTGATACACTTCAGTAGTCTTTTTTCCCTGCACATAGTAAGTGCTTGTCTTAACCTGGAGTTCCCAGAAAGCAGAGATATTATCTGTGATCACCAAGTCCTCTCTTCACACAAAACAGAAATGGGTAAAGTAAATGGGTCATAATTTCACGTGTTCACTGAAGTCTTACCAGGAAGAATCATTTGAAGACTGAAATTTATGAGGATGCTTGCCACAATCAAAGATTTCTACCACCTGGAGTTTCACAGTTATTTATTAAATGCAAGCGTCATGACTTTTCTCTCCATTTGATGATTGCATTAGCCTTGCACTTCCTGAGTTTTGCTGCTCTGTTCTCTCCCTTCCCATCAGGGGGCCGCTACGGATTTAATTTTCTCTCCACAGACTAGAGCGGGGTACCTTCCAAGTTTGGACCTTTAAGATGTTGGGTGTTCCCCCCACTTTGGGCTCAGTCCAAATAGAAAACTAAGAGATGTCGTCCTGCTAGTGGTTTGGAAGTCAGGCTGACAAGTGTCACCTGGCTTTTTTCACTTTGAAAATACATGATCTTTCTTCAAAGATTCTACAATTAGCACATACTATTTTCGTGAACTTAAAATCATTTTTTTAAGTAAAATAAATGATTTGTTGATGACGACTGAGTAAATGTGGTTACTCTTTGTATGAAATGAAGTGAGGTGAAATTTTCAAAAAGGTTTGCTTCTTTTTACCTAAAGGGGAAGACAGTAAGTCATCTTTTTATTTCAGAAAATTGAATAAATACCCATCAGCCTGGGAACAAGGTACAACTGGACCATTTTACTTTTTGTGGCTTAATAAAGGTCCCCTCTCTCCCCTTGGAGCTCTGGGAAGTGCCATGATAATTTGTATACTTCTGAAGAGAAGGAACGCTCCAGTCCAAACCCCTTTGCTAAAATCCCAAGGTATTTTCTCATGAATAGAAAGGGCCAGAATGGCTCAGACCAGAGCCTGCTGGTCAGAGAAGATACCACGGACCCCAGAGAGTTGTTTACCTGCAGTACCAGGGAAAATGGCCTTTGGCTCCACCTCAACACCGTGCACGTGGGTGTGTGTGACACTGAAGGCCTAGCAGAGAACGTGCCTGTGGCTGCAAACACCTCCACACCCGGCCAACCTGCCAGCGTCCTGCTTAGTACAAAGGCAGAACTCACCTTTTCTCAACTAATTCAGATTCATTCCACAATTCCAGACCAACCCAAAGGGAGAAGAGAGTCCAAAAGGAAGATGCTATACTCTTCTAAAATTTAGCCACTGATATGGAAAATATAATCATATTTGTACCCTAAGCTAGTGAAATAGACTTAGTTGTATTTTTCTTTGTGTTTACGGTAGGCAAGGTGAGGAGGCAGTATTCCTTCAGCCAAGTTCTACGCAGTAATCAGGAGCATGGATGTTTGTTGATGATGTTCTGAATAGAGCTTAGCAAACTTTATCTGTGTGCCGGCTGCAGTAAACATTATGACTGTGAGTTGGAACATCCAGCTACATAGGAAAAATACTCAGGAGACTCAAGGGCAGCACAGTAAGTGCAAATGTCAGGATGACTCCAAGTGCCATGGATCGTCTGATCCGAGAGGAGGGCGTGCCTGGGCAAGCTCTTTAAGTGAGGGCAGGCTGTGCAGAAGTTCGGGTGTCCGTTCCTTGGACACGTTCTAAGGCAGGAGCTATAGCTCCTGTTTATATGAAAGCCCTTACTCCAGAGAGAAAAGAAGTTCTTCCATGGTTTCTAGGAAGATTATACTTGCCCTTAAGAGACTTCCTAGCATAGGTGCTGATATGATACAAGCCTTCATTCCTTTGAAATGCACTCACCGGAGTACCATTTAAAGCATTGGACAAAAAAATCCATTAAACAGTACCTAAACCAGGGGCACCTGGGTGGCTCAGTCGGTTAAGCGTCCGACTTTGGCTCAGGCCATGATCTCGTGGTTTGTGAGTTTGAGCCCTGCATTGGGCTCTGTGCTGTCAGCTTGGAGCCTGGAGCCCACTTCAGATTCTGTCTCTTTCTAAGCCCCTTCCCTGCTTGTTCTCTGTCTCTCTCTGTCTCTCTCTCTCAAAAATAAATAAACATTAAAAAACAACAACCCAGTACCTAAACCAAAATAAAAGGGAGAGATATCAGTGACCCATTTCTGCAGGTTCCTCTCTAAACATTTAGACCTATATGAAGAAAGGATCTAGAGGAAACAACAAATACTAATTAATATATTAATAATAGAAAGTATTGCCTCATCAAAGTATTGAGAGTTCTCACATACTCATTGCCTAAGTATCAGTTATATAAGCTGAAAAAAAGTGGGTTATAAGCTACAAAACTATATAGTCAAGAAGAGACACATAGATCAATGGAATAGAACAGAAAACCTAGAAATAAACCCATAACTATATGGTCAATTAATCTTCGACAAAGAGGAATGACTATTCAATGGAAAAAAGATGGTCTCTTCAACAAATAATGTTGGGAAAACTGGACAGCCAAATGCAAAAGAATAAAACTGAACTACCTTCTTTTACCACATACAAAAATAAACTCAAAGTGTATTAAATACCTAAATGTGAGACCTGAATCCATAAAAATCCTAGAAGAGAGCACAGGCAGTAATTTCTCCAACACTGGCCATAGCAGTATTTTTCCAGACTTGTCTCATGAGGCAGGGGCAATGAAAGCAAAAATAAAATATTGGGACTACATCAAAATAAAAAGTTTCTTAACAGTGAAGGAAACAGTCAATAAACTAAAAGCAGGGGCTCCTGGATGGCTCAGTTGATTAAGCGTCCAACTTCTGCTCAGGTCATGTTCTCACAGTTCATGGGTCAGGCCCTGCATCAGGTTCTGTTCTGACAATTCTAAGCCTGGAGCCTGTTTCAGATTCTGTGTCTCCCTCTGCTCTGTCCCTCCCCTGTTCGTGCTCTCTCTCTCTCTCTCAAAAATAAATAAACATCAAAGCTAAAAGCAACCTACTGAATGGGAGAAAATATTTGCAAGTGACATATCCAATAAAGGGTTAGTATCCAAAATATATAAAAAGCTGATAACAACTCAATACCCAAAAACCAAATAATCCAATTAAAAGAATGGGCAGAAGACATGAACAGACATTTCTCCAAAGAAGATAGACAGATGGCCAACAAACACATGAAAAGATGCTCAGCATCATTCATCATCAGGGAAACACAAATCAAAACTACAATGAGATAACCCATCACTTCTGTCAGAATGGTTAAAATCAAAAACACAAGAAACAACAAGTGTTGGTGAGGATGTGGAGAAAAAGGAACACTTGTGCACTCTTGGTGGGAATGCAAACTGGTATAGCCACCATGGAAAACAGTATGGAGATTCCTTAAAAAATTAAAACTAGAACTATCCTATGACTCAGTAATCACACTACTATTTACTAAAAAATACAAAACCACTAATTCAAAGGGATATATGTACCTCTATGTTTATTGCAGGATTATTTACAATAGCTAAGATATGGAAGCAGCCCATTAATAGATGAATAGATTAAAAAGATGTGAGATACACACACACACACACACACACACACACACACACACACACAGTGGAATATTATTCAGCCATAAAAAGAATGAAATCTTGCCATTTGCAACAACACAGATGGAACCTGAGAGTATAATGCTAAGCAAAGTAAGTCAGTCAGAGAAAGACAAATACCATATGATTTCACTCATAGTGGAACTTAAGAAACAAAACAAATGAGCAAAGGAAAGAAAAAGAGAGAGAGGCAAACTAAGAAACAGACTCTTAATTATAGAGAACAAACTGATGGTCACCAGAGAGGAGGTGCATGGGGGAATGGGGTTAATAGAGGGATGGGGACTCAAGAGTACAACGTATCATGATGAAAAAATATAAAATGATAAAAAACTATACAGGCAATAATCAGGAGAGAGAAATAAGGGAAACATGTCTCAAAAAGGAGGAGAAAGAGAAGAGAGAGAGCCAAGTGAATATATTTTTTCTAAATAAACATACTTTAATATATTTCTGGCTGCATTTTACAAATTTATCCCTGTTTCAGTCCTTTGTTGTTTTACCTAAGGTAGCCTAGTGATGAAACAAACATCTCATTGTCTAGATTGGGTTCAGGAAGAATTCATTAAAGTTGATTGTACCCATAGCCTCAATAATCTTTGAAGTGATACAAATGTCCTATAATTGAAAGAAAAAAGAAGCACAGAAAAATTTGTAAAGAAATTTGGAATAAACAAAAACGATTACTGAGTACCTTCAATAGAAAACTGTGCATTGTTTAGAGTACATTCTAGGTTATCTGACTTAAGCCTGTTCTTGGGTTGGAGCCATTTTACAACTCTTATAAGTTGTAGATAACTAATAACAAGGCAAAATAATATTCTATTGACAATTCTTGTCTACCAATATGCAACAAATTCTGACTAGAAAAGGTTCAATTGACTTCTCTTCCCCATGATGGAATAACATTTTGCAAACATATTTCAATACTCCTGATTTATAAATATGTTTGTTCTTTGGATTCTCTTTTGAATTCATTGTAATAGCTTTTCTGTTTCCCTCATTTCATTAATCAGTTACATAAAATCTTTGATGCATGTTCATTTTATATTTGTATGACTTATGTTACTTTTTTTGAAAATTATCCATTAACAGATTTATGAAACCAATTCCCCACCATTTTCAGACTGAAAAGAAGTCTTCAATTTTTACTGAAAATTGAATCTAGCCATTCGATTAAACTTAAGTGAATTTATATATTCCTGTTACATATTTCTGGAATAATACTCATGTATGAAAGCATTAATTCCTGAATAGACTGACACTTCAAGGCTATTAAGTGCATTGTTTTTCCATAGTGTCCTCATTTTTGAGGACTTCTGGCTGGGAAGTTTTCTTACCAATTTTGCTCCAGGGCTAAGGAAAAACTGGGCTATAGCCATAGAAAATGTGAATTAATTTGGCTTGCTTTGTGAATTACCACATCAAAGCTAAGATTGACAGCAATGTAATTCTAAAACTAATTGTTTGATGAAAATGCAGTAGCTACTATATTTGAATGATAACTTCACAACTTGCATGTCAAAGAGTAAGTAAAAAAGGAGCAGAGAAGGGAATATACCCTCCAGTCCAATCCTTTATATAGGGGAGGGAGAACAAAATTCTGGCTGCAGGTAATCTCCTCACTCCCACACACTCAGGCCCCAGCAAAATCAAGAATACATTGGAGAATATGACTCTGGTACATTTTAGCTGTCAATTTCTGCCAACCCTTTATGGCTACCTCAACAGCCAATATTCTCTAACCCAGTCTTTGCTGTCAATAGGAGATTTTGAATATCTCTTTCAAGCTAAAATATTAACAATCTTCAACATGCTTTCCTTCCCAGGAGTTTTATTTTATTTTATTTTATTTTTTTTTAATTTTTTTTTCAACGTTTTTTATTTATTTTTGGGACAGAGAGAGACAGAGCATGAACGGGTGAGGGGCAGAGAGAGAGGGAGACACAGAATCGGAAACAGGCTCCAGGCTCCGAGCCATCAGCCCAGAGCCTGACGCGGGGCTCGAACTCACAGACCGCGAGATCGTGACCTGGCTGAAGTCGGACGCTTAACCGACTGCGCCACCCAGGCGCCCCTGGAGTTTTATTTTAAAAGAGAATCACAATCCACACATGGTCAATTGATATCTGAGAAACAGCAAAGGCACTTTAATGGAGAAAGACAGTCCTTTTAGCAAATTGGTGCTGGAACCATGGGATATCCACATGCAAAAAATGAATCTATATACAGACCTTAAAGCTTTCACAAAAATTAACCCCAAATGGGTCGCAGACCTAAATGTAAAACACAAAACTATAAAATTCCTAGAAGACAACAAAAGACTCTACATGACCTTGGATTTGGTAATGACTTTTTAGATAACCCCACCAAAAACATAATCCATCAAAGAAAAATTGAAAAGTCAGACTTCCTTATAATTAAAAACTTCTGTTTGAGAAAGACACTGTCAAGATAATGAAAAGTTATAGACGGGGAGAAAATGTTTGCCAAACATGTATCTGATAAAAGACTTATATCTAAGATATACAAAGAACTCTTAAAATTCAACAATAAGAAACCAAACAACCCAATTAAAAAATAGGCAAAAGATCTGTAATAGATAACCCATCAAAGAAGATATACAGATGCAAATAAGCATAAGAAAGGATGCTCAACATCCTATATCATTAGGGAAATGCAAATTAAAATAATGAGATGCCATACCTATTGGACTGGTTAAAATCCAATCCAAAACATTGATAATACCAATGCTGACAAGGTTGTAGAGCAGTAGGTAGGAATGCAAAATGGTAAGTCACTTTGGAAAACAGATTGGCAGTGTTTTATAGAGCTAAACATGGTCTTACCATATGATCCTGCAATTACACTCCTAGGTATATATCCCATGGAGTTGAAAACTTTTGTCCACACAAAAAAACCTGCACAGAAATGTTTATAGCAGCTTAATTCATAATTGCCAAAACCTGGAAACAACCAATTGTCCTTCAATAAGAGAATGGATAAAATGTGATATAACCATACGACGGAACAGTCAATGCTAAGAAGAAATAATCTATCAAGCCATGAAAAGATACAGAGGAACCATACATGCATATTGCTAAGTGACAGAAGCCAATCTGAAAACGTTATATACAGTATGATTCCAACATTTTGGAAAAGTCAATACAATAAAAACAGTAAAAAAAAAAATCAGTGGTTGCCAGGGGTTTGCAGGGAAGGAAGAATATATAGAGCACAGAGGATTTTTAGGGCAAACTATTTTGTAAAATACTACAATGTTAGATACATGACATCGTGTATTTGTCAAAACACATAAAGCTGTTCAAAGATGAGCCCTGTGTACACTCTGGACTTTAGTTAATAATAATGTATCAGTATTAGTTAATCAACTATAAGAAATGTACCATAGTAATGCAAGATGTTAATAATAGGGGAAACTGCATACAGGTGGAGGGAGAGTAGGTATGTTTTCTGTGCAATTTTCCTGTAAACATGTAAGTGCTCTAAAAACATAACCTATTAAAATATAATTGACGAATAAAATGTCTAACACAAAAGTGTGAATCACTGGTTATGAAATATTGGCAGATGTTTTGTTGTAAGCAATTCCCCCAATACCTCTTCGATCATATCAAATGAAAGTGAACATTCTTTCTATCAGTAATTTGGCCTTCCTGAATACTATAGAGGGATTTTATTTCATTCTGTCTTCTCTAGCACACTTATTGTCTACTCTTGGTCTAGACTCACTGGTGGGCAAATACTAGCACTGAGTCTTAAATCCTTACACATTTCACTACTTTCTTTGCTGCCTGCACATAAAAGGTACTATCACTTTCATTCTGAACTCAAAAGTTGGATAAAGACACTTTCTATCCCAATTGAACATTCACCAATCCTTGGTGTCTTCTTCTTGGTCAGCATTCCATTACATCTCTCTTCATTCTCCACTACAATATTTATTCTAGGCACCTTTTCCAGCTCTGCCCCAGGAGTACCTGACCTTTTTAGTTATTGTTTTGTATACTGTCTGCCCCTTGCCAGCATGACTTAACTCCTGAGGGCAATATTCAAGATACAACAGAATTTAGTGATTTTTCACCACAGATTTAAATACCGCACAAAGGTAACATTTATGGAAAGGACTGATAATGATCCCATTTTATGCACATTAGGGAATTGGACCTTTAGTCTAGCTCTGGAAGTTTTAAAATCCATACCCTTTCAAGTAGACTATTCATGTATCATCCTCTGAATTCTTAACTAACTTACGTGTATTCTTGATGATTCTTTCATAAAATTACCTAGAGACTTGAGAAGAACAGAATTAAAAAGGGGTCTAAATGTTTAAAATATTAGGATTTTTAGGTGCTCCTGGGTGGCTCCGTTGGTTGAGCATCCAACTTCGGCTCAGGTCATGATCTTGCAGTTTGTGAGTTCCAGCCATGCATCAGGCTCTGTGCTGACAGCTCAGAGCCTGGATCCTGCTTCGGATTCTGTATCTCCCTCTCTTTCTGCCCTCTCCCATTCATGCTCTGTCTTTCTCAAAAATAAACATTTAAAAAATAATAATAAATAAATAAAATATTGGGATTTTTAGATACTGGTTACATGGTTTACCTTGTTATTTAAAATAGGAATTACTAGATACAAATTATTTAACTGTTACCAACTGTTTACAAGTTTTAAGAAACCTGTTGATACCATAACTGATGACAGCCCTTATTTAATGATTGTCATCTAGCTATTTTAATGTTACAAATAACTTCATTAATTTTGCAGTTACTTTAATAATTCAAATACTTGTAGAAAAAATAAAATACTGACAGTACTTCCCAATAAAAAAGTTTATCTTTGCCTCTGTAACCAAAATGTTTTAAGAGAGAAATTATCTGAAGCAAATATTCTAGAACCCAACTCTTATTTCCAGTGTAAAACACATGTTTATTGATTGATGTTTATTGTGCACTAGGTGCCTGCCACTGTGAGGCACACAATAATAAGAAAGATGTGGTAAGACATAATTCCATCTGAGTTGAATTTTGAAAAGTAGAAATGGAGAAAAGTTCATTCTCAAGAAAAAGAAGTATTAAGTTGGCTGGAAATAATTTGTTTAAAAAAATTGTTTTAGAGACAGAGAGGGAGAGGGACAGAGGGAGAGAGACTGGGAATCTTAAACAGGCTCCACGCTCAGCACAGAGCCCGATGTGGGGCTCGATCTCACAACTGTGGGATCACGACCTGAGCCAAAATAGAGTCCACTGTTTAACTGACTGAGCTACCCAGGTGCACCGAATTTGGTATTTTTTGAGCAGAGTTGAGTGTCTATTTTGACCAATGAATGTACACCAGATCAGCAAGAGGGGAAAGCTTGAAAAATAGGATAAGGAAAAACAAAACAAAAACAACACGGAATGTCAGGTTAAGAATTCCTTTAGTAGATAATAATAATTGAAGGTTTTTTTTTTTTTTTTAAGTGGTCATTTTGGTTTTATTTTTTTTTTTATATGAAGTTTATTGACAAATTGGTTTCCATACAACACCCAGTGCTCATCCCAAAAGGTGCCCTCCTCAATACCCATCACCCACCCGCCCCTCCCTCCCACCCCCCATCAACCCTCAGTTTGTTCTCAGTTTTTAACAGTCTCTTATGCTTTGGCTCTCTCCCACTCTAACCTCTTTTTTTTTTTTTTCCTTCCCCTCCCCCATGGGTTTCTGTTAAGTTTCTCAGGATCCACATAAGAGTGAAAACATATGGTATCTGTCTTTCTCTGTATGGCTTATTTCACTTAGCATCACACTCTCCAGTTCCATCCACGTTGCTACAAAAGGCCATATTTCATTTTTTCTCATTGCCACGTAGTATTCCATTGTGTATATAAACCACAATTTCTTTATCCATTCATCAGTTGATGGACATTTAGGCTCTTTCCATAATTTGGCTATTGTTGAGAGTGCTGCTATGAACATTGGGGTACAAGTGCCCCTATGCATCAGTACTCCTGTATCCCTTGGGTAGATTCCTAGCAGTGCTATTGCTGGGTCATAGGGTAGGTCTATTTTTAATTTTCTGAGGAACCTCCACACTGCTTTCCAGAGCGGCTGCACCAATTTGCATTCCCACCAACAGTGCAAGAGGGTTCCCGTTTCTCCACATCCTCTCCAGCATCTATAGTCTCCTGATTTGTTCATTTTGGCCACTCTGACTGGCGTGAGGTGATACCTGAGTGTGGTTTTGATTTGTATTTCCCTGATAAAGAGCGACGCTGAACATCTTTTCATGTGCCTGTTGGCCATCTGGATGTCTTCTTTAGAGAAGTGTCTATTCATGTTTTCTGCCCATTTCTTCACTGGGTTATTTGTTTTTCGGGTGTGGAGTTTGGTGAGCTCTTTATAGATTTTAGATACTAGCCCTTTGTCCGATATGTCATTTGCAAATATCTTTTCCCATTCCGTTGGTTGCCTTTTAGTTTTGTTGGTTGTTTCCTTTGCTGTGCAGAAGCTTTTTATCTTCATAAGGTCCCAGTAATTCACTTTTGCTTTTAATTCCCTTGCCTTTGGGGATGTGTCGAGTAAGAGATTGCTACGGCTGAGGTCAGAGAGGTCTTTTCCTGCTTTCTCCTCTAAGGTTCTGATGGTTTCCTGTCTCACATTTAGGTCCTTTATCCATTTTGAGTTTATTTTTGTAAATGGTGTGAGAAAGTGGTCTAGTTTCAACCTTCTGCATGTTGCTGTCCAGTTCTCCCAGCACCATTTGTTAAAGAGGCTGTCTTTTTTCCATTGGATGTTCTTTCCTGCTTTGTCAAAGATGAGTTGGCCATATGTTTGTGGGTCTAGTTCTGGGGTTTCTATTCTATTCCATTGGTCTGTGTGTCTGTTTTTGTGCCAATACCATGCTGTCTTGATGATGACAGCTTTGTAGTAGAGGCTGAGGTCTGGGATTGTGATGCCTCCTGCTTTGGTCTTCTTCTTCAAAATTCCTTTGGCTATTCGGGGCCTTTTGTGGTTCCATATGAATTTTAGGATTGCTTGTTCTAGTTTCGAGAAGAATGCTGGTGCAATTTTGATTGGGATTGCATTGAATGTGTAGATAGCTTTGGGTAGTATTGACATTTTGACAATATTTATTTTTCCAATCCATGAGCAGGGAATGTCTTCCCATTTCTTTAAATCTTCTTCAATTGCCTTCATAAGCTTTCTATAGTTTTCAGCATACAGATCCTTTACATCTTTGGTTAGATTTATTCCTAGGTATTTTATGCTTCTTGGTGCAATTGTGAATGGGATCAGTTTCTTTATTTGTCTTTCTGTTGCTTCATTGTTAGTGTATAAGAATGCAACTGATTTCTGTACATTGATTTTGTATCCTGCAACTTTGCTGAATTCATGTATCAGTTCTAGCAGACTTTTGGTGGAGTCTATCGGATTTTCCATGTATAATATCATGTCATCTGCAAAAAGCGAAAGCTTGACTTCATCTTTGCCAATTTTGATGCCTTTGATTTCCTTTTGTTGTCTGATTGCTGATGCTAGAACTTCCAGCACTATGTTAAACAACAACGGTGAGAGTGGGCATCCCTGTCGTGTTCCTGATCTCAGGGAAAAAGCTCTCAGTTTTTCCCCGTTGAGGATGATGTTAGCTGTGGGCTTTTCATAAATGGCTTTTATGATCTTTAAGTATGTTCCTTCTATCCCGACTTTCTCAAGGGTTTTTATTAAGAAAGGGTGCTGGGTTTTGTCAAAGGCCTTTTCTGCATCGATTGACAGGATCATATGGTTCTTCTCTTTTTTTTTGTTAATGTGATGTATCACGTTGATTGATTTGCGAATGTTGAACCAGCCCTGCATCCCAGGAATGAATCCCACTTGATCATGGTGAATAATTCTTTCTATATGCTGTTGAATTCGATTTGCTAGTATCTTATTGAGAATTTTTGCATCCATATTCATCAGGGATATTGGCCTGTAGTTCTCTTTTTTTACTGGGTCTCTGTCTGGTTTAGGAATCAAAGTAATACTGGCTTCATAGAATGAGTCTGGAAGTTTTCCTTCCCTTTCTATTTCTTGGAATAGCTTGAGAAGGATAGGTATTATCTCTGCTTTAAACGTCTGGTAGAACTCCCCTGGGAAGCCATCTGGTCCTGGACTCTTATTTGTTGGGAGATTTTTGATAACCGATTCAATTTCTTCGCTGGTTATGGGTCTGTTCAAGCTTTCTATTTCCTCCTGTTTGAGTTTTGGAAGAGTGTGGGTGTTCAGGAATTTGTCCATTTCTTCCAGGTTGTCCAATTTGTTGGCATATAATTTTTCATAGTATTCCCTGATAATTGTTTGTATCTCTGAGGGATTGGTTGTAATAATTCCATTTTCATTCATGATTTTATCTATTTGGGTCATCTCCCTTTTCTTTTTGAGAAGCCTGGCTAGAGGTTTGTCAATTTTGTTTATTTTTTCAAAAAACCAACTCTTGGTTTCGTTGATCTGCTCTACAGTTTTTTTAGATTCTATATTGTTTATTTCTGCTCTGATCTTTATTATTTCTCTTCTTCTGCTGGGTTTAGGCTGCCTTTGCTGTTCTGCTTCTATTTCCTTTAGGTGTGCTGTTAGATTTTGTATTTGGGATTTTTCTTGTTTCTTGAGATAGGCCTGGATTGCAATGTATTTTCCTCTCAGGACTGCCTTCGCTGTGTCCCAAAGCGTTTGGATTGTTGTATTTTCATTTTCGTTTGTTTCCATATATTTTTTGATTTCTTCTCTAATTGCCTGGTTGACCCACTCATTGGTTAGTAGGGTGTTCTTTAACCTCCATGCTTTCGGAGGTTTTCCAGGCTTTTTCCTGTGGTTGATTTCAAGCTTCATAGCATTGTGGTCTGAAAGTATGCATGGTATAATTTCAATTCTTGTATACTTATGAAGGGCTGTTTTGTGACCCAGTATATGATCTATCTTGGAGAATGTTCCATGTGCACTCGAGAAGAAAGTATATTCTGTTGCTTTGGGATGCAGAGTTCTAAATATATCTGTCAAGTCCATCTGATCCAGTGTCTCATTCAGGGCCCTTGTTTCTTTATTGACCGTGTGTCTAGATGATCTATCCATTTCTGTAAGTGGGGTGTTAAAGTCCCCAGCAATTACCACATTCTTATCAATAAGGTTGCTTCTGTTTATGAGTAATTGTTTTATATATTTGGGGGCTCCGGTATTCGGCGCATAGACATTTATAATTGTTAGCTCTTCCTGATGGATAGACCCTGTAACTATTATATAATGTCCTTCTTCATCTCTTGTTACAGCCTTTAATTTAAAGTCTAGTTTGTCTGATATAAGTATGGCTACTCCAGCTTTCTTCTGGCTTCCAGTAGCATGATAAATAGTTCTCCATCCCCTCACTCTGAATCTAAAGGTGTCCTCAGGTCTAAAATGAGTCTCTTGTAGACAGCAAATAGATGGGTCTTGTTTTTTTATCCATTCTGATACCCTATGTCTTTTGGTTGGCGCATTTAATCCATTTACATTCAGTGTTATTATAGAAAGATACGGGTTTAGAGTCATTGTGATGTCTGTATGTTTTATGCTTGTAGTGATGTCTCTGGTACTTTGTCTCACAGGGTCCCCCTTAGGATCTCTTGTAGGGCTGGTTTAGTGGTGACAAATTCCTTCAGTTTTTGTTTGTTTGGGAAGACCTTTATCTCTCCTTCTATTCTAAATGACAGACTTGCTGGATAAAGGATTCTTGGCTGCATATTTTTGCTGTCTAGCACCCTGAAAATCTCGTGCCAATTCTTTCTGGCCTGCCAAGTTTCAAAAGAGAGATCAGTCACGAGTCTTATAGGTCTCCCTTTATATGTGAGGGCACGTTTACCCCTTGCTGCTTTCAGAATTTTCTCTTTATCCTTGTATTTTGCCAGTTTCACTATGACATGTCGTGCAGAAGATCGATTCAAGTTACGTCTGAAGGGAGTTCTCTGTGCCTCTTGGATTTCAATGCCTTTTTCCTTCCCCAGTTCAGGGAAGTTCTCAGCTATTATTTCTTCAAGTACCCCTTCAGCACCTTTCCCTCTCTCTTCCTCCTCTGGGATACCAATTATGCGTATATTATTTCTTTTTAGTGTATCACTTAGTTCTCTAATTTTCCCCTCATACTCCTGGATTTTTTTATCTCTCTTTTTCTCAGCTTCCTCTTTTTCCATAACTTTATCTTCTAGTTCACCTATTCTCTCCTCTGCCTCTTCCAACCGAGCCGTGGTGGTTTGCATTTTGTTTTCCATTTCCTTTAAAGCGTTTTTCAGCTCCTCGTGACTGTTCCTTAGTCCCCTGATGTCTGTAGCAAGAGATTCTCTGCTGTCCTGTATGCTGTTTTCCAGCCCAGCGATTAATTTTATGACTATTATTCTAAATTCACTTTCTGTTATATTATTTAAATCCTTTTTGATCAGCTCATTAGCTGTTGTTATTTCCTGGAGATTCTTCTGAGGGGAATTCCTCCGCTTGGTCATTTTGGATAGTCCCTGGTGTGGTGAGGGCCTGCAAGGCACTTCCCCTGTGCTGTGGTGTATAACTGGAGTTGGTGGGCGGGGCCGCAGTCCGACCTGATGTCTGCCCCCAGCCCACCGCTGGGGCCACAGTCAGACTGGTGTGTGCCTTCTCTTCCCCTCTCCTAGGGGCGGGATTCACTGTGGGGTGGCGTGGCCCGTCTGGGCTACTTGCACACTGCCAGGCTTGTGATGCTGGGGATCTGGCGTATTAGCTGGGGTGGGAAGGCAAGGTGCACGGCGGCAGGGGGGGCAGGCTTAGCTCGCTTCTCCTTAGGTGATCCACTTCAGGAGGGGCCCTGTGGCAGCCGGAGGGAGTCAGATCGCTGCCGGAGGTTTGGCTCCGCAGAAGCACAGAGTTGGGTGTTCGCGCGGAACGAGCAATTTCCCTGGCCGGAGCCGGTTCCCTTTGGGATTTTGGCTGGGGGATGGGCGGGGGAGATGGCGCTGGCGAGCGCCTTTGTTCCCCGCCAAACTGAGCTCTGTCGTCCGGGGGCTCCGCAGCTCACCCTCCCTTTGTCCTCCAGCCTTCCCGCTTTCTGAGCAGAGCTGTTAACTTATGACCTCCCAGACGCTAAGTCGCGCTTGCTGTGGGAACACAGTCCGTCAGGCCCCTCCGCTTTTGCAAGCCGGACTCGGGGGCTCTGCTTGGCCGGCGAGCCGCCCCTCCGCCCCGGCTCCCTCCCGCCAGTCCGTGGAGCGCGCACCGCCTCGCCGCCCTTCCTACCCTCTTCCGTGGGCCTCTCGTCTGCACTTGGGTCCGGTGACTCTGTTCTGCTAATCCTCTGGCGGTTTTCTGGGTTATTTAGGCAGGTGTAGGTGGAATCTAAGTGATCAGCAGGACGCGCGGTGAGCCCAGCGTCCTCCTACGCCGCCATCTTCCCAGAATCCATAATTGAAGGTTTTTGAGAACTTCATCAGGGCTGCCATTTTGAAAATTATCCAGAAGCAAAAATGAAGGCTTGATTAGAAGGGGAAAGAAACTTAGCAAAGTAAATATATTACAAAATATTCTAGAGAGGGATTCATTTTGTGTGGTGATAGCAGTTCTTATTAGTATAAAGACCAACTCTAGAAGAACTGTACATCACTATAGCAAACAACTAGAAGAGATCAAAGGTAACAAAGGACAATGTTCCTGGGAAACAATACTTTAGCCAACAAAAGGGGGTGGTGAAATACCCACCGTCAGGCTGAATTTGTTTAAAACTGGTCATAAAATGTCTTACAAGTAACAAAGATTTCTGCTTCCTGGCAAACCATGAAATTCAGATCAACCCTCCCACAGTGAACAATTAGGAAATGCTGAAAAAACAAAATAACTACTTGAAGATATCAGAGAGCTAATGATGAAATAAAAAAAAATGTAGGGGGGCACCTGGCTGGCTCAGTCAGTTAAGAGTCTGACATCAGCTCAGGTCACGATCTCACCATTTGTGAGTTCAAACCCTATGTCGGACTCTGTGCTGACAGCTCAGAGCCTGGAGCCTGCTTCGGATTCTGTTTCCCTCTTTCTCTGCCCCTTCCCTGCTTGCACTCTATTTCTCCCTCTCTCTCAGAAGTAAACATTAAAAAAATTAAAAAAAAAATTATAGGCCCATGAAGCAGTAGAAGAAAGAAGCTAAGAGAGGTTATCCTAGCTTTTGGGGCTATTTTTCCTTCAGGGCTACCTGCCATTTCTGGAAGAGATTGCTAAGAGGCAGAGAAGCTAGATAAAGCATTCCTCACACTTATGGACCTAGGAGAGGGGTCAGTGAAATTTCCTGTAGAGAGCCATAAATAATTTTGGCTTTGGGGGCCACTTGTTTGTAACAACTACTCAACTTTGCCATTATTGCACGGAGCTAGCCTTAGGCAATATGTTAATGACTAGGCATAAGGGTGTTCTAACAAAACTTTATTTACAAAACCAGCTAAATTTGGTAAGCTAAATTTGGTCTATGGGTCATAACTCACCAATTCCTGGGCTAGAGGTAAAAATTGGAAACCACAGACTTAAACTCTTAGACTTCAAGGCCCTGGTAAAGTGCCCTTGGCTTTGGGTTGGGATTCTGCTAGGTGAGTCAGATGGAGAGTGGCTCTCCCAGGGACTCAACTCTTGCTCTAAATCATCTGAATCCTTGAGTTGATTAAGGTGATTAGTGCCCCCAGCCCTCTAGTAGCAAATTTAAATCTTGTCTGAAGAAATGCTATTCAAGAGCCTCAAATTATGTCTGTAATTTTTTTAAATGTTTTTTTTTTTTTGTTTTTTTTTTTTGTTTTTTTTTTTTTTGTTTTTTTGAGAGAGAGTAAGAGTGCAAGCAGGGGAAGGGCAGAGAAAGTGGGAGACAGAGGATCTGAAGCAGACTATGCACTGTCAGTGCAGGTCCCGACATGGGGCTCAAACTCACAAACCGTGAGATCATGACCTGAGCTGAAGTCAGACTCTTAACTGACTGAGTTACCCAGGCACCCCCATCTATAATTCTTTTATATAAAATATTCAGGTCTCAATAAAAATATGATCAAACATATGAAGAAATAAGACTTTATAAAATTAAGACAAACAATAGATGGTATAAATAAACCAACTGAATATGGGCTTTAAAATATTTATATTCAATATGTTCAAAAAAATAAATGGCAAAATAGAAAATGCTAGCAGAAAACTGAAAATTCTAAGGAAGGACCAAATGAAAAATACACTACCTGATATTGAGAACTCAATGGATGGATTTCATAGATAAAACAGTTAAAAGCAGAAATAGTGAATTGAAAGGTACATCAGAACATTCAGAAAGAAGAAAAACAAAATAGTAAAGAACATAAGAGACAGGGGGATAAAAAAGAAGATAATTTTTTATATTATAATTTTTTATCATATAATTGAGAGTCATAAATGGAGAGAAGAAAGCAAGAAAGACATAATATGTAAAGGAATAATAGCTGAGAATTTTCCAAATGTAATGAAATACATCAACTCACAGATTCAAAGAGCCTTATCAAACCTAACAGGGAAAACATAGATAACTAAAACCACTCCTGGGTCATTATAGCAAAACTACTACTACTACTACTACTACTACTACTGCAAAAAAAAAAAAAGAAAAAAAAAAAGGATTATACACCATGACCAAGTAGGATTTGTTCCTGAAAGGCAAGGATAGTTCAATATACAAAAATCAATGTAATACATAATCCTGAAAGTTTACCAATTAAGGTAAATAGGATCTTTAAATATTTCATATTCTCCATTTTCTCAACGTTCTCTTTTTGAAACTCTAAATTTATTAGACCATTTCATAATATATTTCATGTTTTTCAACTTCCTTTTCTGGAGGATTTCTTCTCAACTATACTCCAGTTTACAAATTCCCTCTTTGTCTGTCTCTAATATGCTATTTAATTATTCCATTTTATTTTTAATTATATTTTTCCTTTCTAAAAATTGGATTTGGTTTTTCCCAAAGTTGCTTACTTTTTTTACTGTAAATTTTTTACTTAATTATACATACAGAAAAGTATACAAATTATAAGGGTACCTCTTGATGAATTTCCACAAGGTGAACACATCTGTGTAAACATCATCCAGATCAAGAAATAGAACAATTCCCAGAAACCCAGAAGTTCCCTTGTGCCTGTTCTTTTATATATGTGTGTGTGTATATATATAAATAAATAAATGAATAAATAAATATACACACATATATTTATATTTACATATATATAATATATAATAAATATATAATATATAATATATATATATCTTTTTGAGACAGAAGGGTAGAGAAAGAATGTATGAGGGAGAGACAGAGCGAGAGAGAGAGAGAGAGAGAGAGAGAGAGAGAGAGAGAATCTTAAGCTGGCTCCAGTCCCAGCACACAGTCCAACTTGGGGCTTGATCTCATGACTGTGAGATCATGACCTGAGCCGAAATCAAGAGTTTGACACTTAACCAACTGAGCCATCCAGGTTCCGTACATTGTGTGTCTTCTACTATCTCATAGATGAGTTTTGCATGGTTAAATTTTGTATAAACTTAATCACATAGCATTTTCTACTTATGTGATAATTACATTATCTGAAACATTTAGGGTCTCTGTTATTTATTGGTTCTGAATTTATGTTTTTATCATTTATAATTTTGAATTTTGAGCTTATGTTCCAAGAGCCAAATCCATGAGAATTCTGTGGGGACTGATTCAAAATGCTTTCCTACAGGGAAGATTTATTTTGTCCAGGATTCTAAGGAACTATTAATCCAGAACTCTTTAAGTCAACTTCTGGCTTTAGGATTACTTGGCTTATATATGTAGAACAAGTTCAAACCTCAATCTATATGAATGTTAAGATTATGGCTGCAAACTTTCTAGGAGACATATTTTTATCCCCTTACCTGGAGCTAAATCCTTAAAAACAAATTTCTTTTAATCTCCTTTTGCTAGAGGTCAGATTTTCCTCCATCTCTTCTTTCATTGAACATGTGATCTTTGGGGGATTTTGGCTTTATGTAAAGATCTCAGTTCTAACTCTCTACCTTATATGGACTAAAGCTTGTCATCTGTTCTCCATTTGACTGCTAAAATTGAGGGTGATTATTTAGCACAACCAAGTATTTTTTTTTAATGTTTTTATTTATTTTTGAGACAGAGAGAGACAGAGCATGAGCAGGGGAGGGACAGAGAGAAAGAGAGACACAGAATCTGAAGATGGCTCCAGGCTCTGAGCTGTCAGCACAGAGCCTGAAGCAGGGCTCGAACTCATGGACTGTGAGATCATGACCTAAGCTGAAGTCGGATGCTTAACCGACTGAGCCACCCAGGAGCCCCAGCACAACCAAATAATCTAATTTAGCAGTGCCAATAATGTTACATCACGAACCTCCAAATGTGATGAAAAATACACATCATTCATGTAGCATTTTTAACAAAAATGTTTGACCTCAATCTAATCATGAGGAAGAATCAGAAAAATTCAGACTGAGGCATATTCAGTTAAGCATTAGACTCTTGATTTCAGCTCAGGTCATGACCTCATGCTTTTGTGGGATTGAGCCCTGTGTCGGGCTCTACACTGACTGTGCAGGGTAGACTTGCTTGGGATTCTCTCTGCCCTTCTCTCTCTGCCCCTCTCTCCCTCCCTTTCTCCCAAAATGAATACTTGAAAAAATAATAAATAAAAATTCATTTTTTTTTTGAGAAGTTAAAACACGGGTCTTACATGTGTTTTCTCGAGTGAAGCAAATACCTGAATCATTAATGATATAGCTTAAAAGGAGACTTTGGAAGCTCAATTTACTTTTTGTAAAGCTCAAGCATCTGACATCTATTTTATAGTAGTTTGGGTCTCAGTTAAACAGAGCAAGGGAAATAGATATGGAAGTACCCAAGACAAACGTGAAAGAATGGAAAAACAGAATCTTAAAGATTTAACTAATGATTTGTTTAGGAAATGATGTGGAAGATATAATAGTAATAGCCTCCATGAAGATGTCTATATCATATTCCCTGGAACCTATGAAATTACATGTCAAATTACATGGCAAAGAGGAACTAAAGACGCAAATAGAATGAAGATTGTTAACCAACTGACTCTAAAATCGGGAGATTATCCTGGATTATTTGGGAGGGCCAAATCTAATCTTAGGGTTTTTTTTTAAAGGGTTTAGAGGGTGGCAGAGAGAACCAAGTAGATGGCAGGGTGAGATGGGTTTGGCCTGCCATTGCTGGCTTTGAAGAGAGAAGGATGGCGCCATAAGCCAAGGAAAGTAAACCTCTAAAAGCCAAAAACACACAGACAACACTCCAAAGAAACAGATTCTGTCAACCCTGTCAGCCCTGTCAACACCTCAATGTTAGCTCAGTAAGAACCATTTTGGATGCATGACCTCCAGAATTGTAAGAAGATAAATTGTGTTGCAATACACTAGTAGGTTTGTGGAAACTGTTACAGAAGGAATAGGAAACTAATATGGATGGATACGTATGGAAGAAATCACCAGAAATGATTCTTGGAATGAAGGTGTAACTTACAGAAATGGAGCAGTTTCACCAGGAAGCAGCTTTGGGAAGGGGTTAATTCTGAGCACTAAACTAATAGGAGAAGTCCAGTGAGTGGCTTAGAGTCAGGCTTTGGAGTTAAAGAGGCCTGGTTCTTATTATGGCCCTGCCTTTTATAAGCTGTTCCAACTTCATTGAGATACTAAACTTTCCTATGCTTCTACCTTTTTGCCTGAAGTGATGATAATAACAGCACCTACTTCATAGAATATTATAAAGAGAAATAAATGATACCTTATGCAAGGTCCTTGTGGTTGGCTGGCATGTGCTCAAATGTTGGTTGAGAATGATGATGATGGTGATGATACAGAAGGCACTTCCTGTGTATTGTTTTTTAGTTATTACGGGCCATTAAACAAGCTTAACCACTTGTTTTATGACTAAAGGATCAGTGTAGGGATAAAAATGGAAATTAAATTACCTTGCTTTCTTGTTTAGAAGGGATGCCAGCTGTATGTACTATTTCTGTTTGAATTATTATTCTCTGGACTTGTGCATGTATGCACTCTCAGACTTAAAGTTAGATGCAACTATATCCATTTTCTAGGTCGATATTTTGCTCCTTTTTAAAGCCAGACCTCACATTTGCCCTTATAAAACCTACACAGCTGGCCAAAAGTCTGATGAGATTGCTATGCTCCAGGAGTGCTCGGACTGGGAAATAACTGTATCTTAATCCTATGCCCTGGACCCACAGAAGGGTAGAAAGCGTATAGTCACAGGAGCAATTAACAAGAGATCCAAGAGACAGAGAATAACAGAACTTGGCTAAATAGGATTTATTATCACTTCATTGCCCTTCTATTTAAAGCTCCACACTCACCTAGAATGACCTATGCCTTAAAGACCATGTTTTCTCCTTGGAGATGGAGTTCTTCCTTCCTGGGGCTAATAACAGGTATTTGTACATCTGTTAGTATATCCTAATTGCTCATGAAACACAAAGTTTAGTAAGTCAATGTGCCTGCTCTAGAAGAGCTCAAGTCTGGTGGGAAACCGGCACCCAAACAACAAATAGCAAAAAACCAAAACAATTTCTTTGTTTCAGGAAGGATGAGACCAAGTATTTCCCATGAACTGTGGACATTCATGGAACATAGGTGGCAGCATGACAAAGGACAGTTCCCCAGAAGAAAGTGAAAACAAAAGCGCCTCTGGTAAATAGGAAGTCTGTTTTCCAACTCTAGCTCTCTACTGTCTTTTTGTGCATTAAACTCTACTCTGCTTTCCAAAAAGCATATAGAAAGGAAGCCTGGGTGGCTCAGTCGGTTAAGCGTCCGACTTGAGCTCAGGTCATGATCTCTCAGTTCATGGGTTCGAGCCTCGTGTCAGGCTCTGTGCTGACAGCTCAGAACCTGGACCCTGCTTCGCATTCTGTGTCTCCCTCTCTGTCCTTCCTCGTGTTCTCTCTCAAAAATAAATAAAACATTAAAAGAAATTTAAAACAACAAAAGCATATTGAAGATAAGCCACAATCAATAGAACACAGGATTGTAAAAGAACACTGTTTCAAACTCTGAGAACCCTACCTAACAGACCTCTGGACTATTTCCAGTTTTTGGCTATTACATTCATCTACAAGTTGCTTTTTAGGCATATGTTTATATTTATCTCTCAAAACCCAGAGCAGAATTTCTGGGTTACAAGGTAGATGTGTGTTTAGTTTAAACCTTCTCTTATGAGGGAATCAGCAGTGACCGTGAAGACAGAGTTTAAGTAAATATAGGTTGACTAAAAAAGATTGTTATTTTTGTGATCCCATTAAATTTTTGTCAGGACCGCAGTGCTATTTAAATATTTTGGAAATCTTCTGTCCTAGCTTCAAACTGGAACTCCTTCAAATCAAGGAGAATGTCTTAACTGAAAAGATGTTAGGGTGCTATCATTTTTCAAGTGTTTGCTCTTCTGGATCCATTCTCTGCCATTTTGTGCCATTACTAATAATGCATCTCACACCTCTTTTAAATGGAGTCCTCTGTGTTCCCACACAGAATGGTTCTGTTTGGTTGGGGAAATTGGCATAAAAAGAAGCTCAAACCATTGACAAAATCACTGGGATTATACGTGATCAAAAGCTCTCTGTTGACTCCCCTCATCAAAACACTTTTTTTTAACCAGATAAAAAATCATCATATCTTTCATTCTGAAGGAGAACTCTTCCACAAATCACCTTAAACATATTCTAGGATTTTATCCACTCTGTTTTTATTCATAAGACATTTGCTTGCAACCTAAATGGTCTGTGATACATGATTTCCAAAGTGGTCCTTCTCCTGCTAACTGAATTAGATGCCTCGCGAAAGATGACAGCAATACCAAGTTAGCTGGACTGAAAACAGATACTGCTAATCCAAATATCAACCAACTTCCTAGAGACACTGAGGCTGCTGCCCATATGCGTTAGAACAGAACCAACAAGGACCGAGGGTGCCATCCACAGGGCATCCCTGGGCCTAGGCTAGCAAACCATCAAAGCTGAGATGTCAACACCCCTGCATGGTTACCTTTTAATGAGGTTGTATTTGCATATATTTCAGTAAGGTTTCAACCTCTGATTTAAGGGGGGAAAATAAAAAAAGGTTTAACTTGTCAGTCCAACCTTCCAGCAATAGGGAAAACTGAAACCAATTGTGTCTGTTGGAAAAGTAGAAAGAAGACTATTGATTTAAATAGGGATTTTAAAAATTCAAAAGGGGGACACAGCACTATCGGCTAAAATAAATCTAGGGATGCCTTTGTATTTATGGCACCTGTCATCAGAAAATCTCAGTGCCCTTCATGGCAAGGCCCTGAGAAAAAAAACTTTTCTCAGTTATAACTATAAAGAAATTGTAACAGAGACTGAAAGAAAAATCCATGTTCTAGTCAAAGATTCTCTTGTGTATTTATAGGAAGCTTTTATCTAAAAGTCAAGTCAGCATATTCTTATACTGAGAATTCAGTGGAGTCTACAATTTCCAATACATTCTTATATTAACATTAGGCACTTGGAAGACATTCATCTTTTTATAAAAAATTTATTTCTCTGTAAATACAAATTCCAACATCACAAACAATAGTCCAGTGGAAAAATACTTAGCCATTAACATTGAAAACTTTTTTTAATTTAATAAATAGAACTTTGGCATTCAAAATTCTAGCTGTAAACCCTATTAGAAAACAAAAACAAAAAAACCCCTTTACAAAAAAAGAGGCAAGAATGATAGATCAGAAGGCATAAGCCAACCAGTGGCTTCACATTCTCTTTACAATAACTGTATTTCAATTAAGTCATGACCATTTTATTTACACATGAGGTATTCTGGGTGGTTCAAAAACTGAACCTAGTTTACAAAACCACCAGTCACAGTGACTGATTATACACTCTGCTGTGCTTTTAATGTAACCACCTAGCACCTTACTACTTCTTGTCATCACACCAATGTGATGCCAAATTTTATGTTTCTGTATTTAAATATTTATACACATATGTACACACATATACACACAAATAACTACATTCCGAAGGAGTTTCCTGCTCACTATACTGGGAAAGGGCTGGGCTCCAAAGACATATCCGATACCCTCCTCTCAAGTTTCCTAAAGTATTTACCTAGTAATGAAAAACTGCTCCTTGCTTAAGAAAAAATCCTTAATCAGGTCTATTTACAGAAGAACAAGGTGCAATAATCATCAACATTCTTATAACTCATGTAAAATAGAAATGAATGCTTACTGCAGGCAAAAAGGCACAAAAGGTTCTCTCTGTATGCAGCTGCAAGTGTTGTTAATGAATTACTGATTTGAAACTACATTAATATACTCAATACTTTTAAATAAGAAAATTCTAAAAATCCAAAAGCTCTCCCCCTTCATGATTAAATGTGTAATATTATCATACAGTAATATGCCACCATGGCAACTTGGGGTAGGTTAGAAATTATACTCTTTATAATCAAATAGGAAATCATTTTTCTTGTTTTGTGAACACCAAAATTTGCCCAAAATGGAAAGAAACAAAATGAATTAACTTTGGCTCTGAGAGCTCCAGCTACTGGCAGTTTCAAATGATATAGTCTGAGCAAGGTTATGAGAACTGCTTCTTACTATAATTACATATCTACAATGATAGAAATTTACATAAAAGAATACCAATAATCCAAACTAAAGGTGTGCATGAGCTGAGCTATGCTATGTAAAAATATAGTCCAAGTTCTCCGCTGCTAAGTTATTCAATGAACTATCACTGATATCGAAAGAACATTTTCCCAATACAGATTTCTTTGAAAATATCCTCTAAGAGATTTCTATTAATGTCTTGAACTATGACAAAATTAATTTATAAGCTCATTAGTGAGTCAGAAATGTACAATATCCATTTTAGCAACACTTTCCGGCCCTTGAGATTGTCTCCAACAAGTTACTGAAAGAAGTCTAATTCAGTTTAATAAGCTGTCATGACCAAAATAAGTTTCACTAAAAAACAATATTGTTAATATTAAATATTGAACCCCATTTCAAACATAAGAAGGGGCCACACTTAAAAAACATTCAGGCATGACTTACCCAGTCAACACTTGAGCTTTTAAAATTAGAGGCCACTGAAAATTTACTAAGTTAAACTAAAGTCATCCTTTTTGGACACCAAATGAAAAGACAACTACTGTGCCTTTGATTCAGTTAATTTTATCTGCATAGGTAACTGGGTCTTTTATTGAGATACTGTTACTTTATCCTTGCTTTAGTGTCACTGGGGCAGAATAAACTCAACTTCAAAACCCAGCAGATCAATAATAAATGTTAATACTGCATAAGACATTTCCTAAGAAGATAAGCATTTAATTCACAGAAGCATAATTAAAATTTTTTCACATATAAGGAAATTTTCAAATAGATTTAACTTCAAAATTTAGGTTAATTTTCATCTCAGATATATATCAGTATAATAACTCCTAAGAACATCCCGGTTTAAACTAGGATAAGACACTACAGTGTTTTCTATCTGCCCATCTTACTTGACCTAATAGTAAAATCTTTGCTTTCAATGAGATATCACTATTACTACATTCTAACACAAGAGGTTATCTAGGGAGAGGGCAATTTTCTGAAAAATAAAATCAAAATTAAATGCTGACAAATTAGACTACTACTAGTTTCATTACCCCCCCACCCCCAATTCCCTCCAAGGCTTTCTACTTATTATTTAGGTCCCTTCACAAACTCCAGACTCCAAGAGATTACATTTTGTAATTCAGAGTTATACCTGAACTATCACATCTTATTTCCCTTTTTTATTTATGGGGGAGTATACATGTTGGAAACTGAAATACATCAGTAGTTTGTCAATTTTTTACTAAGTTAAAACATTTTTATCTCAAGTAAATTAAGTCAAATTCTGTAAGTTTTAGAAAACTTGTTTAAAAAATCAAATTATTTTATCCTAAGCCAGAAAACAAAAATGTATCTACAGTATATTAAAACAAATGACCAAAAGTTTGTTTAAAACAACAATAACCATAAAACCCCAAAACATATACTAAAAAACCTCAAAGACATTAAGAACCGAGTGACCCAAATCAGTGATTACTTATGTGCATTAGCACTATCACCTTAGGGTGCCTTTATTTCCCAAACCGTGGAGGCTGGGGATAAGGGTAGGGATTTCTATTCAGAGAGAATGTAAAAATGTGTGCTGCATATCTCTTATCTTTCTCAGATGTTATTATCTATTTTACTGTAAAGGCCCATTTTTCTAGATATTTTTACAAGGCAGAATTCTTTGCATCAGATTTTTGGTATAACTTTACTGCTCCCTGATTGTCTTCAAACAGCCAACATTAAGAAAACAAATGAACACATTAGAATGCCACGTTCTTACCAGTGACTTTTCCTTATTAAGTTAGGGACCTTGGGATGCAGAATCACTATAATGCACTGATTTCTTAGTGCCCAGATCCTAAGAAGCAAGAGTAAGGAATACTGAGGCACTGAACAGAAACAAAGTCTGATGTCCTTACAATGTATTATGACTGACTGTTGCAACATAACCTTAAAATAACTTACTGAGCACTGCATATAAGCCAAATTTTGAACTGAATGTCTTCGTGGGCAGTTTCCTTGAAGTTCTTATCCCACATATGTTTTCACTGCTGAAAATATTTAAGAAAAATCTTTTCTAGGAGCAGCCTTTATACCAGTATTTAAGCCTGGCAAAAAAACCCAAAACAAAACAAAACAAAACAAAACAAAACAAAACAAAACAAAACAAAACAAAAACCAGACACATGATCTGTTCTTGCCCCAAACAGTATTTTCCTGCTTGATTACCACCCCTTATTCCTTCTCTCTCTTATTTAGTCTTGACCTGTATGAGACCTGGTTGCATCAAGAAAACAAACCAGTTTTTAAAGGACAATGATTGCTATAAGTATTCAAAAGAATGCAATAAATGCTCTAAAGGCATTAAAATACATAGTCCTTCCAAAATACCAACTAAAACAGGAATATACTCATTTGGAAGTTTAAATAATTGTGTCTACTTAACAATCAGTTGCATTTCATAGTGATATCCTGTATTCCTGAAGAAGAACTAACCTGGTCAAGTTTGTAGTCTATGAAAAACCCTGTTTTTAATGTACTTTACTTAATAAATGGAATTGAAACATCACCTGGTTTAAATTTTATGTTAGTGATAATTCAGATATAAAGAATACAGACTGGCTTTTCTTAAAACATATACTTTATGTTTTAAAACTTTAAAACATATACAAAACTCCTGAAATGTAAACGTTTGAGAATTGGATAAATAAACTACTGTTCCAGAGTGACTTTTCAGTTAATCCTTCTTTTACAACAGCCTTAGAAGGTTTGCATTAATTCTTTATGGCTTTGTTTACATTGATATATGTAAGTAAATAGTAATTGTAAATAGTAAGGGACATGTTAAAATTAGTTCAGATTATGTTAAAATGCCTTGTGATATATAAATTACAATGCTAATGAAAAAGATCATCACATCAAAATTTCATACCTCTAAGGCAATCCACAATCACTCTGGAAAAATAGCTGACCTATCTACAGTACTAAAATCAACCCAATCCCACAACCTCATCATCTCAGCACAGTGGTTGTTCAAAATACAAATGGTTTTGCCAGCTGTACTACTATTAAAACACTTGCCTGCTGTTGAATACTCTTGTTCAGCCAGCCCTTGAAAACCCCAAAGTACAACACAAGCTTCTACATGAAAGAAAAGAAATACAAGAATAAACAGTGTGTGCCTTTCTTAGAAGCTTTGCTTTGACCCTAGAAATCCTTATAATTTTGTGAATAACACACATGCACACACACACGCGTGCGCACGCACATACACACACACACACACACACACACACAATTACAGATAAAAAAAAATCCTACCCCATTATCTGAAGGGCACTCTTCACAGCTTGGTCCTACGATCAGTAGTTTGAGAATACAGATTTTTTTTTTTTTCTTAAACACTTTATCACATTTTTCAAATAGTAAGTCATTCTTTTGGCCTGATTAGATAAGCCCCTTTGAAACCTCATCAAATCCCCTTTCTCACCCCAATAAAACAAATTTACGGAAAAAAATCCTATGTGTAAGCGATATGTCACTTGTGACTTTCCATTATGGCTCCTAAAAAGAAATATGAAGAACTGTAACACAGCAGCATTTAACAATGGGTCATTATTGCTGTGGGACCAATAGTTGATCATTGGGTAATGCAGTTGTCTCCCATGTCCTGAGCATAGCGGTCTGATATTGTAGTCCTTAATTCGTCAATGTCCCTCCGTAACTGGCATACATCTGACAATTTTTTAGTGAGTGTCTCTGGGCTGTAGTCATTCTCAGTCTCTTCAGCTGAACAGTTCATTGCTGTGGAAATAAAATATGGAGAGAATGTCTCAAACTTTTCCAAATAAAGTCACTTTAGGATTTTTAAACTTAATTATAAGTAGAAATATAATGCCATATGCTGAACAAGAGTCCGGCTAAGGTTTAAATTATGTATCATTCACTATTAAATAGATCTTACTACTTAGTCCTGTTAAAATTTTGCTAATTAAGTCGCATTAAACCCATATAGTAATACAAATGTTCAACATGTTTAAAGGATGACAGTATTCCCAAAGTAGGAAAAAACATGCTCTAATAGCTCTCATCAAGCTCAACGACAGCATTCATTTCTTCTGACTTGACAAAAATCTGAAAATCACTTCTGTTTTCAGGGGTGATAGCTTAAATTTTTATAGACTGCAAAGTGGGTTTATTGGCATGGAAACACAAATTTCCAAAATATATGGTAAGTGTATATATATATATATATATGTGTATGTGTGTGTGTGTGTGTATATATATATATATATGTTGTTGAAAGCCTACAACCCCACACAATTGAATTGAACTGATGGCTAGTTGCCCAATGGCTGAGTAACTGAGGGTGAGGCCCTGAGTCAGCTAGCTTTAATTATTTTCATCAGTTCCTTTCTTTGTCAGCCCATCTCAACCTAAAAGCAGACAGAGCCAATAACTGTAAAGTAAGTCTTTCCTTCTACCATCATTGGCACTGGTAGCTTACTGGAGGCATAAGAGTCAGGTTAACTTATTTGTTATTTTAACAAACACTAACTGAACATGATCCAGGCACTATGCTAGATGCTGAGGCCAGCAAAATAATGGGTGTAGTGGCTTATTCTTAATGATTTACATGCACTTTCATAAACAAATAAGCACAGTCAAGTACTGTGAGAGACCTAGCACCATACACAAGCTACAGTGGCACAAAGAAGAGGACAACAAGCTTAACTGGAAAGGGTACAGGTTCACTGGATAGGCCAAGGAAGCAGAATGAACAAAGGTATGTATAAAGGCAGAAAACCAAAGAATCTGAGGAACTTCAAAAAAAAAAAATAAATAAAGTCAGTAACCAGCTCTAAAATGGGAGAGTACAAATTATGAGAGGAAAGTGCCACAAAACAAGGCTGGAAGAGGCACGTGGGAGCTGCCTATCTCTATTTTGGGGACTGTAAGTATTAAGAAATCAGAATCACCATTAGGTTAGATGAACTCTAGCAGCAATGTGAAAAAATGCATTAGTAGGGGAAAGTGGGCTAGACAGTGCAGATAAAGGAATCTGAAAGCTTTATTTAAGGCAACAGTGCAATGGAGATGTAATGGTAGGAATGAATGCTAGGAAGGACCGGTAGAAATGATACAGCCTAACCATCATGAGTTGGGTAGGGATTAGGGACTAGGCACAGGAAACACACAGATAAAAGAAGGAGCAGGATGGAAGATAAAATTCTAGGTTGGGATGATAGGTGGATGGTGGTGCTACTCACTGAGAGGAGGAGCAGGTTTAGGGAGGGAAGAAAGGTAGTTTCTGTTTTGGATATAGTGAGTCTATGATGCCTGTGGAAGAGCAAGGAACATTCTAGGCAGGGTAAGAGATAAATGTCCATATGGGTCAAAGGTACGGTGCTAACAGAAAACTAAAGAATGTGGATAGTATTACTCAGAGAAAAATATACAAAAAGAGAAACAAAAGCATACAAATTGTTGAGGAAGAAGTAAAATTTTCACTATTTGTAGATGACACTACTTGCAGAAAGCCCTGAAGACTACCAAAGAATTGATAGATTAATTCAGTAAAGTCACAGGATACAAAATTATAGAAATATAGAGAAATATGTTGCATTTCTATGCACCAATAATGAGACAGCATAAAGAGAAATTAAGAATATAATCCCGTTTACAATTGCATCAAAAAGAATAAAATACCTAGGAATACACTTAACCCACGAGGTGAAGACTTGTACACCATAAACTATAAAACATGGATGAAAGATATTGAAGATGACCCCAACAAATGGAAAGATATACTGAGCTCATAAATTGGAACAACTAGTATTGTTAAAATGTCCATACTACTCAAAGCAATCTATAGATTTAATGTAATCCCTGTCAAAATACTGACATTTTTCATAGAATTAGCACAATACTAAAATCTGTATGGAACTACAAAAGATCCCAAACAGCCAAAGAAATCTTGAGAAAAAACAACAAAGGTTGAGGTATCACAATCCCAGATTTCAAGGTGTATTACTACAAAGCTGTAGTAATCAAAACAGTATGGTACTGGCACAAAAACAGACACATATAGATCAACAGAACAAAGAGCCCAGATATAAATCTATGCTTACATGGTCAATTAATCTTTGATAATAGATGCAAAAATATATAATGGGGGAGAAGGACAGTCTTTTCAACAAATGTTGTTGGGAAAACTGGATAAGCTACATGCAAAAGAATGAAAGTGGACTGCTTTCTTAGACCACACACAAAAATAAACTCAAAATGGATTAAAGACCTAAATATGAGACCTGAAACCATAAAACTCCTAGAAGAAAACATAGGCAGTATTTCTTTGACATCAGCCACAGAAACATGTTTCTAAATATGCAAGGGAAACAAAAGCAGTATCAAAATGTTGGGATTATACCAAAATAAAAAGCTTTTGCACAGCAAAAAACAAAAAAAAACAAAAAAAACCACCAATAAAACAAAAGACAATCTACTGGATGGGAGAAGATACTTGCAAATGACATATTTGATAAAGGATTAATATCAAAATATATAAAGAACTTATACAACTCAGTACCAAAAACCCCACAAATAATTCAATTTGAAAAAAGAAACAAAAAATCAACAACAAAAGATTTATGAGAGACACCAAAATTTAAGTGGCAGAGAATTCCACAGAAGACTGAGACTAAGCAGTCATAAAGATAGAAGCAGAACCTAGAGAACAAAGTCATGGAAACCATGGTAGCAGCACATTTACAAAAAAGGGTGGGATGAAAAGCATCAATGGACAGTGGATGGAGTGAGGAGATTCAAAATGGACTGGAGATTCAAAATAATCCACTGGTTTTTGACAAGTGAACAGTCTGGTCAGATTTTCACAGTACCAAACTATAAGGTAAGGAGTATAAACTTTAAATACTGGAAGGGGTATACACTGGGAGGTGAATGTGGCAAACTTCTTGAGTCTTCCTTTCATTCACATTTAGAAATCTCTCTTAATCTGATAACTGGAAAGGTTGACAAATACTATACAGGAGAATACAAATGCAGAAGGTTACAAAAGAACTGAAGGCGTGACCAGCTCTAAAATGGTGAAGAAAATAAGTCTTTTGTGTGTGAGCTTTTGGTTGCTCTGAGAGATCACTGCTAACTAAACCACCCCATGTTCACCTGGCAAATTCTCCCTCCTCTAAGATTCAACCCAAACACCAGCTACCCACGGAGTCTTCACAGCCCTTCCCAGGTAGACTTAATTAGTTTTCCCTTTAGGCTCCCATCATCCTCTGTCCATATCTCAATTATAGTACTCATCACAATGCTCTAGTAGTTTATGTGTGGGCAAGGGCAGTGTTCAATTGCATTATCAGCATCTTAGTACCTGGACCGTATAAGGCATTTAAAAATTACTTCCTGAGTGAGTGAATATACTTAAACTTTCAAATATTTTTTACATACCCACACTCACGTGTGTACATACACATCTGTGAAGTGGAAGGGAAAACTCTACTGACATCTCTGAGCACAGTTACAGTTTCATTTAAAAAGGGATATACTTTGATCAAAAGTATTACTTGGTTTGCCAAAACAACTATCATGATGCCAAATGGTGGAATCTTTTTGATGAAACTGCAAATAAAACTAGTCCCCAGTCTAGTTACATTATTAACCCTATTATTAGATAATTGCTCAATACAACATGGTAGGTGCATAATACTTAAAAGTCTTACTCCATTCATGTCTCTTTACTTATGTCCATTTCTTCTGTATTAAAAAGAGACCAACATATATCAATATCATAATGATTCAGAACCACAAGCAGAGATGTGTGTTTCTGCAAAAGTAGCACAGAAGGACTCTAGGATATTCCTGGGGCAGCTCTCTCGCAACTATGTGTGGAGGAAGATGGAACTGAGGGATAATGGGTGGGTGACACACTGAAAGGGACAAAGTCAGAATGTATGCATGACAAGGGCAACAGATACATGGGCCATGAAAACCAGCTCTTGTGACAGCACTGGTACATATATTAAGTCATTGCCATAGAACATACACTGCATAGGAAAGCAAATGAGTATCTTTTCTCAAATAGTTTAACGCAGACAGATGGCTGGGTCATTAACTTAGAGAATTACCACATGAAAGCAAACAGAATCATTGCTTTTAGAAGAGTAACCAGGAAATCACCCCTAACTACCCCTCCAGTCACATATTAACAGATTCAGCAGAGCTCATCCACACAGGCAGTCTGCCAAGTGGCAGTCTGAATCAACTATGAACCTGATCACTTCTATAAGGATAATGAAGTAATAACTGTTATTTACACACCTACAGATTTATTCAGAGATTTATAAATCTAAGTAGGAAAGGACATAAAAACAAATAGAAAAAAGGCAGTCAGAAATTCCTGATTCATGAAGACAGGTTTCTAACTGCTAAGCGATATAGTAAGGACAAGGCATCAGCCACTTACATCTGATTCCCAGTAATAAGGAAAGATTAGGCTCCTTGCCCTGAGCACGCTGATTAAGAATACTACACAATGCCTTCAAGTCAAACAAACAATAGGACATTTCCTTGAACAGCTGATCAATCACACTCAAATCAGATAGTGGCCATTTAGTGAGTACTGTCTGCTGCCTGGATTGGTCTCCTTCCTGGCCTTGATCCAATAAAGAGCACGTCTCCGGTCTTTGGTTCTGCAACGCATAAAGAAAACAAAAATCAGGTTGTTAGATCAGAGGAAGGTACTCAAAGGACATACAGGTTAACATTTTCCACCATCTATAAACAAAATGATAGAGTCCTATTACATTCACATTAACCAAGTTTAACTGCATACACACAGTAGGGAAAAAAAAAAAAAAGAAAAAGAATTTAAACAGTGAAAATGATTCAATGGTTCCTCTGGACCATCTCATGCCCCAGGGTAAACCTGAGAAAGGCAACAAATCCAGATTCAGTGTCTACGAGTATCTCATATCATATAACATCACCTGATAAGCATCTGGGTTATGTATGTGTTTTTTTATGATGAGATTTATCCCAAGAACAAAAAGACCTATGAAGAAATTTTAAACCTCATCCTATAGTTTTACTGTTAGTAGGGATAATGGTTTAGTTACTTTAAACTATCTGTTGCAAACTGAGGAAAAAGTTTTTATGTTTTGTTAATGTTGACAGGTACCAAAAGTTTCAGCAAAGGAGAAAAAGAAATACAAGTATAAAATCAAAGAAGGAAACAAAACCCCTAATAATCTTGAATTGTGAAATCCGAATTGGAAATATCAATATGAACTTATAAATTATCATACTCAGAAAAAGCTACCTTCACCTTATCCCCCAAACTGTCACCATCTATCTACTCTTCATCCTGAAAACTGCTAATTAGAGACAATATAAAGCTTTCCAGTTGGAACTCTATTTAAAAATTACCAAATAGCTTGCACTGATGAGGAAAAGATTTTTTAATAGATGAATGCCAGCTAATAAATATAAAAATAACTAGGAAAAAATATGATTTTAATCACGTAACGATCCAGACAATTATCACCAGTGAATACGAAAACCATCAAGGGAAAGGGTGCTAATAAACCGCATATTCACACAGTTACCTAAGTAGCTCTCCACACATTACCTACTGTTTGCAGAGGCCATAATGTAACAAAGGGAAGAATAAGTCTGTTATTTTAACCATTTTAACCCGGTGAACTCAGTATTTCTGTCACTTACAGTGTGGGATAACCAAACATATATAGTTTGATGATATGAACAATGCCTACAAAGTATTAATGACAAAAAAATGTTTGACTTGACTTACTGACATCTTTAGTTCTTCTTGTAGCTTATAAGAAATAGAAGGGGTAAAGAACAAGATAAATGACACCATGAGGAGGCAATCAGGCAAATCTAGGTCTGACAATCTGTAACTCTGTAAGACAACAGGCCCAGGTTTGTCAACAAGTCACTAACATGGACAAAATGAGAAACTTTAGATTTATAAGACAAAATAAAATGCAACTCATGGTCTTTTTTGATTGAATGCTAGTTTCAACTGTCATTATAAAAAGCATTTGAATTTCCCAAAGGGGAAATTTTAGTATAAACTAGGTATTATCCAATATCGAGGAACATTATTCTTACTGGGTGTGACAATGGTGGTATGTTTGTACAGGAAATGTCCCTAACTTTTGGAGATGCATTCTTGGGTATTTAGAAGCACAATGTCATGATTAGAGTTAAAAAACTAAAGTATTTTCTGTATAATGTAAGCCATATAGGTCAGCTTATAATTAAGTGAAGAAAGTATAATCTGTTCCAATGATGAAGTGTTAACATTGCACCCTTCTTAAGGATTTTCAAGGATAATTTTGTTTATATTCAATTTACACTTTATTCAATTACTTTGGGACCTAGTCTCTATATAGCATTTGACTGTTGTAGTTAAGTCTGTGGAGTTGTATTCTAAGACATGAGAAAAATAAAAGTTTACCTTTTTGATTATAACTTTGTAAGAAACCTAATGGATTTAATTAACTGACATATCAAAATCCAGTCTTCAACTAAAAATATTCCATGATATGTACAAAATAAGCATGTGCTTTAAGTACTGAATCATTCTTTGACAGCAATTTGAATTTTTTTTACTCACATCAAGCAATGTTTCTGTTAATCTCTGTAGGTTTCTTTCTTTCTTTTCCAGCTCTTCCATCATCTTTTGAGTAGTCAATTTTTCTTTAGAAAGCTTCCCTTGCATAGACTAGAATAAAGAGAATTGGAAAGCAGAGAATGTTGTTAATGCTAAAAGCAAAATGCAGTCAGGTAGGTAGACAGGAATACAGGCTCTGAAATACTTTGAATCTGTCCTCCCCCACCCCTTGGAAGATAAAAGCCTTCATTTTAAAACAACCCTTACTGCATCTAGAGTGGATGACAACAAAGGAAAAAACAAATATCATCTTTACCAAGAAAGTCGACAGTCTGGGTAATAAAACATGTTAAACCTAAAGCAGCTGGTGTTGAATGCTATGTTACAAACAGCTCTTACTAACTGATTTTTTGTTCATGTATTCAGAGTGTTTTAGCAAATCTATACCTCCCATGCTCCACACCCCATTTTTCTCGTGGTTAATAAAATACAAGATAGTAAGATCATAAGACCATCCTCATTTTCTATCATTTGAAACATAGCTAAACACACTTCTCTCAGTGTATGGTATTCTGAGCAGTGAATATGATGAATTCAGGCCAAAGGTCTATTATGGGACTTTGATAAATGAATCTCTTTCTTAACTCTATAAATTACAAATTATCCATTGTAATAAAATTCTGAGTGTACCAAAACAGTATATAGGATATTTTAAGAGTACTTGGGTCACTTCAGCTGCTAAGTCTGATTTTCAGCTACACACCAAAGATAAACTTGCCATAAACTCTGTAGTTATCAGTGGTTTCTAGAGGTTTTAATTAACACTTTTTCCTTTTGTGAAATCACAAGATCAATAAACATTTGACAAAAAAAGAGATTTCTTTTTTTTCCCCCCTCTCAGGACTATATTTATTTAGTCCCAATTCTGAAACTACTTCAGTATGCTGACTGCTTAAATAGTACACAATACATTATGAAGGTTTCCCCCCACTCATATTATCTCTGCCTAGAATAAAAGAAGATAGCTGTCACCATGGGTTGAGATAAGATTCTGTAAATATAAAGCAGTTTTCTTAGTAACAGATATTCAACTTTGTAGCTTATTACTTGGATTTGTTTGCTAAACTCTATACAAAATTTGTTTACATTTAATAACTCATAAGTTGGTTACAAATGAATTATGCTCTGGGGTGCCTGGGTGGCGCATTCAGTTAAGGATCCAACTCCAGCTCAGGTCATGATTTCCCAGTTCATGGGTTTGAGTACTGCATTGGGCTCTATGCTGACAGCTTGGAGCCTGGAGCCTGCTTTGGATTCTGCGTCTCCCTCTGTCTCTGTCCCTACCCAGCTTGTGCACAGTTTCTCCCTCAAAAATAAACATTAAAAAAAGAAAAGTGAATTAAGCTCTATAACAAGAGTATTTCCTTCCAGGGAAAACTTTATATCTCACAAAATTTAATCTCACAGCAGAAAGTCACATGGATTCTGAAATTCCTTTGTAACTGCATGTGAATGAACCAAAAACCTATTTGAATGATATGTATTTATTTATCTGGCTGAAGATCTAAGCTTACAGGCATAACAAGATTATCTGACTGGAATCCAGAATTTATCCTAAATTTTCTTAAGATTTTTGACTATTTATCTTATTAGCATTGTGGAGGAAAGGCATAACAGTTAAGCTACTTTAAATCTAACATTTTAACAATAAAATCTGACCCTGAGAGGTATTTTCACAATACTATAATGTAATCTAGTGTTTTATATTTTTACCAGTTCGGTCATACTGAATGTGATTAATAATTAGCAAGCAAATCTGACTAACATGTTCATATATAAGACTAAATTTAAATCACTATAATGTAATCTAGTGTTTTATATTTTTACCAGTTCGGTCATACTGAATGTGATTAATAATTAGCAAGCAAATCTGACTAACATGTTCATATATAAGACTAAATTTAAATCAGAAACAGGCAATTGTCTCCATCAGATTAAATATGAAATGTTTGGCATTAGTGCTATTTTTCATAAGAAAAAAATCTGGATTTGGGAAATATATTAAGCTTAAGATGTTTGTTATGTTGATTGGGTTCAGGGTACTTATGAAACAGTCCTTTAATAGGGGAAAGAGTTCACAGATAAACTTATCCTAAAAGGCCCATATGTTGTATAACCTCTAGACTAATATGAGGGTATGAGTGCCATAGCTGTCTGACACAACATTCTATCTATAAGATTATTTCTCTATCCTAAATTGTATGAAAAAGCATATGTTTAAAGCTTAAGAAAAAAAGAGAAAGGAAAATTTCCAGTAATCTTAGAATGGGATTACTAACATTAAAAACTTTAATTTTCAAATATCTACAATATGTCTATAAATTTCCAGTTAATCATCTTTTAAAAATTCTAAGTTACTAACCTATATATATTTATCACATTCTTTTTAAAAAAATTTTTTTAATGTTTATTCCTTTTTGAGAGAGAGAGAGGGTGGGGGAGGGGCAGAGAGAAAGGGAGATAACAGAATCTGAAGCAGCTCCAGGCTCTGAGCTGTCACCACAGAGCCTGATGTGGGGCTGGAACTCACAGACTATGCGATAATGACCTGAGCCACTTAACCAACTGAACCACCCAGGCACTGCTATCACAATCATTCTTAAAGTTGAAAAATGGTTTTAAAAACATTTGTTTGCCCCAGTCGGTTGAGCGGCCGACTTCAGCTCAGGTCATGATCTCGCGGCCCGTGAGTTCGAGCCCCACGTCGGGCTCTGTGCTGACAGCTCAGAGCCTGGAACCTGTTTCAGATTCTGTGTCTCCCTCTCTCTGACCCTCCCCCGTTCATGCTCTGTCTCTCTCTGTCTCAAAAATAAATAAACGTTAAAAAAAAATTAAAAAAAAAAAAACAAACATTTGTTGTTTTGATCTAAATATCTAGAAATGCTATCTTTTGTCCCATAAACAAAATAGCTCAAATGAAGGAAAGACAGCTGTGCCTTCACCAATAAATATCATGTATTCCACAAACCCGATTTAAGAGAAAGTATTTTGATTAAAAACTTATGTTAGCAGTTTTACTATATAAACACACACAACTCCATCCCAAACAATGCACCCATACGCGCGCGCGCACACACACACACACCACACACAAAAACACCATACAAGAGTTTCACAAATGCAGTTCTTCATGCAATCATTCATTTAGCAAAAATTATAACCAAGCACAGTCTGTGCACTGGATGATGATGCCTCAGTGAATAAACAGTCAAAACTCTGGCCCTTTCATAACTTTTACTAGGAAGTAAAAGATCAAAGAAAATAAACAATGTGTAAGTTACATAGTATTTTGTATTAGAATTTGACTAGCGCTTTGGAGAACAAATTAGCATGGCAAGGGAGAGGAGGTGGAGATCGCAAATGGAGCAGAGTATAGGCTCATGGAAAAAAGGTGACGTTTGAGCAATGGCTTGAAGGAGGTGAAAGACTGCATCTCATAGATGTCTACAGTGTGTTTCAGTCAGTGCAAAGGTTCTGAGCCAGATGGTGTCTTCTGTGTTGAGAAAACGCCAGAGAGCCAGGGTGGCAGAAAATAGTAAAAGATGAAGTCAGAGAAAGCACAGATTGTGTAAGGCTGCTGAGCCAGTGAAAAAACTTTGATTTTTACTTTGGAAAAAATGAGGAACCATTGAAAGATTCTGAGAAGAGACATGACATGATCTGGTTTTTGTTTAATAGGTCACTCAGGCTGATGAGAATAGACTTCAGGCAACCAAGGATGGAAGCAGGCAGAAATAATTCATATGAAGAATAAAGATGTGTTGGACGAGGGTGGTCAGGAGAAGTCAGATGCTAGATATATTTTGAAGGTAATAAGATTTGTTCACAAATACGAGGCAGAAGAGAAGGGTAAGTCTAAGGTTTCTGGAGTGAACAAATGGAAGGAAAAATTTTCCATTAATAGAGAAGGGCCTGAACATGGATGGTAGAGTAGGTTTTACTATTTTCTCTTTGGGGAAGGAAAGAAATTCAATTTGGATTTATTATGTCTGATATGTCAAGTGGTACTGTTGAGTAGGGAGTTGGATGTACAAGTTGTAAGGTCAGGAAGAATTATGAGTTGGAAGAAGTTAGGGAGTAGTGAGCAGACACATTACATGCAAAGCTATGGGACTGGGCAAGATCACTAAGACAAATACAGGTACAGAATTCTAGGAAAGAAACAGACCTTTTTTGAAATATGGTACAACTTGTTGAAAGCATTTTACATGTCTGCACAATAAACTTTAACTTAAATATCACAAATACAATTAAACATATCCCCCTAAATTATAAGAAAGAAAACTTCTAATAAGGTACTTTGTCCAATTTTTATACACTAGCCTACTAGTCTGCCTATATCTTTATTATAATAGGATTTATGTTACACATGTTAAATTTATTGTGTCCAGTTAAATAAAACAAGAAAATAACAACAAAAACTTTAAAAAGAAAGTTCTTCTAAAATTTTTTCATTTAAAATTTTATTGTATGTATTTCAATGATCTAGATATAGGGCATAAGTAAATCAGTTTGAATTTATTATTGAGAACAGATACAAAGTTTCATGCTGTTATGATTCCATTAGTACAAATACCACTATTCTTGTAACAGCTTACGTAACTATACATGAAAGGTAAGATCATGGCGCTACTAGCATTAGAAATAGCGGTAAGAAGCACGTACATAACAGAAAGGTAATAATGGCATCTACAAAGCATTAACAAGGGGAATGCATTCTCTGAATGAAATTGATATTTTTTCTCAACACCTTTTATTTTATTTTTAAATAGTTTTTCTTTTGTTTTAATGTTTACTTATTTTGAGAGCAAGTACGCCATGTGCACGAGCAAGTGGGGGAGAGGCAGAGAGAGAGAATCCCAAGCATGCTCCACACTGTCAGTGCAGAGCTGGATGCAGGGCTTGATCTCACAACCCGTGAGATCATGACCTGAGCCTAAATCAAGAGTCCGATGCTTAACTGACTGAGCCACCCAGGTCCCCATCAACATCTTTAGAAAAACTAGTTAAAAGAAAGATCATCTCCTAAATGAGGCCACTCCTTAAAGACTGGGAGAGGTGGCTGTTTTACCTAATGCATAGAAACAACCACACAGAGTCTAAAAAATTTTTGACAGAGTCAAAAAGAACCAGAGGAATATATTCCAAATGAAAGAATAAGAAAACCTCAGAAAAAGGCCTTAATGAAACAAAGATAAGTGAGTTCAAAATAGTAGTCATAAAGATGCTCACCAAGGTCAGCAAAACAATGCATGAGCAAAGTGAGAATTTCAACAAATAGAATATATAAGAAAGTACCAAGTAGAAGTCATAGAGCTGAAGAGTAGAATAGCTTAACTAAAAACATAACAGATGGATTCTACAGCAGATTAAATGAAGCAGAAGAAAGGTCAGTGAACTCAAAGACAGGGCAGACTTCATTCAATCAGAATAGCAACAAGTAGAAGAATGAAGATGGCTTAAGGGACTGAAAGGACAATCCTAAGCAAATCAATATTTGCATTACAGGGTCCCAGAAGGAAGAAAGAAAAAGGGACAGAAAACTTATTTGAAGAAATAATGGCTGAAAACTTCCCTAACCTGGGGAAGGAAAGAGACATCAAGAGCTAAGAAGCCAAGAGAGTTCCAAATATGATGAACCCAATGAGACCCAAAGGGGCACATTATGATTAAATTCAAAAGTTAAAGACAAGGAGAGAATCCTAAAAGCAGCAAGAGGAAAACAACTTGTTATATACAAGGGAACCCCTACAAAATTCTCAACAGATTTTGAGCAGAAACTGTGTAAGCCAGAGGGTGCAGCAAAATCTATGCAAAGAGTTGAAAGTACTGTTAACCAAAAATAGTTAACCCCACAAAGTTGTCCTTCAGAAATGAGGGAGAAATAAAGAATTTTCCAGGGGCACCTGGGTGGCTGTTGGTCAGTTAAGCTTCCCACTTGGGGTCAGGACATGATCTCATGGTTAAGGAGTTTGAACCCTGCATCTATGCTGACAGTAGAGAGTCCACTTCGGAGCCTCTGATCCCACTTCTCTCCTCCTCTCTCTCTACCCCTCCTTAACTCGCACACACTCTCTTCCTCTCAAAAATAAACCTTAAAAAAAAAAAAAAAACTTAAAAAAAAAAAAAGGAGTTTTCCAGACAAGCAAAAGCTGAAAGAGTTTATCACCACTTGACTAGCCTTACAAGAAATGTTCAAAGGACTTCTTTAGGCTGAAATGAAAGGGTGCTAATTAGTAACAGGAAAACATGTGAACATATAAATCTCACTGGTAAAAGTAAATATATACTAAAATTCAAAATAACACTGTAAGGGTGGTGGGTTAATCACTTATAAGGCTAGTATGATGGTTAAAACACAAAAGTAGTAGAAACAACTAACTGTGATAGTTTGTTAATGGATACATAAGATAAAAAAGAAATAGTGGCAACAAAAATATAAAAAGATGGGAGGACTGCATCAAACTAAAAAGCTGCTGCATAGCCACACACACACACACACACATACAATGAAAAGGCAATCTACCAAATCAGAGAAAATAACTGCAAATCATATCCGTTAAGCGGTTAATATCCAAAATATACAAAGAACTCATAGAACTTAATTAGCAAACAAAAACAATAAAAAATCTGACAAAAAATGAAGTAAAACGAGGGCGTTTGGGTAGCTCAGTTGGTTAAGCTTCTGACTCCTGATTTCGGCTCAGATCATTATCACACGGTTTGTTGAGTTCGGGCTCTGCATCAGGCTCTGTGCCGACAGCATGGAGCCACGTTGGGATTCTCTCTTTCCCTCTCTTTCTGCCCCTCCCTTGCTCTTCGTCCTCTCTCTCTCTCAAAAAAACATTTTTTTTTAATTTAAAAAATGGGCAGAAATTCTAAATACACATTTTTCAAAGAAAATATACAGATGGCCAACAGGTACATGAAAAAGTGCTTAACATTACTACCTGTCAGAGAAATACAAGTCATAACCACAATGAGATATCGCCTCACATAGTTAGAATGGCCATTATCAAAGACAAGAGATAACAAGCTCTGGTGAGGATGTGGAGAAAAGGGAACCCTTGTGCATTGTTGGTGGGAATGTAAACTCGTGCAACCACTACGGAAACAAGTATGGAGGTTCCTCAAAATATTAAGAATACAACTACTATACGATTCAGCAATTCTACTTCTGAAAAACACTAACTCAGAAAGATATCTGCACCCCCATGTTCATTGCAGCATTATTTCTAATAGCCAAGACATGGAAACAAACTATCCACTGATAGATGAATGGATCAAGAATGTGTGATATATACAATCTGGTTTATACAAATGGAATATTAATCCAACAATACAAAACAAGAAAATCTTGTCACCTGCAACAAGGTGGATGGACCCTGAGGGCATTATGCTAAGTGAGGTAAGTCAGACAGAGAAAGGCAAATACCATGTGATCTCACTCACCTATGAAATAAAAAAAAAAAAAAACAAAAAATCCTCAGAGATAACAGAGAACAAATTAATGGTTGGGGTGGGGAGTGGAATTAGGGAAAGGGGGTAAAGAGGTATAAAGTTCCAGTTATAAAATAAGGCCTTGGGGATGTACTGTCCAGCACGATGCCTACAGTTATATTTGAAAATTACTAAGAGAATAGGTCTTAAAAGTTCTTATCACAAAAAAAAAAAAAGTAAACTATGTGGTGATGGACATAAAGTAGATTATTGTGATCATTTCACAATATATAAAATAACAAATCATTAGATTGTACGCCTGAAACTAATATGTTATATATCTGAATAAAAAATAAGTTAACAGTTAAAAAAAAAAAAAGGTATAGAGTTAATGGTAACAGCATAAGATTTTGTAGTAACACAAAACTAGGTTCTGGGTCTACACCTTATGTGCTGTGCAACCATGGATAAGTTATTCAACCTTTCTAGGTTCCAAGTTCATCAGAAAGAATTTCCAAACTTGTAAGGTATTGTGAAAATTATGCAGTGTGTATACAGACATTTTGGGTGCCTGCCTAGTCTCAAATCCCACAAGTCACAAGCGGCCATATTTTAAGAATTCTGCACCTCTCAGGATTCTCACTGAATCAAGCAGAGTGAACGCTTAACCACACCTGAGAACCTGGGATGCAGAGTCTAGGAGTTCATCTCTTCATGATTGGAAATGAACTACAGAATGTAAGAGGCTGCGGACAACTATATTCTGCTATGTGAGCTAAAGAATAAAGGGAGTCTGTGTGCACAGAGAGAAGAGAATGCAATGAGAGAAGCAACAAAGCCTCTTCTTTCCTGAAGCCTGGTTTTATTCCTTCTGATGGGTTCCACAGTATCGCTACGTTCTTTCTACACAGTGGTTCTGTTTTTGCTTAGGCTAAAGTGAATTGGTTTTTTGCTTAAAACCAAAAGCCTAAATGACTTTCACTTGGTACAAAATATTTATGCAATAACCACTAATTCTTCTTATACTATTAAAAGGAGCCCATTTCTTATAACCAATCATCATGATGTACACTTTAAATATCTTACAACTTTGTCAATCATACTTCAATAAAGCTGGAAAAAATAAGAGCCTATTCCAATTCAGCACTGCGGGTTTAATTTTCTTGTGGGCAAAGGTTTTTGGTCTGCTTTGTTCTCTAGTTATCCACCAGAAGAATGCCTGGCCCACGGTAGAAACTCAGTTAAAGTTACTGAACAAAAAAAAGATGAGAAAATAACTAAAACCCAATTTAGTTTTTAAGTAAAAGGCTATATTCATTCATTCAAAAATAGTTACTGAGTATCTAGGCTATACTATACTGTACTAGTGTTCATTTGGATAAGGATTATTCAAAGAGCATAGTGCACCTATTACAAAACTGTTAAATAAATATATCAGAAAACAAAACCAGGCACTTTACTTAATCTCAAGGAGCTAATGATACTACCATATTGCAGAGTGTAATACACTAAAAATTTCACTTTGGAGGCAAAATTTCCAAATTCTACTTCTAGGCAACTGAACACAAGGTGCCTTCTACAAGGCTAGTTTTCTGACATGCTCCAGCTTAAGATCTTTCATGCCTGGAGAAGACCCTTAAAACAAGTCTTTCCCCTAAGGCTTACATAAGGAAGATATCAGACTAACCTCTTGTGCCTTTCTTCCTTTCTCTTGGGATGCTTCCCTTTGAAACAGCCAGGAGCAATGCCAAGAGCACAAACTGAGGTCAGACAGGAATTAGAACTGGAGCTGAGACCTTAGGCATATCTCTTTAAATCTTGGCTATATCATATATAAAAAGATGCTCTGTCTTACCTTGTAAGCTTACTATTGAGGTTTAGAAATAGTAAATATAATCAGAAGCACAGTTTCTGTGCCACGTAATATATTCCTCATCAGCATCATCACTGATACCTCTGCACTTATTAGGGGCTCCATTTCTCACTTTAGCCTAATTGTGGAGAAATAGTAAATCCCTTTTCCTCCTTCCTACATACTAATAAAAAGAATTTTCAGGGGTGCCTGGGTGGCTCAGTCGATTAGTGTCCAACTTGGGGGTCAGGTCATGATCTCATGGTTTGTGAGTTTGAGCCCTGCACTGGGCTCTGTGCTGACAGCTCAGAGCCTGGAGCCTGCTTCGGATTCTGTCTCTCTCTCTCTCTCTCTCTCTCCCTCTCTCTCTCTCTCTCTCTCTCTCTCTCAAATAAATAAACATTTAAAAAATTAAGAATTTTCAAAATACTTATAAACTCTAAGATAAAAAAAATAAGGAATACACAAACACAATTAAAACTGCTATTTTTAGGTTTTTGTTTATAATAATCCAAGACCATGTATAGCTCAAATTCCTTTAACTATCACCTTACTACCTGATTTAACTTTTAAAAAAATCTGAGAATTCTGCTTCCAGCATGACAGTATGAGGAGCCCCTCAGACCCACTCCTCAGTGAAAATTATAAAAGAGCACATTTAAAGTTTCTGGAAATGGCCCTAAGAGCACACAGCAAATGAATAAACATATATTCAAGAAAATCTACTGAAAGAACAGCAAAGTCTAGAATATTTGAACCAAAACCCACTCCATCTTTATGTTCTCACAGCTCTCAGAGAGATGGAAATTTCACTTCTGACTGGGACAGCCAGTAACACACTGGGCTCTCTGTCCCTAGCTCCCCAGCGGAGAGCTATCTTCCCAGGAGGGGCTGATATCAGCATTTCTCTTCCTGCCCTCTGCTACCTGCACCTGAGGCTAAGTTCCAGACCAGTACAGCCAAAAGGTGGAGACTCCCTTTCTGCCCAGGCTCCTTCACGGACTGAGGCTTTACCTTGGGTACAGCATCATGGAGAGTACTGGGGACCTGACTGCTCTTGCCTTGGCTTCTGTGGCAGGGGTTCCACACTGGGAAAGGCAAGCCAAGATCTAGAGCTATTGCCCACTCTCCTTCCACCGAGTGTTTACCTTCTGGAGTCACTCAGAAATTTGACGTTGTTCCCACCAGCACTGACCTGGCTCAAAGATTTTGCCTGGAGAGAAGCCAGCCACAGAATAGAGAGCTCTAAATGTCTCTCTAAAGGAACTGAATTCATGTGCAGCCGACTGTGAAGTTCATGCCTAAGGGCACTCTCAAAAACAGTGAAGGTTGTGGCAAAAGGGAGTTGGGAGGAAACTGTTAGATTCATTGAAGGTACAGGCTAAACTACTGGCTGGCGAGATTCTTCGAGAGAAAAAGACAAAGAAATACCTGGGAAAAGCACTCCTGGGAACAGAAAAGAATCTCAAACATTAACCTAAGGAGCTCTTCTTCCAAAGGAACCAGAATACATTGGTCTGTGAAGCAATTTATACCACAGGGCATCACTGAAAGCAACAGAGCAATCAGCTGGCAGTTAATGTGTGGTCAAGGAAAGAGTCACAAAAGATCACATATTACATTTATATGAGATGTCTAGAACAGGCGAATCTATAAAGATGGGAAGCAGATTAGTGATTGAGATGGATGGGGAGGAAACAGGGTTTAAGGGAGTGACAACTAAAGGTAAGGGGGTTTATGAGGTGATAAAAAGGTTCCAGAATTGACTGTGGTCTTGGTTCCATGTATCTGAGCATACTAAAAATTACTGAATTGTACACTTTAAATGGGTGAATTGCAGACTATGTGAATTCTATCTCAGTAAAGCTGTTATTTAAAAATTGGCACAATATAAAGAAAAAACAACCTGCCAGGTTCCTGTTCGTAAGCTCTTGATCTGCTTTCAGGCTTACAAGCAAGAACTACCAAAACAACTTAAATGTGTCGAGAACACACCCAGGTTTCTCAGAACTACTTCTCTCTCTCTTTTTTTCTTTTAAATCTCAGTCTTCCCAGTCAATTCCCACTTTGGGAGCAATGAGCCCCAGGCCCCCCACCCCCTCCCTCCCAAGGACCCCGACCACACTTCCTAGTGGCACCAAGTGGAGGATGCTGCCAGGCCAAGGAAGCACTGCCCGGGGAACATGCTAACAGTGCACATTTCAAGATTCACCCCAGAGATACTGAGTCATCGGGTTCCCAGTGGGGCCCAGAAATCTAAATAATGTGAATGTTCAAACAGCTTTGGTGACCACTCATAGCACACAACAAGCTCGAGAACATTCCTTCTTGATTCAAGTGAGTGGACTCTCTTCCTGCCTCAGAGCTCCCCACCTTAGACACAAATAATTTTTCAGAAGTTACAGGCACCTCTTTTATGTTTTTCACATTTTAATTAACAACTATAATGTGCCTGTAACAGGCCTGCATGTACATGAAAGACTGTTCTCTTTAGAAGTACAAACATTGGCAAGAAAGCTTATTTTTTTAAAAACTACTTTTCCTTTGATAAAAGACACTGTTTGGTTGCTAGGTTTTTCAAAAATTAGTATTAATTTCTGATCAGAATATTTTTAGCTTTTCATGCATTATAAAAGCAATTTCACAAAGGTAAAATGTTTTAAAAATTTAAAAAAAACTAGGAAGGAAGAACTTCATGTCAGGTCACATCACAAAACTAGGATAACATAAAAACAGGAGGTAAACATCACATAATAATAAAGTGAAAATATTAAACCAATTTATCTATTTAGGTTAAAGGAAAGTTAAATTCTGCTTATAAGACATTCTAAAGGTTTATGATCCATTTTCCCACTGTTTCTACTGAGAAAACCTGCTGGATGAAGGCTTTAAGAGAGACTTGCTAAATATTGGAATAAAATCTTTGGAGGCTGTGAAAACATGTTCTCTTGAAGTGATATAAATAGGACAGGCTGTTACAGTTTTGAGATTGGTGGTTCCAACCATGCCTTTAAAAGTGAACAGTCTTAATGACCTTAAAGCATTATTGTATCTTTTATTGTTACAATGTTCATTGATAGCTGTCAACTCAGAAGGTCAATTTAAATGGGAAAACTCTTTCAGTGAAAAAACAATTTCAGTATGTTAGGAAAAACAAGTATATCTAACAAACTTTTTTATTCTGTATGTCCTCTGCCGAAAGCTTATAATAGTTATACAAAATGATAACAGCTCACTGGAAACAGGATTATTTATACAGGTGAAATGTGCTTTTAAGGAATAAATAGGAGGGAAGGCAATGCCCAATGAACTAATTCACATTCCGACTGAAGTCACATTTATGGAAAGGATGGGGAATGTTCTATTACAAAATATCTTTTTATACTGTACACTGACAGAAGAAAAACTTCTGGTTTTTGAAACCAGTTTAGCTATACTGGTTTCATAAATGTAGACAAAAGCATTATTTCTAAAGGATCAATGAATAAACAAGTTGCATGCCTGTTAACATCACCTTGATGGGTGAACAAAATAGTAGACAAATCTGTATTTTTACAGCACTAAACTCAGTTTCAAAATCAGGATACTTTTACATAAAGTACTACCTTTCTATATTCAACAACAAATATAATTAAGAGAAGACTGATTTCTCCCCAACATCAGAATCAATAAATGTGCCACTGACCTAAACCAGCTATGTATTTATTTGACTTCTGGTACATAGTGGTAAGCGACAGCTGTATTTTAAATATAGCACTTTCAACTCTGTAACAATGCCTTATTTTTATCTCCTATAAATTGGACAAAAAATGAATATGGCAAGGGATTTCATTTTTCTCTTTTGTCATAAAATTTAAACTGTAAGAATAACCTGCTTACACCCAAGGCAATGCAATACTCCAAAAGTCAGCCAAATGGAATTTGAACAAATTTGGTCATCTCAATAGTTTGCAGGGACATAAAGAAGTAGTGAAACATGACCTTCTACTAATACTACATTCGTTTTGTCTACTAAACCCTCTAAAATGGAAGAACTTCCTGGCACTGTGGATGAACAAAGAACATGCAAATTATAATAGCAGTGAAATTTTACAATAAATTTAATATTGTACTGATAGCTTAATGTATAACTCGGGGCACCTAGTGGCTCAGTCAGTTAAGGAACCAACTCTTGATTTCAGCTCAGGTCATGATCCCCTAGTTTGTGGGATCAAGCTCCACACCTGCTTGGGAGGCTCTCTCTCTTGCCTCTACCTTGCTTGCATCCTCTCTTTCTAAATAAATAAATAAACTCTAAAAAAACTTTTTTTAAAGTAATTGTATTAATTCATGTTTAAAAAAATGGCTGGAAAGCTCTACTATCACTCACTATAATGTATTTTGTGTTACTTTGCAAATAACATTTCTAAAATACCTCATTATAAGGTATTTTTTTGTGTCATGCAAAGGAATTTGAAGAAATTAAAAACAGCTATAGCATATAGGAAGGACATCATAATCTATACAGAAGTAAGGCTGGCCATTCCTTATGTAAGCAGGTGGGGAAAAGACTAGGCAGTTAAGGGGAAAATTTTTTTTTAATGTTTATTTATTTTTGAAAGGGGGGGTGGGGAGAGGGAGGGAGAGGGAGGGAGGGAGAGAGAGAGAGAGAGAGAGAGAGACAGAGACAGAGAGACAGACAGACAGACATAGGGTGAGAAGGGGAGAGGCAGAGAGAAAGAGACAAAATCCAAAGCAGGGTCCAGGCTCTGAGCTTTCAGCACAGAGCCTGATGCGGGGCTCAAAGTCAGGAACGAACTGCAAGATTGTGACCTGAGAGGAGGTTGGAGGCTTAACTGACTGACCCAGCCAGGTGCCCCAAGACTAGGCAGTTTTAAATAACTAGTAATTAAAGGGAACTGCTCTATTATGTGTATCAACTTGATAATAAGCCCATTAACTATAGTACAAAGCGACAAAAATTCTTCTTCAACTCAAAGTGTTCTCTTTAAGATTCTCTCTGTGGGATGCCTGGGTGGCTCAGTTAAGCTTCCAACCTTGGCTTAATTCATGGTCTCATGGTTCATGAGTTGGAGCCCCACATCAGGCTCTGTGCTGACAGCTTGGAGCCTGGAGCCTGCTTCAGATTCTGTGTTTCCCTCTCTCTGCCCCTCTCTCACTTGTGTTCTCTTGCTCTCAAAAATAAATAAAAGAAAATATTTAAAAAATAATAAAGATTCTCTCTGTGATTTCCAATGCTAGGGAAATAACTAGTATCAATTTTTTAGAATAAGCAATATTTTTAGATGTTCACAGAGAACACATCTTTTATATTCATCAGAAACCACCAAATAAAAAAACTAGCTTTTTTAACTGTAAGGGGCCAAAAACTCAAAAGTTTTCATAAGAAACACAAAGCAAAAAATTTTGTCATCATTTTAAGCATATTTGTCATCCTCTATAATTTTCTATTTAAATATCTTGATAAATATAGCTACCTTGGACAGTTATCAACATTTGCTATCTGTCTCTGTTAGCAAACCATATACAAGATCTATAGATCTAGATGGCCACAATGACTTACTCATTGCTTAAAAAAACAAGACAACAGAATTAATGAGTATATTGTCTGGCCCCAAATATTTGGAAATAAATGCATCTCAATAATTTGATTTTCATTCATTAATTAGTTTGAAAAAATAAAGAAATGTTTACTCAAGCATGTTAAGATCAAAGAATAGAATGGCATATAATTACATATTCTTCTACATATTCATTTATATATGGTCATGATATTTAAATGTGACTAAAAGACTTGGTTGATATGTAAAAATAAATTGTATTAAGATGCCACCACAAATAAGTAAAAGGCATATTTCAATTAATATAAATACATCCTGATAATCTGTAATGTGAGAGATAGTATGTGATGAATTAATAAACTCTTACAAGTCTTAGCCACCAAAATTTCAGTGTCAAAGGACCATCTTCACTGTCCTTAATTTGGATGGAGATAACTTTTATTTGACTGATTTCTTAGAAAATGTTACCAAGTGAAATATAAATTTCTTTTATTATGGCCTATAATAAATCAAATAATAATGGCTGAAGGAACCTAACCATTTTGTGATTTGAATGGTTTGTAGAACAACTGAAGTTATGTCTACAGGAATGCAGATTAAAGAGTATAACCTTGTGAACCAATCCAGCAGGCCCACACACTTGTTGAACTGGCCTACTGTGTGATTAAAATGATAAATCACTTAACATGAGCAAAAGACAAAGTATACCATCTATAATTCTGACACTTAAACCATTTATCTTTTTATTCTTTACTTCCATTTTTTTTTAAATTTTTTTTTTAACGTTTATTTATTTTTGAGACAGAGAGAGACAGAGCATGAACGGGGGAGGGTCAGAGAGAGAGGGAGACACAGAATCCGAAACAGGCCCCAGGCTCTGAGCTGTCAGCACAGAGCCCGATGCGGGGTTCGAACTCACAGACCATGAGATCATGACCTGAGCCGAAGTCGGACACTTAACCGACTGAGCCACCCAGGCGCCCCTTTACTTCCATTTTTAAGAAGTAAAACAATTAGGAGGTACAAAAAAAATAAAATTATTCAGCAAAATTATGTCCAACGGCTTTCCATCATACACAGAATAAAATACAAAGAACATCTAGCCCCAGACTACTTTTCACCATCACCTCTCACCACTCTTCTTCACAATCACTGCACTACTCCAGACTAGCAGCCTTTTTGCTGGTCATGGAGTACAAAAGACACCTTCAGGCACTGGTGGCTCTGCCTGAAATGCTCTTCCCTTGGATGTCTTCATCCAGAACTCTGTTCAAATATTACTTCCTCAGGAAAAACTTCATGACCACTGTATCTAATGCAGCACTGTCTATTCATTGTTCTCTACCCTACTTTTTTAACGGTACAAATCATTCCTTGACATTATATTTCCATTTTGTCCATCTCATCCCACTAGAATAGCCAGGACTTGCTTTGTTCACTGATGAATCCCCAGTGCCAAGAACAGTGCCTGACACAGATGTAGGTGCTCAGTAAGTATCTGGCAAATCAATAAAAAAAAAATGAAAATCCATTTAATCCACAAATTTTGGATTGTGTATTATGAATCAGACACTCTAACCTCTAGATATGCAAATGAGCTATGACAGTCTCCCAGGAAACTAAGCAGGAGGTAAAAACACAAATATGTAAACAACATGTTATACTTCGATAATATAGAAGGAATAATACAAGAAGGAAGAAAAGTGTTGGCCAGTCACAATAGACTGGAAACAGTCCGTGATCTTTAATAAGTAGATCACTGATGATCGGATCACACATTAACCAATGTGTTCTCAGTAGTAGACTACACCCAATTAAAAGCAGGAAAGGTAAGGAATAAAGAATAATCTTCAAAATATTTTGAATGACTGATTTACCAAAGAGCATTTTCATTCTAAAAAAGTAAAAGATTAATATTAAAGAATTTGTAACTTCAAGTGCTATTAATCTTTTCATATAAATACATATATGCTTTAATATTTTTAGATTATATAGCCACTAAGAGTAAATCAGCATACAGCTAAATTAAAATATGCACAAAACATTCCTTACCTGAATTTCTAAAATCATTCTTTCAATCTCATCTTGTTGGCTGTCTATTATCTAAAACACAGAAAATATTATCAGTGTGAATTAAAAATTTTTCCACTGTTTTTGAAAAGTACCAATATTTAGAAAACAAAGGAAAACACAGGAAATAATGAATTTATTTTTTTAAATCAGGGTATGATTTTTTTTACAAAATTATTCATACCAAGTATCCTTTAAATAGACATATTATCTGGATCACACATACATAAATCTGCAAAAGTTTTCTTCTACTTCTTGATAAAACTCTATGTAATTTATAAAAATAACTTTGAGACAGAAGTCGAACAATTTAGGAAGGAAAAGAAACCCTTTTGTTTTGCTAAAAGGCAATATAATTTCTTCCTAGTTTGGCTTTAACAAAAATTTGAATTATTTAAATTTACTTAAATTGTCATTTTCAGAGAGACTGGCTGGCTCAGTCAGTAGAGTATGTGACTCTTGATCTCGGGGTTGTGAGGTCAAGTCCAACATTGGGTGTGGAGCCTACTTAAAAAAACGTGGGGAGCCTGGGTGGCTCAGTCATTGACTGTCCAACTCTTGATTTTGACTCAGGGTCATGATCTCATGGTTGTGAGATTGAGCCCTGCATCGGGCTCTGCACTGGGCATTGAGCCTCAAGATTCTCTCTTTCCTCCTCTCCCTCTGCCCCTCCCCTGCTCTCACTCTTGCTCTCAAAAAAAACAAAAAACAAAAAACACATTAAATAGGGGCACCTGGGTGGCTCAGTCGATTAGGCATCTTACTCTTTATCTTGGCTACAGGTCATGATCTTACAGTTTTTGAATTCAAGCCCTGCATTGGGCTCCACACTGACAGCATGGAGCCTGCTTAGGATTCGGTCTCCTCCTTGCTCTCTGCACCCCGTCCCCCCACCCCACTCATGCACAAATTAAACATTTTAAAAAGTATAAATAAAAGAGTCATTTTCTTTCCAAATAAAAACATTCAAACTAAGTTATTATTAACAAAAATATAAAGTAACTATAACTTATATGTCCATACACACATAACCAACATAACACAGATTTCATATTTATTATCAAAGACATCAACTGACCTTACTAGCATTCTCATTTTGTTCTCTCAGGGTATCATTTTCATTTTGAAGCTGTTTTGCATCTAACATGGGAAGGCGAATTCCATCTTCAAGGCATCTTTCTACTTTTTGCTGCAAGCTGTATGTTTTAGAAAGACAATTAAATAAAGAAAACCCACTCTATGTGCTGATTTTGGTAGATGACTTCAACATAAAAGATAGTCCCTTCTTAGGGCCTATAATATTTTTTAACTGAGTGATAATGAAGACCTACAGACTCCATATGAATAAGAATGAGCACCTACATCTCATAGAAGTAAAAAATACAATGGACGCTGGTCATCTTTTTAGAAATGACAGATTTGAGACCAGAATCCAAAGCTGCTTAGTGTGTGACATCCTTAGGCCCTAATGAAGTTCCTTATGACCCTAATCTGAGCTCTGCAGTCCAAATCCTGTTCTTTCTCCTGCAAAAGCAGAATTCCTTGATTAAGATGATTTTGTTTGGGAGCCTAATTATATGGATACATGTCTTTTACCTTCATTCTGAGCTCAGCCAAAGTTTGTTTGTAAGGATAGTTGTTGCCAAAACCAGTAGAATTATTACATTTCTCCTTCATCAATAACAGCAGCAATGTATTATTCCTCTGCTATTCATGGCAGAGACTTGAATTACAGAGAGAAAACAACAAAAGGAAGCCCCTCGGGTATATTAAAAGATTGAAAGGGAAAAAAACATGTTAATCTTGAGAAAAGAAAGAATAAGTCATGTTCTGGTTAAAAGGAACGACACCATTAACAATAATGACCAAAATCAAAACAGAAAGACACCTCGGAATAGTTCCACTCTAGCTTACAATCAGACTTAAGAGTTGCAGAGCACTAAAAGAAACACACTTCTTACAGTTTGGGTTTTGGTATTTTCATTATTTTTTTTATTTTTTTAATATGAAATTTATTGTCAAATTGGTTTCCATACAACACCCAGTGTTCATCCCAACAGGTGCCCTCCTCAATGCCCATCATCCACCCTCCTCTCCCTCCCACCCCCGTCAACCCTCAGTTTATTCTCAGTTTTTAAGAGTCTCTTATGGTTTGGCTCCCTTTTTTTCCCCTTCCTCTCCCCCAAGGTCTTCTGTTAAGTTTCTCAGGACCCACATAAGAGTGAAAACATATGGTCTCTGTCTTTCTCTGTATGACTTATTTCACTTAGCATAACACTCTCCAGTTCCATCCACGTGGCTACAAAAGGCCATATTTCATTCTTTCTCATTGCCAAGTAGTATTCCATTGTGTATATAAACCACAATATCTTAGCTCTTCATTTTAGCCACTGACTGGCATAAGGTGATATCTCAGTATGGTTTTGATTTGTATTTCCTTGATGAGGAGTGACGTTGAGCATCTTTTCATGTGCCTGTTGGCCATCTGGATGTCTTCTTTAGAGAAGTGTCTATTCATGTTTTCTGCCCATTTCTTCACTGGATAATTTGTTTTTCGGGTGTGGGGTTTGGTGAGTTCTTTATAGATTTTGGATACTAGCCCTTATTTTTCTTCTTTCAAGTATTATGGCTTTCCTGTGCTTTCTCTCTCTTCTAAAAATAAAGAAGTGAAAGAAGTGCCATACCTACATTCTGGGCAAAGAACTGACAGTCCTACCTGGCACAAAAGCGCTTCCAATATGTTACTAAATAATGGCACCAGACAAATTTTCATGTATTATGAATGCAGTGCACTGCTTTGTAATATATTGTTACTTGTCATAAAACTATTTGCTTTTTCAGTCGAAAAGTGACAAGTGTATTATTTCTATTTCAGAATGAGCTTTCTCCCTCCAAATCAGTGTCAATACACTGCTTCTATGTAGTTACAACATTCTAAGAAAAATAAATTACATTAAAAACTATTAAGGTCTTTAAAAAAAGGAACCAGCTATGAGAAGGGAACAACATACTGTGTCATGAAAAAGTACCAAGTAAGTCTTTTTTCATGTACACATTCTTGTTTTGTTTATATTATGAAGCATGCTCACTTAGGAAAGTAATAAATCTCTTGAATAGCAAAGGTATCAACTTTATTACTAGGGATCCCACCCACATATCTTACTTACATTTTCACTTCTAATGAAAAATTTTATCTGATGTTTAAATACCAAGAGTTTTCATATATTAATAAAGTGGGAAACTTAGAGACATTACATAGGCACAGATAAATGTAATGATATAATTCATAGTCACATACACATCTGAAGTTCTTCTGGAAACAAGAACTTCAGTTTATCATATAGCTGAGGAAACTGAAATAACACCCTTACCTCCAAGTTCAAGTGACACCATAGCTATATAAGTACTGAAGAATTACAGAAGACCTTATTTGGTCTTTTATATCTACTTGAAATTAAAAGAAAATTTCTGGGATGCTAACATCTCTGAAAGTATCAAGGTAAAAAAATGGAACACGGATTCTGAAATGCACTGTACTAAGTCTAATGAAAAAGACTAAGCTCAATTTTGAGAAAATCTAAATATCTGATTTTTAGATATTTGAGAAAATCTAAATAAAAGAGAAGGTATAATATCATATTAAATATATAAAAGCACACAATGGAACAAAACTAATTATATTCAAGTGTTCCTAATTCTATTCATAAAATGGCACAGTTTGAGTTTGTGATCAAAATGCCCTATAAAATCTCTTCTCATTTTCTCTAAGAAAGAAAAAGAACATATGGTTGAAATAGTGGAGGTCAGGAAGCTGTTCTGAGAATAGAGAATAGACTATAAGATGTGGAGTTATAGGAAGGGAAATTAAAGAGCAAGAAAGCAAAAACCAAGGGAAAAATAAATGTAAAGCTAAAAGTATATGAATTTTAGGGGGCACCTGGGTGGCTCAGTCGGTTAAGTGATGGACTCTTGATTTCAGCTCAGGTCATGATCTCATGATTTGTGAGAACAAGCCCCGCGTGGACTCTGTACCGACGGCGGGGAGCCTGCCTGGGATTCGATCTCACTCTCTCTCTGCCTCTCCTCCACTCACTCTCTCACTCAAAATAAATAAATAAACATTAAAAAAAATTGTATGAATTTTTTGAAGCAGAGATTAGAAACACTGAAGACCATAATGTCTCAGAAGCAGATGTTTTCTGCACTGAAATCTAAGAAAAAGAGTAGACCAGGCATATTTAAGGCTTTCAAAGTAGTAAAGCAATATTAACACGGAATTATCAGATGGATTTTGATTAGAGTTACATGCAATTGGTAAAAGCATGAGGAGTATATTTCTTAAATTTAGTTTTTGTTGCTTTGTTGTCTTATTCTTCCGTATAGTTTTGGCTATTTATATTTGATCATCTATTAAGGTTTAAGTTTTATAAAACAGAGTGCATGTAGTTGCATATATAACATAGTTCTCTAGGTTTTTTAGCAATCTAGTATTAATTTTCCAGATTAATTAGCTAAATATACTAATAAATGATATTCCCTGTCATTCTAACTATATTAATTTAAAAGAGAAGAGTACCATTAGGCAAGATACATGAGTAAACTTGGAAGATACATGACAAAATAGCCATACCTGTTGTTCTACAGTAAGGGAAAATGGGAGTCAATTATTTCACTTTGATGTATCTCATTAAGGAGTGCAGTCTGAGTATTTGCTTCTCTTTGTTTACTTACTTTTTGGCAAAGCCATCAGATTGTGTTAATACTTTCAGTTTCTAACTGTGTTTTTGTTTTTGTTTTTGTTTTGGCAGTGGGGGGTGTTACATTTTCACCATTCTCATCTAAAACTTTTGGCAAGATGTCAGTATGTTGCATTAAAATGTGAAATCAGGGGCGCCTGGGTGGCGCAGTCGGTTAAGCGTCCGACTTTAGCCAGGTCACGATCTTGCGGTCCGTGGGTTCGAGCCCCGCGTCGGGCTCTGGGCTGATGGCTCAGAGCCTGGAGCCTGTTTCCGATTCTGTGTCTCCCTCTCTCTCTGCCCCTCCCCCGTTCATGCTCTGTCTCTCTCTGTCCCAAAAATAAATAAAAAACGTTGAAAAAAAAAAATTAAAAATAAATAAATAAAATGTGAAATCATAGCCAAGACAACCTGCTTCAATGACATAATACTTACAGTTCTTAAGAGTTCACCTTTCAATTTGACAATAAATTTCATATTAAAAAAAAATTAAAAAAAATAAATAAAAGTCCCCTACTATGGAAACTAATTTGACAAGAAATTTCATATAAAAAAAATAAAAATAAAAATAAAAATAAAAATAAAAATAAAAATAAAAATAAATAAATAAAAGTCCCCTACTATGGAAACCAATTTGACAATAAATTTCATATTAAAAAAAAATAAAAAGAGTTCACCTTTAAGATAACAATATAGTAATAATTACAAATTAATGTATCTTAAGTGAAATGCTTTATGAAAAATATGAGTAACAAAAATAAAAAATTACTAAAGGTTTGTTTACCTCTGAACTGTAGTTACCAACTCCTTTTCTTTCTTTTTCTGGCATATTAGTTGTGCCTCTTTTTCTTGACACTGTTTTTTGATCTCTTCAAGCTTTTTTTCTGCATCCAGCAGAGTCTCTTGCAAATTCTTATTTTTTTCTTCTAGAATCTGAAGCTAAGGAGAAAATTCTTAAAGTTTATAACACATAGAATATTAAATGTGTTTCTGCTAGAAACTGTGTGTTCTAAATTAACAAGCTTGTGATTAAAATCACAGTATATTTTATCTAGAGCACTTAATAATACTTTATTTCTTCCTTTGTGTGTAACAGGAGCTAGGAGAATGAGATTACGAAGAAGAAAAGAATGGGGTCAGAAATTTCTAGAGAACAGAGAGAAAGGTAAATGATCTCTAGATCATTTATCTAGAGCACTTAATAATACTTTATTTCTTCCTTTGTGTGTAACAGGAGCTAGGAGAATGAGATTACGAAGAAGAAAAGAATGGGGTCAGAAATTTCTAGAGGACAGAGAGAAAGGTAAATGATCTCAATTTGGGGATACTTTAAAAATTTTATTTTTAATTATGCTAAAATATGCAGAACACAAAATTTACCATCTTAACCATGCTTAAATGTACAATAAATAGTATTATTACATTCACATTGTTGTACAACTAATCACCAGAACTCTTTTCATCTTGCAAAACAAACTATATTCATTAACAACTCCCCTTCCAGCTCTGCCCTCAGTCTCCAGCAACCACACTTTGACTTTCTGTCTTTATGAATTCGACTACTTTAGGCACCTCATACCATATTTATCTTTTTATGTCTGGCTGATTTCACTTAGCCCAATGGCCTTAGGTTTATTCATGTTTCAGAATTTCATTCTTTTTTATAGGTGAATTATATGGATATGCGACATTTTATCCATCAGCGATTGGGTTGCTTCCATCTTTTGGCTGTTGCAAATAATGTTATTATGAACATATGTATGTACAAACATCTGTTTGAGACTCTGCTTTCAACTCCTTTGGGTATATATTCAGAAGAGGAATTGATGGTTATTGTTTAAAGAAGCATATCATATGGTTTTCCACAGTGGCTACACTATTTTACATTCCCATCAACAGTGCACAAGGATTCTAATTTCCTCACATTGTCACAACACCTGTTACTTTCTTTTTTCTTTTCTTTTTTTTTTTTTTTATTAGCCAACCTAATGGTGTAAGGTGGTATGAACATGTGTTTTTACATCTATATTCCTCTCTGTTCCTGCTCATGCCAACTCCTGTGGTACTTCTTTAGTTCCTTCCTGACATTATCCTCTCTTAGTCTTATAGACAGAGAATCCCTTGTAGGCCTAGAGTCTGTAAAATGATGACCCTCCATGGATTAAACCAATGATTCTCAACTGAGAGTGATTTCTCCCCCAAGGTGATATTTGGAAATTTTTGTAGACATTTTTGGTTTTGGGGAGGCAGGAGGGAAGGAGCAGTGCTACTGGCATCTAGCAGGTAGAGGCCAGAAATGCTGTTAAGCATCCTTTAATGCACGGGACAAAATCCTAGAACAAAAATTATCCACCCTTTAATGTCAATAGCACTGAGGTTGAGAATTTCATGATTAGAAAAACTGAAAAAGACTGAAGAGTAAGTTTCACAGATTTATAAATAAGGTTTTGAGAAGAAAGGCTTCACCAGAGTTGGTAGAAAGACTCTGGATAAGGTACTTGTAAAAAAGAAAAATGGTCAGAAGAGGTAAGAGGAGTGAATGGAGACCACAGACTAAGGTGTACGAATTTATGGAAAGGTTAAGATGAATGAAGAAAACAAATACCTGGAAAGACAGTCAAAAAACGTCTTGTTGAGCCTTGGCTGAGCCAGAGATTATTGGGTAAAGCCAGAGAACATATGGTGCATGCATGTATGTGTGGGATGGGGCTGTGAGACTGGTTCAGAAACTACCTTTTAGAGTAAAATGTTAAGTAAAAGAGTTAACATACAGGTTTTTCAGGCAAATAACCATATATTAATTAACAACAAGAAAGATACACTCATGCTTAAAGTTTCTAATTAAAGTTAATTCTAAAGACAGCAATTAAACACATCAATTTAATATAATTAGCCAAATGTAGAACCAAAATTTTAAATTCTAAAAATTATGAAGTTTCTAAAGAGTCAACCTAATAAAGTGGTTACGTTTTCAAGTCATTTAAAAGTGAGCATTTTATTTCATGTTACCTGAAGACTCTGACTCTGTACATCATCTAGAGTTGGAAGATCAGCCAGATACTTTTCCAAGGTCTCAATTCTTCTCTGCTTTTCTTTATTTTGTTCGGATTCCTTCTGACATTTCTTTTTCAGGCTACTGATATATCTATCTCTGGTTTTAAGCTAAAGAAAAAAGATTATGGATCTTCAGAGGCTTTGTGCCATTAAGAAAAATAACAACAGAACCAACAGTTCCAGGTTATAGTTTAGACTAGCACCAACTCAGGTAAGATTCACCTTATTTCATCAATTCTAAGATTCACATTTTTAGAAACTGTCATATCACTGAAGTCAAGAAATTTTTTGAAATTTTTGTTTGCTTTCGCAACTGATGGCATCCTATGAACTGCAGTTAGCCAGGTAGCAGGGATGACATAGCTTTTATTGCCTGCACATGTACAAACTTGGTCAAAGCTATTCATCTCTGTCATTTCAACACTGTGTATATGTTGCAACTATGGGCTGAGTTTGAATGATATTTAAAATACCTTAAAATATTACATTATAATTTGGCGTGGAAAAAAAAGTTACAATCTGGAAAGACAAAGAAATAGAGCCACAGGGTTTAATTTAAGAATTTTAAATTTGAATTTTAAAATCAATGAAGCAAATATTCGTCTCTGGAGGGATGACTTCAATTTCTTATTTCTAACAAAGCTATATCCAAACATTTCATGTGAAATAAGAAAGGAAGATACCCGGGGCCCCTGGGTGTCTCAGTCAGGTTAGCGACTTTGGCTCAGGTCAGTGTGGAGCCTGCTTGGGATTTCCTCTCTCTCCCTCTCTCTCTCTGCCCCTACACCACCTTGCACGCATGATCTATCAAAATAAGTAAACTTAAAAAAAAAAAAAAAAAAAAGAAGGAAGGAAGATACCTAAAAGTAATTAAAGCTGTTTTGTTACTGACTTGCAAAGAAATTGTTTATCATGTACTCAAGAAATGCAATCAAAACCAGGAGAACATACAAAAATCACCAGATACTTGGAAAGAGATATGGGCACTAGTGAGACCAGTCCATACTTCAAGCCAAGACTACTGTTAAGGTATTTATTAGGTCATAATTGAATTTGCAACATATTTTTTTTTTCTCAAAGTTACATATGATAAAGGTTTGCCATACCACTGATGTCATTTTAGGATTGACAGAACATGTTAATTGAACACCTATTATAGAACACTATATGGTACATGATTCCAGTATATCTTAATTTGTGAAGGGTGAACCTCAGATTTTTATGTACTAATTTTTTCACCTTTCCACCTGAAATATACGATCTTTAAATTTCATAGCACAAATTCAAAGTTCTTTCATATTTCAGATCAATTACAAATAACATGTGTACACAGTTACCTGAAAAGTAAACTCCAGACTCTTATTCACCTTAAATTACTAGTCTTCCAAAAACTTACAGGTTTTAACATCCTTTTCCCATATTCACCAGGGAAATAAGTGTCAATAATTAGTAGTATAATAGTTCACTTTCCCAAATTTTATTAAAGCTAACACTTGTGCACAATCTGGTTTCTTTCATGTCTTATCTAATTTCTTTTAAGTCCACTGTGTAACAACTTTTATTAAAACAAGTTCAATTGGAAAAACAAATCACCTCTCCTTTCATCTATTCATTCCATCAACAACTTTAAGATATATTTATTAACTTGGGTAAAGAGCAACATTGATAAAATAGTTAAGTTCTAATATTTACTGGGGCTTTCTCTGTATTAAAGGCAAATGTGATGCTGTGATAATTTGTGATCTTTCAGAACTCACAGGTTGTTGTGACTGGTAATCATCTGAAAGACCACATAATGCCATTCCCTTTTTTCTCCCCTTTTCTCTTTTTTTTATTGGAGGATAATTATCATGCAGTGTTATTTTAGTTTCAGGTGTACAATAATTCAACAAATATATACATTCCTCAGTGCTCATCAAAGTAAGTATACTCTTCACCCCCTTTATCTGTTTTACCCTCCAGCCACCCAACACACACTCGGCCTCTCTGGTACCACCAGTTTGTATTCTGTATTTAAGAGTCGGATGTTGGTTTCTCTCTTTTTCTCTTTGTTCATTTGTTTTGTTTCTTAAATTCCGTGTATGAGTGAACTCATATGGTATTTGTCTTTCTCTGACTGAGTTATTTCGCTTAGCATGATCTTCCCTACATCCATCCATGTTGTTGCAAACAGCAAGAACTCATTCTTTTTCATGGCTGAGTATTATTTGGTTGTGTATATATGCCACATCTTCTTTACCCATTCATTTAACAGTAAACACTTGGGTTGCTTTCATATCTTGGCTATTGTTAAGTAATGCTGCAATAAACACAGGAGTACATGTATCTTTTTAAATTAGTGTTTTTGTTTTTTTTGGGTAAATACCCAGTACTGGGATTACTGGATCATATGGTAATTCTATTTTTAATTTTTTTTTTTTTTAAACTTTATTTATTTTTGGGACAGAGAGAGACAGAGCATGAACGGGGGAGGGGCAGAGAGAGAGGGAGACACAGAATCGGAAACAGGCTCCAGGCTCTGAGCCATCAGCCCAGAGCCCGACGCGGGGCTCGAACTCACGGACCGCGAGATCGTGACCTGGCTGAAGTCGGACGCTTAACCGACTGCGCCACCCAGGCGCCCCTCTATTTTTAATTTTTAAGGAACCTTCATACTGTTTTCCAGAGGCTACACAAATGTGCAGTGCACAAGGGTTCTTTTTCCTCTTCATCAACACTTGTTATTTCTTACATTTTTGATTTCAGCTATTCTGACAGGTGTAAGGTGGTATCTCGTGGTATTGAATTTCTCTTACAAATGATATATCCAATAAGGAAGTTAATATTCAAAATATATAAAGAACTTATACAACTCAACACCAAAAAACCAAATAATATGATTAAAAAATAAGCAGAGGATGTGAACAGAAATTTTTCCAAAAAAGACATAAATTATTCCTTTTTTGAATATGAGGTCCAGAGATCTTTAGTGACTTAAGTACAAGTCACTGAGACACAGGTGGGATTCAAATATAAACCTATGACTGAAAAGCCAATGTTCTTTCAGTTCTTTCATACTCCGCATAACCAAATTCCCCCAAATTCTCTAGCAACCAGTTCTGCCTGTATTCCCCATCAACAAAGCCTATTCTTGCCTTAGCAAATGACCCTGTAAGTTACAGAAATAAAAATAACCAGCCTATTTTTATTAATGTCGCCCCAATTTATATTTAATTTTTTAAGTGTCTTAAATGTGACACAACGATGTCCTCAAAGAGAAGCCAATGGAATAGGTTAGTCATGCTATCTTCTCCTGTGCAAAGATGTCCTAGTTTGCTTTTTTTTCTTTGGATGGACAACTGTCTTCTGTGCTGTTGTGTCAAGCTTGCTGCCCTTGATCACAAATATCTGCCAATACTCTCCTACCTGATACTGTTTATGCTATTTGTTGACCACAAGCTGATTACACATAATCACTAAGTCTGGGTTGTTGTTGTTTTTTAAGCCCTGTTCACTGATGAGAAGCTCTTTTGTTTTCTTTTGTTTTGTTTTTAACTTAAAAGTTTTATGTTGGTTACTAAAATCTGAGCTCCAGTAATTACCTCCAGGTAAATCAGCTATCACCAAGAAATCTTCCCTATTCAATTTATAAAAGGTTACTTTTTTTGTTCAAGGAAATATTATTTAGTATTGAGATTATTTCTAGAAGACAATAAGGAGGGCCCTGTTTTCAGAAGAGGTTTACAAACAAATATATTTATATTTTAAATACAGTTATTAGAACAAAATAGATTACTGAGGAAATGTTTTCCTCTAAATTTTCTTATAAATAAACCATTATTATTAGAACAAAGCATCAGCTGTAGAGTTAAACCGTCCTGAATTTTACTCCTTGCTTTTCAATAATTTCTACCTACATCCAACTGGACAAATTATTCAACTTGTCTCAGAGCTTCAATTTGCTCAGTTTTTAAAATGGGGATATAGTATATATCTGCCAGGATTTTTGTGAAGATTAGTTAACATTAAATGAAAAAATGCACTTAATGTACCTTCACATGCTATCTGGCATATACAAGAAAGAGCTTATCAAAAGGCAATTTCTGGGGCACCTGCGTGGCTCAGTTGATTAAGTATGTGACTTTGGCTCAGGTCATGATCTCACAGCTTGTGAGTTCGAGCCCCACATCAGGGTCTGTGCTGACAGCTCAGAGCCTGGCGCCTGCTTCAGATCCTGTGTCTCCATCTCTCTGTCCCTCCCCCAATTATGCTCTTTTTCTCAAAAATAAACAAACATTAGGGCACTTGTTGGGATGAGCACTGGGTGTTGTATGGAAACCAATTTGACAATAAATTATATTTAAAAAAAATTTTTAAAGCAACTTCTATTTGTTATTTTTCACATTGAATGCTTTTCTGTCGTAGTATCAGTCTTGATCAGGATAACAGACAGAAAATGCAGAAGGAAACAATGCAGTCCAATCTCATGTGGGCCTCAAGTGCTGATCAGTTAATGTGTTACCCATGAGTCTATTTACTAGCTTTTACACTCCCTTCAAAAACTCACATCATCTCCATGGCCTCTGACACAAACTCTAACACCAACTCCCCTTCTGAATTTCTCTGGTATACACATTTCCATTCTCAACTGCCTCACTCCATATAAAGACTGTTCCTCTTTCCCAAAAGTAATTCTTCCATCTTGGCATCTGTTATCAACCTTTTCCTATTTTTCTCAGGAATTTGCTCTATCATACACTCGCTCTGACATCTTTAATATCTAATTTATTCTTATCTCACTCTTATCTCTCTTCTCTCCTCTCTTGGCAAAAATCACTTGAAAGCATTAATTAATTAATTAATTAATTCATTCATTCATTCATTCAATATGCCAGGCACCATGGCTGGTGTTACATATGCTACAGTGACAGACTGATACATCCCTGCTTTCCTAGAGCTTACAGAGAAATATTAAAATACAATGATTACTCAAAATTGTGTTAAGTACTAGAAAAACAAAACAAAATGCTCTAAACATACAAAAAGAAGGGGTTACAGGAGAAAGATATTTAAGCTGATTCTTGACAAAATAAACGGGTGAGTGAGTAGTGGGAGAAGAGAGTCGAGTATTAACCAGGTAAAGAAGAAATTCTGTGTAAAGACTCTGATACCAGAAACCAAGACTGACCTGTTGGAGCAACTGTAAGCACTGCACTGTGACACAGTGTACCAGAGGGAGACAGCTAGAGCCAAAGATTATAGTTAGGCAGGGCCTTTCTGGTCAGGGGAAGAATTTGATTCTTACTTTAAAGACAATGAGATGGCATTATTGGGTTTTATCAGGTAAGTCAAATGACTAGGTCTTCATTTTAAAAAGTTCAGTCCTCCACACGATCAAGAATGGGCTGGGAGGCTGTGGAGCAACTGGAACTCCATGCGTTGATAGAAGTGTTAAATGGTACAAAGCACTGGGAGAACTCGGGTGGTCTTTCCTTTTCTTTCTACCTCACAGGTACATTTATTCACACCAGAAACAATACAGCACTTCTACAAATGTATAGCGATGTTCCATGTTCCCATCTAACAGAGCTTGCTGAAATTTAAAGCCAGCTGACCAGGTTCCATCTGATGTGTACTCCATGTAAAGCTGATTAATGATGACCATAAATAAGCAGCTGCAGGACTTGGAGCTTTCAAAGCTTTACTTCTTTTATGAGCACTCCTGATTTTATAAATGACGAAGCCCATCAACCTCATTCCTACCTCCAAATCTCTTGCTAAACTTAGGTACAGCAGGCCTCTAAGTGGGGATCTAAGCATTTTTATAAGGCTTTGAAGCATCTCAGCACAGGATCACTGGCTCAGGATGCCCCAATCCATAAGGCCAACTCAGAAAGGTCACTAAGTGTGCAGAACTCAGGTAGTTTCTTGTAAGTTAAACCTCTATCGTATGAAATGTATGATTCAGAAATTCCACTGTTAGGAATTTACCCGGGAGAAATGGAAATATTCATATAAAAATGTCTGTTACAGGAATGTCTACAGCAGCCTTGTTGATAATTTCCCCAAAATGCAAACAATTCAAATATCCATTAACAAGAGAGTAGACACACCATGATATATCTATATAATACAATGGAACTCAGCAGTAGATAGGGACAAACTACCAATATATATACAACAATATGAATAAATATCAAAGGTATTAAGTGAAAGAAAACCAACACAAAAGAATACATACAGTATGACTCCATTTATATGAAGACCAAGAAGATTCAAAACTAATCTGTAGTGGTAACAGTGTTTCAGAAACAGGAAAGAAACTAGACTAGAAAGAAGCACAAAGGAATTTCTTGTGACTGAAATGTTTGCTTATTAAGTAAACTCTATGCCCAACATGGGGTTCAAACCCATGACCCTGAGATTAAGAGTTGCATATTCTACTGACTGAGCCAGCCAGGAACTCCTAGTGATTGAGAGGTTTTGATTTGACTATATATAAATTATGCTTCAATTTAAAGAAAATATAATAAATAAAATACACGGAATTGTAACAATAACAACAACAAAAAAAGTGACTGGAGACAGAGAGGAAAGCAGACAGGCAGGGAAAGATTGGATTCAGAGACACCAATGAAGAGGCCCTTAAAAAAGCTTTTGCCAAGAGATGATAACTTGGACCACTCTGGTAGTGTTAGATGGATTGTATATATATTTAGGAGACCGGCTTAATGTTGGCAAGGTTTCCAGCATGCATGAGTAACTGAATATACAGTAATGAACACTAAAGAAAATTTTGTTTTATATTATTTAGGAAGAAGAGGGCACTCAGAAGGCAAAATAAGAATTGTCTTTTGTACATGAACAGCTTGAAATATTTTTCAAGTAACAAAAGATGAGAAAAATCTAGATAAGACATAAAAATATATTTTAAAGTCTGTATCCACCGAATCATCGTAATTTGCACACAATCTTTCAATTAACAAATCTCAGGTGAGAAAATATTTTAATCCCACATCTCCCACATCTATAGAACCAATAAATATTTTCTTAGCTCCCTCCAGATTATGGTATTGCACGGAGCCCCCAAAATACAGAAAAGAAACAAGAAACAGGTACCTAAGTTATTTTCAAGTTAGCCAACATAAAATACATCATACAGCTAAGAGAAACCATGTACATTTTTGTCAGGTTTTGGAAGATCCAAAATTTAACTCACATGTATACATATACAAACACACAAAAATGTCAAATGAGTGCTCTATTAATAACTCCAAACATGCCTGCAGAAATCACGGTGACTTGTTTCAAGATCACTTGAATGGAAGTTTCAATTAATAGAATAATAAGCTGGGCATATCAAGAGTCTAAAACCAGTTCTGCAACTAAGTAGCAGCTTAAGGATCTATGCTTCTTCAGTAAATTAGGACTAGCAGGTAATCTACTCAATCTTTAATGACACTATAATGGAATGAAAGGAAATACAAAAATACTTTAATAAAGGTAGAAAGGTCAAATAAATATAAGGATATATCACATGCATAAAGATTTTGTTTTTTCACTACTTGTTCTGAATCAGGGGCTTCAGCTTAAATAACTTTAAGTCATGTTCTTATGAAAAAAGACCACCTTTATTTCATTTACCAATCCTTCATACTCAACAAGACAAAGAAACAGGGACCCAAAAAAAGAGAAGAAAAAGTTGTGTCACATCTCAGTGTAGGCAACAAACTTAAAAAAACGTTTCACTACTAGTTAGCAAGATGTAATATACTGCGGCATTTTTAATCCCTCAAGAAAATCTCTAGATTTTTGTAGACGGCACAGACTTTCTTAAAAGTTACTACAAAACTAATCATTTTAATCTAAGTGTACAACCTGGTATAACACCTAAAATATAGTAGATGACAAAGAATTATATGTTGAAGCAATGTTATTGACCTAATTCAACTTTATTAAAAATATCTACCTTTTCCTCCAGTTTCTTCTTTTCTTCACTAAATTGGCTTATTCTTTGTTTGAGAAACTGGTTGAGCTGTAAAACCTCTTTTTCAGTAGATGCAAGCTTTTGCTCAAGTTCCTCTTGCTGGGAATGGGATACTGACTGATCACAAAATGGAGTTTGGAGTGAACTGTTCTCATACTGTGGCTATCAGGAAAGAAAAAAATAAAACAGGTTAAAGATTTACTTGTCCTGAAAAAATGGAAAGAAACTGGAAATAAGGTATTGTACAGAGAGTGTATATATAGGCTTCTGCAACAGACAGCCCTTGGCATGAATCCCAGCTCTCCCACTTCCTAGTTATGTGCCATGATTAAATCACATTACTTACTTACCAATGCCAAACCTGTCTTCTCATCTATAAATCAGAAATAATAAAGTCTATCTTGCAGTGTTTTTTTTTTTGAAGAACAGAGATAAAATACGTAAAGTTCCTAACACATAAAGAAAAGCTTAATAAAGGCAAGGTTTTTGGTTAAAAAGTATAATTAGAGACATAAATAATACATTAAACAGAAATGAAAGGTCTAGGGAGATAAAAACTAAAGAACTAATTCTTCACAGGTGAGCATTTCCAGCTAATATTAAACTCAGTAAGTAATTTTTGAGAGGGACAAAGAGAGTGCATGCGCACAAGCATGGGGTGGGGAGGGGGTGGGCAAAGAGAAAGGGAGAGAGAATCTCAAGTGGGCTCCATGCCCAGCGCAGAGCCTAACACAGGCTCAAGAACACGACTATGAGATCATGGCCTGAGCTGAAATAAGAGTCAGACACTCAACCGACTGAGGCACCCAGGTGCCCCATCAATAAGTATTAATTTTTTCCTCTAACTAGAATGTAAGGTCCATGAAAGCAGGAATTATCGTCCATCTTAGTTGCCCTTATATCGCTATTTCCTAGAATAATCACTGGCATAAAATAAGAGCTCAAAAAATAACTGCTGATTGAACAAATGCATTCTTGTTTCTATGAGCGAGGTTTTATAAGGAATTCAGGTTAGATCTTTCCCCTACCGTGCAGCATTATAATCAGGAAAAGGCAGACAGAAAATACAAATATTTCCTCAAAAAATTAAAATGTTCTAAGTACTGTAAAAGATACCAATACAGTAATGTGAAAGTAAACAGACAATTTATTTTTCCACTTACTCAACACATATTTACTTAAGCACATATATTAAGAATTGTGTACTAGGGATTCAACAGTTAATAAAGCAGGTCTCAGCAGTTTAATAAAGTATCACACAAAGAAAGACAATGAAAACTGTCTAAGTGCAAAGACAGTTGTACTGTAGTACCTATGGAAAGGTTTTACAGGAAGTGAACTTGAACTAGACCTTGAAGAACTCATACTTCACCAGAGGAGGAGTTATAATTCAAAAATTATATAAGTAGCATTTATCGTGTGCTGAGTATTTCAAAGATGACAGACTCTACCACTGTCCTTTAAAAACTCAAATTCTAATCAGAGGCATCAGAGAAACCCTCAGATGATTATATATATATAGGGCACCATACAATATGGTAGCCAAAGAAAAGTCGTTTTAAGTAAAAAGAATGGGGAAGTGGGAGGACAAATGAAGACAACATTGGGAGAATGAGGAAAAAGGCTTTACTGGGAGGTGGCTTTTGATACACCCTTTGAAAATAAGGAGGATTCTGGCAGAAATGGAGAAAGGAAGAGCTCAGGTCATGCATGATCTCATGGTTCATCAGATGGAGCCCCACATCGGGCTGTGCTGAGCATGCTGAGCCTGGCTGGGATTTTCTTTCCCTCTCTCTCTTCCCCTCTCCTGCGCGCTCTCTCATTCTCTCTCTCAAATAAATAAGTACAACTTAAAAAAATAAATAAATGGAATACATACAGAGAATACCCATTGCTGTTTAAAGTATGGATTGTAAGAAGGAGGATGGATATAAGGGGAAATTTAAAAATCTACGTGGGACCATACTGTTGTATAATCACAAGATTCAGAGTTAAATCTTAACTCATAGGAAATGAGTTAAGGCCATAAAACCACTGGTTATAAAACCAGTGATGGTTTTATAACAACAAAGTAACATGATTTAAGAAGACTGTGAACTCTGTTTTGTAAATCTCTGTATTCCCTGGCATTTAGCCCAGTAGGCAGACTCTCAATAACTTTGTTTGTGTATTTATTTATTAATGTTTATTTGTTCTTGAGAAAGAGTCAGAACATGAGTGGGGGAGGGGCAGAACGAGAGAGGGACACAGAATCTGAAGCAGGCTCCAGACTCTGAGCTGTCAGCAGAGCCCGATGTGGGGCTCAAACTCACAGACCCGGAGATCATGACCTGAGCCAAAGTTGGATGCTCAACCGAATGAGCCACCCAGGTTTCCCAACTCTCAGTAACTTTTGATTGAAGGGAAAAGAAAAGAGTAAAGAGAACAAGAGAGTGCTACAACCACTGGAAGCAGTGGACAACAGGAATTAGAGGATACTGAGAATGGATGAATGGATATGAATATGTCACTTTCAGAAATTATTCTAACCTACTTAGCTGATAAAAAAGAGGAGTTAAACAAGAGCATGGAGAAAAGAATGAAGAAAGTCTGGAAGCAGAATTGAGAGGATTTAGAGAAAATTATTTTTTAAGAAGTGTACAGACAGGAAATGTTAGATAACTAAGGTTTGAGATTTTTAGGGAAGATCCTATTCTGAGCCAAGGTAAGAAGGTCATATAGGAGAACAGCTCTAAGCAGATGTACTTAATTACAATTAGAGCTTATTAAGATTATCATTTGAACATACAAATAGAGAGAAAGTTAGAGAGATGGGTCTAAAATTCAGAAATATGGGTGGGCCAGGATAGGAAACTAAAAAAAAAAAAAAATAACACAGACTTATAGTTTATAATCTGGCATGTAATGAGCTCAGAAATTTCCATTCCGTCTGTTTTATTAACAAGTGAAAAGCTGAACACACTGAAAAATCAACAATTCTTCTTAGATATATCAGAAGTAAGGTCACAGGGTAAACTTCTGCCCCCTAAATTGGAGAGACAGATGAATATAGAAAGTCACACTTACTAGAACAAAATCCTCCTTGCAACCAATGCTGGAATAGGAAAACCAGAACTGAAGTTGATGAATTGCTGGAGGCTCAGAATGGACAATTCTGAGAGTCAAAAACTCCAAGGGAGATCTAGTCATAGGAGACACTCAACTTTTTTGAGTTTTACTTCCACGAGCTCTATCAGGTCCTCACAGTGATTAATTATCAGGGGAAAATCTCTTCATGTTTCTAGCAGGAAGAGGATAAAAGGAACCATTTGGAAATACACCAGAACACTACATTCTTCTTAACAAGACCTGTCTTCAGTAGAAACTATTAAACTAGAGACTACCCTACCTAGAAGGGAACTAACCTACCTAGAAGAGAAATATTCAATTCTAGTTGTCTCTAGCCATCCTATCTCACTTAAGGGTAGGAAAGAAAAAGACAGAAGCACTCACTAAGTTCAGAGTCCAAAATCACAGGCTCACAAAAAGACTAACACCTAACCAAAGGACTACATAATACTTCTTTCTCTACACCTTACCATTATATTATTATTTACCACATTTCCTTTTACCTAGTACATCTGATCTAACTTTCAACAAAAAATTACAAGGCACACTAAAAGACAAAATCACAGCTGGACAGACTAAATAAGCAACAGAACCAGAGTCAGATATGACAGGAATGCTGGAATTATTAGACCGAAAAATTTTTAAGACTATGATCAATATAGGACATTAATGCTAAGGCAGAAAACAGGCAAGAACATATGGTTAATGTAATAAGCACAGAAGTGGCTATCCTTAGAATAAAAAATAAATTTTAGAGATCAAAAATGCTGTAACAGATATAAAGAAGGTCTTTGATGGGCTCATCAGTTGACTGAACACAGTTCAGGAAACAATCTTAGAGCTTGAGGATATGACAAGAAACTTCCAAAACTATAGAACAAAGAGAAAAAAAACACTGGAAAAAATAAAAGAGAATATCCAAGAACTGTGAGATAACTACAAAAGGTATATAACAATACAAGGAGAAGAAAGGAATGAAAACAGCATTTGAAACAAAAATGACTGAGAATTTCCCCAAACTGTCAACTACCACATCTCAGATTCAGGAAGCTCAGAGATCAAGCAGAATAAATTCCAAAAAACTACATCGAGGCATATTATACTTAGATTTCTGAAAATCAAAGATAAAAAAATATCTCGAAATAAACCAGAGGAAAAAACACCTTATCTCCAGACAGGCTAACATAATAGTTGTATCTGACTTCTCAGAAACTGTGCAAACAAGAAGAAAGTAGAGTGAAATATTTTGTGTTGAGAGAAAAAAACCCACCAACCTGTAATTCTATACTCTGAAATTATTCTTCAAAGGTGAAGAAGTAAAGGTTTTCTCAAACAAAGTTGAGGGAATTTGTTGCCAATGGACTTGGCTTGGAAGAAATGTTAAAAGGAAATTCCTCAGAGAGAAGGAAAATGATATAGGTCAGAAACTCAAATCAAATCAAATCAAAGCTTTTTATTTGTCTTAATCTAATAGATATGCTTATTCAACAATAATGGCAACAATGTGTTCACTTAGTGTGTGTTTGTGTGTGTGTATGCTTAAGTGAAATGAATGACAGCAATGATACAAGAAAAAGGAAGGAAGATTTAGTAGTACTTAATTATTACAAGGAATTTGCACCACTCATGAAAGGTACAGTGTTATCTGCAAGCAGACTTGGGTTGGTTGTAAGTGTATATTGCAAACTCTAGGGCAACCACTAAAAAAAAAAGTGTAATCTATATGCTAAGAAAGGAGAGAAAATGGAATTATATTAAATGCTCCAGTAAAAGCACAAAAGGCAGACAAAGTGTGGAAGACAAAAATAGGAACAAAGAACAAGAGCAAAAAAACAGTAACAAACATGGTTGGTTTTAACCCAACTGTATCAATAATCACTTTAAATGTAAATAGTATAAATACATCAACTGAAAGACAGAGACAGCCTCAATGGGTCCTAAAACAAGACCTGACTATATGCTCCCTACAAGAAACCCACACTAAAAATAATGACACACACAGATTAAAAGCAAAGGGATGGAAAAAGATACGTCATGCTAACTTCTCATCAAAAGAAAGTAGAATAGCTATATTAATTTCAGAAAAAGCAGACTTTACAGCCAGGAAAGTTATCAGGAACCAAAATGAGCATTACATGAAAGGGTCAATACTCCAAGAAGCCTTAGCAATCCTTAATGTGTATATGCTTAACAACAGAGCAGCACCATATGTGCTGTAAAAACAGAGAGAGCTACAGGAGAAACAAATGAATCCACTATAATAACTGGAGACTTTAACAACCCTCTATCAGAAATGAACAGACCCATCAAGTAGAAAATTACTAAGAACACAGTTGAACCAAACAGCATCAACAATTGCCTGGATGTAATTGACATGTATAGACTACTTCAGATTACACATACTTCTCAAGCTCATACAGAACATTTACCAAAATAGACCACATTTTGGGTGATAAAACATGTCTTAACAAGTTTAAAAGAAGAAGGATCAAACAATATATGCTCTCAAACCATAATGTAATTAAACTAGAAATCAACAGAAAGGTAGCTATAAAAATCCCAAAATACTTGAAGATTAAATAGTACACTTCTAGATAACTTATGGATCAAAGAAGAAATATCAAGAGAAATTTTAAAATATTCTGTACTAAAGGGAAATGAAAATACAGATTTTCTAAAATTTGTGGGATGTAATTAAAGCAGTGCTTTGAGGGAAATTTATAACGTCAAGTGCATATATTAGAAAACAAGAAAGGCTTAAAATCAATTTTCTAAGCTTCCACATTAGAAACTAGACACAGAAAAATAAATCAAATCCAAAATATAGAAGAATAAAAATTAAAGCAGAAATCAATGAAACTGAAAACAGGAAATCAATATAGAAAATCAACAAAATCAAAACTCATTCTGGAAAAGATCTATAAAATCAATAACCTTCTAGTTCAGGCTAAGAAAAAAAGAAAGAAGACACAAATTTATTAATATCAGATTTTAAGGGCAAACATCACTACAGATCCCATGGACATTAAAAAATATAATAAAGGATTATTATGAACAACTTTATGCCAATAAATTTGATGACCTACATGAAACAGACTAATTTCTTGAAAACCACCACCTGCCAAAACTCATACAAGAAATAAATAATCTGAAGAGGCCATTAAAGAAATTAAATCAATAATCAATCACTTTCTAACACAGAAAGCACCAGGCCCAGATGGGTTTACTGGTGAATTCTACCAAGCATTTAAAAATGGAAGAAATCAGGGGCGCCTGGGTGGCTCAAGTCAGTTGGGTGTCCGACTTCAGCTCAGGTCATGATCTTGCGGTCCGTGAGTTCAAGCCCCGCGTCAGGCTCTGTGCTGACAGCTCAGAGCCTGGAGCCTGTTTCAGATTCTGTGTCTCCCTCTCTCTCTGACCCTCCCCCATTCATGCTGTGTCTCTCTCTGTCTCAAAAATAAATAAACGTTAAAAATAATTTTTTTTTAAAAAATTAAAAAATAAAAAATAAAAATGGAAGAAATTATACCGACTTTCTACAATCTCTTCCAGACACAGAAGCAGAAGGAATACTTCTAACTCATTCTATGAGGCCACAATTACCCTAATACCAAATGAGACAAAGACATTACAAGAAAACTATAAGGGCATCTGCCTGGCTCACTTGGAAGAGTATGCGACTCTTGATCTCAGTGTCATGAGTTCAAGCCCCACGTTGTGTGTAGAGATTACTAAAAAAAAAAAAAAATTTGTTTTAATTTTTAAAAAAAGAAAGCTACAGACCAATATTTTCCATAAATGGATCCTCAAAAAAATAGCAAACTGGATCTAACAATGTATAAAAAGAATTATTCACCATGACCAACTGAAATTTATCCCAGCAATATAGGCTGGTTCAACATTCAAAAATCAATTAATGTAATCTATCATATCAACAGTCTACAGAGGAAAAAACATTATGATCATATCAATTAAATGTAGAAAATAATTCTGACAAAATTCAACACTCATTCATGCTAAAAACTATAACTTGGAATAGAGGCAAACTTACTAAACTTGATAAAGAACATCTAGAAAAAAACTATAGCTAGCAGCAGTTAATGGTAAGAAACTTGAAGCTTCATCAGGAACAAGGCAAGGATGTTCCTCCCATCACTGATTTTCTACACTGTACTGGAAATCCTAGGGAATGCAATAAAACAAGAGAAGGAAATAAAATGTATGCCAGTTGGGCAGAAAAAAGAATTAAAACAGTTTTGTTCACAGATGATATAATCACTTATATAGAAAATCCAAGAAAACAGACCAAAAAAAACCAAAACCAAAACAAAAACAAAAAACAAAAAACCCACCTCCTGAAACTAATAGGAAAATAATACCTACGTTGCAAGAAACAAGATTAATATATGAAAGTCAGGTGTTTTCCTATATGCCAGCAATGAACAAGTAGAATTTGAAATTTAAAACACATTGGCATTTACATTAGCACCCCCAAAATGAAATAAGTATAAATGTAACAAAGTACAAGATATAAGGAAAGTTACAAAACTCTGATCAAAGACACCAAAGAAGGATGAAATAAACAAAGAGATATTCCATGTCCACAGACAGACTCAATACTGTCAAGATGTTAAGTTTTACCCAACTTAATCCATAGATTCAATGCAATCTCAGGCAAATCCAAACAAGTTATTTTGTGGGTAGCAACAAACTGATTGTAAAGTTTCTATGAAAAAACAAAAGACCCAGAATAGTCAACATAATATTGAAGGAAAAGAACAAAGATGCAGGACTGACCCACCTGATGTCAAGACTTATAATAAATCTACAGTAATCTAGACTGTATGGCATTGAGGAAAGACCAAACAGGTCAGTGGAAAAGAAATGAAAGCCTAGAAATAGATCCACATATAAATACAGCCAACTGATTTTTGACAAAAAACAAAGGCAGTACAATGGAGCAAAGAAAGTCTTTTCAACAAATGATGCTGGAACAATGGGACATCTATATGCAAGAAAATGAATCTAGACACAGGCTTTACACTTTTTACAAAAATTAACACAAAATGGACTACAGACCTGTTAAAATGGAAAACTACAAAACCCCTGGAAGATAACATAGAAAAAAACCTAGATATGACAATAACTTTTAGATACACTACTAAAGGTAAAATCCATAAAAGAAACAAATGGGGGCACCTGGGTGGCTCAGCTGGTTAAGCATCCAACTCTTGATTTCGGCTCAGGTCATGATCTCATGGTTCATGGGATTGAGCCCCGCATTGGGCTCTGTGCTGACAGCATGGAGCCTGCTTGGATTCTCTCTTTCCCTCACTCACTGCTTGTGCTCTTGCTTTCTCTCTCAAAATAAATAAGCATTTTTTTAAATGTTTAAAAAAAAAGAAACAAATGATAAGCTGGATTTCATTAAAAATTTAAGCTCTGCAGAAGACATTATCAAGAAAATGAGAAGATAAGCCACATACTGGCAGAAACTATTTGCAAAAGACACATATGATGAAGGATATGTATCCAAACTATACAAAGAACTCCTAAAACTCAACAATAAAAAACAACAAATTTTAAAAATGGGGGAATGACCTGAACAAACAGTTATCTCACTGAAGAAAATATACAGATGACAAATAAACATATGAAAAGATGTTCAAAATCAAATGTCTTTAGGGTATTGCAAATTGAAACAACAATGAGCTACCTACCACTATATACCTATTAGAATGGCCAAAATCAAAAACTCTGCACACCAAATGCTGGTGAGGATATGCAACAGAAACTTTTGTTTATTACTGGAGGGAATGCAAAGTAATATAACCACTTTGAAAGACATCTTGGCAGTTACTTAAACATATGATCCAGCAATTGTGTTCCTTGGTATTTACCCAAATGAATAGAAAATATGCTACACAAAAAGCTTCACATGAAAGTTTACAGCAGCTTTATTCATATTTGCCAAAACTTTAAAATAACTAAAATTTCCTTCAGTAGATGAGTGGATAAATAAACTATGGTACATACAGGCAATGGGATATTATTCAGCACTAAAAAGAAATAAGCTATCAATATGATGATAGGGCACCCTGGGTGGCTCAGTAGTTGAGCATCTGATTCTTAAATTTGGCTCAGGTCATAATGCCAGGGTTGTGGGATCAAGCCCCACACCTCAGGCTCTGTGCTGAGTGTGGGGCTGCTTGGGATTTTCCATCTCTCTCTCTCTCTCTCTCTCTCTCTCTCTCTCTCTCTCTCTCTTTCTCTCTCTGCCCAGCACCCACCCTACTTGCCCACGTGCATGCATGCCTGCACGCTCTCTCTCAAAAAAAAAAAAAAAAAAAAAAGACACAGAGGAAACTTAAATGTGTGTCATGAGGTGAAAGAAGCCAATCTGAAAGGTTATATACTGTATGATTCCAACTATATCACATTCTGGAAGAGGCAAAACTATGGAAACAGTTAAAAGATTGGTTGTTGCCAGAGGTTAAAGGAGAGGAGGGATTGAACAGGTAGAGCACAGAGTTTTAGGGCAGTGAAACTATTCTGTACGATACTACAATAATGCATATAGGTCATTATACATTTGTCCAAATTCACAGAATTGTAACACCAAGTGTGAACCCCAATGTAATCTACGGCCTTTGGGTGATGATAATGGGTCAGTACAGGTTCAACTGTAACAAAGATATCCTGTGACAGAGGATGTCAACAGTGGAAAAAGCCGTAGGTATGTGGGGGCACAGGATATATGAGAACTCTGTACATTCTGCTCAATTTTGCTGTGAACCTAAAACTGTTCTAAAATATAAAATTTATTGATTTTACAAATAAGTTAATACAGATGTTTCTACTACAATGAAATATTCCTGGAAAAGCACTCAAAAACGAAGCACTAAAAATAGGACTTAAGGGAAAAGGAAAGGCAATAGTCCATTCAAAGACTACGCAACTTAAACCAGATTACTAATCAAAATAGTAACTGGGGAGAAGAGTTGAACTTCTTGGGCAGGCAGTCACAGTTAATATTAAATGCTGGCATCACTTTAATTAGAGCAGGTCTGGTGGGTATTGAGATGATAGAGGTAGAACTCTGCAATATGGGGACTACATTCAGGTGGGTAGGAGGCAACACGACCTGCCAGGAACTGAAGCTACTAAAGGAGGGAGTGCATGTCTCAAGGCAGTACAGTACAATTTTCTGAAAATGAAACTTGAAGAGGCTTCTGCTGCCAAGGCAGCAGGTGAGCCTAGGCCTGTTCTGCAGCCTGCCGAAGATTCTAATTTTACTCACACTATTCTAAATCCCCTTGCCTGGAAAAACAAAACAAAAACCACATATGAACCAATGAGACTTGAAAACTATACTGACCTCATTGTACCATTCATGTATGAGCAAATCTGCACTACAGAAATGTGTTTCATAACAAGACAAATTGTAGAACTTGTACATGAAATTAAGCAGACAGAAAGAGAAAAGCCTGAAGCCAGAACTGCTTTAAGCCCTTAAATTGCTTTTTCAGCCAGAGTGTCTTACAACCACTGAGTCTGTGAAGAAAGCGGGTCTTCCCTTCATTTCTGTAACAATACGCAACCCCCACTCCCACGCCCCTCCACCATGCTCCTTCGCAACTTGTGCTCTTTTATTGACTCTAAAATACTGCTGTTCCCTGTCGTTACTTACGGGTCCCATTTTCTTCACTCCCTGGAAGAAGTGATCATGCCCAAGCTTCAACCACCACCTGGGTGGACTGACAAGTCCTATATTTCTAACCTCTCTCTTAGACCTACCTATGAATATCAGCCTCATTCTTCATCTTAGTCCCAAATTTACAATATAATAATATATAAGCGTAACTCATTATTCTCTAATAGAACTTACTCCTGATGTAGTTGTCTCTATCCTGGCCTTTGGCAATAAAAGCCAATCAATTTTGCCCATCTGAAACTAGGCAATCACTTCTCTCACCACATTAAAGTCATCAAATCAAGCCCATGCTTGGTCACACAGATGTGTAATAAATATTCTTCCTTTTGTCTTAACCAACATTGTTGTTAAACTCAGATGTCCATTTAACTTTTGGACTATTGATAAGAGCTTCCTGCCTGGTTTCTGCCCCAATACCATCCATCTTAAATCCAGGGTCTATTACACCCCAGGGGTGACCAAACTAGGACACTTCAGAGATTGAAAGAGGGTGCTATTAATCACTATGGGAGTACAACAGGCATTAACTGAAACTGTAGCTAAAACAGGGACAAATGGGTCCCTTACTTTTTAAGCCCTTGATACAACTTGACCCCTGCCTTACCTCTCTCTAAGCACACCTCTTACCACTACTCTCTCTCACTTTGCACTTCATCCATACAGAATAATGTGTAGTTTTCCAAATGCTTTATCTTTGGGCCTCTTCACACACAATATAGCATGCCTGAAGCACTATTTCTCCATTTCCTTAACCTGCCTAAATTCTTTTACTTCATCAGGTTCTCAGATCAGATGTCCTTTCCTACAGGAAGCTTAAGCCTCCCTCTGCAAGGCTAGTTTATCTGTTCTTAGTAGGGATTCCCATATTACTTCATATATATCCCATTTGGGCACCTCCAACTTACTGCAATTATCTCTTGTTTATCAGTCTTCCTCACTGGATTGTACACTTTTTGATGAAAAAACCAACTTCATTCACAGTAAACAAGTTATTTCTGAAGAAATGGATAAACATGTTTTTTGATACAGTCTCTCTCTGTGGGATTGAAGATCATGAATACAGAAAGTATCCTTCACTTTTGCTGCCCCAGAATTTAACACATTAGGTGTTTATGTTTTGTTGAATGAGCTCATTCGTAAAGGTGGGACTCATTTATAAAATGCTCATTAAAACCACAAAACTTGGTAGTAGAAAAAATGGCTGAAGGAAAATGAAATAGAAAAAATTACATAAATAGAAAAAGGATAAAATGGAAAGAAAACAAGAAATGATGCAGCAATGAAGCGTAATTAAATATTATCTGCTTGGTCTATTCCAAGGTTCACACCTATGTTAAAAGAAGACATCTCTTCTTCAGTTTTTAACAAAAGATAAAAAGGATCCTTCACATTTTTCCCCCTAAGAAGCCTTGTTAACCACAGGTTAAAATTTTGGTATAGGGCATTATAAAGATAAATCACTCTTCAGTTCCAGCAATTTTACTACTAAAACAATCTAGGAAGTGTGAATTTTTGGATAAAAACCTAGTTCTCATTTTCTACCTATGAGATTTGCTGATGGTTAACTTTCAGGTCATCTTGATCGTAGGCTGTTCAAAGTTTTTAACAAATAGAGTTATTTACCCAAAATATGTTTTACATCTATAAATTCATAAAAGAATGTTATTTTATGTCAAAAATTGACTTTCTTTAACCTAGAATATACAGAATATGAAAAATATATTTTTCTTTGTTTAATTTGCTATGGAATTAGGATGAGCAAGGTATGTGCCCCAAATTGTGCACATATAAAATGCTATGCATAAAAAATAACATTGTTCATACATCTAAGATAAAAATTCCTTTGCTCTTCTTCACAGAAATTGAAGAAATAACTCTAAAATCTGTGTGGAACCACAAAAGACCCCAAATACCGAAAGTAATCCTGAGGGGGAAAAAAAAGGAAAAAAAATAAAGCCAGAGGGATCATGCTTCTGGATTTCAAACTATAGTAAAAAGCCATAGTAATAAAAACAGTATGATACTGGTACAAAAAAGACAGATCAATCAATGTAACGGAATAGAGAGCCCAGAATTAAATCCTGGCATATACAGTCAACTGATATTTGACCAGAGAACCAAGAACACCCTATGGGGAAAGGAGAGTCTCTTTGACACGTGTGCTGGGAAAACTGTACAAACACATGCAGATCAATGAAATTGAGCCCCTATCTCACACTACTCACAAAAACTAACTTGAAATGGATCAAAGACTTAAAAGATCTGATATCATAAAACTCCTAGAATGAAACATAGGGGAAAACTCATCAATACTGGTCTCAACAATGATTTGCTTTTTAGACATGATGCCAAAAGCACAAACGACAAAAAGCAAAAATCAACAAATGGAACTATATCAAACTCAAATGCTTCTGCATAGCAGAAGATCTAATACAACAAAATGAAAAGAAAAACTATAGAATAAGAAAATATTTCAGAAAACTATGTATCAGGAAAGAATTAATATCTAAAATATAAAAAGAACTCAAGTCAATTTAATAATAAAAAATTAATCCAATTAAATATGGGGCAAAAGACCTAAATAGACATTTTTCCAAAGAGGGTATCAAAATGGCCAACAGACACAGGGGAAAATGTTCCACTTCATTAATCATCAGGAAAATGCAAATTAAAATCACAGTGAGATACCATGTCATACCTGTTAGAATGATTATCATCAAGAAGACAAATAGCAGATGCAGGTGAGGATGTGGTGAAAAAAGAACTCTTACACACCACTGGTGGGGGTTAATTGGTACAGCCACCATGGACCAATAAAATAGATCTACCATATAATCTAGCCATCCCATTTCTGGGTATATACCAAAAGGAAATATGTAAACAGGATTCTGAAAGTATATACCCTTCCATGTATCACAGCATTATTCATAATAGGTCAGATATGGAAATAACCCAAATGCCTATCAATAGATAAAAATGATGTGTTAAATGTACATAGTGGAATATTATCCAGCCATGAAAAAGGAAGATATCCTATGATTTATAACAACATGAATGGACCTTAAGCACATTATGTTCAGCAATATAAGTCAGAAGGAGAAATATTAAGGACTATATATCACTTATATGTAGAATCTACAAAAAGTTAAACCTGTAAAAAAGAGTAACTGGTGGTTACCAGAGGATGGGGGAGTTGGGAGGTGGAAATTTGAATAATAGTGTATAAGGATATAAACTTGTGTAAGGGTACTAAGGAGTAGTAAATAAGCCATAAAAATTTAATGCGAAGTGTAATGAACATGGACAATAATATGTACTACAATTATGTAATGTAATAAATACTGCTACTTTAACAAACATAATACATAAGTGTGTTAAATAGTGTGCTGTGCACCTTAAACTTATACATTGTCAAATTAATCAATAAAAAATTGAAAAGCACTGTTCAAACATCTAAATACTTTATTTGCTAAGAAATATTTTTTATTATATTTATTGGTTCTTTTAAACCCTTGCCATTTATCAGCTCTCTCTATATATCTACTAAAAAAAATTCATCTCCTATATTTATAATATCCATTTAGTACTTTGGGTTTTCCTTGATTCCCTTTTATTAATTTACCTTATCTTTTGAAGACTAATTTCTCAACCATATTTTAATTCCCCACATAATTTTAAATCCTTCTAACATTTTCAGCAACCCTCTTTTCTATATCTCTTCAGCTATTTCTATATGTCCTTGTAGACTGACTTGGAGAGCCCTCTACTGGCCTGATGCTATGTCAAAAAACAGTTTCTTCAGCTTTCAGATGCATACTAAGATACACATGCCTCTGGTAATATAATAATTGTGTGATTCAAGTTAACCCTTTATTCCGAATAAGAAAGTTACAAAGAAAAACTGCATGGTTCTACAGAACTGTCTTCAAAAAAAATTATACTACTTACATAGTATAAAAATACCACTTTTAAATAACTGTACACTATTAATCTCAGTTCCATGGAGCCTTACTATCATGGGATAGAACTAGTAGATAAGATCACACTGCAATGACCTATTCTGATGTATTAGTAACTGAAGTATGGTAAACAAGCTGGAGTCTCTGTTAAATGTTTTTGCCTCAAGTATTCTGATAATTAGTTGGTCTTCAATATTTCCTGACTTTAATACACCAATTCCTTGAACATATGTAAACAAGTTTGAAAATACAATGGAGAAAAAAAATCCCACTTAAAATGATTTAATTCCAGAAATAAAGACCTTAATTAGGAAGACAAAAAAATTCCACAAATAGAAGTATATAACTCTATAAAGTTATGAATTCTCACTTTTGACCCTAATAAAAATGCCAATAGTTTATATTCTTTGGGAAATAAGCCAATCATAAAGTCAATACAGAAAAACATACAAACAATTTTTAAGATAAATTCTTTAAAAAAAAAAAGTAATAATTGGGGAAAGTCACCCTTCCAGCCATATAAATTTTGTTATAAGGTCTCAAAGACCCTCTGTCTATGTTCCAATTAGACTGTACTCTCAATGGCAAAACTAACCTCATTCACATTTCTATTCTGTGCACCTACACACTGCTTTACCCACAGTAAACACAAATTTTGAAGGAATAGGTAAACATGTTTACCTATATAGTCTCTCCCAATGTAGTTTGAGATTCATCAAGGTAGGAACTATTCTTTACCTTTGTGACCTCATAATTTAACACAGTGGATGTTTAGTAACTGTTCTGTTAAATGGGTCCATTAGTGAAGACAGAACTTATTTGTAAAATGTTCATTAAAATTATAGAGACTTCATGATAGAAAGTAATAGATACAAGAAAAAGAAATAGAATGACATAGATAGAAAGAAAATATTATGACAAATTCATAAAATGTATTTTCAAATCAAATTATAAGACAAAGGGCTTCTAAAATCAGTAAGTAAAAAACCAATACCTAACAGAAAAACAAGCAAAGGATATGAAATGACATTTCACGGAAAAGAAATATGAATGGGGCCTTAGATATATAAAAAGAAATTCAACATCACTCAGGAGAAAAACATATTAAAACCATATGAAGAAAACGAGAAAGATCTTACATCAACAACCTAACTTAACAACCTAAAGGATTAGAAAAAGGAGAATAAACGAAATCCAAAATTATCAGAAGGAATGAAATAATAAGGATTAACACAGAGATAAATGAAATAGAGAAAATAAAAATAGAGAAAGTTAATGAAACCAAAATTTGGTTCTCTGAAAAAAAATCAACAAAATTGACAAACCTTCACCTAGATGGTTTAAGGAAAAAAACTCAAATTACTAAAATCATAAATGATAATGAGGACATTAATATCAATTCTGCAGAAATAAAAAGGATTGTAACAGAGTACTGTGAGTAATTAACTGTATGCCAACAAATTGGATAAACCAAACGCAATGGACAAGTTACTAGAAACATAAAACCTCGATCTAAATCATGAAGAAACAGAAAATCTGAGCAGACCTATCAGTAAGAGACTGAATCACTAATCAAAACTCTGCCCTTTAAAAAAGCCCTTGCCCTGGACCTGATGGCTTCACTGGTGAATTCTACCAAACATGTTAAAAACAAAAACAAAGAAAGAAAAAAACGAACACCAATCCCTTTCAAACTTTTCCAAACACCGAAAGAGAAGAAACTACTCTTCCTAAGTCATTCTATGAAGCCAGCATTATTTGATACCAAAGCCAGACAGCACAAGAAAACTACAGACCAGTATCTTTGATGCCAAAATCCTCAACAATAGTTACAATCTGAATGCAGCAGTATTTTAAAAGGATTATAATCTATGACCATGTAGAATTTATTCCTGGAATGCGAGCATGGTTCTATATTTGAAAACTGATCAATGTAATATACCACATTAACAGAATAAAGGGAAAAACCCATACTCATCTCAATTGATGTCAAAAAAGCACATGACAAAATTCAGTATCTTTCATGATTAAAACACAAAAAACTAGGAATGGAAGAAAACTACTGAAAGAAAACTATTTCAACATAATAAAAGCTATATAGTAAAAACTGATAGCAAACATTATACTCAATGGTGAAAGACTGAAAGCTTTTCCTCTAAGATCAGGAACAAGGCAAGGATTCCACTTTCCCCACTTTTATTCAACAGAATACTGGAAGTTACAGCCAGAGGAATTAGGCAAGGAAAAGAAATACAAGGCATCCATATTGGAAAGGAAGGTAAAACTATCTCTGTTCACAGGTGATATAATCTTGCATGTAGAAAATCCTAACAATTCCACAAAAAACTTGTTAGAACTATTGAGTAAATTCAGCAATGTATTAGGATACAAAGTCAATACACAAAAATCTGTTGCATTTCTATGATGCATTAACAATGAACAATCTGAAAAGGAAATTATGGAAAAGATCCCATTTATGACAGTATCAAAAAGAATAAAATACTCAGGAATTAACCAAGGAGGTTTGTGAAAGACTTGTATAACAAAAATTACAAAACACTGCTGAAAGAAATTGAAGAAGACATAAATAAATGGCAATACATTTCATGTTCATGGTTTGGAAAACTTAATATTGTGAAGATGTTAATAATACTCAAAGTGATCTAGTGATCTACAGATTCGATTCAATCCCTATCAAAATCACATTATTTTGCAAAAGGAGAAAAAGCCACTCTGAAGTTCATATAGAATCTCAAGGGACCACAAATAGCTTAAAGAATCTTAAAAAGAAGAAAAACCTGGGGGACTCACACTTCCAGACTTCAAAACTTAATACAAAGCCATAGTGATCAAAACAGTGTGGTGCTGTTATGAATAATGTGTGGATAATGAAAGACATATACAGACCAATGGAATGGAATATAGAGCCCAGAAATTAATCCTGGCATACACGGTCAAATGATTTTGGATCAGGTGCTAAGACACCTTGTGGAAAAGAGTCTTTTCAACAAATAGTGCTGAGAAAACAGGATTATCCACATGGAAAGAATGAAGCTGGACCCTTGCCAAATACCATATACAAAAATTACTCACAGTAGGTCAAAGAGCTAAACATAAGACCTAAAACTATAAAACTCGTAAAAGAAAACATGTAGCAAAAGCTTCAAGACAATGAATTTGGCGATATTTCTTGGATATGACCCCAAAGGCACAGGCAATAAAAGAAAAAGTAGACAAACTGGACTTGAAAAATTAAAAAATTTTGTGCATCGGGGCGCCTGGGTGCCTCACTTGGTTAAGCGTCCGACTTTGGCTCAGGTCATGATCTCACAGTCCATGAGTTCGAGCCCCGCATCAAGAGCCTGCTTCAGATTCTGTGTCTCCCTCTCTCTCTGTTTCTCTCAAAAATAAATAAGCATTAAGAAAAATTTTTAAAAAAACTTTTTGTGAATGAGAAGACATTGTCAACAGAGCTTGAGATTTTTCTCTTTCCTCCTCTCTCTGTGCCTCTCCCACCGTCCCTCCCACTCTCTCTCTCAAAAAATAAACAAACATTAAAAAAAAAAGAAGACATACCAAGAGCCAATAAGCCATAAAAAGATGCTCATACCACTAATCTTTAAGAAAATGCTTATCAAAACTACAATGAGATATCACCTCGTACCCATTGGGATGGCTACTATCAAAAAACAAAACAAAAAATAACAAGTGTTGGTGCCATATGGACAAACTGGAACCCTGTAATACTGCTGGTGGAAATGCAAAACGGTACAGTCACTATGGAAAACAGTATGGTGCTTCCTCACAACCTTAAAAATAGAATTACTATATGATCCCGCAATTCTACTTCTGGGTATATACTCAAAAGGACTGAAGGCAGGGTCTTCAAGAGATATTTATATACCCATGTTCAAATAAATATAAAAAATGTTCATGGCAGCATTACTTACTAGAGCTAATATGTGGAAGCAGACAAAATGCCTGTCAACAGATGAACGGATAAAACAAACTGTGATATACAAATGATGGAATATTATTCAGCCTTTAAAAGGAATGAAACTCTGACACATGCTAGTGTATGGATGAACCTGGAGGAAACTATACTAAGTGCAATAAGGCAGTCACAAAAAGACAAATACTGTATGATTTATTTTACGCAAGATAATTGGAGTAATCAAAATCATAGAGACATAAAGTAGAACAGTAGTTGCCAGGGGTTGGGGAGGTGAATAGACAGTTGCTGTTTAACAGGTACAAAATTTCAGTTTTGTAAGATGTGAAGAGGTATGGAAATGGATGGTGGTGATCGTTGCACAATATTATAAGTGTATTTGCACCACTGAACTGCACACTTAAAAATGGTTAGGATGGGGGCGCCTGGGTGGCTCAGTCGGTTAAGCGTCCGACTTCAGCTCAGGTCATGATCTCACGGCTCGTGAGTTCGAGCCCCGTGTCTGGCTCTGTGCTGACAGCTCAGAGCCTGGAACCTATTTCAGATTCTGTGTCTCCCTCTCTCTCTCTGACCCTCTGCCGTTCATGCTCTGTCTCGCTCTGTCTCAAAAGTAAATAAATGTTAAAAAAAAAAAAATTAAAAAAAATGGTTAGGATGAAAAAAAAATGGTTATGATGGTAGATTTTATGTTCTATGATGTTATGTTATGTTTGTATGATGGTAGAAATTATGTATTTTAACAGAATTCTAACATTTTTTTAAAACCACGGAGATAACTCCACCATCCTACCCTTTATGCAAACCCACTAGAAAGGCAAAAATCTCACAGTGTGTTAATACAATAGCGATTTGACAACATCAGTAAAAGTAACCAACTCTTATAATACCTATAAATTTCACTTCAGAGAATTTAAGTTAAAAAGACTCGCATGAGCAAAACAGTGTTTTATTCTTCACAACATTATTCATAGTAGCCCCAAACAAGAAACAACCCAAATTCTGACTAGTAGGGACAAGATGAATAAATTATGCTATCTCCATAAAATGGAAAATCAATCAGCTGTAAAAGCAAAGGAAAAGGATGTTGTCTTTGTAATGACATAGAAATAATCACTGAAATTGTTTTAACAGAAGTACAATTGACCCGCATTACTTTAGTTTCAGGTGTGCAACACAGTGATTTGACAAGTCTATCTGTTATGCTGTGCTCACGACAAGTGTAGCTACCATCTGTCACCATACAACACTATTACAAGACCACTGACTACATACCCTGTTCTGTACCTTTTATCCTCCATGCCTTATCCATTCCATAACTGGAAGTCTGTAACTCCCACTCCCCTTCACCTGTTCTGCCCATTCCTCCAGGCAACCATCAGTTTGTTCTCTGTATTTCTGAGTTTTTCTCTGCTTTTTTAATCACTGCATTTTATATAATTAATGTAATATAAAGGAGAAAAGCAAGATGAATAGATAATGTATATATTTTGATACTTTTTGTGAAGATAGAGGAATAAAATACATTTATATCTGCTAGTGATACATATCAACTCTAGAAGGATACACTAGAAACTGGTAGCAGTAATTCCTGTGTGGGGTGTGAACCTGACATCTAGAAGGGGATGTGAACCTGACATCTAGAAGACAATTCTTGGGACATCTTTTACTATGTATGTAAACATGAACATGATTAATTAAAAAGCATCCTAATATTACAAGGTCAGCATATAATTAACACATACTTTATTAATAAACAACAACTACAAAATTCTCTACACCTTACCTGCAAACTAGCCACAAAAGAATCTTCACAGTTCACATAATGTCCTAACATGGCATGTTGTGCCCGTATTTCATTATCCCTTATCCTCTCGTGTAAGTGGCTAATTTGCTGCTTCTGCCTGCAAAACATAAATTGAGGAGACATTATAAAGAATATGCTTTTCTAAGAGACCATTTAAGAGTAGAACTTTATTCCAATAATTTGATGTAAGATTAAGAGTATTATCAATATTAACATTCATAATAGGGAAATTTAAAAAACCACCACACCATGGGTTATGCCGAATACAGAAAGGGTATTTATACTGTAGAGTATTTCTTGCGTTTTATAAAATACAGTATTTTGTAGACTATCCTTCTTAGTAATAACAAAGTCATGTTTTGCTTCCTTTCTTCTTGTTACCTAATTTAATAAATGTTATGTCCTCAATTTAGAATGCCTTTACCTTAAAATCCATTATTTTCATCCATGCAAATTCCGTTTAACACTGACAGTTCTGAGAATCTCACTGTCAGAGATGAAAGGTATTTTCACAAATATCATCTAGCCTAACTGCTGTTCTAGGCCTGCATCTTCTCAGCAACATCCTAGGTTACACAGTCTACACACAACCATCGCCAATGATGGAGAACTCACCTGGTGACAGAGTTGCATCTTTGGAAAGCTCAGACATTTCACTTTAACGTAACTTCATGTTGGAAACAGACACACTGAAGTTCAAATCTTTCCTCAGCAACTCATAGCTTACTTTAATCAAGTTATTTAACTTTTGTGAATATGTACCCTTATACACAGTTGATGCTTGAACAATGTAGGGGTTATGGGCACTGACCCTCCCTGCCCTGTCATGCAGTTAAAACCAGCATATAATATTTGACTCCCCAACAAGTTAACTACTAAAAGCCTGCTGTTGACTGGAAGCCCTACCAATAATGTAAACAGTTGACTAACACATATTTTGTATGCTCTATGTATTATATACTATATTCTTATAATAAAGCTAGAGAAAATGTTATTAAGAAAATCATAAGGAACAGAAAATACATTTATAGTACTGTATTTGCTGGAAAAAAAATCCATGTTATAAGTGGGCATATGTAGTTCAAACCTGTGTTGTTCAGGGTCAACTATATTTGAAAACGGTTATGTAGCTGGTATCCTGTTAAGAGCTTTATATGTATTTTTGACAATCTTCAAAAATCCTTTAATAACAAGTCTCATCATAAGGTTATGAGGAAGAAAGGCTTTTAAGAAAAAGTAAGCATACATGTGGGTAAACATATAGCTTGGTATTTTCCAAAATTACTCACAAAGTAACTTTTGGAGCAAGTTAGCTTATAAGTTTCAGACTGAATCAGAGAACTTATTCTACTCTGAGCCATTTAATTTTTTAGGTACACTATCCTTAAAGAAAATTCAAATAGAAAACATCAAATAGTAAACAGATAGGGGCTCCTGAGTGGCTCAGTTGGTTAAGCATCCGACTTCAGTTCAGGTCATTATCTTGCTGTTCCTGGCTTTGAGCTCTGCATCAGGCTCTGTGCTGACAGCTTGGAGCCTGGAGCCTGCTTCAGATTCTGTGTTTCCCTCTCTGCCCCCCCCCCCGACCTGCCCCCCTAGCGCTCTCTCAAAAACAAATAAATGTTAAAAAAAAAATAGTAAACAGATAAATTAGGAGAGTCACGACACTTGTCAAAGAATTTCAAGCTTTACCAAGAAAACTAAACTTCCTCTTCTGGCCAAGACAGAGTAATAGACACAAGCTGTGCCTTTCTGCCTGACACAATTACAAAACGGAACAAAATACAGGAAACAATGATCTCAAGAGACTGGGTATCAGTTAATTAGGAACAGTGACTTCTGAGGGATGGGCAACAAATGAGGTGAGCTCTGTGACTGCCAGAGCCTACTGCTGCAGGCCCTACCCAACACAGGGAAAGAGGCCTCTCTCTGAACTGAAAAGACAAAGCTGGGATGCTGGAGAAACCAAGGCAATCAGAGCTCACAGTGCAGAGTCACCCTGAATATTTAGTTGAGTACTAATGAATAAACACATGAGGAGCTACTTAGAGTGCATATGTGGGGGAGGATGGCAGGCGGTGGTCCACCAAAAAGATAAGAATGAACAGTGCCTGAAACTTACATGGGTCCTAGAACTGTGCTTGCTTTCAAATGCCACAGTGGAAAACTTCATAATTCACAGGGCATCATTTAGCAGCACTTTTCAACAAAGGGCAATTCTGACTCCAGAACAAAGTTCAGGAATCCAAACACATGTGACATCCAAAAAATGTTAAAATCTGTAATGCCTGGCGCTTGATCAAAAATTACCAGGCATGCAAAGAAGCAGGATAATATAACTTATATTTTTATTTTTTAAGTGTATTGATTTATTTTGAGAGAGAGAGCAGGGGAGGGGCAGAAAGAGAGTGAGAGAGACAAAATCCCAAGCAGTCTCCACACTGTCAGCGCAGAGCCGGATGCAGGGCTCGAGCCCATGAACTGCAAGATCATGACCTGAGCATCAGTGAGCTGTGGGATTTAAGAGGACAAATACATATATATACATACACACACACACACACACACATATATATATGTATATATATGTATGCATATATATATGTATATAATTAGAATCTCTAAAGGGGGGTAGAGACAGGAAAAATATTTGTAGAAAACTGGCCAAAATGTTTCCAGATTTAATGAGAACTGTACATCCACAAATCTAAGAATACCAGAGAACCTCAAGCACAAGTAACAAGAAGAAAACTAAACCAAGGAACATTTAAATCAAATGGCTTAAAATCAGTGATAAAGATAAAATCTTAAAAGAAGGCTGTGAAAAAAAGATAAGTTCAATCACAAAGACGAAGGTAAAAATGATAGATGTCTCATCTAAAATAATACAAACAAGAAGACAATAGTACTTTAAAGTATTACATTAAAGTATGAAAATTTAAAAGGTATCAATCTACAGAATTTTTTGCCCAAGGCAATTTTAAAGCAAAATAAAAACTACCAACCTAGAATTCATCAAAGACAGAGGTGAAAGAGACTTTTTTGAAAACTTAAAAAGCTCAAAGAATCCATCACAGCAGACTTCAACTATAAGAAATGATAAAGGAACATCTCCAAGTAAAGGAAACCAATACTAAATGAAAATCTGGGATCCACACAAAAGAAAGAAGAGCACTAAAAATGATAACTACATGGACAAATACATAATATACTGTTCTTATTATTTAGATATCTTTAAAAGACAACAGACGGTGTAAAGCAAACAAACAAACAAACTGATAATGTATTGTGGGGTTTATCATCTTTGCAGAAGTAAAATGTATGACAAAATATCTCACGGACTGGGAGAAGAAAAATGGAAGTATATTTTCATAAGATTCTTATGTTATACATGAAACAGTATATGGTAAAGTCATGCTTGAGGGTAGACTACTGCACTTTAAAGATGTATATTATAAACTCTATAGCAACCACTATAATAACTCAATAAAGAGTTATAGCTAATAAGCCAACAAAGGACATAAAGGGAATTATAAAAAAAAAAAAATACTAATTTAAGAGAAAGAAAAGGGGAACCCAGAACAGATGGGACAATTAGAAAACAAACAGCCAAGACAGGAAATTTAAACTTAACTATATCAATAATTACAAAATGTAAATGGTCTAAATAACTCCAATTAAAAAGCAGACATTGTCCAAATGGATAAAGAGAAAGATTCAACTATATGCTATCTACAAAAAACAAAAACAAAAAAGCCCCACTATTTTAAAATGTTTATTTATTTATTTTGAGAGAGAGAGAGCAGGCAAGTGGGAAAGGGGCAGAAAGAGAAAGATGGGGGGTGGCGAGAGGGGGGGGGGAGGGAATATGAATGAGAATGAATCCCAAGCAGGCTTCACTGTCAGCACAGAGCCCAACACTAGGGCTGGATCTCGTGAACCATGAAATCATGATCTGAGCTGAAATCAAGTCTGACACTTAACCAACTAAGCCACTCGGGCACCTCCCCCCTTTTTTCAATGGGAAAGGAAAACAAAACACGTTAAAGATACAATTTGGCAAATCTTATTTCTAAAACTATCTGGATCTAGAAGACTTATGATTGTTGATTATACTTTTTTTTAAGTGAAGTATAATTGATATATGACATATTAATTTCAAATATATAACAATGATTGAGTATAACACATTGATGTGTATATATTGTGAAATAACCACCTCAATATAGCTTTTTAAAAAAATTTTTTTAATGTTTTGATTTATTTTTGACAGAGAGAGAGAGACAGAGCATGAGCGGGAGAGGGGCAGAGAGAGAGACACACACAGAATCCGAAGCAGGCTCCAGGCTCTGAGCTGTCAGCACAGAGCCCGACATGGGACTCGAACTCACAGACCACGAGATCATGACCTGAGCCGAGGTTGGATGCTCAACCGACTGAGCCACCCAGGCACCCCACCACCTCAATATATCTAGTTAACATCATCTGATTATATTCCTTGAACATTACTTATTTATGCAAGTTTTCCATTTCTTTTCAAGTCAATTTTGGTATTCCTTTAAAATTATTCATTTTCTTCTGTGTGTTCAGATTTGCTGATGTAAGTTTATAATACTGACTTGAAATCCATAATTTTTTATTACTAATATTTTGAGTCTTTCTTTTTCCCTGATTAGTAGAACTAAGAGATTTATCCGTTTGATTAATTTCTGTTCTTACTTTTATTATTTCCTTTGTTCTCTTTTATGTTTACTATTCTTTTACTGGTCTTCTTAAGTTAAACATTCAATTAATTCTCTTTCCTCCCCTTTCTCTACTTTTCTTAATAAAAGAAAAAGACATAAGAAATGGTGATAATTGTCTAACATAGATATTTTGCAGTCCTAGTAAAAATATAAAGAGAAAGCAATAGAATATTTGAAAAGATAAAGACCAAGAATTTTCCAAAACTGATGAAAAACATTAACCTGGAATCAGAAGTACTTTAATCTCCAAAAATACGAAATATGATGAAAACCACCACAGGCACATTGTAGCAAAACAGCTGAGAACAAATAGAAAAAATGATTACATCCAAAAAATAACAAAATTCAATATGGCAGCAGGAAGACTTGTGGATGACAAGAGAAACCAGAGAGCAATGGAATAAGATCTTCAGAGTGCTGAAAGAAAATAGCTGTCAATCAAGGCATTACATATCAACCAAAATATCTTTGAAAAACAAAGGTGATATTCATAATAGACAAGAGATGAAAACACCCTAAATGTCCATCAATGGATAAATAAAGAAAAATGTCATATACATACAATGTCTAAAAAGCAGAAGAAATTCTGTCATATGCTACAACACGGATGAACCTTGAAGATGTCATACTAGGTGCAATAAGCAGTCATAAAGGGACAAATACTGCATCATTCCACTTATAGGACGATTTGACTGGGTTCAGGACATGCTAACCCAAAATATGGCACCTTGGTATACTGAATGTTTTAAGTCAAAGGAGTTTGAGAAAATAACAAAAGCAAGGTCACTCTGACCTCCTCCCCACCCTTGCCCTTCTTCCCTAAACATGTCACAAAACACTCAAGTGGAAGGTGCCCCCCCCAACCAAACCCAGAGGAAAGGTACACCCCTATCTCTGAAGACTAAAGGACCCAAGGAAGAATCCTACCAAGAATGCCTTCCTAAATTTCTCCCAGTTTACTACACAATTACCTCATACTTCTTAATCTATCATATTCCTCCATGACTATCCATTCTTCAACAAGCTTAGCATAAAATAGGTCAGTTACTATGGGTCTTCACTTCCTTATAAAGGCTCTTATGTCACATAAAACTTGTATTAAATAAATTTGTATGCTTTTCCACTGTTCATCTGTTTTGTCAGTTTAATTTCAAGATCCAGCCAGGGAGCCCTAAAGGGTCAAGAAAAACTTTTTCCTCCCCTACATTATCAAAAAAATGTGGTCAAACTTATGGAAACAGAAAAGTATAATGATGGTTTCCATGGGCTGGGGTGAGGAGGACCTGAGGAGTTGTTGCTGAATGGGTACCGAGTTTCAGGCATGCAAACTGAAAAAGTTCTAGAACTCTACTGTAAAAAATTATGCATAAAGCTAAAACTGTACTGCATACTTAAAGATGTGTTAAAATGACAGATTTCATGTTATGTGATTTTTTTTTTTCTTCACAGTTAAAAAAAAAAGTGAGGGGCACCTGGGTGGCTCAGTCAGTTAAGTGTCTGACTTCGGCTCAGGTCATGATCTCACGGTTTGTGAGTTCGAGCCCCGTTGTCGGGCTCTGTGCTGACAGCTGGGAGCCTGGAGCCTGTTCCAGATTCTGTGTCTCCCTCTCTCTGCCCCTCTCCTGCTCTTGCTCTCTCTCTCTCTCTCTAAGAATAAATAAACATTAAAAAAGAAAAAAGTGAGAGCTGGTACCCAGTGAGTCCCAGACCTTCCTTTTGCCAAGAATTGACTGAAACAGACAGTAAGGTCCTGACCAGAGTAGGGACTATTACAACAGAACAAAAAAGGAATCAGGTAGAATACTTAATAAATATGGCCTTTAAATCAGAAAATATATTTAAAAAATTTAGGTCAAAATTGTGAAATCAAGGAGCTGCTACAACAACTATGTGACTAAAAGAAATATTGGACCTACCTAGAAATGCAGTGATCCTGTCCCTGATCCAGGGAACAAATAATATGCACAAATTCAGTCTCTAGTTGAGAAAATACAGAAAAGCAAAAGTATGTATCTGTTACCTTTGAGAAGGTTCCTTTTCTTTTCTAATTAAATTTGGTTTCTGAAAATAGTTTCCCTTGTGAGTTTTAAAATCCTTAATGGCTGGGGCGCCTGGGTGGCTCAGTCGGTTAAGCGTCCGACTTCAGCTCAGGTCATGATCTTGCGGTTTGTGAGTTCGAGCCCCCTGTTGGGCTCTGTGCTGACAGCTCAGAGCCTGGAGCCTGCTTTGGATTTTGTGTCTCTCTCTCTATCTGCCCCTCCCCTACTCGCACTCTGTCTCTCTCTCTCAAAAATAAACATTAAAAAAAATTTTCTGTTTAAATCCTTAATGGCTTCTGAAGCCATTATGGATACTACCACCAAATGAATTATGCGCAATATACCATCTTAAATAATTTAACAGAAATGGTTATCAAAGAGACACCCCCCATGCATTACCAAAATAAAAGGAGAGAGGGGAACTGAAATAAAGGCACAGGTAGCAAAAGATCTAGGATGGAATGAGAAAGACTGATGAGAGTTTATTCGTTTTTTAAGTTTTATTTATTTATTTTGAGAAAGAGAGAGAGGAGCAGAAAGAAAAGGAAAAAGAGACTCCCAAGGAGGCTCCATGGTCAGCACGGAGCCCGATGTGAAACTTGATCTAACGACTGCAAGAATGATCATGACCTGAGCTGAAATCAAGAGCTAGACACTTAACCGACTGAGCCACCCACGCACCCTGAGATTTTATTCTTTTAATTTTCCATGCATTTCCTTTCTCCCAATCTATTTCAAAAGAGGGCACATAAAAGGAAAAACCTATAACCATGTATAAATGTATCCTCTATTTCATTAGTTCACATTTTTCAAACTACCTCTAGTACTGTAAACAAGGGATAAAACAGTTTTTGAAGAACCTGTCTCCTCACCCTTGGCTTCCAAAATGAGCTTTCACACATGTTGGGATAATATGAAATACGACCCTGGGCTTTAGTTTCGAAATATACTTCTAAATGTACTTTGTTAGTATTTTTTAATTTGAAAAAAAAAGAGGATGGATTGTATTAATTTTTCTTGGGCTAGTCAGAATTTTCAATTTCTCCAAAAGTGGGCCTGCCAAACAAAGCTAAGTGTATAGCTTGAAAATACTCCCAAGGTATATTAAAAGGGTTCTTACATGTGTATCTTCAAATCTTAAGATTTTACAAATAATAGAGAATCAATAAGAAAGAGTTATAAAGAAACAGCCTTTGTTCCTGGGAAGGAGACTCTAAATCTTTGGAGTCTATTATTAATGAGCCCCCTGGAAAACTCTCGTATTTATGAGAACGAGGTGACTCACAGGCTCTAGATAGCAGCTTTAGGATGGTGAGGGACTATTCACCAGAAAGCCAACCATGTTACTGGAGGTCTGTGACTCTGAGCCAATCTAACCGCCAGGGAGAGGAGGAGCCTGGTGACCAAGTTCAATCACACAGCCAATGATTTAATCAATTGTGCCTACACAATGAAACTCCAATAAAAATTCTGGGAACTCACCAGATTTGTAGCCAGTTGGTTAGAAGTGTGGATATCCTGGTGATGCCACCTTCAGACTGGCATCTGAAGATAGGCAGTCTTGTTGGGGACTGTGTGCCCTTAAAGCTGTGGAGTCTGATGCTAACTTAGGGTATTTAGTGTCAAAACTGAATTGTAGTACAGAAGGTGGGATTGAACTACAATATGACTCTTGGAACAACAAAAGTTTGAAAGGTGCAGATCCACTGATATGCAGATTTTTTTCAACAAATAACATATAATACCATTAAATGTATTTCTTCTTCCTTATGATTTTCTTAATAACATTTTTTTTCTCTAGTTTAAGACTACAGTATGTTATACATACAATATATGTGTTGATTGACTATGTTATCAGGAAGGCTTCAGGTCAACAGTAGGCTATTAGCACTTAGGTTTGGGGGAAGTAAACAGTTATACATGGATTTTCAACTGTGCAGAAGGATCAGAGTCCCTAACCACCACGCTGTTCAAGGTCAAATGTAAATTTAGAAATTGATTCTATAATACTATATGCCTAGGTATAAACAACCAAAATATCTTAGCTAGAAATGAACTATTAAAACTATCTAAATGTTTAAAGCAGTTGATAAAAGTAATCAAATCTTGGGGCGCCTGGGTGGCTCAGTCAGTTGAGCAACGGACTTCGGCTCAGGTCATAATCTCACAGTTTGTGAGTTCGAGGCCCGCATCAGGCTCTATGCTGACAGCTCAGAGCCTGGAGCCTGCTTCGGATTCTGTGTCTCCTTTTCTCTCTGCCTCTCCCCCACTAATGCTGTGTCTCTCTGTCTCAGAAATAAACATTAAAAAAAAAAAATTAAAAAAAAAAGTAACCAAACCTCACTTCAACACCTGTGATGAAAAATAACTATTATTGCATTATGGAGTCCCTCTCAAAGTAAAAGACATGTACTACAAATTGCCATGAACAAAATCTCACATGTTAACTGATCAAATACCTAAGGATGGAGTTCCAATAATTTTTAATAACCATAGTATGTACATCTAGGCCTTGCTTTAATAAATCTGATCATAAACCTTAGCATGTAAAGCAATTAAAAGGATGCTATGATTTCAATAAAATAAGTATCCACACTACACCAAAGAATGCACTACTGATTTTTAAAAGCTTACTAATACAATTATGTGATTTTACTTCCACACACAATTAAATAGCAAATATACATATTGCAAACTATAAGTAACGATAAAATGAGAATTCCCCTCTACTCTGCCAGTGTCATTTACTAATAGCATTAACTCACTGTGTCATTGCAGAAGGTTTAAGGGTGGCCTCTCTGGATCAGTCTCAAGTACAATGACTTATCCCTAAATTTTATCTGATCAATCCAGTAGCAAAAGCTGAGCAATTATAAGAACTACTAGTATCAGTAACAGCACAGGTTAACCAGCAACTTTAACCTCTTTTCCATTACAATGAAGTTATTTCCCCTTAATGAATGTTTGGTGAGTACCTATTATGAGGAATAAAATGTACAAGAAACAGTCTCTTCTGTGAGGGGGCTGGAGTCTACTGAGGAGAAACAAGCCCAGAAACAAAACTATCATTTGCAAATCATGTGTATGTGGCTACTATTTGCTGATGGTACCCATGCATCTGGCAGTATTAAGATTTTTAAATACATTCACTCACTGAAGCCTCATGCTCTAAAACTCGGTATTAGAAGGGAGCTGCATAGGTAAATGCGACTAGATAAAGAAATGCAAAATTGAGCAACTTGAATTATTTTAGATTATTTCCTTAGTACCTTTCTACAGGATACAAACTTGGGAAATATATATATTTTTAATAGACTATGTTGATAATTATATGCATTTCCTACTGTCATAGACTGTGCCCCGCCCCAACAAAAAATTTATATATTAAATCCCAAAGCCCAATGTGATGGTGTAAGGAGATTAGGGGCCTGTGGGAGATGATTAGGTCATGAGGGCAGAGTCCTCATGAACAGAATTAGTGCCTTTATAAAAGAGGCCCCAAGGAACTCCCTCACCTCTTCTACCATGTGAGGTTGCAGGAAGAAGACAGCCATCTATGAAACAGAAAGAAGACCCTCACTAGACAATGCATCTTCTACTGGTGCCTTCAACTTGGACTTCTTCGTCTCCAGAACAAGGAGAAATAAGTTTCTGTTGTTTGTAAGCCACCCAGTCTATGATATTTTATTAAAGCAGCCCAAATGAACTAAGATACCTATTAACTTATTTATACCCAGTGGAACAGTAATTACAATGGTGTTTAAAAAATAATAAAAGTCAATAGATTCTGATTGTTTTGAGGGAGAGTACACCCATATTAATAAAATTCTGAATTTCAGTCTGCTTAAAAAATATTAATTTCAAGTATGTACAGTGAAATTAAATTTCTAAGTGTACAAAACATATGTCCATCAGGGTCTATAATTACCCACTTATAAAATTCACTTGTACTAAAAATATCTAATACTTTTATACAGCCTTTTCATAAACTCAATCAAAACTATCTTCTAGAATCTTCATTCATTTATCAAATATGCAAGTGATGTCAGACGGGCAAGGCCTCCAGAGGGAGGGTGTCAGGCCCATGGCCAAGAGGGTTCTTAACTTTGTGTGGGAAAGAATTTAAGAGCTAGCCATTTAGAGAAAGGGGCAAAGATTTATTAAGTGTAGAAACAAGAAAGCTGCTACTTCACAGACAACGTAGTGGTCTCTCCTCCCAGGTGAGGAAGATGGCTCCTCTTTGTCTCTAACAAAGGGTTTTATAAGCTTGTTTTAAAATTAGCTAACCATACAGAAAGGAGCGTACTCTTTAACTTGGGGTTTTTCATTCACATTGGGCAGTTTGGTTTTTCCATTGTTTTCCAGTTTTGGAATTACCCACAGGGAACAATTTTAAGAATGTCCAACCTATGTGGCTTTTACTGCCGGAGGGAGTGGGGTCTTGTGGTTTTCTATGAGTCAGATCTTGTGACTCTTTTTTATGACTTGCTGACCTTCAGGTTAAGAGTCAGCCTAAAATCAAAATGGTTTTACTCTGGTCAACTTGTCTCTCAAGTCTTTCTTCCCTCCTGCCTCACAAGTATCAAACATTAAGCATATACTAAGTGCCAGGATCTGTTCAAGATGTTGGGAACATAGTAGAGAAAAAAGTTCAGATATCCGTGCTCTAGTTACCCTCCAGTAGATACTGCTTAATAATGGTAAATTCCTAAGCAAAATCTTTTGAAACTTCAGCTATTAAATATACTTATCTTTTTAATATCTTTTAAGTTTTATTTATCTATTTTGGGGAAGAGAGAGTGTGTGTGAGCACACAGGTGGGGGAGGGGCAGAGAGAGAGGGAGAGAGAATCCCAAACAGGCTCTGTGCTGACAGCGCACAGCCCGATGTGGGGCTTGAGCCCACAACTGTGAGATGATGACCTGAACCAAAATCAAGAGTCAGACACAACAGATTGAGCCACCCAGGTGCCCCTAAATATATTTAAAGATTTGAACTGGGATTTAATTTTAAGGCTAAAATATCTACTACTTTATCTCAAATAAGCACATGAAAATAAGTAGTAACTAGCATTAAGAAAAAAATGTCTCCTCAATTTCCCCATTACTACACACACAGGTTTAACTAACCCTAAAGTATACATAACTTATGTAGAACTAATATACATCAAGGATAATATAATTAAAAATTAATGTTTATTGCTCAAAATAATCAGGAGACTGTCTATTAAGTACAAAAACTTTTTTTCAGAGCTTTGGTACTCAAAAATGCAACATTTCTGAACTGTCCCCCCAAATTTCCAAAATTCTTATCTGTAAGTCATTTAATTTTAAACATTCATGATTTTCATAGTTTCTTTGCCTTCATATCTAACACACACTAGTTAAAAGTATTAGCACTTTAAAGTAGCTTTCCAATTTGATAGTTTCCAAGTATAAAACACAAAGATACAGCCTGTAGCTCTGACAGTTCATTAGCATTGCAGCTAACTTTCTACATATAAAAAAAAGACAGTGGAGTTTCCAAATGAGTTACTCTAACATAAATGAAAGGATGGTAGAAAACAGAAAGAACACACCAACCTCAGTTCTGATAGGGGCTCTTTAAGGGGGTGGGGTGAGGGAGGGACAGAAATGAGACAGTGTATTTGTAAGATTGTATTTCTTAAACTCTAAGTAGTAGATACTATTTGTTTTAGTAATCTACATTTCTGTGTGCCTGAAATATTTAGTAAATAAGAAAATAGACTCACCGATCAATTACAATTTCTTTCTGCCTTAGCAGTCCTTCTTTTATTTTCAGCACTGATTCCCACTTACTGAAATCCTGATAGCCAGAAGGTGAATAACTTTGACGAGAGGATCCGGTCAAAACCTGCACAAATATATTTATACTATTAGTACACTAGAAGTGTTTAAAAGAAATATTTATGTGTCATCTAATATTTTCCCAACGATTTTTATTAAAAAATGAGAAAACGGGGCGCCTGGGTGGCGCAGTCGGTTAAGCGTCCGACTTCAGCCAGGTCACGATCTCACGGTCTGGGAGTTCGAGCCCCACGTCGGGCTCTGGGCTGATGGCTCAGAGCCTGGAGCATGTTTCCGATTCTGTGTCTCCCTCTCTCTCTGCCCCTCCCCCGTTCATGCTCTGTCTCTCTCTGTCCCAAAAATAAATAAACGTTAAAAAAAAAAATTAAAAAAAAAAAAATGAGAAAACTCAACCGTTGGTTTTTTTAAGACTGTCTGAAATCACACTTGCGAATACAACATAACTTGAAGAATTTCAAGAAAGTTCTGAAGTAAAAGTACAAGTCTAATGATGTAGTGACAATACAATATTTAATCTGCCTTATTACAACACTATATACAAGATTTTATTCTCATCTTGTAGAAGCTTTCTGTAAGTGAGATATTAATCACTCACTGCCTAGGAAGAAGTACAATGAAACAACGTACCATGGTTAGACTAGACAAACATTACTGGAAAGGTTTCTACAAGGAAATAAAAACAGTATCTGTAGTACGCTGACTTCAAATTATCATCCATCACATCACATTTAATTACATTAAAATTTCAAAAGCAAAAGTATTTTCACAAAATAATAAACATATTTAAAGAAAATATGACTTAAACACATATGATTTGGGTGATTACTGGTCTCCAGTGTAACGTACACAATTTAGAAAAAAATCTGCTTAGAATTGAAGAGAAATTTCAAAGATTTAAAACAAATCAATACTGATAAAAGCCAATATGACAAATACCCTCAAATTTCTGAAACAAAGAAAAAGAAAACCCTAGTAAGTATGACTTAGTATAGTCAGAGATGGATTGCATCTCCTCAAAAAGATATGTTGCAGTCCTAATCCCCAAGAACCTCAAAAGGTAACCTAATTTGGAAACAGGGTCTTTACAGTAATCAAGTTAAGATGAAGTCCCCGGGGGAAGGGGGGATGCCTGGGTAGCTCAGTCAATAAGTGTCCAACTTTGGCTCAGGTCATGATCTCACGGCTCGTGGGTTCAAGCCCCATGTCAGGCTCTGTGCTGACAGCTCAGAGCCTGGAGCCTGCTTTGGATTCTGTGTCTCCCTGTCTGCCCCTCCCCTGCTCACACTCTGTCTCTCTCTCAAAAATAAACAAACATTAAAAAAAATTTTTTTTTAAAGATTAAGTCACTGGGGTGAGCCCTAATCCAATATGATTAGGATTGGGGAATCCAGTATGATTCCCCAAACTGTGTAATGGGGAAATTTGAACGCAAATTCTATGCAAAGAGATACAGAAAGAACACCATTTGAAGATGAAAGCAGAGATTGTAGTGATGCATCTAAACGTCAGCAACATAAAAGACTGCCAGCAAGCCACTAGAACTCAGCCTGGAACAGATTTTTCTTCACAGCCCACAGAAGGAACCAACTCAGCCAACACCTTGATTTTGGACTTGTAACTTTCAGAACTGTGAGACAATAAATTTGTTGTGGACGCTACCCAGCTGTGTCCTTTGTGCAGCTCTAGGACACTAATACAATTGATAAATCAAGTAGGAACATAAATTCCTTGGCAGGATAAATAATCCTATAGAAACACTCCAAAGCAACTTTAGAAGAATTCAAACATTCAGTGATATTTTTATCCTTTGTTTTCCAAAGATGCTACTGGCAAGACCTATTTCTGAATAAACCACTAATTGTGTGACATCAACTAGTCCCATATTAACCCGTTCAATTAAGATGGTTTTCGGGGCGCCTGGGTGGCGCAGTCGGTTAGGCGTCCGACTTCAGCCAGGTCACGATCTCGCGGTCCGGGAGTTCGAGCCCCGCCTCAGGCTCTGGGCTGATGGCTCAGAGCCTGGAGCCTGTTTCTGATTCTGTGTCTCCCTCTCTCTCTGCTCCTCCCCCGTTCATGCTGTGTCTCTCTCTGTCCCAAAAATAAATAAACGCTGAAAAAAAAAATTTTTTTTAATAAAAAAAAAAAAAAGATGGTTTTCAAGTATACTATGATAGGCTGTTTCAGGCAGAAGACAGAACAAGATGAACAGACTAGGAAGGACAGAAACCAGGAGATAACAGGGAACATAACTTTGTCAGATGAGCAGATATTTGGAGTGTAAGTGACACATAACAATATATAGCCAGGTTAGTCAGAGATCCTTCTCTGAATTTCATTCTTTCCTTTGCCTAACATACAACCCAGACTGATAATCAGCCATATGCCCTAGTAAAGATACATTAGTTGCTACAGTACTCAAGTGTTTTTACCGTGGTTGGTAACTAGCTGTTGTCCAAACCCCCAAAGGTCCTCTCCACTATCCAGGCCACTCCTCAGAACTCTCCATCATCCAACAAATGAAGAGTTACTTCTTGACATTAAAAGGGGCCTTCAGGGGCGCCTGGGTGGCGCAGTCGGTTAAGCGTCTGACTTCAGCCAGGTCACGATCTCGCGGTCCGTGAGTTCGAGCCCCATTCAGGCTCTGGGCTGATGGCTCGGAGCCTGGAGCCTGTTTCCGATTCTGTGTCTCCCTCTCTCTCTGCCCCTCCCCCGTTCATGCTCTGTCTCTCTCTGTCCCAAAAATAAATAAAAACGTTGAAAAAAAATTAAAAAAAAAAAGGGGCCTTCAATATGCTCCATCCATAAATGGCATCCTTTCTGATTGGTTGGTTCCCTGCAGTAGTCAACCCTCCAAAAATTTTCCATCTCAGAACTACCTACCAGCTTGTATTTAGTTGGCAGAACTGAAATTCAAACAGGGGCACCCCAACAAAAGAGCATGTGTTCTTAAGGAAATTGTTACACTGCTTCTACTATGGCCTAAATAAGGTATTCACAAAATATCCTATCATCACAAGAGCTGAAAACATTTTTGATAGTAACTGCTCTTAGGAGCTAAAAGAGAATTCCGCACCATAAACAATATTGCTGAAATTATGAGAAAGTCTCTACTTACTGCAACTCCATATTACTTAATGACTACCAATTTAGTGGGTTAAGTCACTTGATTAAATTTATTTTGTCAAATTATAGCTCAAACAGGAATTCATTAAAACTAGTAAAAGCTAATAAGCAAAATAAAAAACCATCTCAACAATTCCAAAACTCAATGTAAGATTTGGAAATTATCAAATTAATGATTTGGTAAGCCATTTGTGCTATAATACTAAACATTTCATTTATTTGATGACTAAAAATGAATATACACTTTACATATATATTGAGTTATATATTAATATCCTGATGCCAATAGACAGATATTTTAAATAATGGTTTTTGTATATTGTTATCATGCCTAACAAAAAAAAATCTCAGGTATAGTTTCTTCTTCCAAAGACTTAAGAAAGGCTCCTCCATTTCTGATTACCACATGTCAGGAACGACTGATACTATAATACTGAAGCTATCTTTACCTTCTATATCTTGTTCCTATTTCAATAAGACAAATGCCCACAGCTCAAAAAAGTAAAAAAACAAAACAAAACAAAACAAAAAAAAACAACAACAAAAACAACACAAAAGCCCAGGCAAGAGATGATGAACTACTCTACTCTTGATATGTCTTCTGCTAAAGAATTTCCCTATGGCTGACAATTTCCTAATGAGAAGGCTTTTCTTGTTTTGAAACACTTCTTGGTATCAAGAAAGAGAGTAAAGAGAACGAAAAAGTAGGTTTGCAAGAGAAAAGCAAATAACAATAGTTTTGAAGAGAAAAGCAAATAACGATACTGCCTGGCTTACAGCACCTGAATCATTGGCAGAATGGACTGCTAAAGCACTTACCAAACACTTCCATGAATATACACAAAACAACATGAAAATTTATTCTTCTGATTTGTAGCTCCCTTGATCTAAACTCTTTGGAAAACAAATCAAAATTGAGCTATGAAACTGAGCAAACAGAAATAAAGGAAAAAAAGAACAGCTTCCCTTATAACAAAGATGCATTAACATTTAAAAATTGCTAAAAGAGTAAATATTAAAAGTTTCATAATGGAGTGCCTGGCTACCTCTGCCGGTCAAGTGTCCGACTCTTGATTTTGGCTCAGGTCACGATCTCATGATTCATTAGATCAAGTCCCGTGTCAGGCTCTACGCTAACAGCGTGGAGTTTGCTTGGGATTCTCTCCCTCTCTCTCTTCCCCTCCTGCGCTCACTCTGTCTCTCAAAATAAATTTTGTACAAAATAATCCTATGCTAACTTCTGTCAGATTCTCTTTTAGCCTTGCCAAGACTGAAGTCTGAACTGCTTCAAGTTATTTTCATTAGTTGTATGGTGACGGATGGTAACTGGACATAATGGTGACCATTTCATAGCATATACAAATATCAAATCATTATGTTATACACCTGAAACTAATATGTTAAATGTCAATTATACCTCATTTTTTAAAAAATGTAACAAAGAATTACCAAATCAGCAGCATGATAGTCTTCCTTACTGAACCTTAACTCTAACTCATAAAAGATTAAAAAGAAGAACAAAATCTGACACACAACTAAATGTTATGGGTAAACTTAAAAGCAATTTTTAAATTTCATTAGTTGTTCCTTTTCTTTAATAGTAAAGCATTGTTTATATTCTATGCAAAATCATAAAGGTACAGGGGTGCCTGGGGGGCTCGATCAGTTAAGTGTCTGATTCTTGATTTTGGCTCAGGTCATGAGATCAAGCCCCAGTTTTAAATATTTGTAGTCTCATATATATACTACACATATACAATATGAGCCCTGTGTCAGGACAAGCTCATGCTTGTGCTCTCTCTCAATATAAATGAATGAATGAGTGAATGAATGAATGAATGAATGAAATGAAATAAATTTTTAAAATATCATAAAGGTACAATGGCTGCCTTGCTAGTTGAGACTTCACAATATGATTTTTTTACAAAATCTTTTAAAACTCTACTTCAGGTCGAATTTTATAACTTTGTTTAACATGGTTTTATTATATAATGATATGACCTTGTTATAAAAGCCTTAGATGAAAAAGTCTCCATAATTGTCATTTTTAATGACAGGCATATATAAACAAAATATTTTATGACATAGGAAAATTATATGAAATTTAAAAATCAGGGCTCATAATTACAGTTTTATTGGAACATAGCCATGTTCATTCTTTTATAAATTATCTATGGCTGCTTTCCCCATCAAAGTTGGGTAGTTGCAAAAGAGACTGCATCTCTCTCTCTCTCTCTCTCATATATATGCAAAGAATACTTTAAACTGTATTTAATATACACAGCATATCAATAAATCTAAAATTTTACATGAAATTGCAAACTTTTTGAGAAAATAACAATTACCAAAAGTGAGTCTACTACTTATTACATCAGGTAGTAATTTTATAGGTAGTTTCTACCTAAATGTTAAGAAAAGATAAAACAGTGCAAAAGAAAAATTTTTGAGAAACACAGTAAGGGAAGGCTTGAATAATAATAAAGCATGTTATCAACTAAGATTTAAAATACACTTCGCAGCAAATGCAGAAATTCACATTAAAACAGTACCACCATTTTAAAAACACACTTCTAAATAATACATAGGTTGACTGAATGAAATTGTAACTATATCAGAATTTGTGAGATGTAGCTAACACAGGACCAAGAAAAGAATTTACAGCACTAAATCATTAATTTAGAGAAATGGTCTCAACTCAGTGATCTAAACTCCCATCTTCAGAAACTACAAAATATACGCCAAAGAAACCAGATGGAAGAAAACAAGGGTAAGAACAGAAATCCACTAGGTTTTTTTGTTTTTTGTGTTTTTTTTTAACATTCATTTTTGAGAGACAGAGCGTGAATGAGGGAGGGGCAGAGAGAGATGGAGACCCAGAATCTAAAGCAGGCTCCAGGCTCTGAGCTGTCAGCACAGAGTCAAACTCATGAACTGCAAGATCATGACCTGAGCTGAAACAGACACTTAACTGATTGAGTCACCCAGAAGCCCAGAAATCCACTAGGTTTAAAACATGAAAACAAATACACAAAAGTCAATGGGGCCAAAAAAATGCAAATTCTTTCAATAAAATTGACAAAACTGGCTAGACTGAAAAAGAAAAAAGGGAGAAGATGCAAATGACCAATATTAGGAATGAAACAAAAGATATCACTACAGATCCTGTAGATATGAAGAAAAAAAAAAAAAAACGGGAATTAATAGGAGGAACTCTACACACACAAATTGAACCACCAGTGAAATGGGCAAACTTCTCAAAGAGTACAAACTATCAAAATGCATCCAGTATGAACTGGATCATTGAATAGCTCTGAAACTATAAGAGTAATTGAATGTAGAGATTAAAAACAACAACAAAACTCCTGAAAAAAGAAATCTCTAGGCAAACAGTTTCATTGTAGAATTCCACTGAACATTTAAAGAATTAACACCAATCTTCCACAAACTCAGAAGAGTGAACATTTCCCCACGCATTTTATGAGATTGGCAATATTACTCTGATATCAAAGCCAGAGAAAGAGGGAAAAGAAAACTACAAATCATCATCCCTCATAAACATAAATATAAAAGTTCTTAACAAAATCAATTAAAATAGACATATGGATAGATAATATGACCTAGGTTTACCACAGGAATGCAACTTATCACATTAATAGAATAATTTTTAAAACCTACTAAAATAACTTTACCAAGGTTGCACAATTCTAGAGCAACATAAAAATAATCATAATTCTATGTGTAGCATATAAACAATTATAAATTTAATTTTTTAATATAATTTATATCCATGAGATAAAAACTTTAACAATACACATGGCAAGATCTGTACATTGAAAACTATAAAATATCACTAAAACATTATGAAAAACTATTTTTTAAAAAGGAGAGATGTACTTCAGTATTAAGATATCCTTTGTCTCTACACTGATTTATAGATTAATCACAAACCAAATTAAAATCCAAGCAGATGTTTTAGAAGTTGACAAGCTGATTCTAAAATTTCTGTGGAAATTTAAGAAAGTTAAGAGCTTACAATATTTGATTTCAAGACTTATTATTATAAAGCTGCAATATTCATGAGAGTGCGGTATTAACATAAAGATAGATGAATGGAACAAAATAAAGATCTACAACAGACCTACCCATAATGGTCAACTGATCTTTTTTCCTTTTAATTAAATTTTTGAGATAATTATAGATACACATACAGTTATAAGAAATAATGCAGTGAGCTCCCATGTATACTTACCCAGCTTCTCTAATGGTAATGTTTTGCAAAACTCTATCACCACCAGAATATTGACACAGCCAAGATGCAAAACATTTCCATCACCACAAAAGAATTCTTCTCATTGGCCTTCACCCCCCCACCAGTTTTATACAGATTTAACCTACACAATGTTAAATAACATTAATATATTATTATTTATTATAAAACATTAAATATTATTTAAATATTATTTAACATTGTGTACATTGTGTAGGTTTAAGACATACAACTGCTGAATTGATAATGACCCCAAGAGTTAGCTAACACCTTCACCACCTAACAAAATTACTATGTTTGTTTTTCCTTGTGGGGAGAACATTTAAGATCTACTCTTTCAGCACGTTTCAAGTATATCATACAGTATTATTAACTATAATAACCATGCTGTACATCAAATTTCCAGACTTAATTTGTCTTATAATTTTTTAGTCTATACTTTTTTCCAATATATGAAATTTATTGTCAAATTGGTTTCCATACAATACCCAGTGCTCATCCCAAAAGGTGCCCTCCTCAATACCCATCACCCACCCTCCCCTCCCTCTCACCCCCACATCAACCCTCAGTTTGTTCTCAGTTTTTAACAGTCTCTTATGCTTTGGCTCTCTTCCACTCTAACCTCTTTTTTTTTTTCCTTCCCCTCCCCCATGGGTTTCTGTTAAGTTTCTCAGGATCCCCCTAACCTATGGTATCTGTCTTTCTCTGTATGACTTATTTCACTTAGCATAACACTCTCCAGTTCCATCCACGTTGCTACAAAGGGCCATATTTCATTCTTTCTCATTGCCACATAGTACTCCATTGTGTATATAAACCACAATTTCTTTATCCATTCATCAGTTGATGGACATTTAGGCTCTTTCCATAATTTGGCTATTGTTGAGAGTGCTGCTATAAACATTGGGGTACAAGTGTCCCTATGCATCAGTACTCCTGTATCCCTTGGGTAAATTCCTAGCAGTGCTATTGCTGGGTCATAGGGTAGGTCTATTTTTAATTTTTTGAGGAACCCCCACACTGTTTTCCAGAATGGCTGCACCAATTTGCATTCCCACCAACAGTGCAAGAGGGTTCCCGTTTCTCCACATCCTCTCCAGCATCTACAGTCTCCTGATTTGTTCATTTTAGCCACTCAGACTGGTGTCAGGTGATATCTGAGTGTGGTTTTGATTTGTATTTCCCTGATGAGGAGTGACACTGAGCATCTTTTCATGTGCCTGTTGGCCATCCGGATGTCTTCTTTAGAGAAGTGTCTATTCATGTTTTCTGCCCATTTCTTCACTGGGTTATTTGTTTTTCGGGTGTGGAGTTTGGTGAGCTCTTTATAGATTTTGGATACTAGCCCTTTGTCCGATATGTCATTTGCAAATATCTGTTCCCATTCCGTTGGTTGCCTTTTAGTTTTGTTGGTTGTTTCCTTTGCTGTGCAGAAGCTTTTTATCTTCATAAGGTCCCAGTAGTTCATTTTTGCTTTTAATTCCCTTACCTTTGGGGATGTGTCGAGTAAGAAATTGCTATGACTGAGATCAGAGAGGTCTTTTCCTGCTTTCTCCCCTAGGGTTTTGATGGTTTCCTGTCTCCCATTCAGGTCCTTTATCCATTTTGAGTTTATTTTTGTGAATGGAGTGAGAAAGTGGTCTAGTTTCAATCTTCTGCATGTTGCTGTCCAGTTCTCCCAGCAGCATTTGTTAAAGAGACTGTCTTTTTTCCATTGGATGTTCTTTCCTGCTTTGTCAAAGATGAGTTGGCCATATGTTTGTGGGTCTAGTTCTGGGGTTTCTATTCTATTCCATTGGTCTATGTGTCTGTTTTTGTGCCAATACCATGCTGTCTTGATGATTACAGCTTTGTAGTAGAGGCTAAATTTAAAGTCTGGGATTGTGATACCTCCTGCTTTGGTCTTCTTGAAAATTACTTTGGCTATTCGGGCCTTTTGTGGTTCCATATGAATTTTAGGATTGCTTGTTCTAGTTTCGAGAAGAATGCTGGTGCAATTTTGATTGGGATTGCATTGAATGTGTAGATAGCTTTGGGTAGTATTGACATTTTGACAATATTTATTCTTCTAGTCCATGAGCACGGAATGTTTTTCCATTTCTTTATATCTTCTTCAATTTCCTTCATAAGCTTTCTATAGTTTTCAGCATATAGATCTTTTACATCTTTGGTTAGATTTATTCCTAGGTATTTTATGCTTCTTGGTGCAATTGTGAATGGGATCAGTTTCTTTATTTGTCTTTCTGTTGCTTCATTGTTAGTGTATAAGAATGCAACTGATTTCTGTACATTGATTTTGTATCCTGCAACTTTGCTGAATTCATGTATCAGTTCTAGCCGACTTTTGGTGGAGTCTATCGGATTTTCCATGTATAATATCATGTCATCTGCAAAAAGTGAAAGCCTGACTTTATCTTTGCCCATTTTGATGCCTTTGATTTCCTTTTGTTGTCTGATTGCTGATGCTAGAACTCCAACAGTATGTTAAACAACAGCGGTGAGAGTGGACATCCCTGTCGTGCTCCCGATCTCAGGGAAAAAGCTCTCAGTTTTTCCCCGTTGAGGATGATGTTAGCTGTGGGCTTTTCATAAATGGCTTTTATGATCTTTAAGTATGTTCCTTCTATCCCGACTTTCTCAAGGGTTTTTATTAAGAAAGGTTGCTGAATTTTGTCAAATGCGTTTTCTGCATCGATTGACAGGATTGTATGGTTCTTATCTTTTCTTTTACTAATGTGATGTATCACGTTGATTGATTTGCGAATGTTGAACCAGCCCTGCATCCCAGGAATGAATCCCACTTGATCATGGTGAATAATTCTTTTTATATGCTGTTGAATTCGATTTGCTAGTATCTTATTGAGAATTTCTGCATCCATATTCATCAGGGATATTGGCCTATACTCTTTTTTTACTGGGTCTCTGTCTGGTTTAGGAATCAAAGTAATACTGGCTTCATAGAATGAGTCTGTACTTTTTGGCCAACATCTCTTCACTTCCCCACCCTTCAGTCTTTGGTAACCACCATTCGAGTCTGTTTCTATGAGTTTGGCTTTTTTAGATTACACATAAAAGTGACATCATAAAGTATTTGTCATTCATTGAATTCACTAACCAAAAGAAGTGAAACCTTATGTCTACAAAGACCTATAGGCAAATGTGCATTGATAATTACCCCAAACTAGAAACAATCTGTATGTGCATTAAATCGACAAATGGTATGAACAAACTGTCCTACATCTATAAAATGCAATAGGACTCAACAATAAAACAAATGATATATGCAACACATGGATGAATCACAAAAACATTACACTGAGTAAAAGAAGCCATACTCAAAAGGTTACACATTGGTGGATTTTATTTATATGATATCTGGAAAGAGCAAATCTATGGAGACAGGAATCAGATCACTGGTTGCCAGACCTGGGATTGGGTGTTGACTACAAAAGGGAAAAAGGTAACTTTCTGGGGTAATAGAAATGTTGTACAACATGACTATTAAGACATACATGTCTATATACATTTTTCAAGACTCCAACTATACATTTTTAAAGGTTCAATTTCACTATATATAAGTTACACCTCATAATTCTATTTAAAATAGGTGTATTTTGTTTCTTAAGTACCTCAATAAAATTGATTTTTCTAAAAATAGTTACAAGTAAATATGTACATATATCCCATTCAACAATATTAGAAGTAAAAGAATTTATCATAAATTTGAAACAATCCAAATGTGTGTCAACAAATAGTATGTTCTATAGGTATAGAACATAATACTACTCAGTATGTTCTATAGGTATAGAACATAATACTATACTATCTGTTGAGTACAGATACTCAACACATGGATGAGATTCAGAGACATTATATGAGGCCAAAGAATTCAGATAAAGAACCATACATATTCAATGATAATAAAAGCCAGAACAGTGAAGATGCATGGGATGTTACTACACTATACAAAGAGGGTCATGTTAAATTTATTGGGCATTGGAAATTTTTATATCTTCACTTGAGTGGTGTATATACATTATTAAATAGAATCTTCACTTGAGTGGAGTGTATACATTATTAAATAGAATGAAGCTATTATTACACGGTAAGACCAATTACAGTTATATACTTTACTGTATATATATGTTAGACTTCAACAAAAACAAATATATACACAAAAACCATACATATCACCTACATTTTATTTCTCTCTCTCCCATAGAGTAGGGCTAAGGGGAAATGAAGGCCTTGTTTGCTAGGGGAGAATACTTAAGTACTCAAAGGTACACTGTAGAGAATACAATATACTATCCTGAATATTATTTCATATCTCTTCTTCACTTTGGGGCTATCTTACATCTACAAATAATCAAGAGATAAAACACCAGATGAAGTAAATACAGTACACCAAGAATGCAAGAACAAACTGATAATGAAGGGTAGCAGAATATGCCACCCCATTATTTTGAGCCACAGGCACTTAAAAACAGCAAATGTTGGGAGAGGCTTTCTCTGAACTCCATTATGTGCCTAAAGACAGATCCCCCAAAAAGATCTCAATTATCATAAATCCCCTCCTTGGAAACTTCATCAACCAGGGGAGGACTGACACTTATCATGGAAGATGAGACTTGTAACAGACACTGACTGCACTCAGACAAACTTTCTCACAGACTATCATAGCTCCCATCTATTCTTCTTAGGGCCCATGCATCTTTCCTAAAAATCATTTACTCTCCCCTTAGAGGCCTATATCTTACCCCTACTTTCCTCATTAAAATGATATTTAATCCTGAATTCTAAATCTGCTTCTTAATGACTTCCTCATTTTCCCTTATGTATCTTCCATGGGTATATGATGTATACATACTGATAAACCTGTTTTTCTCTTATTAATCTTTTACTACAATAGTCTCAGCCAAGAACTCAGAAAGGTGGAGGAAAAATTATTTTTTCTCCCCTACAACAACCTACAACCTGATTCTTAAGAGTTGTTAATACTCCACAACAAAGAAGGCTTCTTTTAAGACAGAGGACAACCTGCTCCCTCATATGAAGAGAGGAAAATATTTTATATTCAAATAACCTCTCCCCTATTGCCCATTAGTAACACATTTTTATCCCAAGTAGTTAGAAAACAATGAAGAATTTCTATTCTATAAAATCACAACTGGACATGAGAGGCATAGTATTTTGTGGCAATTATATATTGTTAGTAAAATACACATTTTTACCATATTCCAGAAAACATAGGTACTGCTTTGATAGAAGGTGAATAAGACACACTGAAGAGAGTTTTGAATATTTCTAGAAAAAAATATATATTAAAATTCACATATCAATAAAATAGAAAATTGCTGTTGTGATACTGTTCTACTTAGAATTTCAAATAGTCAGTCATGTTTCTATGTGACTATAGCCAATATAAGTAATCAAGGAGACATTGATAACTTCATATATCGTTTATATTTATAGGCTATGAATAATAATAAAACTTTAACTAGACATGAACATTAAATCTAAAAGATAATTATAAAGGCATGTAACTGTGTGAGCTAATTTGAAATATAGAACAGAAAGGATGTCATCAAAGTAATGAACATTTCAAAATCTGTGCAGGTCAAACAAGGACACTTTTCACAAGTAAACATTTTTCAGACATATTTGGGATTAAAAAGTATTTTATATTCAAATTACCAAACTCAAGGAAAAAGTAGAATTTACCTAAAAATGCCTAAGATGCATTATTGCAATTGTGCTGTACAGAAGAAAACAGTAATTTCCTGGTCAAAGAAGAATCATCACTCTTCTGCATCTAGACCCCAACCACCCAGATTTATAGACCCATAATACATATATAGGCATTTCTTATTGTAAACAGCCAATTCCACTCTCATAATCGAATAGAGATAGGAGGCATCCACAACCCCAAATACATGCTACTTAGATGAAATCCAGATGCTGTGAAAACTTGCCAAAATATGTCACTTAATGGTCAAACATGCTTCTAAAATAAGCGTACCATACTGCAGCTGAAAATAGCTCAAAATTCTTTGGCCTCAGCTTGGACAAATACTGTTAAATTTAGATAATCTAGTGCTACCACACTTAACTGCAACACAGCCTCTGCAATTCTTCAAGTTCGTTATCTCTCCTTCATTTGCCTTTGTTCCTTAGCTCGTTTGTTCATCACTCATAACATGTCATACAACACAGTAAATCTTCCTGTTTCTTGGAATTGGTCTATCTGAAGCAATATCCTACAAGTGCTTTTTGGTAAAACAATCATGATACTTCACCCAAAAGTAAATTCACAAAACTCAGTAAGGAAGATGAAAAAAACCTACTAATTACATAGAATTCAGACAACTTCTATTCACCAAGAGTAGGAAAAACATGGATTATATGATTACTTAAAAAAAAAAAACCTGTACATTAAAATAAAAATATATTATATACTATATTATTATTACTAAAAGAAATGTGCACTTACTTAAAAATCTATATCTTAAAGCCCATGTAATTATTTAGAGTGTATTACTACAAATTTTCTCTAACAAAATTCAAACCAAAAGATCATATTTAAAAAACATTCTATCTATAACCTCTTCCTAGTGAACAACTATAAACCGAAGTCTGCATCTTGACTTCTGAAATTTAAATTATAGAAGGAACTGCATTTTAATAATCTCATTATTTCTTCAATTTGTCTTTATTACTAATTCTATAATGCTAGCTATCTTTGCCATCCTAATATGCTTTACTAAATAATAATGCAAATATACTGAGTAACTTCAAGGGTAAAAACCCTGAAAAAAATTATAAGAACAAACCTGATGAGAGGAAAGGAATACACACCTATATATCTTAAAAAATACACGTGTCTGAAAATAATGAGAATCCTAAAAATATTACCTATTTCCACCTTGCTAAACAACCAAATTACTATTAAATTAACTTTTCTTTTAGAAGAAGCGACATTTTTCCTCTCAAAGATCAAACTGCTTTATGTGCGATCTTTGTTAGTGTTACCATGTTTTCAGAAAATGCCAACTGGGTGGCTCAGTAGGCCGAGCGTCCAACTTCCGCTCAGGTCATGATCTCACAGTTCCTGAGTTCTAGCCTCACACCAGGCTCGCTGTTGTTAGCCTGCCAATGCAGAGCCATCTTTGGATCCTCTGCCCCTCCCCTGCCTGTGCTCTGTCAAAATTAAATAAATGCTTAAAAATAAATAATTAATTAATAAAAATGCCAGCAAAGGAATGATCCACCATGAAACATGATCTCATTACAGTCATAATTCAAAAGTGAAGGGAGAAATGGTACATCCAAGATTAAGGAGCAAATCATTTTCCTTAAGTAAATCAATTAGAAGACTAAAAAAAAAAATAATAAAGCTTAAGTCTTCAAATTTAATCATTAAAACAGAATGTAGCCTTATCCAAACCCTTTATAATTTACTTTTTAAAAATTTAAGATAAAATATATTAACAGCAGAATTTAATAAATTTAATTTAATTGTAATTAATAAACCTGACAGCTTCAGCTTTGGTAACCAAACTGAAAAAAAAAAAAAAAATATATATATATATATATATATAACTGATAACTTATGAAAGGGATACTGCATGAAATGGAAATAGAAAGAAGTCTATCAAAATGAGATATTTAGGGGCGCCTGGGTGGCGCAGTCGGTTAAGCATCCGACTTCAGCCAGGTCACGATCTCGCGGTCTGTGAGTTTGAGCCCCGCGTCAGGCTCTGGGCTGATGGCTCGGAGCCTGGAGCCTGTTTCCGATTCTGTGTCTCCCTCTCTCTCTGCCCCTCCCCCGTTCATGCTCTGTCTCTCTCTGTCCCAAAAAAAATAAATAAACGTTGAAAAAAAAAATTTTTAAAAAAAACCAAAATGAGATATTTAATATAATGTGGGTCTATCTGGGATCTTAGCCAAGGGTATATTTAACAAATATACACACTATAGAACCAGAATCTACTAAAACAGAGCTGTAACATAAGCACTAACAAATTTCATTTATTTTTAAAAGCAGGTTACCAAAATATGTTTTATTCAAGTTGTTTATCGTATTTTACCATCAAGAGATAAAAGAAAAATACATAATAGATGTGTTTTAGGACCAAAGCACTGTCTACATTATTTTAAAATGTACAAAAGGATTTTTCTAAAAGGACAAAAACAACTGTTAATGATGGTTATCTTGTGGAGAGAGAGGAAGGAGGCTTTTACTTTGTATCAGTTGGATTATTTGACTTTGCTTACCATCCACATACTTTTTTCTTTTCTAACAGTACAGCTATGGGCCATTCCATGTTTTCTTTCCCTAGATGTTAAGAATACTGTTTTTAAAAAATATTTCAAAGGTGGACAATGGAAAATATTCTCAGGGCAAAGTTGTTGAGAGGAGTTAGAGTCCTCTCTATGTTAGAGCATAAAACATGAGCAAGTTGATTGCTATTCAATTTAAATATCCCTTCACATTGTTTTCTAAAAATTGTTAGAATCAGAAATATTAGAATTTTTTAAAATCCTGAGTCCAGTTCAACACCTGGCCCACAGCACACAATCAGCCAAATGAATATGAATAACTACAGTCCTTCAAATATATTTTTCAGACATCAAAACAATTTGTAAATATTTCCAACAGCACAAACAGGTATTATAATTAGAGTATCACAACACTAATTATGACAGTGGTTCCTTTCCCAGTTTAATCTGGATCATAAGCCATGCCCTATTCTTTTATAATCTCTGGTACTCAGCACAGAACTTGTGCTAAATACTGAGTGATCTAAAAATTTATAATTACTTGGGGTGCCTGGGGTGGCTCAGTCGGTCAAGCGGCTGACTTCAGCTCAGTTCATGATCTCAAGGGTTCGTGAGTTCGAGCCCTGTTTTGGGCTCTGTGCTGACAGCTCAGAGCCTGGACTCTTCTTTGGATTCTGTGTCTCCCTCTCTCTCTGCCCCTCCCCTGCTCACACTCTGTCTCTCTCTCTCTCTCTCTCTCAAAAATAAACAAACATTTAAAAAAACTAAAAGTTAATAATTACAAAAAGCTATCATCTCTCAAATTATGACTACTTAAAATCTCATTATATTTAATAGCAATAATATACATTATAAAAAGAAATATATACACTTTAAAGATTATAGTTCAAAGATCAGTTCATAAACTTACATGTGAATAAAAATATTTTCCTGCCCTTGATGTCTAGCCTCATTTCTTTCAGACCCAGCAATTCTATGAATAATCCACACAACTAATTGAATTTTATTTTGCATTTTAGAGATAAATTTGAAACACAGTCTTCAGTGGCCATACTGCATTCTATGTTGACGATGTGAAGTCTTTTTTTTTTTTTAATTTTTTTTTCAACGTTTATTTATTTTTGGGACAGAGAGAGACACAGCATGAACGGGGGAGGGGCAGAGAGAGAGGGAGACACAGAATCGGAAACAGGCTCCAGGCTCTGAGCCATCAGCCCAGAGCCTGACGCGGGGCTCGAACTCACGGACCGCGAGATCGTGACCTGGCTGAAGTCGGACGCTCAACCGACTGCGTCACCCAGGCGCCCCACGATGTGAAGTCTTAAAAGCACATTTGGTCTCTAACATTTATGACACAGATTTACAATTATACAAATATTTTCAGATATTTATTTTAAAATATTTTTAAGATATTTATTTTTTTCAAGATAGATTTAAAAACATCAATATAGTAATGCTGGAGTCAACAATCAATTCTTCAAATATCCATGATCCCAACTAAGCAATAAACCTATAAAAATGAATACATTAAAAAGAGAGGCTCATGAACAACTGTGCCAAAATTATCCTCTTGATAACAATATTAGGGCTGGTCCTAAAACCCACCTATCACCTTTGATCAGTTATTCAAAGGCAAATGCAAACAGCAGATGATGAGATACATCCTTTTGCTTTGTTACATAAGCCTTCAATTTCGAGACGGGTTTAAGGAGGAAGTACAGATGTACTGAGTTGTATCAAAACCAATGCACAACTGCACAACTCTCATTAAATTACAGATAAAAAGTTACAATGCCTAGTGGCACCTGGGTGGCTCAGTCAGTTGAGCAGCTGACTCTTGATTTTGGCTGAGGTCATGATCTCATGGTTCATGAGTTCCAGCCCTGAGTCATGAGTTCAAGTCTCATGTGCAGAGCTTGCTTGGAGTTTTTCTCTCTCTCCCTCTCTTTCTGCCCCTCCCGCATTCAATTGCTTGGGCTTTCCCAAAATAAATAAACTTAAAAGATTTTCTCCTTAAAAAAAAGTTACAATGCCTACACAAGAAGTTGAGCTTATTAATCTTTTCCACTGGGACACTTTATAGCTCTTGCTTTATAAGGTAAACCATGAATTCCACTTTTCAAAATTCCCTTCACATAACCTTTTCAAGAATGCATCTATGCTGAAAAATCAAGAGCTAATTGCATTTGTATTCCAACAACTTCAAGAGGCCTTAATACACAACTGAAGAACAGAAGCTATTTTTTTTCCTTCCCCTCCCCCATGGGTTTCTGTTAAGTTTCTCAGGATCCACCTAAGAGTGAAAACATATGGGTATCTGTCTTTCTCTATATGACTTATTTCACTTAGCATAATACTCTTCATCCAGTTCTATCCACGTTGCTACAAAGGGCCATATTTCATTCTTTCTCATTGCCACATAGTACTCCATTGTGTATATAAACCACAATTTCTTTATCCATTCATCAGTTGATGGACATTTAGGCTCTTTCCATAATTTGGCTATTGTTGAGAGTGCTGCTATCAACATTGGGGTACAAGTGCCCCTATGCATCAGTACTCCTGTATCCCTTGGGTAAATTCCTAGTAGTGCTATTGCTGGGTCATAGGGTAGGTCTATTTTTAATTTTTTGAGGAACCCCCACACTGTTTTCCAGAATGGCTGCACCAATTTGCATTCCCACCAACAGTGCAAGAGGGTTCCCGTTTCTCCACATCCTCTCCAGCATCTACAGTCTCCTGATTTGTTCATTTTAGCCACTCAGACTGGTGTCAGGTGATATCTGAGTGTGGTTTTGATTTGTATTTCCCTGATGAGGAGTGACACTGAGCATCTTTTCATGTGCCTGTTGGCCATCTGGATGTCTTCTTTCGAGAAGTGTCTATTCATGTTTTCTGCCCATTTCTTCACTGGGTTATTTGTTTTTTCGGGTGTGGAGTCTGGTGAATTCTTTATAGATTTTGGATACTAGCCCTTTGTCCGATATGTCATTTGCAAATATCTGTTCCCATTCCGTCAGTTGCCTTTTAGTTTTGTTGATTGTTTCCTTTGCAGTGCAGAAGCTTTTTATCTTCATGAAGTCCCAACAGTTCACTTTTGCTTTTAATTCCCTTACCTTTGGGGATGTGTCAAGTAAGAAATTGCTGCGACTCAGGTCAGAGAGGTTTTTTCCTGCTTTCTCCTCTAGGGTTTTGATGGTTTCCTATCTCACATTCAGGTCCTTTATCCATTTTGAGTTTATTTTTGTGAATGGTGTTAAGAAAGTGGTCTAGTTTCATTCTTTCTTCTGCATGTTGCTGTCCAGTTCCCCCAGCATCATTTGTTAAAGAGACTGTCTTTTTTCCATTGGATAGTCTTTCCTGCTTTGTTAAAGATCAGTTGGCCATACTTTTGTGGGTCCAATTCTGCTGGAGTCTCTATTCTATTCTATTGGTTTATGTGTCTGTTTTTGTGCCAATACCATGCTGTCTTGATGATTACAGCTTTGTTTTTTTTTTTTTAACCTTTTTTTTTAATGTTTATTTATTTTTGAGAGAGACAGAGACAAAGTGTGAGCAGGGGAGGGACACAGAGAAAGGGAGACACAGAATCTGAAGCAGGCTCCAAGCTCTGAGCTATCAGCACAGAGCCCAAAGCGGGGCTCAAACCCACAAACCATGAGATCACGACCTGAGCCAGTCAGACACTTAACCGACTGAGCCAGCCAGGCACCCCAATTACAGCTCTGTAGTAGAGGCTAAAGTCTGGGATTGTGATGCCTCCCACTTTGGTCTTCTTCTTCAATATTGCTTTGGCTATTTGGGGTCTTTTGTGGTTCCATACAAATTTTAGGATTGCTTGTTCTAGCTTCGAGAAGAATGCTGGTGATTGGGATTGCACTGAATGTGTAGATTGCTTTGGGCACTATTGACATTTTAACAATATTTATTCTTCCAATCCATGAGCACAGAAAAAAAAAAAAAAAGTTAGAGAGGGAGAGAGCCAAACCATAAGACACTCTTAAAAACTGAGAATAAACTGAGGGTTGATGGGTGGTGGGAGGAAGGGGAAAGTGGGTGATGGGCATTGAGGAGGGCACCTGTTGGGATGAGCACTTGTATGGAAACCAATCTGACAATAAATTTCATATTAAAAATAAATAAATAAAACCTACTCTCAGAACTCATCTTGTAGTTCTGAGATGAAAAGAAAAAAAAAACAGAAGCTATTATATTTTAGAGATTCTCACCTAAGGCAAAGACTTCTCTTAAATGTTGATATTATCAATGTCTTTCTATGAAAGCTCAGACCTAAATTAGGGTAAGGTTATCTCTCCCATCCTTAGTGCAGGGGCACAGTTCAAGAGGCCACTTGATCTAAACTAAAAGTGTTACTCTTTCAGCAGGTAGGGTGGCCATTCACATCATTCTGAATATTTACCAGTTTGCGTCTAACCCTCAACCAAAAAGTTCCTGTTCTTAGGTCATTTTCTCAAAGAAGTTCATCTAATTAAAAGGAAATGCTATCAACTAAATACATAAATTTTGAAAATTATTAAATTGGATTTCACACAAATCAAATTCATTTAAGACCTTGATCATCCTTGAATAGATTAACAGTTAAAACATGTTTACAGAGCCAGGAGACTGAAAAGGACAAAGAAAGATATCAGGTTTACTCATAAAGATGTTCATCACAGTGTTTTTATGGTTTACAATGGCAAAAATTATAAATCACTAAAACCACAAAAGAGACTAATTCAATAAATTAGGTCACGTTTATATGCCAAAAATAACAGTCATTAAAATTTGTAATATATATTGTAATATATAACATCAAAGATGCCCAAATTAATAAATAAAAATTATTCTTCAATGAATATGTTGATTTCTTGTAAGAGTCTTTTAAAATATAAGATGCATAAAGACATCCTTTACCCAGTAAACCTGTTTGACTAAAAGAATGAATTAGTAACCAATATGTAAAATTTACATGTTTACATGTTTAATTATTTTAACAGAACTAATATAAATGGCCTTTAAAAATAAGCACATTTTTTGGGGGTGTTTGGATGGCTCAGTCAGTTAAGTGTCTGACTCCTGATTTTAGCTCAGGACCATGCATGATCTCATTTTCACTGAATCTCAAAGAAATCAGTTTGTCTGAAACCTCAGAGGGTCTCTATTCTCACTTCTTCATTGTTCCTTCAACTTATCCTCTTAAAAGCTCATTTATAATAATGGTAAAATAATATTCTAAATATCCATTAAATTTAACTTTTAAGGGATAAGCAGTATAAGGAGAATAGAAAAAATAAATCAGCCTCTATTCATGAAGTTCATGGCAAAGAAAACAAATACACCCACTAAATATATAAAATCCCCTTCCAACGACTGGTTTATTTGATTTACCTGAATTATAAAAGATATTACTTATGCAATTAAAAACTAGAAACTAACAAAACAGCCTCCTCCCTACTGATTTTGAACAATGAAGGCTCTTCGGGGGAACAAGAAAGTAAGGAATGGGCTCCAGAAAGAAGAAATAACATATACAATCAAATCCATTATGGTTAGAATAGATGACAATGACAGATCAGGAAAGACTCTATGTAAGGCTGCAAAGTCTGGGCTTTTCACTTTGAAGGAGATGATGATACAAAGAAAAGTTCTCAACATGTGACAGTCAATTTTGCACTTGAGAAAGCAACTTGGATAACAGGGTAAAGGTTGAAGAGGAGAGGGTCAAGTCAGATGGTAGCAAGACTAGTTACAAGGCTTCTATAAAAGTTCAGAGGACAGCTGATGAAGAAATGGATAAAAGATTTGTATCTGGTAATCTGCATTTTATTTCTTAGTGAATGGGGAATCTGGTAGAAGACAGAAACAAAAATGAGCCTCAAATTTCCATTCTGGATGACAAAATAAATGATGATGCCACCACAAAAACTGGGAATGCAAGGGGCCCAAGTGCTGGGGTGCCAACCACAAAGATAATGAGTTTAATGTGTGGAGAAAAAAACCAAACATCATGGAACTGAATTAGAATCTTAACCACAATGGAATAGCACCATGGTTTATAAAGTTCTGAATAAGTAGCTAGAGGCCTGAATGTTGTTTTTGTTGTTGTTACATCTGTACTCTGGCTTAAGTGTGTGTTTCCATTTCCTATATGGCTTTGGTTCCATCAGCTCCCTTTGTAAAAATATGCAGTTCTCTTAGAAAACCTATTGTTCCTTATTACATGTGCTAATTTCATTCTTAATCTTGAATTTCCTTGTCCTCCAGATGTCATCTTACGCTAGTAGTTAACTTCCAAATGTTAAATATTTCATTTGCATAGTACTTGTGTACTGATAGACAAGTTCTTTGAAGCCACAGACCGTACTATAACATTTCTTTCTACCACTCAGAACGTGTTTCATAAATTTTCCAAAAATTGTGCAAACCTTAGGTTTATGTGAGCCCTTACTTAAACTAACTGGCCTTTATTGATGTCAAACTCTTCCCCATTGCGAATTGGGAAATTTAACAAGGAAAGAGAGTTCGAGAGTTCAAACATTTAGGAAAAAATAAAATGTTTGGGCCTCCAAGTATCTGGCAAATCAATTCTAAAAATGAAATCTACCTCCCTCAAATGACCATAAGGTTTGCAGGTCACTTCAGAATTGGTCTTTCTTTTGGGGAGCCTAGGTGGCTCAGTTGGTTAAGCGTCTGACTTCGGCTCAGGTAAGGATCTTGCGGTCTGTGGGTTTGAGCCTTGCCTCGCATTGGGCTCTGTGCTGACAGCTCAGAGCCTGCGGCCTGCTTTGGATTCTGTCTCTCTCTCTCTCTCTCTCTCTCTCTCTCTCTCTCTCTCTGCCTCTCTCTCTTTCTCCTCCCTTTCTCTCTTTCAAAAATAAATAAATGTTAAATAAAAATTTAAAAAGAATTGGTCTTTCTTTTTTCCCCACTAAGTGAGCCTATTCTCTTTCTTACTGCCTTAGGTACTTCCCTATCCCTTCAGTCTAGGACTACTATTCTTATTCTTTTTTGTTCTTGGATGTTTTTTCAACTAATTCTTCCTTAGGTGGTTTTAAATTTTAAGGCAGTAATTCTCAAACTTTTAACAGAAAAGTGCCCGTAAGAGTTAGGTAAAATATTTCTCCTGGCTTGTCTAGCAGGTCTAACCTAAGAAAGCTCCCTATCTTTGAAATGTTGTATGTCTCGGGGCACCTGGATGGTTCAGTCAGTTAAGCATCCTGATTTTGGCTCAGGTCATGATCTCATGATTTATGAGTTTGAGTCCTGCATTAGGATTGGGATTTTCTCTCTCTTCCTCTCCCTCCGCCTGTCCCCAGCTTGCTCTCTCTCCCTCTCTCTCTCAAATAAATTTTAAAAGAAAAATAGGATGTTGTATGTATCACAAAAACTTACGCAAAGTGTGCAGTTTGCTGTATTATTTTTGTACTGTATTATATTTTGCTTTAATTTCATCACCACTTAAGTTTCCTAAAACTGGTCTACCTTGAAACTTTGCCTCCGACACACCACTCTACAAGTTGCAATGTAAATATTCCATGTAAAAGATTATATATATCATGATTTCCTTTACATAAAGTTAACTAAAATTAAAAAAAAATAATTTCAAGGAATACATTAAAAATGTCACAAAACCATATAAAAACAAATGCAAATAAATGAACCCAGGATCCAGAATAATCATTTGCTTGGGTGGGGAAAAGGAGAACATGGCAGGACCAGGTGGTTAGATAGGGGTTATTATTAACATCCTGCCTTTTGTTTTAGGCAGTAATCTTAAAGGTGCATATAACTACAATTTTAAAAATTACTATTAGAATAAAAGCTGAGTAACTACATAAAAACAGGCCATACAATATTCAGAGTATAGAAAGTACCACAGATTGCTATGAATCCAATGGGGAGAGAAAATTTTTTTTTTAGTTTTTAAAAGGCTCAATTTGGGAAGCATGAGCTTATCGTGTAACCTTCCTTGGCTCTTAACCTCCAAATAAATGTTCAACAATTTTAAATGACAAAAAGGAAAATTATTTTCTGTTATTCTACTCTTGTCCCAAGTGCCTCAATCATTCACATGCTTCTCCTCCTCTCCCACAGTGAGCTTTGAAATTTAGAAGGATTTTTTAACTGTCCTTAACATTTCCTTCTTCAGGATTACACATTCACTACCACCTTGCAATCTTCCTGTTTTTTTATTCACTTGTCCAATCATTCAATCAGTATTTAAGAGTTATAATGAGCCAGGCTCTACAGTAGGTAATAGTACCACAGAGAGTAAGTAGTGGTATAAATATGAGTTATTGGATCAGCTCTCAAGGAGACTAAAGTCTAGGCAGATACCACTAACAAACACAATAAAAAAAAGACAACAGAATAACATGCAAAATTGGCACAAGGCAGGGAGGGCTGTGCTGATGTAAACTGAAACAGCCCTTTGCTGAGAATAAAGGTTGGTAAGGAGGAGGGAGGCTTAAAATAGAACAACAGACTGTTGAGAGGGCCACAGCACAGGTTCAGAGCACAGGATACAAAGGAATGTGATAAGAGACAAAGCTAAAAAGACAGAGCCTAAAAAAACAAACTAAGAGGTCTGGATTTTAGCTTGTTTGAAAACTCAGTCCTCCTTTTTCGAAAAAGGGCTGCCCATACAATTACAGAAACACAAAAATTAACTTATGTGCCACTGACTTTTTATGGCAGAGTGCCAAAGCCTACTGATCTGTTCTCAGAATGTTGTTATATCCATCAAATATATAGGATTCCAAATAATTTTATAGACACATCATTCTTAAGGTAGTGAGGCCTAAGTGTGGGCGGTACATAGTTACTCACAGTTCTTCTAGAGAACATGGCAAGGAAGGGGCGGGGAGTAAGTTTACAGCAGAGAATGATGATGGATGCCACACTTCAGCAAGGTGATCAAGGTCAGCAATGGTGATGTCATGTTGATAGTATGTACTCTTAATATGTGATAAAAATGGTACTTCACCTCTCTGGTCTTCCTCTCAAAAACACATTAACCAGTCTAACTAACCATGAGAGAAATATCAGACATATCCCAATTGGGGATCATTCCACAAAATATCTGACCAGCACTCTTCAAAATGGTCAGGGTCGTTCAAAAAAGCAAAGTCTCAGAAATTGTCAAAACCAAGGAGACCAAAGGAGCCATGACTAGTAAATGTAATCTAGTACCCTGGATACGGTCCTGGAAAAGAAAAAGGACACTAGAGAAAACAGAGGAAATCTCAATAAAGTATGGGCTTTAGTTAAAATACTGTTGCAATTGTTATGACAAAGCTCCTTCTAAACAACTTTTTATTTGAGCAATCAAGCTAAAACTAAACGGCAACACTTCCTAGAGCTCCATTTGGACTAATAACAAGCAGCAACAGCAGGTAACCAAAGGGAAAAGGGTAAACCCAGAAGCTCCACACCTATGTACAAATCTACAAAGTAAGCTTTTGTCTCCATTTTCCAACTATGACACATACAGTCAGCATCCCTTCTAAGGTGGGTGTGTGCACATGCCTGTGTATGGGTTTTAAGCAAACATGTCAACATGTGAGATATCTAGGGCATATTTTCTTCAATCAATGGCAATTTCTTAGTTTATCTCAGTATTACTAATTGTATTTTCTTAGAACTAGAAGTGCTTATAATATAACGATCTATCCCCTAAGCTTCATTTTCAAGTGAATGCATAACTAACTGGCAAACAAGCTTAAAGCAGACTTTCTAAAAATAATAACAGTTTTCAATAATTCACCTATCACCATCTTAAAATTTCTTACTTGATGTATGCTACTCTGTGAAATCTATATTCACGCTATGACTCCGTCCCCCCAACATGCCCATCTATCAGGGAATTGCTAACTAAATGGATCCGGATCAGTCTGTGCTTAGCAGAGGTGTGATCTTTGACAAACCACTGTGTCCCACTTTAGGCTTGTATTTCAAACCTAGGTTTTGTATTTCAGTTATCACTGGAAATTGATAGTATTAATAAGAGATCCTTGATATGTAAGGACTGAAAGAAAAAAATGCTCGTAGCATTTTGAGCAAAATGTCAAACACTATTCATGCAATTTCTTTAATTTTGGGTTTTAAGTTATAAATTTTCCCTTAGCAATGTTCACAGAGGGTCTTTTGAAGTATTATTTTTCTATTAGTTTTAGTTGATTCCTTAAATAACAAGAGATTTGCTCTAGAGAAGGATTTTATCTTTCTTTGGAAGAAGCCAAAACCATCTCCATTTAAGGACACATACGCAGCTGCTGCAACACATTTTAGTTACCCATAAGAAAGTGAAGCAGGCCGAGTTCACTCTGCTATGAATATATATATATATATATATATATATATATAAAATCAACAGATAACTCCTCCAGAATTACAGAAAAGATTTAAAAATTAGAATTTGCAGGTATGGTGATTTAAGTAAATCAAATATACAGTATAAACAAAAAAGCAGAGTAAATAGGAAAATAATGCATAGCTTTTCAAACGAATTATTTCCCAGCTCTATTCTTAAACTGTTCTAGAAACTTCATATATCATTCCATTTACTAAAATTTCATTTGTATAGTAATTTTCATGGGAACATCTGATGCATTGAGTCAATCCTTTCAGAAAAATTACACAACTTAAATGTCTAACAAAATGCACGTCTATTTTCAATAAAGTATCATTAACTAGGATGCCACTGATTAGGAATCTGATTATTTCATTTTTAGCAGAAAGTTCCTCTTGACACTGTCTGAGCTTATTAAAATTTAATAATATTTTATGGTAGTTGAATGCAGATGCTAAAAAATCTTCAATTCTGAAATTTGCAAAGTGTAACTTTTCCTAGGGTAATATACATCAGTTTAAATATGATAATTATTGTTCATAAATATATTGTTAAAGCTCTAACTGAAGAAAACACAAATACACGTATTAGTTCTTATTTTAACTGTATGATAAGCTATTTTTTTAAACTGAAATCAGTAGCCTGGGTTTCTCACACACACTCCATCCCATATACATAGTGGTATGAAGAAAGAAAACTAGATAGTAAAAGGTATAAAATTTCATCCTGTGAAAATGTTTAATTACTGTATGTTAGGAACTAGCATTATGAAACTATAGTATTAGAGCAATAGCAGTAACAACACAATGAAAGTTGTTTAACTTAAGCTAGTAATATTATCACTTATTAAAATTCCTACATATCTATTTTAGTTCCTCAACATTATCACCATTAGTACACAATTATTTCTAAGCCTGAAGATTCATGAATCTTTAAAAGGAGCTTTATACTACTGAAAACTTAGGTTGGTTTTGTTTTCTTTTGTTTTCCATTTATCTCCCATATACTTTTTAAAAATACAAGCAAAAAAATGTGGCACAAAGTGTTAATGACCTTTCCACACCTAAAGTAAGATAGATGACATTCTAAAAAGTTTGGTTGTGATAAGACTATGGCTAACCAATCATAACTTCAGAATGCTTGTGTGACATCATAAAGACCTCCCTAGAATACTTTTCCTCCTACACCTACTTCAATTGTTCCCAGAAGTCTGGTAACAGAGTCAGAAAACTTTCTAACTAAACACCGATAAGACTTCATACAACTCACAATACTCTCTATATTGTGATCATCACAACAGCCAAGGTAAGAAAAAGATTTCACTGATTTTGGTCATTCTTGCTTTCTAATATTCAAAATTACTTAACTTTTTCAAAACTTAATCATATTTTATAAATTTCAGTTCAAAGGTTAAATAAAATGCTTAATATGACAAAAACCTTAATCTCTAAATAAATGCATATCCGTTGAGCGACAGTAAACAAGATTTAAATTTAAAATAACAAGGGTTGCATCAACTTTGACCCTGGTTACTGGTTTATCATTTTTGACTTTCATTTTTATTTTGCTTTTCAAAAATGAATTTCTGCCAACTAAAATATCTTTCAATTATGTTACCCTATTTGGTGGTAGTGGAGATTTTATTTCTTCACGCAAAAACAATGGCTTCATCTTGATATGTTACTGTGCTGAAAATCAGGATAGGACTGGGCTTCTATTTGCATCCGTGATACTATGAACAGACATGTGATTGTAAAACATGCATATTGCTGGCATGACTATTCCAATATGATGATTCCTTACAGTAGATATTTAATAGAGTTTTAAACAATATAAAACAACCTACCTTTAAAATGTGTTTAAACACTTTTTCCCTCTCTATAAAGTCCACTAAACTTTTAACAAACACTTCTAAAAAGAATTCTAAGATTTAATAAATTCGGTTACTTATATGAAATCCAGCGTTATATCATGAATACCAAGTTTAGAAAATTTTAAACACCCATCAAAAACACATGTAAAATTAGGGAATACTAATTCAGCATTTTTTTTTAAATAAAGAGACATTATTTTGGCAGAATATTCCTAAGTATCTCATTTGAGTTAATTTGATAAAATGTTTACTCTGCCTATTAATAATGAACATGCTGTTATCAAGTTACCATTCTCCATGGTTTCTCATTATTCTATCCTGCAATTAGAAGGGGGTAATGACAAGGGAGAAAGAAATTTTAAAAATGCCCAAAAATGAAGATGATACAATAAATTTTATGACCTCTGTTTGAATTCCACTTACTCTTCATATTACCAATCCTCAGTTTAATATACAAAATGTGTCTTCCTTCTTAAATCTCTGCCAGGACACAAAGAGTATTACATCGATTTTATCTAATTTTTATTTTCATATGTATGCCACAAAATAAAATTTACCTCTAGAATTCTAAGTTCTTATGACAAATTAACTCTATTGCTTTTTACAGAAAAGAACTTATAATTCCACAAGCAGAATTCCTTCAGACATGCAAAAACATTTCTAATTTTTGTCTACCACTGAGGTACTCTAATTGTCTCCTATTACCTTTATACTCATAAAATGTTTTTCCTTTGCTATCATATAAAAGTCACTTGGTGCTGGTGTTTTATATATATATATTTATGCATTTTTACACAAATACCTATCAAATTACATTCTCACACTTTAAATGAGATATTCATGAGCTCTTTTATGACACCAGAATTTCACCACGTCACATATTACTCCAAAAAGTTAATAATTTCTAGAAAGAGCACAAATTCTGCTATTAAAGCTATCCTTAGATTAAAAATGTGTACAGGTTAATAGAAATCACACAGTTACTGTGATTGTTGTTCAAATTTCAAACATAAATGCCCTAGTGCCAGACATTTTGTCCCAATTTATCTCTATCATAAGGTGAAATTTAAGTACTGCTTTTATTGCTGAAGACAGGATTTTTAAAACTAAGGGCTAAAAAAAAAAAAGTATCAGATGAAATAGGAGAAATATGAAGGATGTTTTTAAATTATGAAAAATGTTTTAAAAACGTGAAAAAGCTAAAGTAAGTTGCTTTACTAAGTCAGTTACTATCATTTCCTAAAACGCAAATATCAAAATGTTTTTGACAGTGGACATAAAGGAAAATAATATTCTAGAAAAAAAGTGCATTTGGTTATATATTTTTATATGTTATTTCTTATTCTAATTAATTGGAAATAGAACATCTGTATAAACAAAATATTTGTATAAAAATCTGTAAAAAGAAAACATTGTAATGTATTAAATGTATTATGTCATATATTGTGTAATGTGTTAAATTATTTAACACATTAAATGTTTAAGTAAAAATTAAATGTAAAGATTAGATTAACTCTCTAAGTTAGACTGTATATTTATTGTCAATTCTAGAAATAAAGAGGGTCCATTAAAACTTCCTTATTATTGAACAATCTTCTAAATGTACTGCTGTATACAAATATTTCATTTGATCCTTTTAACTCCCTGTATGTTTGGTGCTGCATCTCTATTTTACAAATTAGGAAACAGATGCAAAAAGGTGAATTACAAGGTCACAAAGCTAGGAAATGGTGGTACCTTGGCAGGAGCCAAAATTTTAGAACTCTAAACCACATGCACATCACATCCACTGATCAACATGGCTTAAAAATACATCATGACATTGGCAAAGCAAAATAAACTAAAAGACTTCAAATACTGTTAATGGTACTCTAAATGTAAAGTTAGAGGACACAAACTTCTATTTCAATTTGAAACCACTCCATTTCATTTAAAGCTATTTTACACATGGGGCATTATACCCTTAAAAACCTATATAATATCCTCCTAATCACTTTTAAAGTCAGGGATATTAGAAAGTTATAGATATCCTTGTTATTAAGCAATAAACCATGGAAGGCAAAACTCAAAATAACTGCACAGGCTTTAAAAACAATGTAACATGCTACAATCAATGTTTCCTTTTATTTAATTTGTTTCATTCCCAAAATATTCATGCCTTTAATCTATTTAGCCTATATACCTAAAAACTAAGTTTAATTTCTCAAAACTTTTCACAAAAACCACAGTTCTGTACTATATTCCAGTTCCAATATTAAACCCTTACCTTTCCTCAATTTCATTACTGACCTCCTCACACTCTACCATTTAAAGTATCCCACCCCATTTATTGTGAAATGCTTGAAGAGAGGAATCTTGCCTTGTTATTTATGCTATGAAAATGACTCACTTAAATCTACACAGTCAATTAACTCTGCTGGTCAGAGCAGCAAAGGAATAAACCTAAAGGGTAAAAATCAAGGAAATAATCTATCTAAATTACAATTATGTAAATCAGATAATACATTGTCTCTCTGAACATTTCTAGAAATTGTACTTCAATATTCTTACCCTACATAATTCTGAAGCATGTATTACCAAATAAACACGTGAAAATGAAGCCTGGGCCTAAGGCTCCACTCAAGTGCATTCACAGTCAACTGAGGACCTCTAGTGCTTTTATAAATGTACTCCACCTCAAGGACTTAAAAAAAAAAAAAAAAAAAAAAGACCAATTCACTCAGATTAGTGGGGGTATATTTAACTGGCATTCATTTTTCCTTAAAACTTCCCCCTACACTCCCTTCACACATCTTTTCCCCCAAAAGAAGAATCTGAAGTCTCAACTACTACAGGGTTAAAAAGAATATTTTAACTGTGACTAAATTAATTTTAACATAATAAACAGATAACAAGGACAAGCTTACAGACAAAATAGCAACAGCAATGTGACAATTTCAAAGAGAAAAATCTCTCTATGCTGTTGTTTAACGGATCTTCCTCAAGGTAGAGCTTTACAGTGATAATGTCATTATGGGGTCAACTTAGAGGTTGAGATTTTTATATTTACACAATTCTTTTCATAACTAGGCAGAAGCAGGCTGAAGATTCTTTAAGATAGCCAGTGTGGACCAACAAAGTTGTGGAATACCACTGCCACAAAGTAACTTCAAACAGAACCTCCAAGTTAGGCAATCTCAAACGGAAAAGTATTTCACCAAAGTGAACTTCTGGATGCCAACAGATTGATTATGATTCTAATGACAAACTGTCCTGATTTAATTCAACAAGTCAAAAAAATACATACACAATCACTTCCAGATTATCTGTGAAAATGACAGCGAAGAGTAAAACTAAATAAAACCCCCAAATAATCTTAATATACATAGGTCTAATCTTCTGAACCAATTACATGGGAAAAATTCTTAGAAAGTATTTGTCAGACTATAGTGTTGGAATACTTGAATTTACTGGGAAAATATGTGCAGATTTACTAAAAGAATAAGCAGCCAAAAAGGAAGCAAAATTCTGAATTCCCCAAATATAAAGAATCTCAGGAATGTATGGTTTCAGCAGAGAAAGCACCCCCAAACAACTGAAGTTCAGAAAGTCATGCAAAGCACTGAGGATGAAGATTACTGCTTACCATACACAGCATTGTTAAGGCTTCAATGTCCTAGCAAGTAATAAAGCAGACCACTAAAAGTTTTCCAAAGTCTACTGAGACTGAGGATTGTTTTGCACAAGAATGTATCTCATAAATTAAGAAACAGGAAACACTACAAAGTTAGGACCCCTGCAGAAGCTGACACAGTACCTTCCATCCAAAATGTTGCCTACCATGGCATATTAGTTGAAAGATTAGCATCCCATGTGGTTTGTCTCTTTCCTTTTTCTACTTCAAAGAAACAGAGTATTATCTTGAACTTGACAGTATTTACTTCTCAATTTCACTTTTTTGAGCAAATCAGGAAAAGTGGACAACCAAAAACTTTATAAATCCTACAAAGAATAGTAGAGTTATTCTTCCCATTCCTCTAAAAATTAGAATAGATCCCACAGACATACAACAAAATACTCTGTGGGTAACCTTCTGTCAAAAACTCCTATCAAAGAGTATTTCATAGTTTGAATATTCTGATTCTAGGGCCTGGGTGATGAATTAACTTTTAAAGTGTTCTATTCCTGCTGTCCCAAACAACTAATCTACACATTTCTTTTAAAAAGGGGAGCAGGGCTAATTTCTATCTCCATTGCTACTGGTGCCAGATGCAAGTTCACAACTTCCCAATACAATCTCTTTCTGATTATCCTAAATTAACGAAACTACTTTTTCTATGCCTTCCATCAAGTATTACTCTATTACCAGCTAAGGAATGGAGGGGTAAAAAAGACTGTAGGAGTTCTAACCTCATAGGATGTTGTGAGTGCAGAGAAAAGAATGGTAAACACCTGACAACCATGTCATAAATTATGATGCACGGAAGGTCACAGACAACTCTAAAGATAGGATTGTTCTGTTGCCACACAGCTTTTCAATTTTCAACGTGCGACAGGAAGACCCATCTTATAGGGATGAATTCTGGGTTAATTATCATCATACATATTTTGGAAGTTCAGTAGAATCAGGACTCAACACATTTCAGGTTGTGCACTGGGAAATAAATCAGGCCCAATAAACTGAAGGCATACAACTAACATTTCAGTATATAAAGCAGATTTGGTTTTGGTTTTAGCATAAGATTCTAAGCAGCTACAAATTAGTTTAGAATAACGACATATTTCTAAGTTTGACAGGAAATGACACTATTTTTGATTATTGGCTTTACACTCAATTTGTTTTCAGGAACATAGCTGCCTGTTGCTATGATATCATCTTTAAAACGTATTCATCATACTTTCATCAGAAGAGTTCATCTTTCTAGGGCCTGTTTATATTTCACAAACACCAAATACCCATCTGAACAAAGCCTCGTTCAGGTTAATGTTAATATTAACAACAACTTATGTAAGCTGTAATCCTCTGAGCTTCATTTCCTTCACCTGTAATAGAGACTTGAGAAGAATATTGGAGATTATGTGTTCAACTATCAAATTCTGTTATTCTAACTGGCTAATCTGTTAGCCACAGCACTAGAAAATTAACAATCTTCTGGAAATAGTAAAGTAAATCATAAGAATTCCTTGTTCAACTTCATTGATTTATTCAAATAGTAACAATCATGCACTGCATACCAGAACACAAAATAAACATGTGGTTCCTTATACTCATGAACTAGAAGCCTACTTGTGGGCAAGGACATGTAAATAAAAATTGTAGCACTGTTGAAATAGGTAACACTAAAACCCAACTGAAAACCAGCAGAGGTGACAACCAATTTTACCTTAATGAGTAATGGAAAGTTTCATTAGGAAGTGATATTTAAACTGGGCCTTAAGGATCAACTGAAGTTTGCCTGGCAAAGAATCAAAGGTAGACCGGGGGGGTGGAGGGTAGACATTCCAGGCAAAGCCAGAACAACATGTGCAAAAGACAGAATCAAAAAAGGCAATGAAGTATTTATGGAAAGGTGACATGTTTCATGTGACTGAAGTACCACTCATCAAAGTGTCAGGGTAGGGAATGACTCGTGTATACACATTTCGTGAGGAACAACTAGACAGCTTCTTCCTTTTCCATGTTTTATCTCAAAATAATTTACATTCAGAATTTTTAGACCATTTAAGTTGTGGGACTTCACAGAAATGTAAGTTCAAATAGGGATGACCAATGTTAGTTCGCATTCCTTTCTTAACTATTCTGTTATATAACCTCTTACAAACTAGTCAAATACATAAAAAAATTAATAATGGGATCCTCCCCACCATTACCCAATAGTATAAATTCATTATATCTATAACACACAAATAAATATAAGCAGGAAAAAACTTTAAAAATTCATTTTCTTTAAAAAAAAAAGCTTTTATTCCTATAGTATTTTATCTGAGGAATTCAAACAAAAGTAATTAAATTAAATAAACATATTTAAGCTGCTCTAAAATCTACTAAGTAGAGGGGTGTTATAAATTAACAGCCACTGGTGTGGGACAGTGAGGAATATATGCTACAAACATACATATGCCAGAGAAACACAGGCTGTAACCAAGTCTTTAAGAGAATGAAGTTTGATGTTAGTAAGTTGTTTGGATCTCCTCACTACATACCAATACCAGAAAGGAGGTCAGAGCCTACAGCCAAATGAAAACCCAGTCTAATATATGATTCAAACCTAACAGAGCCAAGATGAGGTACCAGAACTACAGAATGTAACCATATACCACACGGTGTTTTGGGAACACGAAATGCCTCCTTCTCCCTGATCATGCCTAAAATATATATTCCCCTCTCCCATTCTTTTAGTTCTCCCCTCTGCTCTCTTCAGCACTGGTCTCTCTCAGAAACAGAGCTTACTGGTTGAACTGGGTTTTCACATGATGTATACAGATTAGGGAGAAAATGAAACCTGGAAGCTGGGGAAGGTGGTAATATCTTGATCAACAGCTACATAACAACAAATGTTAACAGCCATGATCTCTGGGCAGTTGATTATGGTTATATTTTATTCAATTTCTAATTGTTCTTGTTTCAAAATTTATATAGAAATATCCTAATTGACAATAAAATATCCCCAAATCTTTGTAAACTATTATCTCCAGTCAATTTATAATTTCTAATTTCTAATTTTTCTATAATAATGCATTAAGTTTTATTTTGTCTCATTAATTACCACAATTAGGCAGAAACTAATCAATTAATTAGGCAGAATAATTTATGGAAGCTCTGAAAAAAAGCAAACGGAAACCACTGCTCTTGAGTACAGGCCATTTCTAAATAACAACTACGTAGGGGCACCTGGGAGGCTCAGTTGATTAAGCGTCCATCTTCAGCTCAGGTCATGATCTCACGGTCGTGGGTTCAAGCCCCACATCAGGCTCTGTGCTGACAGCTCAGAGCCTGGAGCCTCCTTCAGATTCTGTGTGTCTCTCTCTCTCTCTCTGTCCCTCCCCGCTTGCACTCTGTCTCTCTCTCAAAAATAAACATTAAAAAAAAATTTTTTTTTAATAAGAACTGTGTACACAGTGAGATAGTGATGGTTTTATTACTATGCCTTCTGAGCCTGACAGTCTTCAGTATTTAATATCGTCTTGTTAAAACGTAACTCAAGACAGCATATGCTACAAAACTATAAAATCATAAAAACGAATGACAAACATTTGAATCTATAGTTCTGATAAAAGACTTCTCATTTAACTATTTTATTTTGGACTAAAATCAACATCTGGAAAATAATTTATTGTATGCATTTCTTTTTTTTTTTTTTTTTTTTAAATTTTTTTTTTTCAACGTTTATTTATTTTTGGGACAGAGAGAGACAGAGCATGAACGGGGGAGGGGCAGAGAGAGAGGGAGACACAGAATCGGAAACAGGCTCCAGGCTCTGAGCCATCAGCCCAGAGCCTGACGCGGGGCTCGAACTCCCGGACCGCGAGATCGTGACCTGGCTGAAGTCGGACGCTTAACCGACTGCGCCACCCAGGCGCCCCTGTATGCATTTCTTTTTATCAGATTTTCTCTGAAGCTATCAATGCACTAATGTTCACAACAATAATGCTCTCAGAGAAATAGTCTTAATAAAACTATGTATGTGAGAACTTTTGCTCAAGGGAATAGTGGAAAATGAGCTGCACCCTAAACCTAACTATACTGCTAGTCATTTTGAGAGGACGAGGCAAAAACTGCAGTCATTAACATTCCGAACACAAGACGAATGAGACATCACGGTGACCCTACCAAAAAAGACACACTCAGGACAGATATAGGGAAACACGTATGTGCGTGTGTGTGTATGCATGAATATTTGATGTCATATCAATATGTACATATTTGATGTCATAAATACAAATAACAATGAAGAAGATGAATTAATAACAAAATTGTGTTTTTACCTGTTCAGAGAATAGGTTACACATATGATCCTAATCCATTCACTATTTTATCATTCCAGGCTACCTAACGGAAGACAGTGATTGAGCTCACAACTGGCTGCCAGCTTTTACCTTCCTCTTCACCATTTAAAACTTCAGACTTCCTGCTTTCCTTGCATCATGGAGAAAGTCCAATACCTCACTCGCTCTGCTATAAGAAGAGCTTCAACCATTGAAATGCCTCAACAAGCACGTCAAAATCTCCAGAACCTATTTATAAATTTCTGTCTCATTTTAATATGTCTCTTGTTGATCTGCATCATTGTGATGCTTCTCTGAAGTTCTGCTGCAATCCCCAGTGATGCAACTTGTCACCAACAGCATAAAATCTGTCATCCCATGAAGAACGGGAAATACTACATACCAGACCACTTCCTAAGTAGAAGAATTTCTTTGTGGAAAGGTCAAGATTCAGAACAAAACAATTGTTAGCAAATGTATTCATCTGTGGGATCTTGTAAACATGAAAGGAGCTTTATTTTCAAAAATTAACTTCAAAATGACTATAAGTGTGTATAATGTAACTACCAAATTCCTTTACAGAGCTTGTAAGTTTCTATCCCAAATTTCTTCTGAGGATGAACTAGAAGTTTAGTTTTGAAACTGCACTGTTAACCCGTTCACTTCACCTATAAAGCATTAGCTTCACTTTTTGGGGTAAATGTATATTGTACTGCAAAAGCCTCTCCGATGTTTAAGTATTTTTCAGGTTTTCACCAAGTTTGTACCAAACTAATCACTCAAATGAAGTGTCATCATTTGAAATAGCCTATGGATTCCTCACATCATTTACTTTTGTTATTATCATTCAGAAGTCTTTGTAGTAACTCTCAAAACCTACATTTTAAAACAGAAATTGTATTCTTTCTCTACACTACACTAACATTTTTAAGCTTTATGAAAAACAAATACGAAAAGGCAAGGCCATACGCTTACATAAATAAAATTTCTCTTAATTTTTTCAAAGAATTACAGAATCTGTATACATAGGCTAACAATAAATCTGTCCTCTCTAGTACATTATGATCGTCAGATGAGAACTACTGGTTAATTTAACAGCTGATAGTATAATTAGCCATAATTATTAATACACTACTAGAATCTAACCTTAATTTAAGGCACTATAGTTGATCATCTGAGTATATAACTTACTACACTATGTCTTTTGAATCATGAAAGCTTAACACTTTAGAATGATTTTATAGATTGTCTTCTATTCTAACCTCATACTCAATGTAGGCAAGGAAAATAATTTTTAAAAGAATAAAAGAAATATATATTATTTAAAGCATTTAAAAAATAAAAATTTGGGTTCCCCCAAATTAATTATTTGATCACATTTTGACACAAACTTCTTGTCCTACTGTTTATTAAGAGGATATAGCTATTTTCCTTAATCTATCAACCAGATGGTCAATACCTACCTACTTGGCAGGCCATTCTACCATGCTAAGTTATAAATCCAGCAATGCTAATCTACAATTATTTTCTTGCTGAATACATTTTCAATTTCCCCTGTGATCATTTAAAAATACCTTCCAACTCATAATGGAAGTTAAAAAAAAAGTGGTGTTGGAAAATACACTCACCAAAATGTCATGATTTAAGTAATTTGACTCAGTTTAAAATCAGGCCTAAAGTAATTTATACCTATACTGCATAATCCAATAATTTTAGCTTCAATTCAAGACATATTACTAATATAGCAATTACTAAAAGAGTAGAAAACACATAATTTACTGACTTGCCAAAATGAGGTTACTAAAAGAATTTGAAAAGTCAGTATACCAACTCTGGTTTGTAGTACAAGTGCTACTAACAGTGTGGTCTAGGAGACACTGCTTTTTTTCTGGGCATCTGAGAGGTACTGGAGATGGGGAGGGAGACAGTTTTGGTTCACTGATATCTGAGAAAAGAGGAAAAAGGGATCTCATACTGACAGGGAGATTTCTTCAGCAAAGCCTCATCTATGGTCTGGAAATCCCTAACATCAATTAAAAAGCTTATAAATAACAAGCAATACATTTACCTCACTGGTGTCAGTAATTACTTATGAAAAAAGTAACCAAGTTCTATTATTAGCTGCACTGATCTTAAAAATAAGTGGAAAATTCCAAATGCCAAATTTTATGCCTTCCATTATATTGTTCTCTCTAACATCAACATCAAACTATAAAATGTGAAGTCATGGGGTTTTTCCTAAGTAAAACAGAAGTAAGTTTTTTGTTTTCATTCTGCCCTTAACAGAAATTAAAACCTTTTTCTTGAAAATTACAGAATACTGTAACTCAGACTATAATATAGAACAAAAAGCTATTCTTTAAATGGAACTTATTTATTCTGTTTATCATGATATGTAAAGAGTAAGAAATAATAAAACAATGTATTTAAAATTTTTTAAATATCAAATGTTCTTTCTCCTGTAGAATAAATTCTACTCTTAATTTACAGGGTACTAAAAATGAACCAATTTTTCAATGTTTAATGTTCCTTTTATACTTTAGTTGGTTCAAAATGTTTGTTTAATGTAAACCACCTACAATAAAAAGAACTGTTTTGAACTCGGTGAAATCTCTCTTTATTAAACTCATAATTGATATGACCATAAAACAATCTAATTATAAGTAGTTTTGATCTTGTAGGTTTTCAGTGGCTTTTCTCAAATAAAATAAGATCAAGATTTCCTGATACAAAAAAAAAAAAAAAAAGATTTCCTGATACAGACACAAGAGGGCAGACCTACATAAAGTAATGAATTTCCTATTGTCTAGATTTTTACTTCTCCTTTTGATTATTTTTTAGACTTCAGGCAAAGTGGGAAAATAATAAATTTTCAGAAAATATTTGCTCTGCCGGTAAGTAAAAGCACAACTTTAAAATGCATAAAATTATGTGCCAATACTATGTAGAAAAATTGAAAGGTTAAAGTCAAACACATTACTAATTTACTACAGCATGTATACAAAACCAATTATATGCTTTTTAGCTACCTATTAAATGTATCACAATCTCACATCCTAACTATTTAGACTGTCATAGGGTCCACATCTTTCAATGCACAGTTACATTTTTTTAACCAATAAAAACAAACAAAAAATTAAAGATAAACAATACAAAAATAAGAAAAAAAGAAAACTTCTTTTTCATAGTATGTAATAGAGTACAAAAAACACTCTCATGTTAAAAATAAAACTTTTTCAGGGGCGCCTGGGTGGCTCAGTGAGTTAAGCCTCCAACTTCGGCTCAGGTCATTACCTCACCTATCCTGAGTTTGAGCCCCACATCAGGCTCGCTGCTATCAGCACAGAGCCCACTTGCGATCCTGTCTCTCTCTCTCTGCCCCTCGCTGACTCGAGCTCTCTCTGTCAAAATAAATAAATAAATAAACATTTAAAAAAAAGGGGGTGCCTGGGTGGCTCAGTCAGTTGAGCATCCAACTTCAGCTCAGGTCATGATCTCACAGCTTGTGAGTTCAAGCCCCATGTCGGGCTCTGTGCTGACAGCTCAGAGCCTGGAGCCTGCTTTGTATTCTGTGTCTCGCTCTCTCTCTGCCCCTAACCCACTCACATTCTGTCTCTGTCTTTCTCAAAAATAACCATTAAAAAATTATAATAAAAAATAAAATAAATAAAACTTTTTTCAATCTCTTATCATGTTAAACAAAAACCAAGTCATTTCACTTTAAGTCATTTGATCAAATTTTTATTTACATTTTTGATTTATATCAATTTTCCAGAAAAAATGTTGAAATCATTAGGTGTCAATATCTTGGCTGATCAAGCCCCTGCATGATTTAATTAGGAAAAAATCCTGTCTTCCTCTTTTTAATAATTGCAACCCAGAACTTAGAAACATCCTAGGGAATATAAGAGAAAAAAAGAATAAACAACTTTGTCCATAAAGAGTCCATTTCTTCACTACTACCTGAGAGACGCACTGTGAGCTTATAGGAACCCAATGGATACTGTTTTATACAGAGGTATACAATTTCCATTCCCATCCCATTCCCCTGCTCCCCACAGAAGAAATACAAGAGGGACATAGTAAGGGATACATTCTCTCCAAAGAGAAGACAAGACTTTGTTGTTTGTTTTTCTCTTCTATCATAGTCCTTGTAGGGTCAGAGAGATTTGGGGAAGGGTGACAGGAGAGGGACAACATAGTACAGAGAAAAGACCCAAAGACAGTTTGCACATGGAGGTGTATATATATTCTAACCACCTCAAGGCACAGATGGCTTCTCTTCATTCACAAAGGAAAACGTTTCAGAGTACTATACTACCTGCACTCTGATTTAGCAGGAAATCATGGGAAGCAAGGAACAGCATGAACATTAGACTGCGAGGCTAAGTCAATGATTATCCCTAAGAAGAGCAAAACTTCCGCATTACAATAGTAACCTTTTGAGGGACAAAAGCAGTGGGAAAAAAACCTGTTAAGATCAAATGAGATAAGCTAAAGTTCTATATAAATGTATGGTGGTATTAGATTGTGACTCTCAGCCAAATTCCTTTCCATAGTTGTAAAAAGACGGTTTTTTCATGGTGAGAGTTTAGCAGTTGTGCTTGCAAATCATACACATTCTCCCAATTTATCAGATGGGCCAATCCTCATTACGGCTCTTCCCTTTATATAAAAATTAGACAAAAAGGAAGTCAAATTTTTTTAAGTCTTTTAAGAAACAATTAAGATGAGAACTTTTATAATAAAGGCAACACTTGGAGGCTCCAAGGAGAAGGCACTGAAGACTTCTTCTGTAATAGTCCAAGAAGGGAATAAGAGAAGTGATCATTTAAACATAGCAACTGAAGTGTCTTAAGTGTTCTTTACCTGGTTTCATCTTTCTACTACAAAACTTAAGAGCACTACAAAGAAACCATCCCAAATTTGGTTAATCAAAAGGCAGGACATTCCAGGGCGTGTGCAACTTTTGTCCCTTTGTAGCCTGCTTCCTCTACATGTACTAGGGAGAAGATTTAAAAAGAAGTCTGGTTCTACAGTGCACCTCCAAGCTCCCTAGCCTCTCTGCACTGCTTCAAGATTGGGAAAAACCTAGTTTACAGCAGAGGTTTCTCTGAGCAGAATGAGTGAATTAGGACTTACTTCTTTCAATTCAATTCATCCAATTTTCTCAGTTACCTTTCTATCATACCTACTAAGTTAGGTTATCACAACCTACTAAAGGTTCAGCAGCCTGTGAACTACTACAATTCTGTGCAAAAATACCCGCTGGAAAAGTATATGCCTGATCCCTGTTCTCCTATAATCACAAAGCAGTTGAGAACTAAAATATAACAGGGGCGCCTGGGTGGCTCAGTCAGTTAAGCATCTGACTTCAGCTAAGATCATGATTTCGGGGTTCATGAGCTCAGCCCCCGAGTTAGGCTCTGTGCTGACAGCTCAGAGCCTGGAGCCTGCTTCAGATTCTGTGTCTCCCTCTCTCTGCCCCTCCCCGTCATGTTCTGTGTGTGTGTGTGTCTCTCTCTCAAAAAGAAAATTAAAAAACTTTTTAATTAAAAAATAAAATACAATAGTCTTTTAAAAATTACATTTCCTATCTTTCAATCACTTGAACTGATAAATCACAAGTCTAGTTAAGTTGCTCTTTTCTGATTTGTAGTTCAGACATCATAATAATGCTTGTTTGGTTATGTGATTTGAATATACATAATCAAGACTATAAGCAGTCTTGCCCAAAACAAGAGTAAGGAAGGCACAAGGGATGTGTTAAGGATTCTCTTGTGAATGTAGCACAACAGGGTGTGTGTACGTTTTGGGACTATACTCAGATTTGTGAGGTTTCTAGATAAGTGATCTCCTTATCCTTCCATAGAATATATTCCTTTAATCTTTATTTTTTTTATTAGTAGCAGTAATGAATAGTAATTTTAAATGTTTTCTCTAAGGGAAAGTTTGTAATTTCTGACAGAATTAATTTCAGAAAATTACTGTTTCAGTAATACTGTTTCAGAAAATACTGTTAATAAAAAATGGATGATAGAATTTACAGAAAATTCTACAGATAATTGCTTTCCCAGTTAAAATGAGCTGTGGAAATTATCTTGGAATAGAAAACATTTCCAGATAAAAAAAAAATGTACACATTTACATGTTACTTTAGGGGATACACACCCATTTTATTTACATGTGATATTTTATAAAGTGCTTTCCTCAAACTGATTAATAAATCTTGATACCCAACTTAATCTTTTTAAAATAAGCACACCTCTATTTTATAAACCTAATAGATTTCAAACACCACCAAAACTTTATAAATAACTTTACTTCCACTTTCTCATTTCATAGATGAAGAAATGAGAAGACATGCACATGGCCAACATATACATGAAAAGGTGCTCAACATCACTATCAGCAAAACGCATATCAAAACCACAATGAGGTTATCACCTCACACCTGTGAGAACGGTGATCAAAAAGACAAGAGATAATAAGTGTTGGTGAAGATATGGAGAGAAAAGAACGCTTGTGTAGTGTTGGTGGGAATGTAAATTTATGCAGCCACTATGGGAAACAGTGTGGGTGGTTCCTCAAAAAATGAAAAATTAAAAAATTCTCCTTCTGGGTATTTATCTGAAAGAAATGGAAACACTAACTCCCCAAAATATATGCACTCCTATGTCCACTACAGCTCTAATTACAACAGCCAAGACATGAAAGCAACCTTAAGTGCTCACTGATGATTGACTGGATAAACAAAATGTGGTACATATACAACACAATATTATTCAGTCATTAAAAAAAAAATGGAATCTTGCCATTTGTGACATGAATGTACCTGAAGGGCATTATGCTAAGTGAATTACGTCAAAGACAAATACCATATGATCTTTTACATGTAGAACCTTAAAAAAAAAAAAAATCACAGATATAGAGAACTGACTGATGGTTGCCATGGGCTGGGGGTGAGCAAAATAGGTGAAGGGAATCAAAAGACAAACTTCCAGCTATAAAATACATAAGTCATGAGGATGTGACTTGTACAGCATCATATACACCATGATGACTATAATTAATAATATTGTATTATATATTTGAAAGTTGCTAAGAGAAAATCTTACAAGTTCTCACAAGGGGAAAAAAAATGGAAACTATGCATAGTGAGGGACGTTAACCAGACTTAAATTTATTGTGGTGATAAGGTCACAAAACATACATAGCAGATCATTATGATGTAGAATTGACACTAATGTAATGTTATATGTCAATTATATCTCAAGAAAAAAAAAAGAAGAAAGGGAAAAGAAACTAAGACCCAAAGAAATGAAGTATTAAATGACAGGTAGAAAATCATCCAGGTTCTGAATTTGATAGAACCAGAAATAAAATCCAAGACCTCATACTCCAGAATTACTGTTTTTCCAATTATACTGTGCCAGTCCCCATATCTGTTTCAAGTTTCTTTAAATTAAGTATATTTTTCTTTATTTTTATGCCCACTTAACAAATGAGAAGGAAAGTGAAAACTAAGTTAGGTACAAGATTTTAAATTTTCCATGTTAATCAGCCTCAAGTCTTTGTTTAACTTTTGTTTATCCAAACAATACTTTGGGAGTTTATACCTTTTATAAACTTGTAGCAACTTTTATAAACTTAGTAACTTGTAGGAAAGAGGAAAAACAAAACCATCTGTGTCTGTGGACACACTGTCATACACTTACTGCAAGTGTGCTACTGTACTCGTAACATCCACTGGAGGGAAGCAAACACTAGACTTTGAGCCATACCTGCACTGGTGTTTCATTTTCTTGTCGAAACTCTTCAATTTGCTGCTGTTGCCAAGGAGCTAAACTGTAAGAGTCCTCTGTAGTTCTATTTTCCAATGGGTTTGTCCGCAACTGCTCCGTAAGCCACATCTGTGTCCTCACAGAAGGTTGAATGGGGACTCCACCTACTGCCTGTTGACCAAGCAGTAAATATTTCGGAGGTTCAAATGCCTCTGCATTTGTCATAATGGGCTTGCTTTCAGGTAAGGCACTGTATGTCATGTCTAAGGTCTGTCTCCTAAGGGTGGAGGAGGAAGCTCTAAAGTCGTCTTTGCTACAGCTCTCAAATTTATATTTGCAGTCCAGAGTTGACGATCGTTTTTTATTTATTTCCTTGTCTTCTAGTTTAAGCATCTCCATACTATCATGTAAGCAGCTAGGCCCAATTGTTCTTAGTTGCGAGGTTAAAACCTTGCCTCTCCCTGTCTTTTCCAAACCACTCCTTGACTCTTCAGTGTGTACAATGCCACCCTGGCTGAAGTTATCCGGGGCAGTGAGTTTGGATAAAGATGACCATTTCCGGAGGGGCCGGAAGTCCTTCATGTCTAGTGAAGAGTCCTGTTCTCCCCTACTGTGGTTTCCCAATGCTTGCATGAGGCTAGTACTCCATTTTGAGCCATCTGACGTCAATGATTCCCTGTGTTTGGAAATTGTAGCGCTGGAGTTAGACGGCATGACATGGGCAGTAGGAAGAGTAACCAACGACCGACTAGGCTTAAAAGATAATGTGCCACTTGAAGTTGAATGATCTGGAAAGAGAAAAGAATGTCAAATTAGTTATAATTAATGGGAGTGGGGGGGAAGGGTCTAAATGTGAAATGCCAAAACAAATATCTGAATATGGTTTCCCAGCACAAGTTTTTCAGAGATACTTTATCAAAATGAGTTTATCATCATTATGTTTACCTGAAATAAACCAAACATACTTTCAAATATTATTTTCTAAAAATGGATACACAATGGAATATATGCCCATTTACTATCTACTTACAGACAACAAAGGACTAGAAAACAGGTTTATAGTCACCTTATTTAATTATTTTTACTTTTTTTTTTTTAATTTTTTTTTTTTTTCCAACGTTTATTTATTTTTGGGACAGAGAGAGACAGAGCATGAACGGGGGAGGGGCGGAGAGAGAGGGAGACACAGAATCGGAAACAGGCTCCAGGCTCTGAGCCATCAGCCCACAGCCCGACGCGGGGCTCGAACTCACGGACCGCGAGATCGTGACCTGGCTGAAGTCGGACGCTTAACCGACTGCGCCACCCAGGCGCCCCTATTTTTACTTTTTTAAAAGAAAAATCCATCTCCTCACTGAGAGGTCTTATTCATCATCCAGCCCAGAAATAACTTTACCAGAAAATGTATTTTTCATGGTCTTTCCTGAACTGTGGAAATCTATGCCACACTTAAACATTTTAGCACCTGCCCAAACTTTAATTCAAATCAGAAATATGGGTAGGGTGCCTGAGTGGCTTAGTGGGTTAAACGTCCAACTCCTGATTTCGGCTGAGGTCATGATCTTGCACTTCATGAGTTCAAGCCCCATAACGGCCTCTGCACTAAAGGCTGGGAGTCCGCTTGGGATTCTCTTTCTTTCCTCCTCCTCCCCCCTCCACTCACATACACTGGCTCTCTCTCTCTCCCTCCCTCAAAATAAAAAAAACAATGGAACATAATCAGAAAGCATTCCAGCAATATATTTGTGGATACAGAGTAATTCCTCCATTCCTAGTCTCCCTTAAATGGCATCATCAATGGTATGATTCCCAAGCTAGAACTCCTGGAGTCTACTTTAGATGGCTATCTTTCTCTGCACATTCACTAAATCCCTAAGTTGTAAGCCTTCACTTCCAAAATGATTACACAGCTATTGCCTTAGGTCAAGCCTTCCTGTGTTATTGTTCTACACACAGTAACAGTTTTAGAGGCTCCATGGAAACCCAAAGCACAAATAAAGACCTCTATATTCCATGAACTTACCATCAAGTTCCAAATTATCATCAAATGTGCCAACTTAAAATTAAAGATTATAAATTTTACCAGAGGAAGCTTCGAAATAGGATAGCAATTGAAAGTATGAAGGGAGAAGAGATGAGTAGTAAAAGGCAACCTTCAGAGTTTATTCTATATTTTCCATACTGTTTGGTACATTAGAATATATTTACTATTACTTGTTAGCACTGATATTGTTTTAAAGAAATAAAATAATGCAAAAAGAAATGATGAAAAGGTCATAAGAAAATTCACATTAAAAAGAGTTAGGCAGACTAATTCAAACAATGAAATTCCAGTAGGTCTTTACACAGAATTTCTTCACTTGGGAGATAAAGAAGAAAAAATATTACAGATGGGAGAATACAAGCAAAAGTATTATAGTGAACACTTATTTAACATGTTCAAGCTTTTCATCAGCTTCTGCAGAACCTTTTTATACTCATGAAAATTGCCACATTATTATAAGTCTAATCACACGAAATTAATTTTAATCTCAAATTCCCAACATATTCTGCAACTATGATGCAGACATTAGAAGCACCAGCACAAGATTTCAGTTTGGAAGGGAGTCACTTAGAAAACAGGCTCCAGATGGACCCACCATTTTTGGCTGGCATAGGCAACAGCAGAGGCATCGGCCTTCCACAATGGGAGCACCATCCCAGAAGGGCAGCAACTGGGCAGCACTGGTGCTTGGTGGGGCTAGAGAAGTGACAGTTCTCAGAAATGATTTGAGGCATATTACCTGTAAGTTTAACCTGAAGCCTGGTTCTCCAGCCTTCTCCCAAAATTCTATGAGATACCAAACACCCTTAAATAAATTCTTCATCTTCTCAATCAGGTCAGCAAGCTTCTTTTGCTGATTAAGAACACTAACTGATCAGAGTATAAAGCCAGAAGAATGTAATTTCCAAAGTAAATAACAAATTATCCCATTTGTCTGCTGTATGCAGTGTCAAGAAAAGTTGCTCAAAGGAGAAAATTAACATTTAGAGTTAAGTATATTGCTCAAGATCACATAGTAAGGAGGGTCTTTCAGATACTGCAAACCTGTATCTAATACCAGTGGCTGAACACTAGGGTGGCAGGGGTAGACTTCAGTCCTGCCCCCTATACCCAATCTCCCATCAACTCCACTACACAATGTTAAGAAAGAAAAATCTTTTGTTTGTTATGCAAACCTCGTTTCAGATAAATGTACTTGATTCCCTCACTCCCTTTCCAACCAGTCTGACACATCTTAGGTCATGCCTATACAGAAATTCTAGAAATGGCAGTGCTTTGGATTATGTCATATTGCATGCAAACAAAATAAAGTGCCATGGAAATCTGAACTTGAACCATTAGATTCAAAGACTAGTATACTACACATTGCATCACAGCCAGCAAACTAAATTTTTTAAACAGAAAAAAAAAAAAAAAATTGCTCAAGTCAATTCCTGAAAGGTAAAGGTGAAACAGTTATGTAAGTCTTCAAATGCCCAGGTAAGGAAAGAGGCTGGCCTTCATTAAGCAAGAAATGTGATACCACTGAAAGTTTCCAAAGGAGTAACATGATCAAAACCATACTTAAAATGATTATTCCAATAACACTGTTGAGGATTAAAGCAAAATGATTAGCCACATGAAGATTAACAGATTATTATGGTAATCAATAGAAAAAAGGAAGGGAATATGCTACTAAAGGTCAGTTCTAAATAGAAATAGGACAAACGTCACTAAAAGCCTATGAAATATCTGTATTAATACATTATAGTATTAAATGTGTTTACCAACTATATAATTATGTGTATAGATACATAAACACACACGTTTGTGTCACTATTCCTAAACGAGTATTTGTATTAAAATCATTAAATATCTTTATTTTTTTTAAGCTTATTAATTTTTGAGAGAGAGGGAGGAAAAAGGCATGAGCAGGGAGGGCAGAAACAGAATCTCAAGTAGGCTCCAGGCTGTCAGCACAGAGTCTGAAGTGAGGCTTCCGGGGCTCAATGTTATGAACCATGAGATCTATGACCTGAGCCAAAATCAAGAATCCAATGCTTAACTGACTGAGCCACCCAGGTGTCCTGAATATCTTTAAAACTAAATTTTTTTTTTTATTTTCAGTTATTTACATTGAAAAAACTTAGTAAGTAAAGATAAAGTATAAGGTTAAATGTAACAGTTTTAAAACTAGTCTTTTTGATTCAAATCCTGGCTCTCCCACTCAGTCACATGTGTTCAAACAACTTACTTAACCTCCTTGCATCACAGTCACCTCATCCATAAAGTAGACATGACAACAGTGAAGATTAAAAGAAAAAATTGTACAGAAAGGACTCAGAAGAATTCCCGGTACAAAGCAAAATGTTAATTATTATCACATCACTGAAATAGCTAAGTAAACATCATTCCATCATATAACAGACAAAAGAGTAAATATCCATACTATACAAGGAACTCCAATAAATTAAAACAAAACAAAACCTAACAAACCAATTTTAAAACAAGCAAAGGAAATTAGAAAGCAAATCACAAGAAATAAAAATAAATAATACATGTTAAAAAAAAACCCAGATGTTCAAACTCATTAATAGTTAAAGTGTGTTCCCTATCCTATTCATAAAATTATTAAAGGCTATAATATCCTACAATAATGGAATCATAAATTGCTATAGCATTTGAGAGAAGAGGGGCAATCTGTCTATACATATCAATATTTAAAATATGCCAGCATATAAGTGAATGTATGTAAATATGTATCTATTTATGAGCAGAGAAATGGTATGAAAGAATACACCCCAAACTTAACAAAGGTACACCCTTCATCATGGAAAGAGGACATACAATGTCTTATTTTAATTTCTTTTCAAGGAGCATAACTTGACCATTTGGTCAAACTATTGCAAAGATGTTTTGGTTTGTGACCTCAAAGAGTTTAAAATATCTCAAATAACACTGTTACTTAAGTATGAATAATGTATCAGGTGACTGTCTCACTTTCCATGTCACAGCTGAAACCTCTGAGACCAGAGATCACTGCCTTGGCTGTTACTTATATCTGATAATGTGCTACTTTTCTGTCTTCCTGTGCTAGCTCAGTATTTCCCAACTGCATAGAAAATCAACAACTGGTGATAAAAACAAATTCCATATCAGACTAGCATTTACTCCTACAAATCTGAAAAAAATTGATATATACTATTCAAATATTACACAGAGGATAGAATTTATTCCTAAAAGTCACTTATCTGAAGTTCTCAAACTTTAACACACTAAAAGTTACCTGAGATCTCTGAAGCCCTATTCTAAGAGATCCTGATTCAGTTAAGGTAGAGAGGGGACCAGGAAATATTACTGCTCAGTAAGTGATTCTCTGTTCTATTCACTACAACATCATTCCATCTGGGTCTGATTCCAGTTCTGAAGCCTTCAAGCTTAAATATCCCAACCTCAACCATCACCAGTATCTGAGTTCTAGTGTAAAAACTTACTGACTGTGACTTTCAGAATTCAGTACTGCCAAAACTAAGGATTAATTAAAGCTTAGTCTGTTAACACACATATGCACATACATACACATGCACATACAACATGAAATAATAAAGAAAAAAATAAAAATTTGATAGTATGAATATCTAGAAAAGGGACCATTATTTCTCAGAAAGGAGTCCAGAAAAATATTAATTTTAACACCTTAAAAATGTTATTTTGCCCTAATGAAACACAGGCAACTAGGGGTAGACAAAATACAATTCCTCATGTGCTTTATTATACTATCTAATTGTAGACACAAATCTCAAATGCAAGTTATTACAATGGCATCTGGGACACATCTAAGTCACCACAATGAAATCTGAAACCAGCAGAGTGTAGTCCTTTTAAAAGCCAGAGGACTGGGTCTATAGCATTCACAGAGAGCATAGTACAGCTAATGGTTTCAGACAGATTTCAGCTTGCAAGGGAAAAATATAAGAGGACTTCACTATAACCCGACAAGCGAATAATATTTAAGATAACATATTCTGAATTCTAAACAAAATCTCAACCTTCTGTTTCACTGTCATGTTATTGTTACCTGGAAATAGATGAATACATTGATTCTATCTTCTCTTGTATATAGAGATAGTCTCTCTCTGCCCTATCCTTTTTAAAGTTAAAAGGAAATGAATTCAAAAAAGACCACACCCTCCAGACCTATATTACAACAATAAATCACAAGTCTTCATAATTAAAAATTAATCAGGAAACTATATAACCCCATATCAAAATATTTTTATTTAACATAACTATTCTAACAAATTTTTAAATAAAAATTTTAACTCTAACCCAAAGGCAATAATTAAGTTTCATATGCCACCATGATACTTTTTTCCCTTCCTGCTAATGCTTTAATCATATCATACCAGAAAAAAACACATTTTCATGCCACATGTAACCATATCCTTTTAAAACAAATGAACATTTCTAAGCATTCCGTATATTTTTATAAATATTTAAAAATATTCTAAACTACATTCTGGTAGGAAAGGACCTATAGAAAGAAACTCAACAATAATTAAACCGAAGAATCTCCTAGGAATGAACCCTGTACAAGGAACTGTACTAGGTAGAAAAGACAATGAAAATACATTATTCACAAAAAGATGAATATAGCCCTTCCCCTCAGGTTTCATACTTTACCATTACATACACAGCTGCAAACCAAGACTAAAGTTTATCAGAAGGAAACTACAAAACAGCAGACAATGAGATGTGAGCCAGAGAGAAAAGGCAGACTATTCATAAAAGAACTCTCAAGATGACTGCTCTTGAGCAATAATGCTCAACAGCAATAATGGAATCTACAACACAGTGAAGTATTACCTTCAAAGGGTTAATAGTAAATAACTGGCACCCAAGAATTGTTTGGAAAGGCAAGCTATCTTTCAAGAATGAGGTCAAAATATATTTTCAGCTAACAAAAATGGAGCTTATCATCAACAGACTCACCAGAAGAGCTACTAAGATTCCTTTAGTTTCTTTCACATAGAAAACAAATGACCCCTGAATTATAAATAAATAAATAAATAAATAAATAAATAAATAAATAAAGGGCACCTGGGTGAAGTAGGTTAAGGGTCTGACTTTGGCTCAGGCCATGGTCTCTCAGTTTGTGACTTCAAGCCTCGCATCAGACTGTCTGCTGTCTGCTGTTAGCACAGAGCCTGCTTCAGATCCTCTGCCTCCCTCTCTCGCAGCCTGTCCCCTGCTCACACTCGCTCTCTCTCTCTCTCTAAAATAAACATTAAAAAAATTAAAAAATAAATAAAAATAAAAAGTTTTTCTAAGTAAACACATCTAAAAAATGAAGGACAATTGCATAAAACAATAAAATCAGTTGGGCTAAAAAAGATAGAATCAAAATATTTGGCAACTGTGACATACAACTCAAAACAGGGGTAGATCAGTATTCCCATGTTTTAAGGTCCTTATATTTATGAGAGGAAGACAAAGCTTCTAATCACCATTCTAGACAGTCAAGTTAAGGGTTGCATATTGTAACGTCTACATTAACAACTAAAGAATAGGTAGACTTGGTACAACTGTAAAGCTAAAGTTGGACCCCTACCTTGCACAATCCATAAGTATTAACTCAAAATGAATCATAAGCCTAAATGCAACAGCTAAAACTATACAACTCTTAGAAAAAATCATAGGTGTAAATCTTCATGATGTTAAGTCAGACAGTGGTTTGTTTTGTTTTTTTTTTTTTACATACAATACGAAAAGCCCAAGCAACAAAAAAAGTAAAGATAAACTGGATTTGATCAAAATTTTTAAAACTTGCTGTCAATGAGACTAACAAGAAAGTAAAAAGACTACCCACAAAATGGGAGAGAATTTTTGCAAATCATTTATCTCATAGGGACTTGTATCTAGATTATATTAAAAACTCTTACAGCTCCATAAAAACACAAATGACCCAATTTAAGAATGGGTGCAGATTTAGACAGACATTTCTCCAAAGAAGATATACAAACTGACTTATGAAAGCATATGAAAAGATGCTGGACATCATGTAGTCATCAGGGAACTGCAGGTCAAAACCACAATGAGATACCACTTCATACCCACTAGAATAGCTATCATCAAAATGCCATATTAATAAGTGTTGGCAAGGATGTGGAGAAACTGGAACCTTCATACACCACGGTGGGAATGAAAAAAGGCCCCATTGCTTAGGAAACAGTCTGGCAGTTCCTCCAAAAGTTAAACACAGAGTTACCATATTACCCAGCAATTCCAATCCTGGATACATACCCAAAAGAAATGAAAACATGTTCACGGAGACATTATTCTTAATGGCCCAAAGCCAAAATAACCCAAATGGCCATCAACTGATGAAAAGATAAATAAACTGTGGTATTATCCATACAATATATTATATGGCAATAAAAAGAAATGAAGTATTAGTATATGCTACAACTTGAATCTTAAAAACATTATGCTTAATGGAAATCAGTCACAAAGGACCATATATTAGATGATCCCATTTATATGACTTGCCCAGTACAAAGATATCTATAGAGACAGAAAGACTGGTGGTTGCTTAGGGAAGATGAAGAGTGATAGCTAATGCATTTCTTTAACAGAGGCTAAAAATGTTCTAAAATTAGATCGTGGTAATAACTGCACAATGAGAATATATTAAAAACCATTAAATTGTATACTGAGTACACATTGTATATATGTGAACTATATGTCAATAAAGCTGAGTTTGTTTTTTTGTTTTTTTGTTTTTTAAGTTTATTTATTTTGAGAGAAAGACAATGAGCAGGGGAGGGGCAGAGAGAGAGGGAGAGAATCCCAAGCAGGCTCCCCACTGTCAGCACAGGGCTCGATCTTGTAAGCTGTGAGATCATGACCTGACATGATCAAGAGTTGGACACTTAACTGACTGAGCCATCCAGGCACCCCAATAATAAAGCTGTTTTCTAAAAACACAGGTAGTGTATAATTCTAATAAACTAGAAGGAAAACGGCATGAAGAAAAAATTCAATCAAAAGAAGACAAGAATAAATGGAAAAAAACCCGAGGCAAAAAGCATAAAAGAAGCATACAATAGTTTTAAAATGCACCAGAATGTAATAGTCATCACAGTAAGTGAAAAGGTACCAAAAAAAAAAAAAAAAAAAAACTGTTCAAGTAATTTTTTAATCAAAGATAAACCTAAAATATTAAGCCCTCTGTTGGCATTTTGGCATTATGTTATCTGTATCAAGTCTAAAAATAAACACAAAAAAGAATCATATAAAAATAACTGTCAAGAATGTTAGAAAAACTGTATGTCAAGTGTCAGTATCATAAAAATCATGCTTTCCTAAATTTCTTGCTTTTATTTAAGGATAGTGAGAAACTTGTTTCCTTACAGCCAAACGTATGGCTTATACTCTTTTAGTGATTACTTATGATAGCAACAGTATACAATTCTGTGCATAAGCTTTTCTGTGTATATAAAACAAAATGAAAACTGGTTTCAAAAAAAGAGGGCATTTCTGATCTCCAGCCAGATTATCAGCAACTTAAAGGACAATCTGAGGTACAGCTTAAAGAAGCCAATAACTTAGGGGCACCTGGGTGGCTCAGTCGGTTAACCGTCCGACTTCGGCTCAGGTCATGATCTAGCGGTTCGTGAGTTCTAGCCCCATGTCGGGCTCTGTGCTGACAGCTCGGAGCCTCGAGTTTGCTTTGTATTCTGTGTCTCCCTCTCTCTCTCTGTCCCTCCCCTGCTCACGCTTTCTCTCTTTCGAAAATAAATAAACATTAAAAATAATTTTTAAGAAGAGGCCAATTAATTCAAAACAAAACTCATTTTAAAAGCTAGTCAGTAAAAACAGCTTCTCTTTTTATATAAAAACTTAATTTTTTTTTAAATGCCTTCTAAAATTTCATTCAACTGTACCATTTTCTGGATATCTCACGCTAGTTTTAAGATTATGTCTCACCAGGCAGTTTACCTGAAAAGAGCTATAAGTTATTTCTCTCCTGTAAAAATTTTCACAAATCAAATTACAACTTAATCTCTTAAATTACAATTATTTTTTACAATGCAAACTTTCTTAGAAACAAAACTTAACTATTACAGAACAGACAACAAATTACCCATCTATCCACCTATCTATCCTCTATCTGCAAGTCAGGGGAGACGTGAAGTCATTAATCTCCCTAAGCCCACGGCCATGTGAACAGCCTTTCCAGGTCAATAGTACATAGGGTCATCACAGGGGAGTAAAATGAACTTAATTCAGCTCAGCTTGGTCATCAGGCTCAAGCATTCATATTCTACTAGGCCAAGAAACAAAATAATAAAAACTGAAAAAAATGAATGGATGGATGAATGGATGAATGAGTAACACTGAAGGTAAAAATGAAGTCCATAAAGATACAAAATATACCTCAAGCAAACAATCCTCCTGCAAACCCAGTAGAGCTGTAATGCCATTACATGCCATGTTTAAGAATTTAAAATTCAAATATTTCATTTTAAGAAATAATGTAGATCAACAAGAAAACTAGAGATGGGAAGCAAAGGAAAAGGGTATTTGCATTCTTGCAAAAGAATGTAAATCGTTATTGTTTGAAGGCTGCCTTGAAATGATTTAATTTCACAAGCAAAAAAAAAATGTTCTGTGCATAACCTCTGACCTACTCCCATATGCAAATGATGAACTAAAGTCCATAAAGGTTAAATTACTTGACCAAGTACAAATCTCAAAATAGAATGCTGGTATCCTGTTTCTCAGTCTAGGGTTACCTAGACTATCCTAAATTACACCTCTCAAGGCTTCTTTCCCTCTAGTTTCTCCCTTCTGAGTACAGATATCTTAAACAGTGGGGTTAGGCAGAGCTCTGAACTTAGGTTTGAAGAATCTCAACTCTGTCACTCGAATAGCTATATAACCCCAGATACATTATTAACCCCCTCTAACTCCTTTTTCACCAGTAAAAAAAAAAAAAAAAGTTAATCATATTTTACCCCAGAAGGACTCTATAATAAAGAATCTTTAAAAATCATGTATAAAGTACAAAACTCCATATTGCAAAAATTTATGGTAGGTATTTTTATTAATGTTAAAGGCCAACTGACTGACTAATCCACTGTAGAATCTGGAAGCCAAGTTAACTGGAGTAACCATTATTACAGTCCTGAAATTTCCAAAGTTATGAACTGGCAAAAACATAGTATTATCCACCAATGAACTAACTGACCATTAATAAAATAAAACAAATATAACTCATTAAAGAATGACTTAAATATTATTTATTTCACCTAGAAAATAGGTATATAATTGTACCTACCGTATAATTTTTTAATTAACTGAAATAATGTCCACTTCTTATCATCATGTCTTCTACACAGTAAATGCTCAATAAATATTACTATTGTTACAATGAAAGGGTTAAGAGGGAGCTGTCAATTTATTAAAAATATTACCAAGGGTGTGGGAATAAGCAGAGAAATAATAGCTGGAAGATTGCCATGTGTTATAATTTTTGGTTATATAAATTTGGTGCTGTGTACATGTGGGTTTTACCATTTTACTTTCTACTTTGGCAGATATTTGGAATTTTCTGTAAAAAAGGAAAAAAAAAACTAACAGCAAGAGAATATTTTACTTTAAAATGAGGTGTTTTAGGGGTGCCTAGGTGGCTCAGTTGGTTGAGCGTCCAACTTTGGCTCAGGTCATGATCTCGCGGTTGACGAGTTCGAGCTCCACGTCGGGCTCTATGCTGATAGCTCAGAGCCTGGAGCCTGCTTCAGATTCTGTGTCTCGCTCTCTCTCTGCCCCTCCCCCACTCATGCTCACTTGCTCTTTCTCTCTCTCTCTCTCTCTCTCTCTCTGACTCAAAAACAAATATAAACATTAAAAAAAAATTTTAAATGAGGTGTTTTAGAGAAAACATTTTGCTAATCTAATAAAACCTAATCACTGTAATAAAATATATAAGCAAAAAGAGCCCTGGGAAATTTTTATGACATCCTCCAAAATTAGTGGCTGCCTAGAGCTGGGGGAATAACAGTGTTCAGGATGATGGCTAAGGAAGAGTGGGGCTTTTTTGGAGGTAACGAAAATGTCCCAAAAGTGATACTGGTAATAGATATACAACTCTGAATACACTTAACGCCACTGAATTGTACACATGTAGACCCCATGCCCAAAGTGGGGCTTGAACTCACAACTCTGAGCCTAAGAGTTGCATGCTCTACCAACTAAGCCAGCCAAGCATCCCTGAATTGTACCCTTGAAATGGCTGAATTGTAAAGTATATGAATTCCATCTAAATAAAGCTGCTTAAAAAGAATGTACTGTTTTCATCTCCTAAATGTCTCCTGAATAACCTCATTTTCTCCTTTCCCACTCTCTTTTTATGAACAAGTCACCAAGGCTCCTACCTGCAACACAGGTGGTCTCATTGCATCCAGTTTGGCTCTCTTCTGCTCCATCCCCAGAATCTCTCACCTTCTAGTCACTGACCATGCTGTTCTCTCAGCCTACTCTCCTGCCTTGTGCCCTGCCAGTTCCTACTTAACTTTTTGGGCCTCAGCTTAAACACCACTTCTGCCAGGGGTCCTTCACCTAATCCAGTGGATCTAGGTATACCCCCTACCATATGTATTTCATCAATCATACTGTTCCTATTTTAATGATAATTGTTTCCTGTCTCCTCCTTATGTACACAAGGAACACGGAAAATGTCTGTTTAATCCTAACCCCTAGCACAGCAGACACTCAATAAATATTAGCTATGTGAATAAATGACTGAACAAGTTCTTACCTTTCAAGGCCTTCATATCTTCATACGATAAAGATAATGCACCAACTGGTAACTTTTCTAATTTTTCTTCCTTTCTGATATATATTCACAGGATGACCTCAAAATTTATATTATTAAACAGTCCTATTATTTCTTAGTAAAAACAACTAATGAAGATATGATTAAATTGAAGTCCATTTTTATCAGTCCCTCCTTTTGAAATAAATGAGGTTAATTAGATAAGAAAATTATCTCTAATACAAATTAGCAGTTGGAAATTATCAAAGTAAAAAATTACTTAACTCTATTGTACCTTTTTTAAATAAAATATATAAATATGCTTGAAAATCAGCCCCAAACAGACTGTTAGAAGCTACATTTAAAAACTCAGGTTTAAGAAGATTAAAAACAACAACAACAACATCAACAACACCAAAAAACACAACTGCCTAGAAGCCCTACCTCCCAGGCTTCATGTCATAAGGGAGAGGAAGATTGTCCTGTAGAAGGTGACAAAGCCAGCCTAAGTAAAAATAAGTTCTTTTATTACCACACGGTCCTATACTCCCAGTTTCCTCTTATTTCTTTCCCCCTTAATCACTCAACTCCGGCACCACATCTAGGTTATATCTACACAAGTGCTGCACACTTCAAAAACAACTCCCCTTCAAACTAATTTCTATGGTAACAGCAGCTATTTAACAACCTCCAGGTCTCAGCAAGAAAACCTCAGAAGTTGGTGATCTGCCGGTGTGGCCTATGTTACTATTTGGTGGTCTTGAAGATGCATGTATCTTCAGGTCACAGATCTATTTTCCTACCAACCTGAATTGGATACCTCATGAACAAATTACCACACCTAAAAGGTCGTATCACTAATCTTAAATTAGTACCTCAACTTCTTGTTGAACAGAAAAACAAAACAAAACAAAACAAAACCAAAAACCCTCACACTCTTTTTAGCTTTATTTGAAATCTCAAAATACCATGGCAAAAAGCAAATCACGCAATCGTAATTTTAGAATATATAGTTCTGTACTAGAGTCCTATTCTGGCTAAGATTCTGATGTAATCCTCTCCCTCCATTTTGATCTTTTTCAATTCTCTGGTTCTTAAAAGACATGAAGTTTTCAATAAATACTTATTAAGTAATTAAGTAAATGAACCTCAAGCAGAGGAGCCAAGATAGCGGAACAGCATGGAAGTTTTTTGTGTCTCACTTTCATGAAATACAGCCAGACCAACACTAAACTATCCTGCCCACCTAGAAAACTGATCTGAGGATTAATAAGTGAATGAACCTCTCTAAAAGCTACATGTTGGAGAGGGAAAAAAAAAGGAAAGCTACTTCTATATATGTAACGGTCATTTATAAAACTGGATATTTGTTATTCATACAGCACTTATATTCTGTATTCAATTATTCTATATTCATAGAGATTTTAAGTTTTTAAAGAATTAAAATAAAGAAGAATGCAAGTTATTTTTCAGGTGATTCATAGGATACTTTGAGGATTTAACAATGGCCAAAGAGTATTACTTGGAACACCAGTTAAAACCAAACAATAAAAGGAAGAGAATGGGATAGGGGTTAGGGGTCCGATTAGACAGTACTATGCAGTTTAAAGTCTGACTATTTACTTCACAGATGTACTGGTTACTTAAAGCAATGTACCATTGAACTGAATAAAATGATTCCATGTACTTTGATCTATACCCAATAAATTACGTTTACATTTAGCATACAGAGGTATACCTATTCAACCATAATTGTATTACAGATAAAGAGAAATAATTACTGAGGTAAGTAAGAACTCAAAATTTACTATCACAGGTTAAATATCTAAATTATGTAACATAGTTATTATTTTCAAAAAGCAGCCAAATTTTAGAAGCCTGTAGCAAGATTGGCTCTTTCCTCCTAAACACTCCATTTCCAAACAAATATTATCAAAGCGTGGTGCTATCAGACTCTTCAACCCACTCACCTTCACATGGGTGCCTACTGGCCTCGCAGCAAACTATGCTCTGAGTCTACAGGGGAATGTTCCTTCCTCCCTCCTAATTGAGTCCAAGTGCCTACATCTCAGACCCAAGAAAGGGGAATTCCAGCAGGAATTATTGACATTATTCCTTTTTCTCCATTTCCCAACTGAACAACAGAACTCTTCAGAATTTCAGGAATTCTCCAATCTACAATCTTCCCTACCTAATCCTTTCCACCCCACCATACTCAACTAACTTTCTCTTTGTTAAAGGAGCTAGGGCAATCCCACTGCAGGGAAGCTCTTATCCCTATCAAAATGATAAAAGGGGTGTACTCTTGGTACTCCCAGACTGACAGAATATAATTTATCATAGACATAATGTTGTCAATATAAATTTCTTCACATTAAATACGAAGTGGGCTTATAGCTGTTTTGAGAAGCCAATGTTGTTTCTACTTGGAAATATATAAACATATACGTTCATAAAATCTTTGGAAGTAAACCATTTACAAATTATACACTGCCAATACCAGTGGCCCAATATGTCCAACAGAAATGTAACATAAAGTGCACTTGTAATTTTAAGTTTTGTAGTAACCACATATGAAAATAGTAAAAAGGTAAAATTAACTTCAAGAATGCCTTTATTTAACCCAACAAATCCAATATTATCATTTCATCATGTGATCAGTATTAAAAAGTATCAGTAAGATATTTACATTTTTTTACACGAAGTATTCAAAGTCCAGTGTGCATTTTACATCTCAGTTTGAATGAGGCACAGTTTAAGCACTCAATAAGCCAGATATTGCTAGCAGCTACCATACTGGATCACACAGCTCTCTATTACTGTTTTCCATAAACTACATTAAATATCTCCAAAAAAAACTGACTGTAATTTACAATAGTTTTAAGTATATATATTGATCTCAAGTATAGTAAGTGAAATTGTTGAGTTAAATCAACAGTTTTTAATACAGCTCCATGTGGTATGTAAATCACGTAGTTATTTAATATGTATGTTGAGATTTTTACAATAATAAATCTTTCAAGAATTCAAACGCATTTACACATTTGACCTAAAAGTTGTCACAACAAACCAAAATAATGCAGCACTTCATGCCACAGCATTGGAAATCAAGAAGGAAGATATACCTTCCTCCAAGACAAAATAGAAACAGTAACAGAATTAAAGATAGCTAAATAAAATATTCTGTAGATACACTCTAAAACAAACTCAAATTATACTTGGTAACACTAGTCCAAATTTCATGTATATTATTTTGAAATTAATATTAAGTATATGCCATGGTAATTCTCAGCTGGGAGTTACAGAACAAAGGAGATGAACACTTTTGGATTATTCTATAACATTTGGCATTTCATAAGGATAGATTTAATTTTATAAATGAGAAGAAAACACTTTATAGATCTATGGTTAGTGAATAACAAAAAGACAAGGCCAAAGTAAGTAAAGCACATGACATTCATATAAAATAAACTAACACAAAGTATGTTTAGTTTATAAAGCTGACGTTACATTATAAATCTCAACCTATTAGTTATGTTCTAATGCAAGGCTATTTTCAATATTCAGTAATTCTCCACAGTGGTTGTTTTCCTGATCCCTTAACATAAAACACATATGCCATGAAGCAAAGCCCACAATGAAAAACAAGACTTTGTAAGTTAAAAGATTCAGGACAATTACCAAAGAACAGAGAAGATGAAGAGCAAAAGAATAGCTCCCATGAAGTGGATATTACGAGAACTTCAGAAAGACAGAAATTCAGGAGGGAAAACATATCCTAAATGTAATCCAGTATTACATAAACAAACACAAAGCTTTCCTTCTAACTAAACAGATATGCCTGCTCTAAGTGCCTGCTTTAATATACCTCCTAAAACTACTTCCTATATTCAGGTAACTACTACTATACCTCCTAAAACTACTTCCTATATTCAGGTAACATTTTTAAACAGCTGCACTTCACCTTTCCAGATAGTCCATCATAAACGCAATCAAGATCATCCACTCAAACCATAATTCTGATTCATTTGCCACAGAAGTCCTAAATTTCTATTAATGTCAGTCTTCCAGAGTTCTATTACTCTATCTAACTTTCATCCACCATTCTTCACACTCCTTCCTTTCCTAGAACTCTTGCCCTATTTGCCCTATGCCTTATCCATATATAATAGCCTTCAAATAACACTACCTATTGTGATCATGCCTTAAACTCAATGGATTCTTTGGCCATTAGGATACTCTGTATAGTTCTGTGCAATATATACCAGTAAAATCACTCATTGCTTCATGTGTTACTAAAAAACTGACAGGGAAAGGAGTTGGGAGTTCAGGTTAGAGGTAACAGCAAAAAATAATGGAAGTCCAAAAAATACATCATCTTCATATTGGCTCAATTCAAGAAGAAAGTAGAAATCATGCTCTTCATCCCTAAAAGATTAAAGGAACTTATATTTAACACCCAATGAATTAGTGAGAAAAAGCCATGATATTTGCTACTGTTAAAACAAATAAATTAGGGGCGCCTGGGTGGCTCAGTCGGTTGAGCGTCCGACTTCAGCTCAGGTCACGATCTTGCGGTCCGTGAGTTCGAGCCCTGCGTCGGGCTCTGGGCTGATGGCTCAGAGCCTGGAGCCTGCTTCCATTCTGTGTCTCCCCCTCTCTCTGCCCCTCCCCCGTTCATGCTCGGTCTCTCTCTGTCTCAAAAATAAATAAAACGTTAAAAAAAAAAATTTAAAACAAATAAATTAATTGAAGAGAGGAGACTGAAGAAAAGGTCATTTTCTAAATAGCAATAGAAAAGTTGAATAATTACATAATAATACACAGCAGGATCACAGTTTCTGGAGATTATGAAAAAGAAACCATTACCAGTAATATTCTCAACAAGGTATTTTCAGTTCTCCAGCCAGTCATTATGAAAAGGTAGCATACAGTCTTGATATTTCATAACCTAGTTTGAGGGGAGGGAGGGAGATTATTTTTAAGCTCTCCTTGGCCAAACTGAGGAAGGAAAATTTCCACCTGGATCCATGTTAACACCATAATATTCAATGGAGGGTGAAGTAACTATTTGAAAACAAAGATTATTGAGTTTATTTCATTTCTGGATCTCAAGTAAATTTTTGAAAAGTCAAAACATAGGACCCAAGTTAAGAAAGAGTATAATTTGCTTAAAGCAAACAGCTTTACAATAACTAAAAAAATCCCAGGGCATCCACTCAGCAACTTTTAACTCCTCAGATCTGTTATCGTTCCCACATCATTCTCTCCTCAAAAAACAAGTTAATTTTTAAAATTCATTGAAGAGAATGGCTAATTACATTTTTTTAAGCCCTCAAAGCAGTTCTGTTTTATTTTCAATTAAACTTAGTTCAAATTGCTCTCCAGCATTTATTTTATGCCTTTCTGTTTAACCACATATAATAGAGTGTTATGGAATGAATTGTGTCCACCCTTAAGATACATTAAAACACCCAGAACCTGCTAATGTGGCCTCATTTGGAAATAAGGTCCGTGCAAATGTAATCAAAAGATGAGGTCGTGCTGAATTAGGGTGGGCCCTAAATCCAGTGACAGGTGTTCTTATAAGGGGAAAGAGAGATCTGAAGACACTGGGGAGAACCAAAGAAAGCCATGTAAAAGAGGATTGCTGGTAACCACCAGAAGCTAGAAGAGGCAAGGCAGGACAATTCATTCATAGAGCCTCTGAAGACAGCATGGCCCTGTAGACCCCTTGACTTTGGATTTGTGGTCTCCAAAACCATAAGTAAATGTATTTCTATTGTTTTAAGCCACCCAGTGTGTGGTAATTGGTTATGGAAGCCCCAGAAAACGAACACAGGGAAGTACGGGTTAATGTTTCTGAACCTGCTTTACTTGTACACTAGGGGTTGAACAATAAGTAAATGGATGGTAGGTGGTGGGAGGTATCTCACTGTTGGGAGAGAGAAGTTATATACAGACAAGCAAGGAAAAGGCTAAAATAAGCTCTACTTTACTGGATTAGAGTCAAGAGATATCAGCATGAAACATATGTTTATCTTAATATAAATACTGATGAATACACACAGAAACAATTATAGATATGTGTGTATACACAAGTTGGTAGACATACCTGCATAGCCTAGCTCTGTCCTCTGGGACAGCCTAGAAGCCATGACACCCCAGCAGTAACAAGCATTCCCAGCACCCAGATCTTGATTTCTAAATACCATTCTCCAATAAAAGGAACCAGAGCTCCTTGAAGAAATCACTAATTCCAGGGTGAGGGTAGAGAAAATATAAGACGAGCATGGGACACTTTATAGTACCCAAAATTAGGAAATGCTCAAAAACAAAAGGATGGGTGTGGGGCAGAAAGTGTCACAGGAGCCAACATGAAAGAGTTCCTAATGGAACAAAGCTGTAATAATTTGAGCAACAAAATAAATATTATTGAATCATAACCCAAAAAAATAAAATATATATGCATAGTCCATACTGATATAAATGAGGGAGATAAGGATGAATCTTTCTTATAAAAGAATTCCAATTCAGGGCGCCTGGGTGGCTCAGTCCATTAACTGCCCAGCTCTTGATCTCAGCTCAAGTCTTGATCTCAGTGTCGTGAGTTTAAGCCCCACATTGGGCTCCATGTTGGACATGATGCCTACCTTAAAAAAAAAAAACAACTAATTCCAAATTATATACATATTTTCCCCTCCAGGATATAGAACTCAGTACCCCACAACCACTTTATGTTTGGGCTGGACTTAGTGACTTGCTTCCAAAGAATAGAATATGAAAGGGCAAAATAATAGTTTTATAGTGGAGAAACCCAGAAAACACATTTTAACCAAGAGATCAAGGTTAACATCACCACTAGTATCAGATAAATATCATGTACCCCCTGACATGTGACACTTTCATCTCTGTACTCTTCTTCCCAAAAAGCATAATCTCAATGTAATCATGAGAAAACATCAAACAAATCCAATTTGAGGGGCATTCTATAAAATACCTAACCAGTGTTCCTCAACACTCTTAAGGTTATGAAAAAAGGAAAGCATGAGAAATTGTAACAGACCAAAGGAGATTAAGGGAGACATTACAACTAAAAGTAATATGGTATCCTAAATAGGAACTAGGAGCAGGAGAACATTAATAAAAAACTGGTAAATTCTAATAAAGTCTGAAGCTTAATTTAAAAAAAAAAAAGTAGGTATAATACATGAGCCCACATTGATACAAACAAGTGAATAAATAAATGGAATAGAAAGGACAAATAAATTTTAAAGAATAATTCTAAATATTAAATTCAGGTACTTCCTCTTCTAGGAGGTGGAGTTTAATACTCCCCCTAAGACTGCATCCAAATAACATAATACAGTAGAAAGCAGAAGGGGTGCCTGGGTGGTTCAGTTGGTTAAGTGTCTTGACTCTTGATTTTGGCCCAGGTCATGATCTCATGGTTCATGGGATGGAGCCCACAGGCTCTGCACTGACAGCACAGAGGCTGCTTGGTATTCTCTCCCTCTCCCTCTCTCTTTGCCCCTCACCCCCCGACATTTGCATGCAACCTCATCCTCTCTCTCAAAATAAAGAAATAAACTTGAAAAAAAAAAAAAGTGGAAGAGTTACTATACAGTGGAGAAACCTGGCAATCCAGGTACTACCAGTTCCTGGACCTTATTGAGGACTTTTAATAATATATACTATATTATTACAGCTTGCTAATATATATATACAGCTTGCTCCTGAATTTTTGTTGCTGGTTTAGGTTTCAACTCTTTGGGATCTGCTAGAAAAATTTACTTGTTCTGAATTATAGCTCCCAGAATTTCACTCTTGTTTTGTCTTGTTCTCCTTGTCACCATAGTGTTATTTGTTTTTCCCCGAGTTTCAGAGGGATTTCAGAAAGGAGTTAGGTAAATTAAAGGACAGTATTCAACTTGTTGTCTTAAGGTAGAGTCCTGCTTGAATTTCTAGGTTTGCACATATAAAGCTACCTAATTATTTTAACTGGATACACAGTGAAATATTTAACCATGTCCCTATTAATATACTTAAAGTTGTCTCTAAACTTTTACTAAACAGTGTTACAGTGACTATATTTGTATGTATGATCTTTGTTCACCTGTCTGTGTGCTAAATCAAGAATATTTATACTTTACCTAGGACATTTACAGGTAATTGACCTCTTTGTGTCTCACTTCCTCCATTAGATGGTTATTGTGAGGATTAAATGAATTATTGTGTAAAGTACCTAAGACATAGTAACAGCTAGAAAGTTGTTAGTTATCACTGCCAAGTTTTCCTCTATAAAGGCTGAATATATGTACTAGTTATGAGAGTACTACTTTTCCCAGCTACACTCAGACTCTGGATATTAGAGTCTATTTTGGGGGAAAAGGGACAATTTCCCCCTGTTCCTGAAAAGCAGTATCCCATCATCCAGACTTTTATTTCACTATGACTTTGTTCATCTTTTTGATGCTTACTGGGCATCTGTACTTTTCCCATGAATTGTTTACTTTTTATCTATAAAATATTTAAAATTATAAAACATTTTGAATTTTATAAATGAATACCTATTTGGGGGCATTGTCCTTATTTGTAGAAGCTCTTTAAATAACATGAATTATTATTTCCATGTAGTTTTATTTCAAATATTTATTCCCAGTGTGTCATTTCTTAAATTTACTATCTTTTATCAGTGTTCATTCAAAACTTTTGAATTTTCATTAAATCAAATAAATGTGTTTTTAAGAAGTACTTAAGTTGATGGGGTGCGCGGCCAGGTGGCTCAGTCGGTTAAGCATCCTACTCCAGCTCGGATCATGATCTCACAGTTCATGGGTTCGAGCCCTGCATCGGGCTCTGTGCTGACAGCTCAGAGCCTGGAGTCTGCTTCAGATTCTGTGTCTCCCTCTCTCTCTGACCCTCTCCCACTCACACTCTGTGTCTCTCTCTCTCAAAAATAAACATTAAAAAAATTTTTTTTGAATACTTAAGTTGATACGCTTGCTAGAGAAATATATATATAACAGATATTCTAGCCTTTTATTTTATTCCAACTTGTGATTTGGCTCATCTGTTGTAAACTGGTAAGACTTTTATTCATTCTGTGTGTTCCTTCTAATACATCAAAAAATATCCCCCATCCCCCACCCAAAGAAGTCTATTTTACTCTTAAATGCCCAGGAGGTCAAACCCAGTCCCAATCTTATCTCAACATTTGAATGTTTGAATGTCCTTGGAGAAAAGGCAATTCTAGGAGGTGATGTGGACTAGGTCATGTGATTCATTTACAATGAAAATTAATTTTTTAAAGAAATCCAATATAAATAAGACAAAAAAAAAACGGAAAGCAAATCACAAACATATATGGAATGATCCAGTTTTAGTTTTATTTTAAAACTTGTGTGTAGGTGAATAAATGTACACAAAAGATCTGGAAGAATATGGAACACACTGATAGTATCTGTTACCTTTGAAAATAAAGCAAGAATTAAAGAAGGGAAAATAAAGGGAGATTTCACTTTTTGTTCTATTTAATACTATATAGGTTCAAATTTTTCAAAGACCACAAATTTAATGATATTTGAAATACAAATTTGCTTTTAAAATTATGTTCACCTTTATGCTTTTTTAAATGTGCGTTTATTACTTTTTAAAAAAAATTGGCGAAGTAGAAGAAATACACAGAATAACTGACACTAAGGAAAAGTTGTATAACCTTTTTTAGTTCTTTTTCTGTTTTTTTTAAAGTTTATTTATTTATTTTGAGAGACAGAGTGGGGGAGAGCCAGAGAGAAAAGGAGAGAGAGAACCCCAAGCAGGCTCTACACCAGCAGCCCAGAGCCCGATGTGGGGAAAGGCTTGAATTCACGACTGCATGATCATGACTAAACCAAGAGTCAGACATTTAACTGACTGAGCTATCCAGGTGCCCCTCTCTTTGTTTTTCATTTATATCTGTCTCACAGATTTTCTGGTTCAAGATTACTGTCTGAGCACACAAAGTTATATTCTCTCCCTTTCAAGTCTCAACAAAATGACAGTAGAAACTCATGGCAATGAAAATTACAGGACCATCAGAGAAAAAAATTGCAAGAAAATCCCAGAAGGTGGAAAATAAAGGGCTAATTATTGAAGCAGAACAGAATACGTGGCATAAAATACAAGTCTGGAAATGTAGCACAGGGAGTTCATTTAGGAAAACATCAAAGAAGGTGTAACCTCAGAAATATCAGGTACAAAAGCAGGCTAAAAACAGGAACCTTAACCGAAAATCTATATATGCGCTGTTTTGTTGAACAAAATTGAGCATCCAGTAAATACCAGTTCCTATTCTATGACAGAATAAACAAACCCAAAATAAAGCAAGGGTGTGGGTACAAAACTGTGAGGGTGGCAGTAGAAGCAACACTGTTTTAGATAAGCCAGCGAAATCTGAGGAAAGGGACACAAAAAAGAGATCAAGGAAGGAGAACACAAATCGTTTTAAAATCAATGATGGTAATGCAAAGAACTGCACTAAGCAATTTAAAAGTCATGCTGTTAAATCTTCATAATACATAAAAACAAGTTATCTCCAAATGAGAGATGAAAAATATAAGGCTGAAATGAGAAATTATTCAAGGTTGCAAAGATAATTACATGACAACAGGTTTAAACACAGCGTCAGCTCTTAACTACCATATTAGTAAGAGCAGTCATTAAATCTTTTGGGAATTAATTTACTCATTTATATAATGGTCTAATTAATTATATTTTCTCTAAAGACCCATCCAATTCTAACACTATGACTACTACCAAAAGAAAATAATCCTACTTACCATTTACGGCTTAAGATAACAGACCATTAGTATGCTGAAAGCTTGAAAAAAGTCTCTATAATGGGACATTTTCTTTAATACTTCAGGAATATCACCAGCTTCCCGCTGAAGGACTCTAAAACAAATGTCAGTAGTAGTACATGTAGAATACTATACTAAAATGTTATTTCAGATCAATCAAGTAAAAAAACTCCACTAGACAACTGCCAATATACCCTGTCAATTTCACTTCAAGAGACAAAAATATGAATAAAACCTAAACAGACTTACAATAAAATCAACAGTTCTAAGAGTATCCATTTATAAACTAAATAAGGCTGTGAAAACAGGATATAAAATCTTATATTTAGGGAACATAAAAAAGAAAGTTAAAGAAATAGAGGTACCATATACTTAAATTATATTAATGTTTCAATTTAACAAAAGAATACTTGTCTTACAATTATTATTTTTTACAATTCACACTCCTATTTATTATTTATCTGCCCCTTCACCACCTTGTATATGTTTCCTTCCTTTCCTTGAGTTGTATGTTTTAAATAGTCAACTAACAACAGATGCAAGACCATAATGAAATCAATATTCAATGCAACTACTAGCAAAGTTATGGCAAACAGTAATAGTTAAGATTTTTATTAACATCTGTGAGGAAACACTGGTGAGATAATGGAAAGAACACACTCTTCCCTATATTTACTACTAAACGCAACTAAAAGCCCTAGACATTATATGTAAAACAAACATAAGACTAAAAGTTGGAGAAAATATGGCAGACCAGCTAAGAAACTCAGGACCCAAAGAACGAGACAGTGAATTCCTTGAGTTTTCTTTTTGCCACCCAGCTTTGAAGCTGAAAACAAACAAACAAACAAACAAAAAAACAGCCACCCGAAAGAACCATGGGCATGGCCCAAAAAAGTCCCAGAAAAGCCTGTTCTCCCTAGCCAATGGACCAGGAAAGAGGAAGCCTAAAATGACAGAAATTTTCCAGACAGTAAACACTCTTCTCCAGCCAAACACCATACAAAAAACTGCAGCCCTACTTCCACTCACACCAACAAAAGTAAGTGGAGAGCCTAGACTTCAATCTTGCCATGCTATAACAAAGTTCTCTAAAATAGCCTCACCAGGGTAATTCCAAAGAAGGCCAAGTAGAGAGACATGATTTTCATCCCTGTCTGGCAGTATGGATAACCACTATGCACATATATATTCTTAGGTTATAGCAGAGGGGCCTGCCTAACAGAGAGGCTCAACATTCACCATCTCCCAGCAATACAGAGGTCACACACAAATGGTGTCAGTAATGATGACCTGAAAACCTGGACTTCTACCCCCATCTAGCAGTAACAAGGCACTCCCCTCCAAACTCGTCAGGTATCAACAGAGGCCAAGTGGGGAACCTAGACTTCTAGCTCCATCTGGCAGTAAGGAAGTAGTACCCCTCCTCATTTCACATGCCAGAGCAGTATCTTACAAAATCAGCTAATAGGAAAGGTTTAAACATACTAATAAACATTTAAAATAATTTTATATTACATATACTTATGTGTTTATAATTATAAGACATGTGATAAAAGTATAAATGTAACAATATTTGCCATGTAGTAAATAAATCTAGAATCTCATAACTGTACAAAATACTCCAAATTTCAGTTGAAAATCATTTGCCATACAAAGAATAAATTCCCAAAATAAATGCAAAAATAAATAAATAGATGTCAACACCAAGATAACAGAATTGTTAAGAACTCTCTGGTAAGGATTTTAAAGAAATCATTATGAAATTGTTTTGACGAACAATACAGGCATGCCTGAAACAAATGACAACAAAGCATCAGCTAAGAAATAAAACACATAAAAATAAATAAATAAATAAATAAATAAATAAATAAATAAATAAATATTTTAGAGCTGAAAAGTACAGTAACAAAAATAAGCTCAGCAGATGGGCTCACCATTAGAATGGAGTGGACCCCCCACCCCAAAAAAAATCAGTGAACTGGAAGACAAAATAATAAAAAGTACCCAGTCTAAATAACAAATAAAAAATTGGAGAAGGAGGAAAAAAAGGAACAGAGTATCAGAAGCCTGTAGGACAATAACAAAAGATTTATGATTTGTTCCATCAGAGTCCTGGAAGGAAAGAGGGAAAGACTCAAGTAATCAAAGAAAATAATGGTTGGACACTTCCCAGGTTTGGCAGGAAGTTCAGATTCAAGAGGCTGTACAAATCCCAAATAGGAAAAACCCAAAGAAATCCACCCAAAGACATGTGATACTTAATTTCTAAAGTCTGAAAACAAAGAAAATAATTTTTAGAGTAGCCAGAGGAAAATGACAAGAGATCTGCCATCAGACCATGGAGGCCAGAAAGAAATGGCACAATACTTTTCAAGTACTAAAAAAAAAAAAAAAAAAAAAAAGTCAAACTAGAATTGAATACCCAATGAAATTATCCTTCACGAATCAAGGGAAAATCAAGACATTCTCAGTTGAAAAGAAATTCAGGTAATTTGTATCCTAAAAAATGGCTAAACCAAAAGGAAACAATAAAAAGAACCTTAAAATATAAAGGAAAAAATAACACAGAAAGCAAATATAGGCTGTCTGTTTGCTCTTGAGTTTCCTAAATTATGTTTGATGGTTGAAGTAAATATTATGACACTAATATAGTTATTAATATATAAAGAGATAATATTTGAAACAATTCTATTATAAGTGGGAGATGGTAAAAGGATTCTATACTCCACTCAAACTGTTAAAGTAAGTTATTTACATTACATATATATATATATATATATATATACACACACACACATATACCTAGAGCAATCACTAGAAGAGCTATACAAAGACACTTAAAAATACTAAAGGGGCACCTGAGGGGTTCAGTCGGTTAGCTGTCTGACTCATGATCTCATAGTTCATGGGTTCGAGCTTCACACTGGGCTCCATGCTGATAGCGCAGAGCCTGCTTGGGAGTCTCAATCTCCGTCTCTCTCTGCCCCTCCCCGTTCACATGTGCACATGCACATGCACACACATTCTAATAAAGTTTTTTAAAAAATACTTTAGATAAATCCAAGTGGAATTCTAAAAATGTTCCAGCAATGCATAGGAAAGCAGGAATATGAAAAAAGAAAAAGGACAGAGAACTTAAGTATCAATAAATCAATAATTCCATTAAATGTAAATGGCCTAAATATACCAATTAAAAGACCGAAATCAGCAGAGTGAATTGTAACTCATGATCCAACTGTATGTTGTCATAAGTAACTTCAACTATAATGATACAGATGGTTGAAAGTAAAAAAATGGAAAGCATTTACCATTTAAACATTAATCAAAGGAAAGCCACAGCAGCTATATAAATATCAGATAAAGCAGACTTCAGTACAAAAAAATTACCAGAGACAGGATTACTATATAATGATAAAAGGGCCAATCCACCAAGAATACACAGAAATCCTAAATGTATATGCACCAAGCACCAGAGCTACAATATATGAAACAAAAATTTAAAGAAGCAACCAAAGTATACAAATCCACAATTATAGTTGAGACTTTAAAAATCTGCTCTCTCAACAACTGGCTGAATAGCTTCATAGAAAATCAAAGATATAGAAAAAAAACACCACTACCAACATGACCTAATCAATATTTATAGAACATTTAACCCAACAACAACAAAATACACATTCTTTTCAAGTGCCCACAGAAGATATACAAAATAAACATATGCTAAGACCTAAAAGAAACCTCAAAAAATTTAAAAGAATTGAAATCAGATGTTTCTGACCACAACGCAATCAAACTTGAATTAATAAGAAAAAGATGACAGAAAACACCAAACACTTTGAAACTAAACAACATACTACTAAATAACTAAGGTCAAAAGGAAGTCTCAAGGTAAATTAAGAAAATACAATAAACTAAATGAGAACACAGCATATCAAAATTTGTGGGACAAAGCCAAAACAGTACTCAGAAAAAATTATAGCACCAAATGCATACATCTAAAAGAGGGAAAGTTTCAAATCACTAACCAGATTAATCTCCCACCTTAAAAATTTAGAAAAGAAGTAAAATAAACCCAAAGCAAAAGGAAATAAATTAATAAATAGCAGAAATCACTGAACTGAATTAATGAAAGAACTGATCCTTTGAAAAGATCAATAAAACCGACAAATTGCTACCAAGACTAAAAAAGAAAAAAGAAAAGATAACACAAATTAACAATACCAGAAATGGAACAAGGGGTATCACTACAGAGGCTGCAGACATCAAGAGATAATAAGGAAAAGCTATGAACAACTCTATACACATAAATTTGACAACTAAGACAAAACAGACCACTTCCCTTGGGGTTGAGCAGGTACTATCATAATTTATTCAATTTCAAAGAGATAATTTGAATAACCCTATAACTATTAAGGAAACTGAATTCATTATTTTAAAACTATGAAAAAAGAAATCTCTAGGATCAGATTATTTCACTGAAGAGTGCTACCAAACATCTACAGAATATCATTCCATACATTTCTCTTCCAGAAAATAGGAGAGAATATTTTCCAATTCATTTTATAAAGCTAGTATTATCCTGACATCAAAACAGGATAAGACAGTTCCTTCAAAAAAGAAAACTACAGACAAATATCTCTATGGATACACAGAAAAATTCCTTAACAAAATACAAATAGAATTCAGCAATATATGTAAAGAATTATACATTATGACCAAGTGAAGTTTATTCCAGGGATGGAAAGCTGGCTCACCATTTGAAAAATCAAGCAATAAAACTTGCCACCATATCAACAAGCTAAAGAAGAATATCATTTATCAAGTGATGTAGACAAAGCATTTGCAAAATCTAATACCCATTCATTAAAAAAAAAAAAAATCTCAGCAATTTGAGGGAAACTTCCTCAAACTGATAAATGGCATCTACGAAAAACCTACAACTAACAGTTGTTACACAGCTACTTAACAGTGGAAGACTAAGCACTTTATCTGTAAGATCAGGAAAAAGACAAGAACGTCTAGTCCTACTACTCATCTTCAACACTGTTCTGGATGGTCTGGTCACTGCAATAAGTGAAGGAAAGGAAATAAAAGGCATATAGATTGGAAAGGAAGAAAATCCCTATTTACTAATGGCATGATTGTGCATAGAGTAAATCCCAAGAAATCTACCAAAAAAAAAAAAAACCTCGTAGAACTAAAGAGTGAGTTCAGCAATGTCACAAAATAAATATACAAAAATCAACTTTACTTCTATTGTAATAACAACATATGGACACCAAAATTGGAAATACAATGCCACTGACAATCACTCAAAAAAAAAAATAAAAAATGAAATATTCAGGTATAAATCTAACAAAACATGTACAACATTGGTGAGTAAAGTTAAAATCTAAATAAATGGAGAACTATACCACGTTAATGGACTAGAAAACTGAAGAGAGTAAATATGTCAATTCTGCCCAAGGTGATATATAGATAACACAATTCCTATAAAATTCTCAGCAAAATTTTTGGTACATATAGACAAAATTATTAAAACATATAGAAAAGCAAAGGAATGAAGATAGCAAAAACTGTTCTGAAAAAGAATAAAATGGGAATAATTATTCTACCCAATTTCAAGACTTATTGGGCAGAGAACATGAACTTCAATCTTAGTTGTACGAAAAGATTAAGTCACCATGTTTCGGTTTTCAACATCTTGTACATTCTAAGACAGGTTTGACCCTTGTCTGGCTCCAAAGAGGTAACCTATAAACCCTTAGAATATCCTGCTTAATAAGAGTGTCTTTGTTTACCTGGGGACCTTGGGTTGCTTCATATGGTCTATGCTAATAATGCGATTTATGGTGGAAGGCTTGAATCATGTGATACCAGCTTGACCTCTCAAGGACTACAGAGTGAGATAATCCACACATGGAGTCAACCATGCCAACATAACCAAACCATAATAAAAATCCTGGACACCAAGGCTTGGGTGGAACTTGCCTGGTTAGCAAAACTCTGTATGTGCTGTCACAAATCACTGCTGGGAGAATTAAGCAGACACAATTCCACTGGGAGAAGACAATGCAAGTTTGGGCCTAGTGTCTCCTAGATCCTGCCCTTTGCTTCTTTCTCTATGGCTGATTCCATTAGTATGACAGCTCTTCTGAGTTCTGTGATTCCTTAAAGCAAATCACTGGTATGAAGGGTGGTCTTGGAGACACCCAAACATACTTACTTTATAAAAATTTAACTCAAAAATGGATCATGGAATTAAATGGAAAAGAAAAAAATGATAAAAATTTAAGAAAAAAATTAAGAGAATATCTTCAAGATCTGGGACTAGGCAAAGAGTTCTTAGACTTGACCCTATAAGCAAAATCCATATAGAAAAAAACCACACTAAACATCCAATTTTATGTTTAAGCAAAAGACACTTTTAGAGAATAAAAAGACAAGCTACAGAGTGGAAGAATATATTTGCAAACCATATAGCCAACAAAGGGTTAGTATCCGAAATACATAAAGAACTCTCAAAACTCAACAGTAAAATAAAGGAAATAATCTGATTAAAACATGGGCAAAAGACATGAAGAAACATACCAACAAAGAGAATAGAGTTGGAAAATAAGCATGTGAAGAAATTGTCCAACATTATTAACCTTGAAGGAAATGAAAATTAAAACCACAGTGATACCACTACATTCTCATCAGAAAGGCCAGAATTTAAAAACCACCAAGGTTGAAAACCAAGGTCCCCAGGTAAACAAAGACACTCTTATTAAGCAGGATATTCCAAGAGTTTAGAGGTTACCTCTTTGGAGCCAGACAAGGGTCAAACCTGTCTTAGAATGTACAAGATGTTGAAAACCGAAACATGGTGACTTAATCTTTTCGTACAACTAAGATTCAAGTTCATTTTTTTTGCCCAATGCAGGGCACTTGGGCGGCTCAGTCAGTTGTGTCTGACTTCAGCCCAGGTCATGATCTCATGGTTCGTGGGTTCGAGCCCCATGTCAAGCTCTGTGCTAACAGCTCAGAGTCTGGAGCCTGCTTCAAATTCTGTATCTTCCTCTTTCTTTGCCCCTCCCCCATTTGCGCGCACGCGCACTCTCTCTCTCTCTCTCTCTCTCAAAAGTAAATAAAACAGGCAAACCATAAGAGACTCTTAAATACTGAGAGCAAACTGAGGGTTGATGGGGGTTGGGGAGAGGGGAAAGTGAGTGATGGGCATTGAGGAGGGCACCTGTTGGGATGAGCACTGGGTATTGTATGGAAACCAATTTGACAATAAATGATATTTAATATAAAAAAAAACATTAAAAAATATTAAAAGAAAAATACTTAAAAAAAACCCACCAATACTAGCTAGAATGAAGAAAAAACTAGATCCTTCACGATGATCCATGAAATGGAAATGAAATAATCACTCTGAAAAACAGTGTGACAATTTCTTTAAAAACTAAACATACAACTTCCATACAACCAGCAACTTCATTCCTAAATGTTTACCACAGAGAAATGAAGACATATGTTTATACCAAAACCTGCACATGAATGCTTATAGCACATATGAATGCTTATAGCAGCTTTATTCCCAATAGTTGAAACTGAAAAGTATCTTTCAGTGGGTAAATGGTGAAGCAAAATGTGGTCTATCTAATGCCACCAATGCCAAATACTACTTAGCAATAAACTATTGACATACACAACAACCTGAATCGTAAAAAAAAAAAAAAAAAAAAAATTAAAGGGTTACATACTGTATGATTCCTCTTATACAGCATTCTTGAAATGAAAAAGTTATAAAAATAGAGAATAGATTAGTGGATTCCAAGAGTTAAGGGAGATGGGGGAGCATGAGCAACACGAAGTATACACTGCAGTGATAGAAATGTTCTGTATTTTGACTGTATCAATATCCTGGTTGTGATACCATAGTGTAGAGTTTTGCAAGATATTACCATGGGTGGGGGTTGGAGGTACTGAATAAAGAATGCATAAAATCTCTGCACTATCTCTTAAAATTGGATGTGAATCTACAATTATCTCAAAATAACTAGTTTAAAAGTGAATGAGGGAAAAACTAAAATGATCAGAGAAAGAATTTTGATATATAACAACACTGAACATTATTAAATATTCAAACACTACTTTATAATTTCTTATTTTAGAACAACGAAATACATCCCTTAAATGTTCTCAATGACAACCATTCTGAAGGCTCATGTCTAAACACTCAGAATTTCCGCTCACCTTCCACGCTGTCAGAACAAGAAGTTCCAATGCCGGTGTCACCACTGTCAGAAGTTATACTATGTCTCCTGATATGATTATTTCGATGGTTGGATGGAACAGCTGTGGCCTGCCACAATGACTCATTACCAGGTAACCATGCTGATGAGGAATAATCTGGGCCTACAAAGGAAAGTATGCAAATGTTAGCATATTTACAATGTCTATGAGTAGACAGATCTTTTTTGACCTTAGAAAAAATACATATAAACTAAAAAAAGAAAAAAAAAAGGTTATTTTTTGTCCCAAATAATTAAAATAGATCAGTGATATCTAAGATTCATCAAATAAACTTACATATCATACACCTAAAAATTCAATGCTGATTTAGCAGCTTCCTCTGCTGAAGGACTCTGATTTCCCCTTACAGGTATTTAACTTTTAATTAAACACGTACTGCTGCCTTGTTAAAACTTTCAGATCAGGGGGTGTTTGGGTGGCTCAGTTGGTTGAGCATCCTACTTCTGCTCATACTTTGTGAGCTGGAGCCCCGCTTTGAGTTTTGTGCAATTAGCACAGAGCCTGCTTCAAATTCTCTGTCTCCCTCTCTCTGCCCCTCTCCCACTCATGCTCTCTCTCTCAAAAATAAATAAACATTAAAAAAAATAATAAAATAAAATGTCAAATCGGGATGCCTGGGTGGCTCAGTCAATTGAGCATCTGACTCGATTTCAGCTCAGGTCACAATCCCAGGGTGGTGGGATCAAGCCTCACATGTGGCTTTGTACTGAGCGTGGCACCTACTTAGGATTCTCTCTCTCTTCCTCTACCCCGATACCCCACTCACAGTCTCTCTAAAATTAAAAATAAAAAAATAAAATAAAATAAAATGTCAAATCTATCTATCTGTCTATAAATGCCAGCACTCTGCTCTGGAATATTTGATATGCAGGCATCTATCATTCCACACAGAGGCATTAGCTGAGAATGGAGGTCCAGGGAAAGCCTAATTGAATCATACCGCATGATAATTTAAGTGCAATATGCTAATGGAAAATAAATCTTTTTTTTTTCTATTACATACTTATCACTTAACATTTAAAATTATCGCGTATTTATTTCTTTAGTTACATTTTGGTAAAAGTTAAACACCATAACATCTTGGCTCTCTGCTCTATTTTCCCTTGAGTTATATTAAATCTTTATTTTTTAGCTAACATCACTTTTCAATGTTCTCCCAGTCTTTATTTTTACTTATCTTTTCCATTTTTAATTTTTATTTGCCTTTTGTGGTTTCATCCTTCATTTTACTTTTCTGCATACTTCATTAATTAGTATCCATTACAATGCCACACAAAGTATATCTGTGAACCAGTACCAGTCTGTGAACTATTTATTACTAGTTTACAAAAGTTAGTATGATCTGAAAGAGCAATTTTGAATCTGTTGAATTTTATATAAAAGCTATAGAAGCACATATCTTTATGAATGGCTAACACAGTGATTCTCAAATTGGAGCCTGAAGACTTGTGGAAGTTAACAAGTTCTATATAAGAATTTGGGGCTTTCATTTCAATGCATCCTTAAAAAATTAATAAGCACATTACAGATGATCTGAGTAATTTTAATGCCCACATTTGTGTTTCATGTTCACGAGTACAGCTACTTCTAAGTAAAGAGCAAATAACACATGGGGCACTTATCATGATATGAAACAAGACATCTTCACAGGATTACAAACTGGCACAGTATTGAAACTGGCACCCAAGTGCCCTTTAGTAGCCTTTAGAAAAAATAAAGTTTTTAGATTTCAACATAAGGATCACAGAAAGATAAACATGTCCATAAAATGAATTAAATCATTTTACCACACCTTCAGGATAGCCATTCTTTATATTAATATTAAAAAATCAAAATTCATAAACAGATTAATAATAAAACCAGAACTGAAGCTGGTTTCTACCAATATTAATTCCAACATTAAATCTTTAGTTTTAATAAAACATTATGTCATGTTAATATTAGTTTGAATTTCTATTTACATGTAATTTATAAATTAAATGTTTTGGTTTCATAGATATATAAAACAAATAAGTAGGGGCGCCTGGGTGGCGCAGTCGGTTAAGCGTCCGACTTCAGCCAGGTCACGATCTCGCGGTCCGGGAGTTCGAGCCCCGCGTCGGGCTCTGGGCTGATGGCTCAGAGCCTGGAGCCTGTTTCTGATTCTGTGTCTCCCTCTCTCTCTGCCCCTCCCCCGTTCATGCTCTGTCTCTCTCTGTCCCAAAAATAAATAAACGTTGAAAAAAAAAATAAAACAAAACAAATAAGTAGCCTTGAAAACCATATACATTTAAACTAACTAAAAATTTAAAATATTGACCAGAGACACTTCTACAAGCTTTGATGTCCAGAACAACCACTTAAAACTCTGTAGGTTCCAGACCTCTCTCTGAATGGGACTTACTTTAATTCACTTAATTAATTACTCACCTATAAAAGCACCAAGTGAAAGTATTCTGTAACCAGGCCTGTTCTCTGATCTGCCTATAATCTATACCAAAATGGTTGCTTCAATCGGCTCCTCAGGTAATATCCCCTGTATATGAACTCAAAGTCCTGTCTAAACCATTATCAAAAAGGGTAACCAGTCCACTACTTTCTCTCCCATATGCAAACCTATTGGAGAAATATTTTTCAGAAATACCCAGCAAATAGCATAAATAGGCTGGGAGTACATGTAAATGCCAAATAAAGATATGAAACAATGTCCAATCTTACTAACCGAGAAATTAAAAAATAAAGGTTTAGATTTTTAAAATTATAGTTGTTCCTTGAACAACAATGGGTTTGAACTGAGCGACTCCCCTTATATGTGGAATTTTTTAAGTAAACATATCAGAAAACTTCCTGGAGATTTGTGACAGTATGAAAAAACTTGCAGACACACCAAGTAGCCTAGAAATAACAAAAAACTTATGAAAAAGTTAGGTTTGTCATGAACACATAAAATATATGTAGATGCTAGTCCTATTTTATCATTTACTCCCATAAAATATATAAAAATCCTATTACAAAAAGTTACAATTTATCAGAACTTACATAAACACTTCCACAACATACATGGTGCCATTCAAAGAGAAATGTAAATAAATGCAAAGATGTAATAATAAATCATAACTGCATAAAATTAACTGTAGTAGACAGTATACTGCTGTAATGATTTTACAGCCACTTGTTGCTATTGCAGTGAACTCACTTGTTAAGAGCATCCATTTAAAAAGCCATGTGAAGGTAATCATCTCTAGTATGTGTAGCACAATAAACTGATCTCTCATGGATCTCACATAGTTTTCATAGTTCATGTTTTGTGCAATAACATAAACTTTCAACGCCATGCGGCCCATATGAAGTATCACTGGTGATGCTAGAAATGCTCCCAAGAAGCAGAAAAGTCAGGACATTAGAAAGAAAAAGGTGAATGCTTGATATGTACTACCGTTTGAGTACATATAGTTGCTTTCTATTTCTAGATAAATGAATCCAATATCAAGACCATTGTGAAAGAAAGAAAGAAAGAAAGAAAGAAAGAAAGAAAGAAAGAAAGAAAGAAAGAAAAGGAAATTTGCGAAGCTGCTGCTGCAGCTACACCAGCAGGAGAGCAAAAATATGGGAAACTTTATGAATTTTTTTTTTCTTGATTTGAAAATACAGCTTGTAGGTGGGTGCAAAACGCCATAAGAATGGCCTACCTATAGACTCTAGATTGATTTGAGAAAAAGCAAAGTCTCATTACAGTACATGACAACTTAAGGCAAAGGAAGGTGAAGGATATAAAACTGAAGAATTTAATACCAGCACAGGATGGTTTGATAATTTGAGAAAGAAGTTTGGCTTTAAAGATGTCAAGATAACAGGAGAAGCGGCTTCTGAGACCAAGAGGCAGCAGAGGAGCTCCCAAACACCATTACAAAAACCACTGACGAGAAAGGATATCTGCCTGAACGGCAGACAAATGTATCCTACTCTGGAAAAAAATTTCCACAAAGGATATTTATTAGTAAGGAAGAGGAACGAGCACCAAATTTAATGCAGGAAGGGATAGGCTGACTCTATTGTTTTGTGCAAATGCAGTCAGGTGTATGATCAGGACTGTCCTTGTCTGTAAAGCTGCTAACCCCCAGGCCTTGAAGGAAAAAGGTAACCATCAGCAGCCAGACTTTTGGTTGCAGAACAGGCTGAACAAGAACGCTTTTTCTAGACTGGTTCCACTGATGCTTTGTCCCTGAAGTCAGGAAGTACCTTGCCAGTAAGGGATTGCTTTTCAAAGCCCTTTTGGTATTGGACAATGCCCCTGACCACCTAGAACCTTATGAGTTGAACACCAAAGATATCAAAGTGGCTTACCTGTCCCTAATACAAGGTCTGTAATTCAGCCTCTAGATCAAGAGGTCATAAGGACCTTTAAGATTCATTTTGCATGGTTCCCTATGGAAAGCATTGAAAACATTATGGAAGAGAACCCCAAAAGAGAGGATATCATAAAAGTCTGGAAGGATTACACCATTTAAGATACCAACATCGTTACAGAAAAAGCTGTGAAAGCCATCGACCCTGAAACAATAAATTCCTGCTGGAGAAAACAGTGTCAAGATGTTACACATAACTTCACAGGATTAACGACAGAGCCAGTCAAAGGAATCGCGAAACAGATGTGGATATGGCAAAATAGGTGGGAAATTAAGGCTTTCAAGATACGGGTCTTGAGGAAATTCAAAAGCAAATAGATACCACAACAGAGAAATTAACAGAAGATGGTTTGATAGAGATGAGTGCTTCTAAACCAATGCCAGACAACGAAAAAGACGACATAGAAGCATTGTCAGAAAACAAACTGCCATTAAACAATCAGGCAGAACGGTTCTGATTACTCAAGACTGCTTTGACTTCTTTTACAACATGGCCTTTCCATGATACAAGCACTAAAACTAAGGCAAATGGTAGAAAAGTCACTTGTACTGTATAGAAACATTTTTGAGAAAGCGAAAAAGTCAGACCAAAATTATGATGTATTTATGTAAAGTTATACCAAGTTTCCTTGCCTCTACTGTCTTCCCTTTCACCTCCTCCACCTCTACTACTCCTGAGAAAGCAAGACCCTCCTTTTTTTCCTTCTCCTCCCCATTCAACATGAAACACAACACAGATGAAGACCTTTATGATGATCCACTTCCACTTAATGAATAGAAATAATCATCATGCCATACAGTTAAAAAATTTACCTGTTGTATGTATGTCTTTGCATGAAAATCCAGTAACTGTAAGGCAAGAACTGTGTGAGATGTTTTTATGCCATCATCATCATCACCACCTAAGTATTCACCATGTATAATATCCTGCGCAAAACCTGTATGGTAGTGGATAGCCTATCTTCACACAGGCATAAAATGAGTAATATTTAATACAAAATTAATAATGTGTTGGTTTTCTTACTGTTTTATAACTTTGCTTTCAAAGAATTACATTACCATATAGTATGCCCCTCTCTCTCGTCATTGAAAAAAACTGCATATCAGCCTACCACACGTAAGTGTTTTTTTAAAAATCTAACAGTTTCCAATAATATATTATGAATATGACTATAATTCTGTATGCCATTAAAATGTTACAATGACTCATTCATTAGTGTATAGGCTAGGCTACTGTGGGACAATCATATTACTGCTTCTTCACTTTCAATGCATGACTTGTTGTGTATACCTGTAATATATGAATGTGTTTTTCAGGTTATCTTTTCATTTTTGGTGTCTAGTGTTAGTTAACACATACAACACCTACACAGACTTGTACCTTTTAAGACAATATTGATATAGATACTGACAATTCATCTTATACACAGATGATATAAACTTATGGTACTGACAAACATAGTGTAGTACTGCAAATGTATTTTCTCTTATGATTTTAGTAATGCTTTCTTTACCTTACTTTATTGTAAAAATACAGTATATAATACATATAACATATAAAATATGTGTTAATCAGCTGTTTATGTTATCAGTAAAGCTTCCCAGTCAACAGCAAGCTATTGTAGTTAAGTTTTTGAGAGTCAAAAGATTTACACAGATTTTCAACTGCACAGGGGACTGGTGCCCCTAACTCCTGCATTGTTCAAGGTTCAACTGCACTTCTTTAAAAAAAAAATTTATATTATATGCCTAGAACACTGAAAATAATTAACAAATGTCATGAATAAAACAACATTCTAATCTTTAATTTAGATTGAATTCATTCATTCTGAGGAGAATGCCATGTCTTGTCTCTATTCAAGTCAATCCAGAAGCACAAAGTAGTTAAGCACTAGAAGGGAAATATGCTTACCAGGGGATATAATAAGGAAAACTATCTTACACTATAGTTGTAAAACTCTGCTACTGAAATGGGAACTACTCAATTTCTAGGTACATGCTATGGACTTTTAAAAAAAAAATTACAATGAGGCTCAGGGATCTCTGACAATAAAGTCTTACCTAGGTCCTATCATATTAAAGCAATTGAATAACTGACTGTAAAATCAGTTTTCTCCAGAACAAAGACAGAAGTACCTTCGTACACTGGAACTTCTCTTTGGAAATGGTATTTTAAATTTTTTAACATGAATTTCAATTCTTTTAAATAGAATACTGAATGCGTGGGAAAAACTTACTTAAAATTATTAATATGTATCACACTGGAAATATAAGAAGGTTAGCATCAAATGAAGAGGTAACCTATTGTTACATTTTCTCTCTGAAGCACTTTTTTAATTGGAAGCAAAAATGCATACAGTATCAAGTCTTCCACAATATGCTGATATACCTATAATTTTCTGCATTTAGAATAGCGACCAATCTTACTGAATTTTTTTTTAATTTAGAGAGAGAAAGCGTGTGAGTGGCGGAGAGGGGCAGAGGGAGACGGGGGTCGGGGGGCAGGAATCGAAAGCAGACTCCAACACTCAGCACAGAGTCAAATGCAGGGCTTGATCCCACGACCTTGGGAACATAAGCTGAGCCAAAAGTAAGAGTCAGAAACTCAACCAACTGAGCCACCCAGGTGCCTCTTAATTTTTTTAATGACAACTCTAAGTCAGAAGAAAATTAAAATAACACCACTGACAAAGCATATTTATTTTTACATAAAAAGCTGAATACAAATCATGAACACAAACTGCAGTGTTTCTCAAAATGCAGGTTATCAGTGGATTGAGACCAACCATTTTACATAAAATAAAACAAAACAGAAAATATCAAAGCACACTTACCCTTGTATGACATAAGATGCACATGTCTCACCTTTTAACACCTCTGAAATGTTAACAAGTACAAAGTACTTTTACACAAAGTGGCCTTCAACTGCCCCAATACTATCAGTAGAAATCAACATACAACTAAGTTAAAAAGGAATAAATCCAGAGAACACAACAAAAAAGCTATTCCTTAAACACTTAAGAGTAATCAGTTTCTAAAACTGTTCAGTCCATTTTGAAAATACTAAACTGAATTAGATGTCCACCGTCACAGATCATATATTTTGCCTGGACTGCTGCAAGTAATTCCACCCAAGCTATCTCGACCCTACTACCAGAGTTCTCTTCTGAGAATGAAGTACATTTGTCATTCTCTTGCTTATATACATCTGTAGGTTCCTTCCTGCAAACTACTTAAGTTTGGCAAACTTCTTCACCAATTACAGCCCCATTTTCTAATCCTTTGCAACCCCTACCTCCCTTATGCCAGCTGCCCTACAAACACTCTCTAGCCACACACACTTAATCACTGCCTCCAGACAGTCGAGGTTCTTTAACAACTCCATGCTCTTTTCCTTCTCTACCTTCTTTAAAAGTCCCAGTTCAGAATCTTGTTCTGTCTTCTGATTCCTCCAAGAGGTATTCAGTGGCATTCAATAACTACTAGTTTGTGCTCTCCCAATATATCACTCAAAATTCCAGAACGGGATTTACTAAATTATATTAACCCATTTGTGTAGGACTTTCTTCTCCCTCAGCAAACTAAGAACAGTGAAAGACACCTTTTTTTTCTTTTTTTTTTTTTTTTTTTTTTTTAGTCTCTAACACAGAGCTCCAGGGCCAGGCAGGGTCTCAATAAACTTAAGTCATTATTACTACTAGGTACCAAATAAATGTTCATGGTATAAAATTAAAATTCTGGAAACATTATAATTAGATCTAAAAAATATTCTTCCTTTTAGAAAAAGGATTAAATAGGGGTGGGGGGGCTTGTTGTCTATTTTAAAATCCAGATTTTTAACTATCCCTTGAGCTAGTCTGCATTTAAGTTTCTAAAGATCAGTAAATATTTTCCGAAACAGCTAAAAAAAATAACAATTATAAGTGGTTTGAGGGGATGATGGCTAAAATACCTAATAAATATGAGAAAACAACCTCCTAGGGCCAAAAAACACAAGTCACAAAAAATTAAAAAGAACATTAAAACATAGAAAAGCATTCACATTAATAGTAACCACACATACACACTGAGAAAAAAACCTCAAACTACACTGGAGAATATCTAGCTAAAATGAAGGACACTTAAAATAACAATATTTATGTTCTTCATTGCCATCCTCCAGTCCATCTGAGTACTGTTTGTCTCTAGGGTAACTGACTCTAATAGTCCTAATTTTTTTCTTTTATTACAGAAATAACAGTGTAGCTTAGTGGTAAAGAATGGACTGTGAAACCAGGCTGCCTGGACTCAAGCTCTATTCCACCTCTTATTAGCAGTGAGACCTTGAGTAAGTCATTTACCTAAACTGTACCTCTGTTTCTTCACATGTAAAAAGAGAAAACAAATTAGAGTACCTCTCTCATAGGGTTTTTGTGATAATTGAATAAATATGAAAAAATATTGTTTCTAAAGTGCCAGGCATAAAAACAAACACACAAATCAATGGAACAAAATAAAGGGCCCAGAATTAGGAGCACCTGGATGGCTCAGTCAGTTAAGTGTCCAACTCCTGGTTTCGGCTCAGGTCATCATCTCACAGTTCTTGAGTTCGAGCCCCGCTTCGGGCTCTGTGCTGAGACTATGGAGCCTGCTTCGGATTCTCTCTCTCCCTCTCTCTCTGCCCCTCCCCTGCTCACTCACTCTCTCTCTCTCAAAAATAAATAAATAAACATTAAAAAAAAAAGGCCTAGACACAAGCCCACACATATAGGGTATATTAATTTACTACAAAGGAGCCAAGAATATACAATGGGAAAATGATGATCTCTTTCAATACATGATGCTGAGAAAACTGGGCAGCCACATGCCAAAGAATAAAACTGAGCCCCTATCTTCACACCATACAGAAAGATCAACTCAAAATGGGTTAAAAACTTGAACACAAGACCCAAAACCATGAAACTCCTAGAAGAAAACGGAGAGTAAACTCCCTGACATCAATCTTGACAATGTTTTTTTTGGGGGGGGGGGATTGGACACCAAAAGCAAAGGCAACATAAGCAAAAATGAACAAGTGGGACTACATTAAACTAAAAAGCTTCTATGCAGCAAAGGAAACTATCAACAAAATGAAAAGGCAACATATAGAACAGGGAAAAAGTATTTCCAAACTATGTATCTGATAGGGAGTTAATATCCAAAATATATAAGAAACTCATAAAACTCAACAGCAACAGCAATAACAACAAATCAGATTTTTTAAATGGGCTGAGGACCTGAATAGGTATTCTTCCAAAAAAGATATAAAAATGGCCTACAGGTACATGAAAAGGTGTCAACATCAACATCACTTACCATTAGGAAAATGAAAATCAAAAGCATAATGAGATACTACCTCACACCCATTAGAATGGCTATTATCAAAAAGACAAGAAATAACAAATATTGCAAGGATGTGGAGAAAAGGGAACCCTTGTGCACTGTTGGTGGGAATGTAAATTAAAACTGAATTTTAAGTAATCAAAAACTAGTATTCTTTGCTTTCTTAAACATAAATAGGGAAGTTCATTAACTACTATGAATAATTTTAAACACATTACCGCAAAAGGTATAAGACTACATTCCTTCAATGTAATTCTGAAATTTCCTTATTCTCAATTCTACCATAACAAGGAAGAGTTTTCACTGGTTCAGGCTGAGATTAAAATTACCTCAATTAAGAAGACACCAGATAAATAAGTGGTTTGCCTTTCACACAAAAAATATGAATTCAAACCAATAAATATGCCAAGTACTCATTATACAAAGCAAGGAATTCAAGAGGGTTAGGGCAGCAAACAACACAGACAAGTCTATCTCCTCCTATGACAAAAATTACATGCATGTTGATGTCAATATGTAAACAGGTGGAAGTCCTAGCTTATCTTCTGGTTACTTGAAATGCTGTATTCAAAAAAAGTATATTGGCAGCCATCTGGAATGAGGACCACATTTAATTTACTCTCTCATAAGCCTTTGTTTCAGTTTACACACTGGTAAAAAATGAAGTTTTTAATAAAACCACTACAAATGTGGACAAAGTATACCAAGCAGTATTCCAGAGGCCCACCTTTGTCTCTCACTGTAACTATTTCATAGTACCACTAGAAAAAATATTCTCCATGGTAGCAAATTATGCCAAAACTTAGAAGGATCAACAACATCCAGGAGAAAATAAAAATCCCAATCAAAATAAATTTTCCTAAACTGTCAGACCTAATAAATGCTACTTTTAATTTATGTAGCCATTAACCTCCAAAGAAAGCTGAGTAGGCTAATTATTTCTCAATTAGCCTTTTGTTTACTCATACTTAGGAACCTAAGTGCCACACACAACACATTTAAGTGCCAAAACTGAAACAAAACTTTAGTTCTAAAACATTTCAAATTAAAGTTTTGAGAAAATTAATACATATCTCCCCAAAATTAAAGAACTTAATTTCTAGTCAAAGTTTTCAGTACATCATTCCTAAAATAAGATGTAATGCTCAGTACTACTCAGAAAGCTTCAAAAAAGCTTCTGTAATGTCATGGGAAGGCAACATATATTTCTTACAGTCAAAAAACACACAATCTGTCTACAACGTAACCACCTTGTAGAAAACTTTGAACTTTACACCAAATTTAGCCCAAATATTTCATCCCATTCTCCAGCAGGATAACTAAGAACTACTGTTCATCTCTAACTCTGAATTTTAGTAATGAAAAGTAGCATCAATAAAGCAATCAAGTTTATTCACTAGACATCTACTACACAGAAAAGGTATAGAACAAAGGTCCTGATCTTAAACTCATTCTTTAAAGTAATTTAAAATCTTATCAATGACTTCAATTATTTTAGCACCATGTAATGAAGTCTTAAAACCATTTATCACAGAAGAAACAAAAATAGAGAGTTACTATTTTGAGGCAGATTCTCAGGCCAAAGCATGAAATAAAACTAAATACCAAAGTCTGGTCCCCTGACAGAAAATCTACTCTGGTGGGAAGAACACTTACACTCTTTGAGATGTCCTTGAGTCAAGGTTTAGCCACTGTTCAATGTAAGGCATCCCAGGAGACACTTCCCCTCCCCTAGTCTTGAAACTGAATGTCCCAGGCAAACCCAGACCATCGGTCACCCTAGCTTGAGAAGTAGTAAGGAGAAAGCAATTTAAGCTTTTATTTAGCACTTATGTATCAATCTCCACGCAATAAAGAATTGAGTGGAGGGGCGCCTGGGTGTCTCAGTGGGTTGGGTGTCCAACTTCAGCTCAGGTCATAATCTCTCAGTTCGTAAATTCGGGCTCAGATCAAGATCTCTTGCTTTGTGAGTTCGCACCCCGCGTTGGGTTTTCTGCTGTCAGTGCAAAGCCAACTCGGGTTCCTGTTTCCCACTCTCTGCCCCTCTGCAGGCGCACTTTCTCTCTCTCAAAAATAAACATTAAAAAGAAAAAAAGAAAAAAAAAGAATTGAATGGATTAGATCTCTAATCCTGGCCAATTTTTAAATTTTTAACAGTCTCTCATGGAAACTGGCCAGGGCCACTGATCTATTCTGACTGATTTTATATGACCTCTTGGAACCACAAGACTTTAGTGATTACTCCTCCCCTCAGCCTCCTCTCTTCTAGAATATCACACTCTGTGGTTTTATTCCTAACTCACCGGCTGCTCCCTCTCAGTTTCTTTGGATTGTTCCTCTTCCTCTCCCTGACAGGAAACATAAATGCCCCAGAGCTTGATCCTCTGCTGTATTCTCTATATTCGCTCCATGTGAACACCTTTAAACACCATTTATACACAGACATCTCTCAAAATGCCTACCTCCACCTCTCCCATCTCTCCACTGAGCTTGACTCAACATGGTGCCTGCAACCTCTAAAAAAGCGTGGCCAAAACAAGAACTCTTGATTTTATTTGCCTTCCTCTCTCTTCCCCCCACCTCAGGAAATAGCACCACCAAACAAAATTTCTGAAACCAAAACTAAGATATCATTTACGTCATTTATGTCAACTCCTTTGTCATCTCCAAACCATTGGTAAATCCTCCCAGCTTTCTCAAGTATATTCCAAACCCATTCTCTTCTCCCCAAATCCAATCTTACCACTGTGATCCCAGACCATCTATTGTACGTAACCTATTAACTGCAGTATGCTATTAACTGGCTTCCCTACTGCTCTTCTTTCCCCCAACCCTCCAGAATTTTTCCCCACAGAACAGCCAGGAGTGATCCATAAACACCAAGGACAGAGAATGTCTACTGTTTCCCCAATGCTAGAAGAGTGTCTGCCTCAACGTAGGCACTCCCCAGTGAATGAATAAATGAACGGTCATCTCTCCTACCCTTTTTATATCTAGATTCCCCTCACACGGAACAGAACCCAAACTTCCTACAATGCCTTACATTATCTGGGCTCCCTCACCTCACATTCCTGATCTCCATGCTCCAGATTCACTGGCTCTTGATATTCTTCAGACTCCCCAAACTCATTTCTACCTTGGAGCTGTGTCTGTGCCCTGTGCCTGAACACTCCTCCCCTCACGTCTGGCTCCTTATCATTCTGGCCTCAGCTCAACGTTACCTCCTTAGAAAGGCCTTCCCTGACCAGCCGATCCAAAGCAGCTCTACTCAACCTTTGCCATCTCACCCAGTTTCCCTGTTTTCACAGTACTTACCAGGTGAACTCTCTTGTTGTTGGTTTACTTACAGACAGCTTCGTCCCCACTAGAATGTAAGCTCCCTGAGAGCTGGGACCTTATCTTTCTTGTTCAGTGATGTATTGCTACAGACTAGTACAATGCCTATTACACAATATTTATTGAAAGAATGACTCACAAACATTTGCCAAGTACGTATTATGTGCCAACCACTATACTAGGTAATAACAATGGATTTTTATAATTAAAGAAAAATAGAAAGTAGAAGATATTAGTATGAAAAGCTATTTGACGTTCTTTTTATGTTGACCATTTCCATTCTTTTTTTTAAATTTTTTAATGTTTATTTTTGAGAGAGAGAGAGAGAGAGACAGAGAGGGAGAGAGACAGTGTTAGTGGGGGAGGGGCAGAAAGAGAGGGAGACACAGAATCCGAAGCAGGTTCTAGGCTCCCAGCTGTCAGCACAGAGTCTGATGCGGGGCTCAAACTCAGAGTGATCATGACCTGAGCTGAAGTCAGACGCTCAAGGGACTGAGCCACCCAGGCACCCAGATCATTTCCATTCTTAAAATGAATACTTTATATGATAAATTCTACTTTTCAGAATATTATTTTGGCAGTGTAAAATATGAACATGCTTAAGGTAGTAATAATAATTAGTATCTCACTGCAGCTTTGGAAGTTATCTAGATGATGACATTCTTCATTTTTTAATGCACATTTTACACATTAGTTCCCACTAATTAAGCCATCACTCAGTAAAATACTATCTAGGACTCTTCACGTCATCACCATTTTCTCAGAATATGCATACAAACATTTCATCCAGTCAGAAAAATCATGACTCTAAAATTTTTCTGTTCTCAACATGCAAAAATATTCACAACATGACAATAGTGGTTGTCAACTCACCATTTATTCCCTGGCCTCAGATTAATTTACCAGCTCCATTCAAGCCAAGAAATGATCAAGTTCCAATTACTAATCAAGTTCATTTCACCACAGTCATTACTAAAATTAAGATTCGCCCCTCACCCCCCAAAGCTTATTATAATAGAACATGTCCAAATGAGTTCAGGCAAAAGAGTTACGTTTCATTGTTACCACAGTACTTTTAGATCCATCTAATTCAGAACCACAGAACAATACCTCAGTATCTGGTGTAAGCATACCAGTTATCACTACTATCATTATGACATCACTAAACACCTTATGGCAATGCATCAACTAGGAAGAAGATTTCAAGCTCAAGGCACTGACATTTCTCCAGATCTCATGTTTTCACATTTTAGCATACTTTAAAACTATCATATCCTGCCCCCAAATGTTGTAAGGGTTGAATATATTAATATTTTTAAAGTATAATTTATAAAATGAATCAAATTCGGTATAACTAGACAAAAGTACTCAAAATACCACTATATCATACTAGATTTTTAAAACATAAAGGAAAGAAAGGGGCACCTGGATGGCTTAGTTGGTTAAGTGTCAGACTTAATTTAGGCTCAGGCCATGATCTTCCTGTTGTGAGATGGAGCCCTGCTTTGGGCTCCAGGAAGGGCACGGAGCCCGCTTAAGAGTCTCTCTCCCTTTCCCTCTCCCTCTGATTATACATTTTGAACAGCAAGGTATTCTCAAATGCATTCAATCAAATACATAAAGACATATCACTTCTTCTATTTAAAATTAGCTTTCAACGGGCAACTGGGTGGCTCAGTTAAGCGTCTAACTTCGGCTCAGGTCATGATCTCACGGGGAGTCTAAGACTGGCATCAGAGTATCCACAGACAGTGTGTAGCCTGCTTGGGATTCTCTCCCCCCCCCCCCAACTTATGCTTTCTCTCAAAATAAAATTAGCCATCTAACCATACTTGCCAACACAAAAGGGGGAAAGGGGGGTGTTCTTTGTATGGAAATATATGAACATGTTCATATTATTTACATTTATAAACGTTTACTCTATAAAGCTGAAAAACTGTAGGTACCAAAACAAAATTAAATCCCAAAGCAAAGGTCAAAAGTTCAGTATTCTCCAAACCACACTTGTTATTGTTCCTATTTGATTTTACTACCATTACCTTAAAAAAAATGTTACCTTCAATATTTTCAGCTGATTCTACATTACCACTGATTTTCTCTTTAGTCCAGTTACATATTTCTATAAACAAATCAGTTTTAGGATACCTAGAATTAACCCACATAATGAAGTAGTAAACTCATTTCAATACCAGAAATTATTTACTTATCCCTGGTTTCGTATTGGCCTTCAGGAATAAAATGATTGCTGACAAATACAATCAGAAAACAACTCTTTGTTTTCACAAAATTCTAAAATTGCTCAAGTTGGTCAAAAGATACACTGAACATTATTTCAAAAATATAAATTTTCTTCAAATTCTCAGAAAGGAAAAGAAATCCCTGCATAAAGCATCTCAGAGGTCATTATCTTGACCTTCACCATCTGTTCGTTTGTAAAAGAAACTACATGTAAGTTTTTCATCTAAGGTATAACTTTATAAAATTAACTAAAAAATAATTTTAAATACTTATTTGCTCAAGAATAAAGCATTGGGGCACCGGGGTGGCTCAGGCAGTTAAGTGTCTGACCAGCTCAGGTCATGATCTCACGGTTCACGGGTTGAGCCCCGCGTCAGGCTCTGTGCTGACAGCTCAGAGCCTGTTGCCTGCTTCAGATTCTGTGTCTCCCTCTCCTTCTGCCCCTCCCCTGCTCTCTTTCCCTCTCTCTCGAAAATAGATGAACATTAAAAAACATTTTTTTAAAAAAAAGAATAAAGAAGCATAGCAAAAAGTACATCACTATTACTGTAAAAGTAATTCACTCTCGGCATATCGCTGAAAAAAAAATTTATTGGAAAGGCATGTCCTGACTTACCAATGGCTTATCACTGTCAAAATATGATAAAATATATGCTTTGTAAAGATATCCTGTCCAAATTCCTTCAACCTGGGTACTGTTTATAAATTATCTCCTTCCACTATATTCTTTGTTACAGCAAAGGTCTAGGGCCTGCAATACAACCTCAAAGTCCTTCCTTCAGTTGCTTAACTTCTGCTCACTATGAGGTTTTCTTCCTCATGGAAAACAATGGAAAAATGGATACAATGCTTGGGTGACATTATATCTCCAAACATGTTATTATTACAAATCTCTTTCAAGAGGTTAGGTTACAAAGACACTACAGATGGCTCTTGACAGGTACAGATAAATTGAAACCACTCCCTCCAATCCCTAGGGATAATGAAGTTGTCTTCTCGCTTACTGAAGTTAACTGTGACTGTAGTATTTCTAGTAGTCAGTAAGCATCGGAAACCTCTCAACTGCACTCTCCCCTTATTAGGATAAATAGTATACATCTTAGAGAAGATAATTTCCATTTACATTTTTTTAACTAAATCCATGCCTACAGTAAGTTCCATTATTGCTACAACTGTTGCAGAACCAAATTTAAGAGAATGATTTTAAATTTAACTCTGGATTTAAAAATTTACATATGTCTCGAATAAAGTACAGTATGGTGACTACACTTGATACCGTGCAATATGCTTGAGACTTGCTAAGAGGATAAATCTTAAGTGTTCTCACCACACACACACAAATATTGTAACTCTATGAGGTGATGAGTATGTTAAATAGCTTGACTGTGGAAATCATTTCACAATGCATACATATACATACATCAAAACATCAAGTTGGACACCTTAAGTATATATACAATTCCTACTTGTCAATTACAGTCCCCCAATAACTAGTAAAATTATACGTCTAAAAAAGAAAAACACATCACAAATTTCTAAACTATCATAGAATTACATTATTTGAAATTTTAATAGCAACTGTGCCTGGTATACTTTAAAGAGCAGAAAATGCTACCAGAAAAAAAATTCTCACTTCCACATGCTGCTTCTACGGTTTTTGTTTTGCAAATAGCTTTAAAAATGTATACAAAAATGTCAGTTACAAGTGGAACTCAAAACATTTTGTGGAACAAGGTTACTTAGGAGTTCGAGAACCACCTAAAATTGGAGGAAAAAATTTTACGTCTGTACATATGGCAATTTTTTTCTGGATAAAAGGCCTATATAACTTTCAGCTTCTCAAAGGGTTCAAGATCCAATTAAAGTGTCTTGGGGAATCGTCAGGGTCAGACAACTTGTCACAGGCAACCCAAGCCTTATTTTTTTTTTAAGCCTTATCTTTTTCATCCCAAATTAGGGGAGGATTTATCCCAATCTGGTGGCTCCCACACAACTTCTGAGCGATGCAGGCATGAAATGGCTGTCCGACACAAACCGCTCCCTTCACACAGTGAACGCGGCAATCTCCAAATTTTCCCTGAAGGGGCCAGGGAGAGGCAAACGCATTAACACCCCCGCCGCTCAGAGATCGATTGGCTCATGCAGGACATGTCCTCCCCTGACGCCAGAGAGAGCTGCGGGGAGGTGACCAGGTTTCACTGAGGGGCTGAAGTCCCCTCGGGGATCACTTATGCAGGAGATGGCATCACCAGCAACCTCCTCCCGCCCCAAAACGCCCCAAGTAGCAGCTGCGGGCGTGGGCGCAGCAGACCCCGGCCCTCCCAGGCGCGCCCCAAGCCGCCGCCGCAGCACGGTCGCAGCGACCTTCCCGCTCGGGTCCCCGTGAGCCCCGTTATCCACGTCGGCCACACACCCCACGAGGGAAAAGGGAGGAGGCCGGACAACAAAGCGCAACCAGAGGAGGCCCTGGCGAGCTTGAAGTTGGGGCGCCGGGGCTGCGGCCCGGGGAGGAGCGGGCTGGACGCCCGGCCGCGCGATGCAGGGGCGGACGGGACCGGGGACGCGGCCCGCCAGATGTCAGCCCGCGGTGCCGGGGTGTCGGCAGCCGGGAGGAAACGGGGCGGGCGGGCGCGCGGCGGCGTCGGGGAGGCGGCCTGGGGCGGGGGGGGGGGGAAGGCAGGCCTGAGAAGGGAAGGGAACGGCGGCAGGGTCCCGAGGCGTCGCGGTCGGCCGCGACCCCCACACCAGCCGCGGGGGAGGGACTGTCCCGTTACTTACCCGCCGGGAGACTGCGGGCTCCGCCGGGGCTGTCCCGGCCGCCGGCCTCTGGGGCCAGGAAGCGCCCCCACATAGCGGGCGGGAGGGCCGGGGGCGTACGACTCCCCTAGTCCGTCCTCCCCCGCCTTCGCCTCCTGCTTCTTCGGCGGCGGAAACTTGTGCGGAACCTGGGGCCGCGGAGGCACCAGCAGGAGGGCGGGCGGGCGGTCTGGTTAACGGCTGCTCAGCGACTGGCGGCGAGCGCAGGGGCCAGATTCGCCGCGGCGCCGGCGGCGGCGGCTGCCATGGCCGAGCCCGCTGCGCTGAGGCCCGGGCCGAGGAAGCGGGCGGCTCCGCAGTGACGGCGGCTGGGTCCCCGGCTGAGCCCAGGCTAGGATCAGAGCCTCCAGGCGAAGTTGCAGCTGCGGCTTCTCTCCGCCCCCTCCGCCGGCTGAGCCGGAGCCGGAGCCGGGCAGGGTGGGGGCGGGGCCTGCCAGGGGCGGGGCCTCGGGCGCTTACATAACGCGTGCGCGGCGCCGGGCGGGAACTGCGGGCCGCTGCCGCTGAGTACCCTTAACGCCGGTTCGCTTACTCCGGGACTGGTGGGTAGACTCGAAGCACCAGCTGCATCCCTCCCTCCCCGCCCTTGCGCTCGGTCAGATGAGAAAAGAGGATGAATAGAATGTGGCCCGGAGCGGTATCTTTCGGTACCGCCCTCGCTTGGGTAATCCCTCAAGCCCTCCGGGGCACCTCTCTGGAAAAGAAGAGGAAAACCTGTCTTCGCTGCATAACTACTGGAGCTAAGAGGCTCTCCTGAGAGGGGTTGAGGGACTGCCAGTCTTATTTGGGATTGGGATTAAAGTCATCATACATTCCAGAAACATCGTTTATAAATCGCTTTGTGGGACAGAAAAGAAGTCGTTTTCCTGAACTCGTAAATTCAGTGGCGGGAGGGGGGGTCAGGGGGGAGAGGGAAGCAAAATACCTACTATACAAGAATGTGCACAGGAAAAAGCAGAAAGGAAAAAGACCAGAGGGTTCAGAGAGGAGCTGTAAATTTTAATCTAGTAGCCCAGGAATTCAGATAAGCAACCAGAGAGGAATCAAAATGGTACCAAAGTCTGTAATGGGAGTAACTTCCTTACACCCTACACCTTCTTGTTCTTCCTACATTTGGTCAGTTCCCACCCTAAACCTGGAGTACAGGAGCAAGTAAGTATTCTGGAAGGAAGCATAAAAGGGTCCACCAGCCTTTTCTTATATCTTACTTTTCATTGGCAATATTAGGATCCTTCCAATATTTAGATACAAAACAGTTCATTTAATAAATATTGGTAGAGCACTGTAGAAGACAGCGGGTTCTACCCCTGGCTCGTAAATCAGAGTGAAAAGGAAGTCCCTACCCTTAACAAGACTTTGAGTCCAGTGATGCCTTTGTTTTAGAAGCTTGTTAGTAATAAAGGCCTCTTATTTCTACTTAAAGACTTTTGAGTTGGGAAATACTGCTTAAAACTTTTAGAGGTTAAATTACATTTACTTGTGTAGTTTATTACTTACTACATCTGTGTTGTACTTTATTTCATTGCAGTTTTACATTTCGTCTCCCTCCAGTAGAATTCCACTATTTCTCCAAATCATGAGTAGGCGGCCCAAGAGTCACTTTGTTCTGAGGATAGAAAGTGACAGAAATATGAAAGAAGGATATGATTGGCTACTTTTCCTGATTTAAATGTGCCTGAGCTCATTTGAATAGTTTAGGCATTCAAGTTTAGGAACTTGAACAGTTGAGGTTCAGAATGAAGCCTAACAATTAATGATAATAAATTCCAAAAAGAATTATCGGAAGCTATAGCGCTATATCACAGTATCCTTTTTTTCATGATTTATAGTTACCATAGTCTCATATTAGGTACAGTATTTGTTAAACACCAAACTTTTTTTAATATAGTTCTAAGAAATGTATGAATTACAGATAAATCTTGGTCTTTTGTGAGTTTAAAATATGTTTATTTGTTATTCCAAAAACTGCCAACTTGCATTCAATTCTAAGTAGTATTTTAGGGGGAAAAAAATCACTTGCTCAAGTTTTCTACATGTTTTTTACCAATGTGAAGGGTGTGCCACTACACATGCAAAAGAACATCTGAAGCTGAGCCTATAAAATATTTTAAATGCCTATTACAGAGTAAGAGGAAATAGTAAAAACATGTTACTTTGGCAGTTGGCACCAAAGATAAAAAATTTTGTGTTCCTACTAATTAAACTTGAAAGGATACAGATCTAATGCAATTAAAATAACCTAAATACTAAGTGAGAATATTCTGTATGTGAAGTAAACTGTAACCAACCATTTTTTTAATCATATAGATTGTGAGTATTCTCAAAATCTGAACTCAGATTCCCCTATATCCATATAGGAGAAACAGTATCCATGTTTCTCCAAATGATTAAAATTTATCATAGCAAAGGTTTGAAAGCCTAAGAACTACTTAACCATTACCAAGCCCGATGTGGTAAACTGGCATATTTTTGGTTTGTTATGATAGTATGAAAAAAAAACTATAAGGAAAATCTTATAAGCAAAGACTGAACTTAAGTATTCCTGAACTTAAGTATTTCAGTAATTGTTCTTGTAAGCAGAGATAATAAAAGCAAATAATGAAAATAGTGACCGTGTATGTTTGTGTATGTGTATACAAATATACGTGCTTAGGTGAAATTTAGATACTTAATATCTTGGGAGGGGACTTTTAAAAAATATAAACCAGATCACAAAAGAGTAAAATAGTACAAAACAACACCATATTTAATATCAAACTATATTAAACTTTTCATTTAAAATATTGTATTCAAGGAGCACCTGGCTGGCTCGGTTGGTGGAGCACGTGACTCTCGATCTCGAGGTTCTGAGTTCAAGCCCCATGTTGGGTGTAGAGATTATTTTTAAAAATAAAATTTTTAAAAATAAATAAATAAAATGAAATACTGTATTCAAAAAAAGACATTATTTAAAAACAAAAATAAATGTTGCATTTGTAAATCTTTTGGAAGAGCGCCTGGGTAGCTCAGTCAGTTAAGCATTCGACTCTTGATTTCAACTCAGGTCATGATTTCATGGTTTATGAGATCAAGCCACCACCTGTCAGGCTCTGTGCGGAGAGGACACACCCTGCTTGGGATTCTCTCTCCCTCTCTTTCTGACCCTCCCCTGCTCTCTCTCTCTCTCTCAAAATAAATAAACTTTAAAAATATTATTTGGATATGAATCTCTGATCTGATTAAGTTAAATTATATTATATGTATTTTTCTCACATCAATTCATATTGGGCAAACAACAACCAGAGAATTGAAGAGTGATGTAACAAAGGATAAAACTGATATTTTAAAATGAGAAGACAATCTATCTTGTGCATAATATGAGGAAACTTCAAGAGAAGTTAATGTTTATAGAAACATAAAATATCAAAACCAACAAAATATAGAAAAATTAAACCATCCGATAACAATTTAAATAGCTCCTAAAGAACAATTGCCACTTTAGAGGGACAGATTTGTGGATGAAGACTAAAAAATTCCAAGGAACAGATAATTCTGGTGTACCAAGAGTGTTACAAGGACCGTGATATATAACCTCTTCCAGGTCACAAAAATGACAAGTTACTGAATTTATTATGGGTGGTTGTAATCTCAAATAATCATTTATAATAATGAAAAAAAGAAAACTAAGAAACTCGTTCTTTTAACAATGGATTTGGAAAATCTTATTTATAGTCCTAGCAGATACATTCAACTATAAAAAGGTAAACAGAAGACATAAAGGTCTGTAAACAGAAGACAATCTGTCTGTACCTCACTTTCCTCATCTGTGATGTGGCCAGGCCAAGAAGGTAAGGATACCTAATCGCAACTCCATGATTCCTGGGAGATACAGAAAATGAATCCCACCTGTATCTTTGGCTCCAAAGTTGGGCTGCAATGGCCAATGAGAAAGTAGGTAAGAAATGGACCACTAAATCATGGAGCAGTCCTTTGAGTGGGAGGCAAGGCTGAGAGGGATGGAATTTAAACAAAGCACAAATTTAAGTGTTCCACAGTACCATCAATGTTTACTGAAACTGCTTAGGACTGACATATTTGTGAATGGCACTTCATACATGTGTAAAGATACAAGGTCATTTACAGTGAAGGAGGACAGCAACTTTGACAATGTATAAAAAGACAAGTTCTTCCCTGTCTTCCTGGTTAGACATCAGAAAGGTAAGTGCATGGAGTAAAGTGTGCAGTCCAAGAAAGCAGCTCATGCCTTCACTAAACACACACACACACACACACACACACACACACACACACACACAGAGAGTCTCCCATCTAACCTGCACTAGTGGAGAAGAGGACTGTTTTAATAACTTAAAGCGGCCAAAACATTATGGATTGGATTGAGACAGATTCAGTGGAAAAGCGGGTTTTCAATAAAGTACAGTTGGTAACAGTAGTGGGACTTTAGAATATATATATTTAAGTGATTTGAGACCTCTTACTAAACCAGTTAAATGTTTTATGTAATCCTCACAACCATCTGTCATCAAAACAAAAATAAAAAATAATTTTTTTTAAAGATGAACAAAAGATAAAAGAGACAGACCAAAAACTGACACTTAATATAGAGAACAAACTGGTGGTTACCAGAGGGGAGGTTGGTGGGGGATGGGTGAAATAGATGAAAGGGATTAAGAGTACACTTATGACAATGAACACTGAGTAATGCATAGAATTGCTGAGTCACAATATTGTACACCTGAAACTAATATAATACTGCATGTTAGTTACACTGGAATTAAAGTTTTTTAAATAAATGAATAAAACAACCTGTCATTAATAGTCAATATTAGCTCCATTTTAAAGATTGGGAGAAAAAGACCCAGAGAAGTAAGGTCATACAGGCAGTAAAGAGCTAGGATTCAGATCTAATCCGTATGATCCCAAAACCCATGCTTTTCCCATCATGCTCTTTAATATGTTGCAAAACAAATTATAAGATTTTTCTTCAGATGCCATGTGAGAAGGAAGTGCCTAATTATAGGATTTCTGTATAATGTTTAGGGTTCAGCTAAGATTGGAAACCATGTGACATTAATCTGTGGTGTTGTATGATTTTCTTTAGCTGCATCCAGCAGTTTGAGTATAGGAATAAAGAAGGCAGATAGTATAACAGGATTTTGTGATGTGGGCACTTACGGAAAGGGGGCAAAAAATTCAAGGATACTGGCTGGAAAATGAGTGAAGTGATGGGAATCTGGGTCTATCCTATCTGGGGAAAACAGTGAAATCAAGAGACAGCTGAAACATTGACAGAAGGTTGAAGGAATAAGGGAGTGGAAGATTCCCATGAAATCACAAAGCAAATACAATGACAATAAGGGAGTGAAGGGTGGAAAGATGGGGCATTAGGGTAAGTGGGGAGAATGTCGTGGGGCTTAAGATTTCAGAAGTGGGGCAGTGGAGGAATTAATCTATGAGGCAGCATTGGAGTTGCATGTCTGTCTCTGATCTCCCTTCAGGAAAGACTTTGATGTTCAGCCACAAGGAATGCAGTTGACTGGCAGTTTCCAGCAGTTAGCACCTGAGGGAGGGATCTGCCTCAGCTTTTGAGTGGAGGCCACACTTTTCCTGGATCGCCCCAGCCTGTGACTGAACATGGCAGAGACATGGGGGCCTGCCATTCTTTCCAATGCAGAACCCTTGTAATCATCAGTTTTTGTTTTCTAGCTCTCTATTGGGTTGACTGTGACCTAGCCAGATCTGCACTAGGGTCTGAGTCTTTGCAATCCTATTGCATCTTTCACAGGTGTTACCTTCCAATAAACCTCTTGCACTCCTAACTCCATTTTAACATCTGCTTCCCAGAGAACACAACTGCAACAATCTTTGAAGATATAAGGGAGTTGGATTTGTTCATTTTAAATAGTAAGGTGAGGGTTCTGTAAAGCATGATGAAAATGTTTCCAAGGACAGAAAACAAAGGATGGGTTACCAGGAAGGCAGCACATAGCAACACGGCCTGAAACTATACAATAGTATAGATACGCAAGCACCTTACATTTTGAATAGCAGAGGAAGGCAGGATCAAGAGGAATGACAGTTTCGGGGTTTTTTTTAAATGTTTATTCATTTTTCAGAGAGAGCATCAGCACAAGTTGGGGTCAAAGGGGGGGAGGGGCAGAGAGCGAGAGGGAGACACAGAATCCAAGGAACCATGAGATCATGACCCAAGCCCAAGTCAGACGCTTAACCAACTGAGCCATCCAGGCGCCCCTAGGAACAACAGGTTTATGTGGACTCAGAATGCCACTCGGGCACACAGACTCCTAAGAGAAGTTCTGAGTAGCCCCAATTGGGCTGGGGTCCTGGCAACTGCTGCCCCAATGAGAAAGATTTGCCACTATCCAAGGTACTTCAGGAGCAAACAACAAATGTGTGAAATTTGCCGTGTTCACTGAGATTAACAGGATTTTAGCTAATTAAGAGTCATTAATTGGTTGCAACTTTTCGGCTCAAATAATTTTCAAAGGTGAACATGGTTTTCATAGTAGCTTTCTTTCTTCTAGGTAGTAGAGAGAATTCAATTCAATAACTCTGTTAACTTTGGTAAGTTTTCATCCAAAGAATTTTCTCCATATTGCTCATACAATAGAAGAAAACAGTGATCTCTAAAATTGTAGAGTTAACAGCACTAAAACAATTCCTAGAATGATCTGGACTGATTTAAGGATCAGAACTTTTTGCTAAAATTTCAATGGAGGTCTGGAATTTTAACAAGTATTATGTTCAGAAAACAAAACACAAGTCTAGCTGCAATTTTCAGGTTTATGGAGAAACTGATTTCTTATCTTTTTTTCTGATTATAAAAATAATACATATTTTCAAAAACAGAAAGAAGATAGTATAAAAATAATCATGACTTACTCATTTAGTAAATATTTGTTGAGTACCTAAGTAGGGTAGGGAAAACTAGGGACATGTGTGAAAGATTGGCTTACTTCACTATAAACTTTTATAGCTTTTAAAATTTCTATTGTGTGAACATATATATATATCAATAAGGTAAGTGTTGTCTGAGGTTTTTCTAACTCAAATTATCTCTAAGGAAAGGTAGAGTCACTCTGTACTCCAGTGCTTACAGCCTCTCATATTATGGGTTACTCTCTTAATTATTTTGACCAACAACATATTGATTGAAGAAGTCATTTAGCCTGACTTAAATTCAATCTGCAAAATTTGGAATCTGTATTTTTTTTTAAAAAAAGATAAGTGAACTTTTAAAGATCACTTTAAAATGTAGTGAAACAGGGGCGCCTGGGTGGCTCAGTCAGCTAAGCATCTGACTTCAGCTCAGGTCATGATCTCAGTTTGTAAACTCAAGCCCCACATTGGGCTCTGTACTGACAACTCAGAGCCTGGAGCTTGCTTCAGATTCTGTGTCTTGCTCTCTCTCTGCCCCTCCCCTGCTCATGCTCTGTGTCTCTCAAAAATAAACATTAAAAAATAATAATAAATAAAATAAAATGTAGTGAAACAATTATTACATTGTAGTGGTTGTAAATATATGTTAAATATGACAGTGGAAAAAAGCAACATATTTGAATTAATATGTTAAATATATATAAATAAACTAACATTGTGTGGCTACTTATCTGTTTCACTTATATCTCAAAATTTTAGCATATCAAGTTGTGCCATTTTCAACCTATTTTTGAAAATGCATCGGGAAAAAGGAGATCACCTTATATTTGAATATATCTGAACTAAATTAAAATTAATTAATTAATTAAAATTGGCCTTTTTTTTCTCTACTTTGAGCCACAAACAAGGTATTTCTTAAACATTTCTAATATTTTCACAATGTTATGTTCAGGGAATCCATTTTTAACTTTTTTAACTATCTAAAACTGAATATGGAAAGAATAACATTTCACAGACTTTTCTTACAACACAGAAAGACTTACAAGTTTTTTAAAACCTAGCAGAATAACTAATTTATACTTTCATTACAGTAATTGAGACTTCTGTCTTTAATGAACCTTGAATCTCCAATTACTGAACTACAAAATGAAATCACAGAAAAGCCACCTGAATATCAAACACATTCATTATCATAAGTGCTCACAGAGAATATAAGAAGAATTAACAATGAACAAAGGAACTACAATTAAATTCACTCTTCATACATGTACTATAAATGATGACAAAATAAATTACATATACATATACATACATATGCATGTATATAAGTTATACATATGAAATTATATGACATTTTCCTAATTGGGTTATTATACAAATTTTTACATTACTTGGTCTTCATATTAATTAACTAGGTTCTTTTTTTTTTTTTCATTACAGATAATTTCCTGATGAAGTTATGGAGCAAACTTAGAAAATTTAGGCAAGTTATTTATTCCATGAAAGATCACTGAAGAATAACTGTCTTCAACTGGGACCAAAAGATATAGCAGTTAGCATATATTTTCATAATCTAAAAAAAAAAAATATGATCTCAGCAGGAGGGACCTATAGAGACACTAAAGAGGGGCATGAGTTTGACGCATTTGATCAGCATTGGGGGAAAAAAGAGAGAAAGTCATTATCCAGAGAATCCTGCACAGCGATTGCCTGAACGCTGCTGACTTCTTTGCTCACTTTTGAATGTCAATCTGGTTCTGGCCCAGGCCCAAGAGCTAAGTTTCAGATCATGGCAGGCTTAGGAGAACAGTGCAGAATGGAACATCTAATCCCACCCTGGCTTGCCCTAAAATGGCCCCTGAATTCATCCAGCTCCTGAGCCTGCTGCCTAAAGCTGTTTCTAGAAACTCAGATGCATAGAAGAGCAATGCCACTTTTGCTCCAGTTTTGAGTTTGGGTTTTACCACATAATTTTTTTAAAAGAATTTTCATCTTCCCACATACCATCTTTTAGAACAGACTGCTTAAAATTTCTTAGAGGAAATGAGTCATAGCTAGCCGATGAAAGTGTGCGTCTCCGTATTTCCAGGACCGAGGTAGTCATCACCCTTTAGGTACCTACCTGCCACACGGGAAGCTGGTACCAGGCACTGGAGTTTTCCTGTTGCCTTTTCATCCAGGGACTTAAAATGAATTTCCTTAAAATGTTTCGGTACATGTGGGCATTCTCCTGCTAATACAACCTCTGTTGGCAAGTAATGTTTGTAAGCTGCAAAGTGGCCTTCTGCTGAGGTGACAGCCTGCCTCCCAGAGAAGGTGCCAGAAGAAGGAGACTTCGAGAGCCACCGTGAAGCTCATATGCCTTGATCCCTTTTCAGACACTGGCAAAGGGCCAGACCCAGAGTATTGCTACAGTGAGTAGCTGGGCGAAGTGGCAGATTGCCAGGTGACAGCCAGACTGTCATTTATAAAGTGATGGTTTTTATAGACTCCCAGTAACCCATACTGAACCCTGTGGTTTCTGGGAGAAAAAAGTACCAGATTATTCTCCTATTGGAAACAAACAAACAAAACAAACACTGGATTTAGGTTTGCAGGATCTATATTGGTCTTTTCAAAATACTTGGGTATTTATTTCAGTAAATAGCCTTTGCAGGATCATATGTCTGTAACTCACACTTTTACTGAGTCTGGGGATGCTCTTTGCTATTCCAGTTGCCATTAAAGTTCCCTCGTCCCACTATGCCCAGGGGCTTTGTAATGTTGTCTGTAGCTGCCTCATTAACTCTCACCTCTCTTGGGTTCTTTGAATCTGATTTTTTTAATATGATAAGGAGGACGTCATTTAATGTGAAAAGTGTCAAAATATTCAAAGAAAAAAATGAGCATTGATAAACTGGGAAAAACATGATTACCATAAAATGTCCCCTTAAAATGTTCTTATAGTTGAATGTATAAACAAAACTAGTATTTATTAATGTGTCCTATTAATTCATGCAAGAGAGGATCATACTCTATATCCAGAGTACTTCTTTCTTGTACCTTGAAAAAAAATAGTGAAAGTTAAGGTTTCATGAAATATGACTTATTATTCTTTTCTTATAAAATTAAAGTTTTGTAAATCCTAAAGTTTTAATTTTTTTAAATGTTCATTTGAGAAAAAGAGAGAGGAGACAGAGAGTGCATGCACAGGCAGGGGAGGGGCAGAAAGAGAGAGGGAGAGAGAGAGAACCCCAAGCAGGCTCTACGATGTCAGCACAGAGCCCAATGTGGGGCCTGAACTCATGAACTGTGAGATCATGACCTGAGCAGAAATCAAGAGTCAGATGTTTAACCGACTGAGCCATCCAGGCACCCCATAAATCCTAAAATTTTAATCCTACACCAGCTAACCATTCATAAATACTCAGGACCATTATGGGGTTATTTTAGTTAAAATGTTTAGGGTCAATTCATTAAAGGATGGAAATTCAGATACAGAAATTGCTTAAGATCTTTACTTTGTCTTATAAAAAAACAAAAAAAACAAAAAAACCCTCAGAAAAAGGAATACCAAGCCTGGAGATCTTAAATCTCTAACAATGTAAGTATAATATAATTGATAACATTTTTTTTGCTGTTGAACTTAAGAGTATATCTAGATTTATAGAAGCTATAAATATTTCATACAGAATATTCAGAAAAAATAGAAAACAATTACAAATGAGAAACTGCGATCTATCTATAATGAGTGTGCTAAAAAAGCAATACTAAAAACTACCTCCTGGGCCAACAATATTGTATCATAAAACTGCTTGTTAACTTTCAGAGGTTAACAAGAGGGCAACAACCTAAGCGTGAAAGGTGAGGTACCAGCACCAGAGACCCAGGTTCAGACATGGCCTTGCTCCCTGCCTCATTTATCAAATGGGACTGTTGCAGTATTATCCCATAAAGCTGTTGTGAGGAGCAAAAGTGATCATGTTTGATGAAGTGTTTTGCAAATTTTAGACAATTTAATCTTTTTAAGGAAAACAAAGGGCAGATAATTCAAAAGAGAAACTAGGGTGATAATGAAAAATATTATCCAGTGCTGAGCACTGCACCAAAGATTTTACCTGCCCTGTTCCATGTAATCTTCATAGCAACATGATAAAGCATAGTAGGAATGATTATTATCTCCATTTTATGGATGAGGAAACTGAGGCACAGGGAAGTCGAAGGAAACATGGTTTGCAACTGGCAGAGCAGGAATTCAAAGCCAGTTCTACCTGATTCTAGAACCTGAGTACTTTCATAGTAGTGTTATGGGGAAAAGTTTAACTTCATTAGTAATCAAAGATTTAAAAATTGAAAGATATGGAAATGGAAATACAAAGAAATGGTAAACATCAATTCCAGTTGTCTCTCTGGAGAGAAGGAAGGAAGGAGGGGAGAAGAATTGGATAGAGGTTACACAAAGAATTTAACCATAGTTATAATATTTTATTTTTATGAAAAACTGTAAAAGTATGGAAATGTATTAAGATTTGCTAAAACAGGGCCATAGGTTACTATTTTTCTTCATGCTTTAAATAATTCATGGTAATGGGGTGCGTGGGTGGCTCAGTCGGTTGAGTGTCCAACTTCAACTTAGGTCATGATTTCACAGTTTGTGGGTTCAAGCCCCACATCAGGCTCTGCGCTGACCGTGTGGAGCCTGCTTGGAATTCACTCTCTCTCCCTCTCTCTCTGCCCCTCCCTCATTCACACTTTCTCTCTCAAAAATAAATAAACTTAAATAACTCATGGTAAAAAATTAAAACAGTGAATTAATGGCACCCTATTTTGTTTATATGAAAACAAAGTAATTCAGGTTAAAGTCTAGAGAAAGTAATATTCTCATACAGTTCTGGTGATATAAAATGGTCCAACTCTTTTGGAAACTAACTTGGCAATATGTTTCTAAAACTATAAAAATAAACATACTCTTTGGTTCAGTAAATTTCCTTTTGGTACACTATCCTAAGAAATAATTATCAAAATATGCATGCACATTCACATACAAATACACATGCTGGAAAAACTATATGCATAAAGATGTCAACTGTAGTATTATTTATAATAGTGGAATGTAATAAACAATATAAAATTTTAAAAATTGTTAATATTATGCAGCCTTTAAAGTAACATTTAATTATGAAGGCTAAATAGCAATATGTGCAATGGTTGTGAGGTAACATTAGTTGAAAAAAGTCAGAATATGAAATTGCATATCCCCTAAAATTAAATCAATGAAAAAATATGCATAGAATAATGTTTAGGAAGAAACGCCTTATAATGATGAGTATGGAACTAGTACTAGGATGATCAGATCATGAATATTTTTCTTTCCTTTCTCTTTCGAATTTTGGGTAACAATGATCTGACATATTGGGGTTTTGTTTTGTTTTGGTATTTATTTATTTATTTGTTTGTTTGTTTATTTTAAGAGCGAGAGCAAGCAGGAAGAGGGGAGAGAGAGAGAAACAGAGAGAGACAGAGAGAGAGAGACAGAGAGAGAGAACCTTAAGCAGGCTCCACACTGCTCAGCATAGAGCCCGACTCAGGACTCAATCTCACAAACCATGAGATTGTGACCTGAGCCTAAGTCAAGAGTTGGATGCTCAACTGACTGAGCCACCACGTGCCCCTGCCATATTGTTTCTGTAATGTAAAATTATTACATGGTAAAAACTCAGCTTTGGAAATAATGAGTTATGTCTGAAAATAAACTAGAATTCAAGGGAGAGGACAAGGAGCTTCAAGGAAGACTATAAACAATCCACAGTCAGTTGAAGAGTTCAGAGGAGGGGAGGTCCATCATGCTGGGGTCTTTAGGAGAGTGTCCCGAAGAAGGAGCCACCAGTGGCTTTAATAATTTGTAGAACTAGGCCTAGAGGAGGGTCTAGGGGAAGGGGGCAGGCAAGCTTCAAACAGTAGAAAGATATGAGGTAGGCAACAGCACTTCAAGTTTTATTTTCAGTTTTTATCTTCTGATTCTTTTTCAGAAAATGCAATAACTTTAAAGTTGTCATGGTTGAATTAATTCCACAAAACAACTGGTTGTAGAATCATAGCAACATAATTATGAGCTGTGCTTCTGGCTCCAAATCTTTCATCTAAAAATAGTCACAATGACTACATCTTGGGAAAACAAAGCCGTTACCTATTCTTGTGCTCCAGCTATCTTGGTAGTCACTTACTGGAAAATGGATCATGGGCAAAATAACTGCATGTTTTTAGAACTCTGGCTTGTTACTCTTACCTTAACTGAGTTGATTAATGAAATGATTTTTAACTTTCTGTCTACAGGCATTCTCTTAAGTATGAACATGACTTAGGAAAAATCACACAAGCCCGCCTGTGTTCCCCAAAGAACACCACCCTGGCACTCCTGAAAGGCGATGTTGTTCCTTCACGGAGTGTATTTCCTTGTGCAGAAAGGAGCCGGGAGGTCAGGGGTGGAGCTGTGGTGAGTAGGTAAGTCTCCCACAGGGGCAAGATGAATGAGTCTGTATGCTCCACTGCCCCCCACATACGCCAGCTGTTCCTTGCCCAGCTTCCTTGGGTTAGGTAAATACTCATTGAATAATATATGAATTGACGGGATGAATGATGATGGTTATCATTCACAGAAGGATTACTTTGTGCTAGGAGTTTATGTCCATGAACTCATATTGTGCTAAGAATATAGTATAGATCTCAAATGCCAGGGTTCTTAGGTTCTACTAACTTTAGCTTTCTTTATCCTTTTAAAAATAAAAGTGTTCCATTGCCATCTCATACACTGGTGAGAAATCTGCTGTTACTCCCCACTTCTCCAGGTTTCTCTTTCTCTCCTCACATTCTGTTTTCCTGCACGGGCCAGATCATCCAACTCCCCTCTACATCCCTCTTGTGTTTGCCTTCCCTTCTGTTGTATTGCCTTAGTCAGTACCGTGAACACATCACCCCAATTTTGTCACTCCCAAAGTATCACCCACATATGCCTGTGTGTGTAACAGACATTTTTTTTTTTTTTTATGTTCAGGTGAAAAGATAAGGAATGTGGTGCCAAAGTGACAACTCAATATCGGATATTAAGACTACTGCCCCAAATAGAGCTACAGACTGGGCTATTTTGCTGATTTCTCTCCTTCCTGAGGTTGATGCTTTCATCTCAAGCTCTAGGATGCTCAAAATACTTGCTAATCATGGAAGACACTTTAGTTCTCTGTCTGGGGCTTCCTTGCTCTCCTCCAAAGCAGACCCATCAGGGTGTTTTGCTACACTTAGAGTATGAGGAATCAGAAGGCTTGCAGTCTGGTGTAGTTTTAAATAGCACCCCCTCCCCCAATGCTATGTTATTATCCACATTTTATACAAGATGAAACAAGGTTAGTGAAATTAAGTGATTACCCAAGAAAAAGGGCCAGAACATGAATTAAAAGCTTGGCTACCTAACTCAAAACTTATCCTCCTCCTATTAAACCAGGATGCATATATGAGAGAGTCAATATTTACTGAATGTTTATAACATGCCTGGCTCTGTTCTAACAGCTTTAGGGGCATTAGCTCATGAAACCCTCACATTAGCTACTATCAACTTCACAGGTACAGAGATAGTAGGTAATTTGCCCAGAGTCACATAGCTAACAAATGGACAGGTCAAGATTGGAACCCAGAAAGTCAGTCTGTATGGTTCTAATCATTAGCTACAGTGCTCTACCAGTTACATGCTCTAGATCCCCTCAGTCCTTTCTGTGGCTGGAAATGGGGGCAGAACTGGGTGACAGTTCAATCTGTACCATGACAATGACCCCAGTGTGGTTTGGAAACTCACATTTTCTGAAGCCATGAGAGTGCAGGAGCATTGTGGGGTCTGAAGGTATGAACTAGATTTCCTCAGTGACAAACAGCGTGATAACCTTTATAAATGCTGCTTTTGAAAATAATAATGTAATTGAGCCTTTTCTTATTGAATGAGTTGCTAGAACTTCATTTAATTCATTTAGGTAGTCACTCAAGATTTATCTATCGTGTCTTCTGTATGTCAGGTACAGTTAGGCACTGACCGAAGAAAGATGAATCCTTCACACCCAGGTCCTGGAGTAGCTCAGAATCTTGTGGGGAACTTACAGTCTAGTGCACACTATAACATGACTCATTTGTCAGAACATTACACATTTGCTGATACTTAAAGCTTGAGAAAGTCCTACTTAAGATCAATATATATAAGAAATGTCTAAGAATTTGTCTTTGGAGAAAGAGAAATGGCTCTCTCTTCAGTGGAAGCAAACCCTCCAACATAAAAAAAAAATAGATAAGCAGAGTCTGAGTGACCACCCACGTGGCCTTGCCACCAAGATTCTACAAAGAGCATTCAAACACATGATGACCTGAAAAGTTCTCAGCCTGGAGTTCATGATTCATATTCCGAGTGTTAAGAGGTCACATCAAAAGGAGTATTGAGATCTACATGAAGGCTAAAAAGGCAGGTTAAATGGTAAGATCACAAAGAATGTTTTTTCCAATACTGATCTATGGAGGATAGTGCCGAGATTCTAGAATTCTCTGCCAAGTTCTTTAGAGAAAAAAATTATTAGTATAAAGGAGGCATTACATTGGATCATCACTGCTTGATAGTACCATTCTTCAAGAATATAGAACTTGCTTTGATTTATTTTATGCTCAAAGCTCCAATCTAAAGTTTGGTTTCCTGAGTGGACATGACCATTAGGGCAAGATGTCCCATGAAGATAACAACTAGCAATTCTTTGGACAGGAACATCTCTCATTTTAAATTAATAAATAGACATCTTCACTTATAAAATGGATCTTAAATATGAACCAAAGCAGTGGTTTTTGAGCTATATCCCTAGGGCCTCACTTGCAAACAGCAAGTTTTAAATTGCATGAAAACTGTGCATTGTTTTGTATTTGGTTTATATACTGGAGAATCTCAAGAAGATTTCATTCAAGAAAAAAAAAAAAAAAGAGGTCCACTGCAAAAAGTAAACACCTCTGAAATTTTGGTCCATTTCTCTATTCACAAAGAACTGAGGCCCAGAGAGTTTAAATGATTCACTAAAATGGCAGAGGCAAATCTTAAAATTAGGCCACCACTTCCAACCAATCCACTGTACAGACCTTTTACACCTTGTCTCACAAGGCACTGTGAGTCTGGAGAGCTGGAAGTCACCCAAGCCAGTGTAACTCTAGGAAACCTATATATTTCTAGTACTGCATCAGCTAAGGATTAGGCTTCAACTGGGAAGATTTTACTAAAATACTGACGGGCCAGCCCCATTTATTATTTATATAATTAGGTGCTACCTAATCTAATTTGATCTTGACAATAATCTATTGAGTTGGACAGAGCAAGCATCTCCCCAGGGCCACCTCTCAAAGTTGTCGATTTCCTTAAGCAAACACATAGTAGATTTTTTAAAAAAAAAAATACTCCAAATTCTAGTCTTCTGACTTTAGAAAGACAGGTTTAGTTCAATAGATTTTGTCCTCTTTGATCCAACTAACAAGGATTTGCAGTGCCTTGGTAGACAGGAGACCAATGATGTTACCAAATATATAGAAAACCCTAAAGACTCCACCAAATAACTTCTAGAACTGATAAATGAATTCAGTAAAGTTGCAATATACAAAATCAATGTGCAGAAATCTGTTGCATTCTTATATACTAATAATGAAGCAGCAGAGAGTGAAATTAAGAAAACAATCCCATTTATAATTGCATCAAAAACAATACAATATCTATCAATAAGCTTAACCAAAGAGGTGAAAGACCTGTATTCTGAAAACTGTATAACCCTGATGAACGAAACTGAAGACAACACAAAGAAATTGAAAGGCATTCCATGTTCATGGGTTGGAAGAACAAATATTGTTAAAATGTCTATACTACCCAAAGCAATCTACAGATTTAATGCAATCCTTATTAAAATGCTAACAGAATTTTTCACAGAACTGAAACAAACAGTCCTAAAATTTGTATGGAACCACAAAAGACCTTGAATAGCCAAAGCAATGTTGAAAAAGAAAAATGAATTCAAGTTGTATTACAAAGTTGTGGTAATTAAAACAGCATGGTACTGGCATAAAAATAGACACATATCAATGGAATAGAATAGAAAACCCAGAAATAAACCCACAATTGACAAAGGAAAAATGAATATACAATGGGAAAAAGACAACCTCTTGAACAAAAGGTGTTGGGAAAATTGGACAGCTACATGCAAAAGAATGAAACTGGACGATTTTCTTTCACTGTACACAAAAATAAACTCAAAATGGATTGAAGACCTAAATGTAAGACCTAAAACCATGGAAATCCTTGAAGAGAGCACAGGCAGTAATTTCTCTAACATTGGCAAGGTAACATTTTTCTAGATATGTATCCTGAGGTAAGGGAAATAAGAGCAAAAATAAACTTTTGGAACTTCCTCAAAATAAAAAGTTTCTGCACAGCAAAGTAAACAACCAACAAAACTGAAAGGCAGCCAACAGAATGGGAGAAGATATTTGCAAATGACATATCCAATGAGGCCTTAGTATCCAAAATATATAAAGAACTTATAAAACTCAATGCTCAAAAAACAAATAACCCAATTAAAAAATGGGCAGAAGACATGTACAGACATTTCTCCAAAGCAGACAGACAGATGGCCTACATGAAAAGATGCTCCACATCACTCATCATCCGGGAAATGCAAAACAAAATTAGATGAGATAATCATTTCACACCCGTCAGAATGGATCAAATAAAAAACACAAGAAACAACAAGTGTCGGTGAGGATGTAGAGAAAAAGGAACCCTCGTGCACTGTTGGTGGGAATGCAAACTTGTGCAACCATTGTGTAAAATGGTACGGACGTTTCTCAAATATCCTACAACCCAGTAATTGCACTACTACTGCTACAAAAAATACAAAAACACTAACTCAAAGGGAAACATGCACCTCTATGTTTACTGCAGCATTACTGACAATAGCCAAACTATGGAAGCAGCCCCAAGTGTCCACTGATAGATGAATGGATAAAGAAAATGTGGTCTATATGTATACCACAGATATATATGTGTATAGATATAGATATAGATATAGATATGTATATATATATATATATATAGACATATATGTGTATAGATATATATATATGCATATTATTCAGCCATAAAAAAGAATTAAATCTTGCCATTTATAACAATATGGATAGAGTCAGAGAGTATAATGCTAAGTGAAATAAATCAGTCAGAGAAAGACAAATACCATATGTTCTCACTCATATGTGGAATTTAAGAAATAAAACAAATGAGCAAAGGAAGAAAAAAGAGACAAACCAAGAAACAGACTCTTCACTACAGAGAACAAATTGATGGTTACCAGTGGGAAGGAGGTGGGGGAGTATCAGTGAAATAAGTGATGGGGATTAAAGAGTACACTTATGATAAAAAAAATATATTTCAGGGGGCACCTGGGTGGCTCAGTCAGTTAAACGTCAGACTTCGGCTCAGGTCATGATCTCACGGTTCATGAGTTCAAGCCCTGCATCGGGCTCTGTGCTGGCAGCTCAGAGCCTGGAGCCTGCTTTGGATTCTGTGTCTCCTTCTCTGCACCTTCCCACCCTTCTCCAAAAAATAAATAAACATTTTAAAATTAAAAAAAACAAATCTTTTTAAAAACATTTATTTATTTTTGAGACAGAGAAAGATGAGCCAAGGAGGTGCAGAAAGAGAGGGTGACAGAGGATGTGAAACAGGCTCCATGAGCCCGATGAGGGGCTTGAACTCACGAACTGTAAGATCATGACCTGAGCCTAAGCTGGATGCTCAACCAACTGAACCACCCAGGTACCCCTAACAAAAATGTTTTAAAAGAAAATTTGAAAGAAGGAATTAAGAAATATTAAATCAATCTAGACATTGTTTTAAGAGATTATCAATTGCAAATAAGTGATACTGACTTATATGATAAAACTATAACATTGTATAATATTTTCTAAAATAATTTATCATACATGATCCCACTACAACATATGAACATGATGTGTACAATCATGGTTCATTTTGGAATCTAAGTACTGTTTGAACAAGTTTATCAATGGCTTCAGTAGTTATTAATTCATAGAGCAAAGTTTCTCTAATTTGAAATTAATAAAAATTGAGAACTATGATCAGTCAAAAAAAAAAAAAAAGAATTTGCATGGCCTATGGAGACAGGAGACCAATGATGTCATAAAATAGAACAGCTTCCAAAACTGACAGACATAAAAGATAGAGGACGGGGGGCACCTGGGTGGCTCAGTGGGTTGAGTGCCCGACTTCGGCCCAGGTCATGATCTCATGGTTCCTGGGTTCGAGTCCCACGTCAGGCTCTGTGCTGACAGCTCAGAGCCTGGAACCTGCTTTGGATTCTATGTCTCCCTTGCTCTCTGCCCCTCCCCCACTCATGATCTGTCTCTCTCTGTCTCAAAAATAAATATAAACATTAAAAAAAAAAACTTTTTTAAAATAAAAGATTGAGGACAAAGTTTAGATCCCAAACTATAAGTCGTGGAAATTTGCGAACTTTAAAATGATTACAAGGAGACCCATAATAGTTCCATGAAGTATGCTTATTTGTATCCTGAATAAGGTGGTTTGCATTGGTTTGTATTCCTATTCTTCAAATGAATATAAATGCTCTTTTTTCAATAAGGCATAACTTTAATTAAAAGCATTACTGAATTCACAATTATGTGTTTTGTCCTTATATATTTTCTCCATGAATTCTACTAAAATTACAATTACTATTACATGGGGCTATGTGAATTTTTTTAGGTTAAAATGAAATCATACTTAAAAATTTGGGGACTATTTGTTTCAGGCCAAAATAAAGGGAACAGGACAAGATTAAGTTAGGAAATAATTATTTTAAAATGTATTTTGCATCTTTTCTTGTGCTTCTATTTTAAAGTTGTATAGCTAAATTATTACTCTTTGTGTTTCATGTTGAATGGCTGCTTCTTATCTGGTTTTGTTTATTATGTATGGTCAGATCACTGATTCTCAGAAAAAAACTACCCTCTAGCTTAGCCCTACATTCCTCCAAGATAATATCATCTACAGGGGTCAAGTTTCTTGCCAGGAGAGCTGATACACACAAGTAAACAAACTGGAAGTAAAACCATAAAATGTTAAAGAAGTTGTCATTCTTGGCCAGGACATTGATAACAAATACTATCTTAACTATTAAGTGTCTCTAAAAAAAAAAAAAAAAAAGGTAATATCCGGTGAAACTGACTTACAGAATTGGAACAGTAAACAGACCACAAAAAGGGCTGTAAGCAATACCGTCTAGGAACAGTGAGGAAATGGACAGGCTCCATGTCTGCCGAGGACTCCAGGAGAAACAGCTGTTCCCTTCTCTCAAAACAAACCCTACTCCAGTCCACTTCAGTTCACTTACCATTTGAGCTCTGATCTGCTTTTGAGGAGTAAGCCAAATACATAGCCCCTGGTGATTTACCTCAGGGAGGACATTAGGGAAACTGAAAAAACAAAAGTAACCCAGAAAAGGCCCTGTTTTATATCTTTCCTCCATCTCTGGCAGTCTTCCATCCTCAGTCCACCCACCCACCCTCTAGCCCTTCCTTACATTTGATTCTTTGTCAGATGAAACATGGAGACAATGGAAAGCAACTAGGAAACAAACATTTCCTTCTGGAAACATAACCTGTTTTTAAATAACAACTCAGAGTCTAAATATTTTCATTACAAAAACTCGATGAAAAACCAATTCCTCCAAGTCAGAACCTAGAATTTAAGGGCTCCCTTCAGTGTACTACCCAAACTCTATATTCACAAGCAATCTAGGCTTTTACCTCTGGAAATTGAAGGTTAGGTCCTTAATCATATATCCATCTCACTAACTAAACTCCTGAAACTCCATGTAGAGCTAGGGTTTAGAGGTGGAATATCGAGGCATCACAACGTTTAGGTCAACATAGCAGAACTTAGAGCTGACTTATACCAAGTCCCATAAGCTCCTTGGGCCCCAGATAACTCATGTATAAAATGAAAAGACTGGGGTGCCTGGGTGGCTCAGTCAGTTGAGCGACTGACTCGATTTCAGCTCGGGTCATGATCTTGCAGTTTGTGGGATAAAGCCCTGTGTTGAGCTCTGTGCTGACAGCTTGGATTCATGGATCTGGCTTGGGATTCTCTGTCTCCCTCTCTACCTCACCCCCACTCTCTCTCTCGCTCTCAAAATAAATAAATCAACAGCTAAAAAAGTGAAAAGATCGTCCTCAACAAACTTTAAGTTTCCTTACAAGTCTAAAGTTGTATGATTCTTAGAGTACTAAATGGAAAACAAAAGGTGAAGGGGTATAGCAAATAGAATTATTCCCTGATAGAGAGTTACACAGCATTTGTCAACTGGCTTTGCAGTACTTTCCGTCAGAGGAAGCAGACCGTTTTTCCCACCTATTCCGTGTTGGGCTTGCTTATGTGATTTCCTCTGGCCAATTGAAGTTAGCAAACGTGATGAAAACAGAGGCTTTCCACATGTTTGTCTTTGGCTTTACTTTTTTTCTTTTGCAATCTACTGACTACCCACTGGTTCAGGAACAAGGAGATGTGGAGCTGACCAAACCCTGAGCAAGAAAATCAAATGTTTGTTCTTTTAAGCCTCTGAAATTTGGGGTTGGTTGTTATGCATCACTTCGCACCAGAAATCTCACAGAAACCACAGACATCTTGCTATTTTACTTTTTTTGGTGTATTTTATCTAACAATATGCCTACCTATTTGGAAATTTCCTCAAGGCTGTTGAGCTGCATTAGAGGCATCTAAGCATTTCAAATTGACCATGGAAATGTTCTCCATATTAGTACCAACATCAGGGTAATTGTCAGTGCTAAGAACACTGCACAACTTAAAATTAGTTTACTGAGCTTTCTGTATAAAGAATTGTGTGCTTTTAACCTATATTGAGAAATAACTCCTATGAAGTTGTACTGCGTTAGTTTTAAAGATGGTGATCATTATCACTTATCGTATACTCTTTGTAACAACCTTTTGGAGAAAGTTCTGTCTAGTTTCAGTAACTGGAGAAGTTGTGTTCATCCTGAGCAATTGGCTTGTTTAAATCTATAGACATCGACTCTATAACTGGTTGTGAGCAGTCTTGAAATTGCTTGGAAAAGTCAGAGCCTAACATGGGGCCTTCCACAGCAAGTGCATGTAGGTGACCTTGCCCCATAGCTTCTGTTTACCAACATCTCTCCTGGTTTCATCTTTTTTCCTACATACATTTTCTCTTTTTATGTTTTCCTTATAACTTACTATTTTTATTACATTACATTAAGATTTGTTATATTGTATGTTTTTTCAGCCACTGTAAGTCCTTTCGGGAATAGTATTGAGAATATATAAAACACTACTGTTACTAAGACAAACATTATTTTCAATTCATACAATGAAGACAAAAGTACAATTTCATATCATTGATCCATCAACTCTGTTGTTGTTAAAATTTACTGAGAATATGTTATTTCTCTGCTCTAAATTACCTTTAAACAGTATTGTGTATAAAGCACTGATATCCATCTGTACCATTTCAAATCTACCATCAAAATACATATAAGGATGAAAACTATCTTCAAGCTATTTGAAATATGGGCGAAGCTTTTTATTTACTAAGAATTTATACATTATTACCTTAATTATTCAAGTGAATTCTTTTATTTTTTTAGTTTATTTTTATTTATTTTGAGGGAGAGAGAGAGATAGAGAGAGCAAGCAGGGGAGGGGCAGAGAGAGAGGGAGACAAATAGAATCCCATGCAGGCTCCATGTTGTCAGCACAGAGCCTGATGTGGGGCTCAAACCCACAAACTGTGAGATCATGAACTGAGCAGAAATCAAAAGTCAGATGCTTAACCAACTGAGCCACCCAGTCACCCCAAGTAAATTCTATTTTTTAAAGTTTATTTATTTATTTTGATAGAGGGAGCGTGCAGGAGAGAGAGAGAGAGAGAGAGAGAGAGAGAGAGAGAGGAAGGGAGAGAATCCCAAGTAGGCTCCATGCTCCAGGCTCCATCGAGCCCCATGGATCCCAATATGGGGCTCTATCTCATGAACCATGAGATCATGACCTGAGCTGAAACCAAGAGATGAATGCTTAACAGACTGAACCACCCAGGTGCCTCTCAAGTGAATTCTTTAACCTATTTGTGGAACACCTGTTATGTGCATGCATGGTGCTAAGTGCTATGAGAAATATAAAGACGAATAAGGTACTTCAATATCCTTCCAAAGCCCCTGTATGTGTGTTAGGCACTTCTATACTACAAAGACTTGGTTACTTTAAATGTAATTGGGGTTCACTATAAGAATGAAGAAAGGTGAGGCAATGTGGAAATACTAGGGGCCTCCAGCAGAAGCACAAACTGGTCTCTGATCCTTGTCTAATTCTCTAAAACATCAAGAAATCAGTCACCAAGGTCAGGAGAGGTGATGGAGGGGGCAGGAGAAGTATAGGGAACACCAGCAAAACCACAAAATAATCATTTAGGATGAGGAGAATAGGAAGCTGAACTGGCTTCCATCTAAGCCATGAATACTCAGTAATGAACAGAGCCAAATTAGAAGCTAAAAGAAGGGCTCTGATCAAAGACATTGAGTTTATGGGTTTTAACTACTACTGAATATGTGAAAAAGATATAAAAATGGGGAATGTGAATTGGCACTTGCTAAAGTGTTCTGTGTCTAGAGGCAAATGTGAGATATAGGGCAGTCAGGGAGGGACAAATAATAATCCTACCAACAGCTATGAGAAGACTATCAAATGGTCCATATAGAGCAATATCCCATGACATCCAGCTTCCCTTTGGTATACTAAGTCACAAAAGACAAGGAGGAATTCTGTACTACATGGTAGAGTCTGGCCCGACCACTTTGGGCTGTAATTCTTTCCCTACTCCAACAGACAGCTGGAATTCGATTTATTAGAGTAGAACTATTGTAAATCTTAACTTTTCCCTTCTCCCTTTGTCTGCACCTAGTATTTTTACAGGACCTGCAAACATTTTTTATTATTATTTTTTTTAGTGTTTATTTATGTTTGAGAGAGAGACAGAGCACAAGCGGGGGAGAGGGAGAGAGAGAGAGGGAGACACAGAATCCCAAGCAGGCTCCACACTGTCAGCCCAGAGCCCGACGCGGAGCTCAAACTCACAAACCGTGACCTCATAACCTGACCCTTAACTGACTGAGCCACACAGGCGCCTTGACCCACAAACATTTCTGAAAACTGTGAACTCCATGGATGGACATGAACACAATCATAAAAATGAACAAGCAAAAGAACCATCTTCTAAGTTAAAAGTTAGTTTTAATCTATAAAATGAGATTAAAAAGAGGAATAAACTTAAATGATCACACCCATGAAACAGTTAATAATACAAAAAAAAATTTTAGAAAATATCTCAATGCCAGAAACTAGAAAGATGCTAGGTTATCAAAATTCAAAAGAACATTATGCCATATGTACACCATATGCAAAATTTAACACAAAAATGGATTGTAGACCTAATTGCAAGAGCTAAAAGTATAAAACTCTTTTAAAAATGTATATATATACATGTATGTGTGTGTGTGTATGTGTGTGTGACATAGGATTAGGCAATGGTTTCTAAGATATGACACCAAAAGCACAAATGGAAAAAAGACAAAAACAGATGAGTTGGACTTAATCAAAATTAAAAATTTTTGCACTCCAAAAGTGAAAAGACAATTCATATAACGAGAAATATTTGCAAATCACATAACTGAAAAGGGACCTCATCCAAAACTCTTACAACTCAACAATAAAAAGACAATCCAATTTTAAAATGATCTGAGTAGACAATTCTCCAAATAAGATAGACAAATGGTCAGTAAGCATATGAAAAGATGCTCAACATCATTAGTCATTAGGGAAATGCAAATCAAAACCACAATGAGAGGGGTGCCTGGGTGGCTCAGCTGGTTATGCTTATGCATCCCACTTCAGCTCAGGCTCAGGTCATGATCTCACTGTTTATGAGTTCAAGCTCTGAGTTGGGCTCTGTGCTGGACCCTGCTTCAGATTCCATGTCTCCCTCTCTCACTGCCCCTCCCCTGTTCACACTCTGTCTGTCTGTCTCTCTCTCTCAAGAATAAATAAACATTAAGTCCCTCCCCCCTACATACACACACACAATGAGCTACTGCTTCACACCCAGATGGAAAGCTATAATATAAAAGGATGATAAAAAGTATTGGGGAAGGGTGTCTGGGTGGCTCAGCTGGTTGAGCACCCTACTCCTGATTTCGGCTCAGGTCATGATCCCAGGGTTGCGGCATTGAGTTTGGAGTCAGACTCCAAGCTAAACTTGGAAACTGCTTGGGATTCTCCCTCCCTCTCCTTCTGTCCCTTTCCCTGGCTCCCAATCTCTTGGGGCCAGTGGTGGTGGGGGGTGATGGGAAGGATTGGTGACAGGGGTGCCTAGATAGCTCAGTCAGTTAAGTGGTTAAGCATCCCAACTCTTGATTTCAGCTCAGGTCATGATCTCACAGCTGTGAAATTGAGCCCCATGTTGAGCTCAGGATTCTGTCTCTCCCTCTCTCTCTGCCCCTCCTCCACTTGCACATGCACTCTCTCTCTCAAAATAAATAAATAAACATTTTTTTAAAAGTATTGGTGAGGATGTGGAGAAATTAGAATGTTCATATATTGCTCATAGGAATGTTAAATGGTGCAGACATGTTGGAAAATAGTTTGTCGGTTCTTCAAAAGGTTAAACGTAGTTACCATATGGCCCAGCAATTCTACTCCTAGGTATATACCCAAGGGAAATGAAATGCACCCCAAAGAAATGAAAACATATGTTTACGCAATACTCTATAAATGAATGTTCATACCAGCATTATCCTAATAGCCAAAAAATTGAAATAACACAAATGTCCATAAACATTTGATGAATGGATAAACAAAACTACACACACACACACACACACACACACACACACACACACAGATATTATTCAGCAATAATAAGAAATGGAGTACTAATACATGCTACAGTATCGATGAACATGCTAAGTGAAAGAAGCCAGACACAAAGACCACATACTATATGACTCTATTTATGTGAAATGTCAGTAAAGGCAAATCCATAGAGATAGTAGATTAGTGATTGCCAGGGGCTGAGCAGGCTGGGGAAATAGGAAGTTGTTGTTAATAAGTAAATGGGGTTTCTTTGGCAGACGATGAAGATATTTTGAAATTAGATAATGATGATGATTGTACAATGCTATGTATATATTAAAAACCACTGGATTGTATAGTTTAAAAGAATGGATTTTATGGTATATGAATTTTATCTCAATAAAGCTGTCCCTTTAAAAAATAACATTACATATATGCTAACTAATTTGGATGTAAATAAAAATAATAATAATAAATAAAAAAGATAACATTACATATTTAAAATGGGAACAATTTGAAATTAGGAATGATTGCTTCAGAAATAAGAATAGGATTGGTAAAGTTAAAAAAAAATGCAACAGAAGGAGCAAAGAGTAAAATTGGAAAATGCCAAAAATCAAATCAATGAATCTGAAGATAAGCTCCAAAAATCTCTCAGAATTTGGAGAAAGTGATAAAGTAATGAATAAGATGGGAAGAAAGATGCTGTATTGGGAACAAATCTAGGATATCCAATAAAGGATTTCAAAAACAGAGGATAAGCGGCACCCAGGTGGCTCAGTCGGCTGAATGTCCGAATCTTAATTTCGGCTCAGGTCATGATCTCATGGTTCGTGAGTTCAAGCCCTGCATTGGGCTGTGTGCTGACAGTGTGGCAGCTGCTTGGGATTTTCTCTCTCCCTCTCTCTCTGCCCCCGCCCAACTCGTGCTGTCTCTCTCTCTGTGTGTGTGTCTCTCTCTCTCTCAAAATAAATAAGCTTAAAAAAAGAGGATAGAATAATTATATAACCAATTTTAAAAATTTTCCTGAGCATAAGACTAAGCTAAGATCCAGAGAATCAGATAAAAAGTTACTTGTTCATTTTATTTTATTGCTGTTATTGTTATTTCTTACAAACTATTAGCTTAAAACTTGTTGTTTGGAAAAATGTGGAGTCTCTGGTCCATGTTATATGTAGCAGAACATTTTAATGATGTTCTAGATCATTAATGATCTAATGATCTGGAAATCTGGGTCCCAGCTCTGTCACTAACCCAACAATGTGGCTTTGAGCAAATCGTTTAGCCTTTTTGGGCCTCAAGTTGTCATCTGATAAAAACAAAGAAAAACTTGAACTAGATGACTTTAACACAGCTACCTTAAGCATATGATATGGGCCAAGGGATTGGTGGGAGGTAAAGCAAGGTTAAACAGGGAAAGATAATAAAACCCTTATCTAACAGAACTAAAATATTGGGGGGTGAGGTTAGGAGGGGGCAGGGATGTGCAAGAAATTTTGCCACTGTCCATAGTGCTGAATCATCATTGTTTTGTCTGAATACCAGTTGGAGGAGTCAGGAATTGCTTCGGTTAGCACTATGGAAATCTGAGCATTTTAGAGCATACAGTGATATTTTCAGCTCATGTATATCTGTGTATTTAACTACTACATAATATGCTAATGGTCCCCAAACCTATATGCCTAGTAGTGTCCTCTCTCCTCATCTCTCAATGCATGTTTTCAACTATCTGCCAAGCATCACTTGCATTTTACTACATTGAGTTGACTTCAAACTCAACTGGTCCAAAAATGAGTTGATCATATTCACTAAGGGTCTTGTTTATTCAACTATATTTTCCACCTTGATTAATGGCACCAAAATTTATTCTTTTTCTCAAGCCAAAGACCCTGGGAGATCTTGTAGAACATTTACTTTGTCTGCCACCTGTAATCAATCACCAAATCCTGCCAATATTGCCAGTGAATACCTCTTACATCCATTTCATTCTCTCTACTCCATAGTCATTGTCTTTATTCAGATTTTAAACATTTATTGCTTACATTTTTTAAAGATATTTCTAACTAATCTCTCTTCTGTTTTGTACCCTTTTAACTTACACACATGATCATGTTATTTCCTTGGTAAAAGGTCTTTGTGTATCCAACTGATATTAACACAAAATCCAAGTTAGTTAAAATGGCATTCAGTAACACTTCATAATCTGTTCAGGAAAGATGACTGTGTGTGAAACAGAGACTAGTGTTCAGGACACTTACTAGAGAATTCCTTGTGGGTCACTACTCACGGAAGGGAAGGGAAGGGAAGGGAGGGAGACAGGAGTAGGCAGAGGGAAGAGTTGAGCTTTTCTGCAGTCTCAGAAAGGCCTCTCAACCTACCCCACAGGGAGCTCTGTAGCTGAAATGACCCTTCAGAATGTTCCAAGTTTGGGGGAGGGGGGAAGAGCTTTATATAACACATTGATCAAGGACTGGATGCAGAATGTTCCTGGAAGGAAATATAACCTTGAGCAATGCTACAATTTGAGGGTTGTCTTCTAGCAGCACTCCCAGAAAAAATACTTTACACATGAAGGGGAACCAGCAGCACATCAGAAAATCTACCATACTGTTGTCTACCTCTGCACATCCTTCTGTGCTTCCTTGACCTCCAGTATTCACTTTGTCATAACACTTACTACACTGTATCTTATTGCCTCTTCTCTGTGTATTTTATTAGACTGTCATCTCTGTGCAACAAATGCTTTGTCTATATAAATCACTGTTGTATAATCAATGCTTGACACATAGTAAGTCATTAAACAATTTATCAAATGAATCATGAAATAAATAACGCGTATTTCCTTTCTCCCTATTCCTTACTCCCTGTGCTCCAGTCAAACCAAACTAACTGCAATTCCTTGAATCTCCCAGGCCTTCCCTTGAACTTGTGCCTTGGGTTTGCTCTTCCTTTGGCTTCAAATGCCTTTATCTAAGTTGCTCACCAGCTGAATGTCCACTTCTTTCAAGACGTAGCTCAATTGCCACCTTTGGAAAACTTTTCAGGCATTATCACAATCTTCATTCTCTCTGGTTCTATAGAACTCTGTTCCTACCATGGCAATCCTGTTACTTTTAATTTACACATCTGATCCCCTTCAGGGGATGTGAAACTGTGAGCTTCCTATCCATTTTTTGTTTCCTGGCACACAGCAAAGAAAGAATGAATGAATAAACAATAAATACATGGGTAAAGTGAAGCTCTAGGAATATTAACCAGGAAATGTGTGCAAAACAGATTAAACAGAGGAAGATGAAGGGGATAAAATTATAAGGTTATACAAGACGCATGTGACTGTAGACACTGAATTAAATGTAATTCCTTAGTTCTGAAATTAGTTTTTCCCATATGCAAAACGAAAAGCAGAATGATGTCATTAGCACAACTATTGCTTTGTCTAACATGTCTCAGTGACATTATTCTCAGTCTACTAAATGCTAAACTAAAGGTGTTAAATTCAAATGCCTCAGGTGCCAGGCAGCTTACCTAAATATGTGGTGAGCCTCTGGGGAACAAAATGTTCATGCAAGGGGTGTTCAACTTCAATGTTTAAATCATGTAGTCACCAAACAGAACAGGCATTTGGACTTGATGTGGTCGGCAAGCTGCTGACTTACCTCTCCTTCTACATGTTTTGAAATCAAACATACTCTGAACTACCCTGGAGCTGAATGGAGAGAGACGTGGACAACCTTTTCAACCTTGTAGAAAAAGAGGATGTTTCTATATTTACACTAAGAAGCTAAATTCTTTCTGAGATGGTTTCATAGTCTGCCAGAATATCAGAGCAGAAATTTCACTGGCAGCCAGAAATAATAATAATAATTTTAAAAAAGAATCTTTTCCTGTATATAAAATATCTTGATATCTATCCTTGGAATTGCTTTTGTTTTTTTCTAAACAAAGTTTATTTTCTAATTACAAAACAACACAAGCTCTTTGAAAAATATTTGGAAAATGTAGGAAAAAAGAAAATAACTCCTCAAAATTACACTACTGGTGAGCAACCTCTGCCGGCATTTCAGATTATGCATTAGATTCGAGGTGGAGTCGTGGACCTGACGTGCATAACATAGGTAACAGGTAGGCAGGAAAATAATTTAGTTCTAAGCATCTGGGAATCTGTCAGAATTTATGGCCTAACAGAACTATTAAAAACATTCTTAGGTGTCTCTCCAGTGCCTGGCTGGAACTAGATGTCTACAGAACATGGACTGATGAGGAGGGGTTGCTATTGTTGAAATGGTACTTGGTTCTGAATCCACAACAGGACTATTGTGTGTATGACATTTACTTGGAGAACTAAATTCTGGACTGACAGTAAATAAGAGCTATTTAGTCCAGTTTATAAAGAACCTTCACTTGGTTGCCAAGAAATTCAACATAGGAAACTTACTTACCAGGAATTCAACATAGAAAAGTACAGTTGTTGACCTTAATATTGAATGCAGTCATGATAATTTAAAGATGTGGATTTCTACAAGTCAAATGTAGAAATGAAAAAGAACACATACAACAAACAGAAGCACATTTTTATAAGGAACTGTGCTATGTTTTTATTTAGAGTGTACGGTGTCCAAGTACTCTTGGATACATCTATAGAATCCTAAGATGGAGAAAGAAAGTTTGGGAAGAAAGGAATTGGACAAGACAATACTAATTATCAGGGATCTGGGGTGAAAAAACCCCCGGCATGTCCATGATTAATATAAACAGATCTAATGTTAATATTTTCAAGAAAAAAGATTTCAAAATCTTTTTGTTGAAGTTGTTCTATTTTCTCCCACTGACTATTTAAATTTTTGCGATTTTCCTTTTTTTTTTTTTTTTGAGAGAGAGAGAGAGAGAGAGGAAGCAAGTGAGCAAGGGCAGAGAGAGAGAATCTTAATGAGGGGCAGAGAGAGAGAAGCAGGGCTCACCCAAAGCGGGGCTTGGGTTCACCCGAAGCAGGGCACGAGCTCACCCAAAGTGGGCTTGAGCTCACCTGATGTGGGACTCTAACTCATGAACTGTGAGACCATGACCTGAGCCGAAGTCAGATGCTTAACTGACTGAGTCACCCAGGCCCCCTGATTTTCATTTTAATAGTACTTATATCCCTGTGAAACTTTCCTGCAAACTTGAGATGCTTCCACCCACATTTTCATTTCAAAATTATTAATCTCAGAAAAACACAAAGAAATTGAAAATGTGGTTGCTTTTGAAATCCAAGCAGCTGTTTATTCAAACTAAATATCATAAACTGACCTTATTAATAATACTTTATATTTCGTAGTCACAGTAGTTTGTAAATATGTGCTTACTAATTTGTTGATTTATTTGTCAATCATGTTTTTAGTACTTTATGTACTAGGGTTATACCAGGTGCTGGGATTCAGAAACACAGACTCTCTGTATGTGAAATACGGGCTTTACCTCCAAAGGTCCACAGTTTAATTCCAAAAAGAAGTGTTAAGCACAAGGCACAGAAGTGTCCTCTCTACCACTAAGTTGTTCACATTTCTTTGGTTTGTGCTTCAGGTAGAGGTGAGTGAAGCTTCAAATAATAATGTGTCCAAAAGTTAAGTCCTCCTACTCTTGAAATACACACACACACACATTTTAAGCCTTCTTTAAATTTTTGCTCTTGAATATCAGATACTCAATACTAAAATATTACTTTTGGAATTCACAGATCCAAGTTGGAAATGTTTCTAGAACTTGGGTGTCTTTCTTGAATTTCAAGAGTGGTAATAATAACCACAGTAAGGACAAGGAACCCAAACAATGCCCAATAGGGAGCTATGGCCCAAATTTGAAAAGGTACAAGATTTTATCAGGCATGAAGATTAAGGCAGTTGGAATCTTACAGTTGCTACTAAGAGAAATTGTGGAGCTCCTGGAAGGCCTCCAAGGAGTGATCCATCCTAAATTACAAAGGTGTGCATTTTTCTGAAGATCCTAGACAAGATGATTTTGTGGGTTCTTATACTATGGTTGGAAAAACCTGATAGTTACATTTAAATATAGTACGTTGGGGCGCCTGGGTGGCGCAGTCAGTTAAGCGTCGGACTTCAGCCAGGTCACGATCTCGCGGTCCGTGAGTTGGAGCCTCGCGTCAGGCTCCGGGCTGATGGCTCAGAGCCTGGAGCCTGTTTCCGATTCTGTGTCTCCCTCTCTCTCTGCCCCTCCCCCATTCATGCTCTGTCTCTCTCTGTCCCAAATAAATAAATAAACATTGAAAAAAAAATGAAAAAATAAATAAATATAGTACATTAATGGGGTGCCTGGGTGGCTCAGTTGGTTGAGCATCCGACGTCTGCTTGATCATGATCTCTCAGTTTGTGGGTTTGAGCCCTGTATCAGGTTTGCCATGGCCAGCACATGGAGCCCGCTTCAGGTCTTCTGTCTCCCTCTTTGTCTGCCCCTCCCCCACTCATGCTCTCTCTCAAAAATAAAAATAAAACATTAAAAACTTAAATTTAATTGAATATAAAAAATAAATAAATTTAGTGCAATGTTTTTACTATTTAGGATTACAGCAATTTGATTGGACAGCTTCATTTTGGGAAGACTTCCAAAGCAATGTTTGGAGAAGAAGCCAATCTTTTTCTTTTTTTTTTTTTTAATTTTTTTTTTCAACGTTTATTTTTGGGACAGAGAGAGACAGAGCATGAACGGGGGAGGGGCAGAGAGAGAGGGAGACACAGAATCTGAAACAGGCTCCAGGCTCTGAGCTGTCAGCACAGAGCCCGACGCGGAGCTCGAACTCACATACCGTGAGATCATGACCTGGCTGAAGTCGGATGCTTAACCGACTGCGCCACCCAGGCGCCCCAGAAGCCAATCTTTTTCATGCCAAGCTGGTGGGAATTCATTCCCCACCCCCCACCTTTAAACGCCTATATGGAAAGATATGAACCATATACATTTCTATATGCAAACTTAATTTTTAAATTTTTTATTGGCTGTTTGCAGGAGTCACTTGGCCCAGGTGGGCATGAAGAGTAATATTCCCCAAGGTACACTGCACCCACTCATCTGTCTCCCTTCCCAACTCCAGCAGTAATGTTGGAAAATCAGTGCCACATCTGGGTGCATTTGTAGCATGGTTTGACAAAGATCACAATATTCTCATCAACAGATAGTGACAGGTCAATGCCCATTCATAAATTCCAATGCTTTTTCTTACTGAAAGAGGTGATTAGCACCCGGGTGTAACTGTCTACTACAGCTACCAAATTTTGTAAAGCATATAGTAAATTAAAGGGCAGGATTCAAAAGCATGGCCAACTGAGTAAAAGCCCTAAACTTAATCATATGGTTCTTACAGACTTCAACCTGTGGGGTAAAAAGGTATTTGTTGGATCATAGCCTACTTACCTCTGGGGATGATCCTTCCAAAGAACTGGGCCTTTTTTTTTTTTTTTTTTTTTTTTTTTTTTTTTTTTACTCAGGGAGCCTAGAGGGTGAGGGCCACCTATTTTGCCAAAGTCCTTTTTTGCCTTGCCAAACTGATTTTCCTTTCAAAATAACTATGTGGAAAATTCATGTTTAATTTTTGTAATAATATTTTCTCTCTGATTGTTTTTTTTTTTCCAGTAATTTCATATCTATACTCAACACCCATCCAAAGGATTTACACAGGAAATGGAGACCAGGCTAAAACAAACTCACACCCTTTTCTATAGCAGCCTATTTTAAAATTAGCAGTCATAAATGAAAATATAAAACCAAACTTGCTTTGCTGAGATACTCTCCCCCTAGGTTGCATTAGAAAATTCCACCCCACACTTAAATGGAGATTTTGTTGTTTATGATCTTAGATTTCATTATTGCGGCTTAACAAGTATATGGAAGGCTTAAAGATATTTGAAGATGCAAAGAAATCTCATAAATTATGAGCAACCCACAGGAAATGAAAGCTCAGCATTGTTTCTTCCTACACTTCTCCCAATAGGGCTGAACAGTTTCTTTACGCCCCTGAATGCACTCTGCCTTGACATGTCTGTATATATCCACCTCCCTTAGGGCAAGACATAATAGTAACCTTATTTCATAATCTCACATAACAGGGCATTATGATCTGCAGTCCTGATTGTTTCCTGTAAGCTGAATTTTAAAGGAATTTAGAATCTCACTTATTTATTTATTTATTTATTTATTTATTTATTTTTTATTTTTATTTTTTAACATTTATTTATTTTTGGGACAGAGAGAGACAGAGCATGAACAGGGGAGGGTCAGAGAGAGAGGGAGACACAGAATCCGAAACAGGCTCCAGGCTCTGAGCTGTCAGCCGAGAGCCCGACGCGGGGCTCGAACTCACAGACCGCGAGATCATGACCTGAGCTGAAGTTGGACGCCCAACCGACTGCACCACCCAGGCGCCCCAGAATCTCACTCTTTTAGATATTCATAACCAAGAAGTGAACTCTGACAATTGAGACTATTAATATACTAATTATTCCCAGAATTGTATATTTCATGTGATAGGAAGATCCAAAAATGAAGAATCTGTCTTCTGTTCCACTGACAGGGAAATTTAGTTTTACTTAGCTACATCTATGATTGTCCTTTTGCCTTTAAGAATATAACAGGAGTTGGGGCGCCTGGGTGGCGCAGTCGGTTAAGCGTCCGACTTCAGCCAGGTCACGATCTCGCGGTCCGTGAGTTCGAGCCCCGCGTCAGGCTCTGGGCTGATGGCTCAGAGCCTGGAGCCTGTTTCAGATTCTGTGTCTCCCTCTCTCTCTGCCCCTCGCCCGTTCATGCTCTGTCTCTCTCTGTCCCAAAAATAAATAAACGTTGAAAAAAAAAATTAAAAAAAAAAGAAAAAGAATATAACAGGAGGGGTGCCTGGGTGGCTCAGTCAGTTAAGCATCTGACTTTGGCTCAGGTCATGGAACAAATACAGAGAAAGAGTGATGGTGACAGTAAAGAAAACAGGGAGAGAGAGGGAGGGGCAGAGAGAGAGGGAGGATCCCAAACAAGCTCCATGCCCAGCACAAGCCCTGAGGCGGGGCTCTACTTCATGACCCACGACTGTGTGATCAGGACCTGAGCCAAAAGAAACCAAGAGTCAGACCCTTAACCGACTGAGCCACCCAGGTGCCCCTGAAAATAAAGTTTCTTAAAACAGTTGCCAAAAACTGAGAGAAAGAAATAAGTGGGCAGAAGATGATAAAGAGATTTCTTACAGAGGAAGAGACCAACCTGCAAGTTCTGAAAATCAGAGAAATAGGGAATGTTTGGAAAATGGGGACCATCTCCTAAGAGGGAGGAAAGTTGGAGAGGAAGAAACATTAACTCAATTGACTCGCAAAGCATACCACTGGGGACCAGGGCCACTTGCTGTCTAAAGCAAGGGGAGTTCCGAGGGGGGGCGGGGCATCGAGGGGGTGGGGGAAGTCTGTCAGCCAGTCCAATGTCTGTGGAGACCTGGGGTCTATATGATCTGAGGATAATATATTCTCAATTTAGAAATAACTATATATTTTAAGAAGCAACTTCATTACATGTATAATTTACATGCCTTGAAATCCACCTGTTTTAAGTATGCAATTCAGTGATTTCCAGTAGATTTCACATGTTGTGCAACCATCACGGCCACATTCCCATCACTCCATTCCGGTCCCTCCTGCTCCTTTGCAGTTAATCTCTGTTCCCATTCCCAGCCTCAGGCAATCAGTAATCTGCTTTCTCTATATATAGATCTGCTTTTTCTGGACATTTCATATAAATAGAATCTTGTAATATGTGGTTTTCTGGGTCTGAATTCTTAGCCTGAGGATTTTGACGTTCATGTTGTAGCAGGCATCAATATTTCTTTTTATTGTTAAATGGCTTTCCATTGTATGGATATATGCTTGAAAATAACACATTTTGTTTTTCAACTCCTCAGTTAATGGACACTTGAGTTGTTTCCACTTTTCAGCTATTATGAGTAATGCTAATAAGAACAGTTGTGTGTAAGACTTTGTGTGGAAACCTATTATGTGTTTCAAACAAAACGTGACTGAGAGTCACTTGTTCATGGAAAACACAAATATCCAGGTTTGTTGTGTTCCATGAATACAGGGAACACAATTGCCCATGAACACTCTGCACACAGCAACCAGAGTGGGTTTTGTAAAATTGAAAATCAGATCTCATTCCTCCTCTGATCAAGATTTTCTGGTGACTTCCATCTCACGAAGAATGAAGCCTTACCCCCTTGCCATAGCCAGCAGGGCGCTGCCTGACCTGACCTCTGCTGACATGTTTCACCTCATCTCTTCCTACTTCCCTCACTCTTGACTTCACCAGTGTTGCTCCTGTTGCTCCTCAAACATAAGAGCTCCTGCTGCCTTCCAAGCTCTTACATAAACTGTTCATCTTGCCTAGAATGTTCCTCCCAGACCTTCATTGGCTTGCCCCTTCTCATTCAGGTTTCTCCTCAAATGTCATTCATGTAGAAAATCCTTCTATGACCACACTATCTGCTATAGCAGCCATATTTCTCTCTCTATTAGCTTCTGCTGTTTCATTTTTCACCAGCACCTGTAACCCAATAATCTAAAATTACCTTACTCCTTTGTTGACTATCTCCTAACCAGAATGCAAGCTCCGTGAGGCAGGTACTTTGTTTATCTTGTTCTTGGACATATCTCCAGCATGTTGCATGTGGCAAACATCCATCAAATAGGTTGAATTAATACATAAATAAGAAGCAAAACTTGGCCCTCTTATGTATTTGATCTCTACAGTTTCTGAGACATTGGTTAGATCATGATATGAATTTAGTTTGTGAATTCCATTTTTTTTAAGTTTTATTTATTCAATCTCTACAGCCAATGTGGGGCTTGAACTCACAACCCTGAAATCAAGAGTCACACACTCCTGTGACTGAGCCAGTCAGGCACCCCTAGTTTGTGAATTTCTTTTTTTTTTTAATGTTTATTTATTTATTTGTTTATTTATTTATTTTTGAGAGATTTAGAGAGAGAGAGGGAGGGAGACAGAAGATTCTAAGCAGGCTCTGAGCTGACTGCAGGGAGCCCGACACAGGGCTCGAACTCAGGAAGCATGAGATTATGACCTGAGCTGAAGTCAGATGCTCAACCAACTGAGCCACCCAGGTGCCCCTAGTTTGTGAATTTCTAAACCAATGGACTGAAAATCAAATACTGGCAAACCATGTATGTACCATATTTGGTCTTCACATATGTTTATTTTATATAGCAGATACTTTGGAGCTCCATTCCCATTCCCTTGGCCGTCTCTGTTTTTAGCTATTAAGTGTTAAGGTTCACCTTCTCTTGACAAGATCCTAACTCAAGCAGGTATAGAATTATTCCACTTTCGGTCTTGTGCCTCTTCCATGCCTTGGAGCCACTGGTCTTACGTATAAACACAGCCCTGAAGTTAGCTATGCTAATACTCCCCAGGGCAAATGTCAGCCATTAGCCAATGTGGGAACCATATTTCATCCTCACTTCCCTCAGATAGAAAGTTCTGAAAAAAATTCATACTTCCCAAAAGTTTCAGCCAAACTGAGTCCTTGTGCCTTCAGCAGAGACTTAAATAACACACCCTTATATTGACTTTTTCTTCTCTTGTCTCACTCTCCCTGTTTCCTAGAATTACTTCCTTAACATATGATCTGCAGCCAAGTCTTTGTCTCAGCCTGTGCTTTCAGGGAAAGCCAAATTGGGTCTATAACTTATATACTTTTTAAATTATTAATTAAAGTAAATTCATTAAATTTAAAGTTCAAAAATATTTCATGTTAAATTCTGGATATGCCTTATATGGCATTTGATCTTATATGGGATTTAGGCTTGTCTAATACTTTGGAGACCATTCTCCACAACTCTGGTGATGTAATGTTTCAGATTGCTTATGACTGAACCAGTTTTATAATTAATAATTCACAATTTTTTCTGTGTCTGACCTGTAGACCATAGCAAATTTATCTTACTATGACTCTAATAATCTCCTGCTGTTTTATACCTACATCTCTAGAACGAATATTGGGACTACCATAGTGTATCTGGATCTGTCACTTTTTGAATGCCTTGAGGTTTTTCCTTTAGGAAAATACCACTCTGCTCCTAGTAAAACTGCCAACCACAGGGCACTCCTTCCACAGGAATAGTTACATTATCTAGGCTGGCCAATCAGAGCCTCCATCTGCCAGTTACAGGATTGGTTCAGAGAGCCACACTGGGCCAATCAGAGCCATCTCTTAAGATTTTGATGGACCCACACCAAAAGGCAGGGATTGCATCATTCTCTTTTCATTGGGACTGCTGTAGTTTAAGGTAGATCTAAAGTTGCTAATGCCATTTTTACTAAAGTGTGGGCAATTTTCCTTGGAGATGGACTTAAAGGAAAGGAAAACAAAGAAGAATAGACGGGGGGGAGAGTTCTAAACAAGAGTAAGACTGAGATAGAGAAAAAGAGAAAGCACGTGAAAAGCTCTGTCAAATGACGAAAGACAGATGACAGTCATTTGAACTTCCTTGTTCGGCCCTGCCTGAAAAAGCAAGATCTGTCTTTTCAATTATCTTTGCCAAAAAATTATGTACTTTTATTAAGCAAGTTTAAGATAAATTTTTGTCATCTGCAGTTGAAAGAGGCCTGACTAATGCCTGATATGTGTGCTCAGGATAGGACTGGTAGGGTTAGGCTATGCCACTGGAGATGTCTTTTCTTCCTTCATAAAGCCTGTGGTTATTACCAGGATCAAATATCCGGGGAAGGAGGCCCTCAGGTAGAAATCCAGAGCTGAGATGATGGGCCTAAGGTAAATGGAAGTTCCCATCTCTTTCTGGGTCTTAAGAGTGACAAGGCCAGCTATTTGGGGATATGCGCTTGCAGAAACAGAACACAAAACATAAAGGAAAAAGCCCTATAATGAGTTAAAAGCTGAAGATGAGTAAGTTATACAATGTATGTTATATTATTTACTCTTATGGTCCTACTCTTAGTAATTGCCATTTCATTATATTCTAGCCTTTTGTGAAGTTCAATTTGGGTATTAAGTATCTCAGTTGAACTAAACGGTGTCCAAGGAAGAGGCATGTACCCATATATGGGACAAAGCATTGAAAGCAATCAGCCTTTGCTCCCAAAGCCAGCAGGTGATATAGCCATTAAAATAATCCCCCAAGGACAGAGTTCAGAGCTAAGCATTGCAACTATAAAAAACAACCTCCCCGCCCGTCCCACCCCAACAAGAAAAGACTCACCCTCATTGACTAATTTGAAACATCTGGGTCTTACAAAAGTATAAGATAATACATCTGAAGTAAATAAAAATATTAATCTCTCAAAAGGAAAAAGCAACAATGCCCAACTTCTTTTCATCTAATAGATTTACTGAGACTTCCCACTACACTTCCATACTTGGGGCACAGATGGCAGTGAGCTAGGCCAGTACAGAGGAAATGAAACAAAGTATAGATGTATTGACAGAAGAGGGCATGAGGGATTTTTGCTGGCAGGCAAGGAGAGAAATCATTAGAAAGGAAGTCCTACTAAAACTTGAAATTTGTATCTTTGGGATGCTGAAGCATCTTTAATGCCAAGAAGCATGCCTGGCATATAGTAAGCCAAAATGTGAGGCCGGGGCTATTTAAATTCTTCTTACCTCTGATTAGCATTGGCCTGAAGGTATAGACATACAAAGATTGTGAAGGTAGGAATCATGTGGCCCAAATTGTTGAGATGAGATGGAAGGAAAGCAGAGAATTCAGGATAGTTTGAAAAATTGGTGAAACTACAACATACAGTTCATGAAAAAGGATAGTCTGATGATACATTTTAAAAGTCTCTGTGAGAGTTAAAGTTCTGCCTATTTGTTTCAGGAGCAGTAATAAGTAAAAGCTAGCACCAAAACTTCTATGTAAGGTATTGCCTTTATTTTCCATTTCCAATTTCATATTTTTCATTTAGTCCATTATTAATTTTAAATAAATTTTTAAAATGTCCATGTCTTACTCCTTAGTTATTTGTACAAGCTGGAGATTGATCCAGACGATACTACTGGTAGGTGGATGAACATTTGTCTTTCCTAACTTTTTTTTTTTTTAACGTTTATTTATTTTTGAGACAGAGAGAGACAGAGCATGAATGGGGGAGGGTCAGAGAGAGGGAGACACAGAATCTGAAACAGGCTCTAGGCTCTGAGCCATCAGCACAGAGCCTGACGCGGGGCTTGAACTCAGGAACCGCAAGATCATGACCTGAGCCGAAGTCGGATGCTTAACCAACTGAGCCACCCAGGCGCCCCTTTCCTAACTTTTAATAACATCAAAAAGTAAAACTTGCAAGGAAACACTCAACTCTGAAAACAATGATAGTGCTGTAAAAATGCTTTTCTTTTGGACCAATATCTCAAAGATCATTTGATCCAGAAGATCTATATCTGCCAGGGAACCTCACGGCAAACAATAGAAATGGACTATGACTGGTTTGGGCAGAAAAAGGATTTATTGAAAGGCTTATTGGTTAGCTCAAAAATTGTCCAGGAGAGGGCTTCCTGGGTGGCTCAGTCAGTTGAAGTGTCTGACTTCAGCTCAGGTCCTGATCTCGAGGTTTGTGAGTTTGAGCCCCACCCACATCAGGCTCTGTGCTGACAGCTCAGAGCCTGGAGCCTGCTTCAGATTCTCTGTCTCCCTCTCTCTCCTCCCCTCCTTCCCCTCAAAAAATGAATAAACGTTAAAAACAAAACAAAACAAAACTATCCAGGAGAGCAGTCCAGTTCAGAAGCCATGCAGCCGGGGACACAACCAGAATCTAACACGAAACTAGTCCTGTGAGGACATGGGTGCTGCTGCCACTTAGTGTCAGCTATTACAGCTTGCACAGTTGCCATTGTCAACACCATACTTTTTGTACTACCACTGATGCAGTTAGCAACGCTATCTTGTAAACCAGATGTTGTTGCTACAACCAATACAAGCACAAGTGCAACCCTCTCTTTCCTTATTTTTAAAATTCTTTTAAAAGTTTTTATTTATTTTTGAGAGAGAGAGACAGTGTGAGCAGTGGAGGCGGGGAGAGAGAGAGAGAGAGAGAGAGAGAGAGAGAGAGAAAGAGAGAATCTGAAGCAGGCTCCAGGCTCTGAGCTGTCAGCACAGAGTCTGATGCAGGGCTTAAACCTGCGAACTGGGAGATCATGACCTGAGCCAAAGTTGGATGCTTAACCGACTGAGCCACCCAGGCACCCCTCTCTTTCCTTATTTGTAAGGCTAACTCCCATTTCCAAGTGAGGCAGATGAAGGGACCATCTTATTTTCTGTCTATCTATCTATCTATCTATCTATCTATCTATCTATCTATCTATCTTTCTATTTACCTGTATATTGAGAGTGTGAACAGGGGAAAGGGGCAGAGACAGAGAGAGAGAGAGAGAGAGAGAGAGAGAGAGAGAGAGAGAGTACCAAGCAGGCTCCATGCTGTTGGCACAGAGCTGGAAGCGGGGCTCCATCCCACAACCCCAGGATCACAACTTGACTCAAAATAAAGAGTCGTATGTTCAACCAACTGAGCTACCAAGGTACCCCTTATTTTCTTTTTAATAGATGAAGAAACTAGCACAGAACTAACCCCCCAGCAGACTTCCTGCAATGTCTTGTTGGCCAAAATTGGGTCACGTGGCTTCTCATAAACCAACCACTCGTAAGGAGATTAGATAACTGTGATTGGCTAGATTAATTGATTCACCTGCTGGGTGTAAATGTGACCAGCCTTCCTTGGAGTATAAAGTCACATGCCTGGATACCTGTATAAAATTGAAGTTTTATTCACAAGAATGGATATTGGGCTGTCAGTCAATATTATGGACATGTATATGGAACCTAACTATCTTTACACATGGGCCTATTTTATGAGACCCACCTACATGCTTCTTCCCAAGCTTTTTTGTCACTAGTCCTCTGGCCTTCTTACTCTTTTCATGTCCATGTCAATCTGACTAAATCATCTGTTACTGCCTATTAACTTATCTCTCTTTCCAGGGAAAAAAACAAAGGTGTCATACCTCTCAAAGTTGTACCTACTGGTAAAATTTTCCACCTTCACTTCAGTGGGACTGAGTAGGACTCAGCAATCCATTTGAAATGGTTCCAGCTTATTATGCAAAGCCATCTGTAAACTATGCTCTCTTTTTCTTTTTCTTCAGTTAACTCATAATAGAGAGTTAACTGTTCATGATTCTGTGGGTTGGTTGGTGGAGAGGTGGCAGTGTGGCATGAGTAGGCATAACAGGAAGATATCAGTGTGTGAGACTGGAGCTTTCAGGATCTGCTAAGATGCACTCACCCACAGACTATTTCCACTTGGATATGTTTGACTTTATAGCTGAGTAGATCAGATAACATTCAGTTCATGATAGGTAGCTTATATTTCATAAGTACCTGGTTTTTATGGCCCAGGTATATGGCTGGCCCAATAGCAGGCCAAGCACTATTCCTCCAAAGAAGAATGGTTATTCACTGAAGGAGGTATAGCGTTGTCCTAAAACTGTGATCTTTCTGCTGTGAATCTTGCATTAAATCTTTCCACACCACAGACTTCAATTGATTTTTAATGACCACTAACCTCACTGGATCCTACAAGGCCATATGGAAAAGCTGCAGCCTGGACCACATGGAGAATTTTCCTTTGGACTCCACTCAAAGCTGTCAGCCTTTCAGGTGTCTCAGGAAAGAGCTGAAGGACACACAAAATGTGATATATGCTGCTTCTAAAATCTAAACAGCACCATTAATCACAGCACTTTTCTCTAGATGTAGAAAACAAATTGTCCTTGACATTGGAGAGGATAAACTCACATGCCACACAAAACAGATCCCAAGAAACTTCACTGTATTAACATATGATTTATTTCCCACCGTCTGGCATGCCTACTTTTAGTCTAAGATACCAGCACTTTCTGCTCTCTGGAACTCATCAGCATATTATCACCAATTTAGCCCTGGGGATGGTTAGACAACCTAATTCTTGTAGACTCATTTATGGCACATAGAATAGAGAATTAAGATAATCTTGATTTGAAAATCTATTTCTGCCACTTTAGGCGAAATCAAACTACTTCTGGTATTCTCTGTGTTGGAACGGAGAAGAAGATTTGTCCAGATAAAAGCTGCAGTCAGTATGCCACAGCATATGTTGATTTGCTGCAATAAAGCAACTACACATGGAAGATCATATGTACTTGTAGTTACTACTTGACTCAGCCTATAGTAATCCCCTGGATTCTCAAAACTCTCCCATCTCCTTTTTTGAAGTAATCTCTATGCCCAACATGGGGCTCCAACTTCTAACCTCAAGATCAAGAGTTGCACACTCTATCAACTAGCCAGCCAGGCACCCCAAAATTCTCCCATGTTTTGCACTGGCCCAAAGTGGGGATATGATAGGAAATACAGTAGCCTCATCTAAGCATATTCTTAAAGAGGCAGTTAAAAAAATTACAGTATTTTTAATTGTTTTTTAATGTTTGATTTATTTTTGAGAGGGAGAGAGAGAGACAGAGCGTGAGGGGGGAGGGGCAGGGAGAGGGAGACACAGAATTTGAAGCAGGCTCTAGGCTCCAAGTTGCCATCACAGAGCACGACACGGGGCTCGAACCCACAAACCACGAGATCATGACCAGAGCCAAAGTCAGATGCTCAACCGACTGAGCCACCTGGGTGCCCCTCAGTAATTTTTTTTTTTTTAATTGAGGTCTGGGAGGTTGAGCTCCTGAGTTTTCACTAAACTATTCCTACCATAATATCTTTGGTAGCTTCTAATCAATAGATCAGAAGTCAATGTCGGAATTCTGCCATTTTCTGAGAGTATCTATCCCAATAATACACCCAGAAACTGAAGAAAGAATCATGGCAAGAGTTTAGAGCTCTAGTGGAATGCATCAGTGAGTGTTATGTGCACTGTACCACTCTAGGTACTTTAAGTAGAAGAGTTTTAAGACAGGAGATTAGGTGATTACAAAATCACTGTAAAGATTGGAGAGGCAGGTGTCCAAAGGCCACCACCAGAACTACTGAGTTCAAGAACACATCACTAGAACTGTAACCACTAACCCTGGAGTATTTTCCATTATACAAATGAATTAGAACCCTAACTTATCATCTATTTTGATCACTGTGAGTCTCTTACATATAAAAAACTTGCAGAAACTTTTGAGAGTTGTATCATTTTGAACACCATGCCAGCTCTATTGTTATTATGGTCAGCATGCCCACCTTGACTTTGACAGTTAAGTGCCACTACTTGCCCTCTTCCATCTTAGCATGCCAATTTGAAATCAGGAGTGCTTTTCAAACGCAGAGTATTTTCTTCTTACCCCAGCATATGAAGAGCCACCAAAGTGCTTTTTAAGAAGTGGGATCTTGCATACACCTATACAATTCTCAAACCCCTGGTATGGGAAATGTTTTCTGGTCATTTCTTCCTCCCCCTAGAAGAAGGAAACAGGGAATAGGTGAACAATTCACAGGAGATAATCTACCCAATATTTATATCTCCATAAAACTTCTGGATTTCTTCCCCTTTAATAAGAAATTTCTAGTATCACAGGTTCATTTAGAATGGGCTACTGTTGAGCACAGCTCATGAGATAATTTAGCAAATAATTTAGACAACTTCCAACTGTTTGAGCTAGAACATTAAATCCAGAATCTCCAATAACTGCATCCCTAGTGATAAATTATATCTGATCTATAATTGTGTTCTTCCTTCCTTAGTCTGGTACTCTCAGAATCCATTTCCACACATATTCTCCATATTTTACCAACATAAATTAGCAGTCTTTCAATTCCTCTGATGGGTGTGTTTTCTCTTCTTAGATTTGCTTTAAAATGGATCTTGTGAGGCATACAGAGATCTCAATCTGCTTACAGATCTGGCGATTTTGAGGGGCAATGGAGTGGAGTATGGAAAGAACTGACTTGCCTTGTAAAACCATTCCATGTGAGATCATTGAGGACTCCTCAGGTTAAACAGGAACAGCATCATCAGATAGGAAGGATTCTTTCGGCTACAGGCAAAAAAGAAAAAAAAATCCTGTATGAAACTGGCCTAAAGAGTCAGAACACTTATTACATAACCCAAGAATTCTAGACAGAAGGTGACATTCAGGAGCCTCAGTGTATTACCTTTGTCCTTAGGTGACCAGTCCTCATGGTTATTAAGGTGGCCACCAGATCACAATGTTTATGTTCAGTAGAAGAGAGACCATCCATCTCAGAGTCATGGATTATAAGTCCTCCCATTCAGAGTGATTTGCATTCTCTGCATCAATAATGGTCACCATGGAAATGGCATGTACAAAATAGCATTCAATATTGGATTTCTGAACTGGTCATTAGGATAGAGGAAAGGAATTAACATGATGGCTCAATCTAATTAGTGTGCCTCTGTATAAAAGGGATAGGTTGAATACTTGAATAAAATTGAGGTTTTTATTAGAGAAAAGGACGGAGAAAGGTCCATATGATGTAACATCTATTGATATGGTACAACAACTATGGAAAATGAAAAATGTTCACTCAGTAGTCAGAGAAGAATAAATTTAATACAGTATTTAAAGCTTAATGCTCAATCTTAGAAAAGGCATTTTTTTCCTCTATATTTATTCTCCATATACAGCTTTGCTTTGGCATAATGTGGCTTCTGCTTTCTAGGGGAAATTCTATGCCTTTGATTATCATTTTCTAGTTATACCTAATTATATATATGCCTATTAAGTTACACCTCTTATTTACTTAGATAAAAAATGTTGATGCAATTTCAGTTACAAAGTTGTTTAAAGAAAATAAGCGGTGGTAGGGAGGAGTAATATGTGCATTTCTCTAAGTATTCCTCTTGATATACTTACACTTTCTAAAACAAGCTGACATTTTCCAAATGTGGTGGATTAAAAATGGTCACAAAATTGTTTACAGCTCCTTTCATCAAGAGGTGGAGTCTATGTTCTACTCCTTAAATCTGGGCTGGGCTTGTGTATTAGTCTTCTGAGGCTGTCATAACAAAATGCCATAGACTGGATGGCTTATCCAATAGGAAAGTATTTTCTCATAGTTGTGGAGGCTGGAAGTCCAAGGTCAAAGTATTGGCAGGATTGGTATCAGGTGAGACCACTCTCCATGGCTTGCAGAAGGCCACCTCCTCACTGAGGCCTTTTCTCTGTGCATGCATATCCCTGGTGTTGCTTCCTCTTCTTAGAAGGGCACTTAGTCCTATTGGATGAAGGTCCCACCCTTATCACCTTATTTATTCTTAACTACTTTCTTAAAGTCTGTACATCTCCAAATACAGTCACATTGCGGGTTAGGGCTTCAATGTAAGAGTTTCAGAGGAACACAACCCAGTCTATTACACCTTGCTACTTGCATTAACCAACAGAATGCTGCAGAAGTGAAGAAGTGATGTCTATGACTTCTAACAAGTCCCCAAGAAGCCTTTGCAGCTTCAGGTCTTGCCTTCTTTGGAATCTCAACAATACGTGAGGAAGCCTGAGCTCGCCTGCTGGAGAAGCCATGTGGAGAACTAAGGCACCCTAATTATTAGCCCCAGCTAAATGCCCACTGATTGCAATTGCAAGTAAGCCTACTTGACGCCATGGGGGGCAGAGATGAGTCATCCGGACCGCACCTTGAACAAATTGCTGACCCAAGAATGGTTTTCTAATAAATGGTGTTATATTAAGCCACTAAGTTTTGAGGTAGTTTTTATGCAGTAATAGATACACCAAGCTTTTTATAATTTTCATTGCTTCTTCATGGCCTATCCTTTCACTGTCAGTTTAGTGAGATTTGAGAAAGAAGCAGACCAAAAAGTGTATTGTCGTTTAGCCATGCTTAACTAGAAATTAAATGCTATAGATAAAAGAAGTGTTTTTGAAAGAGGATTAACTTAAAAACTTAGTCCTGTTTTATATGTAGCTAATGAATAACATATAGAGTTGATAAGGTGGTAATATAAATAATGGGAGTTGATAACATAAGTAATTCCATGTATCCCTATAAAATATGAGGTGATAGCTCTGAGCAGGGAATGGAAAAATGTCATTCCACTTGTATTTACTGCAAATACCTAATGTCCCCTGTTCCATGCTACCTCCTAAGTTATGCCCTGTGGTTGGTAGGTAGGTAGGCTAGAGGAAGAGTGGGGAAATGAAGGTAAGGATAAGGAGGTGAAGTTTCCATTAACAAACAAAATAAAACCCTTAAGCAATTAAATAAAATTAAAAACACATGTATGTAATTTTATCTTGTCATATTCTAATGACCCACGTATCATTGGATAGTATATGTATATTACTTATGAATAAAAATGTACATATACTGGGAGGAAATGCTCACGATATTTTGACTTACAAGTGTAAATGGTCAAAAAATGCAGAGGATGGGCTAGGAAGCATGGTTGCCCTTTTAAGAAACAAATGTAGAAGACAAGTTTACTGGTCATGTAATATAAACAAACACCCAGGCCTACAAGATGTCATGTAACTGCCATGTCAAAGGCCCTGGGACTACGTCAAGGCTTATGTATCCATAGTAAATACTTTTTTGGCCTGCTCTGTGCTATGACATTGTAATAAGATTTTGAAAGAATCAGAGATGGAATTAGGAGTTTTCTTGCCAGATCTAAAGTTTCTCCAATTCTCCCGGGGTTGCCCTTTTGGGTCAGAACTGATGTAGTGGTCTAAAAACCTACAAGTTATTGTAGGGTTATTCTATGGGTTCATACCTATTCTAACATGCTACCAAAATATCCCTGGAGCTATCATACCTCCTGGCTCATCTTCTGAGTAGCCTAATCAGACTCAGTGGTGTGGACTTTGTTCTGGGCACCTTGCCTCAAGCCTACATGACCTCAAACTCAGATTCCAGGAACTGTGAGTTCAATACATGGGAGGATTTTCTTCCACCAATTAGTTGCCTACCAGCTTCCCCTTTAGATGGTTTCTTATTCTTCTGGCTATCTCCATCTTTATTTCATTTATTTTTTTTCCCAAATGATTTTATTCATAGTATTCTGGTTTTTAAGTAACTACTACATCCATTTCCATGCTTTTCCTTTACTTCTCATTTCCCTCTTAGCCTTCTTCCACCACTGCATCTGCTTTCTCTCCTTTCATTTTCTCCCCATTCATTTATTCCATGCTGTCATAGCTGCTTTCCTTTGTTCAGTTCAGAACATCAGCCAGAAGCTTCCTGTTGCTAAGTAACAACATCACCAACACACACTCTTTTCCACTCTTGGCTCATTTCTTCTGCTGCTTTTGTTAAGCCCATGGGTCAAATAGTCTCTAAAAGAAAATGAAGGGTGCTCTGTCTTTTCTTCATACCAAAGAGATGCACACCATCCTGCACAGTGCCCCTCTTATTACATTTTGACTTCTTGTTTTATCTGTTAATTTTCCCCAGGCTGTGAGATAACACAAAAAAACACAAAACATCCTTTCCAGCTTGGACAATTTATAGATGGGCAGCAGGGATATAATTTCTGCTAAAGGAACAATGAAGGAGAAAATGCTTAAAGTTTAGTTACAAGGCATGGCACGGCTTCATGGAGGGCTTTTGCTTAGACCTCTGAATCAAATCCAGGTTTTAAGAGGTTTCCATGAGGGATCAAAGGAGCTAGCAAGTCTTTCGTACAGACCTTGACCTTGTTGAGTTTTGTGGAAGCTACTAATGGCATGGTGAGTGTGGATTGCACCAAATAAAGGATAAAAACAATACAAGAACCCATTATGCAGTTTTCCAAATCCCCCTCCTTTTGCAGACATCAATCTGACATGATACTTGTACCAAAGGCATAATTGGAGTTGTGTCAGCCCTTCTACAACATGCTCTGAAGAGATTCCAAGTCTTCTGCCACATTTTAATAGTTTAATGGCAATGGTGACTCCATATGTCTAAACACTAGGATACAGTATCAGAGATACCAGGACCTTGAAAAAAAAAGTCTTTTCACCCTTGCAATGCCATAAATAATTTCCCTCCTTGGTGTGAATTCTTTCTCTCTCCTTGGGCATTTATGTAATGCCTGGAGGCCTTCCCTGACAACTCGGTCCCACGCTGTTGCTCTCAGCTCTTTGCCCACAGTCAACACCGAGCTATTTGGGAGATGCTGGAGGCTGCTTTGTTGTTAGCACCACAGCCTTTCTCTTGCTGTGTCCCTGCTCCTCGGGCACTGCTCTCTGTGAGGGAAGGACTCAGATCCTGCATGTCATGTATACTTGATAAACTGCCTTAAATTTAGTAATAATAGAACACAGATGCTTTGACAAGGCAGTTGTTTTTAGTTTCATTTTCTAAGAGGAGAAGGAACAGTAGTTTTTATTTAAGTCCAAGTTTATCAGCAATCAAAGTACCAGAAATGAAGTAGATGTGTTTCTGTCATTAACTAGGTCTGCAGACCGAGCATTGCAGTAGAGAACATTTTCAAGAGCTTTATTTGTCAGGACCTGTTGATACCCTGGAAGTGGGATCCCTGTGAGACTAAAATCCACTCCAAGGTATTCTAGGAATGCCTGACCAGAACTAGAACTGGCAAGTTACTACAGTTTTCCTTCTAGAAGTGAGCCCCTTGAGATGATGCTATGTTTTCTGAGGGGTTCAGAAAACTTTTATATGATTTAAGTTTTTATCTTCAAGTAATAACAAATGATGAGACATGTATTTGAACTTCCTGGAATTTTTGTTTTATGTGCTGTTTGCTTTAAACAACCGATAATTACACGCAGTTTTCACTGCTCTTCAATATTTACTCCTCTCTTTTAAGTCTTTTCTCCAACTTGAAGTATCAGTCAACACCACGTACATCATAATAATTTCTTTTCTTCACATCTCTATGTATTTAATTCCTTTATCCCCTTCCAACCCACCTCATCCAGGTGGTTTTGAGTCTCACAGCCCCTGCTGTCATTGTAAACAGTGGCACTTTCCCCCATAAACAGACTTACTCCTCACCTGGAACATCTACATGGTGATATATCCAGCGTCCTGGAGGCCTCTCTCTCTCTTTTTTTTTTTTTTTTTTTTGACCCCTCTGTTCGTTCAGCCCCATACAACCTCAGCCACACCCTCAACCCACCACCCTGGACTGCTTCACCTCAGAAACCCTTAGGCAAGAATTTCTCTCTCCAACCACAATACCCTCCACTTCCAGCTCTCAGTTAGCTGGTCTTCACACAGGCCATCAGGACTATTCCAGGCCTTCACATCAGCCTTGTCCCATCTGCCCCTATTATCTCCTCCTCTCTTCACTCCTTCCCTACCCAGCAGAGATCCCATGGTCCCTCACTTTAACCACTCCCTCTCGTGTCTCAGCTCCCTTGCTCCTCATTAGCCTGGCAAATCCCCAAGCCTGAATGACTTCATCTTTATGTTTCCCTGTGTGCGCCCATGCTACTGCATTCCCCTGGGGAATAATACCACGCAGCCACGCGTGCTAGGCCAGCTCCACGTCATTAAGCACTAGTCCCTCAAAGGGGCCCAGAAACCTTCATCATATCCCTCCTCATCTATTTGTTATAAAGCATCATTCATTCACTCATTTACTCATTCCTTAAATATTTATTGAGTGCCCACTCTAGCAGTAGGCTGGGTCCTGAGAGGTAACTGTGAGCAAAGCAGGCAAGCTCTCACCCGCTGAGAGCTGAGGATCTAGCCTAGAAGACTGAAACTAAAACTAGATCAGAGAAGTGAGTTATTTGGAGGCTGATGTCTGAGAAGAAGGTGAGTGGATGAAGTATTTACTATGGCAAGATGGCAAGTGGAAGAGAAGGTGACTAGGGAAACACAGGAGGGTTGCTGGACAGCTGTGAGGGACTGCGGCCTAATGACACGGAGTTGGAGAGTACCCATGGCCTAGTCGTGTTATTTCTCCAGGACACCTCGATAATGTGGGGTGGGGTGCACACAGGGAGACATAGGGGTGAACTCACTCGAGGCTGGGATCTGCCAGACTGATGAGAGGAAAGGGAGTTGAGATACCAGAGAGAAACCCTATGGACAAGATAATATTTCAGATTAAAAACTACAAATGGATTTGTAGTGTCTTCTTTTCTTTTCTTTCTTTTTTTTTTTTTTTTTTGTTGTTGTTGTTGTTGTTGTTGTTGTGGGGAGGGGCAGAGGGAGTGAGAGAGAATCTAAAGCAGGCTCCACACCCAGTGAAGAGCCCAGTGCCATGAGATCATGATCTGAGCTGAAATCAAGAGACGGATGCTTAGCTGACTGAGCCACCCAGGCACACCCCAAGATAATTATTTCTTTTGTAAACAGATACTAAATGTATAACTACTATCATATAACTGTCCAGAAAATTACTCAACAATTAAAGAGCATCCTTAGACTCCAAAAAGTTGTCATCTCCTTGAATATTGTTCTGAGAGATACACAAAACATTGATTTTTGCTAATTACTAGTTATTTTCTCTTTTCATTCTGAACATTACACAAATACCAAACAACGAAACAATTCTCACTTTAAAAAAAAAATCAAACATTATAGAAGTACTCAGAATAAAAGTGAACTCTCAAAGCATCCCTTTTCCCCTTTCTCTCTCCCTGTCCCCACACAGAAGCCTGTTAAGAGCTTGCTGTTATGTCCATACAGTGCTCATTTCTAAGGGTTTACATACAAAAAGATGTTTGCAGGCATATGCATACACACTTACGTTGTGGAAACTACATAGTTAAGTCATCTTTTCGAGAGGGCAAAATGTAAACATTAGAAAGGCGTGTCTTCCTTTAAATAGGAATAAAACTTTACGGCCTATGAAGCAAATCACTCGGAGCTAAACTTAAGCTACTTTCAATAAACTGATAAGAAAGCTAAATGATAGAGAACATTAACGATCCAGGGAACAAAACACAGAATTTACTTGCCAACTCATTATATTGAGATGATGATCTCAAGTAACACCGAATTTTGTGATACACTTTTATCACAAACTAAATCTAAGTTAGGAAACACAACAGAGAGGATCTGAAAAGATAGGGACTCTATTAAATGTTTTCACTACAAACACAGAATTTACCCATCTGAACTGTAAACTATCTTTAGCTATCAATATCACAGTTTGTGAAACATGTGTCAAATAATACAGAAAGTCGTCACAGAAAGAAACATAAGATTAATAATTAATCGTGCCTCTTGCTAGTCACTGCACAACTAATTGATCCCTCAAGGAACTGACTCACTGAGTTTTCTACCTATGTTTCTTTCTCTGACACCTCGAATTGGTCATATATTTCCCACATTATAAAAACTCAGTGAGGGGCGCCTGGGTGGCTCAGTCAGTTGAGCGACCGACTAAGGCTCAGGTCATGATCTCATGGCTTGTGGGTTTGAGCCTCACGTGGGGCTCTGTGCTGACAGCTCAGAGCCTGGAGCCTGCTTCAGATTCTGTGTCTCCCTCTCTCTCTGCCCCTCCCCCACTGTGCTCTGTCTCTTTCTCTCTCTCAAAAATAAGTAAACATTAAAAAAAAACAAAAAACAGAAAAACAAACCTCAGTGCATCTTTTGGAATGTGACCTAGCTTTTACAATAGTAGCTATCTGCTTGTTGCAGCGTGAGTCAAAAAACAGTTTCTCATTGTTTCTAAGATTAAGGACAAACAGTTTCTTCCACTTGTGCATTTCTAAATATACAATGTAGGGTAGTACTATGCAATTCCTCTTCTACAACTTGCTTTTTTCATTTAACAATAGGCTGAAATCCTTTATGTAGTACATGATTTACCTCATTTTTTAAAATGCTTCTTCTTGTTCCATAATAAGAAAACACCATATATCAAACTACCTTCTTTTCTTAAAACTTCAGCTTTTGTTACTACAATGCTCTTATGTTTGTAGATAGGATGCTTATGCATATATTATGCAGATGGGATGTAATAGGATACTTACATGAATATTTTTGTTTATATATCTAAATATTTCTGTATGATACATACCTGCAACTGGAATTTTTAGGTAAAGAGGACTTTATACTTGTTTTTATATATATTGATTTAAATGCAAACTTTTATGTGGCAAAATAGGCAAAATATATAAAAAGTTAATTCACAGAACAGCAAATCTAAATCACCAACAAACACTCAAACTGATGAATAGCCAGGAAAATAAAAATTATACTATTAAACTAGCAAACATTTAGAAGACCAATAAAACCTACTACTGGTGGAAATATGGGAGAAAATGCTTTAACTTTTTTGGAAAGCAATCTAGCAACATATATTAAAATGGGGCTCCTGGGTGACTCAGTCAATTAAGCATCCTTGATTTCAGCACAGGTCATGATTTCCTGGTCGTGGGATTGAGCCCTGGTCGTCAGGCTCCACATTGAGTGCCGAGTGCTGAGCGTGAAGCTTGCTTAAGATTCTCTCTCTTCCTCTCTCTCTGCTCCTCCCCCACTCATGCTCTCTCTCAAAATAAATAAATAAACATTAAAAAAATAAAACTAAAGTAAAATTAAAAATATAGAGAGACTTCAACCAACAAACTCACTTTTGGAATCCAATTCCATAAAAACAAAAAAGTCCATAAAGTCAGAATATATAAACAAAGATGTTTTGCGCAGCACTCATTTCTTTCTACAAATATTTGTTAAGTGCTGATTACGTTGCCATCACTTCAGAAGTGAACAAGGCACAGGCCCTTCCTTGAACGTACTCACAGCCTATGGGGAAGACAGAGAAGTTCACAAGCAATTGGAGTTCATGGAAGAGGTGCTAAGGAAGCAATCCAGACCTGGGATGGAAGGCTGCAAAAAACTCACTGAAAAGCACACTTTGCATGACCTTTTATGATACAGCATGGTTCTAAGACCTTGGATTAAGTTGTGTGGTCCAGGACAGCCGAACAGAGTAGAGATAACTGGACATGGGGAAAACACAATCCATAAACTTGCTATAAAACAAAACTGTGTTAATAAAAGTCACAGGTAATCTATTTTATTTTTCAATGGCATTGGAGACAGAATATGAGGTGCAAAATGAAAAACAGATTTAGTTTTGGGGACTAAAATCCAGAGTATGTCCTTAAATGGTAACCAAAATTTCTATTTTATTCATAATGCCTAGTGTACTCTTAAAAGGTATTTGTGGGGGCACCTGGGTGGCTCAGTCGGTTAAGCGTCCGACTTTGGCTCAGGTCATGATATCACAGTTCCTGAGTTTGGCCCCAGTGTCATGCTCTGTGCTGACAGCTCACAGTCTGGAGTCTCCTTTGGATTCTGTGTCTCCCTCTCTCTGTCCCTCCCCCACTCATGCTCTGTTTCTCTCTCTCTCAAAAGTAAATAAACGTTAAAAAAAAATTAAAAAGAAAGGTATTTGTGGAACCAATAAAGTAAGACATAGGAAGAGCATATAAAAAGGTTTAGCTCAGATAAGACTTTCTCTTGAATAGACTTTTCTTCCCTCCCTCCCCCTCCCCTCCTTCCCTCCCTTCCTTCCTTCCACCCTTCTATTCTTCTCCCCCACCATTTTTCAAAAAAAGGAAAGACTCCAGTCCAGTTGGGATTCTAATCCTGTTAACCTCACTTTGACCCTGTTATTTCACCACTTAACAACGAGGCAAAATCATCAGCTCTTACATCATGAACTTTAAATGCCAAAATAGTGCTGAGCAATTTCTAAAACACAAATGTTTATGTTAAAAAAAAAAAAAAAGAGTGCCTAACATTAAAAACAAACAAACGAAACAGTTCGTTAGAAACTGGTAATCTATGACAACTGGGATTAGGTAGATAAGGGATTTCAGGAAGGGACTATTAGCCTGTGGAGAAACAAAAGCAGCACATCTAGGAAAAAGGTACATTTTCTCCCTAACTATTGTCATTAAAGGAAAAGACATTAGTCGGGGTTCTCTTATGGAAAGGCTGGGACTCTGCAGATTAATGAAAATGTTCCCAGTATCTAAGTGCTGCCTGGCATTGCTCCCACATCAACAGCAAAACAACTGCATAGCAACCTACATTTGCCCATTTCCTCACCCATTACTGTTTGTCCAGAGAAAACAACCCTACTACTCCCTGTCTGCCTTGTGAATTTTGTCAAACAGGAGTTGAGTCTGTATGCCAAGTTGAGGAGCGACACATGCTGGCATTTCCCAGCACATGCTGTTCACCACGTGGGTTCCTGGAGCTGCCTCTTGGCTCAGAGGAGCTCCCCTCCCCTCCCCCACTTCCTCTCGCAAGGACAACATGCAATAATGATTATCAAGTGTGTGTATGTGTGTTCCCAACTGGCCAAGCGCCCTTTAGACCCAGTGACCTGTTTTACGAATATTAGAAAAGCATTTCCAACTTGTTTTTTGCATTCTCTGGAATACACAGAGTTCACCCTACGAGCAGAATAGCAGTCACTTCTCAGACAAAGAAAACCCCCTCTAAATGCTGCTTTGCAAGAACTATTTGCCATCTGTTTATTTCCTCATGGCAGCACTGTGCATAGGGGACTCTAGCAATGGCACCAACGTACAAATCCAGACTGAAATACTTTTCCTCTTTCCAGAGGGTGTTTCCTTGAACTTTCCCATCTGCCTCTGAGTAAGATGTAGAAAATATTATTTATAAAATAAGACTAGTAAATGACTCACAGTGAATAAAAATAAATCAGGGTGCCGTTGTCATCTTTAAGAGAAAAAGAAAAAGTAAAATGCTCCACAATTGGAGAAATAACTCACTTTTTCAAATCCCCTCAAGGAACGTCTTCAAAAGATAGGCAGGAAGAGGGTTTGTGAGGGTTAAGCTAAACTCAAGAAAACTCAAGAAGCAAGAGCAAGACCCAGCCCCTCATGCATATTCATAAAAGGCAACCTGAACTGTTTGAAACCACAAGGGTGACAGTGTTTCCTGCATGCACTTTGCCTCCCACACTGCCAGGAAACAGTATAAGATGAAGAACCCAGTGCCCGGCTTTGTAACATGGTTCATCAGAATGAGGATTGTTCTTCACAGACTTAACCCACACATTGACTGGATTTTCTCCATCAGCCTTACGATAGCTCAAGAAGTACCCATCTGTTAGGATCCATTTTAGAGCCATCCTTGTGCAAATGTGAATTTCAAGACTCTGGCTAATAATAAGCAAAAAGGAATATGGCTATTTATTTTCAATAGAGCTTTGGGCATTTATTATTAATAGAAATAGGTCAGTGTAACACACACAGGAAGAAAATTATAGTCTACACACTGCTTTTCTTCTAAACAGACTTTGCACAACAAAATACCCAGAGTTAGTTTGACCTGCCAGCTAACATAAACCAAGGACCTTGTTGTTCCAAGGAATTTAGGGAGGCTTGTAGTGAATTTTTCATTCATCCACTCAACAAATAGCCACTGAGTGTTACTATATGTTGAGTACTGTTCTAGGCATATGGAAAACTGCAGTGGACAAAATAGGTAAACATCCCTCCATCCTGAAGATTATGACAGCCTATTGTCATGTTCTTCTAGGGGAAAACAACACCTTATTGCATCACAGAAGGTCCTGGACCGTTCTGTTATATGTCTTTTAAGTGCCCTCGAAGACTCTGTGAATGAAGAAGCTCCTGTATGTGTTCATGTGTGCTGTATGAAAGAGAGAAAAAGAAAGAGAGAGAGGGATGGGGGGCAGAGGGAAGGAAGGAGGGAAGGTAGGAGAGAGGAAAAGACAGCAGCATTCAAATACAGAGAATGACCCGAGAGAGATTATTTTGAAAGTGATAAAAAAAAAAAATTTACCTTTATGATCTGGTAAAAACACAAAAGACACCAGTGCTAGGAAACACTAAACAAACACAAAAGAACACTAGCCCAAATGGGAAAAACTTACAGTGTTCTATGTTAGGGAGACAAAAAACATCAAGATGTAAACATTTTCTGATCTAATCTACAGTTTTGACAGAAGACCCAAAATCTTCATAATGATGTTTTGAACTAGATAAGCAGGTTCTTTTTTTTTTCTTTTAAGTTTATTTACTTTGAGGTAGGAAGAAAAAGAAACGCAAGAGCAAGAGAGAGAGAGAGAGAGAGTGTATGTGTGCAGGAGGGGCAGAGAGAGAGAGAGAGAGAGAGAGAATCTCAAGCAGGCTCTGCTCTGTTAGCACAGAGCCCGATGCGGGTCTTGGACTCATAAACCGTGAGATCGTGACCTAAGCTGAAATCAAGGATCAGACATTTAACCTACTGAGGCACCCAGGCGCCCCTAGATTAGCTGGTTCTAAAGAAGAAAATCTGGGGCTGAGACTAGAATGCAATGAGAGAGGGACTAATCCTATCAGATACTGAAATATAGAGCTTCAATAACTAAGAGTGTGATACTAACTGTAAGCACACAGACGAAACAATGGAACTGAATTAATGCCCAGAAATAGTTCCAAATGTACATGGGACTATAATATCTAATCAAAATGACACATTCCCCATAGATCTGCTTGCCTCACCACCACTGTCAACCATGCTACATTATCCTTTGTCTCTTTCTCACTAAGAGGCTCAGTGCTAACCAGAGGCCCGTGACACAGAACAGCGAGGAAGCAGGAAAGAGTGCTGGGCCTAGATGGCAATAAAGCAAAGCATCAATCCTACTTTACTTGTAGCTTGGGGTGACGAACCCACAGCTCAACTGAGCTGAGCTTTGGTTTCATTGTCTATAACTTGAGAATAATAAAAGCCATCTCAAAGAATTACTTCGAGGGTAAAATAAATTGATATGTATGAATGTACTTAATGAATTCAGTACCTAAAAAATAAACATATCCTAGCTAAATAGCTTAATAGGCCTCTTAATCTCAGATTAATAGCTTGTGCAGAGAAAAATGCTCTTTAAAAATCTCAAATCCTCCTTTGTCACCCAACATTTAAATAAGATTTGGAAAAAAGAGAGAATGGTTTTAAAACTCAGCTTTTAGGACCAATGATTTCTTTACAGAGAAAACTCTTTACAAAGGAAATCAAGGTATTCAGTGGATTAAGTCTAGCAAGAGAAGTTTGGTCACATAGCCCAAGGAAGGACTTTTTGACTTCAACATTTTGAAGGAGAAGGTGGAATTTTTTAAAGATGATCTTGGACTGAGATGGGACTAATAGGTCTTTGGGCAGCAGGGTTGGGGGGGTGGCTTGGTGCCCAAGGCTTGAGTGGCATCAAAAATGGAAATTGACTCTTGCATGAAAGAAGCTGGAGGAAATTATGGAGAGGGTAGAAATACAAGCACAACTGCATGTAAAATTTTAACTTCTACCTTTAGTTGTCTTGTACAATTCAGTGCCTAAGGGATAAAAGGATGTTAAAGCAAGTTGTGGGAATAAAAACATGGAAACCACATACACCCTGGGAAAGCATCAGGACAGAGGACAATCTTGAACAGTGTTGGAACACAAGTGGCATCACCTGGTGGGACGTGCCAGGCCAAATCTTCTGCAGATATCTCAGAGGCAGAGGGTCTTTGAGGGAAGGGACAGTAACGGGTTTGTAGCCACAGTAAAGGCATACAAGACGATGAAGTGAGTAAAAAATTGATAGAATACTTGCTGAATGACCCTGACTTAATTTTGTCAGGCAAGTGATCAAAAGTATGCTTGCTGTTGGCAAGGGTGGCTTCCATGAAGAAGGAACTCAAGGTGGGGAGGAAAAAGCTATTCCCATTGTCTAGATACGAAGTTTCGATTCAGTCTGGCTTGTTTTTGGGAGAATGGACACAGTATATGGCTTATGGCTTTGAGAAGCCCTGTAGAGCAAGGAATCAGGAAATTGGTGATTTTCTGGACAAGATCATAGAAGGGAAAGGTTTGACAAGATTAGGAACATAGGAGGCTGGTAGGAGAATGGAGAAATTCACAGTAACAGAGAACTTGAGATCTGATAAAGGTGTGTAAGGAGAACAGGGACAGAAAATAAGCCTGATTCCGTCTGTATTTACCTGTGGCCAACATATGACCCAAACTCTATTAGAAGCAGAATCAAAACTTTAAATATAATAAATTCAAAATTCTTATCAAAAGAATACCATGCTTTTTTTTTTCATAATGAGGCTAATTTTTTCCCACTTATAATATGCATAAGAAATATTTATGGGGGCACCTGGGTGGCTCAGTTGGTTAAACATCTGACTCTTGATTTTGGCTCAGGTCATGATCTCACAGTTCATGAGTTTGAGTCCGGCATTGGGCTCTGTGCTGACAGGGCAGAGCCTGCTTGGGATTCTCTCTTTCTCCCTCTCGCTCTCTGCTCCTCCCCCACTTGTTCTCTCTTTCTCTCTCTCTCTCAAAATAAATAAATACTTTAAAACCCATAAAAAATATTTATGAAGTTCATGCTTATCACTGACCTATATCTTATTTAAGGAAAATATATCTATTACAGGCACAAATAAAAAAATCTTTCCTCCTACATCTTTGATAGAGAAAATAGCAAAGGAGCACATTTTTGGCAATCTTGCTGAGGCAGGAAATATTTCACGCAACATCATCACCTCCACCATATGTTTTGTGCTAAAGTTTACCAGGTGCTAAATTAATGCATTTCCTATAGGTCATCATTTTGGCCCTTTCCTGGATAGAGGTCACTGAATAGGTGAGACGTTTCTAGGTCACTGAGTAGACTCCATGACAAACATCAGTGTCGGGGCCACAGTTGGCTGTGATGGAAATACAGGGTGTATACAATTGTATATGTCACAATGTCACATAAAAAAAACCTGACATCATTATTTTATCATTCACTCCTGTTTTTTTTATAAGTGGATTATTCTCCCAACTCACCAAATTTGGTTTTAAAAAGTCCTCAAGTATTTTCCCCCCATAAGACATGTCTTCAATGGGTTTTCAAAGAATTTTGAGAATTTTCAAAATAATCTATTACATTTTCAATAGTTTTTAACAGAGCTTTTATTTTGCTAATGAGAACACCTACACAATAAATAGTCAATGGGGCTCCTGAATGGCTCAGTGGGGTAAACATCTAACTTAGACTCAGGTCATGATCTCGTGGCTCCTGAGTGCAAGTCCTGAGTCAGACTCTCTGCTGTCAGCACAGAGCCTTCTTCTTTGGGTTCTCTGTCCCCCCTTTCTCTCTGCCCCTTGCCTGCTTGTGCTTTCTGTCTCTCTCAAAATAAATAAGCTTAAAAAAATTTTTTTAAATAAATATTCAATAGTCATGAAGATCTTTCTCAACCTAAAGTTTCAGGGATTGATGGAAAATATGTCATTTTTGGTGACCCTCTGGAGTATCTGTGGAAATGAAATCAATTCCAAAAGAGAGCCTCGCATCTTTTGAGCACCAACAGAAAAGTATAGCTCCCAAGGAGATTGCATGCAAGAGTCAACGCTATATGGGTCTGATGTGCTTTTAAAAACATTAGCCATACCTTGTGGTACATAAAAGCACAGGCTTTAGAGTCAAGTAGACCTGGGTCTGAATCCTGATCTATGATCAGCAGGCTACTTAGCCTCTCCAAGACTCAGTTTAAGTATCTCTGAAATGGATATAATAATACTCATCTTAAGATGTTGTTAGGTAAGGAAAATGAAGTAATGTGTGTAAAGAGCTAGCATAGTGCCTGACATATAGCGAGTGAGTACCCAAAAATGGTAGGTAATAACAATAATTATTATAGTAGTAACCACAACCACAACAACAACAACAATTGCCTTACCGTATAGAGTATTATCACCACGCTGGTAAGAAGGAGCTGTGGAATTGGTAATAAGCTCATACCTGGCTAGTCTGATCTGGAATGGGATTTCTAATTCTCCTAACAGAAACAACATCAGCAAGGCATTAAGGAATCAAAATACCATCTGGGTAGGAAAGCCTCTTCAATGGATACCTCGAGCAGGTATCTGTGATTTTTGTTAGAAGACCCTGACAGCTAAATTAGGCTATCTTCCTTCTGTCAGGATCCTTGAACATTCTTCTATAGAATAGACATTGTCTTATTTTAAGAACCTCCAGGGAAACAGATTCTGTAATTTCCCTTAACCTATTTCAGTGTTTAGTAACTGTCCCTCTTAGTAAATCTTCAGAGCTAATCTAAATCTTTTGTGTTCTAGTTTTATGCCAGCCATCCTACATTTAATTCAGATTTTATTGATACTTGTATCGGTAGGAAACCAAATTACAGCTAGAAAGATACAGACACATGTTAACATGAGCTTTCGGTATGAGCATATACTCTTGATAATCGATCGTGGTGAGTTAACATGCAGGAAAGAGTAGCATTGCTAATGTAATCAGAAACACATTAGCAGTGTTTGCTTAAAGGTGCAGCCCAAGTTCATCCTTGACAATTGTCACACACTGACTTGTGTGACATGAGTCAGAAATGAGCAACATTTTAAAAACCAGCAGACTGAAAGGAACTGTCCTTCAAGTGCTTTCTCCGTGTGGTTTCTCCAAGCAGCCTCCCAGGGCATTGACTCATTCTCTTTGGAAGGTGTCACTGCCTGTTCACCTTCTGGGAGGTCTCAACCTTCTGCACAGTGTCTAGGATCAATCAAACAGCAATAAGAACAATAAACCCCGGGCGCCTGGGCAGCTCAGTCACTTAAGCGTCTAACTCTTAGTTTCGGCTCAGGTCATGATCTCACATTTCGCGAGTTCGAGCCCCGCATCAGGCTCCGCAGCTGGCAGTGCGGAGCCTGCTTAGGATTTTTGGTCTCCCTCCCTCTCTGCCTCTCCCTTGCTCATGCTGTCTCTGTCTCTTTCAAAGTAAATCAATAAACTTTAAAACAAACAAACCCCAACAAATCCCTGAAGCCATCATCAAGGTGTGAGTGACTTTTTTTTTTTAATTACTTTTTTAATGTTTATTTTTGAGAAAGAGAGAGAGAGAGAGAGACAGAGAGCGAGCAGGGGAGAATCAGAGAGAGAGAGAGAGGAAGACACAGAATCCGAAGCAGGCTCCAGGCTCTGAGCTGTCAGCACAGAGCCCAACATGGGGCTCAAACTCACAAACTGAGATCGTGACCTGAGCCAAAGTCGGACACTTAACTGACTGATCCACCCGGGCGCCCCATGAGTGACTTTTCTTTATCATTTCGTGTCAGACAAGTGCCAGTCCAAGGGCCACTACTTTGTTCAGTGAATTAGAAAAGCAGTGCTAAAAAGAGACTCAAGTGGATGAGAGCATGTGCCCAGACCCTTCAGGGCAGAGCCAGACTAGCTACCAAAGACCCCACGACTTTGCGTTTAGACCAGGTCAGAGTTCCTGAAGAGTGTTTTTTGAAACATGGTCCCTTAGGTACTCTCCCCTCCTCACCTCCCTTCACCCCCCCCCCCACCAAAAGAAAAACCGGTAAAAATTTTTCAGAAAAGATGGAGTATAGAGATGGATTAAACATGAGCTAAGAAGGCATTAGCTTTATTTGTATGGGTAACATCCAAAGCTGTGCACCTAATTTATACTCATGATTTTGTGTGGTGTGGACCACACTTCCCTGGACTGCTCTGAAACCAGCTTCCTCTTCTGTATAACAAGATTAATAATATTTTGCCCTCACTTAGTGCTACTTTTCTTGAAAGGGACACCAAAGAGAGCTCTAGGACTCACAAATCTGGATCCCACCCCTGACTTCATGCCAAATTCCTCTTTGGGAGATTCATACTGCTTGTTTGTTTATTCAACTAAGTCCTGAAGGAAAGCCTTCTGCTTAATTTTGTGTGATCTAATGTTTCTTCCTAATGATGGAACACAGTGACACTCTCTCTTACCCAGTGTGTAGCCTGTCACGTGGGAAGGAGACAACAGGTGAGTGAATTCATGGAGACCTCATGGCATGCCCTCTCTGGAGGTCTGCATGTCCTCCAATCTCCACTTCTCTAGACATTGCCTTCTTAAGGACATTTCAATGGGCAGGTGAGCAGGATTCCAGAGTCCCCATCCAGTTCCCAGACATCCATTGGAGTGGCTATCTTTTCCAGAGGTTTCATGTCAGACCCATTGCTACCCTCAGTTAGAATCTTTCAGTTCCCAGGCAGGTGTGGCTGCTTGAGGACATAGGAGAAAAAAGAAGTGGGAAAAATGCTAGAAAGAACAATAGTGACTAGTAAACTGTCATTATAGTTACACCAAGGAAACAAAAATTGGATGTGAATATAGTACTTAAAGAGGTGTTTGTAAATTTTTGTATAGGAGTGAAGTGACAATCATGTTTTCCTTTCTTTGTAAGCATTCTGTGTTTAGGGGGAGGAAGGAGACCTTAAGTTCTACTTTAATCTTGGGAAGAGAGGGCTGCCTTCACCTATTCATCATGCCTTTCCCAGAACCCTGATTAGGGGAAAAAGACATGTTCTTGGGCTCCCCAGTCTCCCCAAATGTAACCTACACACTGTATTCCCAAAGATCCACTTGTCCCAACCTCAGAGGAGGGACCTGGTGGGGGATGGAGACATGGAGGTCTGAGGCATAAATGGCTGACCCAATTTCCATGTATGATAGGCATGGGCCCTTGAAAAGTTTGTGGGTTTTTTTTTTTAAAGTTTATTTATTTATTTTGAAAGAGAGAGTTGGGGGAGCATAGAGAGAGGGAGACAGAACACCAAGCAGGCTCCACACTCAGGTTGATTTCACAAAGCGTGAGATCGTGACCTGAGCTGAAACGAAGAGTCAGATGTTCAACCAACTGAGCCACCCAGGCGTCCTGAAAAGTTCGTTCTTGAAGGGTAGAAGTCCTTGTGGTGGAAAGAGGTTCTTGTAGGTGACCTCCTATAAGGAGGTCAGAGGATGGCTAGAGTCACAGCCTGCCACCTACCGCTCCTGCATAATTTCTAGCACCCCTCTAAGACCCAGTTTCCTCCTACATGTAACAGAATTAATGGGACCTGGTCTGCATCTAACAGTGCTTACTAGCAGTTGCACCTGAGCGGGTGGTGAACTGATCATCTGGGTCGACGTTGAATGTCCAGCAAGCATTAAACAGAAACCCCCTAGGTGCTGCATGGCCTACTGCCCATCACCCAGACCAGGTCCCCTGTCATTTTCACTTCCTCCTGCTCTGATTTCACTGCACAGGTGCAGGTGACACAGCTGGAGGTGACAACAGCTAAATGCCACCAAGGCCAGCTGCCAGCGGTGGTGCACATGCTCTCGCCACAAGCACCTGCACGGGCATGAAAACTGAGGTTTGGTGCTACAGCCTTAGGAAGAAGGGATACTGATCACAGGGTGGTTTGGGTTCCAGTTTTTGAGGTTTCTGGTTTTTGTTCTTTCACCCAGGAAGGCATGTGAGTGCGGGCTTAACTTCCTGGCTGATTTCTTTTGAGTCTACCCTTTTTCTGTTCTTATCTAACTGGACTAATGTTCTTAATTTCATTTCACTTTCTCTTTTTCCTTTGAACTCCCATCTCTCCCTCTTCTGTTTTTTTTTTTTTTAATTTTTTAATTTATTTACTTTGAGAGAGGGTGAGAGCTGGAGCGTGCATGCGAGTGGGTGTGGGGCAGAGAGAGAGGAGGAAAGAGAGAATCCCAAGCAGGCTTTGCAACGTCAACACAGAGCAGGACGTGGGTCTTGAACTCACGAACCGTGAGATCATGACCTGAGCCAAAGTTGGATGCTTAACCTACTGAGCCACCCAGGTGCCCCTCTCTGTCTTCTGTTCTGATCTCCTTTCTCCACATTCCCATCCTTTTGGCTTCCTTAATCCCCTAAAGTCCTTTTGCACAGTTTCTGCACAGACAAGCAGATTCGCTTTTCTCAGTAGTGATTAGGGGCGACTCCTCTGCAGGGAAAGCTTCTCCATGCAAACATCTGCAGCTGCCTCGTGAGCCCCTAGATTTTTAGATGGTTTCACTGTGAACATGTATCTTACACCATAAGCCAGCACATGCGTGCAAATATGACTGAAACAATCTTTATCCTAGAACACGTTGGGCACCCTGATAATCTTCATTTTTCTCTTCCTTCTTTCTTTCCTTCCATCCATCTTTTCTTCCTCCCATCCCTCCTCCATCCCTCTTGCCTTCTCTCTTCCTCCCTCTCTCTTTTTCCTTCTCTCTTCTTCTCTATTGCTGTTCTTCAACCTCTAACCTGATCTCAGGACTCATTACTGTCATTAACGGAGGACTGAAACTTGTACTTTGAAAACTTGATTTAGAAGCACTATCCACTGGCCCTGGGGGGAAAAGACCCTTGCCTTCATTTTCCTTCAACACATACTGTGTCTGTGTATAATGAGAAACCCACTCCTCCTCAAACATGAAATTTCAATTCCCCTGGGGTGAACTGAGAGACAAGGACAGAAGGAACAACAAGTCTTTAGAGAATATTGTGGAGGCACCTTGGGGTTCAGGAAATGGTGATAATTGTCCTGATGCTTTCCCTGGCTTCTCTCTTCACAATGCCCCAGCGTTTCCTGTCCCCCTCCCTCCTCCCCCCAAAAAAGTTTTGACAAAGGATCTTGTGGTAAGCAGATTAATGCCCCTTCCCAAAATGTCCATATCCTAGTCCCTGAAACCTGTGAATGTGTTGGTTATGTTATGTGGCAAGGGTAAATTAAGCTTGCAGAGGGAATCAAGGTTGCTAATCAACAGGTCTTGTAATGGGGAGAATGTCCTGGACCAGTTGGTTAGGACCAATGCAATCACAAATATCCTTATAAGTAAAAGAGGGAGGCAGGAGGGCAGAGTCAGAGTCAGAGAAATTCAATGTAAGCAAGGCTCATAGAGACTTCCGGTCTCTAGTTTTGCATGCAAGGAACTCAGAAGTTGCCACTCCATCCTAACAACACAACAAAAAGCTGAAGAGACTGGGAAATCAACATCTCTTCATAGATCCAAAAGAGAATGGAAGACACAGGGCAAGCCACTGCCCACAAGGTTAGAGAGACAGGCCTGTGTGCCTGCATCAGAGCTTCCCTGGGCAGGGATGCAAGACAGGAGACACAGTGGGAACCCGTGCCAGGGTAAAACAACCTGCCCAAAGCAGCGTGAGACTTACCTCCAGGAGCTCTACCAGGGTCCCTCAATAAATATGGGAGAAACATCCTCTCATGCTTCTGGCCAGGGGAGAGGGAAAGGAACCATTTTGAAATACACCAGAGCACTCTGTTCTTAACAAGGCCTGCCCTCAGGGGAAACTAGTTAACTAGAGCCTAACCAGCTGGGGTATTCTCAGAGCCTAACTGACCTGGGAAAGGAAATGCCCAATTCCAGCCCACTTTAGCCATCCCTTCCCACCTATGGGGCAGGGGAAGACAAAAACTGAGACACATTTGTGAGCTCACAGTCCAGAGGCACACACAGGCTAACCAGAGGACTGAGAACTGATCACGGGAGTGTGGAATGCTTCCCCATCTCCCACACCTCACCACCACATTATTGAAGGTCTATTTACAGTAGTTCCTTTCACCCAGTACATGGTAAACAGCTACAAAATGACAAGGCATACCAAAAGACCAAAACACAGTTTGAAGAGACAGCTCAAGCATCAAAGCCAGAAATGGCAAGGATATTGGAATTATCGGATTCAGAATCTAAAACAATTTTGATTAATATGCTAATATGGTTAAAGTAGACAACATGCAAGAAAGACTCCATTAGCCATTGTTAGCTTAGAAGATGCGAGAGAGCCACAAGCCAATGAATGCAGGCAGTCTCTAGAAACTGGAAAAAGCAAGAAAACATATTCCTCCCTCCATGCTCCAGAAAGAAAAACAATCCTGCCAGCACCTTGATTTTAGCCCAGTGAGACCCATTTCAGACTTCTGACCTCTAGGACTATAAGATAATGTGTGTTGTTTTCAGCCACTAAGTTTGGAATGATTTGTTACAGCAGCAATTGGAAACTAATACAGATGTATTCTCTGTCGATTATACCACACTATGAATTAGAACATTTCTGAATCCAGAGTTTATTTAAAATACCTGCTTTCTGGGGCTCCTGCGTGGCTCAGTCAGTTAAGCGGCCAACTTCGGCTCAGGTCATGATCTCACAGTTCGTGAATTCGAGTCCCCTGTAGGGCTCTGTGCTGACAACTCGGAGTCTGGAGCCTGCTTCAGATTCTGTATCTTCCTCTCTCTCTCTCTGCCCCTCCCCCACTCATGCTGTCTCTCAAAAATAATAAAGTGTTAAAAAAATTAAATAAAAAATACCTGCTTTTTCTTCTTCCAAGGCTGGCCCTGACACTTGGCATTGTCCTCAGCCTGGGAAAGGAATCATGAGCCGAAGTCTGGCCTCCAACAGTGGTGCCAGGGGCCAACCTTCTGAGCCACTGAGACCAGGTAGCTGGCTGAACCCTGGAGGGTAGGGTGGGTAACTGGGATGCTGAGGAAAGTGGGCTTCCTTGAAGGGCGGGTTCTTCCTCATACATCTCAGCAAAGATCATGGAATTCAGTTACCCTTCAAATTGTCATTTTACCTGTTTGTTTGTTTGTTTTAAAGAATAAAGGCAGTCACTGAATCTTAGTCTCCGAGCCTGAGCTAGGAGACCACTCAGCTACAATTCTGGAACAGAGATTTTTCCCAGGTGGTGATGAGTGCTGTATGAGCTCCTGTTGGACTAGACCTGGACGTTCTTCCCCATGCCCTCTTTTTAAAAAAATTTTAGAAGTAAATGCCTTGATAAGGTTTTTTGTTTTTTGTTTTTGCCTTAAATGTTTATTCATTTATTTTGAAAGGGACATAGAGTGGGGGAGGGGCAGAAAGAGGGAGAGAGAGACAATCCCAAGCAGGCTCTGCACTGTCAGCGCAGAGCCTGATGAAGAGCTCAATCTCACAAACCATTAAGATCATGACCTGAGCCATAATCAAGTGTCTGACGCTTAACCAACTGAGCTACCCAAGTGCCCGCCTATATTAGTTTTTTACATTATAATCTCCCTTTAGAAAGACTATGAACATATACTGGTAAATGTGGTTGTCTCCTTTTTGTAACTGAGATATAATTAACATATAACATTATATTAGTTTCATTTTCAGGTGTACAACATAATGATCCAATGTTTGTATATATTGTGAAGTGATCACCACAATTAAGTCTGGTTGGCATCCATCACCACATAGTTACAAATCTCTCTTGTGCTGAGCCTTATGTGAATCCTCCAGTTCTCCTTATTCCCTTCATGACTGGATTCTACCCCAGGACTGCCATCACCTAGACAAGAGGTCTTGAGAAAATAAGCTCCCCAGCCTTAGTTTCCTCTTTGATAAAATGCCAGCACTGCCCAGAACAGCATAATATTCCACCGCAAGTACTCAACCAAAGCACTAGAAGGACAGTCTGTAGATTTTTTTTACTGGTGTACAGCTGCTTTCTCTTTGCTGTAAAGTCCCAGGTTTTGTGCACACTCCCATTGGACTTGAAATGGATTATATACATACATATAATTGAATGTATACATACATACAAAATTCTGTTTCTAACTGTGTCTGCTCACTAGGGCCAACAGTTTCTCTATTCAGGATCTTCCTCTCTATGAGGCCAGTTAGGATGATACAGCATTTGTCACTTACACCAGAGGAATACTAGGTATAGATGTTTTGCCAAGACTTTTCCTTCCAGCCCAGAGCTTAGAGTGCTTCTACTTCAAAATGTTCTTTGTGTCATAAGTTTTTAAATTCTGACATGCTTTGTGGTCTTCAGGATGCTAGATTCTTTACTGGTAGACTCCTTATATTTGAGAAGCTGCTGAGAATACTAACAGCTGCCAAAACTCAATGTCTTTAAATGAATGATTCCATTTTCTCATGATTCATCATTGACCAGTTGGCTAGCCCCCAGTCCTCATGGCCCTAACCATTGCCCTGCTCAGCCTGGAGTCAATCCTGACTTGATGCAAGAGGAGTATAAACTTCAGCCCCAAATTCTAAAAGTTAGGCTCAGTCACCCTTTCTGGACCATCTCTGTGGCAAGATCTAATAACAGGGATTCTGAGTACTGAGAATTTTGCCTTTCCAGGCTGCTAAATTGTCTTCACTTGAGGCTTGAAGCTCTGCCATACTCTGGTCAGTCTCCCTTCTGGGAATAATCTAAACAAGGAACTGCTAACAAACTTCTCCAATATCCTCTACCTACCTAAGTTCTTGTTGAACCCAAGAATGCCACCACCTGCCTAAATTCCACATTGGGACACCCTGCAACTTTGTTGTAATGGATCACCCCACTACTCATTCCTGCCCTGTGGAGTAGGCCTGCCCTGCTACCTGTTCTGCTGACTGCATTTCTTCTTGGCACCTGTTCTTGTGCTTGTCCCCCACCCCCTCCTAGACTGCCTGTTCCACTACAGTTAACTGGGTTATGCCTGGCCATATCCCAAGATATGCCAACAATTGATAGATCACACTTTAGGAGCCAGAAAATCTTATTAGACTGAAATGTTAATTAGGATAGGAACTCTCGGAATGTAGCAGCAGGCAGAGCCACCAGGGTTTGGACAGTAGGGAATGTGTAAGCATCACATTAGAGAATTACTCTCTAATATAAAATATAAAATGAGATGCCTCAGACTGAGGAAAAAAATAAATGGCTGCTGATTTTACAAAGTCTAGAAGTTTTTAAATTTTTTTGTTGTTTTTGTTTGCATTTTAAAATTATCTGTAATTGCAGTAAAATACACTTAATGTAAAATTTGCCATCTTAACCATTTTTAAGTGCATAGCTCAGTGGCATTAGGCACATTCACATGGTGCAACCATGGCCATCATCCATTTCCAGAACTCTTCATCTTGCAAAACCAAAACTTTGTATCTATTAAACAATAAACTCCTCTTTCCTCCCTCCTTCAGGCCCTGGAAACTGCCCTTCTATTTTCTATCTCTAGGAATTTAGCTACTCTAGGTATTTCATTTAAGTGGAATTGAACAGTATTTGTCTTTTTGTGACTGGCTTATTTCACTTAACATAACGTCCTTAAGTTTCATCCAGGTTTTAGCATGTGTCAGAATTTGCTTCCTTTTTAAGGCTGAAAAATGGTCCACTGTGTGTGTGTGTGTGTGTGTGTGTGTGTGTATATATATATATACCACATTTATTTATTCATCCATCCATAGATGGATGCCTGGACTGCTTCCACCACTTGGCTACTGTGAATAAAGCTGCCATGAACATGGTATATAAATAACCTTTGGATCCCTGTTCCATATTTTGGGCTATACCCCAAAATGGAATTACTAAGTCAAATGGCAATTTTATTTTTAATTTTTTGAGAAAACATACCATTTTCCATAATGGTTGCACTATTTTACATTCCCACCACCAGTGCACAGAGTTCCAATTTCTCCACATCCTCTTCAACACTTGCTATTTTCTTGTAGCAGCCATCTTGATGGATGTGAGGTGATATTGTTTTATTTTTATTTTTTCATAAATCATCTAAATTTCCATCCTGTGAAAAGATTTACAAAAGATTTATTCATTCCACATAACTTATTTGGCTCTTAATATGTACACTTTGTGGAAAGCATTTGTATTGCCCACCAGATATGTATAGTTCTCCTAGCATAGGATAGAATCAAACTTTCCCACCCCTTGAAGTCAGGTGTGAACATGACTTGCTTTAGACAATGACACATGAGCAGAAGTGACAATGTAACATTTAGGAGGAAGCTCTAAGAACCATTGGGTGATTCATCACCTTCCCTTCTTCCTGCTTCAATGATTATAAAATCAGTATCAGAAAGGTGTCCTCATTAGCCTGGGTTCCTGAGTGACTATAATGAGCAAAACCCCCATGCCAATCTGTGATGGCCATATAGAAGGACTGAGAAATCACCTTTGTTGTTATAATCCTCCAAAATGTGGGGGTTATTTGTTTCTGCAAAATTTGTTTCTGCAAAATAACCTAGCTGCTCCTGACCTGCATACATTTTGCTCCTGTATTTGACTGCTAATTTGTGTTTGCACTCTCTGATTGGATCCTAATCCCTCTGAAAGAAAGAACTATGCCGTATAGACCTTTGACTTCCCTTTTTCCAGTCCAGTGCCGCAAACATGTAGACACTTTATGAATGTTTGGTGATGGTAGGTGGTGGTGGTGGTGATGGTGATTATGACGACGACGACGACAATGGTGTTAGTGGAGAAAAAGATAAAGACATGAAGTCCATATCAGACGTACTTAGATTGTGAAGCAACAACTTTGGTCTCAGTATTCTTGATTTTAAAAAAAAGTCCAGGGGCACCTGGGTGGCTCAGTCGGTTGAGCGACCGACTTCGGCTCAGGTCATGATCTCGCGGTTTGTGAGTTCGAGCCCCGCGTCAGGCTCTGTGCTGAAAGCTCAGAACCTGGAGCCTGCTTCTGATTCTGTGTCTCCCTCTCTCTCTGCCCCTCCCCCACTCATGCTCTGTCTCTCTCTGTCTCAGAAATAAACATAAAAAAATTAAAAACAATAAAAAACAAAAGTCCAGTTAGAAACAGACTCAAGAATGTCATGATTTTTGAACTTATAAAATATGTACATTTTGATCATATTTCCTATGTACTCTAGGAGTCTGTTCAAACAAACTTATATGTAAACAATGCTGGTTCTAGTCATATTAATTTTCATGTAAAATTTGACTGTTAGCTATAAATCATAATCAGATTGTGATTAAGAAGTAGTCTTCCATAAACATGGTTTCAACCTGTTGCTTATCTGGCTTAAAACATATTTCCCTCTTTATTTTTCTTTATAATGCCCAGTATAGTGCTGGATATTGTGCCATCTCTGTAGTGGCTTCAAGGCTACCTCTGTTCCAGATTCAATGTCCATCTGTTCTCAAAATATCCTGTTACCAAATAAAAAAACAAAGCCATCCCTGGAGTTTAGCTTTGGGTGACCCTAGATGGTTTGACCTGCCATGGATCATTTTCTCCCTGGAAACAAATAAGGGCTTCCTACATCGCATCATTTGTACAGCCTTGGACAAAGGATTATGGTAACATTTGCCACGTTTTCCTATAAAAACAACTGAGCCCAAATCTAATTTATAATTGGATCTTGAAAAGTATGATTATTCTGTTGGGACTACTTTCTTCAGATTACTTAATCCTGAGAATTTACAGGGCACATAAAGAATGAAAGAGAAATGAGGTCAACCCTCCTGTTTGCTTGTCCTCAACACGGTCTGTCATCCTCTCCCTTCTCCCCTCTGGTTCACTTCAATACCATTGATACAGGCTCTTTGTCTCCCACAGCTCTACCTTCACTTTTTCTCACAGTCCCGGACTTGGAATTTCTCCCCCTTCCTGACCTTCATCAGTATTTCAACCTCCCATCCTTTCTCCAATTACAAGGCATATCTTAAACATTGATTCCATATCCCTGTTCTCATTTTCTGTTTCCCTAAGTGCTTTTGAAAAAGAAGATAATTGAGGAATGTCACTAAGAGATCACTATCTTCTGCTGACACTGAACATCTCCCCAAATGGATGAATGGGTAAAGTAATGCTTAGAATAAAGACAGGAAGATGTAGTGGAAGATCAAATAGAGGAGACATAGAGGGTGGAGTTCATTTTGTGGCGTCTGATTGGTGGAGGCTGTTGAATCACATTTAGAGTTCAATAAATACGTAATGGAGTATGGTAGAGACAGGGTTTTACTTTATCCTTGAAAGCTGGAGGAATACTAATTAAAGCTGCCATCAATTATTTGTCTCTGTAACACACTTCCTTTCACTGAAAATAATTAGTAGAACTGACCATTTATTTATTACAAATAAGTACTGTATTAGTCATGATTTTCCAGAGAAACAGAACCACTAAGGTTGTGTGTGTGTGTGTGTGTGTGTGTGTGTGTGTATGGATTTTTATTATAGGAATTGGCTCATAGGATTATAGAAGACAAGAATTCCCCTAATCAATTTATTGTCCATAAGTTGGAGAACCAAGAAAATCATTGATACAATTTAGTTTGCGTCCAAAGGCTTAAAAACCAGGGGGCTGAAGGTATAACTCTTAGTCTGAGTCCAAAAACCCAAGAATCAGAAGTATAGATGTCTAAGGGCAGGAGAAGATGGATGTCTAAACTCAAGAATAGAGACAGCAAATTTGTCCTTTCTGGCTTTTTTGTTCTATTCAAGCCCTGAATGGATTGGATGATACCCATTCACAGAGGTGAAGACTATCTTCTTTACTAAGTCTACTAATTTAAATGCTGATCTCTTCTGGAGCCACCCTCACAGACACATCCAGAAATAATATTTTATCAGCCATCTGAGCATCCCTTAGCCCAGTCAAACTGATGCATAAAATTAACCATCATATGGAGCAAAAATCCACACATTATTTATGAAATCCTCATTAAACTAAAGAAGTTGCAACCTGAGATGGATATTCCCACTGTCAGCCATCTTGATGTGGGAGTGAGTTGGCCTAAGATAGAGAAGGGAAGGATTTTCTTTTCCTGAGACTATACTCTGATATAGGAAGCTGTCTGGGTATGCTCTTTGGAGGAAGCAGCCCCCTCCATGTTGAAGCCTAATAGAAGTTTCCTTTAATGCCTCTTGCTGAGACTGATTTGGGCTCATTATCCATAGGAGCACCCTTCTAGCAGCAGTGTCTGCTGCTCTGTGCTGGATGTCTGTTTATCCCCACCACGGCCTGGTCTTTGCTGAGCTGTGAGGACTAAAGACAGCAACAAGAACCTCTGCTCAGAGCAACAGGCATGCAGAAGTAGAGCAGCCTGAGGAAGCCAGACCCAAGTTAGACTGGAGGATTTGTAGACAGGATTCAGCAGATTACACACCTTCTTCCCCTAAGATGTCCAGAAAACACTAAAGAGGCAATCAGTAGAAAAATGTGTTTCTTCTTGTCCACGAAATGAGGCTTCATTGCACTTTGGATATTAAAGGATGAAGGTTCTTGTTTTTTAGCTGATAAGATCTGGGGATATATCAATTATATCTAATTGGGAGTATGGAGAGAAGGATTTGAGTCTCCTGTTTCTGGCATCTCAAGAGTATTTCCAATCATTCCAAGCAGAACCATAGCTGTTCCAAACATTTCTCAAGGAAAATTTTCAGAAAAAAAGGTATTCTAAATTATAATGTCATCTTCCACCTATTAAGGGATGGCAGACTGACCAACTAGAGTGTGCAATTTGTCCCATCAGAAAAACGAGCCTTCCCTGGATATAGTTTTCATCATTCGACTCTTTAGTCCCAAATAGCCAAAGGCTCCCTTCTTCCTCTAATATCAAGTTGATATTCCACTCCTCAATTTTTCCTTTGCGAAAACCCTTCCCAACCATGGAACTTCTTACTTTCTCCCCTCATAAGCTTTCTTTCTAAAAAAAAAAATTTTTTTTTAACATTTATTCATTTTTGAGAGTGAGAGAGACAGAGCCTGAGCAGGGGAGGGGCAGAGAGAGAAGGAGACACAGAATCAGAAGCAGGCTCTAGGCTCTGAGATCTCTGCACAGAGCCTGATGCGGGGCTGGAACCCACGGAGTGCACGATCATGACCTGAGCCAAAGTCGGACACTCAACCGACTGAGCCACCCAGGCGCCCCATAAGCTTTCTATCCCGTGGGTGGTTTCTCTGCCTACAACCTCCCTTGTTCATCCTGGCTCTTACCTCTGCTTATTTTGTTCACATCACCTAGTACTGGGTGCTGAACAATTTATCCCTTAATTTAGCCACTGTCTTGAATTATGAGCTAAGAGTTTTAATCTATTTGTTTTGATCCTTCAAACTAAATGACAATCTCCTCCAGGGAAGTATCTCTTACTTCTTAGATATATTCCTTATTGCACCTAGCACCAGACCAGGCACCTTACACGGCTCAATCAACACATTTTTATTAAATCTTGAAGAAGAGGCTGGGAATCATGGATCTATAACTAGTTCTCATAATTAGTTCTAAGTGCCCTTCTTCCTGAATCCCATGAAGAGTTTGTGTTTCCTAATGTCACTGTAACAACTCGTTACAAACTTGATAACTTCAAAAACAGCAATTTATTCTCTCAAAATTCTAGAGGCCAGAAATCCAGAATCAGTTTCAGTGGCTCAAAATCAAGGTGTCAGCATTGCTGCTCGCTCTGGAGGTTCTGGGGGCAATCTGTTCTTTGCTGCTTCCAGTTTCTCATGGTGGCCAGCATCCCTAGGTTAATGGCCATGTCACTCTAATCTCTGCTTCCCTGGTCACATTGTCTTCTCCTCTTCTGCGTGTCAAATGTCCCTCTGTCTCTCCTTTATAAGGACACTTGTGATTGCATTTTAGGGTCCTCTTGGTCAATCCAGGATAATTTGCTCATCTCAAAACCCTTAATTTAATCATATCCACAAAGATCCCTTTTCCATGTAAGGTAACATTTATATGTTCCAGAGATTAGGACATGTTATCTTTAGGGGTCATTAATCATCTCCTCCAAGTTATAATTTCAAGAATATTCTTAAAATTTGATGAAATAAATATAAGAACAATGGAAAAAGAGAATATTGAACAAACATAAACAAACAAACAAATGTAGTTCTCAATTCAATAAGGACCAGTTTGCACACACATATGCATGAGTGTGTATGTTAGCAAAAGTATTTCCTATTCCTTCTTCAGCTTCCCTATAGACTATCTTATTTAGAGAAAAAAACAAGACCAGAATTAAAACACATGGTCGGGGCATTTAATTGAGACTGCCAACATAACAGAAAGATTGGGTTCTATGTACAGACAGATTTTTTTATAACTAAAGTATTTTGAAACTTCATCCAATAAAAACAGCATTTAAGGTTAATATGTGTTAAAGAATGATTTGGGTAAGTAGCCTGAGATAAGATACACTTGAATTTGCAAATATTTCTATCAAACTATAATCTTATTCCACTATTCCTTTCTAAACCCCATGAGGAATTAAGAAATAATGTGAGATATAATTTTAATTCCCAACATTTGTATAACAATGTATAGTTTCCAAAGCTCTTGATATATCAAACCCAACTTGCTTCTCACCAAACCTGGTGAAACAGACAGAGTATTATTTCTCCCAGACTTCAGATAAACAAATAGATTCAGGGAGTAAATGACTTGCTCAAGAAAACCTGGCCAATAGTTGTCAGACGTTAACAACAACTCAGGCTTCCTTCTTTCAAGTCAATATACCTTCAGGTACACTAGTATTTCAAGATTAAAGTGACAATAATGAATGTAATCCTTAATTAAGAAGTGTGTAAACTGATGTGTAAGAGACAGTTGTCTGCTGATAAGCTGTTTGTTTTGCTGGAACCCTGGTAGCTTTTCACTCTACCAGTCTGTCTCTTCCATATTTGTCTGGGGTCTACCTCTAAAGTGGCCTTAAACTAGATCCAAATCTGGGGACATTCCTGACATACAAAAGTACTGGCAGCTAGACCAGAAATCTGGTTTTTATTTTGGTTCTGTAGCTTAGTTTAATGAGCATATCTTGGAATTCAACTTTCAGTCATTCAAATGATATTATTTATTGATCCAAAAATATGTGTATGGCATTGTGTCAGATACTGTGAAGAACCTCAGAGAAGCATCAATCACTCACTCATCCTTCCATCCATACATTTACTCATTTATTCATGTAATATTAATACATCATCTTCTATAGTGAGGCACTGGGATCAAAGATGAACAAAATAGGGTTGCCACTATTGAAACTCACAGTCCAAAGAGGGGGAGAGACTTAACTGATTGGGAAAATAAGATGCCATAAATCCAACACTGGAGTTATACGTAGGGATAAGGAAGGTATTCCCAGAAGCACATCTGAAATGTATCTTTTAGAACAAGTGGAGTCAGCAGGGAGAAAGAAGAGTAAGAGAGGGGCAGAGGACACATGAACAAAGGCCCAGAGCCCAGATACAGCACAGTGTGCATTAGCCATGTTTCTGCATCCTCAGGATCAACATCTCAAATCCCATTTTTCAACCATCTGCCACTGTAGGCTACCAACCGAGAGCCATAGTCATAGGACAGGCCATGGGCAAGATCATTTTATTAGCTGTGGGGCCACTATGTAGTGTTTGTAGTGGATGAGAAACACAGGACCATACACTTGAGTTTATAGCCCTGCTTTAAGTGGAGAGAAGAGAAGGAAGGGTCTGACTTCTCATGCTCCACCAGTCCCAGGTTGAGTGAGGGATCAAGAGCACCAAAAGCTCACCCCAAGGAGGAATCAAAGGAAAAGGGGAGGACCCAGAAAGATCATTCAGGAGGAAGCAAGAATTTCTAATGTCTCACATTTTCAAGCCTCCCAGCACCTCAGCTGTTTGTCTTGGACCCTTCCCAACATTCCTTTCCTCTTCCCAGTGGGGTGAGGCTGTGGATGGGGGGAAGCACAAGCCCTGGTGGTTGGAGTGTGACACTAAGTGATATGGGAGCGGGGTGCAGGCCCGGGGGGCTCAGGACTGCTAGTATTTCCTAGAACCTGAAGTGAAAAGCAGGGTGTCATAAGCAGTGAGGCTAGAGAGATAAGCCAGTGGCTCTTGGGGGGTCATATCTGCTGTTTCTAGTAGTCTAGAGCAGTGCTCTTCCAAAAGAAATGAAATGCAAGCCACGTATGTATTTTTACATTTTGTAATAATCATGTCAAAAAAAACAGCAAAAAGAAGCAGATAAAATTAATTTCAATAATACATTTTATTAACTCAACATATCCAAAATTTTATCATTTCAATATGTATTCAGTATTAAAAGTAATTGATGATAAACTGGTTTGTTTTGTTTTTGTACTAAATGTTCAAAACCTGCTGGGTGTTTTGCACTTACACACATCCCAGTTTTGATGGGCCACGTTCCAAGTGCTCCATAGCCATGTGTAGCTAGCAGATACCCTACGGGGAGCTCAGATCTGGAATTTTTCCTGAATGTACATGGAATCACAAAAGGAATTGTAAGCATGGCAGTGGTGAGATCATATTTATATTCCAGACATATCATTGGGGCAGATTTGAGGAAGGTAACTTAAAGGAGAGGGGACCGCAGGCAGGAAAATGAGAGAGGAGACAATGACACAGAGGTATAGGTGCGGGATGACCAGGGTCTGCACAAGGAGTGAGGAGGAGGAAAGGAAGTGTAAGGGGCACTGTTAGTTAGGATCCAGTCAGAGAAGCAGAAATGACCCTAGGTCTTTCAAAGAGAAGGAAACAGTTACAGTGAATTGATTATCTAGTGATGAAAATGATGAAAAGCCTAAGAAAGGACAATAATACCGTACGGAAGCTAGCAAAAGCACAAGTCACTGTCACCCCCAGGCTGGAAGACAAAGGGAAGAGGTAGAGTAGCCAGAGCCAGAAGCTGGGCCATCTGCTGGGAGACGGAGCCATAACTGGTCTGACTGCTGCAAGCCGGCACAGGCAGCCCAGAGCTGTCGTGGGGCAAATGCTAGCAAGAGGGAGAACTACACTGGCTTCTCCCTTCTGCCTACCTTCCAGCTTCCAATGGCTCCTCCCATTGCCAAACCTCTCAGCTGAAAGGGAAATGTGCTTTCCTGCTGAATAGAAGGCAGGCTGGGAATGGGCCTGAGCGCACATTGGCAAATAAACAGTCAGGACAAGGAGACACATTTTTAAAAAATTTTCAAGAGGCAAGTTGGCCAAGTTGAAGATTGTACATACCTACTATGGTCCCTCTATATAATGTTTTATGTACTTATGATGAGGTAGTTTCCTCATCTGTCCCATAGGACCATATAAGGGAGAAAGAGAATCAAAGTTGACCATTAGGTTTCCTAGACTCAGCAATCCCAAACCAGTCTAATCTGCCCATACATCTCTCCTTTGATAAGAGTCCTTTCCCAAGGGGACTTGTAATCCTTTGTGTAAACAGGTCTCTGAAGCAGACCCACCCTTCCAGTTGGCCTGACACGAACAACACTTGTCAAATTCCAAGCAGGGGCTCATATTTAAGACCTCACTTACTCATGTACTCTAGCTCTGGTGACAAGGTTCTATCAAATGAGAGATCAAGAGAAGCAGATCTGGGGAAAGAGACTGAAGTCTCAGTGTTAGAAACACTGGTTTCGAGGCACTTTTAGGATGAAAAAGAAAGATGACTGAGAGACATTCAGACATTTGAGCCTGAAATTCAAAGGAGGGGTCATGGCTGAAGATCTAATTTGTGAGTCCTCAGTATGCTGGGGGAGCTAAAACAGAAGGTTGATGAGATCACTCAGAGAAAGGGTATAGAATGAGAGGAGATGCAGACAAGTAAGAAACTCAGGAACAGCAGAACAGAGGGATTTTTTTTTAATTTTTTTAATGTTTATTTATTTTGAGAGAGAAAGAGAGAGAGAGAGAGAGAGAGAGAGCAGGAAGGGGCAGAGAGAGAGGGAGACACAGAATCTGAAGCAAGTTCCAGACTCTGAGCTGTCAGCACAGAGTCCCATGCGGGGCTCGAACTCACGAACCGCGAGATCATGACCTGAGCCGAAGTCGGACACTTAACCAACTGAGCCACCCAGGCGCTCCGGAACAGAGGGATGTTGACAGAAAGGACGTCCATGAAGGAGGGCTGAAAAGAATGGCCCGAGAGGAGAACCAGGAGGGTGCCAAGTCACTGAAGCCCAGGAGTGGACACTTGAACGAGTCTCCGTTCATTCATTCCACTAATACCATTGAGCTCCTACTCCATGCCAGGCACTGTTCCAGAATGCTCTGGATACAACAGTGAACAAAGCACCAAAATCTCTGCCCAGATATGATTTACACTCTGGTGTCAGTGCGGCAAAAAGGTCCAGCTAGATGAAGAATGAATAAAGTCCCATGGATTGAAAATTAGATAGCTTTGGTGAATAATTGGTGAACTGCTTTGGTGAGCAGTTCCAAAAGTGATAAGCTCAGAAGACAGACTGTTATGCCCTGAGCAAATGGCAAGTGAAGGATAGTGTGTGTAAACCATACTTTTAAGAAGATGCATAAAAAGGAAGGGGCAATGGGGCACTTGACAGAGGGTAGCACAAGTTCAAATGAATGTTTTCCTTTGGCTAAGAGACTCTTGCGTGCATTTACGGGCTAGCCACTAGAGAAAGGAAGCCTGGAAATTCAAAGAAGTTGAAGATGTGAAGAGGATGCTTGATGGAGCCAGATTCTGAAACAGACAGAAGGGGAAACTCTCAAAAAGCCCTGTAAGCCAAGGACATCATGAAGGTTTGGTATTTTTTCTAGTGACTACAAAAATAGCATCCCAATTCAAAAGAAACCTAAGGGTAGCTTACATGTTTCACTGGGTTTAAAGAGGGACAGAGGGAAGCTTTTTCTTTTCTCCTCCTTCAACCCTCTCTTTGCTTCCACCCTGCTCTTCCCACTGACTCCATAATATCTTAGTGGCTAACACATACGTACAAACGGGACCCCAAATGGCCTCCCCAGCCCATTCAGAGCCCTGCTTGCCACAACTATCCACTTAATTGGGTCTTTACCTAAGAATGCTAAAGTGCAAAACTGCCCAGGCAGCAGAAGTGCTCAGAATTCTGGGAGCAGCAGCTGGAGGGGACCAGGCAGCACCCAGCCATCACTGACAGCAGAAGGAGGGACTTCTTCCTGGGGTTCCCAACAGGCATTGTGGAGCTGGGCTGCTCACAGACACAAGACAGCCCCCAGTCTCTAGGACATCCTTCCCCAAAGAAGAGTTTTCAGGCTAGTGTGAGCAGATTTAGAAGGAAGAGAGAGGGCTGCACACCAACCTTCCACCCCAGCTCCTCTGTGTCTTTCTAATGAAGACAGAACTGATTTTAAAGAACCAACGTGAGGTGGGTTTATCTTCACAGACTGCACTTTATTGACAGCAGGTCCAACAGGGAGGCCTCTGGCTGCTGGGCTCCTTTCTGAGGCGCACTCAGCCTGTAGGGCAGAGACCATGTGGAAGGCGTCGCCCTTCCTGGCTTCCCTGGGATCAACATACCAGCATGTGCTCCATGCAGTGTCAGTGCGTCACACGCTCACTGAGTTTTCCAGGACACGTTTACGAAACTCTTTCCTTCCTGACATAGTCAAAACAAACTCCATCTTCCTGGGGCGATGAGGTCAGACTCTTGCCACACACCTGAGGTTGCAAGCCAAGTCCTAAAACTATAATAGTCTAAAAGAATATAACAAAAAATCTCTAAAGGGCATATAAAAGAGAAAAGCTAGAGATTTGCACATGTGTATATGTATATATCTGCATATATCAGTTATATATATATATACACACACACATATATATTCCAATATATGTATACATGTGTGTATATTATACACACATCTATTTACATAGATGTGTTATGTGTACTTCTAGTTGCAGATATACAGATAGATTCAAACACACCCACAAAACTAAATAATAAATGTGCACTAGGAAAGCCAGAAAATAATAGATTTCATTCAAGTACTCACCTACATTACACAGAATAGAAAATGGGAGTTTGGGTTTTAAAAAAATTAGTTCTAATGTAATTTGTTTATGGTTACAAAACAACCAGATGGAAAGCAGTCTGGGGAAAAATCTGTTTCATCACTGGAGTGCACAAACACAATTAGAATGCTAAAAACATTAAATCTCATGAAACTGAACAGAACAGGGACTTTTTTTTTTCTTTTGAATGGCGATTAGATGAATTATAGCCACCTAAGCTCAGTAATCTCTTGAGACTCAATATTCCTTATAGCATCAGCTGTGGGCAAAAGAAAAAGAGCTGGCTAATTTGAAATCAATCATTAATATTCATTTTTTATCTTGCTGCAGCTGTAGTGACTGTGGTCTGTCATCTTTACCTTCCATGTGGCAATTCATTTCTTTTGAAGAAAGCAGGATTGGCAAGTTTCCTTTAGTCGCTTGCTCATTCCTTCATTTGTTCATTTTCTTCTTGAAAGAAAAAAAAAACACAACAAACCCTAGAGTGCTTTTCAAGTGACTTTTGAGCAACCTGAGCTGAAATGATTAGATACCCATTTATTGTGACTAGAGAATTTTTTTCTTTTTTAAGCTATGTGAGTATTTTTTTTTTATTTAAAAAAATTTTTTTTTCAACGTTTATTTATTTTTGGGACAGAGAGAGACAGAGCATGAACGGGGGAGGGGCAGAGAGAGAGGGAGACACAGAATTGGAAACAGGCTCCAGGCTCTGAGCCATCAGCCCAGAGCCCGATGTGGGGCTCGAACTCCCGGACCGCGAGATCGTGACCTGGCTGAAGTCGGACGCTTAACCGACTACGCCACCCAGGCACCCCAAGCTATGTGAGTATTTTAAGCATACTTTTCATCGATTATATTTCAAGTACTAGGAGTTTTTAAAAAGTAAAACCACAGAATAATTCTTGCCATCCATTTCAACATAAATCTAAAATTAACATACATAGAAAGAACACTGAACAAAAATGTTCCTTAATTTTTTAATCAAATCGTATTTTTACTATCAAGTTCACTTAAAAAAATTTTTTTAAGTTTATTTTTGAGAGAGAGACAGAGTGCAAGTGGGGGAGGGGCAGAAAGAGGGAGGCACAGAATCGGAAGCAGGCTCCAGGCTCCTAGTTGTCAGCACAGAGCCCGACATAGGGCTCGAACTCATGAGCCAGGAGATCATGACCTAAGCCAAAGTCGGACGCCTAACCGACTGAGTCACCCACGTGCCCCTCAAGTTCACTTTTAATAAATATATTTTTATCTTTGAAAATAGAAAAAATCTGGTATCCTACCATACTCATATAATCACAGTAAGCATTTGAATTTTTTCATCATTTCTTCATTTGCATAGATTTCTGCTAATTGTTATCAAGTTACATTAATAATGTTTGATTCTGCTGTTTAGACTTACTGTTAGCTCCCTGATGTTTTTCTTATGACTATATAGTTTTCCTTTTCATAACTGTGGTAAATACACATAATGCAAAGTTTACCATCTGAACCATTTTTAAGTGGACATTTCAGTGGTGTAATCACATCCATACTGTTGTGCAACCAGTCTCCAGAACTCTTCGTCTTGCAAAACTGGAACTCTACACCATTAAGCAACAGTGCCCTATTCCTCCCGCCCTCCAGTCCCTGAGAACCACCATTCTGCTCTCTGTCTTTATAAATATAACTACTCTAAGTACCTCCTGTAAGTGGAATCATGCAGTGTCTTTTTGTAGCTGGCTTCTTTCACTTAACATAACGTCCTCCAGGTTCATCCGTATTGTTTCACGTGTCTGAATTTCCTTCCTTTTTATTTATATACCATATTTTGTTTACCCATTCATTGTGGATGGACACTTAGGTTGCTTCCACCCTTCGGCCATGGTGAATAATGCTGCTGTGAATGTGGGTGTACAAATATCTCTTCAAGACCCTGCTTTTAATTCTTTTGGGTATATAACCAGAAGTGGAATTGCTAGATCATATGGTAATTCCATTTTTATTTTTTTTAAGGAACTTCTATACTGTTTCCATAACTGCACCATTGTACATTTCCACCAATAGTGCGCAAGGGTTCCAATTTCTCCACACCTTTGCCAACACTTGTTATTTTCTCAATTTTTTTTTCCATTGTAGCCACCCTAACAGGTGTGAGCCAGAGTATACAGTACCCTTAATGAGCATTTTAAATGACTATATAATATGTTGTCTGGTATATATCCATAATGATTTACTTAACTATAATGCTTTTGTTAAATATTTACATTTGTTCCCATTTCCCCCCCAATTATAGATAACACTGTGGCAAACATTTTCAGTATATACTTTTCCCATGTTTTAAACTTTTAAACTTTTCCCATGTCTCCTTTGGGTAGATTCCCAGAATTAGACTTATAGGTTTATATTGAATAAGTCTTTATTGCTATTGATATATTTTACTTTAATAACTTTTCCTGTTAGGTATTGATTAGCTTTGAAATAATTTGCAGGGAGCAAATTATTGGGAGCCTACAAACTACATGGGAGCCTTCCAGGGGGGTTCTTTTCTTTCTTTCACCTATGTCCCAAACAACATATCACACATGGAATAGTCTGCCTAAAGCAACACTTCCTTTAGGTTTTTCATGACACTGTCACCAGAATTTCTCTTTTGAAAACACAAAGTCTGGAGTGCTTGGCTGGCATGTGAAGAGCATGTGACTCTTGATCTCGGAGTCGTGAGTTCGAGCCCCACGTTGGGTATAGGGATTACTTAAATAAATAAAAACTTAAAAAAAACAAACAAACACAAAGCTCATGTAGTTGATCCCTAGTGTTCTCAGAGTCAGTATTTGCGAATTTGCCCAATGGCTAAAATTTACTCATACCCCCCAAACCAGTGTTCCCAGTGCTCTCAGAGACAGTCATGAACATGCACAGAGTGGTGAAAAATTGGAGTCACTTAACGTGCATGTTCCCAGCTCAGGTCAAGGCTCATGGTATACGTGAGTACCCTTTTGCAGTGTATTTAGTGCCACAGTTTCCACACTTTTGTGCTTTTTGTTGGTGACTTCACTGTTTAAAATGGTCCCTGTGTGTAGTACTGAAGAGCTTTGTAGTGTTCTTAAACACAACAAGTGATGTGCCTTGTGGAGGAAATATGTATGTTAGATAAGTTTCATTCAGGCATGAATTACAGTGCTGCTGGCTGTGAGTTCAATGTTATGAACCAACAATATACATTAAATAAGGTGTCTTTTACAGAAACACACACTAAACAAAGTTACGTATTGAGCGGCTGATGAATGTGTTGTGACCGGACTCACAACCCTGAATATTCCCCTAGAAGGACAAGCTCAGTATTCGCCAATTCAGCGTTACCAGAGACTTCTAGAACATCACTGCCACAAACAATGAGAATTGACTGTATTTGTATGCTTCGTTTAAAAAATTTTAAAAACTCATTATTACAGTTTATATTTACTAAGTCTGTCATTTAAGGCCTACACCTTTATGCCCTAAATGAGTTCTTTAACCTTATCTTTGACTAATCCCCAGTGTGGACTTTTGCTGCTGAGAAAGATTCACCTACAATGGTAAGAGACAGCTGCTTGAAATAAATGCCTTTAGTTCTGCCAACAGAAAGCTATCTGGTGGTAAAAATAAATTCTGCTCTCAGGGGCACCTGGGTGGCTCAGTTGGTTGGGCATCCGACTTCAGCTCGGGTCACGATCTCGCGGTTTGTGAGTTCAAGCCCCGCATCAGGCTCTATGCTGACAGCTCAGAGCCTGGAGCCTGCTTCAGATTCTGTGTCTCTCCATCTCTCGGCCCCTCCCTTGCTCATGCTCTATGTCTCTCAATAATAAATAAATGTTAAAAAAATTTTTTTTTTTTTTTTTTTTTTTTACAAATTCTGCTCTGAGATTAAATTCTACAGCAAAAAGGCCCTTATTTCTCAGGCACCTTAGAAAAAGGCTCTTGCTCTTTTATTTCTCCTGGCAGCACCCTGTCTTGGTCTTTCTTTGTTTCTAGGAAACTGTTTTGTCGTTAGCATGTTACTGCTTCATCCAGAATCCTATAGCCACATTGGGCTCTAATTTCCCTGTGGATGTGAGCTCCTGGCACACTGATGTTAACTCTGACATTCTCTTAGAGTGTATTCAGCCTCGTGGCCAGAAACGGCTCCAGAAAGCATAACTAAATAGTGATATCACAGAGTGGAGCCTTTGTGGGTGAGTCCTAACATTTTTAATCAGCTTTCAGAGGTTTCTGGCACTAAGAATTGCAGATCATGGGATTTAAACCCGTATTCAACTCCAAGTAGATTTCTTGCTCTAATGTCAACCTTCTACATCACCCTAACCCTTCGATAGTCTGATACGTCTTTACGGCCTGCATGACGGTGTTGAGGGAAATAAAAAGAGTATGGCATCCACATTCACCTCTCAGCTGAGGACAATGTAGAAGTAGCATCATTGTGCCAAGTAGCACAGTAATCCTGGCGCTCCAGGCAGTGACCGGCAGCAGTCATCAGTAGCGGTAGGAAGAAGCAGAGTAGCGAGAGAAGCAACCGCAGTGTGGAACAGGCTCAGGAGCAGACGCAACATGACGCCCCTTCCCCAAATGTGCTTGCAGGCCAGCCACAGATCTGTGTCCTACACCATGCACAGACATGTCACTCCCACAGAAAACCACTACCCATGTGATTAAGTCCAAATTCTTCAGCCTCAAACTCATAAACTGGTGCCAGACCCCCTTCCCCCACCATTTCCAGCACTTTCTTTCCAGCCTGGTCTACTGACCCTGTGGGGGGATTACACTTCTTTGCTCAGTGGTTAGTTCCTCTAAACTGTCATCTTTGCTGGGCCTTCCCAGAACCACTCAGATCCACACAGGGTCACCCACCCCTTCCTGGGTGCCCTACTGCATCTTCTTATCCTGACCCTAGAACCACCTGTATTGGACTATGGTTACTCATTTTTATGTCTGTCTCTTCTACCAGGCTACAGAGCTTGCTGAGAGGAGGGAGAGTCTTTCTCCTGTTTGTGTCTCTCATGTCAGCCTGGTGCCTCTCATGCAGAGGTGTAAAGGGTGTCCTGATGATTAGATGAATGAATGCAGGGACACATCTTTGTGATGTTAATTAACGTACTTTGGCCTCAGGGGTCCTAGCTGGTAGCTCCCCTTAACGTTTGGCTGGCAAGACTTGCTGTTCTAGGAAAGAAGGAAATAACAAGAGAAATTCCAAATGGACACTAAAGGGAAGTGGAAGATCCACTCCGTCCAGTCCAGTGGAGAGAAGGAAGGCAAAAAAATGGAAGTCCAGAAACCAAACACTTCGTCAAGTATGTTCTGACTTCTCTTCAAACAAAATTCCAAAGAAGCGGGTCCTGCTAGTTGAGGAGAAATGGAAAGCAGGGGGATCTTATGCCCTACTCCCTCATTAGAACTCCGGAAAGAGACAAGCAGGATGACCCCAAGCAAACAGCAGGCACCCACACTCAGGGAGGGTGCTCTGATTAGTCTCTGGAGGCCCCTCTCTTCCTCTGTGGCTGAAAGGTAACTGCCATGATGATCAAAGAAGAAATGGTGGGGCTACTTCTGCACAGAGGCCATGGCATGGACAACATAAACCAGAGGCCAAATGCAGAACTCAGCTAAGACACAAAGGGATTCACAGTAGCACCAAGAGCAGAAGTGAGGTCCAGTCTGCAAGTGAAGACCACCAGGCCCTGCGAAGCCAAGGGAACAGGCCACAGACCACCAGCCTCAGGCTTCAGCTGCAGATACCAACAGAGCCCTGTGACTGGAGGGATACCTGGAGGACTTTGCGAAGTCTAAAAGGCCCAAGAGATCTATGTCCATGGGCCCAAAGCCCTCTTCCAACCCACAAAGTCATATCCATATCTGATCATAGTTACTGCCTTGGGAAGAGCAGGGACTGGGAAAGAAATCTAAAAGATGCAGTACTGATATGTAAAAGAGCAAGTTAGATCATTAAAAGCAATTAGAATATATATTTAACTGGCCAGATGGGAGTTCCCACTTCACCTTCCTCCAAAAAGTGAGAGCCTGGCAGGAGGATTTGCCCAGCTAAACAGAAAACTATATTTTGGGAGGTACATGCACTGCTGTATGCTATATGAATTTTCCAACCCTACTGTCAATGAAAAAAAAAAAAAAAGATGAAGGAGAAGCAATCAGGTAGATACATCTAGTGAAAAAGGCTCCCAGCAGTGAAACAGTGATGGTGATCTGGGGACTTCTGTGCCATTTCGTCCAACAATATGCCTCCCGTTTACACGTTCACGCCTTCCTCTTTTGTGAGAAATCTGTACTTCCTCAAAACACTGAGGAGAAGAAATCAAGCTACTTAAACCCTGATTCTGGGTTTAAAAGTCAGTGGCTGCTGCTGCTGCCGCTCCCGTCAGGTATAATTTACATCATGGCTGCCTCTTGCTGATACCTTCAGAAGCTCTGTGAGTGCACGGGTGTGTGCATGTGTGTGTGCGTGTGTGTGTGTGTGTGTGTGTGTGTGCACATTCATGTATGTGTGCACACGTGCCACTCTTACTGATCTTTGGGCTGGAGGGGCCTCAGGGAATCAAAGTCCAACGTTCACAGTTTACAGTGAAGGGTGGGAGGGCTTGCCACCTACCTTGGTGTGAGTAGACAGGGAGTAAGCAGGCCCCCTTGACTCTGACGCCGTGAACTCTCTGGTCTACCTGCAAGCCCTGCTTCCCAGTTCATACCTTTGGCTCTTCTGGCCTCTCCAGCAAGACCTCAGACTTGATGCCAAAACCCAAGTGCAGATTCTCTCAGTTCTCTGCTCTACATGGCTTCTCTGCCCAACTTCTGAATCTGGCTCCTACAGACCCTGCAATCTGTGTGAGAACTCCAGAACTGGGCTCTTTAGAGTAAGAAAGGACACTGGTTGCTTCCTTCTCCTCCAAAGCCTCTCAACTGCTCTCCTGGTAATTGCTGACTTCCCTCTGTCCAGCCCACCACCTGCCACCCTACCTGATGCTCACAGCTTGCCCTGTATCTCTCTGGCCATGACTGGCCCTGGTTGGCCCTGGCCTTCCCACACCTACTCTTAACTTTTATTTTTGTACCATTCTGAAAATTCACATGGGGATATATTTTGTTACAGTTAGGGTTACCACATACTCATACATGTAGGTACCATGAAGGGTAACATGCACCGATTCATTTAATCCTTCAAGTGGCCTAAGATATTGCTGTTTTACTAAGGGGGAAACTGATGTTTAGGGGCGTTAAGAGTTTTACACAAAACCACACAGCTAGTAAATTGTGGAATCCGAATTTGGACCTATGTCTGCTTACTTCCAAGGCCTGTATGCTTAGCTCCACGTGAGGAGTCTTCACCCTAAAGATGTTCCTCTGGCTCTGAACCCACCTCCCAATAATTTCCAGACAAGACCCCTACTTTTTGGAACCTTCATTAATTAATTCATGCCAATGAACAACTTGTCGTTTTTTTTTTTTTCCTTCACCTACATCTCATTGTCTAAGGACAATTTTTTTAAAGGGTAAAATAACGACTCTCATGTTATTATAAAATAAAAACAAGTAGTGCTGAGATGCTGAAATGAATTTAACTTGCCTGCAAAACTGGTCAAGATCTGCAGGGCAATAATCAATTGCACGTGCCACTGCTCATTTGCATTTTTACAGACAACAATCATTTGCATTATTATTATTTTCTACAACTTAGAGTACAAAATGTCTCAGAGATAATGGAAGGTGGACATAATGTGGGAGGGTGTGTTACACAGAACACTCAGCAGTTATTTTTACACATTTTAAGGTCTTTTGTACTTTTTGACATCCTGAACATAATATTTTATGATATGAATGTATCATAATGTAATCACTACACACACACACACACACACACACACACACACACACACATTGGTCTAGATTCAACTTGTGGAGAAACATTTTCTCTTCAGAATGAATATAATATAAGCACCTAGTCTTCCAGCTTCTTTTTTTTTTTTATTTTTTTTAATGTTTATTTATTTTGGAGAGAGAGACAGAGCATGAGCAGGGGAAGGACAGAGAGAGAGACACACAGAATCGGAAGCAGGCTCCAGGCTCTGAGCTGCCAACACAGCGCCCGACGCGGGGCTCAAACTCACAAACTGTGAGATGGTGACCTGAGCCAAAGTCGGACGCTCAACCAACTGAGCCACCCAGGCGCCCCTTCCAGCCTTCTTCAAGTGGAATCTATCAGAGATAAGAATTCCTCAACCAACCATGTATTACTCCAAAAAATCTCCCCCAATATCATAGGTTACTAACATTTTCCAAAACAGTGTCACGCACAGATTGTACTAGGATAGTCACCTCCTATCTTTAACGGTGTCAGTGTTCACACGGCAGTCAATCACAGTACATTTTCACAGAGATAGGAAGTTTTGAAGACCCAATTAAATATTTTGACTAGAAATCAGCCTTTGCTTTGACAAAACATCCTAGCATGAAACAAATATTTACCAAAAATATTCCTAAAGGAGGATATGGGTCTATCTGTAAGATAGAACCCACTAAATTTCTTCCTTCCCTAAACACCTGTTTCCTGCCTTGAGAATTGAGGTTCTTTTGGCCACTAGTAATGGCCACTTGCTGAGTAAGGACACACCTGGTAAAAGGAAAAAGCTCCAAGACGCCAGGCACAGCCACCCAGGAGGGGTTTGGCAACTGGTGTTCAAGATTCAGTATCTAAAAGTCACCTTCTTGCCTCCTGAGGGAAGCAGAATCTGAGATAAGAATTCATATGCGAATACTTTATTTGGGAGGTACAGGAAATACTTGCAGAGGAAGAGGGAAGAGAATAGAGTAGCAGGCAGGCAATAAAGGATGTCTGATTAAGCCACTATGACAGCGGGTGACTGAAGCTTCATCTGGCAGGGAAACTGGAAGAAATGGTGCAAAACAGAAACCCGGATGTATCCTACCCCAGGGGCAAAGGACCTGGGGTAGTATTTATATATCAACTCCAGGGAGCCATTGATTGAAGGCTATTCTTGAGAGGTGATGATTTCCTGGTACTTCTAGCCTATAGATTCTGCAAATAAGGCCTTTAGACTCAAAGACACAGATCCTGGCAGCTAGAGTCAGCCAGAGCCACTGAAAGGCTAGAGGGAGAAGAGGGCTGGGGAGAGGAGATATTGCTAGTTCCTGCTATCCCTCAACAGCGGCTGAGGAAGGATGGTTTTCCCTCCAGTGCTCAGCATTAATGTGCCTCAGCCTCTCTCTTGGCCTCGGCTTTCTTGCTTTTTCTCCTGCTACCATATTTCCCAGTTTTAATTCCAGCAAGAGAGAGCATGAGAGAGAATCTGATTAACAAACTCACTTTATCATCATCCTTGGTACAGAGCTTATTGCTTTGGGCCAGTTCACAGACGACCGGTCAGCCTCTGGACTGGCTGTCCTGGGAGAGGACCTAGAGACACCTGTCCAAGAGACACCTGGCTCTAGTGTCTGAATGTAACAGTCAAGTGACACAGAGCATGAGCACTGCTCCTGGAGAACAGCCTGGGGCTGTGAGCAACACAGCACCTGGGAGCCAGTAGGCATCATGCACAGTCTGTGCCCAAACAGAGATGGCACAGGCCTGCCTCTGTCGGTTCCACGCTTACATTCACCTCACTGGGGGGAAAAGTTGGGGCTTGAAGTCATTAAAATCCCTCACCTGAAGCTGTGCTTTGCCATATTTATACATTCCTTTAGAATGTAGTTCGTCCGGCTAGTCCTAATTTAAAACTTACATTCTACCTCTTACCATTTCCATCTTCTCACCTGACTGTTTTCATGAACCAAAGCCTGACGTATGTGCGGTAGGATTTCACTGTATCAAGAAGTGCTGTAATTCTTGGCTTCCAGGAGCACATAACATTTAAATGTGAGACCACTGTATTCTAATTGAACCCCTGGCTACCTTCTTTATGCTCCCTGAGGGGCCTTGTTCTCTCAGATATATGTTCCCACCATGTTTTCTTTGTAGCATTCAGCGCTCTGTACAACTTCTCTTTTGTTGGGTGTGTTTTTTGTTTTTTTGTTTTTTTTACTATGGGTTTCCTGACTCCCCACATAAGCCTCAGAAGGGCAGATGCCAGAATGAGGTGTTCAAATTAATATTTGTTGACTGAAATTATCATTAAAGCAAGGACCTTAAGGTTTTGTTTGTTTTCTAGAAGAGTGTGGGGGAATTAGTTTGGACTGACCCAGTAGTATCTGTGGTTTTGTCCACAATGTGACAAGGACGTGTACTGGGCTGGCAACCGGCCAGCGGACAGAACTGAAGTTGTGGCCTGGGTCTCATCAGCATGGCTCAGGCCAGCAGAGTCCCGCCTTGGAGATGAAATCTCGTGAGGAACCATCAGGTAGCTAGTGGGTTAGGGACAAGTGAGCCGGGCAGTGAGCAACATGGAAACATCTGGCAGCCATCAGGGCAAAGGGCAGAGGGTAACCCACTCAGACCTGCCTCTTGCCTCTCTTGGTCTGGGCGAGGAGAATTCCAAGTCAGGGAGGGAATTCACAGCAGTCACATTGCTGACAGCAGCCACCCCACCGCAACCCACACTCTGCATGCCAAAGCTCTCACAAGGCCAAAATAAACAGCTGCAGAAAATGATTCTTCGGGAGATCTCCAATACACTGTCCTTCTGGAGATGCTCGTGGAGGTTTGCACTCACTGAGTGCCAAGAATCAGCACTTACATTTATCATCTGTGTTCTGGTCTTCTTTTCTGATTGTGGAAATTTACATTGGGTATGAAATTTTAAAAAATTTTAAGTAGATAAAATTAAGTAGACAGAACGTCAATATTTTCTATCCTGACTGCCCTGTATCCAAACAGTAAAGCCAACAATACATCAGAGGAGAATAATAAATGGCACTCAACCTTTATGTCATTCATGAAAGCTATCCTTTGGAGAAATTGAATAAATGAGAACAACTTCCCCTAGGAAACATTCCTATAAAGACTTCGAGACTGCTGTTAATTAGCTAAGTAGCTTTCAAATCAAGGGCAATGTAGGCAGAGGCTGATTATCTCCAAGTGTAAGAACAGTAAAACATTGAGTTTCAGAAAGGCATGGCAATTAATTGCTGGTTAGGCTTAGAACTCATAGAAACCACACACTTGCTGGCATTGTCCTATGTCACTGAATGTATGGAGAAGAAATGGATTTCTGTGGTACATTAGGAAAAAAAGTTTTATTACAAGCTCCAGTGTAAACATAATTGCTAAACTGTAAGAAAGGAGAAAAATCCAGATGTTCAAGGCCCTGGATCAGGATGTGAAGAATGTGTCACATTAACATGTTCACTGTTAAAAGTAAGTCTCAAGGGCAGATTATTCAAAGAAAAGTGACAGCAAAGAATTTCCCAAAACTATGAAGAATTCTCTCTCTTTAGTAAGTGCACATCTATAAATTCCCTTTGTTCATTTTCAATGCACATTATTCTTTTTGTTCAAACTGATAATAATGATATATTCTGAAATAATGTTCTTTAAGTTAAATTTAGAGCTTCAAAACAAGCATGCTGATATTCAGTCTCAAAAAGCCCTGAGGTTTCTAACCATGTTTCCAAGATTTACTGCCAAGAAAAGAGATTGGTTCTAAAACTACATGATGGTAGGGCACCTGAATGGCTCCGTTGTTAAACATCTGACTTTGGCTGAGGTCATGATCTCATGGTTCATGAGTTTGAGTCCCATATTGGGTGAATTTAAGCCCTGCTTTGTGTGAGCCCTGTTTTTCTCTCTTTCTTTCTCTCTCCCCCCCTCACCTTCCCTCACTTGCACCCTCTTTCTCTCTCAAAAATAAAAATAAAACTACATGTAGGTGACAGCTTTTCAGAACTCCCTAACTTCATAGTATTCTCACATCCAAAGGCATCAATTCCATTTCATTCCATTTTAGCCCTTCCTTAGCATGACCACACCTGTCCTGAATACTCCTATCATCAAGTCTGACCACTGCTCTCTGTCCTGTACATTCTCCTAGTCAATCAATGCTGTGTCTGTACTATAACCCCTCATTAGGAAGTCCATTCATTCAACAGTGTATTAATACCCTACTCTGTGTTAGGCATTGTTCTGACAAGACATCAGTGAACGAGGCAGACAAGAATACCTTGGGGGGTATGGTATCCCAAGGTAGATAGTAAACAATAGACATAATAATGAGTAACATGTTATGTGAGAAGGTGATACATGCTCTGGAAAAAATAGGGCACACTAAGAGGGATCAAGGAATGGCAGGGAGAGAGGGTTGCATTCGGTGGGGTATAGCAATCATCTTGCACCAGCTCTTGAGAGTTGATGTGGCTTCTCTTTGCCAGAGCCACATTCAGCTATATCAATTCAGTGACATCATGTTGGTAACTTGAAATTCCTGAACATTTGCACCATGAAAATGTGCAAATGAGACATAGTTTGGCTTCTTTTTTCCCAGAAGAGTATCTGATAAACATTTACCAGCATACCACTTGTGTGATTTTAAATCAAATATTGACATTTGAACAAAGACATGGATGAGGTAAGGGAGTCAGCCTTGTGGGATCTAGAAGAACATTTGAGGCCATGGAACAGCCATGGCAAAGGCCTGAAGTAAGGAGCAAGACAAGTGTGTTGTAGGAATAATAAGAAATGCAGGGCGTCTAGGTGGCTCAGTCAGTTAAGCATCCTACTTTTGGCTCAGGTCATGATCTCACAGTTCATGAGATCAAGCCCCACACTGGGCTCGGTGCTAACAGCATGGAACCTGCTTGAGGTTCTCTCTCTCTCTCTGCCCTTTCCTTCTCACATGCACTCTCTCTCTCTCAAAATAAGTAAACTTAAAAAAAAAACAAGAAGTACAGTAAAACTGAAAGCAGAGGGAGTGGTAAAGATGAGCTCAGTGGAGTAATTTGAGACACATTGTGGAGGATGTCATAGGTCATTGGAGGGACTGTACTTTTTACTCGGAATATGTTGGAAAGCTATTGGAGGTTTTAAAACAGAAGAATGTCAAGATCTAACATACTCTTTGAGGGAGAGAGAGAAAGAGAGAGCGCTATTGGGGCAGGGGCAGAGAGAGAGGGAGGGAGAGAATTCTAACTAGGCTCTGTGCTGTCAGTGCAGAGCCCGACGCGAGCCCAATATGGGGCTCGATCCCATGACTGTGAGATCATAAGCTGAGCTGAAATCAAGAGTCAAACACAACCAACTCAGCTACCCAGATGCCCCACGATCTAATACATTTGCAACCATTTTGACTGTTATGTTGAGAATAGATTGAGGTGGGGAGAGATGATGGGAAGTAAACAGATATAAGCAAGACAAGATATTCTGGGCATTCCATTCTATTGTGTAAGTGAAATATGATGGCTCAGAGTACTAGTAATGGGTGTAGTGAGAAATGGTTGGCTTCTAGATATATTTTGAAAGCACCTACAGGAAGTGCTAATTGATTGGATTTACAGTATCCAAAAAGAGTAAAAGTGGACACCAAGACTTTTGGATTGAACAGATGGAAGGATGGAGCTGACATTAACTGAAAAGTGGAAGACTATGGGTGGAACAGATGCAGGAGTAGGGCAGGGAGGGATAATCAGAAGTTCTGTTCTGGACAAAAATTAGTTTGAGATATCTATTATGTTGAGTGAAAGATGGATGTACAAGTCTGAATTTCAACAAAGAGTTCTGGACAGGAGATAGACATTTGGGAGGCATAGGTGGTGGTTAAAGTCTTGGAACAGGATAGCAATGCCAAGGAGTACAGATAATGAAGAGAAAAGGAATGAGGATTCAACTTTAGGATATTCCAAGGTTAACAGGCCAGGGAAAAGAGGAGGGCCAGCATAGGAGAGGGAGGAAGGAGCAGCCAGAGAGGTGGGAGAAAAACCAAAGGTATGGTGCCCTAGAAGCCAAGTGAAGAGATTGTGTCAAGCAGGAGGAAGTGACCAACTATGTCTAATGCTGCTGATTGCTCTAGTAAAATCAGAATTGTGAATTGATTAGAGTATTTAGCAAAATGGAGGTCACTGGTGACATTGACTCGAGTATTTCAGTGGAAAGAAGTCTGACTGGAATGGGTTTAGAAGAGAATGGGAAAAGGGAAATTTAAGACAGTAAATATAGGAGACTCTTTCAAGGGCATCTGCTGCAAAGTAGAGCAGAGAAATGGGGCAGTAGCTGGCAGCGGAACTGAGGTCAAGTGTAGGCTTTGTTTTGTTTAAAGATGAGAGAAATACAGCAAGTTTGCATGGTGTTGGGAAAGAGCCAGTAAAGAGAGAAACTTCAGAAGAGGGGAACTTTAGTCCCTCAACCTCTAAGGCTGGTTTCATTTCCCTCTTTGCTTCATTTCCCTCTTTAGCCAGCCTGATCCCATGACTGGCCTTTTCTATTATGCCTTTACTAACCCCCTAGAATGCCTCCCTTTTGTTACTCCTTCTTTTCCAAGCCCACCATTTTCTTTCTTCTCTAGAACTCTTGGGTTGCCAGTTGGCTTTACTACAATAGATTTATGCTACTAACCTCAACTGAACCTACAGAGCTGTCCAAGTGTTCTTTTATTCTTATATTCTTTCATGGTTTGTTTCCTAGCAAATGACCAGCAGTGTTTATTCTAATTTTTTAAAAAATACTCTTAATCAGCATTCATTCAACACACATTTATTGAGCAACAACTGTGTTGCAGACCCTGGGGGCCTGACACCCAACCACCCACTGCTCCTCGGACTCTCAGCAGATGACCTTTACTCCACTTTACTGAAATGACTGATTGAATTTCTTCAACCTTCTCCCCTATGTTCTCAATTTGTAAAGAGACATCCTTTCCATCATTACTTATAAAAGATAAATTTTCCTTGCTTATCTCAAAGATTAACTCTTTTACTTGGGCCTTGATTCTATACCCTCTTATATTTAATACTTTTAATTTAACAATATTTAATATATTTAATGTCCTACCAATTAATCTCATTATGTCTGTAACATTGTCCCTCCCCGATTACGGTCCCCTTCCTTCCTTCCAGAGGTAACAACTATATTGACTTTTAAACAAATCATTTTTGCTTTTCCTTATGATTTTTTTCATATATATATATAAGATACATATACACATATATAAATATAAATACATTCATACAATATACATATAAGATAAATATATGTATATGCATATACATACACACATATATGTGTATGTGTGTATATATGTGTGTGTGTATATATATATATATAATTTTTTTTAACAATATGGTGTTCACTTTTGACAAACCTGGAGTTCTGTTTTGTACTTTAAGTAAAATTAAAGGCTAGTTATGTATGGAGACAATTTTGGTAATACTAGATCAGCCAAAGAAAGTCTATGGGTTATAATTTGGCTTCAGCTTCCCCTTTTGGGCCCTGTGTACAGGTCATAAGTGAGTCCTGGAAACATGGAGTTAGGGCATCTGGCAGGAAAATGGTGAGGGGTGGGGTGCTCTGAATTCCTCTGCTAAGTACACCATGGTTTGTCTTCACATTAGCCCGCCTGAAGCTCTGATCACTTTACTCTCGTTATGTCCCATCTTTTATATTATTATTATTAATTTTTTCTTATTTTAGAGAAAGAGAGCATTAATGGGGAGAGGGACAGAGGGAGAGAGAGAGAGAGAGACAGGGAGAATCTTAAGCAGGTTCCATACTCGGTGTGGAGCCCCGACATGGGGCTTGATCCCACGACCCTGGGATCATGACCTGAGCCAAAATAAAAAGTTGGATGCTCAATCGACTGAGCCACCCAGGAGCCCCTATTTCTGCTCCATCTTTAATTTCTCCTGTTGTCTCCATAATACATTCTAAACGATCAGGACAGCATTATAGTCCTACATAAAATCCTACATAAAGTTTTCGTTACCTTTAGAGCAGTATTTTCCCCTATTCCCCTTTTTGCTTCTTATGTCAAACTAAACTACTGCAGCTGTTACACTGAATGAGCAGGATTCATAGGACACAATCAGAAGACAACCTGGTTCCTTCCCCTCATAGCCCATCCCACCTGCTCTGGGGCACTCGTCACTATCCTCAGTGAGGTTTCAGGCAGCTCACCTGTGAATAATGAAAAGTTCTGTGGTCAACGGGAGTCCTAATAATAGCCTCATTCCAGTAAACTTTTGAGTCACACATAGAACTCCAAATCTCACTCAAAGCCTCTCTTCCCCAATTAAGGCTGCTCCAAACTGATGCTATGGGAAAAGAGAGCATGATGGCTTCTTTTTTTTACTGTATCTGAGCTTCTGACCATGCCTCTCTGTCCTCTGTTCATGGGGCTAATCCTGGATCCTCACAGAAGGGGACCCAGGGAGAGACAAGGATAGGAGCAGGACAGTTACTGCCTTCACTTGTGGCAAGGAACCTGGCACTGGTTTCCTCCAGCTGGAAGAGGTTTAAAGCTGGTATTTCTCTTGGTGTGTGTTTGTGGATCTATGGAGGCTCCACCTGGAATATATCCCTCCATTACTCCTGAGATAGGGATGATTTTTTTCTCCATCCAATGTCTTCCCTCAACCCCTGGGACTTGGGAATCCACTCCTTCTGTTAAGGTCACAGCCTGCTTTAAGAAGACTATTGGGCAGATTAACTCTCTCTCCATGGTGGCCACTTCGAACCCAGGGAATAATCACTCAAGTACCCTTTGTCCCAACAACTTCCATTCCCTACACAATTTTCCAGTCATAGACTTTGACTTTAGGATTTTCCAGTCATAGGTCCAGTAGCAGCCTCTCGTCCTTACAGAATCCAGTGGGCACATCTCTGAGTAGTGTCCTTAAAGTTCCCTTTTAATTGGCTCAAGAGGAAAGGAAATACTTCCAGAGGGGAGAGGGCTGCCATAGTACTCCCACAACTTTCTCCAAAGAAATTAACTGTCAGATTTCTAATCTCTTGCCAACAATAATCTCTTGTATGTAAATTCTAATCTTTTGTACATCCTCCAATTGTGTAAGGTGCCAAGAGATGCAGAACTTGTTTTTTGCCAACCTCCTCTGAAAGTCCTATGAAGGTGGTCTGGAAACTTAACTTTGAACAAACAGGTATGTGTCATCAATTCCTTTGATTCTAACTTTTGGGAGCTGCAACTAAACTGAGACAGAACTTGTTACAGGATACTATTTTCTTCTAAAAGACTCTGGGCTTTTCTCTGGGCTCCCTCATGTCGTTTCCTCCATCTAGAATGTCCATCTTTCCCGTGTCATCTATTAGGCTCAGCTCAAAGACCACTGCCTGCAGAGAACTGTCCCAGATTCCCACAGCTACAAGTGACCTCTCCTTCCTTGCACCATTTTTATCCTTCTCAAACAGTGGTTACTCATACTCTGCCCTTGCATTGAAATTATTCCTGAGCATGCATTTTCCCTTACTGAATATAAAAGCCTTCGCCGCAGAGAATCTGCCTGTATGAGTTTGTCAGGGTTGCTATGACAAGTACCACAGACTGAGAAATGTAAATAACAGGAATTTGTTTCCTCACAGCTCTGGAAGCTTGAAGTCTAAGATTAAGGTGTCAGCAGGGTTGATTTCTTCTGAGGGACTCTATCCTTGTCTTGTTGATAGCCATCTTCTCTCTGTGCCTTTACATGGTCTTTCCTCTGTGTTGTCTGTGTCCTAATCTGCTCTTCTTATAAGGACATCAGTCAGATTGGCTTAGGGCCCTCCTCAGTGATCTCATTTAACTGCAGTCACCTCTTTAAAGATCCTGTCTCCAAATCCAGACACTGACTGATGTACTGGGGGTTAGAACTTCAACATATAAATATTGAGGGGACATAATTCAGCCCTTATCAACACTTTATTATCTTTATACCCCAACCTGTTGTCCACCTGGTGCTTATTTAACATGTGCTTGTTGTCTTGTACCGAAGAACTCCTTGAAGACTTGATGCCAAAACCCCCGAGAAGACAGCATGAATTATAATGCTTGTGATAAGAGAGTCACAGAAAGTTCTGACTCCCCTCAGAGTTGGAGTGCATTGAGGATAATTCATTCCTTTTTAATAACTGAGGCTTGGAGTGTAAAGGAACTAGTAACTGAAAGAAAAGAGGAGGAAATGGTGCTGATGGATTACACCAATGAAAGAGATACATGAAGTATCCCTGGCATGTAAAAACTGACACGCCCTGGCCAGATACCTTTTTCCCTTCGATGTGGCATGTTGCCTGGCAGGGACACCAAGGGACACACAGGAGAGCCTGACTGCTCCTAACATCAGTGACCTGAAAGCAAATACTGCCTCCGAGCAATGCCACTGCCTCACTTGGGATCTGTTACCTATTAATTTATTTTGTTCCCGAACATATAGGGCTTATTGTTTCCATGATAGGAAAAATAACACATACACAGAGTAAGAAAATACATCTGTAAAAAAAATAATTACACAAGCTAGGAAACGAAAGTCTTTTCTTCAGGAAATCTATAGCCCATATTAGAAGAAAACATAGACGCGTCAGGCTCTGGGCTGATGGCTCAGAGCCTGGAGCCTGTTTCCGATTCTGTGTCTCCCTCTCTCTCTGCCCCTCCCCCGTTCATGCTCTGTCTCTCTCTGTCCCAAAAATAAATAAACGTTGAAAAAAAAAATTTAAAAAAAAAAAAAAAAGGGGGCGCCTGGATGGCGCAGTCAGTTAAGCGTCCGACTTCAGCCAGGTCACGATCTCGCGGTCCGTGAGTTCGAGCCCCGCGTCAGGCTCTGGGCTGATGGCTCAGAGCCTGGAGCCTGTTTCCGATTCTGTGTCTCCCTCTCTCTCTGCCCCTCCTCCGTTCATGCTCTGTCTCTCTCTGTCCCAAAAATAAATAAACGTTGAAAAAAAAAATTTAAAAAAAAAAGAAGAAAACACAGAAAATTGAAGTGTGAAACTTCCAAGTAGAGAAGTTTGGGGAAGGGCAACAAAATACACACTAAGAAAACAGGAGGAAAGAGCTAACAAAGATACAAGAAGAAAGTAACAAAAAGAAAACAAAGATATGACGAAGATAGTCGATAAAACTAAAGCTGTTTCTTTGGAAAGACCAATAATATAAACAAATCTACAGCAATGTTGCTCAAGTAGAAAGAAAAAATATATGAAGAGTGTTTATAATGAAGAAGGAGCATAGGCACGAAGGCAGCAGATGAAAAAATTGAAAATGTGATGAAAAACGTCATGCTAAGTTTTCAAGATTAGAAGGAACGTACGAATTCTTAGAAAAAGATAACTTAATAAATTATACAGACTCCATGTGTATCATCTATTTGCAGTCCACATAATGTACAGAAACATCTGATATCTACATACATATGAGTTTGTGTGGGTTATAACATGTATCTCAAAAAGAAACACCAGGCCCAAATAATTTTGGAGATAAGTTCTAGCCAGATATTCACGGAGATAATCCCAATATTAAACAAACAAATTACCCTACAGGAGGAGGACAGATAAAATGAATCCTGACCACATGCCACAGATAAATTCCAAGTGGACTAAAAACTCAGTATGACAAAATGCTCAAAATCCCAAGTTTAAAAAAAATTATCATTTCATACCCATCATTTTGAAAAAAAACAATAAAAGGCTGAGAATATCAAGTGTTGACTGATAAGGGTTAATATCCAAAATATATAAAGAAATCACACAACTTAATAGCAAAAATACAATCTGGTGAAAATAATGGGCTGAGGACCTGAACGATAATTTTTTAAAAGAAGGCATACAAATGGCCAACAGGTACACGAAAAGGTGCTCAACATCAAGAATCATCAGGGAAATGCAAATCAAAACCACAATAAGATATCACCTCACACTGGTTAAATGGTTATTATAATAAAAGACAAGCAATAACAAGTGATGATGAGGATGTGGTAAAAACAGAACTGTGTGCACTGTTGGTGGAAATGTAAAGTGGTGCAGCCACTATGGAAAACAGTATGAAGTTTCCTCAAAAAATCACAAATAGAAATACCACATGGTCCAGTAATCCCTCTTCTGGAAAGGAAATGAAAACAAAATCTTGAAGAGATCATCTCTGCTCCTATGTTCACTGCAGCATTATATATAATAGCTAAGAGGTAGAAACAACCTAAGTGCTCATCAATGGATGTATGGATATAGACATATATATACATACACACAATGGAATATTATTTATCCATAAGAAAGAAGGAAATCTCGCCATTCGTGACAACATGAATGAAGCTGGAGGGCATTATGCTAAGTGAAATGAGCCAGACAGAGTTAGACAGATACTACATGGTATCACTTATTTGTAGGAATTTTTTTTTTTAAGTCAAAACTCATAGAAACAGAGTGTAGAAAGTGGTTGCCAGGACTGGGAGGTGAAAGAAACAGGGAGAGATTAAAAGGTACAGACTTTCAGCTATAAGATGAATAGGTCTGAGGATGTAATGTAAATGTAATGTAAAACATGTGAATGGGCACCTGGGTGGCTAGGTCAGTTGAGCGTCCAACTCTTGATTTCGGCTCAGGTCATGATCTCATGGTCACGGCATCGAATCCCACGTTGGACTCAGCACTGACAGCTTGGAGCCTACATGGGACTCTCTCTCTCCCTCTCTGACCCTCCCCTGCTCATGCTGTCTCTCTAAAAATACATAAACATTAAAGAAAAAAAAACTTCAAAAACCCATGGTGAATATAGTTGATAACACTGTATTATGTAATTGAAGTTTGCTAAGAAAGTAGAACTTAAATCTCATCAATCAATAATAAATGTGTGAAGTAATGGATGTGTTAATTTTTGTTATGGATGTGTTAATTTAACTAGGTGAGGGCAATTTATCTTACAATCTTATTGGTCAATTATACCTCAAAAAAGCTGAAATAAAAGAAACTACCAAGTGTTGCCAAGGATATGGCCCAACAAGAATGCTCAGATACTGTTCTTGGGAATGTCAACTGGAACAATCTCTTCAGAGTTTGGAAGTGGATGGATGTTAATTGCCTAAACATTAGACATTTCACTCTTCTTCCTTGTCTACCAAACCCTAAAAAATTTAGGGCAGTAACATCCTGAGGCTCAGCGTATGAATAGTGTATGGTTTAAGCCGATCATAACCAACCCATATTCTTTTGCCAGACACTTGCTTTGCCATTTCCTTAACACCAAGGGGTTGCAAACCCATTCTAGCTAATGGAATGTAAAGGGAGATCTGATGAGGAACTCCTGGTTCCCAGGACAAGAGAGTATCCAAGGGTGGGGCGGGGGTAGAGGTGCCACTGGCCTCCTCACCCATGTCCTCCTCCTAAGTCAAAAGCAGCCTAACCCTAAAACTTAAGAAGGTTTTTTCCTCTTTGGGAAACAAAAGCAAAAACAAGCAAACAAACACATTTTCCACATACTCTATTCTCTTTTTTGGAACACTGAAATGAGGCTGTGATGACTAGAGTTCTAGAAGCCATTCTGTGATCATGAGGTGATAAGCAAGAGGAATAAAGCCATCACACTAAGGTAGCAAGAGTGAGAGCATTAAAAGTGGCTGGGTCTTTTGCTGACAAAATAGGGCAATTAAATCTTTTTCCTTAAACAACTGTTAGCGAGCTTTCTTATAACCTGTAATCAAAAGTTTTCCTGGGCCACTTGGGTGGCTCAGTTAGTTAAGCATCCGACTCTTATTTCAAGCATCTCTCTTATTTCTGAGCATCATCTGATTTCAGCTAAGGTCATGATCTCATGGTCCATGAGTTCAAGCCCACATCAGGCTCTGCCTTAACAGAGAGCCTACTTGGGATTCTCTCTTCCTCTCTCTCTGCCCCTCCCCCACATGTGCTCACTCTCTCTCTCTCTCTCTCAAAATAAATAAATAAACACTTTAAAAAAGTTTCCCTGATAAAACAGTTGTCTAGTAAAGTGAAAGAAAAGCTAAAAATCCAGAAATTCTTCTCCTAGGTGTACATCCTAAATAATCCTCTCAAATATGCCCAAGAAAACATGTCCAGAAATGTTCATTGCAACACTGTTTGTAACGGTGAGAAACATCAAAATGACCTAAATATTCACCAACAGGAAATATGGATAAATAACTTGAGGTCTAGTCATACAAAAGAATACTCTAGAGAAATTTAAATAAATAAACTGGAATTACGTGAATCAATAGACTAAGTCTTAACAGAACACGGAGTAAAAAGAGTACAAGTTGCAAGAGGATTTATACAGTATGTTACATTTAGATAAAATGTCAAAACTTGGGACACAATAGTATATATTGTTTAAAGATGAATTAACCTATAATACACATGTAAACCATGCATGAGAATGTTAGATATCAAATTCATTATACCATTTATTTTTGTGGAGGAAGGTAAGGAAGTGGTATAGAGGACTAAATTCCACCTGTAATATAACATCTAAAGCACTCCATGAATACTAATTACTATAAATAATAACCACAGTATTCTAAAACTTCTCTAAAGGCACAAATGCTATAGCATTTCATTACTTTATAAGATGCATCAAGTCCTCCTTGCCTTACCCTGGTCATGACACATCAAAGCTTACAGCATTTGAATTGCAAAATTTGAGGCCTATAATTAGTGAGAAATAACACACAGAATAATCTTAACGTGTCAGAGACTCCCAAGGTAATTTCTGTTGCTATCAAAATAATTCAGTGAGTCATAAGTTTCTTTGCAATGTTGGTCACAATCCTTTGCGAAGTGCAATTCATGCAACCTGGATTCAGTGTTCATATAAGTATCATTCCTGCAATTGCTCTTATTCTTGTAATCCTCAATTTTTCTAGGACAAGTTGTAAAATTGTAACAATTTCATCCTTGTCTCAGAAAGACCCTGCATTTCAAAATCACAAACATTTCCAGTGTTCTGACCTTAAGGCAAATAAGAAGCTACGAGGGAATTCAAGTTTACTGGGAAAAAAAGGAGATGAGAGAAAGCGCTGTTTGTCCCAAACAAGACAGTCTTCGTTCTACATCAAAGGCCAGAAAAATATCAGATATAATTAATATTTCACTCTGGAAGATTTTTTCCAGTGTCCTTAAAAGTAATATTTCCTGCATAGATTTCAAAGTGAAATTCTGCAAAATCCTTTTAGACCTCTGTGCTAAAAGAATTATGTAGAAAAGAGTTGATGCCATAAAGGGACAAAGAAATTCCAAAGTCCTGTGTCAAGCAAACAAGAAGGGGCCAGGGCATTTTGGATAAATGAGACCAAGCTGTGAATGCCTCAACTGTAAGTTCAAGAAGTAGATGATGATTGAAGAAATAACACGGTGGGTAGGGATTGCTGGGTAGGTGACCTTGACTAGCCACAGAGGTCCCTGAACTGAGTGGCTCTGCTCTGCCTCATCAGGGTAAGTGATACAAGCGTCCAGCAATTCCCTGGCCATTATCCCTTAAGAGAGGGGCCCCTGGGTTGTTCCATCAGTTGAGCATCTGGCTTTGGCTCAAGTCATGATCTCATCATTCAGGGTTCAAGCCCCGCATCAGGCTCTATGCTGATGACAGCTCATAACCTGGAGCCTCTTTCAGATTCTGTGTCTCCCTCTCTCTCTCTCCCCCTCCCCTGCTCATGCTCTGTCTCTCTCTCTCTCTCTCTTTCTCTCTCTCTCAATCTCCCTCTCTCAAAAATAAACTTTAAAAAAAATTAAAAAAAAAAAAGAATCCCTTATGATAAATGCTGATTCTAATACAGTGATTTGTGGTCTGAGTTAAAAGGACCATAAGCCTCCAGAACATGAGCCGGAAAAAAACCCATCCATCCCTTGAATCAAGAGGTTGGAAAAAAGAGAGTGGTACCGTATTTCAGTCCAACTGTAGTGCCCCTGTTGTAAGTTTCTGCTGGGAGAGCTGACCTGAGAGGATGGTCTGGGAGGTGGCTCAAGTCAGAGAATTAGAATGTAGGCACAAAACAAGGCTGGAGAGAAGGTGTGCAGAGGCACCAGAACATAGCGAATAAGGAGGGCAAGGATTCTGTAGGGAGAGAGGATCTACAGAGAAAAGCAGAAGGTGAGGTTAGGATAAAGAGAGATAAACGAAGAAGGCCAAAGATCAGAGGAGTAGGATGAGGCAGTAGTGAATATAATGTACAGACGTCTGACTAAAGAAAAAGGCAAGTTCTGGTGGGCGGGATGAGGCATGCCAACTGCTCCTTCCTGTCTTGCTCAGCAGGGCTTCCATCACCCTAAGGCCCCTGGTGGTGACTCAGAGACTCAGCCTCCAGCTGCAAAGCCCCTCCAGGCCTCTGGGCTGCGGTCTCTATAACTCCACTGGGGCCCCATCCCCGCCCCCGCTGTGCTTAACTGCCAGCACAGGCACAAAGCTCCCTCTCATTTCCAGTTACTTCACTTGGGGCACTGCCTCCTCCCGGGGCATGTGTGGTCTCCAGTGAGTCCGAGAAACGTGTTATTCCCAACTTTCCACTCCTCATTCCCACTTTCTCTGTTCCCGCAATCTGACTTCCCCACCCTGAACCTGACCACTGACCTTGGGCATTCTCTCCAAAGGCCAACCTTTGGAACCTCTTCCCCGTTTGGGAAAGAGCTTGCTGGCAGGTGCTCTGCAGTTCCACCTGCACTGTCCAATAGAACAGTAGCAGCACAGATAGAGCAGAAATATGTCAGAGGGAAAGACTGAGAAGGAGGCAACATCATGGCCGATGTCTGAATGAGCAGTTTCAGGAACACAAACTCCAGGAAACGAAGAAGGTGAACCGGAAACAAAAGCATCTCTACATGGAGCAAGGAGGCTGAGGCAGTCTTCTGACCTACTTCTGGTCTTCATTTCCCTCTTAGCCCAGGGGACTTGCTCTCTGAATAGACCAGGGAGGAAGCAATTGAAAACGGCTGGCTTAGGTGAATGTGTGAGGAAAAGAGAGCTTTCCCTTACAGCAGTTTCTGATAAGGACGTACTTTCAGCTCTTGTCTGCTTACTGCTCCTTCAAAGGAAAGCTCTAGTGGCCTTACCAGTTCTAAGCTTTCAGTACCCTATCTGTCTTTTCTTGCCCTTGGGAAACAGAAAGAAAGAAAGAGAAGCTGAGCTTCTGGCTCCACAGGTCCCTGTTCTGGATCTATCTTTTCCCATCTACTTTGGGTAGCCAACTTGCTTTCTGAACATCCTCTTCCTGGACTTCAAATCTCAGTCCGAAACAAAAGCTACTGTATGTTGTATCTGAAAGTTGCTCAGACAGTAAATCTTAAAAGTTCCTATCACAAGAAAAAGAAATTCATAACTATGTATAGTGATGGATGTTAACTAGACTTAGTGCGGTGATCATTTTGCAGCACATACATATGTCAAATCATTATGTTGTACACCTGAAACTAGTATAATGCTATGTCAATTACATCTCAGTATAAATATTAAAGAAAAGGGGCACCTGGATGGCTCAGTTGGTAAATCATCCATATCTTGGTTTTGGCTCAGGTCACGGTCTCACAGTTCATAAGATCAAGCCCTGCATCAGGTTCTGCGCTGGCAGCATGGACACTGCTTGGGATATTCTCTCTCTCTCTCTCTCTCTCTCTCTCTCTCTCTCTGCCCCTCCCCTGCTTGTGCTCTCTCTCAAAATTAAAAAAAAAAAAGCATTGATTGTTCACATGTACCAGAGTAGTTGCTCAGTTTAAACGGTATTACCCTAGGGTTAACCATTTTTACTATGTTTACTGAACATAGGTTTTCCATAATTATTAGTTGACCAGCTCCCTGACTGAGAGTATGTTCATTTTCAGATGATGATAACCATTCTTTTCTCTCAGGAGTCACATGGATAAAATTAACATTCTAGGATAAAAATTAAATTTATATATGTTTATAGAATTTTTCTCAGTCCAAATTTGACATCACATTTTGGTTTGGAGAGAAGCTTGTTGAGTCATAACTTCAAGTTTGCAAGAACTTCACAAAGCGTAGAGAAAAGCTCCTGTCCTAAATTATAGAGTTTAGATCACTGGAGTTGCTTTTTCCTGAGAGAAAACCGAATGTTTAAGGGTAAGAGCACTTGAGCATTCCATAAAGCACTTATTACTGTATTATCACATGCTCTCTCTTCTTTCATCTGGATCTCCACCATTTGTTGGTTGGTAGTTCCTATCAGAGCCAGATAGCATGTAAGCAAGGCCTACAATTTGTATTATTTTCATCCTCATCAGTAATTGAACTTTGATTATCTACTTCCTGTCAAGTGCCATTCAAGAGACTGCAGGGAGAGACCAAGAAAGCGTGCAAAGATCTCTCAGACCCTGGAGCCCTCCCAGGAGCAACAGGTTGGTGGGAGGTTAGTGGCAGGTTGTAAGCTGCCATTACACTGCTCTTGCCATACATCAATTCAATTTCCCTTCAGTTTTTAAAGTGGCCCTAGAATCAGGACGCCTGGGTGGCTCAGTCTGTTAAGCTTCTGACTCTGGTACAGGTCATGATCTTGTGGTTCATGAATTTGAACCCCAAGTCCAGCTCTCTCAGAGCCTATAGCCTGCTTCAGATTCTGTGTCTCCCTCTATCTCTGCCCCTCCCCTGTCATGTTCTGTCTCTCTCTCTCTCTCAAAAATAAATAAACATTAAAAAAAATTATAAGTAAATAAATAAAGTGGCCCCAGGATCAGCAATAGCCAAGCTATGGTAAGAACTCAAATGTCCATTGCCTGATGAATGGATAAAGAAGATGTGGTATACATATATAAATGGAATATTACTCACCCATCAAAAAGAATGAAATCTTGCTATTTGCAACAACGTGGATGGGGCTTGAGTGTATTATGCTAAGCAAAATAAGTCAGAAAAAGACAAATCCCATATGAATTTACTCATATGTGTAATTTAGGAAACAAAACAGATGAACATAGGGGGAGGTGAAAAAAGGGAGAGAGAGAAAAGTAAACCATAAGAGACTCTTAATGGTAGAGAACAAACTGAGGGCTGATGGAGGGAGGCGAGTGGGGGGATGGGCTAAATGGGTGATGGGCATTAAGGAGGGGACTTGTTATGATGAGCACTGGGTGTTGTATGTAAGCGATGAATCACTAAATTTTACTCCTGAAACCAATATTACACTATATGTTAACTAACTAGAATTTAAATAAAAATTTGGAAGAAAAAGTAAAATAAAATAAAATAGGTCAAGTTCTGGTTCCCAGAAGGAAGGTGGGTGGAGGGATGGGTTAAATAGGTCATGGGGATTAAGCAGGGCATTTACTGGGATCAGTAACGGCTGTTGTAAGGAAGTGGTGAATCACTATATTGTAGACCTGACACTAATATTACACTGTGTGTTAACTAGCTGGAATTTAACTAAAAACTTAGAAATAAATAAATAAAGTGGCCCCAGGGAATGGAAGCAGCTCAGATATTTAAGGGGAAGATCAAGGGCTTGGGGGTCTAGCACACCAAGCCTGATTCTCTGCTCAATCACGTAATAGTTGCAATCTTGGGCCAATCAATGAACTACTCTAAACTCCAGTTTTCTCATCTGTAAGATATAAGTAAAAATGTACACATACTATTGAAATTTTGCATAAATTAAATCAGTGTAGTTTAACTCGGCGAGACCCCTGGAGTCAAACTACTTAGGGTTCAAATTCTGGCTAGACCAGGCTTTGAATTCTGTGTGTCCCTCTCTCTCTGCTCCTCCCCCTCGCTCTCTCTCTCTCTCTCAAAAATAAACATTTAAGAAAATTATTTTAAAAATTCTGGCTAGACCACTTACTTGATGTGTGACCCTGGGCTAGTTGCTTCAAGTCGTTAAGCCTCAATTTCGTCAATATTGATAACAATGATTCCTACCTTATCGGGTAGTTGTGCCCAGCAAACGACATTATCCACAGGAAGAACGTAGCACAGTGGCTGGAACGTCCTAAGTGTTCAGATGAAGGTTAGCTGTTCCAGAAAGCACCGCACACAACAAACTGTTTCCGGTTCTCTTAACTAGGTTGCAAATTAACAGGAGGCAGTAGTGCTAGAAATGCCTGCAGGCAGATCCTTTTCTTCACAAAGCATTTCTTTCTCGCTCTTTTTTTCTTTTTTTCTCCTTTCAAGAATGTTCTGGTACACATTAGCAAAATGCCTTGGGGGAAGGGAGCCTAGAAAGGCTTTAAGTGTCCGTATTTTCTTCACAATGAAATCCATGTGCTTCGCGTAGAAGCAGCGTCCTGGAAAGGGGCCAGTTACAGTGAGTGCCTAAGATCGTAAGTAAAGTATAAAGGAAGAGACTTCGTGAGTCCAGATTAAAGATAGATCCTTATTATCATTAACATCTCCATTAACATTTTTCTACACACGCTTTTTTAAACGTAAGAATGGTGGTTGGCTGAGAAACTGAATTTTATTTAAGAGGTAATTGTGTAGGTATTTCCAACTGTAGAACAATGTCCCTTTGAGTAGTAATGAAATGTGTAGTTTTGGAAAAACGTTGAGACCGAAGTTTCTGGAGAGGCCGGTTGGCCCCTGCTGCTGACCCCAGGCAGGCCACGCCTACCAGCCTGGCCTGGACCCCTCTGGGTTCTGGGGGGGGGGGGGAATTCTGCCCCTTCCTTCCTTTGTGGGAGCTTCCTCGGTGGTCAGCAGACACGTCTTCGATCGGGAATCATCTTTACTTCCTGTATGCAACGACTGGGTCCTGTCCCTGGCCGATTCTGATGTTCATTCTGGGTTAGGAAAAGATGGGCAAAGTTACGGTTTTCACTACCATAACTCTTGTGGGGTTTCGCCATTTTTCGACTCCTTCACTTTTCCTTTCTGCGAAATGATTTTTTCACCTCAGACACACTCAATGTGCTTAAAAAGTGATATTTCATGGTTACCAGAAGGGAGGTGGGTGGGGGGATGAGTTAACGAGGTGATGGGGATTAAAGAGAGCGCTTGTCCCGATGAGCACCGGGTGATGTAGGCAACTGTTAAGTCACTGTTTTGTACACCTGAAACTAATATAACGCTGTAGGTTAACTAACCGGAACTAAAATAAAAACTTTCTTAAAAGGTGCTATTTCATGGTTACCAGGGGCTGGGTGGGGTGGGCAGTTCTTGTTTAATGTTTCATTCTGTTTGGGATGATTTTAAAAAGTTCTGGAAATGGATAGTCATAATGTTTACACATCCTTGTGAGTTTACTTAATGCCAATGCATTGTGCACTTAAAAATGATTAAAATGGGGGGGGGGGCGTCTGGGTAGCTCAGGCAGTGAAGCGTCGGACTTCAGCTCAGGTCATGACCTCACAGTTCGTGAGTTCGAGTCCCAAGTTGGGCTCTGTGCTGACGGTGCGGAGCCCATTTAGGATCCTCTGTCCACCTGCTCTCTCTGCCCCCTCTCAGCTTGCACTCTCTCTCTCTCTCAAAAATGAATAAACATTTTACAAAATGGTTAAAATGGTAACTTTTATGTGTATTTTACCACTCTTTTAAAAAGTGCTATTTCAACATTATAGTTTCATCAGTCCTTAGAGACACAATACTTCCTAGTCAGAGTATGAAGTGGCCCAAGTTCTACTGGCCTGCCATGTGGAGATGGAAACCTGTAGTGAAAATGCAAGTGCCTCCCACAGGCAGCAGGGACCCTTCTGAGGTGGCCAGAATGCTGTTTCCTAATTAGCATATTAATTGCATATAATTAGATGTGCTGACATTTGAAGGTTTGCTATTTTTGAATATTCTAAGCGCCATCCTTTCAATGTCCTCACTTAAAGGCAGGTTCTCACCGATGGCTTTGTTGTCAAGTGTAGGCTAGGTGTAAGAGGCATGGCTTCCACTTCCGGTGAGTCAGTTCAGACCTCGCGTTTCAGCGAATGTGAGATTTTAACTGGAACCATCCAATCCTGAGATTTGGTTGGGGCATTTATATTTTAAAAGCACATTAATCCTCCTGGGAAAGCATAAAAATGTTCTTGACGTTCTGATGTTTGAATGATATTAATAGTAAAATCACCTTGTGAACCTGGGATGAATTATTTTCTACTTTTCAGAGAAGGGTGGCTTAGCATAAAGATGGGGAAAGAGGTCTTGATGTACCACAGTGTGTTTGCAAGAAGGACTGTGCCTGTGGAGCTGTGATGTTCTCTCTCTCCTTCGCTCTCTCCCTCTCCCTGTCCCTCTCCGAGTTTCTTCTGTTTCTGTTTTTGAGTCTTGGCCTGGAGTTCTTTTCTCTCTTTCTCGCACGGGCCCAGTGCTATACTAGTCATACACTGCATTTGTCTAGCATTCTTTTCTAATCATTTATTCCTTGAAACAACTCTGTAAGGTAGAAGGTGGCCAATTTTATGGATTTTACAAATGAGGTACAGAAAGGAAAAGTGACACACAGCAAGGTATTGAAGAGCTGGTCACGAAACCCATGTCTTGTGACTCTGGCCTAATGCTGGTTCCACAGCTGCAGCCGGGATTCTGGCCATCCTGAAGTCCATGAAGAGAACAGGGACACAGCACCACCAGGCGTATGGTTCCAGTGACTTTCACAACTGGCAGGTATGGTGCTGAGTGCAATTCATCATTAAGTTTTCCTGAAGATGCTCCCAGGAGCTACCATCCTAGCTGTTGAGCAGCCATATCCATCCATCCCTCCATTCATCCAGAACAGAAGGGGGTGTAGAAGGTATTCAGTTGGGGGAGGCCAAGAGGCACACATGCCCTCTGGATTCTGGAGACTACAGTGCTGAGTAACTTGTAAAGTCAAAATTATCAGGGCACCTGAGCAGCTCAGTCAGTTAAGCATCTGACTTCAGCTCAGGTCATGATCTCATGGTTTGTGGATTCGAGCCGTGTGTCAGGCTCTGTGCTAACAGCTCAGAGCCTGGAAAAAAGGTCAAAATTGTCAACCACATTCAGCCATGTTTAGTCCAGATAGCTGGGGAAATATCACAATAAAATTATTTCTCAAAAGATTAATTCGGTTGTCATACTGAATTATTATCTGGTTAATTCTAGCTACACAGAAACTGGATTTGGGCAACAACTTAAAAACATGTTTCCATTTCCCTTCCTCAAAGGATCGATTTCATTATGTAAAAATGCAAAAGATCAGCAACATCCCCTTAATATTATGATTAATTAATATCTGTTATGCTATATCATCATAACTTAAGAACTCTGCATCAGTTTCCTGAATCAAGTCTGTATTTTCCCATTCTTATTATATTAAAAAAAGCAATCCTGGTCTGAGAAGCCTGAAAAGAAATTTCCAGTGTGCACCAAAACATTCTAGCTTTTATTCTTCATTGCTATTTGCAATCACCCAGAGAGGAAACGTTTTGTAAGAAAAATCCCACCCAGAAAAATCCCACTCAGGTCACAATTGACATTCTCTTTCTTAAGATGTCCAGCTGCGACAGACAAGCAAAAGCCAGCTCAAAGATAGATCTTTGGGGCCCCCCCTGGTGGCTGAGAAGAGTCAAGAACTCAGTGTCCTGACCCAGAAGGCCAGTGATCCTTGAGGCTTTCTAAACAGCCATCACCAAATTTTCCATTCAACATTGAAAATGCATTCAGATCACTGGGAAGAATTTGGAATCACAAGACTTGGATTTGAGTCAGAGCTCTGTCATTTACCAGCTATGCAAACCTGGGTCTGGCTGGTCAGTTTCTGAGAGTTGAGGTTGAATCTGGAATTTCTCATTGGTGATAAGAAGCAATGTCAAAACTAGAGGGGTATATGATTCCATTTATGTGATATGCCCAGAAAAGGCAACTTTATGGAGATAGAAAATAGATTGGTGGTTGCCTGTGGCTGGGGATGAGAATGGGGATTAACTATAAATGGCCATAAAGGACTTTACCAGGATGATGAAGATGTTTTAAACTGGATTGCAACAACTTGTACGACTTGGTAAATTTACTAAAAATCATTGCGATGTGCATTTAACATGGGTGAATTTTATGATATGTAAGTTATATCTCAATAAAGTTGTTTTTCAAAAAACAACTGGAGGGAAAAGCAGAGTGGATAACCTGTGTAAATCCAGATCAGAACTGGGAAGCCTGTAAGGTAGGGGTGAGCAGGAAAAATGCTTAAGACGGGTGCTGTTGTTTGGAACTTTATTTTTCCCACTTTACAATGTCCATAGCTTGTTCCTAGGAAGGTCACCTGAGGTTAGCATGCGAGGGGTAGAAAGCACACTGCCTCCTATTGTAGTCTAGAGGCAGGGTTTCTTTCCACGGACTCTAACAGATGTTCTGATGGCATTTCTGATAGAGGGAAGACCATTAAAGCAGCCACCTTGATGCAACTACATCAAAATGACCATTTTTTTTAAATGTAAAAACTGTATTTTCTTCACAATGTTTCTCAGTATGAGGTAATTCAGTGTGGTTGGGGAATTATACGACATTAAGGAGTGGGTTGGACAGAGCATGTATTTTTTTTTTTAACATTACTTACTAGAAAACTTGAAAGTGTGAGAATTTATAAAAGTATAGGAAGCGGGCGCCTGGGTGGTTCAGTTGGTTAAGTGTCTGACTTCGGCTCAGGTCAAGATCTCGCGGTTTGTGGGTTCGAGCCCAGCATCGAGCTCTGTGCTGACAGCACAGAGGCACTGCCCAGATTCCCACCTCCTTCAAAAAGGACTTGTTGCCCCAACCGTCAGCAGCTTCAAGAACTGCCTCACTGCAGAGTCACCTCTCCAATGTCCTACCCTCCTGAGCAGGCTGGTGGGCACATCCTGATAGAGGCAGGAAAACAAGGCAGCCATGTTAGTTTAACAGAGAACAACTCTGATGGGCTACTTTCACCGTGGCTCTCCCTGTGAGGTCATCTGAGGCTGTCATCAGGCCCGAAATACAGCTCCATTTCTCTCACTACCTCATTTCTCTCTCATCCCCTTCTTTCTACAAGATGCTGACCCCAGGGATAATTCTTAAGAAATGTCTTGCACGATAAACTCCATCTCGGAATCTGCTTCCCAGAAAACCTAACCAGTATTTTTTTATACCTACCCAGCAGATAAATTCTGGCAAAAAAATATCCAGCAAGTATTTTATGTAGGATGGTTATTATGTTATACATTTTGGCATTGCCTGATAATTTTTAAGTGAGTATTTATTGATTTTGTCATCTGATGACAATAAGAAAGTGGTTTTCATTTGGGGAAATACAAAGAAAAGTTAATAGTGTGGTTTTATTCTGGTCAAAATGACCAAATCGAAGTATCCATATTGAAATGGATGGAGCACCAGGGGCACCTGGGTGGCTCAGTCAGTTAAGCAGCTGACTTCAGCTCAAGGTCATGGTTCCAGCCCCACATCACCTCAGGGCTGCCTCAAGCCTGCTTCAGATTCTATGTCTCCCTCCCTCCCTCTCTCTCTCTCTCTCTCTCTCTCTCTGTCCCTCCCCCACTCGTGCCCACGGCATGCTCTTTCTGTGCTCCGAACATTTTCTGTCCTGGTCCCCCAGTCCCTCGGTTTGCCCAAGGAACAGGTACCTGAGGTACAGGTCCTCATCGTCTTAATTTTTCTCCCAGATATATACACAGAAATTAAACATAAAAGTTCTTCCTTTTCATTTCAGCTGAAAAACCATCATGCAATTCATACTGTTATGGTCCTATGCCCCAATTCTAAACACAAGTCAGAGTCAAGCTGGCTCAAACTGGGGCTTGGCATTAGTCTAATTAAATTAACCTGCAACACAATATGCGCGCTTGAGGGCCTCATCAGCTCTTCAGTCACAGCCGAAAATAGCTGGCAGGTTAACACACCTGAGCTGTGGTGTGGCAGCAGTGGACAAACCACAGCTGGGTTTGTCCCAGTCCCCTGGCTGGGACTTCAGGGGTCCACACGACATCTTTAAGAGGGTTGACAAACTCACTTTTGTAATTCTGCAGTCTGATGAACTCACAGTGTGAAGACAGCCGAAAGTGGCTTTTGAGCTTTGTGAAGCATTATTAGTTTGTGCAAATGAACCAGAAACCTAAAGCCAGGGTATTGAATTTTGAATATTCAGGATATTGAGTTGATGACAAACAAGACTACTGACTTGCAAAAATGCACTTTGTTCTTGACATTTGACAATTATAATTTTGCTTCAGTTATTTAAGATACAGCTTCTTGCGGTTGGTAAGGAAACAATCTGCTGTGAATGTGCAAAGCAGTGACATTTGGGTAACGTGGGACCTTAGGGCAGCAACCATATGGTTCATTTCTGTCACGAGCGAGATCCTTGCAAGCCTGTGTGTGAAGAAGTATAGGCATTACTGGAATTTCTGTTTTATCAAAGGATAATTAAGGAATATTACCGAGTGGGTTTTCTGTGTACCCATATTTATTAGTAGAATTCCAGAATGTATAAGGCCGTAACGTAATCATGTATTCAGTATTCTGTGTGAGGCATTGTGCTGAGTACTGATATTAAAACACTGAAGTAAATATATTTGCTCAATAAAAAACCATGACACATCCTAAAAAAAAAGAACAGAATATTTGAAATAACTACCCTAATGTGTAGTTAACTTATGTAGAGGACATAATGCCTATAGCTATTTGCAGCTTCCAGCATTGCAGAATCTATGCAAAAAAAATGCAAAATGACACACACACACACACACACACACACACACACACACACACCAGTGCTTGATGGGAACAGAGAAGGAAGCTAGGTTTCCCTCTCTAAGTGACATATTCTCTAACCTTTTAGATATTTCAAAGTTAATTTAAGCTCTGAAAATAGAGAAACTCATCTATTAAGTGATCTTTGGGATGCCCCAGGGCAACTGTAGACCCAAATATAATCACTGAAATGTCAGTATTTCTGTTCTCCTTTCTGCAGTGATACAGAGAACTCCATTGTCTATTCTCTCAGGCAGCTCTTGCTGGCAGACTCCCTGTGAAATCACAGAGGCCAATTCTCCTTCCTTGGGAATGGGCATGCTGGGGGAGGAGGACTCCCTTTAAAGTTCATCTAAAGTAAAGGGATTTGTTTAAAAAACAGGAGACTGAAATGTATTTGCCATATACACAAGTCATGTCTGACAACCGATAAAATGCAATTTACATAAAATGTTAAAGATTAGAAGTACATAGTATTTGTATTTTAATACAATAATAGGACCCCAGGATTCTAGTAAGAAGGTGTGATTCCAAGTTTGCATTATAGTGATTTGCTCAGCTACAAAGAACTGTGGTGGAGGTAATCTTTGGGAGTATGTTTCTCAAGAGTTAAATATTAATGGATTTCATATGCATGTTTTGCATCTGTAGTTTGGATGTGGATTTTGCCTCTTAGTTCAGCTCACACAGCTCCGGCCCACTGAGAGGAGAATGGCCTTGTCTCAGGCCGTAGAGAGAGGTTAGGACACCTGAAGCTGGGGCTGGACGCTCTCTGGGTTTGCACTGCTGGGCTGGCACCAGGCGGAGACAGGGCCACCAACATCCCATTTCATTGCACCAGCCAAGCCCCTGCCTCCGTGCTGAAAACCTACACTTGAGGGGGTCCTCTTGGATAACACTTGGAGATGACTGAGAAAAATTGAGTTCTGGGCAAATGGAAAGAACGTGCATGGAATGAAAGCAAGTGTTGTTTCCCCCGTGTGTGTGTGTGTGTGTGTGTGTGTGTGTGCGCGCGTGCATGGGTGTTGAGTGTGCCGTGGAAGGGAGTGGGAGTCATAAGGGTATACTGCCAACTCTTCTGGGAGCTTGAGAGAAATCCAGTTAGATTTCTACCTCACAGAATGCAACAATAAAAATGAAAAAGTTCAGGTGGATTGTATATAAATATGTATTTTTATATAAATAAATAAATAAATAAATAAATAAATAAATAAATAAAAGCATCAGCAGCACTTTGTGACTGATTGGATGTGGAATGCAAGGGAGAAGGAAGACTTATAACCAGATTTTGGGTTTTGGTAACTATGGGGCATGTGTCCTTCTGTTAGAAGTCGAGACAGGAGACATTGCCTGAATCACCCTCCCCCTTCCTCCCACCGACACCTGGCTGCTCTGTCACCAAACTCACAAATAAGACAGTCCCTGAATTCCTTACCAATTACTTCATTTTGCCGCTGATTGAACCAAAACTTGGGATACCGATTCCTGTGTGGTCTGACACAGGAGCAGAACTGTCCTTCCAAACAAGAAGGTAAGGTCCTTGAAATGGTTCTGCCTTTAGGACACCAAGGGTGTACTCCATGGTGGGATCTGAGATGCTAGAAGCTCTTTGGTAGTGTGTGCTCTAGGTTTCTCAAGTCATTAGGAGAACCATATCTGACCTCACAAAGGCATGTTAACAAGAAGATTGATCTGGATAAATCTCAGGATTCCATAATCCTTAATTCCATCCAAGTGGCCTCTAAAAGAAATCTTTTCCCAAAAGCCATTTTTAATCTCATAAAGCCCAAGGAAAGTTAGAAAGGAACAAAGCTGCTTATTTCTTTCTTTTTCCTTAGGTAAACAAAACAAAACAAAACAAAAAACAAATCAAACATGAGCCAGCAGGAAGTGGGAGCAGAGTTTACTGAAGATAGAGAGAGAGCAGATACAGATGGAGTGTCTGGGAGACTTGGAAAGGAAAGCAGCATGAGTCTTGTCTTTGTTTATGATCTGGGGATTTTATTGAGGATTATGATCTGGTGTATGTGTTCTCTTAGGCATCCAAGAACCGGTTAGAACAAAGACAAGGGCCCAAGGATTATTCCTTGGAGCCAGGGGAGCCAAGGGGTCTTGGCTCTGAGATGTCTAGTGCTGGTGGTCTGGAATACACATATAATAATAGCTTTGGTCATTCTCACCTGGTCCTTCCATACATGTTATCTATTCTAAATAAATCATTAACTCCTTATCCTTTACAGAGGACATACACTATTTGCATTCTGAGGCATGTGTAAAGTGGGGTGGGGGCCAGGTCCTAGAATAGGATCAGGAAAAGGAGCAAAAGGCAAATGTTTATGGAGTCCTTCAGTTTCCCTGTCTCACAAGCAACACGCTATAAGATTGGGGGTTTTCTAAATGCATGGTTCCTCAGCTGTGGCATAAACCCACTGGGTGCACAGCATCCACCTGGTCCCATCTCTGCATCACTCCCATGGGACTTGGGGTTCAGGGGGAACCTATGAGGACATGGAGTTCATGCTGCCCTCTGTGCTGTGATAAAGTCCTTTGTCTCTACCCAGGAGTCTCACTACTTCTGCCAGCTTCAGTGAAGCTGTGATTGGCTGATTTGTTAGCTTGAGAACAGAGTAAAATTTTCAGACACTTCACAATTCCTAACATTATTTTGCTTGTCATCTCTTGGGTCATCATTTAACTTGAAGTTAAGGGAAAGGCTGGTGAAGACATGATGAGGACAACAAAGGCAAATTAAATGGCTAACGTGAGTTTAATGTTGCTCTCTCTGGATTCCTGCTAGTTTCCTCATTATCTGTACTTTCTCCTTGCCCCCATCAAAGTGAGCATCAGGCCAGCGCATTACTGGGCACACAGTTATTATTAATCCTTTCACCATGTACTAAGTGCCTCTCTGTACCAACTGCTCTTCAACACCTGATCTTTGTTTCTTTTTTTTTTAATGTTTGTTTATTTTTGAGAGAGAGAGAGAGAGAGAGAGAGAGAGAGAGTGCAAGCAGGGGAGGGGCAGAGGAAGAGGGAGATACAGAATCGGAAGCAGGCTCCAGGATCTGAGCTGTCAGCACAGAGCCCCACACGGGGGTTGAACTCACCAGCTGTGAGACCATGACCTGAGCTGAAGTTGGATGCTTAACTGACTGAGCCATCCAGGTGCCTTCATGATCTTTGTTTCTTGCCACAGTTTTGAAAGTTTGGAATTATCCCTGACAAGAGACCGAGAAGGGTTAAGAAACTTGTCCGATCTCACGGAGCCTAGAGATAGAGGCAGGGTTCCAACCTGTATTTATGTGATAGTAAACTCCTGTTCCTCCCACCACAACCCATGCTATCTCAGTTGTGCAAATGAAGTTTCAGAGCAGAGCAAGAAACATTTTAGCAGTGATGGTGACCAATCTGCTTAATTTCTTCTCCTCAAATGCTTACCATTACTCTATTTCCTAATCTGCTGTCCTATTTTATTTGACTCCTACTATTGCCAACCCACAACAGCTCCTCAGCCCTTATCCCATTAACATCTCTTCTTGAATGTGCAGATACTAAGAGTATTTTTTCAGAGCTGATTAGAAATCTGTGTGTAAAGAAATGGGCTAAGAAGGATTAAGTCATGCATGATCTAAGACAATAATGACAGGAAGTATAAGCTGAGCTGACCCTTGATGGCAATGAGAAAGTAATCCATGACCTCAGCTTCCAGTCCGTGGGATTTAATACGCATCCACCGGAAACCTGAGTTGGGAGCTCACGTCTCCAAGTCTTCTCCATGGGGGCTCATTTGAGGGATGGCTGCCATCCAGCCTGTATTTCCAGGAAATGAGACTTCCATTCCTTGTGGTGTTAACTTTAAAGGAAAGGCATTTCGATGATTCTTGTAAAGAGATGAGACTTTGAAAGAAAGCTGAATGAAAGGATAGAAAAATCCACAACTGACTTCCATGCTTAGTTGCCTGGCATCCTCTGCCACATAGATACTAGCTGTGAAATTCCCCCTGGTCTGTGGGTAGGTGGCAGGACATCTAAGTGAGCCACCAACACATGCATCCCCAAGCTTCTTTATTTTCCCAGAATTCACCAAATTCTTCAGCTCTGGGATGTCTTGGGGGATGGAGGACTTGAAAACAAAAGTGTGTTTGCAAGTTCACTCTCAACCACCAGTTGCAATACTACTGTATTTTCCCAGCAGATTTTTTACTTGTGGCTGCTTTCAGAATAATTCCAAGGTAAACACATTCTAAAATATATCAGGGTTCAATAGTTTACTGTTAGTTTAAGCTATCATCAGAGTTGGAGAAAATTATACCATTAAGCCATCTAGAGAGACAGAAATACAGAAAGACCAATGTACTATATAGAGACCACTATACTATAATTCCTATAAGAAGAGTAGGGAGATGCTTCCAACAGGTAGAGAATGAGAAGTATGGTAATGGGAATTACAAGATTGATCCAAATCTCTGAGGTTAATCAAGAGGGACCAGTCAAGGGCAAGATATTGGAAAATCCTTCTTCTCCCTGTTTGGATGTTTCTTTTTACTCGACTATTTCCATTCTATTCAGGCCATGAAGCATGGCGTCTAGAACAATGTGGGCGTGCAATAGAGATGTGGTGAGACCAAAGGAGGGGAGCAGGCCTGGCCAGGGCAGGTTTCTAAAAGGAAAGAAGAGAAAATCAAGAACGAGTACAGATTTAAATCTGTTTAAAACAGACTTTGGCCACTTCTACCTATAGTCAAAGCGATGACAGTTTGTGGCCATGTCAGCCCAGCCAGCTGCTGGCATATCTGGGGGTTGATGTGAATCATTATTACTGCACATCTCATTCCCACTGGCTTTGCAGAGCCATCCTGTGGTTCGACTGGAAGAACACTAGAATCTCTCATTATTCAAAAACATCAAGGGTGTGTGTGTGTGTGTATACGTACACACGTAGATGTAGAAATGAGAAATCCAGTCTCTTCAGATTTGGCCTTGAACATTATTTTACTTTAGCTTGTGGAACAAGGTTTATCTCTTATGTATGTTTTTAACTTGCATTTTTTGTTTTGTTTTTGTGTGAAAAATGTGACACAGCTTTTAAAGCAATAGTATGCTATAGATGAGGTGTAGGGTGTCATGAAAGTTGGGGTATATGACCCCAGTATGACCCTCAGTATTTCCTTTTATTTTTTTTAATATGAAATTTATTGTCAAATTGGTTTCCATACAACACCCAGTGCTCATCCCAACAGGTGCCCTCCTCGATGCCCATCCACTTTCCCCTCCCTCCACCCCCCATCATATTTCAATATATATATCTCTGTCCACATGTCTTTGGGCCTGGGAACATCTTCCTCTGCTTTTCTCTCTGTATTGCTTCTCCTTTAAACAATCTGTCTCTACTTCTCTCCTCTGTTTTTGCCACTTTCTCCCTGCACATTCCTCTCCTTTTCTTCTCATTCATTTATACAAGATTGGATTGAATGCCAGCCACTGTATTATATTGTCTCCAAAAACTATAAAATTTCTACTTCCCCAAACTCTGAATCTGGTAGTTTTTTCATGCAGGCACTTCAGTTGATCTTATTTTCAAAACTCAGTGACATTTGAGGAGAAAAGAAAAATTGTTCTTGACCATTTCCCCTACCTGTGATGAAGTTTTCTAGGGAAATACATCATGTTAATCCTATGTTAGGCTGGCTACACAGACTGTTGATGCCCTTCAAGGCTAGTAAGAAATAAGTTGGTCAAGGGAGAACTAGACCCCTCAGGTGTAGAAAGAAATGAAACAATAATTTCTGTAAAAATGAGATATTTAATTGCTGCTTTTAAACTTTTAAAAACTTTTTCAAACAGAAAACACATGACTATAAAGCATGGAACAGGAAATGAAAATGTGACAGACTGGTCAAAGTTTGAGTTTTTTTCAAATCTATAAACAAGGCTTTCAGTCTTTAAACAATTCAGACTTGTATCTGGGACACTTGCTAATTTATTTCTTAGAAAATAGACATCTAAAGGGCCTCTACTATGAGTACTTCCAGAATCCTGAACACAGTGAAGCCTCTGGAGCCACCTTGCAAGTAGTTGGTCCATGGGAGTTAAAATTCATTAGAGGCAAAACAAAAAATGCTGGAAATTACTTTTCCCCTGGAATACAACACTATTGCACTTTCTAAGAATCTCTCAATTGTCTATAACTACTGGAAGGCCTCATGTTTCACACCAGTAATTCCAGTGTAGTGGGAAACTCAGAAGACATAAGGAAAGACAGGACTCATTATTAATGAAAGGACTGTGCCCTCTAAGGAAACACAGTGCACTTAGTGCTCAACTTACCTCATCTTTCCGTCAATAAATCCGTGCTCCCTAATTGTTTATGGCATCCCTTGGTAGGCTCACTGGAGAGGATGACAGCTAATTAACAAACACACTTTGGCCTTAATTAAGCTGCCCTTTCCTGTCTATGATACTACTTCAATATCAATGAAGACAGTTCCTGCTTTATTTTACTCCCATTATAGAAGTGAATTCCAGATTGATTTGTTTGCAACATGATCCAATTAAGCTTCACTTACCTAATGAAATGCACATATTTCGTATTTTAAATAAGGAGGGTAGTTCACTTAAAAAATTTATTTCTGTTTCACCTCTCCCTTCTCCTGCTCCTTCTCAGCTGATGGTCAATGAGGGTATCGTCTGCTAGGGCTGCTGTAATGAAATACCACAGATTGCATGGCTTACACAACAGAAATTTATTTTCTTGGGGTTCTGAAGGCTAGAAGTTCAAGATCAAGGTGTTGGCAGGATTGGTGTCTTCTGAGGCCTGTCTCCTTGGCTTACAGATGGTCATCTCTCCCTGTGTCTTCATACCAGTTTCTCTCTGTACATGTCTGTGTCAAAATTTCCTCTTTTAAAAAAAATTCTTTTTTTAGTGTTTATTTACTTTTGAGAGAGAGAGAGACAGAGCGTGAGCAGGGGAGGGGCAGAGAGAGAGAGAGAGAGGGAGACACAGAATCCAAAGCAGGCTCCAGGCTCCCAGCTGTCAGCACAGAGCCCCACATGGGGCTTGAACCCACAAACTGTGAGATCATGACCTGAGCCAAAGTCGATGCTTAACCAACTGAGCTGCCCAGGCACCCTAAAATTTCCTCTTTTTCTAAGGATACTGATCTGATTGGGTTAGGGCCCATCCAAATGGACTCATTTTAGCATAATCACACCTTAAAGGCCCTTTTCCCAAATACAATCAGATTCTGAGGTAGGGAGGTTAGGGATTCTACATACGAATTCATCTCATAACAGTGAAGAAGAGGGGGCATTTCCAAGGAGAGGTAGTAGAGTGTGTGGAGAAGGGCACCACCTCTGGAGCAGACCATCTGGGCCCAGATCTTAGCTTTCCTGCCTGCCACCCATGGGACCTTGCGCAAGTCAAGTAAGTTATCTGCCTACCAGTCGTTCCGTCTATAAAATGAGTAAATAATCAGGCCTACCTCAGAGGACTTGTATAAAGGTTAAATAAGTGCTTTATACCTTGAAAGCCCTCTGTAAATTGTATAATTATTTCAAGCTTTTTCCTTAAAATGTTTGAAAAGTGCTTATACATTTTCCTCATTTCCACAGAATGCATGCTGTGTCAACATACTATAAAAATGTGATGAACATCTTCACCCCTCTGGTCAGTGAATTGAGATGATGATCTTTTTATTTTATAATCATAACTTTCTTTTATATTCAAAACATATTCAAAACCCTTATATTAGGGCATGAAACGGATTTGGGCCATATGTCACAGATTTCAGTCAAGACTAAATCCTGCCACCCTATTTGCCCTTGTTCTCTATCTTCTCCCTCATTGAACCAAAGGCAGGTTGCAAATGCGTACCTAGATATACCTGAGCAAACCTGGTCCAAGATCAGGGGTTCTAAATTCAGATGTCTGCATTCATTTTCACAACAAAATCCTCATTCTGGACCAATGTCCTTCCTTACTGCTATACACCAGTAGCTAAATATTTCTGGAGAAAATCTGATGAGCACGTGGGCTGGCTCCACTAAAATATCATGGTGTCCAGCCTCTTCTGAGCCCTCTGCACCCCTGAGTCTTTTTCCTTACCTCTGGTCCACACTGTCTCCTGTTCTTCTAGGCAGCTATTCCCAACTCTTACTTCACATCAGTCCTGTACCCATGACAACTTTCTTATTCTTCACTAGGAATACAGTGGTCCTAGCAACATCAAACTGTGTAATTGCATATATCCTGTGTTGAATCTCTCCTCTTGCACAAGGGAATGTCTTCTTTCCTCCCAGTCTCCTCCACCTTTGTCTGACTTCCTTTCACTCTTCTTTGAAGACTTGGCTCAAATATGGCATCCTTGGGAGTGTCTGCGTAGCTCAGTCAGTTGAGCATCTGACTCTTGATTTTGGCTCAGGTCATAATCCCAGGGTTGTGGGGTTGAGCCCCATGTTGGGCTCTGCGCTGAAGTGTGGAGACTGATGAAGATTCTATCTCTCTCTCCCTCTGCCCCTTTCCCTAGCTTGTACATACACACACATGCACGCTCTCTCTCAAAATATATATATATATATATTATTTTATATTATTTTATATATTTATATTTTATATCTTAATATATTTTATAAATATATTTATATTTTGTATATTATATATATATTTTTGAGAGCGTGCACGTGTGCATATTATGTATGTGTATATATATATATATGTGCATATTATATATATATGGCATCCTCTTCACCAAAGCCTTCTTTATTTGGCATTCCCACCAGCCCTCGCCTGGTCTGTATGCCTCCTTGGTGCTTCCACCATACCCTGTGCACATCTCTAGCTTTATCTTTACAACATTGCTATACTATTATCTGTTGATGAATCTGTCTCTCCCAATAGACTGAATTCCTTGTGGTCAGCAATGCTGTGTGTTCACTACTGATTCTCACTGTCCAGTATAGTAGATGCCTTCAATGTGTCTTATCTTTCTTCCATCCCATGGACTGTATTGAAATCATTTGTATACGGAGCTCCTAAGAGACAGAGGTCAGGATCTTATTTGTTTTTCCTCTTGGGTCAATTGGGGTTCTTAGCTACATGGAACAAAACCTATCTGTGTTGATTTAAGTACACAAGGATTTTGCTGAAAGGGATTGGGTAGCTCACTGAACCAGTAGGAAGATCAGAGAGTTGAGTTTGAAAATAGGTGTGAAATGCAGCCATAGCCACATTCAAAGCCATACCACCAACTGCTTTCCCACTGGCATGCCAACTGTTGCTAGAAACTAGAGGTTGTTACAGCATCTGCTATAGTCCTCCCCTTTGGATTATCCACCCTCTCTACTTCCTTCCTACTTCCTTTGAGGTCTCTTTGACTCCCAAATCACACTAAGGTACATGTATCTGATTGGCTAAGCCTGAAAGTACCAATACTCTGAATGCAAAAGAAGCTGGGAAGGTGAGTAGCTGATGTTTTCAGCCTGTTCAGAGAAGGTGGGGAATTCCTCAAATAAGGAAGGTGAATCAGATAATGGCGGTCAGAAAAAAATGACAATATCCATTATAGATCCCTCAAGCTTAGCACAGCCTGGCAAATAGCTAAGTGCTAAATAAAGGCAGATACAATGTAAAGTATGAATGAATCTCCTCTTTGTTTCTAGAAACCCACATTGCCAAGGGGGATCTTGACCTGGCCCTACAATCTCTATTTTCGAGGAAGAAGAGACAGGAGGGAAAGAATGGGAGAAAATAAGTAACATGTATTAAGTGCCACAATGCAGTCACATTAGGTAAGTCCCTACTGGTGAGATGATCCTCATCACAATGTAATGTGCAAGAGGCAGGGACCAGCCATATCTGTGTTATCTTTTATCAGATCCAAAGGGCCTAGCACAATGTCTGGCACACAGTAGGTCATTAAATAGTGGTTGGTGCTGAGCAGTCCTACAAAGGAGATACTCTGCAATTTTGCTGATGTTCAGACTAAGTACTCTGGCAGTCACAAATGTTCTGATGTTCTTTTCATCATCACACCTATATGGATGCTAAATATGGATCAGTCAGTATGCAGGCTACTGGGAGGAGTGACATCAGCAACATGACAGCATAAGATTTTTGTCTCCTTTAACATCTAGAGTTTGGCAACTATTCACAACTCTGCTTCTGCGGGAGTTGTGGGGCCCAGCACCATACACCAAGGTACCTGGGAGAGCCTCACCCACCTGTGCATTGGGCAATAGGCAGACAGACCCCAGTATGGACTGTGGAACTGCCAGCAGCTTGGAAACTGGCTCTCTTTTCAACCGGCTGTAATCTGGGAGCACCTGGAAAATGCTGACTTGGGCAGATAACCCACAGACAAGAGAGACTATGCAGAAGTCCCAAGTGTCTAGAGGAGAAGTTCAGCACTCTGTCGGAGCAAAAACAAAACAAAACAAAACAAAAAAAGAGTTTGGATGCATTTGAGTGGGTAAGAGGAAATTTGCCCACCTTACCCTTCTCCCTAAGACAGCACAGCTTAGAGAAAGAGGAGGCCAAGTATCCTTTCCTTGGGAGACAGGGAGGGCAGTGAGTGAGCTCCTGGGAGGGGGTGGGGCAGTTGGCACAATAAGTGAAAAGAATTAAGAGGTATAAACTTCCAGTTATAAAATGAATAAGTCATAGAGATGTAATGCATAGCACAGGGAATATAGTCAACAATATTGTAATAACTTTGGTGACAGATGGTAAGTAGACTTATTGTGGGGATCATTTCAGAATGTAATAAAAGAAAAAAAATCTGATTAAAAAATGGGCAGAGGAACAGAATAGATATTTTTCCAAAGGAGACACACAAATGGCCAACAGGTATGTGAGAAGGGGCTCAACATCACTAATCATCAGGGAAATGCAAATCAAAACCATGATGAGATATCATCTCACACCTGTCAGATGGCTGTTATCAAAAAGACAAGAAATGTTGGTGAGGATGTGGAGAAAAAGGAACCCTTGTGCGCTATTGGCAGGAATGCAAACTGGTGCAGCCACTATGGAAAACAGGATGGGGGGTCCTTAAGAAATTACAAATAGAACTCTGTATGATGCAGCAATTCCACCAGGGTATACACCAGAGGAAATGTGAACAGGATCTTGGGGAAATACCTGCATTCTTCCTTGCGGCAGTATTCACAGTCTCTGAGATACAGAAACAACCAAAGTGTCCATCAACAGACAAATGGATAAAGATGTCAGATGTTATATATATAATGGAATGCTATTTGGCCGTGAGAAAAGAGGACATCCTGCTATTTGTGACAGCATGGATGGACCTTGAGGGCATCATGCTAAGTGAGATTAAGCCAGATAGAGAAAGACAAATATTGTGATGATATTACTTATATTTGGAATCTAAAAAATCTGAACTGGTAGAAATAGAGAGTTGAATGGTGGTTTCCAGGGACTGGGGGGCTGGGTGAATTGGAGAGATGTCGGTCAAAATGCAAAAACTTGCAGTTAGAAGATGAATGAATTCTGGAGATCTAATGCACAGCATGATGATTATAGCTAATAACACTGTATTATACACTTGAAAGTTTCTAAGATACTAGATTTTAATTGTTCTCACTGTAAAAAAGAAATGACAATTATGTGACATGATGGAGGTTGTTAGCTAGAGTTACAGTGGTAATCTTAGTGCAATATGTAAATTATCAAATCAACATGCTATACATTTCATACTTATACATTATATGTCAATTATATCTCAATAAAATGTGCAGGCTCTTGCTTTTATGAGATTTTATGAAAATTTTTTAAAGCTTCTGATGAGCAAAATCTTTCTGAGGATCTTGTAGGATTGGATTGTACTTGAGGATCAAGTAGGATTGCTTGCTCCCCACCTTCCCCCCCAAAATGACATTATTGTACGAGCATATTCTTTCAGATTATAGACTTTTATGAAATGGACTCTGATTTCGTGGCTCACAAGGTTTCAAAGCGCAGTTACACCCTGGTTCTTTAGGTCGGCATTTTCAGTGTCTTCAGAAGATGGAGCAGGCTTTCTGTAATGACCAAATGGCGAGCCCCCTGAGTCACCCTCGCCATTCTGCTCAGGTGGCCTGCGTGGCTGCTGCCAAGTGCCCCAATGAGACTGGTTTGGGAAGAAATGTTTTCATCGTGAGAGGTGAATGCAGGCAAGCCTCCAGTTTTTGCCGGACAATTTACACGTTCCAGCCTTTTTAGTTCCTCTATCAGAGGTGCTTCGTGCCCCCTAGTGGTGTGAGCGGCAGAAAGAACAAGCTGACCTAGATTCCCTGCCACCAGCCTATTCACTTGTGAGAGCGATCATTGTTCAAGGCAAGCAAGTGCGGGAAACGAACAAACAACCCCCCTCAGGACAGTTGTCCAGGGCCCAGCAATTGAAAACCTTTTAATGAGGAAAATTTCTTCATGGAAAAAAAATATTTGCACACATTTGATGAAAATAAAAAGGAAACTTCGGCAGGGCCACACCTTGCCATCCATATGTGGACGGTATCCGGAGCCCAACAAGCTGCGAATGGCCTGGCTTGGTGTGGCACGGGATGGCCACCCTGCAGCGTTCCTGAGTTTCAGAGGTGCTGAACCGAGGCAAGGCATTGAGGGTTCCCCTGTTTGGACCACGGAGCAGCGGCCGAGGTCTGCTTTTAGCGGGGAGGAGACCCGCCCTCAGCCCAGCATCCTTGCCACGGCTCAGTGACCATCAGGAAAGCGCTGTGCCACGCTTTTCTTTCTGGAAGTGCACAATGACTGAATGGAAGATGACTTTGGCCTTGCCCTGATGCAGTCACATCTCTTGTGGGAGCTGTCCTGATGTCGTTGACGGAGCACTGGCTTTGGAACTGAACAGTTCCTCCTCCACCAGACACCATTGGTTAGCTGTGTGCTCTGGAAAAATTAACTTAGTCCCTCTGTGTTTTCATCTATAAACAGGGTTAATGAAACATTTCTCACAGAACTCCTGTGAGAACTAAATAAATGATCTACCATCTATCTATCTATCACATGTATAAAGGGTCTAATATGATGGCTAACACCCAGTGGGTGCTCAATACCAGGCAGTTCCCTCATCCTTCCAGATTTTTTTTTAAATTTTTTTAATGTTTATTTATTTTTGAGAAAGAGAGAGAGACAGAGAGTGAGCGGGGGAGGGGCAGAGAGAGAGGCAGACACAGAATCTGAAGCAGGCTCCAGGCTCCCAGCTGTCAACAAAGAGCCTGAAGCGGGGCTTGAACCCATGAAACCCAAGATCATGACCTGAGCCAAAGTCGGCCTCAGTTAATCAACTGAGCCGCCCAGGTGCCCCTCATCCTCCCATATCTTCACAATCATATGCTCTTCTCAGATCTCCCTGTGCTTGATGGAACTCCATCAACATCCCTACAGTCTGCATCTATGGCTCCCGCTCCTGAGAGGGGCAAGACAACCAGACTCAGTTCACCTGCTTCTGAAATTCCTCAGGTCTAAAATTTTTCTTTATTCCAGTAGAGTTAACACACAGTGTTATATTAGTTTCAGGTGCATAATATAGTGACTCAACAATTCTATACACTACTCAGTGCTCATCATGATAAGAGTACTGTTCATTCCCTTCACCGTGTCTAAATTTGTATTAGGCAGGCTTGTTTTTATTTTGTTTTATTTTGAAATGACAATGGAGATCGGAGGCTTGGGACTTCTGTCATCTAGCCTGGGTAGGACATAAACAATCTAAATTTTTCTGGGGCGAATATGAGTTGACCTTAACGCACTGAGATTCTTATCTGACCCAAAGACTCCCAAGTTCCCTTCACCGGCTAAAAAGAAGTTAGAATTTGTTGTGGGTGCAAAAAAGGTAGGGTGTGGTGACAGCGGGCCCTGCAGTGAGGAAGGGACTTACCAGAGTCAGTGCCCGTCTGCTCGGGTCACATGCTCTTCCAGCATCCCGGGCAAAACATCAGCTAGCCCATACCCAGAAGGTTCTCTCTATGTACTGACACCAACCTCAGAGCTGCCCCAGCATCCTGATAGGTCTCACAGGGACAGAACACAGGAGAGGTGGACAGCCTGCTGCCCATGACATTTTCCCTCTGCATCAAGGTTTTCTATTCAACTTTTGGCCTTGGAATTCTAAATCCATCTGTACTTGGGGGTGGGGGGACAGGCAGGGTGATTTTCTAGGATCAACAGAACATTCCTGAAAACTTTCTAATAATTATGTAAGCTAACAACTAATAGTGTGGTTAGTATAGCGACGTGCACTACATATAGCCCTTAGATCTGATGATGGAATCAATTAAGAAAATATTTTTAAACATGCCAAAATTGACTTGTAATTAAATACATCCTATTTTTGTCAGGTGCTTCCCCTAAATTGTACCTAATTCCCTCCAAGTCTCCTGGCTCTAAGGTGAAGGCGGCCTCTTGCATACATTCAACACTAGTGAACAAACACTGAGGGAAAAAAAGAGACAGAAATATGGAAATGTAGATTAAATGGTCATTCGTCTCTCAAATGTCTTAAATGTCTCATTCAATAAGTATTTATTCAACATCTGCTATGTTGTGTGTTTAGAAGTGTGCCTAGAACTCTTCTAAAGTACCGGGGACACATCAGTGAGTAAAACAGACAAAATCCCTGCTTACCTCATAGAGCCTACATTCTAGTGAGGGAAGACAGTGCCACATGCTAAGCCATATTGGAGCCCAAGGAAAAGGAGAAATCAGTGACACTGATTCCTGACTTTAAAGTTTTGATATTTTGCTCATATCATGGATTTTTTTGCATTTTCATTTTTAAAATATTGCATCAAAATATTTACCTTACTTATATTTGGGGGGGGGGTCCCATTGAATTTTGTGCCTGAAGCAAATCTCACTCCCCTCACTAGCTCTGGAAGACAGATGCTAAGACAGATGCTGGAAGAAGCATCTAAGACAGATGCTGGAAGATGCATGGTAGGGTCTGAAGGGTGCCACCCACACTTCCCCTTCAAGACCTCGGCACACATTGTACTCAGCTGCTGAGAGTGTTGACAGCTCACAGCTGAATCCCTGCCCCTACAAAGGCCAAATGACAATGCTTAACCATCAGAAGCAAGGCGGGAGCAAATATCTCACTGAGCAGCAAGTCAGAGCCACAGGCAGAGAGACAGATGCACAGAGAGCTGGGGAAATGACTGGAGTCTCTAGACACAAGATCAATCTGTGCCAGTAATTCTCAAAGTGTGATCCCCTGTCCAGTGGCATCAACATTACCTGAATATTTGTAAGAAATGCCAATTCTCAGGCTACAGTCCAGACCCACTTGATTAGAAACACTGGGATGGGGGCCAGCGATCTATAGTTCAATAAGGCCCCAGGTGATTCTGATGCACTGATCTATACAGTCAAGAGAAAGATCACGAGGAGGCTAAGGGCAGCTGTGCCAACAAGAAATCAAAATTCTTTGACAAGCTTTGGATCTGAACTAATTTTCAGACTCAGAGCCCACTACTAACGGGAAGGCAAGGTCCTCAGGAAGAAGTACCCTATAACACCTTGGCATGTCTGCATGACAATGACTACCCCGGTCCTTCCCCAAAGGGACCAAAAGATATTTACTTGGGTAACCATACCCCAGGGAAAGGAAATAGCCCAAGATTTTAAGAACTGTTGAACATAAGGTCTGAGTTGACAGTGGTAACCAGTATGATACAAATCATGGTCTTCTGGCAGAGTAGATGTGTATGGAAGCCAGGTAATAAATGGACTCCTAGCCCAGGTCCACTTCACAGTGGGTCTCTTCAGTCCAGGGACCAATCCAGTGGTTATGTCCCTGGTCCCTGATGTATAATTGAAATAGACAATTCTTGGAAGTTGACAAAATGTCCACATGCATATATTAGTTCCTTGGCCTGTGACTAAAAGCTATCATACTGGGGAAGGACAAGTGGGAGCCTCTGAAGCTTCCTCTATGCCCCTCCTGAGGACAAGACTGCAAATTACAAACATCCCAAGGCAAATGGCAGAAATTAGTGCCACCTTTACGACCTAAAGGAAGCGCAGTGGTAATTCCCATCAAATCTCCATTTAACTCATCAGTCTGGCCCCTACCCACCCTGGAAGATGTCAGCAGAGTACCCCAAGCTCCATCAACTAGCAGTGCCAACTGTAACTAAGAGCATGACAAAGTGGTACGATCCACAGCCCCCCACCCCCCCCACCCCTCCCGCAGCTGATCTGGAGTCAGTACCTGAAACTCATGGTCTCTTTTCTCTACCATCCATTCTAGATTTCCCTCGCCCTTGGTTAGCACCTGTGACAGACAATACAATAAGTGAATAAACGTTATATTATGTTAGATGATGAAAATGCTATGAAAAATTGGGAAGGGAGAAATGTTTTGCAATTTTGAATAGGTTATGGTAGGCTTCACTGAAGTGACATTTGAGCAAAATCTTGAAGAAGGTGAGGGTGATCACCTTCAGGGAAAGGGCACTTCACGGATAGAACAGCAAGTGAAAAGGCCCTGAAGCCTGTTCATGTCTGGAGAATTACACAAACAGCAAGGCTGGTGGTAGCTTGTGGCTGGAGGTTGTAGGGCTTTAGATGTCATTATTATAAGGACTTTGGCTTTTACCAGGAATAGGATGGGGAGCCACTTGAGGGTCTGGGTTAAGAGGTATCATGACCTGACTTTACTTATTAATAGGATTGCTTAGATTACTATGCTGAGAACAACCTGTAGGAAGTCAAGGAGGATGGCAAGTCAAGAGAGAATAGTGGTTTGTACTGGGGTGATAGCAGATTTGGTGAGAGAGAGAGAGTGTGTGTGAACAGGGAACAGGGGCAGAGTGAGAGAGAGGTAGAGAGAGAGAGAGAGACAGAGAGATAGAGAGTGAGAATCTTAGGCAGGCTCCATGCTCAGTGTGGAGTCCACTATGGGGCTCAATACCATGACTCTGGGATCATGATCTGAGCTGAAATCAAGAGTTGGATGCTCAACCAACTGGGCCACCTAGGCGTCCTTGGATATTTTTAAAATAGAGAGTCCACAGGATTTTCTGCCAGATGGTATGAGATACAAGAGACAATAAATTGTCAAGGATGACTCAAATGTTTGCCCCAAGCACTGGAAGGATAGAGTATCCATTTAATTTGCCAAGATGGATAAATCTGGGAAAGGAGCAAATTTAGGGGGACAAAATCAGGAGTATGATTTGGAATATGTTGAGGTTCAGATGCCTTTTAGATAACCAAGGAGATACATTGAATAGGAGTTTGTTTTTTTTTTAATTTTTTTTTTCAACGTTTATTTATTTTTGGGACAGAGAGAGGCAGAGCACAAATGGGGGAGGGGCAGAGAGAGAGGGAGACACAGAACCGGAAACAGGCTCCAGGCTCTGAGCCATCAGCCCAGAGCCCGACGTGGGGCTTGAACTCACGGACCGCGAGATCGTGACCTGGCTGAAGTCGGACGCTTAACCGACTGCGTCACCCAGGCGCCCCTGAATAGGAGTTTGATACCAGTGCCTAGAGATCAGGAATCATCAGCTAACAGGTGGGTTCTGTGAACCCTAAGATTTCGTGAAAATCATGGGGATAGAAAAGAGCCTGGGCCACGCAAACATTAAAGGTCTACAAGAGGAAGAGAAACTAGGTAAGTTGCAAAAAGACTGAGGAAGCCAGAAGAAGTTAGTAAGGAAAACCACAGGCATGTGTTGTCCTGGAGGACAAGTGAGGAAGGATTTCAGGGAGGAGACAGTAAGCAGGTCTATCAAATCAAGTAAGATCAGGGCTTAGAATGAGCAATGAAGGTCATCTTGATAAGGCTTCTCAGAAGCAGCATTAAGGCCAAAAACTTCCACTGGAGTGGGCCAGCAGAAGGGATGAGAACTGGAGATGGGTATAGACAACTCTCCAAAAAAGTTTTGCTAAGAGGGGAAACAGACATAGTGAGGGAAGTAGAGTCAAGCAAGGTGTTTTTATTGTTTTGAATCCGTGGTGGAAATGATACAGTGGGGAGGGGGACTGCTAAGGGGTGAGGGGAGGATGCTGGGGCCGTGTTCGAAAGAGGCAGGAGGGGCACGATCCAGCCCAGGTGGAAGGGCTTTCTTCACATAGGAGTGTGGATAGTCCCCTCTGTCACAGGATAGAAGGCAGGGCACAGGGGGGCAGGTGCTAGCAAAGGTGTGCAGGGGGTGTGAGGTGGACTAAGAGCATGACAAAGTGAGGGGTTTCTTCTGGGTAATACTTTCCTCTCTCATTTTAGGAATTAATACAGGCATCACATTGCTAACTCTTGTAGGGGATCTCTGTCTACAGCGGAAGGGAGGGTATGAAACGGAGAATCTCATTCAAGCGCCTCAGAAGGACAGAACTTAAGTACCGAGAGCCTGACTTCCTGGAAATGCCTAATTTACAGAAGACAGAGCCTTCCCTCCTGACCAGTGAACATATGCCAAGAATCTCCCCATCCTCAAGCCCATGACCTTGCTTTTTGAACTCTGGCTTTTACTCCTTGCCCATAAATACCCCAAACCCTCAACGGACTCCCTGGAGCTTGCAATAGCATGCATTTTCCAAACTGCAATTCCTCAGCTTTTCCCACATAAACTAGATTTCTGGAAATTCAAGCTTGCCTCAGTTTACCTTTTTATTTAGGTTGACACTAATGATGTAACTTTGGTCAGGCTATAGCTACCTAATTTGTAAAACCAGGATAACAATACTACCTATGTTATAGATTGCTAAGAGGATAGAATGAGTTAATACCTTCATCTAAATATTGAAAAGTGCTTAAAAAATAAGCACATAGTAAGAAATATAAATAGATAATTTTTACCCTCGATCAATAGATATTATTTTTAATGGAGCAATAAAAAGTAAGGGGAGTTGAGAAATATGTTCCGGAAACTAATCTTTCAAATAAGGAATGTTAAAGACATTAAAAAAAAAATCACTTAGGGGTGCCTGGCTGGCTCAGTTTGAAGAGCATGAGACTGTTGATCTTGGGGTTGTGAGTTTGAGCCTCATGTTGGGTGTAGAGATTACTTAAATAAACTTAAAAAAAAAAAGAAAGAAAAGAAAAAGAACACTCTTAAAAAAAAAAAAGTCTCTTCTTTAAAAAAATTATTTAAATGTCTGAGGTTTCCCCCATTTATAAAAGTATCACCTTCATTATGAATAGTATTAATGTGAAAATCAAATGTCACGTGTTGTGTTTTGAAAAGTACTAATATTATGATTGTCATGTTGTAATTAAAATCTCATTGAAATAAATAAGCACTTAAAACCAATTTAGGAATATTTCAGTTGCTGTGAATTTAAAATTTAACTTTGGCTCAAGGTTTCTTTGAAACTCAGTTTATTTTAGCATTTTTTGAGAAAACAATTATAACATCCATATATCTAATTATAATGAAATTAAAATTTCTTGGTTTTTGTAACCTTCATGAACACATAATGATTGGGAAGCGAAATGACTGGACCGTGTCTGGCAGGTAACTTCCCATTCAAGGATAGGTTGTGTTACACTATTTTGTTCATCTTTACCAGTTCTTAGGGACAGAGTATATAAATGGTGTGTGTGTGGGGGGGGGGGTGGTCTCCAGGGGTTTACCGTACTCCAGGCAACTTGTCATTCCCCATCGCATGGAGGCCTCTCAAAGGCAGAAAATCAAAGGTTTCCAATATGCTGGATCCTTCAAGGCAGCTTTGGGCTCCACTTCTTACAAAGTAGTTTAATTTCCCAACAATGGTAAAATAAGATTAGAGATCAGTATATGTATGAATCCTCAATTTAAAATTATCCTGGACTAACTGTAATTCTAAAAGGACCAAAGTAGGCCTGAGACACATGTATCTTCCTCTCTTCACAGTGGATCTAGTCCCTGCTTTGTTGGCAATTATAAAGTTGAAAATTTGGAAAATGTTAAAATATATCTTAACTGCAGACATTATTTCTAAAGTATATTTCAGATGTCTTTTAATGCTCCTATATATTTTGATTTTCATCCAAGTATTTCTAAACTCTATAACGGAGTTATGATGAGAAATTTATGCGCAGAAAAATGGAAACTTAATAACCAGTGACAAAACAAACAGCGCCCTCGGTGGCCGGTAGCCTGAACTGCACTTCCAACAAGCCCAAAGTGGCTCGCAATCCTTGAAAAACACCTAGTTGCTGTCGGGCAGGAATTTACAAGGCTCCCTTAGGAAAGATGATCCAAGTACCTTTAGAGGCATGCTGTCTCAACTCAATAACTGTAACAGAAACAAAAAAGGTTACAGAATTATAGAACTTACAACCCAAAAACCCTGTGAAGACAGAAGTTTGCTAGACTGGCCAATCACGGCCTCTCACCCCATTGTTGGCGATGGACTCCACCCACGGCTCCGGATGCTGTTTGAACCATGTGGCCACTCACTCCCTCACCCCCCACATCCTCTTGAACCAAGTGAACACTGAGCCTGAATCTGTAAGATGAAGATAGGTGAGTCCTCCGGAAAGATCAGAGAAAGGAACAGCAGGGAGCCAGGCCTCAAGGTAGATCAAAAGCTGCAAGGCACCAGAGAAACCCCAAGTTAGCACAGAGAACAGGGCTGCAGAGAGGGACAGTACTTGGGAGCACGCTCACCATGAGAAGTGGCGATAAGGGACCTTGAGAACCCCAGGGAATCTCAAGGGACCTCGAGAACCCCAGAGAGGCTGAGAGAACTTTTCAGTTCCAGAGTCACGTAGGCTGGTTAAACTTTGTTTCCTGCCCTTAATGAGATTCCCCGCCATACCCTTGCAGTGAACCTTTTATTTCAGCTAGCCTCTGAAGTTTTCCTCTTTTGTAACTCAGTAATACCTGAATCAGAAATGCTTAATCCTCTTTTATGGACAAGAGCCTTGTAGACAGCAAGGTCATACTGCTGGCTACTGATCACTCGGTTCTAGAAACCAATTCGCCTGATTCTCAATTTGCTGGTCTTCTTTATGTATCAGTAGGCACTGAAAAAGTCAGATCAGATGTGTTAAGTAGTATTACCATACTGGCTTGGTTTATTATGAAAGTCCTAAATTAAACCATGTTTGCCCCCACATAAAAATGAACCTTTCTGGTGGTTCAACTTGGCCAACGCTTAAGGTTCTAACCAAACATAGAGAAGAGTGGCCTAAAAACCATTTGTGCCCGGAAGATAAATAACTTATACCCTACTTCCTGGGGGAGATCAGGCCCAGTGTATAAATCCTATTTCCCTTCTGAGACTTTATCGTGAATCAGAGTATTTACATAGACACATCAACAATTTAGTTAAGCCTAACTTGACAGAAATGTCAAGTTTCAAATATGAAATACAATATTTAATACATTATTAACAGTAATGTTAATATTTAATAAATATTTAATACAAACATTATATTTAGATGCATTTTTAAGCCTTTAAGAAGGGAACTGATATAAGAACAACAGAAAAGTGTATCACAGGGAGCAATTTCTACAGCTTCCTGTGCATGTTTTCTGAGAAACAGTGAAGGGGGTATGTGGGTAATGGCTCCCCATATACCTGGGGGGGCTATGGCACTTGTTGCATGGGACATAGATGGCAGAACCCCTATGGGAGTACTAACGTGAGCCAGGAGCCTTCTTTTATCTTCTTGAATGTTAACAATAAGGAAAGCAGACATGGGAGATATTATTCTGAACACTGAGGAATTTGCACTGGCCTCATCTGCCACCCTGTGAGTTTGTTAGATTTGGAACGAGGCCGTCTGGAAGGTTAACCTGGCTGGCAGGTAGGCCCTAGTGACCCAGACTTTGAGTGTAGGTTGGTTCTGAATTCCCAAATGCTGTGGACTGGCTAAAAGTGACCTCAAGGTATCTTTGAGGTATCCTCAAGGTATCCTGGTTGACCTGAGATTTTCCCTACAACTTTTCTTGCAATAAGTCTACCAGCTAGGCAGCTTTAGCACTTGAAGAAAGCATAGGAATCAGGTACAGTGTTTGTGGGAATTCAAATTTGTCAACCAAGAGGAGATCTCTATTATTAAAGTTTTGGTATAGCTTCTGAAAAAGTTTAAAGTTTAAGCCGAACAGTTAAAGATATCAGAATAATAAGCTTATTCTGTCTGCATTTCTGAGAAACACTAAAAATTATAATAAAATCCCTACTAGAAATTTTAGACTACCACATATACACTGAAGACATTATCTTTTACAGGTTCAGAAAACTCCTCTCTTTTACATAATTATAAGAGAGTTAAAATTCTGGTTTGGTCTCGCAAATTAGGTGTAATTCTACATTACTAAAATGTTTTAAAGGAGTTCACTGGCCTGAAATAAAAGTATTCTGACATGTTGATGCAGAATTAAGGGTTATTTTTATACTTTCCCTTATTGACCAGAAATATGATTTTTGAGACTGTACATACTCCCCCAAGATGCCCATGTGCTTCTTTGGTACACGCTAAATACCATATAAGAGAAAGTCTTGTGAAATCACATAGCGTAAGAAAAACAGGACACAGCAGGATAGAATGTGACCTCACGACATTAGACATTTTCAGCTCTAAACTACTACAGGGAGCAAACAGCAGTGGTAGTACTTTTGACCCTGCATGCCCTTAAGACCATGAGTTTGGCCTGTAATACCATCGGCCTATAAAGGGAATAGACTGCCTTAGGGGGTAGCTGATTCTAAGACTAGAGGCAGGAAAAAAAATCAAAGTGTGTCTGGAACGTGCTGTTATTTTCAGATACTACGATACTTTTAGAAATGTCAGAGTCCTAAAAGGACATCGGCATCAACATAATGGGACTTCCTATTGACCAAGTTGTCAGATTTTGACCATCAAACACAAGCACAGCAAGGTAGTCGTAACCCGAAAGCAGGCTGTGATACAAGTTTAATTTTTTAGTAAGTAGGGGAATGTTCATATTGAACATATTTTATTCCTTCTAATAAGCTTGTCTATTTACAATATTTACAAAGTTATTTCTAACTGGGTAAGCATCAAAGAAATACATGGAACCTGTAATTTAGCCAAATGATCCTGACAGAAGGTGCTAAAATAAAAAATAGGGTGGATTTATTAGCATAAATAATAGGATGCATGGTGGGTACAAAGAATAACCAGGTAGCAGGTGGCACAGGTGGTCATATACAATAATTAAGGAAGGAGACAATTTAACACCGTATTTTAAAACATGAATTATTCAATGTCCTGAAGAGATAAGTTAAGTACATAAATCCCTCATTACCAAGAAGTGCAAGCTCTAGAATCAAGATTCCCAATAAGGAACACAGCCATTTTAAATAATGAAAACAGAACATATCAAAATACCCTAGTGACAAAGCCAACAGGTTACGTACTGCCAGCCATGCAAAGCTTTATTTAATACATCGTTACTGCAAGAGATACCAAGTTTCAAAGACATTTATAAGAGGAGGACTTAAAAGTTTACCACAAAAACAAAAACCAAACCAAAAACAACAGCTCGGCATGGTGACTCAGTTTCAATTGTCCCAGTCTACACAATCAGACTAGACTGTGTCTAGACTAAGATTCAACCTGTCGATAACCCGGATCCTCTCTCTTTCCCTCATTTCTAGTCAGACTACTGAAACTCAGGAAAGTACTAACACTGAGACATTAGGGACAGATCACATTAAGAGTCATACTGCACTGGGAAGTTATTAAGTAAGTACAGAAGGAAGAAGAAATTACCTAAACTATAGTCTTAATGTTTCAGAATAAGTTGAGGTGAATGTGCAATAGTACATTTTACAATCCTCGCCAGCTGTTTAAGGTGTTATTTCAAAAGACTCATCAATTTGTACTCATAGTTTAACATTTTTCAGAAAACGTAATTAGTCAATTTTGGAATTAATGTTTAAATGCTCAAGAAAATTTGAGGTTCCTTAATATTTTGGTATGAACTTAATGAAACAATCATTAAACAAAGTACAGGTAGTTTTGGGTACTCTTCACATCTAAAAGCCCCTCAGACAATGGAAGCCTCGTTTTAAAAATTCATAATTCAGAAGAGAAAGTCTGTAATTAAGAAATCCTAACAGCTCCTGCTAGAATCCAAAGGAAAAAGTGATTTTAAAAGGACTTAAGAAAGACAAAGTTTGAGATGTCTATTCCTACCAAACACAGCCATCATTTGCTAGGTTTTAAAGACAAATGAATCATAACTTAGTAGGAATCATATTTCCATATTAACCACTTGGGTAGATGCCACGATACATGATTGAGATTACTACACGCTCTCCTAACCACAGGATTTAAGTTGTGTTGAAGGTAGCCACCACCCCCCCCCACCCCGCCAATGATACAAAGAATCTGAAGCACAAAATGTTAGCTCAAGACAACAGGGAAAACTCAAAAGGTCAATACTTCAGAAAGCTGCTGTTTGACCAGTTGCCAGATCTTTAAGAATACGATGGAACTGTAAGGATGCCTCCTCAAGAAGGAAAAGCATTAGCACATCTAATTTGACACATGAGAATAAACACAAAAATATTAGAAAAATCACATCATTTTGGAAAATTACAATATTCATCACACTCAGCACATCTTGGGTGAAGGAAAAAAAAAAGAATATTCTTCACCTAACCTGTTAACTTTATGAGGGCTACCTTCCTGGCATTTGTTCCTAAGTAAATGAAAGAAATGATCTCCCGAAGACCCAACCCCCATTAAAACAAAACAAAACAAAACAAAACAAAACAAAACAAAACAAAACAAAAACAACAGAACAAAACCAACAAAAAACCAACCCAAAACAAACAGAAGCATCTTTGGGAATACAAGTATTACATTTGCAAAATTAAGCACAATTTCAATTAATTCAAGTGCTGGTATGACACTGCCCGACTCTGCCAGACACTGATTATATGACTTTTCAAGTCATGAAGGTAAAGCTGAAATTATAAAGCCTGTCGGGGGTGCTGGTATTCTAAATGGAACTCATTATGGCCAAGAGTTTTTGTTCACATATAAACACCACGTCAATATCCCAAAGGTGCCGTGTTGAGCTGGGGAGGCTGAAATTTGACCTGAAAGCTTTTCATGATTATGGTTTTTTTCTCATTTCTTCATCCCAATCAAAATCCAATGCTTCGTCATCTAGTTCTGATAAACTAAAGAGAGATTTTTTGGAAAGAGCCAATCTCTCAGTGGACCCCTCTAGCTGGAAAGTTCTCCTCTTCTTGCCAGGCACTGGAGCTGCAGTCCCGGGAGGAGGTCTTGGGCCTCTCTCTCCCCGGTTCACACTTTCAGGAGGAGGAAGGGATTCCGGTTTGGATTCAGAGGGGCAAGTAAAGGAGAAGTTTGCCAATTTGGCTAATGTGCAGGAGTGAACCTTGCTGCTTTTGTTACTGCTTGAGACCTCTTCCTTTCTGTCTCTCTGACAAGTAAGATGAGAATGCTCAGTCTTGTTCCCAAGCTCTACTTCAGGCTGGATGGTTCTCCTTTCAGGGACATGTTTGCTCTCCTCTCTTGACCTGTCTTCCTCCGGTGGCTTCCGGGACACCTGCTTTGCCTCACTCTGTGGCTGGTTTGAGTTCCTGCTTCCTGAGGGAGAGGCCAACTTTTGGGGACCCTTCACAGGCGAGGTTGAGTCTCTGCTTGCAACGTGGGGAGTTTCAGGACCTGGGACGGCTACTTCAGTTGTGCCTAGAGACACATGACTGTGGTCTTCAGGGGAATGGATCAGTTTTGACTTTGGTTTGAAAGTAAATTTTGCTAGTTTGGCCAACGGGGGACCTGGACTCTCGGCATATTCAAGTTCAGGCTCTTCCCTCTGAGCAAGGGATTTCTGTCTCGTTCTTTTGGGAGTTTCCCACGCTCCCTGTGGGCTGTGTACAGGACCAGAGCGAGGATGAGGAGAGCCTGTGGGCCGTGAAGGCGCCCTAGAGGGATTCCTGTACAGCTCCTGGGCCCTCGCCTTGTGCAGCGTGTGCAGTTTCCTGGAGACGTGATGCATCAGCACCGAGTCTGGCTCACCGGCAGGCACTGCCATTTCAGAAACCATTGCTGCCTTTTTTGCCTCTTTACCTTCCACATTATCTGGCCTTGATGGAGCTTCTGCCTCTCCTGGTGCTAGAAGCTGTCCAGTTTCCAATTTGCTCCTTTGGCCTGGTTCATTCCTTTCCTTACCCTGAGATTTGTTCCGGAAGATTTTCAAAGCCATTTTCCCCCCAGTTGTTTTGGGAGACACAGGAACAGTGTTTTTGGGCTCAATCTGATGAGCTGCTATGCAGTCAAACCAGTCCAAACTCTCATCTTTGCTGTATTTGTGCTCAGGTAAATGTTTTCTATTTGTTGATGTATTAGGCCCCAGGGGGGAGAGGGGACTGGGAAGTGGGCTTCCCTCAGGACTGCCTCCAGCAGAGGACGTCAGCGTACTACAGTTCACTTCCTGCCGTGCTGACCAGATTCTGGACTTGCATTCTTCTCCTGGGTCATTTTTCAAGGATCCTGGGTTAGTCTCTGCCTCCACTGCCTGGGGCTGGGATTGGTACGCACTCTGATTCTGTAACCTGTGGCAGAGATAAATAAGGAAAACATGTATTGAAGAGAAGAGAATTTTTAACCTTTCCATTTCTTTAGTCTCTGAGATGCCATCTAAAGGCTTCAGTCCAACATAATTCCAAGTTAATACCAAATACAGTCTCTTAGAGCAGCAGGAGGAAATTATCCTTTCTCAGCAGTATAGAATTTAAGTGCTTTGATCATCATTTTAAAACTGAAATGAGGGCGCCTGGGTGGCGCAGTCGGTTAAGCGTCCGACTTCAGCCAGGTCACGATCTCGCGGTCTGTGAGTTCGAGCCCCGCGTCAGGCTCTGGGCTGATGGCTCAGAGCCTGGAGCCTGTTTCCGATTCTGTGTCTCCCTCTCTCTCTGCCCCTCCCCTGTTGATGCTCTGTCTCTCTCTGTCCCAAAAATAAATAAACGTTGAAAAAAAAAATTAAAAAAAAAAAACTGAAATGAAATAAAGGAAATGAAGTAACAGGTTTGTCTACATCTTTAGATCTCTCTGAAAGTCCATTTAATTCATTTAAGATTGTTTGAAGGTCAGTGTAAAATGCTTATTCTTATCTCTCCTGTTACATGTTCCACTACAACACAGGCTTCTAACTATCTGCACAGTGGACAGCTGCTGATCGGGTGGTTCTTTCGTAGGCAGTCTGCAGGTCAGAAACAGAGTGGAAGCCCAGAGATTATGATCTCCTCACGTCTCTTCACCTGAGTACTGAATTTTAGCGCACCTAAAAGTCACCTTCCTTGGGAGTAGAGACTGTGATCCCGCTGGCCCTGTGGCATCACGTTCATGGCACACCTCCCCCAAGCAAGTGTGACATCTTTCCTGCAAAGTGTAGCCATTTCAACACATGTTCTGGGCAGCTACTCTCTATCCAGCTGACACAGAGGTGAAACCTACTGACCTTCCAGAATGAAGGATCTGATCAGTGATAGTCATTTTCAATCTTGGGCATGCCAGAAATGGAAATAATGCCAGAGGATCAACTTCCAACAGAGATGACAGTTTCTCAAAAGGAACAGCTTCGCAGTATAAGGGGCAACATGATCCCACTTCCGTGTGTTAAATATGAAAAGAACTAAGCCAAAGAGCAGACGAGTAAGTTATTCTAAAAATCATGTGTAATCACAGAAAAAGGTATAGAAGAAAATACATTACATTTAAATGAATTTTAGATTTAAATATATTTAAATACATTAAAATGTTAATGGTAGGCCTCTCTGGGAAATAAGATTATATGTGATTTTTATCTTTTTAATTTATTACTGTTACTTTTCAAAATACTCTATTAAGAACATGTATTACCTCTTATGATCAGGAAAAAAAAAACACAAAAAATTATGATAAAAATACTGGGTTATATTCACTCACTATAGATTTGGACACATCAATACAGCAAAATCCATATTCACCACAGTCACAGCCAAACAAAAAAAACCCAAAATAGCTTGCAAAATTACTTCTATCAAATATACATCAAATTGGGGTCAGAGATATTCATAATTGTTAAAGCTCCATAAAAAATGTTCTAAAAGACAGTGAATTTAAGGCATAGAATAATTTAGCCCTACCATTTTAGTCTTATTCTGACTTTGGGAATTAAATTCTCCCCTACATAAAATGTTTCCAGTTTTACTATACCTTCCTAAAAGACAATCTCTTTGCATTCTGTTTTCATATGAATAGAATGACCACCATTTGAGGCCTGCTGTCACTGGTAAGCATTTTCCAGAAGAAAAGTGTGATAAAGGTACAATAGTTTGATGAGTCATATATGACCACTTTAAGGAATAGACAAGTCTTTCCTGAGGGGATAAAACTATATGCTACGTGGGCTTTTCTCGCTTAACAAAATTAGCCTTAGACGTGCCTTAGAGGTCATGCATTGTGATTTGCAGGGCAACCTGGTTTTGTTACTTTGAGGATCAACACTGGGACATGCCCCTGCATTACAAAGATGTATCAGAAGAAAAGGATATTTTAAGGCAGAATCCTATTTTTTTAGATCATTACCTACCCTTCTTCTTCTTTCCCTCCAGGAGGGTCATTTTGAATTTGGTAAGTTCAACCACTATTTTTCTATCACATAACACTGATTCTGAGCTTCACATTCCTTTCCTTCCTGAATCCAGCATGACAGCTTTTGGTAGTCCAAATGTCCAGTTTCTGCTCAGTCAAAATGAGCAGCCTTTCCAAAAGCCAAGCCAGGCCCAGGGCAGGTCTAAAAAGGATCAGCTACATCAAACCATAAAAGAACCAAAGGAGTATCTTTCATCTTAACACTAGGCTCTGGATCATTAAAAAACCAGACCAAGAGAAAAGGGAGTTGATTTTATACAAGGGGCACTAGGTATTAGCAACACAAAGCCAGTCCCCAAACTTCCCCCAGGAAGGCTGTGCTGGGGTTTTATGAATTTGAGAGAGAATGCTACTACATGAAGGCAGTTGAAAGGAGAAAAGCCAGGGAAATAATTCTCAAGGTTATACTTGTTCGGTCAACAATCCATCTCAGTCTCTAAATTCTCCTTCAGCAGCCGCTCTGCTTCCACGGGAACTCCTTTCACCAGCTCCCAGCTTTGAGGTCAACGCCAGCTGCCAGACTCAGGGCAATTATTGAGCCACTCATGCTGATCATGAAGATACCCAAATGGATACCTCTGCCATCGCTCACTCATGTGTTACAGGTACACCCTCAAAGTCTAGCTTTTTAGAAGCTCATGTATGCAGGGAGCATGCAAACATTGAAGTCTGGGCAAAAATTCTCTAGGTAATGCACATGACATGTTCCTTCCCACATTTTAACAAATCATTACAAAGCTGAGTTTTGAAACATTGCTTTTGCCATTCTTGAGTTGTTACCCTGTTGCAGGAGAAACAGGTTTCCCTCTTTAACAAAATACATCGTTCTCACTGGAGACTTTTTGTCTGTTAAATATGTGAAATTTTAAAGGTCATGAATCTGCGCATGTAGGGAAGGAAAATGATGATGCTGAAGGGAGGGTCAGAGCTGTTGCTAATGGACCAGGAGGGCCTTTCACAGGTAAAGGTCACTACTAGTTATCTCCACTTCTCAAACTTTCAAAACATCCTATTCGGCTGGCTCGAAAGCAATCTGGGCCTCAGTCTTCTACCTGATTTTCTTTCACCAGGGTTACATAAAGATCAAACATTTATTATGCTTGGAAGAGAGCTTTAAAACCATTAAGAATAAAATTAAAATATTAATAAACACTATGATTCTTCACGTAAACTCCCTTGCACATGGTCCTTTCCTGGCAAGGAAAAATGATAAAGCCAATTATGATAATATTTTGTGGCTGGGTCTAGCCTGGAGTAGACTGACCTCCTGGAGTTCAACTTCCTCTTTCTTAACAGCATTCCCAGCCACCTTTCTAAATGGCACCGCTCTACCTATATTGACCCAAAGAAAGAGAAGAGGATGAAGTAGTGGTAGTGAACAGAATAAATCCCATTTACCAAGGCTTCTTGATTCCATGGAAACTGCATGTCTTGGTTGTGAACTGTGAGTAGCCAACCTCGGTGCTTCTCATGTAATTGGGAACCGGTGGTATAAATTCAGTAAATTAATACACAGTTTACCATATATAGTAAAGAACCTGCCAGTGTTCTCCATGAGGCTCACCAAACCAGCAAGCCAAGGAAATGTAGCTACAGAAGGTGGTCTCCAAAGATGGCAGCCATCAATTCCCCCATTCCTGTATGTCTATGTCACTCCTCCCATCAAGAGGTGGTGTCTATTTTCCCCTACCTTGCATGGGGGCTGACCCTGTGTCTGGCTCTGACCTATAAAATGTGGCAGAAATGATGCTGTATCAGTTCTGGCCCAGCTCATAAGAGGCCTGCTGGCTTCCATTTTTGCTCTGTTGGAGCATTAAGCTACCATGTCAGAATTCCGACTCCCCTGTGGTAAAGAGAGCCCCTGGCCATTTAAGCCACCTCCACTAAGGCACAACACATGTGAGGGAAACCATTCTGGATGTTCCAGTTCCACCTGAGCTCCCAGCTAAATTCAAGTATATGAGTGATCCCGGCCGACACTGTGTGGAGTGGAGATAAACAAATTTACGACTCTCAGGAAAGTGAGCAATAAAATGGTGGTAGTGGTGGTTTTGTTTTTGTTTCTTTAAGCCACCAAGCTTTGGGGTAGTTGATTATACAGCAACAGACAACTGAAACAATCCCCTACAGATAGTACAGACAGATTTTCTGTAATTAATTTCCACTTCCTTCATTTCATGAAGTGTCAAACAAGGATTTTCCATTATAAGCCTTTTCTTGGATTTCTCTTCTCACCTTTCAAGTCTTCTTAGCTCTTCACTCAAGAGGTTGTGCAGCTCCAGCTTTTCCAGAATGAGTTCACACTGCCTCTGGTACTGCTGCAGAGGGTTTTCAGGAAAGGAAGTGTGAAGTGCATTCACACCTCCTAGCAGTGCACCTCCCTGAAGGGGTATCGAGAAAATGGAAAATACCAGAGAGAGTCAACCAGTCAGCCTGCATAGAGGAAGCATACGCTGGAGGCCACTGATCCCAGATCGGCCCTCTCTACTCCCATCTTGGCTGTCAGTCAACTGGGCCTTCTGCAAATTTCAACAGTTCTCTCCCTCCAGTTCCTGGTGGCAAGAACTGCTCCAGGAAGCACACTGTCACTAGTGGGACCATGAGCGCCCCTCAGACGTGTTGAGGAAAAAAGAGTGACACCCACTGCTGCACACTAGTTGGCAAAAGCAATGCTACTGACGCAAAGAATGCTTCCACGACCATGTTTTCCCCTTCCTTTAAATGGTTTCCTTTGGATATATTTCCTGAAATCATTAGATCTAGATTATGATCACTTTTACAACCCCTGATATGCTATAAATTGTCTTTTTTTTTTTTTTTACATGCTTATAGAGTTCAAATATTAGGTGCAAAATACCCTTACCTGCATCGAGGATTCCATTACTGACACTGCTGTAATAGCATCTTCCAGAGTCACAGTGTCACGAAACATCAGGCGAGCATGAGCTAAGAAAATTACGAAGACAGAAATTTTTTGATGCACATCTGACGTGATAAATGTAATACTTTACCTGACCCCCTGAAAAATTACATTTTGTGAATGAGCTACTAGTACCAAATTCATTTTACTAAAACAAGCACAAAAGTCTAATTTATTTCCTTCCTCCCTTCCTCCCTTCCTTCAGTAGGCTCCACACCCAGCCTGGAGCCCTATGTGGGGCTTTAATCACAACCCTGAGATCAAGACCTAAGCCAAAATCAAGAGTCAGACTCTTATCCAAATGAGCCCCCCAGGCACCCCACAGAAGTCTAATTTCAATTAGTTTTAAAGTTGTTTCTCTAATGATGGGCCTAATCTTTCACAGCCCATGTCAATTCTGGGTATTTACATGAAAGTACTCTGGGCTCCAACAAAGAAAGGGGTTATATAAGCATATAGCTAATATTCAACAACTTTTAATCTCCATTTTAAAAAACGTTTATTTACTTATTTTGCAGACAGAGAGGGAGAGAGAGAGAAGGTGCATGTGTGTGAGTGGGGGAGGGACTGAGAGACAGGGAGAGAGAGAATCCCAGGCGTTGTCAGCATAGAGCCCAATGCGGGGCTCGATCCCACAAACCGTGAGGTCATGACCTGAGGTGAAACCAAGACTCAGACACTTAACTGACTGAGCCACCCAGGTGCCCCATTAATCCTCATTTTCTAGTCTATTATAGAAATACACAATATTAAAGTCATTTCTCATCTCTGGCACTTCTCTTTATCTGTGAGCTTTTCAAAACTACCAAACTCACAAGCCTGCGTTTGGGATACTTGTCTGAATATTAGCTATAAATCCTTGACACAGTGAAGTGTATTTGTTTTATAAAACTTTTTATTAAGTATATATTCTGTCATCATATGATACAGCCAGTTCACACAGAAATTTTTTTAGAATTATTTTAACAAGGGCTAAATGTAAAAGCTAGTATTAGAAAAAAAGTCTTGATGTTTGTTTGTTTATTTATTTATTTTGAGAGAGACAGAGTGCGAAATGAGGGAGAGGCAGAGAGAGAGGGAGACACAGAATCTGAAGCAGGCTCCAGGCTCTGAGCTGTCAGCACAGAGCCCAACACTGGCTCGAACTCACGAACTGTGAGATCATGACCTGAGCTGAAGTTGGATGTTTAACTGACTGAGCCACCCAGGTGCCCCTAGAAAAAAAGTCTTGAGATACATGTTAGTTGTATGTATGCATGTAAGTCTCATGCCTTAGGGTTGGGGTCATCTGTTATGTTAGTGGTGGCCTGTGAATGGCAATTAATGAGAAAAAACCAGATATGCTTCACTGGAAACAACTCTAAACAAGCAAGTATTCCACCGAAAATGCTAACAGACCACCACTGAGAAACAAACGTTAGTAAATAAGACTTTCTAAATGAATCATGTCACCAAGAGTCCTCTTAATGATGCTACACTCTACTCAATACTCATAATCTGTCCTCAGAAGAATGCAGTTTCATAGCTCAGAGCCTTTACTTTTCAAGCAACTATGAACACCTTAGAAAATCTTCTTATTCATCTTTGAATCATGGTGCCAAGCTCCATGCCTTGCACGCATTGGGCACCCAATAGAAGTATTATTTGTTGAAAGAAATAAACCTTCTGCCAATCGGATCAAGCTTTCCAGCAGGCGGATGGTGGTCCGGGCAGCGTTCCGGGAATCACTCTGCCTCTGCATCTGGTAGTACCGGAGAAGAACCTGATTACCCACGTCAGACAGGGTGGGCTGTAGATTTCGAATCAGGCAGAAATAGGTTTTCATCTTTTCCATGCTCCAGAGCTTTTCTGATTTGCTTGGGTAACCTGTAAATATCAGGTGCTAGGTCAGCAATTTCTAAGAACAGGCAAACATCTCACTTAAAGGGTTCTGATAACGTTCTTGTGTTCATCTTTAAAAAAGATAACCTTCAGGTTTGTGGCCACTGAAACCTAGACCTGATTCTGCATGGCATATAGTTCAAGAACAAGCAGCCTTAGGATCTAAGCTTAATGAAGGTAAACTTCCTACAGGTGCTAAAATTATCCAGAATAATTCTGGTCTGTCCTATAGTAATACACAGTATTTGAATAAATCTAATTTAACTTAAACAGAAACACACATTTAGAGATTTCTGTTTCATAATTCAGTCCAGTTTTCTTTGCGTGCAAGAGGTGAGTGGTAACTATTTACCATAAGGTTGCCCTCTTTTAATCACAAAGAACATATTTACCAACTATAAGATCATCAGCAGGCCTCCTTCTTTCTGCTCATTATTCTGGGAACACTAAATGGCTCCTCTTGCTGCCTTCAGTCTAAGCATCTCTCTATTGCCGGTTAGGTAGGTACCTTGAGTATTTACTTAATTTTCTTCAAAGAGAATTTCATTTGGTTATGTCTACTTTTTCTCCACCAATGTGAATAATTTATCTCCACATACCTTTGTTTTCTAAGATAAAGGAGGAAATTATACGATCCCAGTCTTCATTCTTGGTATCAAGCAAAACCAGGATCAGATCAAATCGACTTAAGAGTGGGCTGCCAAGGGCAATGTTCACGGACACGGACTCGTGGGGGTCATACTGGCCTTTGGGGTTAGTTGCTGCCAGAATGGTGGTCCTTGTGTTCAGCTTGCACACGAGGCTATTAAAAGAGAGGGTACAATTCACTGACTGCTGAGATTCAAATAAATAGCAAAATTAAACTTGTTAATAAAAAGAAAATCTTGTTCCTTGAAAATCTAGAGAAACTGTGTGGAAGAGAATATGGAATGATACAAGGAGGTATCACAAATGCCAAGTTCAAAGGAAGTATATTAAAGCAGCGTATGCTGAAAGAAGTTATTGTTAAATAAATATTTCTTATGCCCCTACTATGAGCAGATCCCTCTGCTGGGTGCTAAGAGGTGTACAAAATTAAATTAAACACAGATACTATTCTTAAGGAGCTTGTAATCTACCAGCTATAATGGTAAGACAGGGCAGACTATGATACATTCTGGAAGGATAAAGTTCCCAGGGGAAGTAAAGATGATGTGTATCCATTTCTATGGTTGGAAGAGATGATTAGAGAAACAATGCAAAGTAGCTTTTGAACTGGGCCCTTCACAACATCTGGACTTTCATTTATTTATTTTTAAATTTTTTTTAATGTTTATTTATTTTTGAGACAGAGAGAGACAGAGCATGAATGGGGGAGGGGCAGAGAGAGGGAGACACAGAATCTGAAACGGGCTCCAGGCTCTGAGCTGTCAGCACAGAGCCCGACGCGGGGCTGAACTCACGGAACGCGAGATCATGACCTGAGCCGAAGTCGGCCGCTCAACCCAGGTGCCCCAACATCTGGACTTTTAAAGTGAAGATTATATATACATATACATATATATATATATATGTGAGGGAGTGAAAGTAAGGGGTAAGGGTGACTTTGGAGAATGCTGAGTGGTTAAAGCAAAAACTTCTTGTGTGCTCACTTCTTTTGATTTTTCTAAAAGTGAAAGAAACAAGGGTCAGAGACACAGAGAGAGGGATGGAGGGAAAGAGGAGAAAGGAGGAAGGGGAAGAGAGGGAGGGAAAGGAAATTAGGAAAAATAAGGATTGATCAGCATTAGTCTTTGTTCTGAGCTTAGGTGACACACAATGTTACATTAATTTCAGGTGCATAACTTAGTGATTTGACGAGTTTACACATTATGCTATGTTCATCACAAGTGTAGCTACCATCTGTTCCATTACATCACTACTACAATATCAATGACTGTATTCCTTATGCTCTGCTTTTTATTTGCATAGCTTACTCATTCCATAACTGAACTGTGATTTACTCATTCCAAACTGAACTTATTCCCTCTCCCTTTCACGTATTTTCCCCAAACTCCCATTCCCCTCCCCTCTGGCAACCATCAGTTTGTTCTCTATATTTATAGTTCTGATTCTGCTTTTTTTTAATTTATTTTTTTAGATTTAATTTATGAGTAGAATCATACGGTGTTTGTCTTTCTCAGTCTGGCTTATTTTACTCAGCATAATACCCTCAAGGTCCATCCATGTTGTCTCAAATGGCATCATCTCATCCTTTCTTTATGACTGTGTAATATTCCAGTGTGTGTGTGTGTGTGTGCGTGTGTATCTGTGTGCGTGCGCACGCACGTGCACATGTGCACACACACACACATTTTTCTTATCCATATGTCTACTGGTGGACACTTAGGTTGCTTCCATGTCTTGGCTATTGTAAATAATGCTGCAATGAACACAGGGGTACATATATTTTTTTGAATTAGTGTTTTTGTTTTCTAACAGTGGAATTACTAGACCTTATGGTATTTCTATTGTTAATTTTTTGAGGAACCTCCATACTGTTTTCCATAGTGGCTGTACCAATTTACATTCCCACCAACAGTGCACAGCTGTTCCTTTTTCTCCATATCCTCACCAACAGTTGTTGTTTTTTGTCTTTTTGATTTTAGCCATTCTAACAGGTAATATCTCATTGTGGTTTTGATTTGCATTTCCCTGATGATTAGCGATGCTGAGCATCTTTTTATGTGTCTGTTGGCCATCCGTGTATCTTCTTTGGAAAAATGTCTATTCAGTAAACTGAGGGTTGATGGGGGGTGGGAGGGAGGGGAGGGTGGGTGATGGGCATTGAGGAGGGCACCTGTTGGGATGTGCACTGGGTGTTGTATGGAAACTAATTTGACAATAAATTTCATATTAAAAAAATGTCTATTCAGGTCCAGAAAATCCTAAATAATTCACCAAAAAACTATTAGAAGTAATAAACAAATTCAGTAAGGTGGCAGTCTACAAAATTAGTACCAAGAAACTTGTGGCTTTTCCATACACTAGCAATGAAGTTGCAGAAAGAGAAATTTTAAAAACAACAGTATTTACAGTTGCAGTAAAAAGAATAAAATACCTGCGAATAAACTTAACCAAAGAGGTAAAAGACCTATATTCTGAAAACTATAAAAAAAATTGAAGATGACACAAACAAATGAAAAGATATTCCATGCTCATGGAATGGAAGAACAAATATTGTTAAAATGTCCATACTACCCAAAGCAATCTACAAATTCAATGCAATGTCTATTAAAATACCAACAGTATTTTTCACAGAACTAGAATGAATAATACTAAAATTTATATGTAATCACAGAAGACCCCAAATAGTCAAAGCAATCTTGAGGAAGAAGACCAAGCTGGAGGTATCACAATTCTAGATTTCAAGATATACTACACAAAGCTGTAGTAATCAAAACAACATAGTACCGGCACAAAAATAGACACATAGATCAGTGGAACAGAATAGAGACTCCAGAAATAAACCCACGATTATATGGTCAATTAATCTATGACAAGGAAGGCAAGAATATACAATGGGGAAAAAAAACACTTTTTCAATAAACGATGCTGGGAAAAGTGGACAGCTACATGTAAAAGAATGAAACCGGACTACTTTCTAGTATTATGCACAAAAGTAAAATGCATTAAAGACCTAAACAAGAGACCTGAAATCACAAGAATCCTAGAAGAGAACACAGGCAGTAACTTCTCTGACATCAGCCATAGCAATAATTTTCTAGATAAGTCTCCTAAGAGCAGGGAGATGAAAACAAAAATAAACTATTGGGACTACATCAAAATAAAAAGCTTTTGCACAGTGAAGGAAATCATCAACAAAACAAAAAGACAACCTACTGAATGGGAAAAGATATTTATAAATGATAAGTCTGATCAGGGGTTAATATCCAAAATATATAAAGAACTTATACAAATGAACACCCAAAATACCAAACAATCCAATTTAAAAATGGGCAGAGAATCTGAATACTTATTTTTCCAAAGAAGACATATAGATAGCCAACAAATATATGAAAAGGAGGAAATATATGTTGAGGAGCAACAATAAAGGGAAGACTGAGGAGGTCTGGGCACAGTGGGCAGGTTAGATGGACAGGACACATGGAGAAGATCAGAGCCATGGTCCAGGAAGAGGCACACAAGTCCTGAACAGAGCAGTGGCGCCATGGGTGTGTGGATATGACATAACTTAGATATTGTTGTTAAATTTATCATTGATGGGCAAGTCCTCAAAATAGCATGGCATATTCATTAATAACAAATATAGATTCTTTTTTTCTCTGTAAATTTGTATGCTCTCCATTCAATGACCATTTTTAGTTATAGTGGCATATCTGCCTCTGAGTAGTCACAGCCCTGTGACATCAGCAAACATGTGCTACATTTGTTAATCTCTAATCTATTTCCAGTTGGCTCCAGTGACCAGCTCATGAGACTGAAAAAGTTTAAGAGTCTTTATTTGTAGTAAATGGCACAAGAAGACACTCATTAAGGAGAAACACAAACAAGGCACTAAATCCCCCTTTAAAACAAAATCCCTTTTGAAATTTTACTGAAAGGGGAGCACTTGGGTGGCTCAGCTGGTTAAGCATCCCATTCTTGATTTTGGTTCAGGTCACGAGGTAGCAGTTTGTGAGTTCAAGCCCTCAGTCGGGCTCTGTGCTGACAGTGCACAGCCTGCTTGGGATTCCCTTTCTGCCCCTCCACTGCTCACTTGCTCTTTCTCAAAATAAATATTTAAAAAAAAATTATTGAAAGTGGAAAATTCTGAATAGTCTACATCTTATAATTTATGTGCCAAAATGCCTTTGTGAAGGCAGTTGTGTAGGCCATGGAATCCAGTTTGCCAAAAAAAAAAAAAAAAAAAAAGGTAGTAAATTGTTCCTAACTAATCTCACAAAGCACATTTAATCCATACTGAAGTGAGGCTGTTTGCATTTATCATAGAAAAGGAATATTACTGAAATACTGGCAATGAAACAAAGTACAATTGCATTAAAGTGATTTTTTAAAAAATATTTTCAATATGAGATAAAACTGTTCGTCCTCTCTCTGATCTACAAATATTTATAATACATTTCCTGTGTGCAGAGGACTATAATGACAATTCAGGAAGGTATACAGTGGTCCCTGCCTTCAGTTAGTTTCCAACAGAACTGATGGAGGAGGGGGAGGTTCTACACAGCGCCTGCCAGACAATACGTGAGCCATGGATGATGGCGTCCCTGTCAGCATTAGCATCAGCAAGGAGACACTTCTGTGGAGACTCCTGCGTATCTGTAATGTACATAATCTTAAAACTACCCATGATGTGAGAAGGGAAATGAACAAGCAAAGACAGAAAGAAGGAGATGAATTATTTCTGAGGTAACTGGGTGGGGAGGGGGAACAAATAAGTTTAAGGAAGGGGGCTAAGGACAATTTACATGTGAAGAAAAAAGGCTGTCTGGTGGACAGTTAGTGAAAATGTGAGCAATGAGAAACAGAAGAGTCGTTTCTGGTCATTTGAAACAGGGGAAGGCTATATACACACCTGGTGGTTGCAGATCTGTGACACAAACATTGCTGCATTAAAAACCAAATGAGGTTTTGGTAAAACACACACACACACACACACACACACACACACACACACACACAGGCTAATCCTAAGTACTTTGTGCATAGTGATGGCTCACTAAATATCTACTGAATGAATGAACTCATGGATTAGTGTAGGGTAATAATCATTTTTCCAATCTAGTATGACCTCCACCTTCTTCAATAACAATAATACCGTATTTGTAATACCAAGCATTGTGCTAGGTTTTATGTATATACACTGTCCCTAATATTCACAAAAACTTAACAGGTAAGATAACATATCACCAACTTAGAAATAAGGAAAATAGAAGTTGAAGGTGACAGAGAGTGGCAGAGCTGAGCTCCCATTCAAACCCAAACCTGCTTAGCTCCAAAACCAGTGCTCTTTTACCTGAAGACTGCCACTGTAGTGTGACATCTTAAACAGTTCCTGTGTGGTCTTTAAATGTTTCTGTGTGTGTGTGTGTGTGTGTGTGTGTGTGTGTGTGTGTGTGTGTTTATGTTTATTCATTTATTTTTGAGAGACAGAGAGAAAGAGAGCACATGTGCACACAGGGAAGAGAGAGAGACAGAATCCAAAGCAGGCTCCATGCTATCAGCATGGAGCCCAACGTGAGGCTTGAGCTCATGAACCACAAGATCATGACCTGAGCCGAAACCAAGAGTCGGATGCTTAATGGATTGAGCCACCCAGGCGCCCCATCCTGTGTGGTCTTAAAGAATTTGCCTGAATGGTTTAGACATTCATTGACTTACCTTATCTTTTTCCTACTTGATTTGATCTCCTTGAAGGGCTATGACTTATTGTTACCATGCTCACATGCCTGTCACATATTAAATGCTTAATAAACATTCACAAAATACATGGCAAAAAAAAATCTTCACTTAGTTCAGTATTTCTAAAATTCAGAGCCATTTTATACTTACAGGCTTCAAAGTCATAAAATAATCATGCTAATATGTGGAGCTTTTTCTACATTAACCCCAAGGAGTGAAGACATTCCAGTTTTTGAAAAAGCTACTTTTCCATTTTTTTTTTTTAATTTTTTTTTTCAATGTTTATTTTATTTTTGGGACAGAGAGAGACAGAGCATGAACGGGGGAGGGGCAGAGAGAGAGGGAGACACAGAATCGGAAACAGGCTCCAGGCTCTGAGCCATCAGCCCAGAGCCCGACGCGGGGCTCGAACTCACGGACCGCGAGATCGTGACCTGGCTGAAGTCGGACGCTTAACCGACTGCGCCACCCAGGCGCCCCTACTTTTCCATTTTTAATCCACGTTTTCACTTTCCTAAAAACACAGTGATAACTTTTCTATTCTAAAGTTAGGTTACACAAATTATTTGTACTATTACAGGCCCTCCAGATAGTGCCCTTGATTTTGCAATGCTCTCCCAGTAGTCCCATTACATCCTTTATGGGGTGATCCCCATTTCCACTCATGGCTTTAATCACCACCTATGTGCTGATATCCATAAATTCAGTTCTCACCTGTGGCACTGGCTGCTATGTGCTCACCAAACCTTGTTTCCCCTTCGCCCCAGGCACAGAGCCAGACCATGTTTCCCATTCTCTTTTATGGGTGAGTAGAACTGTGGTAAATAAGTTTTGTCAATGGAATGGGGGTGGAGGAATGTATGCCATTTCCAGGTCGGGCACCTACATCCCTATGCAACCCTCCTCATCCTCTCCCTCTGCCAGCATAGACCAGGATAAGGCCCAGAGTCAGAGAGCCACCTGAGGGACGAAGCCTGGGCCCTGCATGAGTGTGTGGAGCAGAGCACCCCACCCTCAACCCACATGAGACTATGACATAAGCAAGAAAAACTTCCTTTGGCAAAATATTGCAGGAAAGAGATGAGCACAGGAGAGAACTGATGAATTTTCAAGGAGTAATGAAGAGAATACACAGCTCAGAAATGTGAAGTTTTGAAAGGTTGGAAAACACAACTGCTTCTAGACCTCAGAGAGTAAGAGCAAGAAAGGGCTTTGAACAACAGAGCCCCAGTAAATTTTCCTAGGTGTACAAAATGACCCAGGTTAAGGGTGAAACCTTCAGTTTAGATGCCCTGAAGGCAGACAACATTAGGGTGAATAAAAGAGGAATGGAAGCCACACTCATGCTCACAGTAATACTGTTCTCAATGGCCCAGAGGTGGAAGCAACCCCAGGGAACATGGATGCACAAATAAACAAAAGTGATGTACGTATACCTATATATACACGCACAATGAGATATTATTCAATCTTGAAAAGAAAGGAAATCTGCTACTTACTACAATAGGGACGAACCTTGAGGACACTATACTAAGTGAAATAAGTCAGTCACAAAAGATAAATGTGATATGAATCTACTTATATGGGATTTCTAGAGCAGTCAAACTTATAGCCACAGAAAGTAAAATGGTGCTTTCCGGGGATGGGGGAGAAGGGAAAATGGGGAGTTGTTGTTTAACAGGTACAGAGTTCTAGTTCTGCAAGATGAAAAGGGTTCTGAAGATTAGTTGTACAATAAGGTGATATGGATATACTTAACATCACTGAACTGTACACTTAGAAATAATTAGGACGGTAAGTTTTATGTTATGATTTTTATTTACCACAATAAAAAAAAGAGACTACAATGGACTGAATGTTTGCGATTCCCCCAAATCCATATGTTGAAGCCCTAACCAGCAACGTGATAATATTATGAGCTGGGGCCTTAAGGAGGTAATTAGGTAAGATGAGCTCATGAAGGTAGTGCTCCCATAAGGGAATTAATGTCCTCGTGTGAAGAGGAGGAGCTCTCTTCATGCTCTCTCTCGTGCTCGCTCGCTCTCTCTCTCTCTCTCTCCCACAGACACATATCTGAACACGCACACACACACCAAGGAAAGACCTTGTGAGCACACAGCAAGAAGGCAGCTGTTTACAAGCCAAGAAGAGGGTCCTCACTAGGAACTGAATCTGTCAGCACCCTTGATCTTGAACTTTCCAGTTTCCAGAACTGTGAGAAATAAATGTCTGCTGTGTAAGCCACCAGTAAATGGTATTTTGTTATAGCAGCCCACACTAAGACAAAGGCAAAGAAGGAAAGAAAACAAAAACCCAGCAAACCAGACTTGAGATATCCATGAAGAAAAGAACTCTGGATACCAGCACAGGCATTTGACTGGAAGCAAAGGGATGAGAGGCCTATGATTCCAGGAGATCCATGCTGCCAAAGAAACATAACCTCGCTCTAAAGAAAGCCTTCGTTGCTTTCAAGTTGTAAAACAACCTGTGGTGGTCATGACACCAAAAGCACAAGCAAAAAAAGACAGATGAAATGGACTTCATCAAAATTAACAACTTTGTGCTTCAAGGAATGCCATCAAAGAAGTGAAAAAAAACGTCACAGAATGAAATTATTTGCATATCATATAGCTGAGAAAGGACTTTATCCAAAAAATATAAATAACTCTTAAAACTCAACAATAAAAAGGCACAAAATCCAGTTAAAAAATGGGCAAAGGATTTGAATAGATGTTGCTCCAATGACGATACACAGATGACCAATAAGCACGTGAAAAGATGCTCAGTATCATCAGTCATTAAGGAAATGCGAATCAAGACCACAGGCAAGATACTAAAGACACACTAGAACTGTTATCATCACAGACAACTACAAGTATTGGCAAGGATACAGAGACATTGGAACCCACCTACACTGCTTGAGGGACTGTACAACGGTACAGTGGCATTGCAAAGGTTTGACGGCTCCTTAAAAAGTTAAATACTGTTAACATATGACCAAGTGATCTCTCCTAAAACATACCCAAGAGCAATGAAAACATATATCCACACAAAAACTTGTGAATCTTAGTAGCATTGTTCATAATAACCAAAAAGTGGAAAGCCCAAATTTCTATCAATTGATAAATGGATAAACAAACTGTGGTATATTCATATAACGGAATACTATTTGGCCATGAATAGAAAGCTATTGGTGGTACATGCCACAGCGTGGATGAAACTTGGGAACATTATGCCAGTGAGAACACTTGAGGACCAGTCCCGAAGGCTAAGGAGCTCTGTGATGGAAGGGGCTGGGGTCCTTGAATGATTTCATGGGCTAGAACAACTCCTCTTCCACACATTGATGAGCAAGACACAACCTTAGATTGTGTTAAGCCACTGTTTGCTATAGCAGTTAGCCTCCCCTGAGTGATATGTGGCAAATCTCTCTAATGAGCTCTAGATCCTTTGGCTATAGCAAAAACTACTCCAATGTTTGAGTGGTTTCCTCACGCAAAGAATCAGGCCAAAAAATAGCCTGTGATGTCATACTCACATATCTGTTTCTAGATTATCTAACACTTTCAGAATAGGGCCCCAATTAAAAAAAACAACAACTATTTAGCACCCAAAAAGTGGGGTAAAAAGCCTCACAAAACTATACAAAACAAAAATATATTAATGATATTCTCACAATCCATGAATACGTTTTACAAAACTATTAAAAAATAAGACTGATAAAGTTGACAAATCACCTTTTACTACAGATTGACTCAATGAAGGGTAACAAGAGACAAAACACAGGCCAGGGCAGCCCATACGGAACATCTAGAAAGAACAGAAACTCTCAGAGTGCATGGCATGAACTTACATTTTCACACCCTGGTGGCATACTTGGATGGCTGTAAGGGATACGTCTCATCCTGTTCCAGAGCCTCCTCAGCACCCCCAGGAGTCAGAGCCATCTCAGTGGGGTTGGGGAGAAGGATTTGTTCCCTGTCTCCTCGCCTTAACCTGAGGCTAATCTGAGGAGGATGTCACCAGAGATGCAGCTTCACAAGATCTGGAGGAAGGGACAGACAGGTTGTCTGGTGTGCAGAGAATCTTACCTGGGAGCAGTGGTTCCTAAGTCTGGCTCATCAGTGAGGGCCACGGTTGGTTGTAATAACAGAGATCCCCAGGTCCCACCTCTGAGATTCTGACTGGTAGGCCTGGTGTGGGCTAGAAAAGTGAACATCAGTCGAGTGACTGGTGCTGTGGCTCTTCCATGGCTGTTAGAATCACATGGACAATAAATGACTACTTGTCTGTCTCGCTGCAAAGTCTGAGTATCTTGGGACGCCTGGGTGGCTTAGTCGGTTAGGCATCCAACTTCATTCAGCTCAGGTCATGATCTCGTGGTTCGTGAGTTCGAGCCCAGTGTCGGGCTCTGTGCTAACAGCTCAGAGCCTGGAGCCTGCTTCCGATTCTGTCTTTCCCTCTCTCTCTGCCCCTCCCCCTGCTTGTGCTCTGTCTCTGTCTCTCAAAAATAAATAAATAAACATAAAAAAAAAAGTTCTGAGCATCTTGAAAACAAATGCCTTGCCTTTTCATCTTTGTGGTGTGAGTAGCAGACAGCAAGACGATGTTTAGTGCTCAAGACAGGTTTATTGAGCAGAATGATAAATTGCCATCATGCTTGTTTTTACTTTTTAATTATTTTTTATTTCTTTAAAGATTTTTAAAAATATTTTTTATTTATTTTGAGGGAGCGAGAGCATAAGTGGGAGAGGGGCAGAGAGAGAATCCCAAGCTGGCTCCACACTGTCAGTGCAGAGCCCAATGTGGGGCTCAGACTTATAAACCACAAGATCATGACTTGAGCCAAAATTAAGAGTCGGACGCGCAAGTGACTAACCACCCAGGTGCCCCCATCGTGCTTGTTTTTGAAATTTAGGTTGTGCTTCCTACCTAGACTTCTGAGTATAATTTAGTAGCACCAAATATATAATTGCAACATCAAATTTTCTCCTACAATGCTATTTCTCAGCAAATAGCAAAAGTATCCTTTATTACTTAAGAGTCAACTGATACCCTGCCTTTGAACTCTAACTCTGTGCAGTGTATACAAAGTGACATGTTTCTTATTTTTTTTTAACGTTTATTTTATTTTTGAGAGAGAGACAGAGCACAAGCAGAGGGAAGGGCAGAGAGAGAGGGAGACACAGAATCCAAAGCAGGCTCCGGGCTCTGAGCTGTAAGCACAGAGCCTGACACGGGGCTTGAACTCATGAACTGTGACATCATGACCTGAGCCAAAGTCGGATGCTTAACCGATGGAGCCAGCCAGGTGCCCCCAGAGTGACACATTTAAAAACACACACAAACTCTGAGAAATTCCCTGCAGCCTTGGAGGCCAGCCAGATATTGTGATTCAATGATTCATACTATACCCTTAAGCTATAATTCAAATTAAAAAATCCTTCACAAAGCAATCAGACTTTAGTCACTTGAAATGAGAGAGAAAACAAAAGAACACACATTTAAGAATTCCTAAAAATGACACTGTAAAGTGTCAAACATCTTAAAGAAAAACTTGAAGTGTTCTTAGAGAAAGAGCCCAGAACGTCTGGATGATGACGGCCTTTGTATTGCTGGCCAAATTAAGATGGCTTTGAAATGAGGAGTGAGGAGTAGGTAAGGTGTTTTAAGGGTAAAATTCAGAGTATCTTTATTTTACTTTGGCAGAATACATGATTAAGTATTCCCTTTTCATACTTAACCCTTCTGATCTGCTTACTGATTAACAACTTGATGCGCTTTATGTCTCTGGAGACATTTTCTCAAGAGTTCCGAATTTGGCAAATAACTGTATACTTTGCATTAGGAAGATTAACAGCCTCCTAATTAGGGACAGAATGAACTTAGGATTCTGAAAACTGTTACCCAAAAAATTGGATGAGCTACTGTTGGAGACAGACCCAACTCTTTCTTGAACAGTAGAGTGACACACAGAGAAAGTGCCATGAAAAATGAACATGAGATATGGTGGAACTTAAAGATGTTTTTGTTGTTCCCACTACCAAGCAGATGACCTGTAAAAACTGTGCCCTGAAGGCACACTGAACAGCCATCCCAAGAGCAAAACCAACGTGTACTATTCTTGCACTGTTCTACAAGTGATATTATGTCAAAACAAAAATATTTTAAATGTAAAAGGACAACTCCTCCAGATGGAGGGAGAAAAATATCACAGAACTGGTGGTAGATGTGGTCTGGGGAGAAACCGTAAAAACTACTGCAGAGCCTGACCAGGAGTGACTCAGTGCTGTCTTGATAAACCCCTGCCATCCTTTTTGTTCATCTCTTTGAAACCCACTGAGCTCAAGACTTTTCTCATCAAGAGCCACCTGCTATTTAGATTGATTCATCAGGCTATTCTGTCTGTCTAAACTATTGCTCCTCAGCACGGACAAATCCACAAGCACGGACGACTGTTGTATTGCTTACGTGATTCTTTCGTCCTCGTTATAGTGTCGGGCAGGCCAACCACCGGAACATCCACCAAGCAGGTAACTCCACAATCTCCTCTTTGTAAACTGCCACGTGGGAACAGCGGACTGGACCAGAGATTGGAAACTGACTAAGGGCAGTCACTCCATAAACCAGCCAGAGACATCTGAGCTGCTGTTGCATAAATCTACTTGGGACAATCTAATTGGCCCTCCTTTAAGGGTATCTGAAATGGACACAAGAGGGAGAACTGAACTACTTCTACAGAGAGCTGCACGAATCTGAAAGACCCACAAATACATATTCACACAAACAGTCACAGGAAAGCACCTGAGTCGTAGTAATGGGAGAGCAGGAGTGGCTGCTATTTTATATCTACTTGAAGCAAACTTCCATTCTGCAAATTATGTTCCAGTCACCAAAAGAAGCAACTTCTTTTTTTCTGTTCCTCAGTTTCTGCATTTGTAAAAATGGGGTTATAATAATTGCGGTCTGCTATCAAGTATTCTGAGAAATAAATGGGTTATTACATGTGCAAGATTTAGAATAGAACCTGGCACCCAGTAAGTACTAGATAAATACAGATAGCCCTTATTATCTAAACTCCTGCTTTCTGTAAGGAAATTTGAATATATCAAGATATATGTTCCTAGGAACTTGAATATATTAAGATGAATTTTCTGATACATTCCTTACTATCCAAATTCAGGAACAAAACAGATTTAGCAAGAGAGAGATACTTGTGTTACTTGTTATAGTTAAGTACCTCATCATGTGCAGGACACTACGCTGTGTGATTTACATGTAAGAGTAAACTAACCCTTTTTTTTTTTAACAAATTAATTTTTTTTTAACCTTTATTTATTTTTGAGACAGAGAGAGACAGAGCATGAACAGGGGAGGGGCAGAGAGAGAGGGAGACACAGAATCTGAAACAGGCTCCAGGCTCTGAGCAGTCAGCACAGAGCCCGATGCCGGGCTCGAACTCACGGACCGTGAGATCATTGTCTACATTCACTATGCAATCATCAGATCTCCAGGTCTAGTCTACTAGCTGCATGTTTGTACCCTTAAAAAATATCTTTTCCTTCTCCCGCAACCTCCAGGCCCTGGCAACCACTATTTTACTCTCTGTTTTTATAAGAGTTTGACTCTTTAAAAAAATTTTTTTCTTTAGTGTTTATTTTTTTAGAGGGAGGGACAGAACATGAGCAAGGGAGGGGCAGAGAGAGAGAGAGGGAGACACAGAATCTGGAACAAGCTCCAGGCTCTGAGCTGTCAGCACAGAGCCCAACGCGGGGCTCAAACTCAGGAACAGTGAGATCATGACCTGAGCTAAAGTCAGACACTTAATCGACTGAGCCACCCAGGCGCTCCTGAGTTTGGCTCTTGTAGGTGCTATATACAAGTGATATCATACAGCATTTGCCTTTCTGCCTGACTTATTTTACTTAGCATAATGTCCTCACAAGGTCCGTCCTTGTTATAAATGGCCGATTTTCTTCTTTCTCAGGCTGAATGTACTCCATTGTATATACACATACCACATCTTCTTTATTAATTCATTTGTTGACAGGCACTTAGGTTGTTGCCATATCTTGGCTGTTGTGACTAATGCTGCAGTAAACATGGGAGTACAGGATATCTCGATATCCTGTTTTCATTTCCTCTGGTGTATACCCAGAAATGGGATTGCTGAATCATATGGCAGTTCTTTTTTAATTGTTTGAGCAATCTCCATGCTATTTTCCATAGTGGCTGAACCAATAATACATTCCTGTCAACAGTGCACAAGGGTTTCCTTTTTTCCACATCTTTATCAGCACTTGTTATCTCGTCTTCATGATGATGGTCATTTTAAAAGATGTGAGATGGTATCTCACTGTGGTTTTGATTTGTATTTCCCTGATGATTAGTGATGTTGAGCATCTTTTCATGTGTCTGTTGGCCATCTGTATGTCTTCTTCGGGAAAATGTCCATTTAGTTCTCTACCCATTTGTTAATCAGATTTTGTTGTATGAGTCTGTATATATTTTGGATATTAACCCCTTATCCAACATATGGTTGGCAAATATTTTCTATTATGCAGGCTGCCTTTTAAAATTAAAAAAGTTATTATTTTAGAAAGAGAGAGCACGCAAGCAGGGGAGAGGGGCAGAGGCAGAGAGAGAGAATCCCAAGCAGTCTCCATGCTCAGTGCAGAGCCACATGTGGCGCTTGAACCCATAACGGGGGCATCATGACCTGAGCCAAAATCAAGAGTCGGACACTCAATTGACTGAGCCACTCAGGCGCCCCTCTAGGACTGCCTTCTGAAGATACTGTTGCAGCAAGACACATTCTACATGGTTGAACCGGAGGCAGGCACGCAATCCCAGACCAAGTAGAAGCACGTGTTCCTCTTTGAGCAAACTGTCACCTTTAGCAAACTACTCAGGAAGGGGTCCTTCACCCTGAACTTCATGTTCAAAAGGAGCATGAAGATGAATTACTTGGCCCTGGAGGAGAACACAGACAACGACCCCAGCAACTCTTCACTCATGAACAGGGAGACTTCTGAGCAGATCATTCTGCAAGCCGCCAACAAGGACATCCAGCAAGCCCGGACACAGGACACCAATCAAGTCTTAGAAACACAGTGAGACTCCTTAAATGCTGCAGTGGGACCTCATTCATCAAAGATTACTATGTGCTAAAGGAGAATGAAATCTTTGTGAACCAAGGTGAGGTGGTCCAGGTCCTCACGGTCAACAAGCAGGACATGTGTCTCACATTATCAGCCTGCCAGCAACCATCCTTCCACAGCTGAGGGCTGGGTTCTAGGCAGCAGGCTGGTGTCCCTCACCAAAGCCAGGCTGGAAGCAGAAAATAGTGACAGGAGCATTAAATAAATGCCTCATTGGCTTCCCCAGGAGAGGAGTGTGTGGATTTAGAAAAGTGAAAAACAAACAACACGAAAGCATAAACACATGGTAAGGAATTACTGCTGCCTAATCTCAATGGTGCCACTGGAACCGATGTTTTGAGTGTTGGAACCACATGCAGCACGTCATCCAGGGTGGACCTTTCCGATTTTGTGGTTGTTGGTAGTGGTGGTTTCTCCTTCCTCTTTTTCCTCCTACCTCATTAAGAAACCTCCTGAAACCCTAGGTGATGCAAGGCCTGCCTTCTGTTGTTCTACTGACTGACCGCAGGATTCACTGAACTGGACTTCTATTTTTATTGTTAACAAGTTACATACACACACACACACACACACACACACACACACACACACACACGAGAAGATGATTTTTTCCCCCTTCAAAACAAAGAGTTTAGACAACAACTAAAGAAGTAAAATGAATCATACAGCATTAAGCATCAGTATGAGCATTTACATGGGAGAATTAAATTAAGTGCAACCACTAAGGAGAGCTGAACAAGTCTGAAAGACCCACAGACACACACACACAAATCAGTCAGAGAAAGTATCTGAGTCACAATGATGGGAGAGCAAGTTTGAAGGTGAATACACTTCTGATGCTGAGGCGGAAATGAAACAATACAGCTGCTATTTTAGATCTACTTTGAACAAACACCCATTTTCCAAATTATGCTCCAGTCATCAAAAGAGGCAGCTTTTGCCATCCCGGGCACCCTAGCAGGCCTAGCTTAAGGTGCCCTTCAGGTAACGTGAGCTTTTCTCATTATAGCTTTAAAAGGCCTTTACAGTTATCATCCACCCTGCAGCAATCGAGGTTTCATCCTGGAGCACAATCATGTTCTGGCTCACTGATCAAAGTCCCTGGACACATGCAGGAGCCAGGTGATGATGGTGACAATAGTCCATATTCATTTATCACAACTTCAAAATCCAAAAAGTTCTGAAGAAGCGAGTTGTTAATTGTTAATGAAATTCTTAATAGTTAATTTGGCAGGAAAATCTGACCTGAATTGATGTGTCTTTATTCCATTTAGTGTGAAGTTTTATAGCTTCACTGCAATACGATTAAAATGTTTGATTACAGGTGCTGTCGCAGGCACTGCTGGTAGCTTTCATAATATAGGACATATGCACTGTATTACTTTCCTAAAATGAACACCAAAAAATCTGCATTCCAACATGTATTTGGCCTCAGGGGTTTCTAAAAAGAATTGTAGGCCTATAACAGTAACACTTAACTAGCATTTATTATATGTCAGGTTATATCATAAGCACTTTATATGGATTAACTCATTCATTTTCATAGTAGCCCTATGAAATGGAGTGATTCTCACCATCTTACCAGTGAGAAAGCCAAGGCACAGAAAAGTCCAGTAAAATGCCAGTAATTAGCTAGTAGGTATTGGAGCTGGAACCTCAACCCAGCCAGATTAGCTGTGGAACTCTTTTCTTATTATAATTCTTTCAATACCCAATGCATTCTTGTGGTCACTAAAAAAAAAAAAAAAAAAAAAAAAGGTGGAGCTCTTGATGCAGTTTCCTGAACTTGTTCCACATCTAGCACAGATCATGTTCAATATTCCATGATATAACGTGAAGCCACATTTTATACATGTACACATTCTGCAACAAACCAGCCAGCAGCTGAATTCATTTGTTGGCTTAGGTTTACAGTACCTCACAGGTGGTACCTTGAACGTTATCCATTTACTCATTAGATGCTTGAATTCCTTACACAAATGTTTCCTCGTCTACTTTGAAGGCCCCTACAACCATGCAGGCAGTCTACTTAACAGTTCAAACCTCTAAGAAGTCTTCCTTGTACTGATTCTAAATATGCTTCCCTGAACTTTCTAGCCATTGATTCTAAAGGATACAGAAAAGTTTAATTCCATTTCTATATATTTGATCCTTTAAAAATAATTGTAGGTAACTATTTCTCCAATTACTTTTTCTAGAAATGGTTCAAAGAAAACATGGGTAATGTTTTAAAAATACAGAGAAGTTGGTATGGTAAGTTAAACAACAAGAAAGAATAACTTAAAAGGAAAACGTTGATGGCATGCCTGGGTGGCTCAGTCAATTAAGCGTCCAACTCTTGGTTTCAGCTCAGGTCATGATCTCATGGTTCCTGGGTTTGAGCCCTGCATTGGGCTCTGAGCTGACAGTGTGGAGTCTGCTTGGAATTCTCTCTCTCCTTTTCTCTCTGTCCCTCCTCTGCTCATGCTCTCTCTCTCTCTCTCAAAGTAAACATAAAATAAAATAAAATAAAATAAAATAAAATAAAATAAAATAAAATAAAATAAAATAAAATGTTGATTTCTAGGTTTCCAGAGGATAATGGCAGCTGCTTATATCCAAATCTCTCCACATATCCTTCAGAGATGTTACAGATAAACAAGGAGAGCAAATAAACCCATAAAACAAAACTAAAAAATACAAGTGAGAGAGAATAGTACAAACTTCAATTTACATGGAAATCAACAAATAGACATTAGGAACCAGCAAAACTGATCTAGAGCCCACAATGGAATGGAAAGATCAGTGGGGACTAAGTGAAAAGGAGAAGAGACCAATGGGTTCCTCACGATGGTAGAACATAGACAAAATCACCCTTAGAAGGGGAGAGTCCCACATGGAGTGGGGAAACATTGAGAAAAGGTTTGAGACCTTGTGGATCAAAACACTCACTACTGGGGAACAGAAAGAGGGACTTGAAAGTTCTTGAGACCTTCTTGGGAAGGGTCCTGGACTAGATGAAGGTGACCAGCAAGGGGCAGGAGTCCCTTGGAGTCTTGGTGATCAGAGTAAGGGGGAGACAAGCAGTGGATATTAAAGATCCTACTAAACACATAAGAAACACAAAATCAGAAGACACAGCAACCACCCTCCCCTTAACCTTTAGAAAAAACACTATCTGTTAAGTAATATGCACTCAGGTAACACTACTCTGAACTAAAAACTAGTACACCATCCAAGCTTCTCACCATCACAACAGAGTAACTATTATTGATTTAGTGAAGGATAAGGTATTTTATTTTCTTCTTCTTTTTAATTTAAATTCAAGTTAGTTAACATACAGTGTAGTCTTGGTTTCAGGAGTAGAACCCAGTGGTTCATCTCTTACATATGACACCCAGCGCTCATCCCTAAAAGTGCCCTCCTTAATGCTCATCATTCATTTAGCCCATCTCCCCACCCAACACCCCACCAGCAACCCTCAGTTTGTTCTCTGTATTTAAGAGTACCTTAGGGTTTGCCTCCCTCTGTTTTTTTTTTTTTGTCTTATTTTTCCTTCCCTTCCCCTATGTTCATCTCTTGTGTTTCTTAAATTCCACATATGTGTGAAATCATACATTTGTCTTTGTTTGACTGACTTGCATCACTTAGCATAATACATTCTGCTTCCATCCACGTTGTTGCAAATGGCAAGATTTCATTTTTTTTTTTTTGACTGTCAAGTAGTATTCTATTGTATGTTTATAAATCACATCTTCTTTATCCATTCATCAGTTGATGGACATTTGGGATCTTTCCATAATTTGGCTATTGTTGATAGTGCTGCTATAAACATTGGGGTGCATGTGCCCCTTCGAATCAGCACTCCTATATCCTCTGGATAAATACCTAACAGTGCAATTGCTGGGTTTCAGGGTAGTTCTATTTTTAATTTTTTGAGGAACCTCCATTCTCGTTTCCAGAGTAGCTACACCAGCTTGCATTCCCACCAGCAGTGCAAAAATGTTCCCCTCTCTCTGCATCCTTGTCAACATCTGTTGTTTCCTGAGTTGTTAATTTTAGCCATTCTGAGAGGTCTGAGGTGGCATCTCATTGTGATTTTGATTTGTACTTCCCTGATTATGAGTGATGTTGAGCAAAAGATAAGACATTTTAAGAGTAGTGGAAACATATGCAACATCCATACAAAACTACAATAAAATCCTTTATCCAATCTCTTGCCATAAAACCCACAAAGCAAAATAAATCTGTATATAATATGCTCACTTGAATTATATATCCTTAAACAAATATTTGCATATATAAAAAAACTCTCCAAATCAGAAATTCAAAAACTCAAAACATAAACGTACAAAAAAGAAGATGTATATCCAGAGATAACTCAGGGAAGAAAAGGAGGAGAGAGAGGAAAACAAAATAATTTTTGAAATGAACATTCAAATCTGAGATGCCAAACAGACAAGACACGGGGCTAGAAATATAAATAAGGGTGCTAAGAAGAGGAATAAAAACACCATGAGAATAAAAACAAAATACAAAACAGCTAAAAAAGTTTAAGACAAAAACTGGTTGCTACAGAATCTAGGCAAAGAAGACCTAAACTACATGTAGCTAGAATTTCTGAAAAATAAAAACAATGGACAGATATATAAAACTATCATTCAGGAAAAATTTTCAGAAAGAAAAGAATTGTATATTTCAAAGGACTCACTAACATCTAGACAAATGGACTAGGAATAATCAAATGAGACACAGCCTAGTAAAACTATTGCAATTAAAACAAAAGAAAAAAAATCCTTCTGGGCCTTTAGGTGAGAAAATCAAATTGCCTATAAAGTAAAAGATACCAAAATGGCATCAAATTTGTTAACAGCAACACACAAAGCAAAACTGTAGGAAAGAAAGTGTAAAGCTAGGTCTTTATATCCAGCCAAACTGTTTTCAAGTATTAAAGCTATGAAAAATAGTTTGAAACCTGCATAGATTCAGTACAGCACTCAGGAGCCCTTTCCAAGAAATCTGTTAAGGGGATGAGTTTCATTCAAGCAAGAAATGTTGGCGATACTCTGGCAAAAGGACCGATGGTTAAGCAATAAATACATTTAATATTAGATCAAAGACGAAAGCATTGGGAGGGATAAAAGTAGAAAATAATGTGTTATCTGTACTGTACAAAGTATTCTGTACAAAGTATAAATAACACAACCATTTTTTTTAATAGTAAAGAGAAGGGAGTGGGGGGGGGGAGTAGAATAAGCTCATTGGTTACCACATGGGTAATAGAGTCAAAGGTATTACTTATACCTCCCAACTGAAAATAAAGGAGCTATAGGCATTATAAAAGGTATTTTTTATTTATTTTTTATTTTTTTAATTTTTTAATGTTTATTTATTTTTGAGAGAGAGAGTGAGTGAGCAGGGGAGGGGCAGAGAGAAAGGGGGACACAGAATCTGAAGCAGGCTCCGGGCTCTGAGCTGTCAGCACAGCACCCAATGTGGGGCTCAAACCCACAAACTGTGAGGTCATGACCTGAGCCGAAGTTGGATGCTTAACTGACGGAGCCACCCAGGCACCCCAAAAAGGTATTTTTAAAGGTAAGTCCTACAACAGGTGTTGGCAAACTTTAGGCAACAGGTTAAGTCCAATTCACCTGCTTTTGTAAATAAAGTTTCAATGGGACACAGCCACATACATCCAGTTACATATTGTCTATGATTTTTGTTCTGTCTACATCATAGACAGTAATGTAGTCAAATTATCCAAATCAACAGAAGTGAGTAGTCGTAAGAGATAGTATGGCCCTTAAAGTCTTAAATATTTATATCTGGGTCTTTATAGAAAAGTTTGCCAATGCCTACTATATAACAAAAATACAAACCTTCCTAAATGCCAAACATATAGAAAAGGAAACATAGTAAAATTTTCAAAAATGAAACAGTTGACACCATTCATATAGGTAATACCAATAAATATAAATGTGCTTAATTCACACATTAAAAGAAAGAGATTTTTCAGGTCATTCATAAAGCAAAATAAAATAAAACCAACTGTATGCTCTATCTAAAAGAACAAACTGAGGCACCTTTTTTGCCCACAGGTCCTGTTCCTATGATATAATGAAAGCATTTTATTTTATTTTATTTTATTTTATTTTAATTTTAATTATTTTATTTTAATTATTTTATTTATTTATTTTTAATGTTTATTTATTTTTGAGAGGCAGAAAGAGATCGAGTGCAAGTGGGAGAAGGACATAGAAAGAGAGAGAGGGAGACATAGAATCCCAAGCAGGCTCCAGGCTCTGAGCTGTCAGCATAGAGCCCGACAGAGGGCCCAAACCCACAAACCGTGAGATCATGACCTGAGCTGAAGTCAGATGCTCATATGACTGAGCCACCCAGGCGCCCCAAAAGCATTTGAAAAATAAAAATACTAGGGGGTTGCTGGGTGGTTTAGTCAGTTGAGTATCCAACCCTTGATTTCGGTTCAGATCATGATCTCATGGGTCATTAGATCAAGGCCCACATCAGGCTCTCCACAGAGCCTGCTTAGGATTTTCTGTCTCCCTTTTTCTCTGACCCTCCCTGCTCCCATGCACTTGCATTTTCTCTCTCTCTCTCTCAAAACAAATAAAAAAAAAATTCAAAAATGTAAAAAAAAAAACTGAAATCTTAAGATTAAACATGAAGGATTGAAGAAAGATGTATTAGGCAAATACAAATAATATGAAACCAGGAGTTATGATCTGGATACTAGGCAAGGCAACATTCAGACCAGAAAGCTTTAAGACAGAGAAATATAAATGCCAAACCCACAGCAACTATGACCACACAAAGAAAGGAATTAATTCAAATAACCTCTGAATATGCACTCTGACCATATATGGCCTTAGTGAAATATGTTCTAAGCACACACACACACACACACACACACACACAAAATACAAACCAAACAAACTGCAAAGAAGGCTTGAATATCACTAAGTTTTTTGGTTGTTTTTTTTTCTTTCTTTTTTTTTTTTTTTTGGTGGTTGTTACTGGCAACAGTGTTGGTATAGTAATTCTGAAACTATTTTTGCAGACTCAACTGAGTTCAGGAATACAAGGAGATTTGTGAACACTTTCATATACATAGGAAATAAAATAATTTTGGAAAGTCACAAGTATCTTCTAGCCCTGGCCTAACAGGAGTGGCTAGAAAACACAGTTTTTTAAAAAGTACATAAATAGTTGCACAGTAATCTGAATCTACTTAATATTTAACTGTATGCTTAAAAATGGTTAAGATGGAAAGTTTCATGTTATGTATATTTTACTATGTGGCAGGCACTAAGTCAGGATGTTGACATATATCAGCCCTAACTTGAGACTATCCCTGGAAGAAGGGTATTGTTATTTGCCTTTCAGAGATGACTAAACTGAGGCCCAGAGATGGGAATAATGTCACACAAGATCAAAAAGAAGTAACAGAGACTAGACTTGACTATGGGTCTCTTTAATCCCAAAGCTTATATGCTCTTTTCACCATAACCAACTGACTTTTCAAAAAGAATATTAACAATTAAGTTTTACTTTATTTTAAAGGCAGGGACATATACTAATTTTGTAATTGTTGCATATTTGTTGTTACTGAGTAGTGACAGTGGCAGTTTTAAGTAGTTTTACCAAGAATTCACCATACAGGAAATAATTCCAGAGGAAAGGTCTCTTAGATAGTAACATCTGTCCTTACTAAGGATTATTATTACAGGTCATATCCTCTGCATGAAAAATATAGAAACTAACAACTCAAGGTGGAAGAGATTCAAATCTAAGTTATATGTCTAATCTGTGTTTAAATACAGTTTTCGGGACACCTGACTGGCTCAGTCAGTAGAGTATGCAACACTTGATCTCAGAGTTGTGAGTTTAAGACCCACATTGGGTTTAGAGATTACTTAAAAATAAAATCTTAAATAAATAAAATTTTAAATTTTTAAATAGTGTAAAAAAACGTTAAGTCTAATTGAAATATATTTTCGGGCCAGCATGCATTAGCAACATTATGTTCAGAAGCAAAAGCAGTGACTCCTAAGTGCTCATCAGCATGTGGTGGCCCTGTTATCCCTGGGAATTGCCGTTTAGTAAGTTCAGAGACCACAAGAACCTAAGTTCTGTTAGTACAAGGTAATTAAAAAATATCTTCACAATTACATTGCTCAAGAAACCCTTTCAAGAAGATGGAGAAATTAAAAAAGCAAACCACTGAATATCATTACATAATAATACTGTTACACAGTATTTACAAACTATGTCTTAAAATGCATGATAAATATTAAATAGTATAAATGTATTTATGAATCTAGAAATAGTTATGTAGGGTGTGAAATACATCATAATGCCACCAACATCCAAACCTGACAGTCCATGGATAAGAACTAGTGTAGTGATAATAACTAGAAGAGAACAAAGAGCCTTTTAATTCCTGGAATGTGATAAATTCTAGTAATCTTTAAATATACATGCCAAAGTGCTTCCATAAGTAAAAATCCTTACGTAAATGTAAAGAAGCTGAAAGACAAAAATATCAGTCATGATCCATGCCACAGTTCAAAGAGGTATTAAAGTCTGGATAGTAGCCAAGACAAAAGAGAAACATTTGAAGAATTTTATTTCAAAAAGATAATCATACAAATGCTTAGCATAATAATAACTTATATTTAATGCCTACTATGGTATAATGGTCAAAAAAGTAAGCCCTTGAGAAGTTTTCTTGTTTTGTTTTTGAGAAAGAGGAGCAAGTGAGTGAGGGGCAGAGAGAGAGAGAGAGAGAGAGAGAGAGAGAAAGAGAGAAAGAGAGACAGAAGAGAGAAGCAGGGCTCACTTGTGGCTAATGGTTTACCTGAAGCAAGGTTCAAGCTCACCAGATGTAGGACTTGAACTCACAGACTGTGAGATCATGAACTGATGATCTCATCAGATGCTTAACAACTGAGCCAAAGTCAGATGCGTAACAACTGAGCCACCTAGGCACCCAAGAAAAGTTCATTATATCAGAGCATTCAGAGGTGCTTCTCATGCAAAACTCCTTTCAGCATATATTACATATTTGACAAGTGATTTAAAGGAGAAACAATTAAAAACTGACAGTAAATATGAGTAGCATGTCTTCTAGCTGTAAATTGTGTCCTTTCCCAACAAATAAAAGAAATCCAATCTGTAAATTATTCATGAAAATTATTTCCTTTATATGTCACTACAAATTAAAAAGGGTTTTACTGACAAATGTATTCTCTTTCCTGGCAGAGCTGTTCCTTTCCATCCCTGTCCCACCTATCCTTATGTGGTAGCTTTACTATTCAAGTCCACCATCAGCAGTCAAAGCTTGGGCCTTGAATTTGTACCTGTTCATATATTGTTACCAATCAGGGTAGAGATAAGTACAGAAAGACTAAGTGTTTAGAAGTTTCGATAGCAATTTGACAGGGTAATTTCATGTATGTTGAATCTAAAAATAAGATATTTGGAAAGAATACATAGTACATAGTATAGTATAGTATAGTATAGTATATGTACATATAGATTTATATATTTTTAAAATTAAGGATTACTGTGGTATAATTTACATACAGTAAAATTCAACTTTTTTGGGTGCCCCTCTAAAGTTATCCCTTCTCCTAATGCCCAGTCCCTGGCAACCACAGATTTGATTTCTCTTCTTCCAATTTTGCCTTTTCTATTATTTCACATAAATGGATAATAAACTACGTAGTCATTTGTGTCTGGCATCTTCCACTTCACATAGTGCTTTTAAGATTCAGTCATGTTGTTGCATATATCAATAATTTGTTCCTTTATATTGCTAGTAGTATTCTGTCTGAATTTATCAAAATGTTTATCCATTCACCAGTTGGTAGATTTCTGGGTTCTTTTCAATCTTGGGTGACTATGAATAAATTTGCTATAAGCATTTATGTACAAGTCATTTTTTGGAAATGAATATCCAAATGTTCTAGCACCATTTTTTTGAAATGACTATCCTTTTTCCATTGAATTATCTTGGCATTGTTCTTAAAAATCAACTGATTTTATATCTGTGGGTCTATTTCTAGACCTGTATTCTCTTCCACTGATATATGTCTACCTTTACACAGTGTTACCTTATCTTGATTCCTATGCCTTTACAGTAAATCTTGAAGTGAAGCAAGTCCTCCAAATTTGTTCTTTTTCAAAGCTGTTTTGGCTATTATACTTCTTGCGCCTTTCCATAAAAAATTTAAAATCACCTGTCAATTCTGCAAAAAGCCTCCTGGGATTTTAATTGAAATTGCATGGATTCTATAGATTGCTTTGAGGAAAACAGGTATTTTAACATTGTCTTCTGATGAGTGAAATTTAGTCTATGTCTCTACTTCCTTAGGTCTTCTTTAATTTCTTTCACCAATGTCTGCAATTTTCACTGTAAAAATATGGAATATATTTTGCTAGATTTATCCTTAAACATTTCATATTTGTGGATACTATTATAAGTAGCATGTTTTATTCTAGTTTTTAATTGCTCATTGGTAGCATACAGAAATACAATTAGTTTTTATACACCAACCTTGCATCCTATAACCTTTTAAAACTTATTAGTTCTAACACCATTTTCATTGATTCTTTAAGATCCTCTATGTAAACACACATTTATATAGAGAGACAGTTTTAACTTCTTCCTTTCTAAACTGAATGTCTTTCATTTCTTTTTCTTGTATTACTAAATTGACTAAGACTTCCACTACAATACTGATTAGAAGTAGACTGGACATCCTTGACTTGCTCCCATGCTTAAATGGAAGACATTCAGTCTTTCATCATTAAGCATGAAATGTTTCTTGTAGGTTTTTCATAGATAACATATAAATAGGCAGATGGACTTCTCTTCCTGTTTGCTGACAATTTTTATCATTATTTTGTCCAATATGTTTTCTGCATCTATTGAGATGTTTTCTCATTTATTCCTTAATACTGTGAATTGCATTAATTGATTTTCAAATGTTATAATAACTTTGCACTCCTGGATGATCTCCAATTGGTTATAATGTATAATCTTTTTAATATACTGCTGGATTTAATTTACTAAAGTATTGCTAAGAATTTTCATGTCTGGCTGGCTCAGTTGGTAGAACATGCGACTCTTGGTCTTGGGGTTATGAGTTCAAGTCCTACCTTGGGCACAGAGCCTACTTAAAAAAAAAAAAAAGAATTTTCATGTCTTATGTTTGTGGGGGATATCATTCTGTAATGATCATTCTGTATCATTTTATTTTCCTATAACATCTTAGTCAAGGTTTGGTGTTTCCATGGAATATTTTGTTCCTATCCTTTTCACTTACTTATATGTTTGGATTTAAAGTCAGTTTCTGGAGTTAAGATGGCAGACATGCAGGGGGACCAGGATTTCCCTCAAACACAGTTGTATTGAGGTCAGAACACTTGGAACACCTAAGAAATCTATCTGCAGAATGACAGAAAAATCTCCATAGGTGGAGAGAGACAGTCTGGCGGGACAGAGGTGTGTGTGTGCAAATTGGGGGAGATAAAACAGCATATCAGAGGCACACTGGAAGAGAACAGTCCCCTCCGTTGAGTACTGTGGGAAGAGAGTATACTGCACCCCCCCACCCTTCCCTGCAAGGACAAAAGACCCTGCAGGCACCAGCCATATTGGCAGGGCGGAGTGGCACCATCCCAGAACTTGGTCCCCACGGTGCGGGATCCTTTAAAACATCAGGTCTTGAATCCCAGCCAAGTGCCTAGGAGGCACAGGAAACTGTGGAGCAGGGCAAGCTGACTGCCCACGCCACTCTGTGAGGAACAGTGTGGTTTGACACATGGTCTAGGGAGGGAGACTGCGGTGTCACCATTTTTCTCCCCATCACCAACACTGTGGGGCTTTAAGGAACAGCACAGTGGCCCCCAGTGGGGACAGTACCAGCCTACCCCAAACCCCACCCCTCTGTGCCCGGCACTTGCTTATCTACTGGAGCAGGACTGACACTGAGGGAACCAGACAGCCTCTCCTCCCAACCAGCACAGCCACAGTCCCAGGCACCAACAGACAACTGTCCTGTGGTTTTGTATGTTAGTCTGTTCTCTCTCTCTCTCTCTCTCTCTCTTTTGCCTCTTTTCTTTCCTTCTCTTCTCTTTTCTCTTTTTCTTTCTACCCTCTTCTTTTTTTCCCTTTGGGATCAGGCCCATAGTTTCTGATTTGATTTTTAGTCAATTCTTATTAAATACATAAATATTTTTTTCTTTCTTTCTCTGCTTTGTCTGTTTAATTGGGCATTTTTACTTTATTCTTTTACCCCTTTTCTATATTTCCTTCTTCTTATTTTCCATTCCCTCTCTCTCTGGATTATGCCTTATAGTTTCTTTGATTCTCTGCTTGGTCTTTTTTGTTGCCCCTTTCATTCTTCTCTTTGTGTGGGATCATGTCCCCTGCCCTTTCCTTTCTTCCAGGGTTACTTCAATGAACAAATCAAAGCACACCTGGTGGAAGGTCTAAACAATCCACCACTACAAGTAAGGAGAAGTTTTGTAGAAGACTGACCAGTGGGATAAAGCAGTAAAATACGCAACAAAAGAGTGCAAGAAAAACACTCTGAAAACACTTGTTGGGGGCGCCTGAGGGGCTCAGTCGGTTGAGCGTCCGACTTCAGCTCAGGTCATGATCTCGCGATCTCGCAGTCCGTGAGTTTGAGCCCCGCGTCAGGCTCTGGGCTGATGGCTCAGAGCCTGGAGCCTGCTTCCGATTCTGTGTCTCCCTCTCTCTCTGCTCCTCCCCCATTCATGCTCTGTCTCTCTCTCTCTGTGTCTCAAAAATAAATAAACGTTAAAAAAATTTTTTTTAAAAACACTTGCTGAAGTACCAGGCCCTGGAGAGTCTATGACCCCTTTTTAATATAGTAGTTCTCACAGGTGCAGGACACACAACAAGCTATTAAAACAAGACAGAAACCTAGCCAAAATGACAAAATGGTAGAATTCTCCTCAAAATAAATTCCAAGAAGAAATGTTAACGAATTGCTCAAAACAGATATAAACAATATATCTGAATAAGAATTTAGAATAACAGTCATAAGACTAATAGCCAGGCTTGAAAAAAGCACAAAAGACAGCAGAGAATCTACTGCTGCAGAGATCAAAGACCTAAAAAATAGTCACAATGAATTAAGAAATGCTATAAAAGAGATGCAAAATAAACCAGAGGCACTGACAAGGAGGATGGGAGAAGCAGTGGAGAGAACAGGTGAAACAGAAGATAAACTTATGGAAAAAGATAAACTTCCTTTTCCTTCCTGAAAAAGGAAGAGAAAGGAAATTACTAGACCATGAGGGGAGAATTAGAGACCTAAGTGATTCAATGAAATGAAATAGTATTCGTATCATAGGAATTCCAGAAGAAGAAGAAGAGAGAGAAAGGGGGAGAAGGTTTATTTGAACAAATTATAGCTGAGAACTTCCCTAATCTGGGGAAGGAAACAGGCATCCAAGTCCAAGAGGCACAGAGAACTCCCTTCCAAATCCACAAAAGCAGGTCAACACCATGACATATCATAGTGAAACTGGCAAGTTACAAAGAGAAAGAGAGAATTCTGAAAGCAGCAAGGGACAAATGGGCCTTAACCTACAAGGGTAGACACATAAGGGTAGTAGCAGACCTGTCCACTGAAACTTGGCAGGCCAGAAGGGAGTGGCAGAAAATAGTCAATATGCTGAATAGGAAAAATATGCAGCCAAGCATCCTTTATCCAGCAAGGTTGTCATTCAGAATAGGAGAGATAAAGGCTTCTCAGACAAATAAAAACTGAAGGAGTTCACGACCACTAAACCAGCCCGCAGGAGATCCTAAGGGGGAATCTGTGAGTGGAATGCTGCTAAGACTACAAAGGGCCAGAGACATCACCACAAGCACAAAACCTACAGATAACACAATGACACTAAATCCATGTCTTTCAATAGTCACTCTGAATGAAAATGGACTAAATGCCCCAATCAAAAGACATAGGGTATCAGAATGGATTAAAAAAACCAAGATCCATCTCTATGCTGCCTACAAGAGACTAATTTTAGACCTGAGGACACCTGTAGATTGAAAGTGAGTGAACAGAGAACCATCTATCATGCTACTGGATGGCAAAAGAAAGCTGGAGTAGCCATACCTATATCAGACAAACTTGATTTTAAAACAAAGACTGTTAACAAGAAATAAAAAAGGGCATTATATTATAATTAAAGGGTTTATCCATCAAGAAGAGTTAACGATTGTAAATGTTTATGCCCCCAATGTGGAAGAAGCCAAATATATAAATCAATTAATCACAAACATAAATAAATGTTTAGATAACAATACTGTGATTGCAGGTGACTTTAATACTCCACTTAGAGCAATGGACAGATAATCTAGGCAGAAAATCAATAAGGAAACAACGGCTCTGAATGACACATTGGACCAGATGGACTTAACAGATATATTCAGAACTTTTCATCCAAAAGCAGCAGAATACACATTCTTCTCGAGTACAAATGGAACATTCTCCAAAATAGATTACATACTGGGTCACAAAACAGCCCTCAACAAATATAAAAGGATTGAGATCATACCATACATATTTTCAGATCACAACGCTATGAAACTTGAAATCAACCACAAGAAAAATTTGGAAAGCCCCCAAATTCATGGAAGTTAAAGAACATCCTACTAAAGAATGAATGGGTCAACCATGAAATTAAAGAAGAAATTAAAAAATATATGGAAGCAAATGAAAATGAAAACACAACAGTCCAAACCCTTTAGGATGCAGCAAAGGTGGTCCTAAGAGGAAAATACGTTGCAATTCAGGCCTATCTCAAGAAGCAAGAAAGGTCCCAAGTACGTAACCTAACCTCACACCTAAAGAAACTAGAAAGGCAGCAGCAAAGAAAGCCCAAAGCCAGCAGAAGAAGAGAAATAATAAAGATTTGAACAGAAATAAACAATGTAGAATCCAAAAAACAAACAAACAAACAAAAAAACAAACCCAAAACAAAACAAACAGTAGAGCACATCAATGAATCTAAGAGCTGGTTTTCTGCAAGAATAAACAAAATTGATAAACCACTAGCCAGACTTCTAAAAAAGAAAAGAGAAAGGACCCAAATAAATATAATCATGAATAAAAGAGATCACAACCAACACTAGAGAAATACAATTATCAGAGAATACTATGAAAAATTATATGCCAACAAACTGCACAATCTGGAAGAAATGGACAAATTCCTGACTCTCACACACTACCAACACTCAAGAAAACTTGAACACACCCATAACCAGAAAAGAAATTGAATCAGTTATCAAAAATATGCCAACAAATAAGAGTCCTGGGCCAGATGGCTTCCCAGGGACTTTCTACCAGACATTTAAAGCAGAGTTAATACCTATTCTTCTCAAGCTGTTCCTAAAAATAAAAATGGAAGAAAAGCTTCCAGACTCATTCTATGAAGCCAGCATTACCTTGATTTCCAAACCAGAAAAAGACCCCACACTAAAAAGGAGAATTATAGGCCAATAGCCCTGATGAACATGGATGCAAAAATTATCAACAAGATACTAGCAAATCAAATCCAACAGTATATTAAAAGAATTATTCACCAAGATCAAGTGGGATTCATTCTTGGGCTACAGGGCTGGTTCAATGTTTATAAATCAATAAACGTGACACATCACATTAGTAGAAGAAAGAATACGAACCATACGATCCTGTCAATAGATGCAGAAAAAGCAGTTGACAAAACATAGCATCCTTTCTTAATAAAAACCCTCAAGAAAGTTGGGATAGAAGGAACATATCTTGATGTCATAAATGCCATATATGAAAGGCCCATAGCTAACATCATCCTCAATGGGGAAAACCAAGAGCTTTCCCCCTGAGATCAGGAACATGACAGGATGTCTACTCTCGCCACTGTTGTTTAACATAGTGTTGGAAGTCCTAGCATCAGCAATCAGACAACAAAATGCAATAAGAGGCATTCCAAACAGGCAGGGAAGTCAAATTTTCACTCTTCGCAGGTGACATGATACTCTACACGGGAACCCTGAAAGACTCCACCAAAAAGCTGCTAGAGCTGATACATGAATTCAGCAAAGTCACAGGATATGAAATCAATGTACAGTAACTGGCTGCATTTCTATACACCAATAATGAAGCAACAAAAGAGGTATCATGGAATCAATCCCATTTACAATTGCACCAAGAACCATAAAATACCTAGGAATAAATCTAACCAAAGAGGTAAAAGATCTATATGCTGAAAACTATGAAAGTTTATGAAAGAAATTGAAGAAGACACAAAGAAATGGAAAAACATTCCATGCGCATGGATTGGAAGAACAAATATTGTTAAAATGTTGGTACTGCCCAAAGCAATCTATGCATTCAATACAATCTCATTCAAAATAGCACTAGCATTCTTCACAGAGCTAGAGCAAACAATCCTAAAACTTGTATGGAACCACAAAAGGCCCCAAATAGCCAAAGTAATGTCAAAAAAGAAAACCAAAGCTGGAGGCATCACAGTCCTTGGCTTTATAAAGCTGTAATCAACAAAACTGTATGGTACTGGCACAAAAAAAGACACACAGACCAATGGAACAGAATACAGAACCGAGAAATGGACCCACAAATATATGGCCAACTAATCTTAGACAAAGTAGGAAAGAATATCCGTGGAAAAAAGACAGCACTGGGTGTTGTATTAGTAATGAATCACAGGAATCTACTCCTGAAGCCAAGACTATACTGTATGTTAGCTAACCTGACAATATGAATCAATCAATCAATCAATCAATCAGTCAGTCAGTTTCTTGAAGAGAGCATTTAGTTGAGTCTTTTCTATCAAATCTGACAATCACTGCCTTTTAATTGTTTACATAGCTATTAATGTAATTATTGATATGGTTGACTTTGGATCTACCATCTTGCTAACTGCATTCTGTTTGTCCCATCTACTATTCTGTTTCCTTTTTCTTCTCTTCCTGCCTCCTTTTGTATTATTTCTTATAGTTCCATTTTATCTCTACACCTGGTTTATTAGTTATGCACTCTTTTATTTTCTAGTGGCTGTTCTAGAGTTTACATCTTTAACTTATTACAGTCTGCCTTCAAATAATATTATACCATTTCATGTGTAGAGATGGCCTTCAGTGTCTGTAAGGCCATGACAGTTGATCTGGGTAGTGGCCTTGTTATCTTTACCTTCAATGCACCAGAGATTTCAAATTTGGTCACTGTTGAGTCGCCACAATTTTGTGCATCTAGATGGGGGTTGCAGTGCAATGCTGGAAGATCATTCTCAGTGTTTTTACTCTACCTTCAGCTTTCAGCAGTCACTGCACACCCACACCACAGGGGGTGTCTCTTTCCATACTCCTGCACCTTCCCCAGTGGCAGACTGCTAGTTACCAGGTGTTAGGCATATTTGGGAGCCAGATTGGTTCTTGGGTCTCCTGGTCTGAAGCAGGGTTTGTGAACCCGCTTTTTGGTGGGATGGGCTGGAAAGCTGTAAGCCTCTCTGTCCCTCCAGCCTGGTGGCAGCAGAACCCTGCCATGTATCTGTGGTGGTCCTTGGGCAGGAGGAATTGTTCTGTCCCATTTCCCAAGGAAATGGATGCTTTGCCTTGGTTCAGGATCCTGGACCTGATGAGTGTTTCCTGCCCTTCCATCAGGAGAAAAAGGCTTTTGCTTCTACCCTTTCCCCAGAAGCAGCATCATTTTGCCTGGCTCCTGTGGGAGGGAAGGAAGGTGCTCTAACCTCTTCCTGAAGTACAGTGTTTTTTGTTTTGTTTTGTTTTGATCTGTTTTCCTGCTCTATCCCTCCCCTAAGAGGCCCTGGGTTGGAGACTTGTGGAGAAGGGCTTGCAGGAGAGAACTCCCTTTGTGGTTTTTTTTTGTTTTTTTTTTTTTAAATTTTCTTTTTTTCAACGTTTATTTATTTTTGGGACAGAGAGAGACAGAGCATGAACGGGGGAGGGGCAGAGAGAGAGGGGACACAGAATCAGAAACAGGCTCCAGGCTCCGAGCCATCAGCCCAGAGCCTGACGCGGGGCTCGAACTCACGGACCACGAGATCGTGACCTGGCTGAAGTCGGATGCTTAACCGACTGCGCCACCCAGGCGCCCCTCCCTTTGTGTTTTGATGTGAGTTATTCTACACTGACATGCTACCTCATGCTTGGAGATCAAGGAATTTTAAAAACTTTTGTCATTTTTCCTTATTTGCTTCTATGGCAGCCACCTCTTCCTCTCACGCTCTGTCAAAAGTGAACATCATCTCTCCTCAGATGGGCCTGTCACACTTTAGAATGAACTCCCTTGATTTCCTTGTAAATTCAGCTCTCTGATATGTTCAAGGAAAGTTATCATTTTTGTGGGCTATCTGGATTTTTCTTGTTAGGATGGGAGTGACATGCTCGTATACCTTTCCACACTCTGGAAGGGGAAGAAGAACTTAGGCTTATGTTCTGTATGTCTTTGCTTTTTTATTTCATTTTTTAAGATAATTTTTATAGGGGCACCTGGGTGGCTCAGTCGGTTGAGCATCTGACTTCAGCTCAGGTTATGATCTCATGGTTGGTGAGTTTGAGCCCCACGTTGGGCTCTGTGATGACAGCTCAGAGCCTGGAGCCTGCTTCAGATTCTGTGTCTCCCTCTCTCTGCCCCTCCCCCACTCACACTCTGTCTCTCAAAAGTGAATTAACATTAAAAAAATTTTTTTCAGTTATTGTATTTTATAAAAATATTGCTTTGTGGGACACCCGGGTGGCTCAGTCAGTTAAGATTCTGACTCTTGGTTTCAGCTCAGGTCATGATCTCGTGGTTTGTGAGTTCAAGCTCTGCACTGACAGCTCAGAGACTGCTTGGGATTCTCTCTCTCTTTCTCTCTCTCTGTCTGCCCCTTCCCTGCTCATGCACATGTGTGCGCTCTTTCTCTCTCTCTCAATAAACTTTAAAAAAGTATTGCTTTGTGATGAATTGAAAAAGACAAAACTGGTCCCTCATCACAGTGTAAAAAGCCCTGTTTCAGTGCATAAAGTATAGTAATGACAAGATCGTCTAACCTATGGTTGCCATAACTGAACTGTTTAGCTATAGAACATTTCTTTTGGAACTTATGACACATTTATGGATAGCAAAAAGATTCATACTAATTCACATCTAGCAGAGAGTAAGGTACTAGGAGTGATTAAGCAAATATTTTCACTTTAAAAAGTTTATTCTGTAGCCTATCATATAGCACTGCTAATCTTCTCCCTTTCTAAAACTAGATTCAAAGCATTTGTTCAAATTTTCCCTGATGTAAGGGTAAATTTTTAAGGAATACTTCAAAATGTCCCAGATTTTCTCTGGAAAAGGCATATCAAAATAAACTACAAATCCTGCCAACCAGCAAAGGTGCTAACTAAATGGAGACATAATGAGAAGAGAAAGTAGCCTTGAAGATATTTAGGAAACTATATCTCTAATTTCCCACTGATAAAGAGTTTAGAAGCAATAATTATTTTAAGTATGATCTCATATCACTTTTATTATGAACTTATCACTTTCGTGCTCTTTTGTTTATCTTCCCCAACAAAATAGCAAACACCTGAAGAATAGTGCTGTATTCATCTTTGTACTTCTCAGCGTCTAGTTCAGTGCCTGGCACATAGCAGGCTCTTAATGAATATATACAGAGTGAATGTACATCAAGTGAAATGAATAGATCTGGTAATGGTTCCACCTAGCTTTGTCTTGTGTCTTTTTCCTATGGGCTATATCCTCTCATCTCCTCCCTTTCTTTTTTTTTGCAAGTGCATAAAATTAGATCTCAGAGAATCCATACACACCAGCATCTGTCTTTATACCCACTGCTGTTTGAAGACTCTGCTGGCAGTCCTATCTGCCTCATCAGCTGGCCTCACATCTATAACAGTAGCATTAGGGCTGAGATAGTTCTAGCTCTGTCCTTTTTTTGGATGACCCAGCAGCTTACTTGGTGGTCAGCCTTTGTAGCCAGAGAAGTTTCTCATAATCACCTCAGGGCCTGAATGAATGGATTTCTATCTGACCTGCCTACTTTTCCTCCTCAGTGGTCATATGCCACCAGTGACTCACATACCTCAACCCCTAAACCTTTTGGAGTCACAAACAGGCACATCATTTTACGTTAATATATTTTATTATTCAGTTTTCCACATGCTGTGATCACCTTCTATTAGAACAGATAAGGAGAATGCCATTTAAACGAGAAATTATGCTATTTTTCTTTTTGAATCTTTTAAATTTCCTAACATAGTAATATGCCCACAGTAGATACACATTATTGAATACGCATATACTTTAGTTTTTCATTTCTTTGTCCCAAAACCTCAATTTTACTTCCTCATACACTTCCAGGGGGATGCTAATGTGTGTCTTGATGAATGTTAACTGATAATACCTGATAAGACCAAACATACCTTGTAGTTCAATAAGGTTCATATTTTTTCATAATCACATATTAACTAATGTCATTATTCCTATAGATTTTAAAGAAAAGAAACTCTTACCCAGCCTTAGCAACACTTATGGTTTGTTGCTCCATTGCCTCATGGATACTGGTTCTATCATGCTCTTTGAGACTGTTAAACTCATCGATACAGCAAAGGCCCGCATCTGCAAGTACTAATGCTCCAGCCTCCAAATTCCATTCTCCTGAGTCTTTCACAGCAGTTACCGTCAGACCTAAGGAAACAAGCAAGCTATGTCAGCTTTTACTTTCAAAAGCATATCTTATATCTCTGAGGGCGAAGTACCTATATTTTAAAGGGAAGGGCATAGAGTCAACACTTTTATTTCTATTCTGTATAGAATGGATGGCATCAGACAGAGAGCTGGTAGTTCCCAAGGGGAGGCAGGTGGGAGGATGGGCAAAGCAAATGAAGGGAATTAAGAAGTGTGAAATTATTTGTAAGTCACAGCATGTAAAGTACAGCATAAGGAATATAGTCAATAATAGTGTGATAACTTTGTATGGTGACAGATGGTAACTAGACTTATGGTGAACATTTCATGATGTATATAAATGTCAAATCACTATGTTGTACATTTGAGACAAATACAATATGGTATGTCAAGTTTACTTCAATTTAAAAAAATGGATGGCATCAGGACAACTATTTCAGATATCCAGACACTGGAAGGCCTCAGGAGATCCTATGTTCTGAAAATGTAAGATGTGTTATTAAATATTTTGTAGCAACCAGAAGTCCCCAAATTTTCTGTCTCTCCTTGGTGGGTACCCTCACTGAGTGATCTAAACTTTTAGAAGGAGCAAACAGAGCTCTGGAGACCTTATGACATCTTATCACAAGATGTTCTGTATTATATGCTGTTTACAGAGAGGGGTCCAAAGACAGAAAACAGTAGATACTACAGTCCAATGATAAAAATGAAGAGTTTGCTCCCAGTCACGGTGTGAGGACGAAGACTCCGTTATATATCTTCTCTGGTTTTGATTTATCCTTTATACCAGTCAGTAAAGCACAGTGGCCAAAACAAAGGCTTTGTAGTACACCAACCTGGATCTGAATCCTGGATCCGTCATTCTGGCTGTCATACTATAGGCAAGTTTCCTAAGATGTCCAAGCTTCTGTTTATTTATTTATAAAAGGGAGTAACAGTGGAATGTATCTTATGGAGTCTTAGATATTCAAATAGAATATAATAAAGCTCTTTAAAAGGTATAGGACACATAACGAGTATTTATAACAACTACTGTTGATAAAAATCGGTAAGCCTCTGGATAGAATGACCAAGAAATAAAAAGAGGAGGGACAAGTTACAAATATCAGGAATGATAGGGGGAGATTACTATAAACCCTACAGACACTGAACTGATAATAAGGAAATAAAATGAACAACTCTATACCCTAGGTTTGATGACTTAGATGAAATGGTCAAATTCTTTGAAATACATAAACTGCCAAAGTTTACCTAAAAAGGAACAGATAGCTTGCATACCCCTATATCTATTTTAAAATTGACCATTTAGATCAAAATCTTGCAACACAAAAATCTATAGACTGAGATGACCTCATGGTGAATTCTACCAAACATTTATGAAAGAGCTAATACAAATTCTACACAAAATTTTAAAAATACAGAAAAACAAGGAACACTTCCCAACTCATTTACTGCAATCAGCATTATCAAGATACCAAAACTAAAGACATATTAAAAGAAAACTACAGACCAGTATCTCTCACATAGATGCAAAAATCTTCCAACAATACAAGCAAATCAAACAATACATAAAATAATGATAGATTATAACCAAGTAAGGTTCATCTTGGGAATGCAAGGCTAATTTTTTTAATGAAAATTAACCAATATAATTTACCATATAAATAAATGGAACAAAAAGCAAATGACCACTTCACTACCTACAGAAAAAAACACTTGATAAAATTCAACAACTATTTATGATAAAAAAAAAACTCTCAGAAAACTAGGAATAGAGACAACTTCTTCAGTCTTATTTACAAAAATTATACAACTAACATATTTAACAATAAAAGACTGAATGTTTACTCCCACCCTCACCCTCATCCCCCAAATTAGAACAAGGCAAGGAGATCTGTTCTCATCACTCGTATTCAAAATCATCATGGGGTTCTAGCCGATAAAATAAAGGAAAAGAAGTCAAAACCATCAGAACAAAAAGGAAAAAATAAAATTATTTACATTTCAGACAATATAATTATGTTTAAAATTCCAAATACTTTACCAAAAAATCTACTAAAACTAATAAGTGAGGGTAGCAAGGTTGCAGAATACAAGTCAATATACAAATATCGGTCATATTTCTATATATATTAGAAAACATTTAAAGTTGAAATTAAAAAATAATACAATTTATAATAGTACCAGAGAATATGAAATACCTGGGTATAAACCTTCAAAAATGTACAAGTTCAAGCCCCACTTTGGGTGTAGAGATTACTAAAAATAAATAAATAAAACATAAAAAAAATGTGCAAGATCTGTAAGCAGAAACTACAAAACATTGATAAAGGAAGTCAAATACAACCTAATCAAACGAAGAGATATTCCATGTTCATGAAATGAAAAACTCAGTATTTTTATTTTATTTTTTTCCAGTGGCCTGTGTTTTGTTTTGTTTTAATTTACATCCTAGTTAGCATATAGTGCTATAATGATTTTAGGAGTAGATTCCAGTGATACATCACCTATGTATAATACCCAGTGCTCATCCCAACAAGTGTCCTCCCTAAAGCCCCTTACCCATTTAGCCCATCTACCCCACCCACAATCACTCCAGGAACCCTCAGTTTGTTCTCTGTATTTAAGAGTTTCTTATGTTTTGTCCCCTTTACTGTTTTTATATTATTTTTGCTTCCCTTCCCTTATGTTCATCTGTTTTGTATCTTAAATTTCACATGAGTAAAGTCATGTGATATTTGTCTTTCTCTGCCCAATTTCACTTAGCATAATACCCTCTAGTTCCATCCACATAGTTGCAAATGGAAAGATTTCATTCTTTTTGATTGCCAAGTAATACTCCATTGTGTATATATACATGTATACACATACACACACACACACACATATATATGTGTGTGTGTGTGTGTATATATATATAGATATAGATATATATACACCCCACATCTTCTTTATCCATTCATCCGTCGATGGACATTTGGGCTCTTTCCATACTTTGGCTATTGTCAATAGTGCTGCTATAAACATTGGGGTGCATGTGCCCCTTTGAAACAGTACACCTGTATCCCTTGGATAAATACCTAGTAGTGCAATTTGGGGGTCGTAGGGTAGTTCTATTTTTAATTTTTTGAGGAACCTCCATACTGTTTTCCAGAATGGCTACACCAGTTTGCATTCCACCAGCAGTGCAAAAGAGATCCTTTTTCTCTGCATCCTTGCCAACATCTGTTGTTGCCTGAGTTGTTTACTTTAGCTATTCTGACTGGTGTGAAATGGTATCTCATTGTGGTTTTAATTTGTATTTCCTTGATGATGAGTGATGGTGAGCATTTTTTCATGTGTCAGTCAGCCATCTGGATGTCTTTGGAGAAGTGTCTATTCATGTCTTTTGCCCATTTCTTCACTGGATTATTTGTATTTTGAGTGTGTTGAGTTTGATCAGTTCTTTATAGATTTTGAATATTAACCCTTTATCTGATATGTCATTTGCAAATATCTTCTCCCATTCTGTCGGTTGCCTTTTTAGTTTTGCTGATTGTTTCCTTCTCTGTGCAGAAGCTTTTTATTTTGATGAGGTCCCAGTAGTTCATTTTTGCTGTTGTTTCCCTTGCTTCCGGAGACGTGTTGAGTAAGAAGTTGCTGCAGCCAAGGTCAAAGAGGTTTTGCCTGCTTTCTCCTCTAGGATTTTGATGGCTTCCTGTCTTATGTTTAGGTCTTTCATCCATTTTGAGTTTATTTTTGTGTATGGTGTAAGAAACTGGTCCAGGTTCATTTTTCTGCATGTTGCTGTCCAGTTTTCCCAGCACCATTTGCTGAAGACATGTCTTTATTCCATTGGATATTCTTTCCTGCTTTGTCAAAGATTAATTGGCCACACATTTGTTGGTTCATTTCTGGGTTCTCTATTCTGTTCCATTGCTCTGAGGGTCTGTTTTTGTGCCAGTACCATGTTGTCTTCATTACAGCTTAGTAATACATCTTGAAGTCCAGGATTGTGATGCCTCCAGCTTTCGTATTCTTTTTTGGGACTGCTTTGGCTATTTGGGGTCTTTTCTGGTTCCATACAACTTTCAGGATTGTTTGTTCTAGCTCTGTGAAGAATGAGGTGTTATTTTGATAGGGATTGCATTGAATATGTAGATTGCTTTGGGTAATATTGACATTTTAACAATATTTGTTCTTCCAATCCATGGGCATGGAATATTTTTCCTTTTTTGTGTGTATGTTTTCAATTTCTTTCATAAGCTTTCTACAGTTTTCACCGTATAGATTTTTCACCTCTTTGGTTAGGTTTATTCCTAGGTATTTTATGTTTTTTTGGTGCAATTGTAAATGGAATCAATTCCTTGATTTCTCCTTCTGTTGCTTCATTATTGGTGTATAGGAATGCAGTCGGTTTCTGTGCATTGATTTTATATCCTGAGACTGCTGAATTCATGGATCAGTTCTAGCAGTTTTTTGGTGGAATCTTTTGGATTTTCTACATGGAGTATCATGTTGTCTGCAAAGAGTGAAAGTTTACTTCCTCCTTGCCAATATGGATGCCTTTTATTTCTTCATGTTGTCTGATTGCTGAGGCTAGGACTTCTAATACTATGCTGAGTAACAGTGGTGAGAGTGGACATCCCTGTCATGTTCCTGACCTTCAGGGGAAAACTGTTTTTCCCCATTGAGGATGACATTAGCAATGGCTCCTTTGTATATGCCTTTTATGATCTTGAGGTATGATCCTTCTATTCCTACATTCTTGAGAGCTTTTATCAAGAAAGGATGTTGTATTTTGTCAAGTGCTTTGTCTGCATCTATTGAGAGGATCATACAGTTCTGGTCCTTTCTTTTATTAATGTGATGTATCACGTTGATTGATTTGTGATAGCTCTGCATCCCAGGCATAAATCCCACTTGGTTGTGGTGAATAATTCTTTTAATGTATTGTTGGCTAGTATCTTGTTGAGGATTTTTGCATCCATGTTCATCAGAAAAACTGGTATGTAGTTCTCCTTTTTAGTGGGGTCTTTGCCTGGTTATGGAGTCAAGGTAACACTGGCTTCACAGAATGAGTTTGGAAGCTTTCCTTCCATTTCTATTTTTTGGAACAGCTTCAAAAGAATAGGTCTTAACTCTTCTTTAAATGTTTGGTAGAATTCTGCTGGAAGGCCATCCAGCCCTGGACTCTTTTTGGGGGGGAGATTTCTGATTACTAATTTGATTTCTTTACTGGTTATGGGTCTGTTCAAATTTTCTACTTCTTCTTGTTTCAGTTTTGGTAGTTTACATGTTTCTAGGAATTTGTCCCTTTCTTCCAGATTGCCCATTTTATTGGCGTATAAATGCTCATAATATTCTCTTACCATTTGTATTTCTTCTGTATTGGTTGTGATCTCTCCTCTTTCATTCTTGATTTTATTTATTTTGGTCCTTTCCTTTTTCTTTTTGATCAGTCTGGCTAGGGGTTTATCAATTTTGTTAATTCTTTCAAAGAACCAGCTCCTGGTTTCATTTGCCTGTTCTATTGTTTTTTGTTATTGTTGTTTTGTTTTTGTTGTTGTTTTGTTTTGACAGCATTGATTTCTGCTTTAATCTTTATTATTTCCCATCTTCTGCTGGTTTGGGGTTTTACTTGTTCTTTTTCCAGTTTTTTGAAGTGTAAGGTTAAGTTGTGTATCTGAGACCTTTCTTCCTTCTTTAGGAAGGCCTGGATTGCTATATACTTCTGTCTTATGACTGCCTTTGCTGTATCCCAGAGATTTTGGGCTGTGTTATCATTTTCATTGGCTTCCATGTACTTTTTAATTTCCTCTTAACTTCTTGGTTAGCCCATTCATTCTTTAGTAGCATGTTCTTTAGTCTCCAAGTATTTGTTATCTTTCCAATTTTTTTCTTGTGTTGATTTCAAGTTTCATAGCATTGTGGTCTGTAAATATGCATAGTATGATCTCGATCTTTTTGTACTTGTCGAGGGCTGATTTGTGTCTCAGTATGGGATCTATTCTAGAGAATGTTCCATGTGCACTCGAGAGAAATGTGTATTCTGCTGCTTTAGGATGAAACGTTCTGAATATATCTGTTAAGTCCATCTGGTCCAGTGTGTCATTCAAAGCCATTGTTTCCTTGTTGATTTTCTGTTTAGATGATCTGTCCATTGTTGTAAGCGGGGTGTTGAAACCCACTACTATTATTATCGGTGAGTTTCTTTATGTTTGTGATTAATTGATTTACATATTTGGGTGTTTCCATGTTTGGAACATAAATGTTTACAATTGTTAGATATTCTTGGTGGATAGAACCCTTAATTATGATATAATCCCTTCGTCATCTGTTGTTACAGTCTTTACTTTAAAATCAGATTATCTGATATAAGTATGGCTACTCCGGCATTCTTTTGGCAACCATTAGCATGATAGATGGTTCTCCATCTCCTTACTTTCAATCTGAAGATGACCTTAGGTCTAAAATGGGTCTCTTGTAAGCAGCATATAGATGGATCTTGCTTTCTTATCCATTCTGTTACCCTATGTCTTTGGATTGTTTTGTCCATTGACATTTAGAGTACTGAGAAGATATCAATTTATTGCCATTAGAGTTGGAATGCCATTAGAGTTCCCTGTAGAGTTGGAATTGTGGTGATGTTCTCTGGTCCTTTCTAGTCATTGTTGCTTTTGGTCTTTTTAGTTTTTTTTTTTTTTTTTTTTTTTTTTCATCTTTTCTCCCACCAGAGAGCCCCTGCTTAAAATTTCTTGCAGGGCTGGTTTAGTGATCACGAACTCCTTTAGTTTTTGTTTATCTTGGAAAATTTTTATATCTCCTTGTATTTTGAATGACAGCCTTGCTGGATAAAGAATTCTTGGCTGCATATTTTTCCAATTCAGCACACTGAATATATCCTGTCACTCCTTTCTGGCCTGCCAAGTTTCTGTGGATATGTCTGCTGTGAACCTAATCTGTCTTCCCTTGTAGATTAGGACTTTTTTTCCCTTGCTGCTTTCATGATCCTTTTCTTGACTGAGTATTTCGTGAATATGACTATGATATGCCTTGGTGATGGCTGGTTTTTGTTGAATCTAGTGGGAGTTCTCTGAGCTTCCTAGATTTTGGTGTCTGTGTCTTTCCCCAGGTTAAGAAAGTTTTCCACTATGATTTGCTCACATAAACCTCCTACTCCTTTTTCTCTCTCTTCATCTTCTGGGACCCCTATGATTTGGGTGTTATGAGTCACTGAGTTCTCTAATTCGTATATTGTGTTCTTTTGCCTTAGTTTCTCTCTTTTTTCTGCTTCATTATTCTACAGAATTTGTCCTTTATATCGCTGATTTGCTGCTCTGCTCCATTCATTCTTGCTGCCATGGCATCCATTTGAGATTGCAGCTCAATTATAGTATTTTTAATTTCATCCTGACTAGATTTTACTTCTCTTATCTCTGCAGAAAGGGATTCTGTGCTTTTTTTCAACCCCAGCTAGTATTATTATTGTGACCCTAAATTCTGGTTCAGACATCTTGCTTGTATCTGTGTTAAGTCCCTGGCTGTCATTTCTTACTGTTCTTTCTTTTGAGGTAAATTCCTTTGTTTCATCATTTTGAAGGAAGAAAAAGAGTTAGTAAAGTAAAAAACAAAAAACATTAAAATTAAAAAATTAAAAATAACACAAAAAATGCTAGTTCCCAGGTGTGTCTTGGTCTGGTTGTTGAAAGCAGCTTGATAGAATAGAGAAAAAGGGAAAAGAAAAGGAAAGGAAAGAAAAAAAGGAAAACATTTGAAAAATTTTAAAAATGAATACAATAAAATAGAATAAAATGAAATGATGAAAGTAAAATTGAATTTGAAAAATTTACAAAAAAGTAAAAGATATAGTAGAAAAATATAACAAAAATTTTATAAAAACAGAAAGTAAAAATAAGTTTATTCTCTTTCTGTATTCAAGAATAAGAAAAAAAAAACTGAATAGACAGACCAGCAAACAGAATGATATATGACTGAAATTACATTCAGTTTCCCTTAGAAGTCAAACTATGAAGCACTTTATAGTCCATAAACTAAGCAGGAGGAGAGATCTGTGGTGTTCCACTAGAGTGTGGTGGCCCAGTGTGTGGGACTTGGTGTAGCAGCTCTGTTCTCCACTGGATGGCGCTACTTAGTTCATTGGGGTGGATTGTTGTGGTGGTGTAGGTGTGTATGTGCATGCACGGGAGGGTGAAAATGGCATCACTCAGCTACCTTGCCTCTAGTATCAGAACTCTGTGCTCTCACTGACTGGCAATCAAGCACCCCTTCTTTGTTTCTGGCTCCTGTCCACTCCCCACTTCTACAAAGACCATGACCAAGCCATCATCTTGTCAGGAGGTACGTCCCTCCCGAGTTTTAGCTCAGATGGGGCTATGTTTCCCAACCCCTCACTTCTGAGGGCCCTGCAACTTTGACCCACTCAGACCCTCTAGGGGAGGGTCTTGCTGAGAAATGGTTGGCTGCTGGCCCACCCCCTGGAACATTCTTGGGACCATGCTACTGCAGATGTCCAGGGACTGTGGCCAGGTGCCAGTCCGCCCCAGAAAAAATTCACATGATCATGTAGCAGCAGCAGCATTTCAGGGATTATGGTAAATCACAACACTCATCTGGGCTCCAGGCTTCAGTGAACCCTTAACATCCTTGTTCCAACACCAGTGAATGTGGCTGTTCTCCGGGGTCCACTGGAACCTTTGCCTGTGGGGAGGCCGCACAGCCTCTACCAAATGTCCTCCTAGCAGGGAAACTGCCTCTCTCTGTGTGGCCTGAGGACCCCTTGGACCTTGCTGTCTGCTCTTGGGGATTCACCTTTCCCACCAGAGCACCGCCAGGTATCGAGCTGCGGAGTTTCAGACTCTGTACTCTCGCTGTTTATAGAGTCTTAATGGAATTTAAACCCTCTCTTTTCTCCCTTTTTTTGTTCAGTCCCTTGCAGTCCCTTTTTCCTTTCTCCATTTTTTGTTTAGTCCACTCTTTCTTTCCAGCTGCTCTCGGGGGGCGGGGGGGTGGTGCTTTTCCTGTACTCTCCCCTGTCTCTGTCCTCTCTCCACTAGCAAAAACAGCTCCCTACCCTCCACAGCTTCTCTCCTCCAGTTGACCTCTCTGTTCTACGTACTTGCTGAGTTCTGTGGTTCAAGTTGTACAGATTGTTGTGTTAATCCTCAAATCAGTTTTCTCAGTGTGCAAGATGGTTCAGTGTTGATCTAGCTGCATTTCAGGGATGAGAGACCAATACTCAGTATTTTAAAGACGCTTCCCCAAATTGTTCTGTAATTCTCCCTAAACTGGTCTATAGATTCAATGCAATTCCAAACAAAATTCGAATGGGATTTTTTAAAATAGAAATTGACAGGGTGATTCCACAATGTATATGGAGAAGCAAAGGAAACATAAGAGCAAACCAAGAAACAAAGTAGAAGGTCTCATATGATCCATTTTCCAGATTTACTACAAAGCTATAGTAATCAACTGAATGACACTAGAAAAAAGGATAGACAGCAAGAACAATGGAACAGAGTCCAAAAATGTGCCCAAATATATCTGGTCAAGTGAGTTTTGATAAAAATGCAAAAGCAGTTCAATGAGGGAAAGATAATCAGTTCTACAAATGGTGCTGTAATAATTGGATAGCATTATGCAAAAAGAAAAAAAAATCAATCTTGATCCATACTTCAAATCTCATACAAAAATCAACTCAAGGATCTAAATGAAAATGTAAAATTTATAGATGAAAACTCATAGCAGAAGATGCAGGAGAAAATCTATGTGAGTTCTTCTGTTTTCCAGCCCAGCATTTCAAGAGCTCAGAAGTTGCCACAAGTTGCCACCTCTTTAATAATAAGTAAAAACTTAACCAAACTGAAAAATCAATAATTCTTCTAAGATGCATTAGAGAAGTGAGGTCCCAGGGCAAACCAATGCCCCAAAATTAGAAAGACAGAAATACAGAGAATCACACCTTACCAGGGCAGATAACTCTATGGGAACCAGTAATGGTATAAGAAAACTTGAACTGTAATTGATGTATTGCTGGAGGCTCAGTGTGGATGACTCTGAGAGTTAAAATCTCTATTCATAGGGGGACCCTCACACTTTTGTGAGTTTTACCTCCACGGGCCCTCCCAGGTTCTCCCATTAAACATCAGCAATTTTTCTCTGATACTGTGAGCGATGAGTTGGAAAGTCTAAAAACAAACAAACAAACAAAAAAAAAAACAAAAAAAAACAAATTCTAGAGATCAAAAACACTGAAAAAGAAAGGAAGAATTCCTTTGATGGGCTCATTAGCAGACTGGACAGAGCTGAGTAAAGAATCTCTGAGTGTAAAGATACTTCACTTTACTACTGAGTGTAAAGGTACAGTGGAAACTTCCAAAGCTGAAAAGCAAACAGGAGAGAAAGTGGAAAATAACAGAGCAGAATATCCAAGAACTTCCTGACAACTAAAACAGGCGTAACATACATGTAATGGGAAACCAGAATGAGAAGAAAGACAGAAAGGAACAAGAGTGATATCTGAAGCATTAATGACTAAAAATTAGTCATTAATTGATTAATTAATGTCAGACACCAAACCATGGATCCAGAAAACCCAAGGTAACACTGGGCAGGAAAAATGCTAAAAAACAAAACAAAATAAAACCCTCCAAAAAACTTACATGTAGGCATGTCATATTTAAACTTCAGAAAATAAAACATAAAGAAATATCTTGACAGAAACCAGATGAAAAGTACAACTTACCTGTAGAGAAACAAAGATGAGAATCATATACAGCTTCCCCTCGGAAATCATGCAAGTAACAAGAGTAGAATGAAATATTCAAAATATTGAAAGAACAAAACCTCCCAGCCTAGAATTCTGTACCCTGTGAAATTATCTTCAAAAGTGAAGAAATAATAAAGACTTTCTCCATAAAAAAATTTTTTGAGGTAATTTGTTGCCAGCAGACCTGTCAAAGGAAGTTCTTTAGAGAGAAGGAAATAATATAGGCCAGAAACTCAGAGCTATATAAAGGGCCTTGACTGGCTCAGTTGGAAAAGTGTGCAACTCTTGGTCTTGGGGTGGTAAGTTCATGCCCCACATTGGGTGTAAAGGTTACTTAAATAAATAAATAAACTTAAAAAAAAAAAGTCAGATCTACATAAAGGAAGAACAACAAAGAAGGACTAGATAAAAGAAAAACTTCTACTTTTCTTATTCTTAGTTCATCTAACTGATAGTAGTTTGTTAAATATAATAGCAATAATGTATTTAAGTATGTATGTTTATATGTGTTTATGTGCAAGTGAAATGAATGAGAGAAATGATAAAAGGGATGAGAAGGAGGAATTAGAAATATTTTGCTATTTATAATACAGTGCTATACTTGCACTGTATAGTGTTATTTGAAAGTGGACTTGGATTAATTGTAAATGTATATTGCAAACTCTGGAACAAACAATTACAAGTTAAAAAGAAGCGCGATTGATATACTAAGAAAGGTGAAAAAATGGAATCATATAAAATGCTCAATTAAAACCATAAAAGGCAAAAAAAAAGAGTGGAAGATAAAAACAAGAACAAATAACAAGGACAACAAATAGAAAATGCTAACAAATATGGCAAGTATTAATCCAGCTATATTAATAATCACTTTGAACATCCATGGTCTAAATACACCAAGTCAAAGACCAAAATTACCAGAGTTGATTAAAACACACACACACACACATACACACACACACACACACACACACACACACACAAAACCAACTTATATTATGTATAAGAAACCCACTTTAAATATAAATACATACAGATTGAAAATTTTTTAAAAAGAGAGAAAGATATACCATGCTAACACTAATCCCCCCAAAATGGGAGTAGCTATATTAATTTCAGACAAAGCAGACTTCGGGACAAGAAAAATTGTCATGGAGAAAGGGGAGCATTACATACTGGTAAAATGGGGTCAACACTCCAAAATGACATAATAATCCTTAATGATTATGGGCCTCAGAATAGGTGAGGCAAACACCAGTGGAATTCAAAGGAGAAATAGATGAATTTGTATTATAGTTAGAGACTTCACCACCGCTCTATCAGAAATGGGCATATCCAGCAGCCAGAAAATCAGCAGGCCATAACTGAACTTGATAGTACCATCAATCAACTGAATATAACAGACATCTATAGACAACTTCATCCAACAGCAGCAGAATGTAATTTTTTCTCCAGATCTCATGGACTATTCACCAAGATAGACCACATGCTTGACGGTAAGATTAACAAATTTATTAGACAAATCATAAATCTTTCCTCAGACTAAAATGATATTAAACTAGAAAGCAATAACAGAGAACTAGAAAATTCCAAATTATGTGAAGATTAAACAACACACTTCTAAATAACACATGGATCAAAGAAGAAAGCTCAAGAGAAATTTAAAAATGTTTTGAACTAAATCAAAATGAAAATACAACTTATCAAAATGTGTGGGATGCAGTGAAATCAGTGCTTAGAAACTTACAGGACTAAGTGCATATATTAGAAGAGAAGATATAAAATTAATAATCTAAGCTTCCACCTTAGGAAACTAGAAAAAGAATATCAAATTAAATCCAAAGCAAGCAGAAGAAAGGAAATAATAAAAATTACAGCAGAAATCAATGAAACTGAAAACAGGAAATCAATAGAGAATATCACTGAAACCAAAAGCTGTTTTCTTTGACAAGATCAATAAAATTGATAAATTAATTAAAAAAGAGAAAAGACACAGATTACTAATATCATAAATGAAAGAGGGAACATCACTACTGATCCTACAGAAATTAAACAGATAATGAAGATTATTATGAACAAGTTTATGCCCATCAATTTGATAACCTAGATGAAATGGACAACTCCTTGACAGGCACAATCTGCCAACTCACAAAAGAAGAAACAGACAATCTGAATAGGCCCATATCTGTTAAAGTAATTGAATCAATAATAACCTTCTAAATAGAAAGTCCAGGCCCAGATGCCTTCACTGGTGAATTCTTAGAGATATAAAGAAAAAATTATAAACATTCTCTATAGTTTCTTGCAGAAGACAGAAGTAGGGGGAATACCTCCTAACTTATTCTATGGTACCAGCATTACCTTAATACGAAAACCAGACAAAGACATTACAAGAAAACTATAGCCTATATATTTCATGAACACAGAAGAAAAAATCCTCAAATAAAATACTAGCAAACTGAATCCAACAATAAGAATTATACAAAAAGAATAACCAAAAGAATTATATATCATGACCTAGTGGGATTTATCCCAGGTATCCAAGGCTGGTTCAAAAGGTGAAAATCAAATGATGTTATCTGTCACATCAACAGACTGAAAAAGAAAAAAAATCACACAATAGATTCAAAAGTCCATTAACAGTAGAATACATTTAAAAAATGTGGTATATTCATACTGTGGAATAATACAGCAATAAAAAATAAAGTACAGCTAAACACAGTATAGGTGAAATATTAAAACATAATATTGAGCAAAAGAATACATACTCTACAATTTCACTCATGTAAAAGTAAAAATACTAGGCAAAAACAAATTAGTGGTAACAGAACTGACCTACAAGAAATATTAGGGGAATCTTTCAGGCTGAAATGAAAGAACACTAAGACAGTAACTCGAATCCACATAAAAAAATAAAAAGCACCAGTAAAGGTCATAAGGAAATATGAAAGATATATCAATGTAGGTTTGTTTGTAACTCTTTCTCTTCTGATCTAAGAGAAAATTGAAGAAAGCAAAAATTATAAAATTGTGTTGATCAACTGGTAATGTATAAAGATGAAATTTGTATTACAATAGCATGAAAGAAGGTAGAGGAAAGATGGGGCGCCTGGGTGGCTCAGTTGACCAGCTCAGGTCATGATCTTGCGGTTTGTGAGTCTGAGCTCCACGCTGGGCTCTGTGCTGCCAGCTCAGAGCCTGGAGCCTGCTTTGGATTCTGTGTCTCCCTCTCTCTCTGCCCCTTCCCTACTCGCACTCTGTCTCTCTCCTCTCAAAAATAAACAAACATTTTTAGAAAATTAAAAAAGAATGTAGGGGAAAGAGAATTATATTGGAACAAAATTTTTATATACTATTAAAATAATCTGAACTGGATTGGTTTCACATTAAGATGTTATAATAACCCCCAAAACAATCACTAAGAAAATATCTAAAAAAAATAGAGTAAAACAAACACTAAGATATTAAAATGATACAAAAGAAATTACATTAAACACAAAGGAAGGCAGTAATGGAGGAATATTGCAACAAAGAAGACATAAGCCATGTAGATAGAAAACAGAGTGGAAAACAGCATTCATACAACCTACCCCATCAGTAATTACATTAAATATAAATAGGGTAAACACTTTAATAAAAAGCAGTTTGCAGAATGAATACAAAAACATGATCCAACTATGTGTTGTCTATAAGAGACATACTTTAGACAGTAACCAAAAGAGGGTTGCAGTGGCTATGCTAATATCAGACAAACACTTTAATACAATTAAAAAAAATATGTTAATGTGACAACAGTATTCACAAGTGAAGATTCAATCACACTGGCTTCTGTGCTAGTTAGATAACATCTAGAGCAGGAGTCAGTAGACTATGATCTGTGGGCAAAATCTGGCCCAACCATTTGTTTTTGTAAAAATACTTTTTTTTGGAACACATTCATGCCCATCATTTACTTATTGTCGATGGCTACTTTCACACTACAACAGCAGAGGTAAGTAGTTGTGACAAACACTGGACTTCAAAATCTAAAATATTTATATGTGGCCTTTTACAGAAAAAAGGTTGCTGACTCTTGATCTAGAGTATTAGTGTCTACTTTGAGACATCACATTTTAAAAGAAATACTAATGAAAAGGGAAGGGTAAAAATATAATAAAGGACAAGGAAATAATGCAATTTAAAGAATAGTTTATGGCATAGAGTGTGTTTAGCCTGAAAGAAAGATTTGGTGAAGAGAAAATAATTTTTATATATTTAGAGAACTATCCTATGGAAAAGGAATTAGCCTAATTGGGGGCAGCTTCAAAAGAAATAACAGAGACCAACATGCAGAGTTTTACAGGGAACTAGAGGAAAACTTGAGGTGTTTAAAATGGAATTGGCTGAGGCACCTGGGTGGCTCCATTCGTTAAGCGTCAGACTTTGCCTCAGGTCATGATCTTGCAGGTTCCAGAGTTCCAGCCTGGCATGAGGCTCTGTGGTGACAGTGCAGAGCCTAGAGCCTGCTTTAGATTCTGTGTCTCCCTCTTTCTCTGTCCATCTCCTGCTTGTGCCCTCTCTCTCAAAATAAATAAACATTAAAAAAATAAATAAAATGGAATTGGCTACTCTGCAAAGTACTAACTTTTCATCAAAGTAACTATATAAGCAAAGGTGGAATGTCTACTTGTCAGAGGCAGTGTAGAAAGGTATACACGCAATGAATAAGTGGCTGTATAAAAAAGGAATAAGACCCCATATTGGGTGTAGAGATTATTTAAAAAATAATAAATAAATAAATAAATAAATAAGGAATTAGAAAATACTTTGAGAGGAAAGAAAATTAAAACACAACATACTATAACTTATGGGATGCAGTTAAAGCAGTTATTAGAGAGTAATTCATAGCTATAAATGCATACATTTAAAAAGAAGAAAAATCTCAAATCAATAGTCTATGCTTCCACTTAAGACACTGAGGGGGTGGGGGGAAAGAAAAAAAGAAAAGCAAACTAAACCCAAAGTCAAATAAATATTAGAGCATAAAACTGAAACAGACAATAGAAAAACAATAGAGAAAGTAAAACCAAAAGTTGACAATCCTTTTTTGGTAACTAATCCAATAAGAGAGAAAAATCAAATTACTAAAATTAGGAATCCAGAATGGGACATTATTAATGACTTTGGAGAAATAGAAAAGATAATAAGGGAATACAATGAACAACTATGTGTTAACTACTCAGATAACCTAGATGAAACTGATGAATTCCTAGAAAGACACTAACTACCAAAACTGACTCAGGAAAAAAAGAAAATCTTTGTAGACCTATAATAAGTGAAGAGTTTGAATTAGTAATAATAACATACTACTCACCCCCCTCCCCCTACACATACAGATAGCTACACTGATGAATTCTATCAAACATCTGAAGAATCAAATACTAATTCTTTACAACTCTTCTTTAAAAGTAGAAGACGAAGGAATCCTTCCTAACTCATTCTATGAGACCCGTATTACCCACATACCAGAAAGCAAAGACATCACAAGAATACTAAACACCAGTATCTCTTATGACTACAGATACAAAAATCCTCAACAAAATACTAGCAAAACAAATACCCAAAATACGAGTGAACCAAATTCAGTAATATAGGAAAAGAATTCTACACCACAACTAAGTGGTATTTATCTCAGAAATATAAGATTGATATAACATCTGGAAACCAATTAATGTAATATTCCCATATTAATAGAAGAAATGACAAAAAGCACATAATCATCTCAATAGAGGCAGGAAAAGCATTTGACAATTTAATACTCCTTTAATTTAATTAATTAATTTAATTTAATACTGAATTTAATACTCCTTCACGAGAAAACACTCAACAAACTAGGAACAGAGGGGACTCTCTCAACCTGATAAAAGGCATCCACAGAAAACCCACAGCTAAACATCATTCCTAATGGTATAAGACTGAATGTTTTCCTGCTAAGATCAGAAACAAGATAGGGATGTTCACTCTGACTATGAACACTGTACTGGAGGTTCTGGAAAGGGCAATTAGGCCAAAAAATGATATAATAGGCATCTAGAGGGGAAACAAAGAAGTAAAACTAACTCTATTTGCAGATAACATAATCTTGCATACAGAAGATCCTACGGAATCCATTAAAAATTTATCATAACTAATAAATGAGTTCAAAGTTGAAGGATCCAAAATCAATTTTTAAAAATTTTTAATCAATTTAAAAAAATCAACTGTATGTCTATACACTTGCATCGAAGAATATAAAATATAATTAAGAAAGTAATTCCATTTACAATAACATCAAAAAGAATAAAATATTTAGGCGCACCAGAGTAGCTCAGTTAGTTAAGTGTCTGACTTGAGCTCAGGTCATGATCTCATAGTTTGTGAGTTTGAGCCCCACGTTGGGCTCTATGCTGACAGTCCGGAGCCTGGAGCCCGCTTCGAGTTCTGTGTCTCCATCTCCCTCTGCTCCTTCCCTGCTTATGCTCTGTCTCTCTCTCTCAAAAATAAATCAACATTAAAAAAATAATAAAATAAAATACTTAAGAATAAATTTAATAAAAGAAGTGTGAAACTTATACTCTGAAAACTACAAAACATTGTTGAAATCAATTAAAGATGACTTAAACAAACAAAAAAATTCCCATGTTCACTGACAAAGACTTAATATTGTCAAGATGGCAATATTCCCCAAAAGGATCTACAGACTCAATGCAGTCCCTATCAAAATCTCAACTGTCTTCTTTGCAGAAATTGACAAGATGATCCTAAAATTCTTATGGAAATTCAATGAATCTCAAATAGCCAACATAACCTTAAAAAAAGAACAAGAAAGACTCACATATCCTGATTTCAAAACTTACTACAAAGCTACAGTAATCAAGACAATATGGTAATGGCATAAAGATACAGACCAACAGAACAAAACTGATTGTTCAGAAATAAACCCATAGATATGATCAAGTCATTCTTTTTTTTTTTTTTTAATATTTTTATTTATCTTTGAAAGAGAAAGACAGCCCATGCATGCCCTTGCGCACCAAGTTGGGGTGGGGCAGAGAGAGAGAAAGAAAGAGAAGGAGACACAGAATCTGAAGCAGGCTCCAGGCTCTGAGCTGTCAGCACAGAGCCCAATGAGGAGCTCGAACCCAGGAACTATAAGATCATAACCTGAGCCGAAGCTGGATGCTCAACCGACTGAGCCACCCGGGTGCCCCTATGGCCAATTCATTCTTGGTAAGGGTTCGAAGACAATTCATTGGAGAAAGAATAGTCTTTTCAAATGAAACTGCTGGGAAATTGGACATCCACATGCAAAAATAGAAATTTGGACCCCTACTTCATATACAAAAAATAATGCAAACTGGGTCAAAGACTTAAATATAAGGTGCTGAAGTATAAAACTCTCAGAGGAAAACCATCCAGCAATTCTATTCTGGGTATTTATCGGAAGAAAACAAAACATTAACTAGAAAAGATACATGCACTCCCATATTCACTGCAGCATTATTTACAATAGCCAAGACATGGAAACAACCTAAGTGTCCACTGATGGATAAATAAATTGTAGTACATATGCACAATAGAATTTTATTCAGCCATAAAAAAAAAATGAAATCTTGCCATTTGCAACAACATGAATAAACCTTGAGGGCATTATGTTAAGTGAAATAAGTCAGACAGAGAACTACTGCATGATGTCTCTTACAAGTAGAATCTAACAAAGCTAATAGATATAGAGAACCAAGCTCATAGATACGGAGAATAGATTGGTGGTTGCCAATCTATTGGTGGGGAGAGAGAAATGAGAAAACTGGTTGTGTTTGTTTTAGTTCAAATAAATTGCATAATTTATGATAAAAAGGTTTTAAAAATGAAACCATTAAAATGTTGGAAGAAAACGAAAATAAAATAAATGTATAAAACTCTTAGAAGAAAATGCAGGTGTAAATTGTGATGACCCCTGAATCAGGCAGTATTTTGAGAGTTTTAGACTTTTTGAAAATTAAAAGCTTTTGGGGCAGCAAAGGCCACCACCAAAAAAAAAACAAAAAAAAAAAAACAAAAAAAACCCCATGAAAACAAAAAACTATCTCACAGAATGGGCGAAAAAATTTCCAAGCCTGATAAATACAAGACTCTGAAAGTGTCTGATCAGTGATTTGTGTTTAAAATATATAAAGAACTCTTACAACTCAGTAAGAAAAAGACAAACAACCCAATTTTTTTAAATGACCAAAGGATCTGAATAGACATTTCTTCACAGAAGGCATACAAATGGCCAATAAGAAAATGAAAAATGCCCAACATCTTTAGCCATCAGGGAAATATAAGTCAAAACCACAATGAGATCCACTTTGCGTATCACCCGTGGCTATAATCAAAAAGGCATAACAAGTGGGTTGGTGGCAGTGTGAAGAAATTGGAATGCTCACACATTGCCGGTGGGAATGTAAAAGGATGCAGCCACTTTGGAAAACAGTCTGGTAGTTCCTCAAGAGGAGTTACTATATGACCCAGCAATAATTAAGCGCAAACCAGAGAAATGGAAACACAGGTCTTGTACAAAAATTTGTAAACAAATGTTCATAGCAGCATAGCTGTTATTTAAAAAAAAAAATCACTGTGCAATCATACTGAGGTTCTGAGAAGTGGATTCTTTGTATGCTGGATTCAAGGCTTTGGCAGTCACAGATTCTAGCAACCTAAAATCTACCAATTAGCTAGCAGTTCATTTGTGAAACCTTTCCCCTTCCTATCCTTCCGAGTATTTGGCCTTTTCCACATGATCCTGCATTATAAGGCCTCCAATCTCATGAAGCATCCTTGCCTAGCTTCCGTCAAGTGAGTCTCCATCTAATGCCGATTGTCTCTATAGTAACCAGCTAGAAACGCTGCTATGCTTAGCAGTGGCTTTGTGCAAGCAGTGCTCTAGCCTAGAGAGGTTTTAAAGATTTCAGTCCTTTCTCTACTTATCACACATTTCTCCTGATATCAGGAAAAGAAAGGAGCCTCTAATGAATAAGACAGGTGGAGGGTTAAAGAGAAAAGGACTGAATGTAAAACAAGAAGGAAGATGGATGAGTGGAGACTGAGTTCAAGAGGAAAACGAGTTTAGAAGGATCTCTGTTTATAGGAGAAGTGAGAACACATGGTTAAAAAAAAAAAAACTAGATTCAAGAAATGGACAATAATTACTAAGCATTTTCATTCATATTGTTCTGGTCAGAAACAATATATCAACATCAACAAATGTCAACAACAAATATTAATTATGGTGCTTCAGAAAGCTAACTGATATCATTGATAGCTATCCAAAGGGTGTTTCACAGTAGAGTCCATTTATGGATAAGGGATCAGATATAGTTTATATCTTCAACAAACTTGTAACCTAATGATGGGTAGAAATGAACACAAAACAGCAAAACTGCTATTAATGAGGTGGAACACAGAATGGGGGGATGGGGACATACTTTATGTAACAAATATGGAAATCTTACAAAAAGCATAAGGATGCATTCCAGGAGGGATAGCTCTATCCTCCCCCAGATATCCCTTCTGCAACAGGAGGCTTGACACCTGCGGTGCCTCAAGGGGGAGAGGCCCATAGTTTTGCATTGGCTGGGCTTCTTCTCACAACTAGTATATACCTGGGCTAATCTCATTCATGGAACTTTGTTCCTCAAGAGTTCATTAATCAAGACATTACCATGGTGTCTGCCAGCCAGATACAATTGCTTTTTCTACACATAAAGGCCACTTTAAATATCGGACACAGAGGAGAGAGAATAGAGAAGCAAGGTCAGCAAATAAAGGAATGAGTTTCTTTTATTTTTTTTAAGTTTACTTATTTATTTTGAGAGAGGAAGAGAGAGAGAGAGAAAACGAGAGAGAGAGAGAGAGAGAGAGAGAGAGAGAGAGAATGTTCACATGCGAGCAGGGGAGGGGCAGAAAGAGAGGGAGAGAGAGAATCCCAAGCAGGCTCTATGCAGTTAGCTAGGATCCCAACACAGGGCTTGATCCCACGAACTGTGAGATCATGACCTGAGCTGAAGTCAAGAGTCAGACGCTTAACTGACTGAGCCATTCAGGGGCTGGAAGGAATGAGTTTCTGAGCACCAGTGTCCTTATTTGTTATGTGGAAATGATAATACCTTACCCTCCTACTATACCAGGATGTTTTGAGGTTCCAAAGCAGGTCATTTAAAAGTTCTTTACAAATGGGAAAGCATCGGGGCTGGTGGGTGGCTCAGTCAGTTAAGCACCCAACTCTTGAGTTTGGTTCAGGTCATGATCTCATGGTTCCTGGGATCAAGCACCATATGGGGCTCCATGCTGACAGCACAGAGCCTGCTTGGGATTCTCTCTCTCCTTCTCTCTGCCCCTCCCCTGCTTGCATGCTCCTTCTCGCACTCAAAATAAATAAATAAACATTAATAAAAAAAAGCAAATGGTAAAGCATCATACCATATATAGATATACATACATACCATATATATATCATACCAAATATACGTACACATACTATACACATGGGCACACACATACACAGCCTTTATTTTGATACCATATTTTGCTTCCCACAGAACTTTAACAATAACTGGTTAAAGTTACATAACACTTTCTCTTCTGTACCATACAGATCTGATTACACAGCTTTCTTTCCTGCCAATAAAGTCTATGAGGATTATGCCCATGGATGTTTCCTCTTTGAATACTCCACAGAGCTGAGCACAATAATTTCACATAATAAATGCTCTCTATATGATAAATTATTAAAATCATTACAGTAGAATTTATTCCTTTTAGAAATGTAAACTCTAGCAAATCTCAACATTCTACAAATTATACACAAAATCTTATCTAAAACTATTATTAAATTTTGACATTCTATAACTAATAAATAATAAGGAACCCTTTAAACTAACTAAAGAGCATACTACGACAAGCTTTAAATTAGAACTTTTTTTAAAAGATGGGGACAATATCTCTAGAGAGTATTAAACACAGGACTAATGTAATTACCCCAGGTGGAAATCCAGGATTTGAACAAAGGCAAGAGGTTAGCACTTCCATTCCTATAACTTCTGCAGCAGGCAGGAGCTAAGACTTGATTTATATCTTAGTTATAATACATTTTAATTCAATATATTTTCATTTAATTCAATCTAATTCTAGTTCATTTTAATTCACTCTTTCATCTTGTTTTGTGTGTATCTTCAATTTAACTTCAAGCTTAAGATTTTTAGAAGCCGTCTGTAGAGGAGGCAAGCTGCATCTTGTCCCTTCAGATTTTAAGCTATATGCCCAACACCAATAGGTACTTCTCTAAGTAGCTACAGGAACCACTCCACACCCCACCACAGCCTACTGGCATGGCTAAATGACCACCTCATTTTACACCACAGAAAGGTGTGATAACAGACCAATAATTGGATTAAATAAACTCAGATTGTCAAATAAGCCTAATTATGTGGACAAAAAATTATAGCTGTATTAGTTTGCAAGGGCTGCCATAACAAAATACCAGTCTGGGTAGCTTAAGCAATGTAAATAATTTTCTCACAGTTCTGGAGGTTAGAAGTACAAGATTAAGGTGTCCGCAGGGTTGGTTTCTTTGAAAGCCTTTCTTCTTGGATTGCAAGTGGTTGCCTTCTTGCTGTATTCTCACATGGTCTTTTCTCTGTGTATGTGTGCCCTTTGTCTCTTTTCATGTCCAAATTCCCTCCTCTGGGATACCATTTAGATTGGATTAGGGCCCACTTTCAGGAATTCATTTAACTTAACCACCTCCTTAAAGGCCCTATCACCAAATAAAGTCATATCCTAGGTACTGGAGAGTTAGTGCTTCAACATATGAATGGGGGGGGGGAGCACAATTCAGCCTATAACAATATCCAACTAGGTTCATTTATCTCTGTCCTTGGCACTAGTTTAGTCTTTATTCATCTTAGAGTCCAAACAATCTCCTTCAGCCATCCTTCCTCCATACAGAGGGAATTTATACGGAGGGAAGCAATTTTGGGGATTATATTCTTTGCAGCCCTCCAAGCATCAAGTGGGTCCCCTTTGGTACTTAATAAATGAAGATACTCATGGTGACCCATCTGTTGCAATATGATCAGCTGCTTGAGAGTCACCAAAAAGTTGTCCAGCAATCTTATAGATTGTCTCTGAAACTAGAGTGATGCTTTTATAATTTTTTTTTTCCTCTGTGAAATACCAGCTTATTTAGAAATATGCTAGGGCACATCTGGGAACCCCTTTGGCCTTTCCTGTAAAGTACTGTAAAAGGTGAAGAAGGAAACTATTGGAAAAGATGCTCAAAGGCTCTTTAATGTTTATGAAAGGCAATAATAAAAGAGTTAAGGCAGGACACACAACATGAGAGGCCTCGAGCCACTATTTGCGGTTTCCAGTGGACTATTAAAGAAGGTCACTTTCCCCTTAAATACTGTTGTACATGACATGTTAAACAAAGAGTTTTAAAGAAAATAAGCCAAACTAGTGGTATCCAGGTAGATCTCTTCAGTTCTTGATGCTGCATATCCACCAAAAGCAAGTTTTATGGTATAAGGTATACCTTATTATGACACACCTATGGTCAGACTGCAAAATACACTTCATTTTACCAAGCTTATAATGTCATTTTTATAAAGCAAGTGAATTAGAATCTCCTCTTAAGAGTGCCTGCAATAATCAGAAAACTGCATATACCATTCTCAAAGGACTCATGTTTTAATCTTCTATGGCCATTTATCTTACATATCTAGTGTATCTTAACAGCATATAGTATAGCAATTGACACTTTATCTTGGCTAGTGTTAAGACCAGCACTAATTGAGTGAACAGAGAATATAGTTTATCAGTCACAGTAACTTGCATCTATCACCACACTAAGGCTCCTAGTGTAACATACACAAACAACTGGGCTTGAGGAAGCCTTTTCTGGTAGGTCCTATTTTACTGTTTAATCCATTAACAATAAAATGAGAAACCCCTGCTCCAAGCAGTTTTTCTGAATATGGGGAGGCCTGGTATTACCTTTTCCATATTAACTTTCAAAAGACTATCTATCAGATAAAGAAGCCTCATCAACAGCAATCTATTTAGTATGAAAAATGCCCAAAGAATGAGAACTCAAAATCCTGGGCACTATACTAAGAAACAACTCTTTCAGCACAGATGATACTTAAGAAGTAATACTTTTCTGAATTTAATTAGTCAAGATCAGTGGTTTCACTCGAAACACTTAAGGAAAAAACTGATGGTTTATGAACAGCAGGTAATAAATCATTATGACACTCTTACTAGGTAAACAGAAATTGTTCAACAACCCCACAAACGTGTTAAAAGCTCTCCCTTTCCCCACAGTGGTAGTCAAACAGCAGAAATGAATCCACACGAATGCCGACGAATCAAGCAGACTCCTCAAAACTTGTTTGTGGTGCCACAAATTTTTATTTACTAGCGGTTTGGGTCATAAATTTTTTGAAAATCACATGCCCTGGTATGCCGCTGTGTTCTTTACATTTCCTTTCCCTTTCCTATCATATTTTTTGCCCTTTGGTTTCCTGACACTTCCATTTTCTCTTTTTATGTTCCTGTTATGCTCACGAAACGGCAGAAAACTGGGGTGTAACTGATCACATCGTTGGTAATCTTTTTCTTATTCTGGGGTTTTCCAGATTAGAACGGGAAGACGACTCAGGTGCAGCCCAAATATTACCTATTTAGATTTTTCATGCAAAGTATGCGTGGAAAAGCCTCTCTCTTTGCCCTTCATTTTGTGTCTATTTAACTAACCGCGCTGTAGTGCCCAAACGCAGATATTGACCAAGAACTAGATTTCCAAAATGGCTTTGCTCCGTTCGAGCTGGCACTGGGTCTATAAAATACAATTTATTTCCACTGCAACCAACCCTTTCTACCCCAAATGTACCCAGTACGTAGGAAGCTGAATCTAACCGAGTGTAGACAACCGAATCACATCTATTAAATTTCAGTAGAGAGACTGCACAGCAGTTGGACTGATGTTAAAAGAGAGTTAAAAGAAAAAAAAAAAAAATACCCAAAAACCACACGAAGCAAACCCGAGGGGCGGGCGTCGCCCAGAATCGCGCCCTCCCGCCGCCTCGCCGGCCGCGAGCACGCCTCCCCGCCGCGGCCACGCCTCCTCCGACCCCCGCCCCGCCCCGCCGCGGCCACGCCCGACGTGTGGCGCGGGAGCCGCCGGGCCGGGGGCGGGGCCAGCGCCGCCCCTCCCCCCCGCCGCCGCCGCCGGCGGCCTCCGCGCGGGCCTCCCAGCCCGTATTCCACTCACTTTGTTCTCCGCCTTTGTCCTAATCCACACCAGCAGGTGGAGCCGCAGTTAAAGTTTCCGAGTCCATTCCGGGAGCGGGAGCCCATCTTGCTCACCGCCGAGGCCCTCGCTGGAGGAGGAGGGTCAGAGCTTGGGTGCAGCCAATCGCGGGCAACGCTGCTAGTTATCAGAGCAGAATGGGCTGTAGTTTAGTGAAATAGGAAAGCTGCAAAACACTGTGGAGTGCTCCCGTGTAAATAAAAAGAGGAAAAAAAAGTTTCTCAAGTCGCCGCTGCACGACGTCGGGCAGGCGCTGGGGCGGGGGTCTGCGCTCTCCCGAGCGGCCGCGCGCTGGACTTTATTGTGCCGCAACAAGCCCCGTTCCCATTGTTTGTGTTTTTTTCAAAATATGGCAAAGGTTCAGGTGAACAATGTAGTGGTGCTGGATAACCCTTCTCCTTTCTACAACCCGTTCCAGTTCGAGATCACCTTCGAGTGCATCGAGGACCTGTCTGAAGGTGAGTCGGGCGCCCGCCCGCCGCCGGGCTGTCAGTTGCGGGCTGCAGACATTGAAAGTTTCCCGGGCCCGGCCTCGCGCGGGCGGCCGGTGCTCGGCGCCGGACGGGCGGCAGGCTCGGCTCTGCGGAGGGAAACTTGAAGTTGATGGACGACGGCCGCCGAGGCGCGCGCGGCGTTCGGCCGCAGCCGGGGCGCCTGCCGTGGCTCAACTTGCGAGGAACTTGTTCGAGCGGAGGTAGCCATGTTGTCAGCTTTGTCTGGCGGGCGGGAGGTTCGCTAGACCCGCACTCGCGCCCGCGGCGCCGGCCGGGGGTCGCCCCGGGCTGGCCCCGCGCCGGGAACGGCCTCCGCGGCCCCGGCACGAAGGCTGGGAAGGGAGAGGCATGTGTGTGGTCGCGCCGGCGAGTTAGCAGCGGAGCCATCTTACCAAGAGTAGAGAATTGGGCCACCGACCCCGGCGTCACTACGCCTCCTCTCCGCGCCGCGGGTGACGAACACGGCGCCCCGCCTGCCCACCTTCCTGCCCCCGAGCGAGAGGCAAATCCATTTTTAGAGCTTACGCTGGAGTTGCCCTACTCTCTTGGGTGGCCGTGCCCGGCCGCCCCGGGGAGGAGAGCGAGGCTGTCCTCGCGCTGATTTCTGGCTCCCTGGACCAACCAGCGGGGGAGGCGGGCGCAGGCTCGGCCCCTCGGCGCAGCGGGCCGGGCGCCGGCGCTCCCCGGGGACCGCGGGTGCTCCCCGGCGGCACTCCCCGGCCCGCGCCCGGGATGCTCGGGGCACCCGGGGATGCTGGCGCGCAGGCTCGCCCCGACCGGCGTGGACTCCTGTTCCGTAATGACTGAAACCTTCTCTCCTCTCGCTCAGAAGACAAATATTGCTAAGCTATAAAGTTACATTTAACCCAAGAGCAAAAATAAGTAAAACACTTAAATAATTTCCAGGACTTAAAATCACTGGCTTCTCAGTAGTCTGAAAGACTTTCTTCAAGAACGTGTTGAAATCTAATTAAAATAACTCATCCAAACACCCTGAGCATAAAATACAAAAGTGGGCCAGGAAATAAAAGGTAAAGTTCTAATGGCAATGCAAAAATTTTTACTACTTTTTTTAAGTCCGTATTAAGGTCTCCAAAAATATTTTTGTTATATGCAGTAACAAATATTTAGGAAGCTAAAACTTGTCAAGGCTTTTTTTTTTTTATATTTGCTCGTAAATTTTATTAAAATAATCCAGTGCTTGACTTTTCAAAATTTGAAAAAAAAATTTAGCTTCATCAATGGTCATTTTACAATTAAACAGGACATACTTATTTGAACTTACAAGTATATTTAGCGAAATGCATTTAAAATTATGCAAATAATGGCATATAAAGCAATTTCACTTTAAAAATTAGTTTTTAATATCCACAAAATGTATTTTATGTAGGGTGTTAGGTTTTCAAATTATAAAAGCAATACATGCTCATTGTAATAAACTTTTTAAAAGTTGTACAGGCGTATATAAAGTAACAGTCCTCTGTACTCAGTGCCTTCCACCATCTCCTGTAATTATAACACTTTAATCTGTGCTCTTCAGTAAGTATTAATGAATATATAAAGCATATATGCACATATATAATATGTAGGTCCCATTTTGAAAGACGATTCATTTATTAAAATAAACTAACTTCTAATAGATCCCTGATAATAAAATTAAGGGGGATTTTTGTTACTACTCTGAAACCATTTGATTACTTTCCCAGAGTGCTACCGTCACCATTTAACTATCAGGCCAGTTTTTCTTATCCAACCAGTTGGTAATCTTTACTTTTTTTGCCAATTGTATATAAAAATTGGCGAATGCAAGAGAAACCATTGATCAGTCCATTCCAACTTATACTATAGCATTTTAAGCTTAAGTTATTCAAAGTACAGGTATTTCTCAAGTGATGCCTTCCATTTTAAGAGCCAGTTTTGGACAAGGGTGATAGATGATTCATGATGTTACAGGGCTTTGACATTGGATGGCTGAAACTCACTATTCATGGAAGCAGAATTACGTTCCATTTTTACCTGGGACCTAATCAGAACTCAGCTGAAGGACATCAGAGTTTTTAGGATACTAGTGTCAACAATACGCTTACTTCCACTTGTACACTTCATCCCAGAGCACTAAGACTGGTTATTTAGCATTTTAAAAAAGAGTTTAAGCTGAGTCATACTGAAAGCTGCAAAGGAATCTTTCAAAAAGGTGCCATGCTTGTGTACTCCACCTAGAGGCTATGTGGATTAAGGAAACTGAGTTTACTTAGCAAAAGCTTCTTACAGGTTCCATACTTTTATATTGCAGATCTCTAAAAAATCTATTCTTAAAATGAAACTACAGAATATTCTGAAGGGAAATTTTCACTTCATAATTTTGTCTCAAGCCCCACACCAGATGTTGGCCACCATTTTTCATAATTTGATTAGGAGACCCAGGATGTTTGATCTGGTGGTCCCAAGTCTGTACACGTTTTGATTGACCTTCCTGCTAATCTTTGTTATGCCCTCTGTGGACTACTGATTCTTTCTCTACTGAATGGAGCTTTCTTTCTTTTCTTTCTTTTTTTAAGTTGGTCAGTACCAATAATTCTAGCTACTATTAGTTGAATACTTACAATGTACCAGAATTGAACATGGTGTTTCATGCTTTTAAACTTCAGGCTTGTTCTAATTCCCAAAGATTACATACTTTCCACTAGATCACAGATCGTCCCAAGTAGTGTAATTAGTTTAAAATTCACTTCGTTACTTCCCTCACTCCCAACCATAAATGCAGATACTTGCAGGCCGGGATTTCCATGATTAGATGAAACAGTTAACTTTTTAAATGATTAAACTACTTCAGCAGATAACCTGTGCATCTGACTCTATCCCTTCCTCCTTCAAATACAAGGGACAGGAAAATGAAAGCAGGGTTAAAAAAAAATAGTAAGAATAAAACAATTGATGCTAATTTATAAATAAGTACTGAGCATTTTAAACTCAGTAGCTATAGCAAGGATTCCATCAGATAGAAATTAAGGTACAGGTGTTCCCTGAGTTACAGCCTGTGCTCCTTAAGGGTAGATCATCTTCCTATAGCCTCTGGTCTCACCCATCTCCCCATCTCCCCCCTCCCCCCCCAATTAATTTCCTTTATTCCACTATTCATTTGAGAGCAGAAATGGAAGAATGCATCTTCCTAGTTTAGGTTTTGGAAAGAGCCCAGGCTTTGGAGTTGCAGAGACATAGCGTAGGTTCTGATTCCTGAGTTTGCTAGCTGTGTGAATTTGGGTACATTACTTAGCCTCTCAGGGCCTCAACTTTCTTGTTTGCATAATAGTGTAATTAAATCCATATGATAAAGCTGTTGAGATTTAAATAACAGGTATGAAATTGGCAAGACCAATGCTCAGCACATAGTAGGTATTTTACAAAATAAGTTTATAAATTCTATGTTTCCATGCCAGACTACAAATGCCAACTTACTTTCTACCAATTAGGAGGCCAAGAGCACTATATGTATTAGTACAAATAAATACATACAAAATGAACAAAATATGAAAACCTTCGTGTGAGAGTTCCCAGTCTTACTCGCACTTGGCTAAGTTTAATAGCTTTTATACCCCTTTCTTAAAAGTTTCTCCACTTGGCTTTTGGGTTTCCTATGTCACTAGCCACTAATTTTGTAATTTTATTAGATATCTATCTAGTAGATATCTCAAATTTAACATGTCCAAAACAAATTCCTGTTTGATTTCATCCCCTACCCCCTGCAAAAAAGGATTCTTGCTGCCTTTATCTTCAAGATTTATCCAGAGTGTCCTTGCTCTCATCCCTATGGCTACATGTGGTCCAAGGTACCATAATTTCTTGCCTCAGTTGTTAAAATACCTTGTTTCTTGACCCTCAAAATCTCACAATCCATACTGAACACAGGAGCCAGAATGATCCTTCTAAAATGAAAAGTGGATCATGTTATTCCTGTAGTCAGAACCCTCCCAATAGCTTCCTGTGCCACTCAGTGTAAAAGCCAAAAATCTTTACGATGACCTTTAAAACTTTGCATAATCTGGGGCACCTGGGTGGCTCAGTTGGTTAAGAGTCAGACTTTGGCTCACATTGTGATCTCACGGCTCATGGGTTTGAGCCCTGCATTGGGCTCTGCTGACAGCTCAAAGCCTGGAGCCTGCTTCAGATTCTTCATCACCCTCTCTTTCTCTCTGCCCCTCCCCTGCTCACACTCTGTCTCAAAAATAAAAAACAAAACCAAAAACTTTACATAATCTGGCCATGCCCCTCACACCCAAGCTAAGGGTCAGTTATTTTCCCCTTTATTCAGTCTGCACCAGCCCAGCCTCATTGCTTCTTCAGCAGATACTTGCTGTTCCTTCTAACTAGATACTCATATTGCTTCTTTCCTCTTTTAATCTTTATCAACAAATAGATGATCTCGTGAGATGTCAGATGCAGGACCCTGCATCTGGAAATGTGCTAGAAGACAGAAATGTAAGTGGTCTAGAAGAGAGCCATGACTTACATAATAGGTCCTCAGAAAGTGCTGACTTAGTAGAACTAGATTCTCAGTGACCTAGAAACACCCCTCTGGGAGTGCTGTAGTCGCAGTGTAGTGAATCCAAGGGTGGGCCGCACTGTGCTAAACACCCTCAGGACCAGGAGGGCTCGGGTAATCTGTATTTGCAGAGCTGTCTTCTTCCCCCTACTAAGCAGGAGGCTCCTTTGAAAAAGCAGTCATTTTACCCATCTCTGGGTTCTTGCTACAGAGCACACTGTAGAAGGTGCTCAATAAAAGCTGAATTACATGTAACAGTTGAATTACAGAAAATGTCTTGGGTTGCACTTAAGCGTGTCTTATTCCTCCTGATGCTTGTTCCCACTGTATATAGTCTGTTGTATAAAGTGGCACAAGGATCCTTGGTTTCCTCTTCCCAATTTAAAGAATATATGACATGAAGAGGGACCATGAGGAAAAACCCTGACTGTGGTCCCTTTGACAGTTGATGAGCTGAAGCCCCTTCTAAGCCACAAGGGAAGTTTGTTAATAATTTTTCCATGTTGGAGTTCTTTGGTGATTTGGATCTGTGCAATATAGTATGGGGCAGCCCTTCCAAAGTGTTTAAGTAGGTTGTTAAGAGATAACATACGAAAAAAAAGTGGGGAGAGATTCCATAGCCAAATAAACTTGGGAAATGCTGAATTAATGTTACTGGTGTTCTTGACCGAAGGAAGTTCCCGAACACTCTGCCAGTGTGCTTTATTTATGAATCCTTAAGACAAGGTTGTAGCATTTCCCAAGTTTTTGGCCATTTTGGTTTGTTTATGAGGAGCCCTGCCCAGGAACTAGTGTTTCACAAAAGAACATTTTGAGAAACTCTGTTAAGAAATGTAAAAATTTTATAAGGAGCAGTTCAGTGCCTTTTTGGACTTTCTGCTGTGGGAAGTCAATTTCAGCAAACAATAATTGGCTTAAGTGGACATTAAAATAGGGTCTTTGATATCATCTCATAATGTAATTACTGAATATGAAATAATGTTTTGGTTTTTAACCCTAGACTTGGAATGGAAAATTATCTATGTGGGCTCTGCAGAAAGTGAAGAATACGATCAAGTTTTAGACTCTGTTTTAGTGGGCCCTGTTCCTGCAGGAAGGCATATGTTTGTATTTCAGGTAAGATTGTTCTTGGTAAATATGTATGCCAAATACGTTTCTAAACTATATATCTCATGGTCCTTACTCGTTTCCTTTTGGTTAAATCACTCTGCTTCTGCACTCACTTTTTATCTGCTTCTATTGTGTTTTAGGCAGCCTCTGTAGCATAAAGGAATGCCACCTCTTGATTTTGTGTGCTGAGAGGTTAATGTGATGTTTACTCCAGAGTGTGCACAGCATGCAGTAAAGCTTATACTGTGTCATGGCACACGTTGTGGTTAACTCGGGGCTCTTCCTGTGGACAGTCCGATAGTATCAGACCTGTGGCTGTCCGGCAGCCAGTACAGGGGTTGAATGCATACTACTAACTGGTATAGTTAGTAATATGCATCTTGGTTTCTGGTTTCAGCCACTAGGAGTACTGACCACAGAAACAACTTTATTTCAGCACGCTGCATGATTGAGCTAGGTTAGTTAGGTATGCTACTAGAGAGATCTGCATAATCTTGGATCATTGGAATTAAAGTCCAGTGTTTTACTAAAGCATCTAATCTACACATTTTATGGAGAATTACTGTTAAAATCTACTACTGTGTTTATTATTTGTGAGGGGAAATTCCAAAACAAATTATGTTCTCAGATACCACTGACAGTATTTGGGTCTGTACCAAAGCTTCAGACACTGTCTTCTGTATTCAAAGTGTTACTTCTTTTAATCTATGTTAAATTGTTGTTTAAAACTATTCAGTCATTTCCCAATTATCCATGCTTATTACAGGGAGATATTTATAATAGCCCAAAGAGTAACTACTCATAGGTTTCAAAAAGAAAACTATTAATTTTCTTCCAGGTATTTGTACACAGCAGAGTCCCATCAGTTAATGTAGAACCCACTGAAAAGACCTCATCCAGAAGGACATTAACTCTTTCTACCCCTGATGTCCCCCCCTTTTTTTTTCATTTTCAATTTAAATGAATAGCGTTGGTCAGATAATCCCATCTGATATGGGCCATGAATCTGGGCCATGAATCATGTATCATAAACATGGTATCTGTAGAGTTGCTACCTATCCTTCCCTTCTCCTAAATACAGAATCAGAATTATAGTCTCCTAGCGTTAGTGCTTTTTATTAAAAAAAAAAAATTTACTATATCTAAACAAATGGTTAAGAAAAGCTCAAATATATTAGTTCATATCTATTCATTAAAAGTGCTGTTGACCTGAGTCATGTGAGTGCATAACCTTGGTGAAAGACATGGGTAGGGGGAGGCACTGCAGTTGACAGACTGCTTCACATCCTGCCCCATTGCTTGTAACACACTTGTGTCTTAAGTTCTTGAAATTATTACACAAAGAAGTATTTGCTTTGACCCATAAGCTTGGAAAACCCATAATTCACTGATGATAATTCATGATGTGGTTAAGAAACCTGGATTGATTTGTACTAGTAGACCTTTTTATGCTACTATAAAACCTGCAAATAAATCTTTTGGCTTTGAAACAAACCCTTAAATGATCTTTTCTGTGTGTTTATGTTGTTAAGAACACTGTTAAGCTTTTGGCTGGAGTGAAAAATATATTCAAAGATATTTCCCTCCAGTGATTTTCCAGTAGTTTTACCTTGGTACCAGTGTTCATATTGCCAAAAAGGACAGAGAAAGAGCACCATGCAATTTAAATCAGACTGTCACCCTGTGTATTTAAAAAAAATTCACCATTATCAGCAAAAAAGGGACTAACCTACAGTTTTTGTTTTGTGTTTTAAACAAATTACCATAGTATTCCCCTGGTCTGCCATGAATAAACATGCCTTTCTTATGAGTGTGTCAAAGGCTGGCAGGAAGATGTCCAGACATCTGTGTACTACTGCTGGTTGACGTTAAAAATCTCTACCTATCACTTCATCTTTTTTTTCTTACTGTTTATTTATTTTTGAGAGAGAGAGAGAGAGAGCATGAGCAGGGGAAGTGCAGAGAGAGAGGGGAACAAAGGATCCGAAGCGGGCTCCATGCTGACAGCAGAGAGGCTGGTGCAGGGCTTGAACTCAGGAACTCTGAGATCATGACCTGAGCTGAAGTCCGATGCTCAACTGAGCCACCAAGGCGCCCCTCTGTTATTTCATCTTAAGTGATCTGAGAGGACTGTGAGTTTTTCTACTTGAATTTGGATTTGCTCAAGTTGAATTCTTTGGCAATCAAATTTTAAAACACAAACATGGCTAGAACCAATCTACTGAGGGGATGGGAAGCACTATGGGAGGAAAGTTTCCATAGCAGTACTAAACTACCTCTGTTTCCCCATTCTCCACGAACTTCCAGAACATTAGAAGCTCTTTGGGTACCCTGGAAGTAACCTAACCCCTCTCAGTAGGGGTACACAGGATCTGTAAGACAAACAGCATATTCTCAGGACAGGCCTTCATACCCCTGCTGATATCTCTCTAAAATGATCATAAATTACTTTAGGTCAGGCATTGAGTTATGCATGAATTTCAAAATACTAATCATATATTGTGCGCCCAGAGCTGTGCCAGACATGGAATTATAAAGATGAACTGGACAGGATTTTTGCCCAGGACAAAGCTTAGAATCCCAGCAACAACTGAAAGATAAACACATTTAAATTATTGGACATACATTAAAGAGGATTTGTGTCAAGTAATAAAGTACAAAAACAGTACTATTAATTCTACCTTCTGAATTAGGAAGGGCTTCACTAAAGGATACATTTTATGCAAACTTAGATGAATTTTTTAGGATGTTAGGGAAGAGACTTACAGGCCAAGGTAACAGTATATGCAAAGCACAGAGGCATGAAAGATTACCAGTACATTTAAAAGAACTCTAATTCTAGAACAAGAGTTAAGAGGTGTGGAAATAAAGGGAATGTGAATGAGCTGTTGGTTGGAAACAAATTGTGAAGGGCCTTATAAATGAAGTTAAGGGATTTTTTTCTCAGAAATGGGAGTAATCATCAGGAGTTTTTAAAATTAGTGAAGGGATAGGAATGGATCTTTGCCTAGCTAATGCTGGCAACAGTGCAAAATAGCAAGCGAGCTAGGGGAGAACAGTTAGAAAGTTGCAACAGGATTCCAGAGAAGACATGAAGACACGAACTGAGACTCGAGATGAGAAGTGTTAGACTGGCTGGATGTGGGAGGTAGGGAACCAGAAGGTGACTGAACTTTTCGGCCTAGATAGATGTTTTAGACTAGATAGATATTTTATGCTTTTTTGTGTCATCTACATGTAATAACTATACAATAATCATTGGTCTTTGATAATTCAAACAGCCTGATTGAGAATGCCAGACAGGGGTTTTCCCAAGCCAAGGCCATGGCTGAAGTGTTCACCAGGCTCAGGGATGTTTGTTAGTGTCCTGGCAAGAGTAAGCTAATCTGCTGGGACAATCTTTATCCATTTACCATTCAGAATGGCTGCCTCAGGTCTGTGTCAGTGCCCATCAGTCTAGGACTCCTTCCAGCCGTACGTAGTGCCACAGGGCCCTAGCCTTTGCTCATGCTGTCCACCTCCTCTAGCTCACTTGCTTCACCTTCTGCACTCAAGATTCAGCAGCTGGATTTAAAACAAGGTCATTGAGTATGTCTGCTCAAACCAATTTTTACCTTCATTGTGTTTCCAGTGTGCGTGGTTTAAATAGTACACTATATTTTAGTGCCTATCAAAGTCATTCACAATAGTTTAATATTTTTGAGAATCTGCTGAATAGCTATTTCTATTCCATTTTCAATTTGATATTAATTTACTATTAGAATATCTGTGACAGGTGGGAGAGTGGCTGTGTGTCCTGGGTATAAGAGAGAAACTGGTATAATAAACATTTGCTGCCAACAGGCTATGTGGAGATCATTGAATATTTACTAATTTAGGTTTGAAGATTGTGACTGGAGGGGTGTCTGGGTGGCTCAGTTGGTTAAGCATCTGACTCTTGATTTCAGCTCAGGCCATAATGTCACGGTCATGGGATTGAGCCCTGCACCGGGCTCTGTACTGGGCATGAAGACTGCTTAAGATGCTCGCTTCCTCTGCCCCTCCCCCACTGGTGCTCACTCTCAAAAACAAAAAGAAAATTATGACTGGAAAAGGGTAGAGTCAATGAGACTACTGATTTAATTATTTGCTATATTTTATAAAAGGTTTTATAATTGAATATTGCACAATCCCTCAGGAACTACTACACAGTGTAGCTAGATTTATCTTCCTATGGAAGTAGTGAAGCTTTCAGGTACCCAGAGTAATTACGTATACCATGGAGAAATATTTGAACTATATTTTCTGGCTTTAAGTCAATCTTAAAAATGAACATTTGCCTTCCCAGTATGATGTCCCCAAGTTTTTGTTGCTGTACCCTTAATTCATGATGCTCAAGGTAACTAAAACTCCAGTCTTGCTTGCCTCTTTGTGATGTGTGTTTCTTTTCTTTTTAAATTATTCTAGGCTGATGCACCTAATCCAGGACTCATTCCAGATGCAGATGCAGTAGGTGTAACAGTTGTGCTAATTACATGCACCTATCGGGGTCAAGAATTTATTAGAGTTGGCTATTATGTAAATAATGAATATACTGAGACAGAATTAAGGGAAAATCCGCCAGTAAAACCAGACTTTTCTAAGGTAATGTTCTGAGTATTCCTCTTTCATTACTTTTACTATTAAGCAAGTGCCAATTCATACTATATTATGAAAATACCTTTGAGACAAAATAAATTTGAGGTCTTTGTGCTAACTGGGCAAACTAATTGTTCCATTACCCATACTTGACCTCAGACCCTACCTCCAAGTGAATCATGAGTAATTAATGTTGGTCAGGCACCTTGAGAGTCTCTGATGATTTAGAAAATTGGAAAAATCCTCCTGTAAGAAACAGTTGTTTACAGCTTCTGCATGGCATTTCCCACACATCATAATTCTTTTCATTTCAGCCTTTACAACATAGAAATTCATGATTATTCAATGATATTCTTGGTCTATAACTCTTCCAAAAATTGGAACACACACACACGCATATGTAGGTTTTCCTTTATCTGCTATTCTTAGAGGTTAACCTAAAGGTCTTAAATATTTCTGGTTATGGAAAACGGCTTCTGAGTGAGAATCTGAAACCTGTGATTCAGAATACAGATTCTCTGAAATACTTAGTATTTCATGATTTTTCTTGGGAACTGTAACAGTTTTAGTAACTGATCATTTATGTGAGATTGAACACAACACCCCATCTGCTGGATCATGCAAGAAAAATTACATGGGAGTAAAGTGGAATGTTTTTTCTGGTAATAAGGCCAGAATGCTTAATCCTGGTATGGGACCTTCCATCGACTCCATGTATTAGTTACTTATATGGCACCTTGTATAGCAAAAAGAGAAAAAACTAGAATACTAGTTCCGAGAGTGAACCATAATAATTAAAAGGTAGGAAACCACTAATAATGAGATATTATATTTGAAGAAATTTTTCATTTTCTTTGAAAATATTACTGAAGATACCACATCAATCTACAAAGCATACTAGTTTGTGAGATAAAGCGTTCTATGAAGAATTCACCTGCAAGAAAAAGAAGAGATTCTCTCCCTTTTAGGAAATAAGTATAAAGAAGTTAGATATTTTATTGGTTACTAAGAGATCTGGATGAATTCTCTCGGATTCTCCATATCCTGTTTCCATTAAGTTAAAATAATAATGTCTGCTGTAGCCCTGGTCCTTGTGTGTTATGTTAAGGTGCTTTACTTAATTAGCCTTTGTATATGAATTTGGCCCTTTAGGAGTACTAAGGTAAAGAATCATTCTATTAAGTTTCTATTTGTATGTAGTATCTAACTTTCTTAGTGTTTACTATTTATATATTTCCTTCTTCCTTCAGCTTCAAAGGAACATTTTGGCATCTAATCCCAGAGTTACAAGATTCCACATTAATTGGGAAGACAACACAGAAAAACTGGAAGATGCAGAGAGCAGTAATCCAAATCTACAATCACTTCTTTCAACAGATGCATTACCTTCAGCATCAAAGGGATGGTCCACGTCAGAAAACTCACTAAATGTCATGTTAGAATCCCACATGGACTGCATGTGACCATCTGCCATCCCTTTAGTACAAATTAAGCTATAAAAACATACAGAACTATTTCCCTGAAATTCCGTAAGTACATAGTCAAGACACAATGTGAAGAATTTGTTTAAAAAACATCCTGTAGAAAGTTTATAAGAAAACCAGTATTTGAGCAAATTGTGGAATATAAATACAACTATTTTTAAGTAATTTTTTTCTCTAATGTGTTATTTTATTTGTTCTGAAACTAATCTGATTAAAACATATATATTATTTTCTTCTCCTCTATATGTAATTAAAGCACTTATAAAGAAAAAATATAAATCATTAGACCAGGCTGTAAAGCTTTCTTAGCCTTTTGGACAATAATCTTTGGACCACTATTTTACTGGCCTTCAAGAGAACAAACTTCAAGTAAAATGTTTCTTCCTGTGATAGTTTGGTTTAATGTAAGGGGCAAATTTCCATTTTTTTTTTTGTCATATCCTTAAAGAAGGGATTTGAAGTCAAGTATATGCTACCAAGAACTTCAGGACCTGATTTTCCAGGCCACCTTGAAGCCTCTTATGGCTGCTATTACATGGAATGTTAGATAGCATTCAGTTTGGTTTCTAAGATGACAACAAATGTGGTTAATTGTTTATAAGGTCCTCTGGCTCTGGTTTTTGTTTTCTAACGGTTTAGGACATCAGAATATTCCTTGAATGATGCATCATTACCCATTGAATTCAACATGTCAAGAGCAGATACAAACTCCCTAAGTTTAAGAACAGGATATTATAATGACTTAGATGTTTTCATTAGATTTATAGAAATGCTATGAAATTTTCAAAACTGATTTGATAGATCATCTGTTGTTGGCAGCATTTATATAAAAACCGTGTATTTGGGAAGGTGTATTTAGCTTTATCGTAAGAGATAAGTCACTATTTTGGAAATATATATATTTTCACACATGTGGTACTCTTCTCCATATCCCTGGACACTCATGCAGAATAAGATAAGGCATATTTGTGGTTGACATATTCTAGATAGCCTTTCCAGTTAAGTTTTTTTTAAAAGCAATCTTGGAAAGGAATCCATTAAGTGGGCCAAAGGGTTCTTTTTCTTTGATGAAAGCTAGGTCCTTCCTCAAAGTTTCTTATGCTCCATTAAATTAAGTGTAGAATATTCTCATTACTCTTGCTGCTAAGCAAGACATTAGCCATATGATGCAGAGTTATGCAGTGCCTTCATACCTAAAACTTTTATACTGCACTTTTTAAAGCTTTTATTTTGAGGAAGGGAAAAGGGCATTTGTCTGAATATGGATTCTAAGTTGTATATATTTCCTGTCATTCTAAAAAAGTGAATTTGTGAAGCAAAATTTTGCTAAATGTTAAATTTTGAAATTTAATATACCAGGTGATTAAAATACTGTCCACTAACTAGTTCATAGACTTAAAATACATCCAACTGTTAAAACTATATGAAGAAAATTTCATTTTTGTCTAATTGCAATTAAATTTAAGAATATGTTAAAATAATTAAAATGAAAATAAAAGTAAAAATTTCCAACAAAGAGCTCAGTGATTAATATAACAGGAAAAAGATATGTGCTTGTTAGAAATAAAGCATATATAAGCCAAATAACCAAATGAAGCAATTTGCTGCTGAGTTTTTATTCTAATTATAATGATTGATTTTGTATTGACACCAAGGGTTAGGTTTTTACATCAATTTGTAAACAGCTAATTTTCACAGAAGGTTAAGACTTAAAAACTATGATCTCTTACTTAAAATTTTTATGATTCTGTAATACTTAGAATGCAAACATTAGGAGCTAAGAAGCTATAGCATGTGGGTTTTATTTTTCCCCTGTTTAGCCTCATTTATAGACACTATCTGAATTATACCTAAAATGTTTGGAACAGTTTCTCTCCTTTTTGATCACAGTAAATAGCTCTGTCATGAGAATATACACAGGAACAAATTACCTATACCACAGAAGAGAGAGGCAAATAGATTGGAGGGAGTGAGGATATCATTTGAGCTGAGAAAACATTCAGGAAATCTGAGGAGCATGCATGCATTTGTTCATTTATAACCTTCTATAAACTTCCATGTGGTCTTATCCTCTGGTTTAAGATTTGGGTTTCTGGTTTTACCAAGAAAGTCTATGGCAGCGGTTTTCAAAACTTTTCACTGTAATCCATAGTTAAAAAACAAAGTATGACCCTGTAATGCAAGTTTTTATAGTAATTTTCATGACAGTGCACCCTTATAGTGCATCTTTATGTGTGCAATATATTCTGGTACCTTTTATTGTATTTCATTTTTTAAAGTGCTGGTTTTGACTCACTGAACTTGGCATTTATGACTCTAAGTGGTTGCAATACACAGTTTGAAGAAAGGCTAATCGGGCCCTTTGAGTAAATGAGAAGTAGCAATAACTTTCCTATAGTTCTAAAATTCATATTCCCTATACCTGTCTCTTCTGTCATATTTGGATTATGATCTTTACATTTAAAAAAAGAGGGAGGGGTGCCTGGGTGGCTTAGTCAGTCAAGCGGCTGACTTAGGCTCAGTTCGTGATCTCGTGGGTTCCTGAGTTCGAGCCCCGCTTCGGGCTCTGTGCTGACAGCTCAGAGCCTGGAGCCTGCTTCGGATTCTGTGTCTCCCTGTCTCTCTGCCCCTCCCCCTTTCACTTGCGTGCTCTCTCTCTCTCCCTCCCTCTCAAAAATAAACAAATATTAAAAATAATAATAGTAAAAGAGGGAAAAGTGCTAGTGTAGTGTGAATCAGCAGCCATTCACTTGAAAACTGTCCAAATATTCTGAAATTACTAGTAGCCTAGCAGATAGCTTGGACTCATTTCTTGGTACTCTATACAATTAACTTAGGAAACATTCCACATAATTACTTGGCAAACACTTTTATTTGTTTGTTATTGATATCATTTTATACAGGATTCTAGAACACCGGGTCATAGGGAAGTTTTAAATGCACATAAAGTGTTCTTTATATATTCTTGCTTACTACCCTTTCCAGTATGCTGCACCTTGTTTATGCCTCTCAATTTACAGATCCCTTCTCATCAATGCTTAATGTACTAATCAGTTATATTTCAAAATCTGAGAGCCCCTTAGAATGGGGCTCTCATTATGTAGGACCATTAAAACAGCTTTTGCTGCTTTATGATAAGTTTTATAGTATAATTTCTCCTAAGAAATTTCAGCACAGACCATGGACATTAGGCTTCCCTTAACAGGTAGCAAATAATATTGTAAAATGTGTGAAACCAAGAGCCTATAACAGGACAGGAGAGCTATTTCCTAAATTAAAACAGTATAAAATACAAAATGGCATCAAAACATTTTAAAAAATTTTTCCTAAAGTTACTTTATAATCAAATCTTGACATTCTATCTGAAAAAACTTTTGTATGTACTTGTTGAAGAATCATTATAACATGAGTGAAGCTCCATGTTGTAATGATGAAAGTATGCTTTCCACATATTAAATTTCCTACCTAAGAATTTTCAGTAGGATCTACTGTTGCCCATGAGATCTAAGAGCACAAAAATGCCTCAAGCTCTAGGCCACTGATCTACTTTTGTAAAGTGAGATTTCTCCCATTTATCTCAACGTTGTGTTTTTTCCCCCCAATCAAATAGGATCTTTCAAAACTCAGATGCAAAAAGGTATATGGGATGAATTTTAGGAAAATAACTTTAAGTGAAGGTGGAGCTTTTAAAATATCTTCTCAGAGCTACAAAACTACTGCTACATATTTCCATTTTGGGCAGTAACTCAAGAATTAGCTTGAAATTTATCCTACTTAAGGTACTTTTTCATAAGAAAAAAACCCACTGTGTTAGCATCTGTAATAAGGTTAAACTAATTGAAATTGTCAAGTAAAATACCTGCACTAGTAGATCCAATCCCTGTTGTGAGCACAGATCTCGGTGTAATCTTTGCTGCATACTTGAGGAATTGAGATTTCCCTGTGCCAGGATCCCCAACCAATAAAAGATGAGATTCACCTAGAAAAAAGTTAATAAAGTTTTAAATTTCTATGAAAGGACCCATGAATAAGTATAATTAATCAAAAGGAAAATGGTCCACTTGGAATGCCATCGTGATTTGTATTTTATGTTTTTGCTGTATACTTAAGGTCACTTAAGGAAGGATTTAACTAGATATCCTTAAAAATTAGGTTAACTATCATAAAATAACAATCTTTAAGTGATTTCTGAATGTGACATTTAATATCTAAATTAATAGACTTTGTGCTATTTCCAGATGTTTAGGCGTATGTTTGACATTTAAGACATTTTTGGCTTCTAAAGTTGCTGATTTTATTTAATCTATTTTTAAATAACAAACTACTCGATTAAATCTTTCCATACAAGCCATACAGGTATTTTATTCCATTTTTATTTAAGTATTTTTAAGTGTTCAAGACTTTATAAGTGCTTTATAAGTATCACTTATGATTACAACAGTTAAGTGAAGATGTTTTCATTTAATGAAAATTTTAATATCTCAAAGTACTTATTTTCAAATGTAACATAAATGAATATGTGACTACCCTGTGGTATGTACTGTCTCAGTGATCAAAAAAATTTATTCAGAAATATTCAAGTATTTCCTAAATATATTAATAGGAAACTCCCTATTTAAGCTCCACATTTAGCAGAGTGCCTTGCAAATAGTAGGTGATCAAAACATAGAATACATACACACGTTATTATACTATCCTATATTGTACCATGTGGTTTTAGAATTCTTATTAATGGCCTTATATATGAACAATGTCCTTTTAGTCTTTGGTTATTATGACTCTCATGTGGCCTGTGTGAGGGCCATAATACACCTACTCTATGCCAGATTCAGGTCAGTTTAATGTGTTAGCTGCAAAAGAGCTTTTTGCCATTTGAACATAATTATATACTTAGAGTAATCTTTGCTTGAACGTGTGACCTCCAGCAGCACCTCAGGGCAGACTGCACATTTGCTACCTACTGGCAGAAGGGGAACCAGCAGGCCGATGATTGCAAGCAGCAGTGTGAGAGAAACACACTGACAGTCACAGATGGAGAGACACTGACTTGGAGATATTAAAAAGCATTATTTCTAATCTTTTCCTCTTGAAGAAAGACTGGGGATCCAATGAAAACATAGTAATCAAAATGTAAAGATTTTATTTTGTGGCACCCTTATAGGTTAGAGCAAAAATATATATTCATCAAAAAAACTTAAAAGATTTCTTTTAGTCTTTGGAATTCTAGAAATTACCTTTTGATATACAGATACTGGCAATGAAGTATTAGACAGACAACTGACTGTCATTAGGGTTGAAAGATTATGGTTAGAAAATAAAGCTCAACAAGCAATTTTTATTCAAAGAAAAATTCTAGCTTCTCACCTTGTATGTATTAATATTTCTCCGTTTTAAGTAGGTACTAACCTCTGACCCGTGTTCCTGTAGCATCAGTCCTTTGAATCCCACCAGCCAGCACCATGGCCACAGCAAGCTTCACTAGATACATCCCAAAAACTTGAGGGCACAAGCTGGCCAATATTTCATTCCTTCCTAGGAAAGGCAGCAAGATCAGATATTACCAACAGTTTTCAAGAAACCCCATCTGAAATTTCCCTTCCAACTTCTTATGAACATACTCTGCCATCTAAAATGATCCATGAGGACCATTTCCAAATGCCTAAAAGGAGTGAATAACTTTGACTTGGTTGTAAAATGCCTTCTTTTACTAATGCCATGATATGAAAAGTCTGCTTTTCATTCCTTGCTTTTTATTTTCATAGCTTAAGTTTCCATGAATTTATCATACTTTGCAAGGGACAGAAAGTAATCTCCTTTACTCCCTGATTAAGCCAACATTATCCCTTTAAAATACGACTACACTTTCTGTGTAGTAATTTGAGTAAAACTACTCCACTGCCTAAATAAAATGAAGGTACTTGAACTCAAACAAGAAGTCAGATTGTAGGAGCCAGTAATCTTTAAATACAAGAAGTACCTGGGGCTCATGGAGCTTCTGCAGAGGTATAAGAGAAGTAAAATCAATCCACCCTAGAAGTCAATTCAGCATTTACTCTGAAAAGTTTGGTAAAGTCTGTTTTACCTAGAATAAGGGTATCAGAGTATTTAAAAGATCATTATAAACTATAATTCTAGCAATTCAAGCCTGAAGTCTTGGATTCTCCTGATCATGTGCTTTAAATAAAAGAATATCACGTTTGAGTTTCTGTTTTGAGAAATGTCAAAACACCAAATCTGAGAATCTGCCTATCCCACCTATAAGTAAAGTAGGTATGTTATTTGATGACTGGCATAATCAACCAGCAGGGGCTCTCAGAACCTATGACATCCTAACAAACTTGTCCTCAGCTTGTCTTGTGTGGAATTCACTACCGTGATGGTACGCTGTATGTCTATAGGCTGGAAACTAATATGTATGTTTCAGAATTTCCATGTTTGTACTCCTGTTTCAGAGGTAGGTCTTCTGACGAGGAAAATAATTGTGTAAGTACTCCTTTAGCTGATTATTCCAGTTCCAGAAGCGTTTCTGCCAAAGCATGAAGGGAGAGGAAAGGCTTCCTCCACAATTTATGGCCGTATACACAAAGGCCGCTTTTTGTAACATATCAAAATTGATCCAGTGGCAATTAAGGTAGGGTGATATGACCTGGGATGGCAGGAATGGTGAAGAAAGAAAACCTTTTAGTAAAATGGGGATTAGAAAACAGAATTAGTAAATCCTGGAAGGGGGCTCATTAACTGCTAGAGGGAATTCCTCCCTTTCCTGAGGTAGAAAACCCAGAGAAAAAAGATGAAGAAAGGTTTGAGATCTAAGCAAACAAGACCTTATAGCATATAGGTAAATTCTGACCAGAATCTAGAGATTACACATACAAAGAAAGAAGGAATAGCCCCAACAGGTAGGTTTCAGAGCAGGCAAACTGACCTGGGAGACTCCTACACCAAAACCTAAAGTGCCACTTCTGAATAAATGTGGATTCGGTGATTGATGTGCTGATGCAAAACCTACCCCAGTGGTGAGGAGCACAGGCTCTGGGGTCAAATGCCTGGATTCACATCCCAGTGCTATTACTTACTACCCACCTGACCTGGGCAAGTTTCTTAGCCTCTCTGCGTCTATTCCTTATCTGTAAAATGGAGATGATAATGGTATCTCATAGAAGTGTTGAGGATCAAAGGAATCAGTAAGTGTATAGCACACAGAACAAACAACGCCTGACACACTTAACTGTTAAACTGTTATATTACCTGTATTATTTGTGCTTATTTCTGATCTCAAGATTTCCTCACAATGTAGTTAACACAAAAGGTATACTATAAAGGCAGGTCTGAAGTACCAGAGAAAAATAAAGGGAAAGAACGAATCCCTTAAATTTGTTGTCTGAAGTTCCTTGAATCATGGCAATAGATGCTCCCATGGCTGAATCATGGAAGAAAATTGATTACAGTGAATACTACCCACAAACCTATCTCCCTCCCAAATTTCTGGTTCTAGACCATGTTAATAGTGTGTCTACAGCCAATTACCCCACTCTTGTGGCATGGCTCTCCATTACCCTGATGAAGAGAACCTCTTAGATCTAAGATAACGGAGTCACCTCAGCTTGCGCCCCAGAGACCCCAATCCCTATATCTTGGTTTCTACCCAGCATCTAAGCACCAGGCTCTGAGGATCCCTGAAGTTACTATAGACTAGAATAAAGCCTTCAGCTCCTCCTAGACCATACCCACAGTATGAGGTCTTAATGAAGCAGATCCACCTCCGAGGGAATCTTTGGCTTTAGACTAGCAAAATGAAGACACCCTTCTGGATACACTTCCCTCTCTTCATGCCCTCAACTAGCACACATACACTTTGAAATGGTAAAATACGGTGTACTGGTACTTAGGAAACTAAGCAGAATCCATTCAGACTGAAAAAAAATGTTGCCTCATTTTCTGTCTTCCGTTTCTCACAAGGTCATTATATTTACTTCTTCCTCTTATCTAGTAAATAAATTGTATATCCATAACCTTCTGATTAAAATAGACTCTTTTTAATCACCAGCACAAATCACTTCTCATGGTCTGGTTATAGAGCGCTGTATGATGCCCTTCCTTCACTGTTACAGGAAGAGCTGAGCTGTGGCACTGCGATTAATAAGAAATGACTGTGGTCCAAGAAAGAGTTACGGATTTTTTTAAGGACCTGATCCTAAGAAACCATTTCAAATTAAAAAAATTCATTTAAAAATACTTCTTATAGGGCTTGCTTCCTAAAGCCACAATGTGGAGAATTTAAGTTCTTTCTGTACAGATCCGGTAAAAGAATGATCAGGAGCCACTACATTACATGCTACATGCAGAAGCAAAAAAAAAAAATCATCCCACAAAACAAAAGCAAACTGCCTAAAGTTAGGCAAATAAGAATTCTATTTTGTGAAATGGTATCTGTCCAGTATGTGACTTAAGAATAAAGTAATCAATATGTATGAGATTTGAGGTGAAGTTTATTAGAAATAGTCTATCACTGGCTTCAGTTTATTTTTCTCAGAAGATGCCTCCAAGGAAGAATGCAAACAGATATTTGAAGGTTTAATTGGTGTTTTATACTTTTGGAATTTTTAAATAAAAAATACTCTATGAACCCAAAGGCTTGTGTGATGTTTTAGTCTATGTAATTATATTTTAACGTCACAGTCATAAGTGTTTACAGTGATGACAAAGCTTATTTTTGCATCTTTCTATCTCTCATCATCTCTTTCTACTTAATGCATATTTAAAAATCTTCAACTAAAATAGCATGAAGTTGTCTTAATTATCTAAGGTACATCAGAAAAGAAATAAGGCTTTATTAGGATGAGGGTTCATAATAAAGTGAGTTTTGCCTACTTACGGAGGAACTGTGTATTTGGTGAAAAAGGGAGAAAACTGGCAGTATAAGAGATGTCTGAAAGAATAGAAACGGAAAATTTCTTGTAATTAACTCAGCCTTGATTTTCCAGGAAGATCTCTAAATAGAAAAGACTACACGAGAAAAGAGCTCAAAGGGAAATTATAGCTAGAAGTACTGACGAATGCTACTACCCTTTGAATTCAGCCATTGAGTTATGCAGCATGTAAGGCTGCCTCCTGACCACAGACTTTATATTTAACTACTGAATGAAATGCCATTAATAATTATCAGCTTTATACCCTTAATCACAAACCTGCAAAGGGATCACTCTTATAGGATTCCCAAAAATCTTCAAATTCCTTTTGGACCTCCTCATCCATGATGATCCCTGTAGACTGCTCATTATTTACTTGGACATAATTGGCTTTCAGGACTATCTCCACTTCACAGCGTACATCTTGCTGGAAGGGCTTCCACCGTTGCATTACGACTCCATAAATAGTGAGGTCATCGCCTAGGAAAAAGCACCACGTAGCAGCAAAGTCCAGTAGTACCACACTGCTTGCTGGGCACAGACTTGCATGACAACCAGAAATAAGAAATAAACCACTCTTGGGTTAACCACTCTCAGTTGGTTAAGTGTCCGACCAACTTCTGATTTTGGCTTAGGTCACGATCTCACAGTCCCGAGTTCTAGCACTGTATTGAGCCCCTGCTGAGCATAAAGCCTGCTTAGGATGTTCTCTTTTCCCCCACTCTCTCTCAATATAAATAAAAATTTTTTAAAAAGAGAAAGAAATAAACCACTTTCCTACCAAGTTTACAGTGGTAAACACTCATCCAGAAAACAATTTGAAACCAAAAGAACACCACAGATTTCGTACTTTTTTCTTTCTTTTTTTTTTTTTTTTTTTTTTTTTTTTTTACAGGCACTTGTATCTGCACGGCTAAAAGCTAAAGTGAGCATTTTTCTTTTTGTGAATCTGCTACATAATAATCACACCAAATTATTACCCTTCACTGGGAAAACAGTTTACTGGATGATTTATTCATCATTATATTGGGCAAAATGTTCATCTCAGAATCCTTAACCATATAGTTCTCATTTAAAGAACAGGTGGGAACTGCAGCTAAAAGGTGAAACTATCATCAATCTGGTGTCAGGAAAGGAGACAATCTTTGATAACTGACACTAGCTTTAATTTCCTAGATACTAATTTTTACTTACCATATTAATATTTTACTTACTGACTTAAAAAAAAAAAAGAGGAACGAACTAAGAAATGAGGATATTACTGTTACACTTCAAAGCCCTTTTCCCTAAACTATGAAAACACAAGATACAACCCTGCTTATTCCTTCTTGGTTGGTTCTTTCCCACCTGAGGAAACTCTCCCATTCCTGGTGAGAAGAATATTAAACTTTTACAGATATTCCTAACAGGCCTTGGGTAGTTTATAGGCACATTCTCCAAACACTGACATCTGGATTATTACATACAATTCAATGCATCAATTAACAGGTATACATGAATGAATGGTTGGAATTCAGTATTCTGGTACTGGAGAAAAGGGGACCAGAAGAATAGACGATAATCCTAGTCCTCAAAATCTTGTTGAATATAAGATGTTGGACATACCCCAAACCACTCTGGTGGTATTTATAACTTGCTCAACAAATAGTGTCTCTGAACTAACTGGCAAGTCTTCATATCTAAGCCTGTGTCAAATATACGGTATTTGCTCATGCAAAATGCCTTTTACTCTCTAAATTTCAATGTGTAATGTGTAATCTGCAGAGCTTTTGATTTTCTGAAGAAAAATGTTCTGTAAATGCTAAATGCATGGAACTGGTAGCAGCAATTACAGAATACAGAGCATATTTCTAGCCAAAGGCAACTTCATAATAAATGGTGAAAACACGTTTTCAAGAGCCTTCCTAAACCATGGCTTGGATGTTTTTCAAACCCAGTCAAGAAATGATCATTTACTATACTGTCTGCCCTCAATTTTTAGATGAAAATGACTGGGGCAACTTTGTATGAGCACTTGCAACAGTCCTTTACTGTGGTCATTTTAATAGATTATGCTTAGGTTGTTCCTAAATTAGTCAAACAAGGAACTTAACTTTTAGATACCGCACCCATAAGTAACCCGATTTCACTAAGCAGTGACAATGTGGAAAATGTGGAATACTGAAGAACGGCCAAGAGCACTGATTTTGCCCAATTTGGATTCAAATTCCAGCTCCACCACTCACTGGCTACGTCCTTGGGCAAATTACCTAACTTTGCTGAGCCTATATTTTGACCTAGAAAAATGGGAATAGTTACATTTATATCTCAGAACAACAGTGAAAATTAAGTTAGATAACGTTTATAAATTACTTCATACAGTATCTAAAATACAGGAAGTGCTCAACTGGCAAATATTGGCTATTATTATACGAAACCTTGTTATTATACTTAAGTTTTCCCACAATAAAAATTACAAACAGTGTTATTGTCAGGAGGCTCAAGCTCTTACTTTCTACAATCCCAGCTCTTTGTGCCGCTCTGTCTTCTGCAGCTTATTTCCCACTGCAGCCACCCCCAACCAGACCCATGTCTGACCTCCCACTGCACTGGCAGTTCTCAGGACACAAACTCCAACTTTATTACTCTGCATGTGTCAATCTGGGGTTCCCAACCAGACTGTAAATTCCTCAAGGGCAAGGATTATGCCATATATCTTTTCATTCCCACAGAGATTTGTAGCTATGGATAAATGAAAAAAGAGCTGCTGACAGACTGCTTCCATCCATTATTGTTAGTGACATGTGAAAGAAAAATAGCTTCAGGTTTTTTCACGGCAGAAAGAATTCAGTTTAGATGAAATGCATGAAAACATCTTATTTTTTTTAAAGAGGGTTTTTAAAGTATTTATTTATTTATTTTGGGGTGGGGCATGGAGAGAGAGGGAGAGAGAATATCCCAAACAGTCTCCTCTGCATTGTAGGTATGGAGCCTGACACGGGACTTAAACTCACAAACTGTGAGATCATGACCTGAGCCGAAATCAAGAGTCAGACACTTAACCGACTGGGCCACCCAGGTGCCCCAATAAAGAAATATTCTTGACTCTAGATACTGAACTCTTCTATTTCCATAGTGTTTGCCTTATAATTTTAATGAAATGGCAGTTCAGTAAATATTTTATACATGAAGCATCTGGAGATATCTAGGGTTAAAGAAAAAGAGAAATGGTGGAATTTGCAGAAATGAAGCACTTTTGATCTGTCTGGTAGGGGAGAACAAGGATGTGGAATAAGAGGTCAGATATACTTGTTTCTGTCCAGGGGATACACTTGTGTTATATGTTTTCTATTGAGATTAAGGGTGAGTAAGATTAAGGTATGAGTGAGAACAGGAAATACTTAAAGCAGGGAATGTTGAGGTGAATCAAGAAACAATTTTTGACACCAGGCTAAGGTTTACTAACCATTTCCATTTTTTGGCCCACTTTCAATGTAACTTAAATGTTAAATAGCAAGTGGAAATCGCTAGGCAAACAGTAAAAGCAACAGTTTTTAAGTTATTTGGAATAAGAAGAGGAAAGAGAAAGAATAATCTTGTGTCATTCTCATAGGCAAAAGTCTGGTCAAGGCCTAGGAATGTGTGTAGGGAGCAGAGCTGCTGACTTTTAGGGAGACAGGTTGCCACCTGCCTTTTCTAGGGCTGGAAGGAGAAGCCTCAGAGAAGCTGACTAGGACAACCTTTTTTTGGGATTGAAAGTCTGTAAGTCCAAAAGACTTTTAAACTGTATACTAGAGATTTTAGTGCCTGTCAGTTCTGGGAAGAAGAGACAGTGAGGGAATAGGATAGATAAGGATACTGGTGCCAAAATACGGAAAACGTCAGTTACTTCGGTTAGAGAAAAAGGTTTTGATTAAAACTGTTAGATTATACATTTGAATGCAGTCTGCTTCTGAGATCTCTACCTTTAGCTGACAGGGCCATGTAAATTTTACAGCCCTAGCCCCTACTAACAGCTGAAAACAATCCCCTTTATTCTCCTTCTTTCTTTTTGCATTACATATGTAGAATAATACATTTGTTTAAAAAAACATATCAAATTTTATTAAGAACATCTCATGATACTTAAATGTGGTTACTAAAGAAAATAATATTTACTCTCTTGAGCAATACTGACTTACAAAACCTCCTAACATCTTAATTTTTCCAATAAAACTCTTCCCTACCATTTTTTTTTTTGTAAATACAGTAATTTTAAATTTTAACATAGAACACTTCCATTCTACACATGTGGGCCAGTATTAATCCTTGCCCTCCCACTAATACGTTTAAGTTTGATTCTTCCCAGGCTCCCCATTGAGCAGAATAAGAGGGGCAAGATGATTTCAGATGGGGCAAAAAAGAGCTTAGGAGCTGTCTGGTTAGCCTCAAGATCAAACTATAACCAAGAATGACATCGCAACAACCCCTGTGAAGTCCTCCAATTTCCAGAATAGCTCTGAGGTTGTCTTTGATTTGCCTGGAACACTTCAGATCAACCAGATCAATGGCCATCATGAGGCCTAAGTCACTAACAGATGTTGTACACCCTCTGCTTGACTGTCACTGAGAAAAGAAACCATCGTCTGATAAAATCTACCTTCCTGGAGCTTCAGACTGCTCAAACTCAATAGTAATCTCCTCTAACTATAATTCTATTTCTGTATGACAGCTTTCCAATTAACGAAAAGTGAGCTGTCATGTCCTTCCTAAGGCTTCTTCATGCTAAACACCCACAGTTCTTTCAGCATGGTTTCAAATTCCTTCTCAATTTGGGCAAGTGGCCAACGGAAACACTGAGAACCCTCAGAGGACAAAATCAATGTGACTCCTACTGTGGTGTCACCAGCACAGAGGAGAGAGGAACAATCACCTCCTTTCTTCTAGATACCAGTAAGAGTACAGTAGTATCTGACAGAGTCATACTGTCTGATCCACTAAAGCCACTACAATTTGCTACTGTTAAGCAAGGATGTGCTGAAGAGACTCCTGGACGAAAAGTCAGTGGATCTGGGTTCATGTTCTAGTTCTGCCACTTAACTCTCCATGTGACCTTGGGCAAGTCAGATTCTTCATTTATAAAACAGTGGCTGGACTGGACTAAGCTATAGCTTTTTTCCTGCTGTGTATCACCTCCCACCTCCATGCCAGTTTCTGTTCTCAAGGTGAGCAATTAAGCCTCCACACTGAACTTCGCAGTGTTCAGGTGGAAATAAAAAATGGCTTTTTCCTAGTCAATATTTTAGGACCTCTTATAAAAGCCAGCAAAAATTCTTACCAGATTTACAACTGTCTACTAGGTCATCTTCCAGGATAACCTTCATAGATCGTGGAATACTTCCAACAGATAGCCTTTGAACCTAGCAAGGAAAAGGAGACACATACTAAGTATGCTTAAATACATGCTAAGTATTCAGAAGCCTAGCAGTTCTTGAATTACTGTTTCTATTTCCCTGGTATTATCATACAATTTAATTGTGATGGGGATTTATAAAGTTTTCTTGAAAACTGTACCTACTATCTGTTTATAAACTCACTAGAGTAAAATAAAAACACCAATATGGAAAATATCTCCAAATATAATCTACCTTGTGAATGCTCAAAATAAATACATGCTCCACCTATTAAACATAATACCAAAGTTATTTACCTACAAAAGACATGCAGTTCTTTCCTGACCTTTAGTCCTAAGACCTGGGCAAATCACTCTGTTCCTTTGATCATTCCTTAGTGACAGAACTCTGGTTTTATTTCACATGTACATGTACCCAGTAAAAAGACTATTTCCTAGGCTCCCCTGCACATGGAATATGGTCATATGGCTAAGCTCTGGCCAATGAAATGAGTAGACATGCCTTAGACTTCAAAGAGGTCTACTTGAATGGAGACTTGGCTGGTGCTGTTGCCCGTCCCTCCCTTTTCCTGCTGTCTGACTAGTATACAGTGGTGAAAGAGTTGTAACTACCATCTTAGATTATAGAGAACCCTAACAGAGGTCACATGTTAAGAATGGTATATAGAAAGACAGGAGTTTGAATCCTTGACACTGAATATACCTTTGTGTTTCAGCGGCAAGGAAAACCTGGCACACTGTCCCATATTAAAGAGTGTCTATGTATATATACCTCATTTGACACAGCAAATAAAATTGGGCCTAAACCTCAAATCCTGAATACTCCAATGTTTAACAACCACTTAAAACCATTTAATTTTTCTCCTATCCCTTAAATACAACTAGTTTGAACTTCTTAAATATTCCCTTAATTTTAACATAATTATTAATTATGTTAAATATACTACCACCTGCGACACATAAAATCAATAGATGACCGAGTAAACCACAAAGCTGAGTGATAAAGGGAAGGCAGCATAATGACCAGAGTTCTACAGTGTTAGAAGGCTACTGCCTTTGTTAGTTAGGTTCAGAATTTATTAACACACAAATCTGTTTCCAAGCCTTGAATTACCTCAAGGTTTACCTACAACATCGTTTTACCCTTTAAAAAACTTATGTTTTCACCATTAATCAACAGGCAGCTTAAAAGCTACAAAATGCCAAAGAAAATTCTTAGGCAGAAAGGGCCATTCTCATGTTTGGGTGCCATATGCCAATGCTCTCTATACAGAGATGATTACTGCATGGTCTCTAAAGACTATATCCTGGTACATGTGCAACTATACTGTGTGATGACACAAATCCCATTTGTAATCCTTCATGTGTTCCCCACTCTTGGTAATTTGACCACTGCTGGAAAAAAAAAAAAAAAAAACACCTTCTTCAAAGTTGTGATTTCTCTCATTTCTTTGATCATTTACCTGCTCTTGAATTTTGATTTCCTGATAATCTCTACACCTGGTTGGAGATGAAGATAAGCCTGAGAGGCAAGTGAATTTTGAAGAATCACAGCTTTCCGAGCTGGGACAGGAGGACGGCCGGCAGAAGGTATAGTACAGCTCAAAGTCAGCCTTGACCACAAATACATGCTTGCATTTGTTACACATGTAATCCCGCTCAAACTCCAGGATCTTCACCACACTTGTTCGAATCACTGTCCCAGTGACAGATAAAAAGTGTCCCACATCCTTGGTTTTAGGGATGTGCTCCCTCACCAGCTCAGGACAAACGGGCAACCCTGATGGAGAAAAACAACAAAAAAACCACATCAACTTATGTCTTGGGATTTGACTCTATGGAATATATTCCTCTCATATTTCCTGGAGTAGAAGGTATAACTTCAGAAAAAAAAATTTTGAGTTTTACTTCAGAAAAAAATCAGATCAATTCAATTAAGGAAACAGAAAAAGATCATTTTAAATAACAATGATCAGTGGACTCTTTTTAAAAGTACATATCCAGATGACATAATAACCAGGATTTTAAAAAAAGGATTGATTCTCATAAGAGGGCTATCTCAGTAGAATCTAAATACATTATGTAATTATAACCTCATTCAGTAAAGAATATACTACCAACTGTGACACATAAAATCAATAGATGACCAAGTAAACCACAAAGCTGAGTGATAAGGGATAATGATAAGTGATAAGTGATAATGACCAGAGTCCTACAGTGTTAGAAGGGTACTGCCTTTTTTAGTTAGGTTCAGAATTTATTAATACACAAATCTGTTTCCAAGCCTTGAATTACCTCAAGGTTTACCTACAGCATTGGTTTATCCTTTAAAAAACTTGTGTTTTTCACCATTAATCAACAGGCAGCTTAAAAGATTCAAAATGCCAAGGAAAATTCTTAGGCAGAAAGGCCCATTCTATGTTTGGCTGCCATACATCACTGGAGTAGAGAGATGCTAGCTGTGATGGTCAAAGGCTGCCTTCTAACAGACTGCCTTCTAACAGGTTTACCAAGGTAGCATTTGTTATACTGGTTCATGCCCAATGGTCCACTGGTTCATGCCCAATGGTCTTCAGAATTCAGCAGCTCTGAAATCTGGAAAATGTGCACACTGAAGATGGATCTATAGGATTTGTCAAGTCATGAGAAATAACCATAATAGCTATGATTATACTTTAGGTTTCTATGGTCAGCACACTTTCTCCCTGTTGACAAATCTACTCTGAAAGCCAATTGATGATAATAATGAGGTAGTTTGGGAAGTATGAAATTAACAACAACAACAAAAAAGGCAATGAGTTATATGAACTGTATGTATGCTTAAGGCACCAGGTTACATTAATCTGGTGTTACAGGTTACAACTCTATAGACTTAAATTTTCTCTGCTGCTGGCTGAGACTCTACGTATACTGTATATTGTATAAACAAGGCAGGTACTGCCAACATTTGCCACTATAACTCCTTTTTCTGTCCAAGGCTGACCCCAGAGCTGACAAGTGTGCTATTCTATGGGCAGGAATAGACAGAGAAGTTGGAGCTGGATCAAAGTAGGTATTTTACCCATTAAAAAAAATATGCATGCTATTTCTCATTGTTGATTTCAGGCATCTGTTAATTCAGCTGTGTATAGCTAAATGTCGAGCTACCAAGAACATACGGATATTTCTAGTTACAACCAGGTAAAAGCCATACCAACGACCAAAGCTTCTCATTTAAAACAGGTCTTGTTCTCATGTCTACATTGCTTACATTTTGGAAGTACCATGTCCTTTTTTAGTTTATACCCTAATGTTAAGAAAGAAATGACTACGTGGAGATTTCCCTTCTTATTTGGCCTTAACTGGAATGAATGTATATTATGGCAACCCTTAACACTGCTTTACAGATTCTCAGTTACTTTTGTTTTGCTCCCCACATGAATACTTTTTTCAAAACTGAGATAAAGATAAGAATAAAACTCACATTTACTCTTTTAAAGTGTATAATTCAGTGGTTATTAGCATATTCACAAAGTTGTACAACCATCACCACTATCTAATTCTAGAATATTTTTATCACTTCAAAAAGAAAGCCTGTACCCATTAGCAATCACTCCCCATTCCCTTACCCCTAGCCTCTGTCAACCACTAAGCTGCTGTCTCTATGGTAAATCTACTCTGGATATTCCATATAAATGGAATCATAAATAAGTGGCCTTTTGCGTGTCACTTCTTCCACTTAAGCATAGTATTTCCAAGACTCATTTATGTTGTAACATGTATCTATACTTCATTACCTTTTATGGCTAAATATTCCATTGTATGGCTATACCACATTTTGTTTATCCATTCATCAAATGATAAACATTTGGGTTGTTTACACTTTCGGGCTATTATAATACTGCTACAAACATTAATGTGCAAGTTTCTGTTTATCTGTTTTCAATTTTCTTGGGCATATACCTAGGAGTGGAATTGCTGGGTCATATGGTTAAATATATTTTTCGAAATAATGTTATTTCTGTGTTTGCAAAAAGTCACTAGTGTTCTCTAATATAAGTATACAGAGGACAGAAAAATAGTATTATTCAAGTGGGAAATAGGATTATTAATCCAATTTCCTTCATGAAGTGTAAACAAAACCTACCAACAATTATGAGCAAGGTAAAAAGAATAGAAAAAATGGATTAAGAAAACTCATTTTAATAACTCCTTAGATTTTTTTAGTATCCATTCTCTCTTCCATGGCCCCTAAAAGATATCATTTTGCATCCTATTTCTACTCATTCTAGTTCTGCTTCAGATGCAAACTGCTCAGTATAAATTATATTATCAATATATTAAAACTATCAACATATTTAATATCAATATATTAAAACTCTAGGAGAGATACAGAAGGAAAACTAAGATCACAAGAACTAGTTATGGGAAGTGTTGTATCACTCTGATTTCTTTCATAACTGCAGAATACCGAGGAAAACTATAGACTGCCCAGTATAATTTATCAGACTCTTTGGATATTTCATATGCTAACGTCACATGTAGCTGATGAAGTCTTACATAGTTATTTAGATAGATATTTGCTATTTCTGGCTTACAAACAAATTTTGGTCTGAAAACAAAAGTAAATGTAATTTTATTATAGTTTTCTCCTAGAAAGCAATCTTTAATTTGACAGTATCTTACCGTAAATAGCACCTTAGAATAGAAGAATAAAACACCATACCCTCCATTGCTTCTACAGTAATCCAGGAAAGAAATAAAGAATGCCTAAGTCCAAATCTCCTCTTCTTATAACCTTTCCATGGCTGCCCACAGATCTAAGAATAAGGAACCAAGTCTGGCTGGACTACAAGGTTTTCCTCTCATACCAAGCCCTCTAAGCACTCAAACATTCACATATAGTGTCCCCTTTGCCTCAACACTCTCCTCCCAACTCTGATCCTCAAAAGAGTCCACACTAAGAAGCAATATAGAAGTTGAGAAAACAGATTCTGGAATCAGACTATGTGGGTTTAAGTCGCAGCTCTATTACCTACTAGCTGTGTGATCTTGGCCCAAATTATATAACCTTTCAGATTTCCCTTCTGTAAAATGGCAATAACAACAAAACCTACCTCACAGGGTCATAAGACTAACGTAATTCATATATGTGACGTTTCTTAGGACAGTACCTTGCATATAGCAAACACTATTTATTATTTATTTTTGAGAGACAGACTGTGAGCAGGGGAGGGGCATAGAGAGAGGGAGACACAGAATCCGAAGCAGGCTATAGGCTCTGAGCTGTCAGCACAGAGCCCTACAGGGGGCTCAAACCCACAAACTGTGAGATCATGACCTGAGCCAAAGTTGGATGCTTAATCCACTGAGTTACTCAGGTGCCCCGAGCAAACACTATTCAAATGTTAGTTCTTATACGTGACATTTTCATTTTTCCTCCTTAAAAGATCAGCTTAAATATCCTTTTCTAAATAAAATCTTTCCTTAACCCACCTCAGGTTGAATTTTCTTTTTTATGAGCTTTAACACACTGTTCCTCTCTTTCATTCCACTTATTGCAATTTAAATAAAATAATTATTATGCTTCCACACTTGAATATAAATTCCACAGGAACAGGACAGAGGTAGATTTTATTCACCATGCTTTCTAAACAGTAAATGTTCAAAATATACTTGAAAGAAAGATGAATGGCAAGACTAGGAAGGAGGGGGTAGACAGGAGAGATATTAAGGATACTATGTTGACTTTGAGATATGTAGAGATAAGGGATCAGGAAGAAGGTGAAATGTAGAGTGACTCCCAGTTCTCTGGTTCCCTTAACAGGGAATTCTGCAAGGCACACAGTAATCAAACAGTAAATATCTACTGAAAGAATAAATAAGGAAATACCATTTTTACTTGGAGTGGGACACAGAGTAGAGAAAAATCCTAAGTACACTTTTTGATACACTGAATTAGCAAGAAAATATCTAGTGTGAAACCTCTGATAAGCATGGTGATATCTGGATACAGAGCTTGAGAGACAGATTTTGGCTAAAATTGAGAAAAAATGTAGAGGTGGTATTTGTTTCTACGTAGGTGGCAGCTGAAGCTCAGGTCCAGAAACAGGGGCCACCCTATGAGAGTGCAGGATCCCGGAGAATACGGCCACATCTGAACCTAGCACGTACGGTTCAGGTAAAGGAAGAGGCACCAAAGAGGAAGGAGAGAAGCCACAGCCAGAGAGAAAGGAAAGGGCGAGAGGGTGCTGCCAAGTGGGGCCAAGGCTGGAATTTCGTAAGGTGGGAGGAGTCAACTGTATCAAACCCAGCAGGGAAATAAAGGAAGAGAAATACTGAAAAGTGACCCTCAGTTTGACCATGAGACTGTCACTAGCAAGGCTGGTGAGGGTGGCTCCTGTGTGGTGGAAGTAAAAGTAAAGAAAGTAAAAGGATGAATGGAAGAAGGAATGTATTCTGTCAGAACATTTACTTGTGAAAAGGAAGAGTGCATGGAGAATGAAGGGGGACACAGAGTTGAAAGACAAGTCTTTTTCCTTCTACAAAATGAGCAAAACCCGAGAGAGAAAATTCAGATATAACTGCCAAAAAGGATTCACGGTCATCCCTCTCACCCCCTACCACACTCCCACAGATTCCATGCTCCCCGGGGGGGGGTTTGGCCTGACCGGGTGACTGACTTCATAGCACATGGTTTACCCACCTCCCTACCTTGGTCACTTACAACATCCTAACTGACCTCACGTAAATCAAGGTTCCGGTGTAGGAGACATGGCTGGACTTCAGGAAAGCTCTAAACTTCTTGAAATTCAGGCAAAATGTTATGTATATACACATACCTGCACCTGCTGGAGAGGGTCCATATCTTTCTCAACATTTAACCCTGAAGAACTGACTTAAATCCTCCATCCCATAATTCTACTGACTTGCATACGATTCCCTCTAAGAACAGAAGGAACTTACACTGTGGCAACAGTCACTAAATTTCCCTCCCCTCCTCTAATTTAACAGTAATGCCCTAACCTCTAGCATGTCCTACTCAGGCCCCTGGTCCTACATCACATTCAAGACGATCTCTTCCAAATGCTGTAACAACATGACAGTGACATTCATAATCACTTACTGACTGTACCACTCATTTAGGGTCTTAATCTCCTATTGCTCTGCGTTGTTTCTTAACCATTCTATATGTGGAGGGGACAGTCACTTCTTGAGATCCTTTTCACACCCCTGTGCCCAACCCAGTGCTTTAATAAGCACTTTTCAATAAGGAGAAAATTAGTGAATAGAAGAGAAGGGGGAATGGGCTTTCCCTCTCTCTCTCTTGCCTCACCTTTACCATATATGGCCTCAAATCTCCCAGTCCAGAACAAAACGCTTGAATTTTGTGGTGCATACAAGGGCTTCTTACCTCTGTACCTTTCCTTAGGCACTTTACTTGGTCTGGCAAACTCTCCCCAGTTCACTCAGCCATGAAGACTGCATTCACGTTTTCCCTTCCACAAGAAAATTTCCCTAAGTCCAGGCTAACACATGCACACTCACACAAATGGAATATGTAAGCAAAATGGTCAAATGAATGCACCATTATATAAACAATGCCTTTCATGTCTAGAGAAATCTTCCGTCAGGAAAAGTAAAAAGGAAGAATCCAGAGACACCTTCCATTCCTTGTAAATGATAACCCAGGCCTCATGATAAGTCTACACAAACTGGTTTTATTTCAGTCAGCATAAGGAGATGTACTGGAGAGATACTACACAGGGAATATTAGAGGGAAGCAGGGCTCACTTCTGAGCATCCCGCATATGCCAACCCAACCTCTTCTGTATTCCTCTACAAGTGTAGCCAGGATGAGTGAATTTCCTACAGCTATGTCTAACACAATTACAACATCTCTGAAGAAAAAACTATGTAAAGATTACAACTAAATTTTCTAAGAAAATTAGCTTTCAATTATCTTCTATACTTTTACGATACCGGGCAATATGTAATCTTTAATGTTCTTACATTGGAAACAAAAGAACAGTTTACATTTACTGAATCATGTATATGGTGCCTGTTTGCTTTTTTTTAGAAATTCTGAGCAAATTTGTTCAAAATATGGCAGATTAAGTGGTTATTTTGTATAGTAAAGTAACTATTATTTTAAGAAGAAGATAATAAAGGTGAGTATATTTCATCTTCAGATTCTTTTCATTACAGATTATAATTTTTAAATAAACTTATAAAGGCAATATGATGTTAAGCCAAACTGACCATACACAAGCAAAATCTTAGTGCTAAAAAGGTGCTAAGAGATGGTGTTTGGACAGAAATGACAATTTATTTTCATCTTCCTGTCTTACTATATATGTTACCAAGTAACTATACATGTTAGGTATAACATATGTATCTGTATGTGTTACTAAGTAACACAAAAACCTTTACCATTCTCTGACGAATTCAGTGAGAAAGAACAAAAAGAAATTTTGGAAATAGACAGCGATAGGTCCCTCTCTGTGCAACAGAGAAGTCCATATCAATTACTTCAGGTCCCCGGTTTTCAGCTTGCAGTTCCCCAAACAGTAGCATCAGCATCACCTGGGATCTGTTAGAAATGTAAATTCTTGGGCCCCAGGCCAGACCTCCTCAATTAGAAACTCTGTGGGTGTGGCCTAGCAATCAGTGCTTTAACAAGCCCTACAGTTGATTCCGATTGCCATAAATGTTTGGGAACCACTACTTTAAATAACACATGAATGCTATTTTTTCCTTCTCATTTACTTTGATGCTATCTTTGTATTACAAGACCTTTCATCAAAACCACTGGAAATAGCAAGTAAACTGTAGGCTAATAAAAATCCCAGAAGATAAAGAGCAATGCATATCCTGGAAAAACAAACTGGAAAATGTCTTAGGTTCCTAAGGAGTCTGAACCACAGAGGCAACCTATGTTTTCATAATCAAATGCCTTGCCTGGAGTCCAAGATGAAGCTGCAATATACTTAAAACCACTCTATTTCCATCCCTGGTTCATTCTGCTTGGGACACCTCTATCCCTGCCTTACCTTCTCCTCTTGAAATCTCCAGTGAATCTCTGAGAATTTGCTCCCTGTTCTATGAACTAATATATCTTGCACACACCTTAAATGAGGCATGCATCACATAACATAATAGCTGCCATTAAACTCCTTTACAATTATGTTTAATATGTACTTAGGCATGTATCTTTGAGCATACAGACACCATTTGGTGAATATTTGACTATACAGCTATCTCCTCTACAGCCTTGAACTCCTTTAGATGAGGGGCTATACCATAGTATTATGGTTTCCCAAGAGACTAGCAAATGCCTACACATGATACGTTTGTAGAAGGAATGCTACCATGGTAGTAACATAATTTGCAATTTACTTTTGCAGAGAACTAGAAAAAAAAAAAAAACAGGCTAATTTATCAGAAACCAATAGGGTCACCCACCTAGGCAGACAAAATTTTGGTATTTAAACTGAGCATGGAAAAACATCTGAATGTAAGGACAGCCTAAAACCATTCCTAAATATATTTCAGTAACATTAAAGCCTCTTCTAACAATCTTTTCGCAACATTATTATAAGGAAACATTTGTTCTTGAACCTACCAAGAGATTATCTAGTGTGCTGATGCATAAAGATGTATAATATTCATAATTTTATTCTAGATAAAATACTATTTTTTTCAATTAAATCAAATGCATGCTCCTTGGGGGAAATCTTATTTTCTCCAAAGATTTCTACCATACTGACTCATCTCTTTCCAATCACAGCAAGCATTTTTGTTGATTATAAATCCCCACCTTTCTGAAATGTACTATAAAGTACTTATTTTTAAACAAATGGTACGTGTGTTCTCAAGCTTAATCACAGACTACAGTGATTCAAAGATACAGCTTTGCCACCAGGGGCTGATTCTTAAAAAATTAAGATACTTAATCTGTCATTCATTCAACAAAAGTTGAGTGCCTAATGGGTGGCCAGTATAGTGCTAAACTTGATATATAAAAATAATAAATTTCCTAAAATAGTTTTGAAGATCACTAGATAGAATCTGCTACTTTTCTAATTCTTTTTATTATCAATTCTTTTGTTAGTCACATAAGCTCGTAAGGCTGCTTTGAATTATAATTTTATACACACATAACCACATGTATATATGTGCACACTACCATACTGTTGTCTCCACACATTCTCTTTCCCCTTGATTGGAATGGCTAGTACCCCAGCCTTCTAATATCCAGTATAAAATCAATATTCTGCTCTGAAACTGACCATCAACTACACAATAGATATATTTTTAAGTATAAAGATCAACTGATGTTCTTATATCATTCATTTCTTAGTGCTCTGAATTCAGTATGTGTTGGGATTTCTCAAAATGTTCCTAGAGAATAACACGGCAGTAAAATCCTTAAGTGATTCACCTGATATCCTGGCATGAAGATTCTGCTTCATAGAGGCACCCTCAGGCTGAGAAAGGGACTGGAGAATTGTCAAGGCTGATCTTCGCAGAGCACTATCAAAAATTGTTAGTACTTCATTGGGGAATGTGTTGAAATACTCCCCAATTTCCATGTTGGTCTCAAAAAGGGTCATGGCATTAACCACAACTGGGTAATGAGCATCTTCATCTCTTTCCTTCAAGATTAGAAGAATATCATTCTTATGGTATTCCGAAACATAGGATTCAAACACTTGACCAACCAGTGTAACTTGATCACTATTCATCTTGAATCTAGGTGACTAAAGAAAAAGAAAGGACCGTATTATACCTTTGGTATTGCAGACTTAAACACAAGTTAAACAAAAACGATTGGTTGTAAATCATCCTGACTTTGGGTCACACTATAAACTCAAAATATTATTCAAATTAAAATCTTAAGGGGCGCCTGGGTGGCTCAGTCGGTTGAGCGTCCGACTTCGGCTCAGGTCGTGATCTCACAGTCCGTGAGTTCGAGCCCTGCGTCAGGCTCTGTGCTGACAGCTCAGAGCCTGGAGCCTGTTTCAGATTCTGTGTCTCCCTCTCTCTGACCCTCCCCCATTCATGCTCTGTCTCTGTCTCAAAAATAAAGGTTAAAAACAAAAATTAAAAAAAAAATTAAAATCTTAATTAGATTGGAATTACTTGTTATAGTCACTTAGTAAATGTATTTTTTGAGAAAGTGAAGCTAAACCTAACCAAAGAATTATGTTGGTACTGATTACTGAAATCCAAAATGGTCCAATGCCTTTCCTGTATCTTTTCCCCAAACTATCTCTTATTAACTCTATGGTAAAAGGCCTTCCCTTTTCTTTAACCACAATTTGTATATACATTTGCTCTCAAGTATATCTTAAATAGCAGTCTTCTGGCTAAAGTTACTTCTGGTAGAGTTTTTTGCATGTGCCCTGGTTCTAGGTTTATTCATATAAATAATGTATCCTTCTCTCTTATCACACACACACATATTCATGTGTATTCAGCTACATAAATGGAACATACATGGATAACCAGGGTTTTTAAAAATTTTCTAATGTTTATTTATTTTTGAGAGAGAAAGAATGAGGGAGGGGTGGGGAAGACACAATCCAAAGCAGGCTCCAGGCTCTGAGCGGTCAGCACAGAGCCCAATTCGAGGCTCCAACTCACAAAGTGCGAGATCGGACCTGAGCTGAAGTCAGACACTTAACCAACTGAGCCACCCAGGTGCCCCCGTGGATTGCTAGTTCTGACTTGAATAGTTAACAGATTCGCTTTAGAAATTTACATTTTGGGGGCACCTGGGTGGCTCGGTCGGTTAAGCGTCCGACTTCGGCTCAGGTCATGATCTCACAGTCCGTGACTTCGAGCCCCGTGTCGGGCTCTGTGCTGACAGCTCAGAGCCTGGGGCCTGTTTCAGATTCTGTGTCTCCCTCTCTCTCTGCCCCTCCCCTGTTCATGCTCTGTCTCAAAAATAAATAAACGTTAAAAAATTTAAAAAGAAAAAAAGAAATTTACATTTTGAGGTTAATTTGTTTCCTATTTTCTCTTTCTAACCTAGGAAACGTACTGGCCTCAGCAAAAACAGCTATCAAGGGTATAAAGAAAGTACATAATTAAACTGAGGAAAGGAAAATTGATCTTTAAATGATGAATAACTAGGACTGAAAATAAATACACTATATTACATTTCTTCACCTATCACATTCCCCTGGCAAAGTATTTTTTTGAAAATTTGTATCTACAGATTAAAAGGGCCTACCCCCATTCCAAGTTCATGTATACAGGCAGATATCTATCATGTTCACGGTACCATGCTGGGAAATAAAAAGCACAATAAAAGATCCTCAATGCCCTCAGGGAACCAAGGGACAGATCAAATGAAACAGTGCTCTGATAGTGGTAAAAATACAATATGAATAGGAGCACAAAGAAGAGAAGTATTAAATTTCAACGGGGTGACAATCCCAGACGTGGCAATGGGCAGTTAAGATAAACTGTTGAAATTGATCATCTAAGAAAATCTTATTTGGTTTGGAAACAGTACTGGAGGACAAATGTACTTTGACTTATTTAACCAACATTTATTGTACTCGGTTCAACAAACAGAAAGATGATAAAAGACAACTTATGAAGTTCACATTTTAGCATCCTAACTATGTGTTACAATGCTATTTATTAGCATTATTTTGCTTTTTCTGGGAACCTACTATTCTAGAAGGTGTGAAAGGAGTTAAGATGGGGGGGGTATATGTCACAGGCCAAGAATTCTAACAACTACAAATGCCTGTCTGAGACTGACAGGCATGTGTATACCCAGGAGAATGAGTGAGAACAAATTATGGCCAATACATCGATAAATAATTTGTTTTTATTAGGTAATATTAAATTCAGCCAAGTATAAAGCAGAAAAAAGCACTTGAAAAGTAACTCATCATACAGTATTTCCAGGACGTGGCCTTTGCTTGAAACAGAGAGGGGCACCTGGATGGCTCAGTTGGTTGAGCGTCCGACTTCGGCCCAGGTCATGATCTCACGGTCTGTGGGTTCGAGCCACGCATCGGGCTCTGTGCTTACAGCTCGGAGCCCGGAGCCTGTTTCAGATTCTGTGTCTCCCTCTCTCTCTGACCCTCCCCTGTTCATGCTCTGTCTCTGTCTCAAAAATAAATAAACATTAAAAAAATTTTAACAAAACAAAAAAAAAAAAAACAGAGAAACTGTATTCCCAAGAGTTGCTACAAGACAATCTTTAAGATTCTATAAATACATATTAAATTTGGAGTCACAGTTTAGCAATTTAAAAGACAGCTCCACATAGGGCAGAGATGGGGGAGCTGCAGAATGCATGGTTCAAATTAAAGTCAGATTAAATTTCGCCTAGTCTTTTTTTTGAAATAGCAGGTTTTCTGAAAACAGCATTCCCTTTCAAAACCTGCGCAAAACTGTTCAACTGTTTCTAAGCAGTTTGCTAACCCTATAAACATGCCCACTCTTACTGTTCTACAATTTTCAAGTTCCCTTTCCTTTCACCTATTGAGTAGCTCGGGGCAAAATACAACCACGTGCTACTTCATCCTCTGGACCAAGTGAAGCGCAGGCAAACGCCAGCAAGGCGAATCAGCGGCGGCTTGCAGCCAGACCACCGGGAATCCCCGCCCGCCGAGAAGCCGCCGCACTCCCCCGGAGCCACGCCCCCTCGTCGGTCCCCACTGCGCCGCGTCCTAAGACCCGCCCCTCTCGCCCGCGGCCCGCGTCTTGTGGGCGCCTCCTCCCCGCCCGCATGCCCCGCTCCCCGTGTGCGCTGGGCGAACACGGAGCCGGGTCGTACTGAGAGGACTGCTTTCCATACTTCCGTCTCTGGACGCAGCCCCTGCCCTACAACACCTCGGCAGGTCTCTGACACTGCCTGGCTCGGCAACCGGGCACCTCGGTCGCCCGACAAATCCCGGAGTTGAATAGTTTGGGAACTAACCAGATGTGGGAGAGACTTGGGACGAACTGCGGGAGAAAAAAAAAATAGTAACGGTGAAACGAGGCAGCAGTTGTCACTTACTGGCGGACATGCAGTGTTAGAAGTCACCGGGGACGCGCTGCTCCCAAGGCTGAGGGTCGCGGAGCGCTCGGGCCTGGCGGCGGGGGGCGCGAAGAGGCCGCTGGGGGCGGGGTGGGGCGCGTGCGCCGGCCGCTCGAGGCGTCGCCGGCCGCGGGGGCGCGCAGGCTCCGACGGGTCCTCCTGGCGCCTGGATGAAGTAGGCGCCGCGCCGGCTGCTTGGCGGGCCCGCGCACCAGACGGACGCCGAGCCGCGCGCCGCCTCGACTTCGCCGTTCAGGAGGCTCTTCCGGGTGGAGAAGCGGGAGGGCGCGCACCCCGCCTGGTGCCGCGGGACGCGAGACGGTGGAGCTGGGCGGGCTGGGAGGGGCCAGGAGGGCCGAGGCGGGGCCCGATGAGTTCCAGGGCGGGGCTAGGCCGAGCCTCCCGCCCCAGGTGGAGTGAGAAGAGGGGGGCTATGCGAGGCCTGTATGGGTCGTGCTTTTGGTCTAAGAACTGGCAAATACAAGGTTGCAACGATTTTCTGCTGTGTTGTCTTCTAGAAGTTTTAGGATGAAGGTTTTATAGCTTAGGTCTATGGCCCTTTTGAGTTAATTTTTGTATATGATGCGAGGTATGGATACTAGGTAACATTTTGCATATAGGTATCTAGCACCATTTGTTGAAAGAGCTATACTTATTCTACTGAAAAGCCTTTGCACTTATGTCAAAAATCAGTTGATTTTGTTTGTGCGGGTCTAAGACTTTTCTGTTGCCAGATCTATGTGCCTACTGTACAATAACGCTATTTTATCTGCATCACTGTAGCTTTATAATGAGCCTTGAAATCAGAGTTTGGCCTCGATTTTTGTTCTTTTTCAAGTTTTTTGGGCTCTTGTGTTTCTCTGGGCGGGCGGTGGGGGCTCTTGTGTTTCTGTATGCATTTTAAAACCAGTTTGTCATTTTCTATTAAAAAGCTGGGATTATTGGGCCGCCTGACTGGCTCAGTTGATGGAACACAGGGCTCTTGATCTTGGGGTTGTGAAATTGGATCCCCATGTTGGGTGTAGAGATTACTTTAAAAAATAAAATCTTTAAAAGAAAAAAACTGGGATCTTTATTGGGGTTGCACAGAATATGGGTCAATATGGGAAGAATTTACATGTTGATGATATTGAGTCATATGACCTTTGAACAAAGTAACCTCCATTTATTTGCCATATAATTTCTATTCATGTAATTGATATAGCAGTTGTAGCTTCTGGGATGGGCATGCCACTGGCTGGGCTGTGCCTTCTGGACAACGGAGCAGGTTCAGTTTTCATTTGGGTGTCTGGGCTGCTGCCATTGAATCTGTAGCATCAGTGACAGCAAGAGCAAGAGGATGCCAGCAACCAGTGGGGAGTGGACACTTGGCAAGGCCTACAGTTTCAGAAGTGCCACCTCAGCCATGGCCCCATTCAGAGTGGGTCGCCATCCTTTCCATGATGGTTTTTGAAGGGGAACCTGGGAACAAGGTGAACCTAACACAGTTGTTCAAGGGCAAGAAGAGAGTGCTATTTGGAGTCCCTAGGGCCTTTTCACCCCCTCCCCACTGCCCCCAGATGTTCCAAGATCCACCTGCCAGGGTTTATGCAGCAGGCTGAAGCTCTGAAGGCCAAGGGGGTCCAGGTGGTAGCATATCTGAGTGTTAATGATGTCTTTGTAGCTGAAGAGTGAGGACAAGCTCACAACTTGGGAGACAAGGTTAGGCTCTTAGCTGACTCCCTTGGGACCTTTAGGAAGGAGACAGATTTGTTACTAGGTGATTGATTTATTGGTATCTCTCTTTGGAAATCCACTGCTCAAGAGGTTCTCCATGGTGGTAGAGGATGGTATAGTGAAGTCTCTGAATGTGGAGCTGGATGATAGAGGCTTCATCTGCAGCCTGGCACCCAACATCATCTCACAGTTCTGAGGCCCTGGGCCCAGACATATTCCTTCTACCTCTTTCCTGCCCAGCTCTGGACAGAGGGCCCCAGTCCACCCTCAATGGGGGCCACCAATGGGGAACTTTGCCCAGATTTCTGCAATAAAGATTTGTGGTTTGCAAAACAATACAAAAAAACAATAATCTTTTGTTACATCTGTCTCTAACTCAGGTTTATCCTTAAACTCTTGGGAAGCAGGAAATCATAGTTTTTGATGCTATGTAAATGATATTTTAAATTTCAAATTTTGATTGTTCCTTTCTAGTATATAGAACTATTGATCTTTTTACATTTATTATTTCAACCAGTCTTAAAAATTAATAAACAATTTTTAAGAGCAGTTATGGGTTCACAGGAAAATTGAGCAGAAATTACAGGAAGTTCCCATATAACCCTTCCACCCACCACCCCTAAACTATATTCCCCACACCCCCCCACAGCCTCCCACACCATCAACATACATACTGTTACCAGAGCGGTGCATTTGTTACAATTAATGAGCACACACTGACACATCATCATCACCCAAAATTCATTGTTTACAGTCTGGTTCACCCTTGTTCTTGTACATTCTATGGGTTTTAACAGATGTATTATAATAACATGTATCCACCATTGCTGTATCATGCAGAATAGTTTCACTGCCCTGAAAATTTTCTTTGCTCTATTCATCCCTCTCTCCTACCTAATCTCTAGCAACAACTAATCTTTTTATTACCTCCATAGTTTTCCCTTTTCTAGGATGTCATATGCAGTTGACCCTCAAATAACACAGGTTTGAACTGCTTGGGTCCACTTATATGTGGGTTTTTAAAATAGTACTGTAAGTGTATTTTCTCTTCCTTGTGATTTGCTTAATAACATATTCTCTAGCTTTATTATAATAACACGATATATAAAGCATATTCAAAATATGTGTTGTTTATGTTATCAGTAAGGCTTCTTGTCAACAGGCCATTAGTGGTTAACTTTTTGGTGACTCAAAAGTTATATGCGGATTTTTAATGTCTATGGGGGAGTCAACCCCAACCCCTGTGTTGTTCAAGGGTCAACTGTAGTTGAAATCATACAGTAGTTAGCCTTTTCAGATTGTCTTCTTTCACTTAGTAACATACGCTTAAGTTTCCTCCATGTCTTTTCATGGCTTAACAGTTCATTTCTTTTTGGTGGTGAATAATAATCCATTATCTGGATATACCACACTTTATTTGTCCATTTACCTACTAAAGGATATCTTGGTTGCTTCCAAGTTTTGCCAGTTAGGGATAAAACCAGTATGTACATCCATGTACAGGTTTTTGTGTAGGTATAAGTTTTCAGCTCTTTTGGGTAAATACCAAGGAGCATGATTGTTTATTGAATGAATCCTATGGTAAGGGTGTGTTTAGTTGTAAGTACCCCCAAAATGTCTTCCAAAGGGGTCATACAATTTTGCGTTCCTGTCAGCAATGAATGAGGTTTCTGTTGTTCCACTTCCTCTCCTACATTTGGTGTTGTTTGTATTTTGGATTTTGGCCATTGTAGTAAGCATGTAGTGGTATCTCGTGTTAATTTGTAATTCCCTGATAACATACGAAGGTGAACATGTTTTCATGTGCTTACTTTTCATCTGTATATCTTCTTTGATGAGGTGTATGTTCAGGTCTTTGTCCGTCTTTAAATCAGGCTGTTTGTTTTCTTATTGTTGAGGTTTTTTTCTCCTTTTTAAGTTTATTTATTTATTTTGAGAGAGAGAGAGGAAGAGACAGAATCCCAAACAGGCTCTACCCCTCAGCACAGAGCCCAACATAGGGCTCCATCCCACAAATCTGATCATGGTTTTGGATTATAACCTGAGTCAAAGTCAAGAGATGTTTAACTGACTGAACCACCCAGGTGCCCCGACTTATTGAGTTTTAAGAGTCCTTTATCAGATGTGTCTTGCAAATACTTCCTCCCAGTCCGTGGCTTTATCTACTTTTTCTCTAGACATTGTCTCTCACAGAGTAGATTTTTAATTTTAATTATATCCAGCTTATCAATTGTTTCTTTCATGTATTGTGCTTTTGACATTGTATTTAAAAAGTTATCACCGTTCCCAGAGTCATCTAGGTTTTGTCCTGTGTTTAGGACTTTTATAGTTTTGTGTTTTACACTTAGGTGTGTGATCTACTCTAATTTTTGTGAAGGGTGTTAAGACCTGTGTGTGTGTATGTGTGCATGTGGATGTCCAGTTGTTCCAGTAACATTTGTTGAAAAGACTGTTTTTGCTACATTTGTCAAAGATATGTATTGCCTTTGCTCTCTTGTCAAAGATCAGTTGACTATATGTGGGTCTATTTGTGGGCTCTCTATTCTGTTGCATTGATCTATTAGTCTGTTTTCCACTAATAGCACACTGTCTTGATTACTGTAGCTTTATAGTGAGTGTTGAGGTCAGATAGTGTCAGTCCTCCAAATTTGTTCTCCTTCAATATTGAATTGGCTATTCAGGGTCTTTTATTCTCCATATAAACTTTAGAATCTTTTTGTCAACATCCACAAAATAGCTTGCCGGGATTTTGATTGGGATAGGGTGAAACTATAGATCAAGAACTAATGTTTTGACAATTTTGAGTCTTCTTATCTATGAACATGAAATATCTATCTCTCCATTTATTTAGTTCTTTGATATCTTTCATCAATTTTATAGTCTTCCTCATATAGATTTGGCATGTATTTTGTTAGATTTATACTTAAGTATTCCTTTTGGGGGGTACTAATGTAAATGGTAGTATGTTTTTAATTTCAAATTCCACTTGTTCATTGCTCATATATAAGAAAGCACTTGACTTCCACATATTTGTATCCTGCAATCTTTCTGTAATCACTTATTTGTTCTAGAAGTTTTATATGTAGATTCTTTCGGGTTTTTTACATAGATGATCATGTCATCTGCAAATAAATACAGTTTTATTTTTTCCTTCTCAATCTCTGTGATTTTTATTTTTCTTTTTTTATTGCGTTAACAGTGCCTTCTAGGATGATGTTGAAAAAAAGGGGACGCTCTTGCTTTATTCCGGATCTTAGTGGAAAATCAAGTTTCTCGCTAATAAATATGATGTTAACTGTAGAGATTTTTGGTAGATGTTCTTTATTGAGTTGAGGAAGTTTTCCTCTCTTTATAGTTTGCTGAGGATTTTTGTCATGAATGAGTTAGATTTTGTCAGTTGCTTTTCCTGCTTCTCTTTATATAATCCCATGATTTTCCTTCATTAGCCTGTGGATATGATGCATTACAGTAACTGATTTTCAAATGTTGAAAACAGCCTTGCATACCTTGGATAAATCCTACTTGGGTATGGTGCCTAATTCTTTTTATACATTGTTGGATTCAATTTGCAAATATTTTGTTGAGGATTTTTGCAGCTATGTTCATGAGAGATATTGGTCTCTGTTTTTCTTGTAGTGTCTCTGTCAGATTTTGATACTAGGGTAATGTTGGCCTGAAAGACTGAATTAGGAAATATTCCCTCTGCTTCTGTGTTCTGCAAGACATTTTAGAGAATTTGTATAGCTTCTTTCTTAAATGTTTGGTAGAATTCACTGGTAAACTCAAGTATGCCTGGTTCTTTCTGTTTGGGAAAGTTATTAATTGTTGATTCAATTTGTTTGATAGATATGGACCTATTCAGATTATCTATTTCTTCATCCGTAAATTTTGGCAGATTGTATCTTTCAAGCAAATGGTCCATTTATTCTGGGTTATCAAATTTATGGACATAAAGTTATTTGTAATATTTCATTATTATCCTTTTAATTTCTAAGGGATCATTAGTGATATCTTCTCTTTCATTTTTTTTTTTTATATTAGAAATTTGTGTCTTCTCTCTTTTTTCCCTTAGTCTGGCTAGAGGCTTAATGATTTTATTAATCTTTTTAAAGAAGCAGTTTTTGGTTTTGTTGGTTTGCTCTATTGATATCCTGTTTTTAATTTCATTGATTTCTGCTCTAATTGTTATTATTTCTTTTCTTTTGCTTACTTTGGATTCAATTTGCTCTTCTTCTTTCTGTTTACCTAACGTGAAAATCTTAGATGACTGATATTAGATCTTTCTTCTTTTTTAGTATATTCATTCAATGCTATAAATTTTGCTATAAGCAGTGTTTTTGCTGCATCTCACAAATTTTATTATTTTTTCTTTTTTTTTCAATATATGAAGTTTATTGTCAAATTGGTTTCCATACAACACCCAGTGCTCATCCCAAAAGGTGCCCTCCTCAATACCCATCACCCACCCTACCCTCCCTCCCACCCCCCATCAACCCTCAGTTTGTTCTCAGTTTTTTTTTTTTTTTTTTTTTTTTTTTGTTCTCAGTTTTTAACAGTCTCTTATGCTTTGGCTCTCTCCCACTCTAACCTCTTTTTTTTTTTTTCCTTCCCTTCCCCCATGGGTTTCTGTTAAGTTTCTCAGGATCCACATAAGAGTGAAACCATATGGTATCTGTCTTTCTCTGTATGGCTTATTTCACTTAGCATCACACTCTCCAGTTCCATCCACGTTGCTACAAAGGGCCATATTTCATTCTTTCTCATTGCCACGCAGTACTCCATTGTGTATATAAACCACAATTTCTTTATCCATTCATCAGTTGATGGACATTTAGGCTCTTTCCATAGTTTGCCTATTGTTGAGAGTGCTGCTATAAACATTGGGGTACAAGTGCCCCTATGCATCAGTACTCCTGTATCCCTTGGGTAAATTCTTAGCAGTGCTATTGCTGGGTCATAGGGTAGGTCTATTTTTAATTTTCTGAGGAACCTCCACACTGTTTTCCAGAGTGGCTGCCCCAATTTGCATTCCCACCAACAGTGCAAGAGGGTTCCTGTTTCTCCACATCCTCTCCAGCATCTACAGTCTCCTGATTTGTTCATTTTGGCCACTCAGACTGGTGTCAGGTGATATCTGAGTGTGGTTTTGATTTGTATTTCCCTGATGAGGAGTGACACTGAGCATCTTTTCATGTGCCTGTTGGCCATCCGGATGTCTTCTTTAGAGAAGTGTCTATTCATGTTTTCTGCCCATTTCTTCACTGGGTTATTTGTTTTTCGGGTGTGGAGTTTGGTGAGCTCTTTATAGATTTTGGATACTAGCCCTTTGTCCGATATGTCATTTGCAAATATCTTTTCCCATTCCATTGGTTGCCTTTTCGTTTTGTTGGTTGTTTCCTTTGCTGTGCAGAAGCTTTTTATCTTCATAAGGTCCCAGTAGTTCATTTTTGCTTTTAATTCTCTTGCCTTTGGGGATGTGTCAAGTAAGAAATTGCTACGGCTGGATCTCACAAATTTTAATTGTGTTTTCATTCTCATTTAGTTCAAAGTATTTTTATTTAAAAAAATTTTTTTAAATTCATTTATTTATTTTGAGAGAGAGAGCGTGAGTGGGGGAGGGCCAGAGAGAATGGGAGAGAGAGAATCCCAAGCAGGCTCTGTGTTGTCAGCATGGAGCCTGATGTGGGGCTTGAACCCACAAACTGTGAGATCATGACCTGAGCCAAAACCAAGAGTCAGACACCTAAGCCACCCAGGTGCCCCTCTAGTTCAAAGTATTTTAACAATTTCTCTTGAGATTACTTCTTTGATCCATGTGTTTAGAAGTGTGTTGCTTGATATTCAAGTATTTTGTGATTTAGTAGTCTTCTTTTTCTTATGAATTTCTAGTTTACTTCCATTTTGGTCTAAGACATTGTATGATATCCATTCTTTTAAATGTGTTAAAGTTTTATGGCTCAGAATGTGTTGTGTCTTGGTGAATGCTTCATGTAAGTTTGAGAAGTAACAGCAGAAGCAATCTGTTGCTGTTGGATAAAGTAGTCTGTAAAATTCATCATGGTTTTACTGATTTTCTGTGGGCTGGAGCTGTCCATTTCTATAGAGGGATGTTGAAGTCTGCAATAGGATACACCCATTTCTCTTTGCAGTTCTATCAGTTTTTGCCTCGTATATTCTGAGGCCCATACACATATGTCTTCTTGGAGTGTTGACCCCTTTATTGTTATGTAATGCCTCTCTATATCCCTGATAACTTCCCTTGCTTTGAAGTCTGCTCTGTCTGAAATTAATATCGCTACTCCTGCTTTCTTGTGATTAATGCTTGCGTGGTATATCTTTCTCCATCCCTTTACTTTTTTTTTTTTTTTTTACTAAAACAATTTTTATTTATTTATTTATTTATTTATTTATTTTTTAATTTTTTTTTAAAAAAAATTTTTTTTTCAACGTTTATTTATTTTTGGGACAGAGAGAGACAGAGCATGAACGGGGGAGGGGCAGAGAGAGAGAGGGAGACACAGAACCGGAAACAGGCTCCAGGCTCTGAGCCATCAGCCCAGAGCCCGACGCGGGGCTCGAACTCACGGAGCGCGAGATCGTGACCTGGCTGAAGTCGGACGCTTAACCGACTGCGCCAACCAGGCGCCCCTATTTATTTATTTTTAAATATAAAATTTATTGTCAAATTGGTTTCCATACAACACCCAGTGCTCATCCCAACAAGTGCCCTCCTCAATGCCCATCGCCATCCCTTTACTTTTAATCTATAGGTCTTTACATTTAAAATAGATTTCTTGTAGATAACATATAGTTGCATCTTGTTTTGTTTAATCTGCCCTGACAATCTCTGCCTTTAATTCATATATTTAGACCTCTGATGCTCAAAGTGATTATTGATATAATTGGATTGGAATCTACTATATTTATTAATCTTTTCTGCTTGTTGCCTTTGTACCTTTTATTGTCTTCCATATTTTTTCTGCCATTTGTGGCTTTAATTGAGCATTTTACATGATTCCATTTCTTCTCCTTTCTTAGCAAATCAATTATGCTTCCTTTATTTTTTTTAACTTTTTTTTTTTTTTTTTTTTGGTTGCCCTAGCGTTTGCAATATGCATTTACAGCTATCCAGGTCCATTTTCAAATAGCACTATATCATTTCTAGGGTAGTGCGAGTACCTTAACTGTGACAAAGTAATCCTATTTCTTCCCTCTCATCTGTTGAAGCATTGCCAGTCATTGGTTTTGTTTATATAAGCTTTTAAGACACAAGCATACACAAATACATTGTTTCTATTATTATTTTTAACAAACTGTTATCTGTTAGATCAATTAAGAATAAGAAAAATAAAAGTTTTAGGGGCACCTGGGTGGCTAAGTCAGTAAAGCGGCTGACTCCTTGATTTCGGCTTGGATCATGATCTCATGGTCGTGAGATCCATCCATCCTCTCTCTCCCTCTCTCTCTTTACCCCTCCCCACCTGCCACACACACGCATGTTCTCTCTCTCTCACAATAAATAAACTTTAAAAAACAAAACAGTTTTTATTTTACCTTCACGTAGCCCTTCTTCAGTGCTCTTCCTTACTTTTTATAGATCTGACTTTCTGAGCTATATCATTTTCCTTCTTACTAAAGAACTTTTAACATTTCTGACAAGGCAGGTTGGTGTGCAACAAATTCTCTCAATTTTTGTTTATCTGAGAAAGTCTTTATTTCTACTTCACTTTTGAAGGATAATTTCTCAAGGTACAGAATTTGAGGTTGGTGCGGGCTTTTTCTCAATACCATAAATATTTCACATTCCACTCTTTCCTTGCTTGCATGGTTTCTGAGGAGGAGTTGAATATAGTTATCCTCTATAGGTGTTTTTTCTCCTCTGATGCCTATGAAGAATTTTTCTTTATGATTGACTTTCTATAGATTGAAAATGATATGCCTATGTGTAGTGTTTTGACATTTATCCTGGTTGCTATTCTCTGAGCTTTCTGGATCTTTGATTTGGTGTCTGACTTTAATTTGGGCAAATTTTCAGTCATTATTTCTTCTAATATTGCTTCTTTTTCTTTTTGTCTTTCCCCTCTTTTTGGTATTCCCATTACATGTATGTTACACGTATTGTAGTTGTCCCACGGTTCTTAGATATCCTGGGGGTGCTTTGACTTTTTTCTCTTTTCATTTTTGGTATGTCTATTGACATATCCTTAAGCTCAGATTTTTTTTTTTCCTCAGCTGCATATGATGTACTAATGAGACCATCAAAGGCATTCCTCATTTCTGTTACATAGTTTTTAATCTCTAGTATTTCTTTTTGGTGCTTAGAATTTCTATCTCTCTGCCTATGTTTCCTGTATGTTCTTGCATGTTCTCTATCCATTAGAGCCCTTAGGATATTAATCATAGTTATTTAATTAATTTATTTATTTGAGAAAGAGAGAGGGCACAAGTGAGCAAGGGGTGGAGTGAGAGAGAGAGGGAGAGGGAGAGAGAGAGAGAGAGAGAGAGAGAGAGAGAGAGAGAGAAGCGGGGCTCATCCGGGTGTTTTTACCAGAAGTGGGACTCGTGTTCACCCGAAGCAGGACTCAAGCTCACGAACTGTGAGATCATGACCTGAGTTGAAGACTGATAAAGCTTAATGACTGAGTCACCCAGGCACCCCAATCATAGTTATTTTAAATTCCCAGTCTGATAATTCCAACATCTCTGCCATACCTGAGGCTGGTTTTAATGCTTGCTCTGTTTCTTTTCAACTCTGTGTTTTTCGTTTAGTATGTTTTCTAATTTTTTGTTGAAAGATGGATACGATGTGCTGGGTTAAATTGCCGTAAATAGGCCTTTAGTAATGTGGTGGTAAGGCATGGGGTGGGAGGGGGAGTGTTTGATAGTCCTATAATTAGGTCTTGGCTCTAGGTAGCTTTTTGCCTCTGGACTGTGAACTTCACTTGTTCTCAGTCCCCACCTCCTGTAGGTGGGACAGCAAGGTTACAGTGGGCTGGAGTTGTGTATTTCCCTGCCTTCCTCTGAAAGGCTAGAGCCAAGTGGAGTTGAGTGTTTCTTTTCCCCCAGGTCAATTAGGCTCTGATAAACCCCAACAGGTTAGGCTCTGGTTAACTAGTTTCACCTAGGGCAGAACTTTTTCAGAAAACAGAATGCTCTGGGGTCTTTCAAAATGGTTCCCTTTCCCCAAACCCTGTTGGAAGAACAAAGGGATTTTTCTCCAATATTCGCTGTGAAAACCTCATGAACTCTTAGATGTAAAACTCTCAGAAGTGTGAGTAGACCCCTCTGAAGTTTATATCTTTTTGGACTTGCCCACACTAAGCCTCCAGTAATTCATCAATTACAATTGAAGTTTACCTACCCTGGCATCCATTCTTGTGGAGGTTTTCAGCTCAGTTTCTGCTCTGGTAAGTTGTGATTCTCTGTATCAGCCTGTTGTTTCTCCAGTTTGGGGGGCAGTAGTTTGCTCTGTGACTTCACTTTTTTTTATGGATCTAAGAAGAGTTGTTGATTGTTTTAGCTTTTCATGTTTTTACTTTGTAGGATGTAGTGGCAACTTTCAGGCTTCTTAAATGCTGACCAGAAACTGAAGGTCTCAGTTATCTTTTAGAGAGAGTTAAATAACGAACAAGAAAGTAATCATATATATTTACTGATGTAGTTATGATTTCCAGTGTTCTTCCGTTATTTCTTCGAATATTTTCTCTACCTCTCCCCTTTGGTGGCTTCAATTACACATGTGTTTTTTATTTTTTTTATTTTTATTTTTTTCAACGTTTATTTATTTTTGGGACAGAGAGAGACAGAGCATGAACAGGGGAGGAGCAGAGAGAGAGAGAGACACAGAATCGGAAACAGGCTCCAGGCTCTGAGCCATCAGCCCAGAGCCTGACGCGGGGCTCGAACTCCCCGACCGCGAGATCGTGACCTGGCTGAAGTCAGACGCTTAACCGACTGCGCCACCCAGGCGCCCCACACATGTGTTTTTTAATGTAATTTTCTTTTTTTTTTAATGTTTATTATTTTTGAAAGGAGTGCAAGTGGGGAAGGGGCAGAAGGAGAGGGAGACAGAATCCAAAGCAGGCCTAAGCTATTAGCTATTAGCTATTAATCCAAAGCTATTAGCTCAGAGCCTGACACAGGGCTCCAACTCACGAACCATGAGATCATGACCTGAGCTGATGTCAGACACTGTAACTGACTGAGCCACTCAGGTGCCCCGTTAATGTAATTTTCTTTTGTCTGTCTGCCATTGATATTTCTTCTAGTAGAGGTCTTTTGGTGATGAATGCATATAGCTTTTGTATGTCTGAAAATGTCATGTATATATTTTTTTCTTATTGAGGTATAATTGATATATAGCATTATATTAGTTTCAGGTATACAACATGATTTGATATCTAGATATAACATATATGCTTTTAAATTATAGTTAAATTATAACACAATGTTATATTTCAGGTGTAAAACAGTGATTGGACAAGGTTGCACATTATGCTATGTTTACCACAAGTGTAGTCTATTAACATACTATTAACATACTATTACATACTATAACATACTATTAACATACTATTACAGTACCATTGACTATATTCCCTATGTCATACGTTTAATTCTATGACTTACTCCATAAGAGGATGCCTGTATCTCCCACTCCCCTTCATTGATTTTGTCCATCTTCCCCACCCTTCTCTTCTCTGGCAACCATCAGTTTGTTCTCTGTATTTATGGATCTGTTCCTGCTTTTTGTTTGTTTATCCATTTGTTTTTTTATTTTCCACACATAAGTGAAATCATATGGTATTTGTCTTTCTGTGACTTATTTCACTTAGCCTAATATTGTCTAGGCTCATCCATATTGTTGCTGTGTGTGTGTGTGTATACACACACACATATATACACATATACACACAGACACACACAGACACACACACATATACACACATACACACACACACACACACACACGTCTTTATCCATTTGTCTACGAGTGGACAGTTAGCTCGCTTCCATATCTTGGCTATTGTAAATAATGCTGCAATAAACACATGTGTGCATGTATCTTTTTGAATTAGTGTTTTTGTTTTTGGGGGGTAAATACCCAGTAGTGGAATTCCTGGATCATATGGTATTTCTATTTTTAATATTTTGAGGAACCTCCATACTGTTTTCCATAGTGGTGCACCCATTTACTTTACCATGACCAGTGCTTAAGGGTTACTTTTTCTTCACATCTTTGCCAATGGTTATGTCTTTTGTTTCCGATTCTAACTATTCTGACATGTGTAAGGTGATACCTCATTGTAGTTTTGGTTTGCATTTCCCTGATGATTAGTGATTTTGAGCATATTTTCATATCTCTTTTGGCCAGCTATATGTCGTCTTTGGAAAAATGTCTATTCAGGTCCTCTGCCTATTTTTAATCAGATTATTTGGTTTTTTGGTGTTGAGTTTTGTAAGTACTATATATATTTTAGATGTTAACCCCTTATCAGATATATCACCTGCAAATATCTTCTTCCATTCAGTAGGCTGCCTTTTCGTTTGTTGATGGTTTCCTTCAATGTGTGAAAGTTTTTTATTTTGGTGTAGTTCCAATAGTTTTTGCTTTTGTTTCCCTTGCCTCAGGAGATCTGTCTAGAAAAAAATTGCTAAGTCTGATGTCAAAGAAGTGGTAACTCTTTTCTTTGAGGGGTTTTATGGTTTCAGGCCTCACATTTAGGTGTGTAATCCATTCTGAGTCTACTTTTATGAGTGGTGTGAAAAAGTGTTCTAGTTTCCTTTTACATGCAGCTGTCCAGTTTTCCCAGCACCATTTATTGAAAAGACTAGCTTTTCCCCAGTGTGTATTCTTGCCTCCTTTGTCATAGACTACTTGACCATATAAGCATGGGTTCATTTCTGGGTTCTCTATTTGGTTTTATTGATCTATGTGATTTTTTTTTCATTTTGAGAGACATCTTTTATTCATTTTGAGAGACAGAGAATGCAGGAGAGGGGCAGAAAGATAGGGAGAGAGAGAGAATCCCAAGCAAGCTCCATCCTGTCAATGCAGAGTCCATTGCAGGGCTTGATCTCATGAACTGTGAGATTATGACCTGAGCCGAAATCAAGACTCGGGCACTTAACTGACTAAGCCACTCAGGCACCCCTATGTGTCTGTTTTTGTGCCAGTACCATGCTTTTTTGATTACCACAGCTTTGTTAGATATAACCTATATTTTTGAAAGACAATTTTACTGAGCATAAAATTGTAGATTAACTGATTATTGTTACTGTTTTCAATAGACCTTGCTGTATTGTCCTTTGTCTTGCACTGTTTCCAGTGACAGGTCTGTTGTCATCCTTATTTTACTTTATTTATAGATAACAGCCTTCTTGGGGTGCCTGGGTGGCTCAGTTGGTTAAGCATCTGATTTCGGCTCAGGTAGTGATCTCATGGTTTGTGAGTTCAAGCCCCACGTTGGGCTCTCTGCCATCAGCACAGAGCCCACTTTGGATTCTGTGTCTCCCTCTCTCTCTGTGCCTCCCTCTCTCTCTGTGCCTCCCTCACTCATGTGCGAGCACATGCTGTCTTTCACTCAAATAAATAAACTTTAAAAAATGTAAATAAATAACACCCTTCTTCTTGGTTCCTTTGAAAATTTTCTCCTTATTACCTGTTTGAGCAGCTTATGATTTGCCTTGATGTATTTTTCTTCATATTTTTTGTGCCTTGGATTTGTTGAGTTTCTTGGATCTCTGGGTTCATAGTTTTCATCAAATTTGGGGAATATTTTGGCTTTTATTTCATCTACTGTTTTTTTCTACCACTTATACCTCAGTTCTTTGGGAATGCTCAATTATACATATTTTTATCCTATTTGACATTGCTTTACAGACTCGGGGAGAATTCCATTAATTTGTTTGGACTCCTTTTCCTCTTTTATTTTGGAAAGTTTCTATTTCTATGTGTGCATGTTCACTAATCTTCTGCAATGTCTACTCTGCTAATCCTAATCCGTTTATTTTACATCTCAGCCATTGTAGTTTTTATCTCCAGAAGTTGAATTTCGGTCTTTAAAAATTTTTCTATCATGTCTCTACTTAACATGTTTTTCTACCACTTGATCCTTCATATTGTTAATTTGTGGTTTTGAATCCTTTACTTGGTTTTATGTCTATAAATTTCTAGTTGTATAGTTGGAAATTATTTTACTGTATTACAATAGTTCTTTCTGGTTTTGTTCTATTTTGTGTCTTCTTGTATTCCATTTTATCTGATAATTCAAATTCTGCTAAAATGTGAGCAGGAATCTTTGTTACTTTCAAAGCTCTTAAAACACTGTCTTTCACATAGTAGAGACTGAATGTTTGTTGTATTAAATTTTTGTCCTATGACTAAAATATTTCTTTATGTAACTTTGCTTTAGTCTTTTATAATTTTTTTAAGTTTATTTATTTATTTGGGGGGGAATGAGAGAGAAAGAGAGAGAGAGAGACAGAGGGAGGGGCAGAGAGGGAAAGAGAGAGAATCTCAAGTGGGCTCCATGCTGTCAGCAGAGAGCCCAACCCAGGGCTTGAACTCACAAAACTGTGAGATCATTACCTGTGTAAAAACCAAGAGTCAGGCACTTGACCAACTGAGTCACCCAGGTGCCCCTGCTTTATTCTTTAAATATCTTTTTAAGCTTTTAAAACTTGCATTAATTTATTGCATATCCTATTATTCTCTTCCTGTGCTCACTCCAGTACAGCAACAGTGCTCTTCTTCAGATATTCCTGGTTCTCTTTTGCATTTTCTGTTACTCTAGCCTGGAATGGTTCACATCCCCATGGCCTACTCCACAGCCCCACTCCCTGCCTTGTACTCCTTTCTACCCTCCTTTATTTTGCTCCATGGAACTTATCACTCCCATATGACAATATACATTCATGCTTTTTCCTGATTTTTATCATATATATGCATGTGTATAACATTTTTACAAATATGCACACATACTCCCACAAGAATATAAGGTCCATGGAGCACACAGAGCAGGGATTCCCCTTCACCCCCACTGGTATACCCCTAGTCCTAAAACAGTCCTCAACACATTGTATGTGTACAGTAAATGATGGAAACATTTGTCTTTATAATATTTTTAACAATTTACTTGTGACTTTTGACTACAGTTTTTTTTTTTTTAATTTTTTTTTCAACGTTTATTTATTTTTGGGACAGAGAGAGACAGAGCATGAATGGGGGAGGGGCAGAGAGAGAGGGAGACACAGAATCGGAAACAGGCTCCAGGCTCTGAGCCATCAGCCCAGAGCCTGATGCGGGGCTCGAACTCACGCACCGCAAGATCGTGACCTGGCTGAAGTCGGACGCTTAACCGACTGCGCCACCCAGGCGCCCCTTGACTACAGTTTTTATAGTGAGACTAGTTCACAAGATTCACATGACCTCTTTTCAATGTTTTGTGTTCTGCAAACTTAAACTATGCTGCCTAAAAGATTCTAGCTGTATTTTCAGAAAAGAACTGGACTCTATTTTTTTAAGTTTTTATTTTAATTCCTGTTAGTTAACATACAGTGTTATATTAGTTTTAGGTGTACAATATACTGATTCAACAGTTCTATACATTACTAGGTGTTCATCATGATTAGTGTATTCTTTTTAAAAAATGTTTATTTACTTTGAGGGGAGGGGGAGAGGGGAAGAGAGAGAGGTAGACAGACAATCCCAAGTAGGTTCCATGCTCATCACAGAGACTGTTGCAGGGCTCGATGTCATGACTGTGAGATGATGACCTGAGCTGAAGTCAACAGTTAGATACTTAACTGACTGAGCCCAAGATAAGTGTATTCTTAATCCTCATCACCTATTTCACCCATTCCCCCCAACCTCCTCCCCTCTTGTAACCATCAGTTTGCTGTCAATAATTAAGAGTCGGATTCTTGGTTTGTCTCTCTCTCTCCTTTTTCCACTTTGCTCATTTTGTTTCTTAAATTCCACATATGAATGAGATCCTATGGTATTTGTCTTTTTCTGACTTATTTCACTTAGTATTATACCCTTTAGGTACATCCACGTCATTGTAAATGGCAGAATTTCATTCTTTTTTATAACTGAATTATATTCAGGGTAATGCTGGCCTCATAGAATGAATTTGGAAATTTTCCTTTCTCTTCTATTTTTTAGAATAGTTTGGAAAAAAATAGATATTAACTCTCCTTTTAAAATTTGGTAGAATTCATTTGAGTACTGATTCCATTTCTTTGTTGGTTGTCTGTTCAAGTTTTTTATTTGTTTCAGTTTTGATAGTTTATATATTTCTAGGAATTTATCCATTTTTTCTAGGTTGTCCAATTTGTTGGCATATAGTTTTTTATAGTATTCTAAGTGTTTGTATTTTTGTGGTATTGGTTCTTATTTCTCATTTGTGGTTTTCTGTTTTTAAGTCCTTTTTTTTTTCTTGATAAGTCTGGCTAGAGGTTTATCAATTTTATTGATTTTTTTTTTTCAAAGAACGAGCTCCTGGTTTCATTGATCTGTTCTATTGTTGGTTGTTGTTGTTTTTTAGTTTCTAACATTTATTTCTGCTCTAATCTTTATTCCTTCTGCTGGTTTTAGATTTTGTTTGTTGTTATTGTTTTTCTAGCTCCTTTAGGTGTAAGGTTAGGTTTGAGATTTTTCTTGCTTCTTGAGGTAGCCTGTATCATTAAAATCTTCCTTAGAACTGCTTTTGCTGCATCACAAAGGTTTTTAAACATTGTGTTTTAATTTCCATTTATTTTCATGTACTTTTTAATTTCCTCTTTGATTTCTTGGTTGGCCTATTGTTTAGTAGCATGTTATTTAACCTCCATGTATTTTTCATCTTTCTATATTTTTTCTTGTGGTTGACTTCTAGTTTCATAGCATTGTGGTCAGCAAAAGTGCATGGTATCTCTTTGATCTTCTATTGTTGAGGCTTGTTTTGTGGCCTAACATCTGTTCTGGAAGATGTTCCATTTACACTTGAAAAGAATGTGTATTCTGCTGCTTTAAGATGGAATGTTCTGAATATATCTGTTAAATCCATTTGTTTCAGTGTGTCATTCAAAGCCATTGTTTCCTTGTTGATTTTTTGATTAGATGATCTGTCCATTGATGTTATTAGGATATTAAAGTATGAATGTTGCCTCTCTAGGATGCACTCTGAGATGAGCAAGTGACCTCCCCACTATGTGCCACAGGTGCTGTTCAGATCCACTCTTTCCATGCTGTATGTCTGTGGACAGTTTGACCTGCCTTCTCTTTAAGGGCAGCCCCAATGCCTCTGGGCTCTCCCCACACCATGCCCTCTGACCTTTAGTACTCCAGGCTTTAAGCCCCACCATTGCAAGAACTCATGAAATTTGTTCCCTCTCACATTCCAAGCCAATTGCTATGAGGAGTTGTTGTCCCCATGTGATCCCCTGTATGTTCGACTGACTTCCTTCTCTGTGACTGTGCTCCCTCCCTACTGCAGTGACCATAATCTATTTTTCTCCCAAATCCCACCTCTGCACTTCCCACCTTCTTTGTTGTGGCCTCTTCTTTACCTTTAGTTGTGGGATTTGTTCAGCCAGTCTTCAGGTTGATTTCTGAGGTATTTAGGATGATTTGATAGTTTTCTAGTTGTATTTATGGGATGAGGTGAGCCTAGGGTCCTCCTGTTCCATGGCCATCTGTTCCTTCTCTAGGACAGGCCTCATTAAACTCAAGGAGTATTAAGAGGACCATACTGAGCTTACAGATTCATTCTGACTAGATTTGGTGTCCCAGCAGGGACATTAGTATGCTTAATGTTTACATCCTTTCTTCCAGAGGGCACATTTATTGCTTTGATGCTTGTTCTTATTTCAACAGTGATGTTCATATTTATCTCTGGTCATCTCAGTGCAAGGGTAGGCAGTGGTTTTGCTAAATCCTTTATAGAATGTGGTTTAGAAGAATTTTTCCCATGGATCACTTCTGAATGAACTAAAGAGAAAATTTTAGGCTCTAATTCTATTATTTGAAAAAGCAAGTTATGGAAGTCTTAGAGAAACTTTTGTTTGTGGTCTTGAGGCAGTAATGTTCAACCTCAGGGGGTGTGCAAGATCAACCACTGTAATGCAGAGACATTTATTGGAACTTCTGTTTATATATATATTCTTTTTTTTTTTAGTTGAGAAGGTATATATTCTATTTTTGAGTCTAAAAATAAGACATTTAGGGTTTATTATAAAAATTATCACTGGATCCTTGTCTATGTCACATACTTATCAGGTACAGTTCTTGAGTTCTTCTAAGGAAGGAGAAAGAGGTCTACAATGAAAGGGTTAGACAGTAACTCTATAACTCAATTTCTTTTGTTTTCTGTTGGGAATGTTTTGTAGTTTGCATATAGCCCCTACAGGTTATATATATTGTTCAGATATATATATTTAATTAACAAAACATGTTGATATATGAATATATAATTATTCAGATGTATGTTAAGTCACCCTACAGATTATATATTTTTCTTTTTTTTTTAAGTTATTTATTTTGAAAGAGAGAGAGTGCTGGAGGAACAGAGAGAAAGGGTGAGACAGAGAATCCCAAGCAGGCTCCACACTATCAGTGCAGAGCCCAAAATGGGGCTTGAACCTATGAACTGTGAGCCACTCTTTGTTGTGGCTCACAAGTGCCTGCTTGAGTGGCTGCTCAAGAGTGGCAAGAGTGGCTTGCTTAACCGATTGAGCCACCCAGGTGCCCCAGAGATTATATATTTCTCATTTTAACTAAATTAGCACTGAAAAACTTAGATTTTATCATCCACTATCATTAGTCTTGAAATATAAAAGCCATCAGCATAGTAATGGTTTATCTTTCTACATAATGACTTCCACTAGCATGATAGATCTCCATCCCCTCACTTTCAATCTGAAGGTGTCCTCAGGTCTAAAATGAGTCACTTGTAGACAGAAAATAGATGGGTCTTGTTTTTTTGTCCATTCTGATGCCCTGTGTCTTTTGGTTGGAGCATTTAGTTCATTTACATTCAGTGTTATTATTGAAAAATATGGGTTTAGGGGCGCCTGGGTGGCGCAGTCGGTTAAGCGTCCGACTTCAGCCAGGTCACGATCTCGCGGTCTGTGAGTTCGAGCCCCGCGTCAGGCTCTGGGCTGATGGCTCAGAGCCTGGAGCCTGTTTCCGATTCTGTGTCTCCCTCTCTCTCTGCCCCTCCACCGTTCATGCTCTGTCTCTCTCTGTCCCAAAAATAAATAAACGTTGAAAAAAAAAAAAAAAAAGAAAAATATGGGTTTAGAGTCGTTGTGATGTCTGTAGGTTTCATGCTTGTAGTGATGTCTCTGGTACTTTGTGGTCCTTGCAACATTTCACTCACAGAATCCCCATTAGGATCTCTTCTGGGGCTGGTTTAATGGCGATAAATTCCTTCAGTTTTTGTTTGTTTGGGAAAACCTTTATCTCTCCTTCTATTCTGAATGACAGGCTTGCTGGATAAAGGATTCTTGGCTGCATATTTTTTTCTCTTCATCACATTGAAAATTTCCTGTCATTCCTTTCTGGCCTGCCAAGTTTCAGTAGAGAGATCGGTCATGAGTCCTATAGGTCTCCCTTTATATGTTAGAGCATGTTTATCCCTAGCTGCTTTCAGAATTTCCTCATTATCCTTGTATTTTGCCAGTTTCACTATGCTATGTCGTGCAGAAGATCGATTCAAGTTACATCTGAAGGGAGTTCTCTGTGCCTCTTGGATTTCAATGCCTGTTTCCTTCCCCAGATTGGGGAAGTTCTCAGCTATGATTTGTTCAAGTACACCTTCAGCCCTTTGTCTCTCTCTTCCTCTTCTGGAATTCCTATGATACAGATATTGTTCCGTTTGATTGCATCACTTAATTCTCTAATTCCTCCCTCATACTCCTGGATTTTTTTTTATCTCTCTTTTTCTCAGCTTCCTCTTTTCCCCTAATTTTATCTTCTAATTCACCTATTCTCTCCTCTGCCTCTTCAATCCATACTATGGCCGCCTCCATTTTATTTTGCACCTCATTTATAGCATTTTTTAGCTCCTGATGACATTTCTGAGTCCCTTGATCTCTGTAGCAATAGATTCTCTGCTGTCCTTTATGCTTTTTTCAAGCCCAGTGATTAATTTTATGACTATTGTTCTAAATTCTTGTTCCGTTATATTGCTTAAATCGTTTTTGATCAATTTGTTAGCTGTCGCTACTTCCTGGAGTTTCTTTTGAGGAGAATTCTTCCGTTTCATCATTTTGGATACTCCCTGGAGTGGCGTGGAACTGCAGGGCTCTTCCCCTGTGCTGTCTGGAGTAACTTGTGTTGGTGGGCAGGGCCGCAGCCAGACCTGATGTTTGTCCCCAGCCCACCTCTGGGGCCACAGTCAGACTGGTGTGTACCTTATCTTCCCCTCTCCCAGGGGCAGGACTCACTGTGGAGTGGTGTGGCTCCTGTCTGGGCTACTTGCACACTGCCAGGCTTGTGGTGCTGCTCTGATGGGATCTGGCGTATTAGCTGGGGTGGATCCGCAAGGTGCACAGGGGCGGGAGGGGCAGGCTCAGCTCTCTTTGCCATGGGTGGTCCCCTGCGGAAGGGGCCCTGAGGCACCTGGAGGGAGGCAGACCCGTTGGCAGGATGGATCCACAGAAGCACAGCGTTGGGTGTTTACGTGGTGCAAGCAAGTTTGGTGACGGGAACTGGTTCCCTTTGGAATTTCGGCTGGGGGATGGGAGAGGAGATGGCAGTTGCCAGCACCTTTGTTCCCCACCGAGCTGAGCTCTGTCTTCCGGGGCTCAACAACTCTCCCTCCCAGTGTCCTCTAGCCCTGCTGCTCTCTGAGCAGAGCTGTTGACTTTTAACATTCCAGATGTTAAGTCCCACTGGCTGTCAGAACTCACAGAGTCTGGCCCCTCTGCTTTTTCAAGGGGCTCTGCCTTGCCCGGCAGGCTGCCCCTCCACCGCCCCAGCTCTCTTCCGCCAGTCCATGTAATGTGTACCACCTCTCCGCCCTTCCTACCCTCTTCCGTGGGCCTCTGGTCTATGGTTGGCTCCAGAGAGTCTGTTCTGCTAGTCTTCTGGTGGTTTTCTGGGTTATTTAGGCAGATGTGGGTGGAATCTAAGCGATCAGCAAGAGGAGGTGAGCCCAGCGTCCTCCTACGCTATCAGCTTCCTGAAAGAAGGATCTACATAATGTATGTATCAATACAGTAATATACGTATCTATATAAGTTAGTTACTTTAGCTACTACTTTGATATTGTGTGCTCAGAAATGTTTTTGCTATGCGAGTGTGATAAAACATTGCTCTAGACTTTGCTGTAGGGTGAAAATTTATGAAAAAGCCTCTCCCTTTTTTTTTCTATTATTGAGGTATACTTAGCATACAATGTTGTATTAGTTTAAGGTGTACAATAGTGATTCAACAACTCTATGTGTTATATAATGCTCACCACAATAGGTGTAATTACCATACAATGTTATTACAATATTATTGACTATATTGCCTATGCTGTACTTTTCATCTCTGTGATTTATTTTGTAACTGAAAGTTTATACCTCTTAATCCTTTTCATCTATTTTGCCCGTCCCTGCACCCACTTCTCTTCTGGCAAACACCCGAAGAGTGTACATGGGTGTATATGGGTCTGTTTGATTTTTGTTTGCTCATTAATTTGTTTTGTTTTTTAGATTCCAAATATAAGTGAAATCATATGGTATTTTTCTCTCTCTGTCTGACTTATTTCACTTAACATAATACCCTCTGGATCTATCCATGTTGCTACAAATGCCAAGATCTCATGCTTTTTTATGGCTGAATAATAGTCCATGGAGAGTTAGGTTCTTTCCATTATGTTGTCTATTGTAAATAATGCTGCAGTAAACACAGGGGTGCATATCTTTTAGAATGTGTTTTCATTCTGTTTGGGTAATACCCTAGTGGTAATACCCAGTATTGAATCATATGGTTTTTCCATTTTTAAGGAACCTCCATGCCATTTTCCACAGTGATTGCACCAGTTTACATTCCCACCAACCACAGTGCATGCGAGTTCCCTTTTCTTCACATCCTTGCCAACACTTGCTATTTCTTGTCTTTTTGATACTAGCAATTCTGACTGATGTGTGGTGATACCTCATTATGGTTTTCATTTGCATTTCCCTGATGATTAGTGATGTTGAGCATCTTTTCCTGCATCTGTTGGCCAGCCATATGTGTTTTTTGGGGAAAAAAATTCTACTTAGGTCCTCTGCTTATAATATTATTGTTTTTGGTCTTGAGTTGTATTAGTTCTTTATGTAGTCTGGATGTTAACTCCTTGTTGGATAGGTTATTTGCATATGTCTTCTCCCATTCATTAGGTTGCTTTTTTTGTTTTCTTGATGATTTCCTTTGCTGTGGAAAAGCTTTTTATTTTTGTGTAATCCCAATAATTTATTTTTACTTTTGCCTGAGGGGATATATCCACAAATATGTTGCTGATAATGATATCAAAGAAGATACTACCTGTGGTTTCTTCTAGGCGTTTTATGGTTGAGGTCTCACATGTAGGTGTTTACTCAATTTTGAGTTTATGTTTATTTTTATTTATTTCAAAAACATTTTTTTAATCTTTATTTTTGGGAGAGAGAGAGACAGACAGACAGACAGAACATGAGCAGGGGAGGAACAGATATTGAAGGAGATCAGAATCGGAAGCAGGCTCCAGGCTCTGAAGTGTCATCACAGAGCCCAATGCGGGGCTCGAACCCACGAGGTGTGAGATCATGACCTGAGCCAAAGTCGGACGCTTAACTGACTGAGCCACCCAGGCACCCCTTGAGTTTATTTTTAGATGGCATAAGAAAGTGGTCCAGTTTTATTCTTTTACATGTGGCTGTCTAGTTTTCCCAGAACCATTTATTGAAGACATTATCTTTTTCTCATTGTATAGTCTTGCCTCCTTTTGGTAGATTGTCCAAGGTAGAGAGATGTCGGTTTGTTTCTGAGCTGTCTATTCTATTCTGTTGATCTATGTGTCTATTTTTGTGCCACTGCCATGCTGTTTTGATTACTATAGCTGTGTAGCATAACTTGAAATTGGAGATTGTGATACCTCCAACTTTGTTCTTTCTCAATTTTGCTTTGGCTATTTGAAATCTTTTGTTGTTTCATATAAATTTTAGTATTATTTGCTCTACTTCTGTGAAAAATGCTTTTTATAGGGGTTGCATTTAACTTGTAATTGCTTTGGGTATTATGGACATTTAACAATTTTAACTCTTCCAGTCCATAAGCATAATGTACTTTCCTATTTATGTTGTCTTCAATTTCTTTCATTAATGTCTTACAGTTTTCAGAGTATAGGTCTTTCACCTCCTTGGATAAATTGATTCCTAGGTATTTTACTCTTATTGGAATACTTGTAAATGGGATTGTTTTCTTAATTTTTGTTTCTACTAATTCATTATTAGTGTATAGAAATGCAACAAATTTTTGTGTATTGATTTTGTATCCTGCAACTTGACTTACTTCATTTATTCTAATAGTTTTTTGGTGGAGTCTTTAGGATTTTCTATACATAGTATTATGGTATCTGCAAATAGTAACAGTTTTACTTCTTCCTTATCAACTTGGGTGCTTTTTATTTCTTGTCTGATCACCATGACTACGATTTCCAATATTATGCTGAGTAAAAGTGGCATGAGTGGACATCCTTGTTTTGTTCCTGATCTTGGAGGAAAACGTTGAGTATGATGTTAGCTGTGGGTTTGTTATATGTGGCCTCTATTATGTTGAGGTATGTTCCCTCTAAGCTCTCTTGTTGAGAGTTTTTACCATGAACAGATGCTATATATTGTCCATGCTTTTTCTGCATTTGTTGAGATGATCATATGGTTTTTATCCTTACTCTTGTTAATGTGATCTATCACATTGATTAAATTTTAAAAATAGTTAACCACCCTTGCATTCCTGGAATAAATCTCACTTGATCATGGTGAATGCTTTTTTAATGTATTGTTAAAGTTGGTTTAGTAATATTTTGTTGAGGATTTTTGCATCTGTGTTCATCAGGGATATTGGATATTGGCCTATAGATTTCCTTTTTTTTTTTTTTTTTTTTTTTTTTTTTTGTAGTCTTTGGTTTTGCTATAAGGATAATGCTGGCTTCTTAGAATGAATATGGAAGTTTCCCTTCCTTTTCTATTTTTTGGTATAGTCAGGAATATTAGGTATTAATTCTTTAAAAGTTTGTAGAATTCACCTGTGAAGCCATCTGATCCTGGACTTTTATTTGTTGGAGGTTTTTGGGTACCTATTCAATTTCATAACTACTAATTGGTCTGTTCAAATTTTCTTTTCTTCCTGATTCAATTTTGGAAGACTGTGTGTTTCTAGAAATTAATCCATTTCTTTTAGATTGGTTGTATTTGTAGGTCTTCTCTGTCCCTTTCTTATTCTCTTGCTCTCTTCCCTTGTGGTTTGCTAGTTTTCTTTATTGTTATATTACGTTCCTTTCTATTTTTTGTGTATCTGTTTTATGTTTTCAATCTGTGGTTACCACTGAGTTCTTCTATAACATCTTATATGTGTAGCCATCTACACTAAGTTTATAGTTGTTTAAGTTTGAACAAATTCTTTTTTTATTCTTTATTTAAAAAAATTTTTTTAACAAGTCTTCTTGCCTAGTGTGGGGCTTGAACTCACAACTCTGAGATTGAGTCACATGCTCCACCAACTGACCCAGCCAGGCACCCTGAACACATTCTAAAAGCATTAATTTTTTACTCCCCTTTTCCATTTTTTGCATATGGTGTCATATTTAGTATCTTTTTATTCTGTGTAACTCTTGACTAGTTTTGGTATATACTATAATTGATTTTACTATTCTTGTGTTTTAACCTTCATGCTGGTTTTAGAAGTGACTAATCTGCTACCTTTACTGTGTATTTGCTTTTACTTTTGATCTTTGTTTCAGTTAAATAATTCCCTTTAACATTTTTTGTAAGGCTGGCTTAATGGTTATAAACTCCTTTAACTCTTGTTTGAGGAGCTCTTTATCTCTCCTTGTATTCTGAATAATAACCATGAGATCATGACCTGAGCCGAAGTCAGACGCTTAACTGACTGAGCCACCCAGGCACCCCATAAATTTAAATCTTTAAAAAAAATTTATTAAGTAATCTCTGTGTCCAATGTGGGGCTCAAACTCAACCCTGAGATCAAGAGTCACATGCTCTACCGACTGAGCCAGCCAGGTGCCCTGTAAGTTTAAATCTTAATACCAACTTGTCAGATTCAACACTAACATGTAAAAGAAATGGCCTTGAGAGGGTACAGACTTGCCTGGATTAATAAAGATAATGTAGTTATTAGTTCCCAGTGTACATCTTTTGAATGAGTTCTTGGTTGCAAGTAACAAAATAAGTCAAAATAGCTTAAACAAAATTATTGTAAGGATGGAGCCTTTTATGGAGGAATGAATTCAAGCCTCAGGGAAGGGCTTAACCAAGGAATTGAAAGCTGTTAGGGATCTCTGCATTCCCCCTCTTCCTTGTACTTATCTGTTCTATGGTTTTCTTTACTCCTCAGTTTAGCTGGAGTTGGTAAACTCTAAGGCTTATATTTTACAGGTGCAGCTATCTGATAAAACTAACTCTACTTTTTTTGTATCCAATTCCAAATTCTTAATGAGAGAATTAGATTTGTCCAGTTAGAGCTCCGTGTTGATCTTTGGTCCAATTAGCTATCCTTAGGTTGGCCAAGTCATACAGTTAATGATGGCTGCCAGAGGCCAGCCCTGTCGATCAAGGAGTGTTTGTAGGGAGTGTTTTTAGAGAAAACAAAAGTGTTATTGATTTTCTAAGTGGGCACAGATCTAAGTGGGTTAATTCTCAGGTGCCTCCAAATGTCTGTAATTTTGTGGGGACTAGATATCCACTCCCTTACCCAATTCTGGGGCCTGAAACTCCTCTTGCCATAATTCATTTTATTAAATTTTATTTAATTTTTTATTAAATATCCAAATGGAGCAAATTACAGAGTAATGATCATTTATTATTTAAACACTTTAAAACCTATTCTGATTGCTGGATTATCTTTCTGGATGTATCAACCTGATACATGGCTAGCTGTCATAGTCAGTAAAAGGACATATTTGCCATATTTCCTGATAATGATTTTTTTTTTTACCTGGGATAGTTTATTTCTTTATTTTTTATTTTAATTCCAGTATAATATACAGAATTGTATTCATTCCAGGTATACAATGCAGTGTTTCAAGAATTCTATGTATTACTCAGTGCTCAGCATGATAAATATATTCTTAATCCCCTTCACCTGTTTCACCCATCCCCCCTCCCCCACCCCCCCACTGGTAACCTTCAGTTCTCTATAGTTAAGAGTCTGTTTTTTGGCTTTTCTCTTTTTTCTCCTTTGTTCGTTTGTTTTGTTTCTTAAATTGCACACACGAGTGAGATCAAATGGTATTTGTCTTTCTCTGACTTATTTCACTTAATATTATATCCTTTAGATCTATCCATGTTGTTGCAAATGGCAAGATTTTATTCTTATTTATGGCTGAATAGTATATATGCCACCTCTTTGTTATCCATTCACCTGTTGATGGATACTGGGTTGCTTCCATAATTTCGCTATTGTAAATAATGCTGGAGTAAACATAAGGGTACATAGATCTTTTTGAATTAGTCTTTTCATATTCTTTGGGTAAATAAATACCCAGGAGTGGAATTAAGGATCATATGATAATTCTACTTTTAGTTTTTTGAGGAACCTCCATAGTGACTTTTCCAAGTTTGCATTCCCACCAATAATGCATGAGGGTTCCTTTTTCTCCACATTCTAACACTTGTTGTTCCTTTTTTTTTCTTTTTTTCTTTTTTTTTTTTTAGACATTCTGACAGGTGTTACTTCATTGTGTTTTTGACTTGCTTTTCCCTGATGATGAATGATGTTGAGCGTCTTTTCGTGTATCTGTTGGCCCTCTGCATGTCTTTGGAGAAATGTCTGCTCATGTCTCCTGCCCTTTTGTAATCAGATTATTTGGGGTTTGTAGAGTTGTATAAGTTCTTTACATATTTTGTATGCTAGCCCTTTATCAGATATGTCATTTGCAAATACCTTTTACTATTTAGTAGGTTGTCTTTTAGTTTTGTTGATTGTTTCCTTTGCTATGTAGATTTTATTTTGATGTAGTCCCAATAGTCTATTTTTACTTTTGTTTTCCTTGCCTCCAGAGAGAGATCTAGCAAAATGTTGCTATGGCCAATGTCAGAGAAATTACTGCTTGTGCTCTCTTCTAGGATTTTATGGTTTCACACCTCACATTTAGATCCTTAACCCATTTTGAGTTTATTTTTGTATATGGTATAAGAAAGTGGTCCAGGTCCATTGTTTTGCATGTTGCTGTTTAGTCTTCTCAATAACATTTGTTGAAGAAACTTTCCCATTGCACATTCTTATGCTTTGTTGAAGATTAAATTGACCACATAATCATGAGTTTATTTCTGGGCTCTCTATACTGTGCCATCAATCTGTGTGTCTGTTTTGTGCAAGTACCATAGTGTTTTGATTAGTACAGCTTTGTAGTATAACTTGAAATCTGTCATTGTGATACCTACCTCCAATTTTACTTTTTATTTTTCAAAATTGCTTTGGCTATTTAAGATCTTTTATGATTCCATACAAATTTGAGGATTGTTTGTTCTAGTTCTATGAAGAACGCTGCTGGAATTTTGTAAACAAATCTCCTTCTGTATACCCCAGGCATTTTTCAAACTGCTACTTCTATGCTGTATCTCAGCTGTGCTGTCTCTTTAAGGGTGGGGACTCTACTTTTATGGTTCTCTTAGAGCTGAACTCGTTGATTTTTAAATTTCCAGATATTGAGTCCCACTGATTGTTAGGCCTCTCTGGTTTTCAGAGCCAAATGTTATGGGATTCATTCTCCTGTGCCTGGGGTGCTGGGTGTGTGGATCTGCTCCTCTCCCCTCTCTGCACCTGCTAGTCCTTCCTTCCCAGACAGTCCCATGAGTCCATTTGGTTCCTAACCACATCTGGTTCTTTCTATCCTCTTTGATGTGGCCTCTTCTTTACATTCAGCTGTGGTGAGTCTATTCTGCCAGTCTTTGGGTCACTTTCTGAGTTATTTACACTGATGTGGGTGTTCTCTAGTTGTATCCATGGGACAAAGTGAGCTTAGGATCCTCCTACTCTGCTATCTTCTGCAAAGGTCTCTCTGATTTTTAGGAAAAATGAATTGTGGTCCTATTTTTAAATTATTAGTAGGAAAATGTGGCTCAACCCCAACACAGACAGTAACTGACACATAAAGGTTACTTAATGAATTTATTAACTGAAAAATAAAATCAGTGACTTTTGCACAATAACATAGTTGGTTTATAGCGTTGCCACACAGCAAATTGAATTTTAGTTTTCTGGAAAGACATTTTGTAGCGAACTTATACACCAGGAAGTCATGAAGCTCTATAAACAGATGCTTTAGGGATGCATGACTGAGGCTATTCTTTGGCTATTGTGGGTGATACCAACAGCTGCTTTGAAAGCATTCCAGCCAAAATTATTTCAGCTATGCCTTATGACATGGCACTCTGGAATTCCAGTAAAAGGTGATTTTAAGAACTAAAATAGATTCAATTAAGAGAAGCTTATTGAGGAAAATTTTCATTTTGCTCAAAATGAAATGGCCAGAGGAGGTAGCCATAACATAGTTTATCTCAGATTTCAGGATTTGATGTCCGTTCTGCCATTTCCAAAGCATATGGTTCTATCATTGGTCAGAAATAAAAACTAGCAGCATTCCAAGTCTTATCAGTAGTAGCTTTTGTCAGATTATAACCTCCTCCGGCTAGCCAAGAGCCTACATGAGAAAAATGGTATTTGAGGAACATTGTCTGAGGGACTTTTCAGTCTTTTATTCTCAGTTCTATCCTAGGATCAAGTTGTGGAATTTCTTACATTGAGTTATTCTTTTTAAAAAAAAATTTTTTCAACATTTATTTATTTTTGGGACAGAGAGAGACAGAGCATGAACGGGGGAGGGGCAGAGAGAGAGGGAGACACAGAATCGGAAACAGGCTCCAGGCTCTGAGCCATCAGCCCAGAGCCCGACGCGGGGCTCGAACTCACGGAGCGCGAGATCGTGACCTGGCTGAAGTCGGCCGCTTAACCGACTGCGCCACCCAGGCGCCCCACATTGAGTTATTCTTAAATACTATAATTTTCCTTTTTATCAAAGTTTACTTCAAGAAAACAGTTTTGGGAAAGTCACCTGTTTTGTTGTAATAATAATTTAGAATATCATTTGCTTCTTTATCCAAATGTCTTTTATAATGAAGCTCTGTGAAAATTCCTTCCACAATTCAAGGTTAGGAAAGTTTTTTCTCCTCCCTGGAAGCATTCCTCTTTTCTGATAATAAAAATCAAATAACCACACATCTTATCAGTCTAGTGTAAAGATGCATGAGGCAAGCACTAAAGTTTAAGTCATTATATTGGCCTTCAATTACATGTTTCTATTCTTATTTAGTCCTGATTTTCCACTCCTATTTAATTAGTAACTTTAATAAAGAATAAATATTTTTATCCTATGTCTTCTTTTCAGTCACTTCTAATTACTTTTTTAAATGAAGCAGTGTGTGTATATACTTTTAACATATACATAAATGAAATATAAAATAGCAATGAATTTAGAATGTAGAAGAATTTATGTGTATGTACACCCACACACGAGTGTGAATATATGGATATACACAGAGTTCGTAAATACAGACCTATTTCATTTAATTTATTTGATAACCGACTAGGAGTTTGGTATTGTACCAGAAGAGAAAGGCCAAAGATAAATTATATGGTAATTGACTTTAAGACTATTTGGGGAGACTGAGAACAGATCTTTGCCCGTATATCATCTTTTAACGAGGCTCACCCAGACTATTCTGTTTAATACTGAAACATGCCCACCTTTTCCCATCTCCTGCACTGACACCCTACCATCCTTTTACTCTTTTCTGTATCACTTACCACTTTCTAACATTCAGTGGATTTATTATGTTTATTGTTCATTGTCCATTTCCCCTGATTCTAAGTTCCATGAGGACAGGGATATTTGTACATTTTGTTCAATGACATATTTATCCCAATCACCTTAAGGAATGCCTGGCACATAGTAGCTACTTAATAAATATTTGAATAATTGTAATATAAATGCTATAGGTAGACATAGAAAAGAATGTCTAGTTCATTGTGAGGGCCTGAAAAAAACTTTCACAGAAGAAGTGACAACAGAATTCTGTAGGTGGTAACAGAAAGGTATTTCAGGCACAAGCCCAGAAAACTCAGGGATAAGAAGAGTAAATGCTTTGGTAATACTAAAGATAGAACTCATGTGTTGGTCTGTACGTGACCTTCTCCTAGCATCTCAGGTAATCTTCGGTCCTTCTCCACTTCTCTGACTGTATGTTCTAAGCATCTTCTATTCATATATTGAGATTTAAACATATGCTGAGGTGCCAAAGGGCACAACATTCACATAAAAAATGGCATATAGAAAAAAGCAAAAGGAATGAATCTTTTTTTTTTAATTTTTTTATATGAAACTTATTGTCAAATTGGTTTCCATACAACACCCAGTGCTCATCCCAAAAGGTGCCCTCCTCAATGCCCATCACCCACCCTCGGCTCCCTCCCACCCCCCATCAACCCTCAGTTCTCAGTTTTTAAGTTTTCACCATATATATACAAATATCTGCATTAATGCAGAGTCACTGGGGTAGTACTGAACTATTTAGTCTTCATTTTTTTTCAATATATGAAATTTATTGTCAAAATGGTTTCCATACAACACCCAGTGCTCATCCCAAAAGGTGCCCTCCTCAATACCCATCACCCACCCACCCCTCCCTCCCACCCCCCATCAACCCTCAGTTTGTTCTCAGTTTTTAAGAGTCTCTTATGCTTTGGGCTCTCTCCCATTCTAACCTCTTTTTTTTTTTTTTCCTTCCCCTCCCCCATGGGTTTCTGTTAAGTTTCTCAGGATCCACCTAAGAGTGAAAACATATGGTATCTGTCTTTCTCTGTATGGCTTATTTCACTTAGCATCACACTCTCCAGTTCCATCCACGTTGCTACAAAGGGCCATATTTCGTTCTTTCTCATTGCCCTGTAGTACTCCATTGTGTATATAAACCACAATTTCTTTATCCATTCATCAGTTGATGGACATTTAGGCTCTTTCCATAATTTGGCTATTGTTGAGAGTGCTGCTATGAACATTGGGGTACAAGTGCCCCTATGCATCAGTACTCCTGTATCCCTTGGGTAAATTCCTAGCAGTGCTATTGCTGGGTCATAGGGTAGGTCTATTTTTAATTTTCTGAGGAACCTCCACACTGTTTTCCAGAGTGGCTGCACCAATTTGCATTCCCACCAACAGTGCAAGAGGGTTCCTGTTTCTCCACATCCTCTCCAGCATCTATAGTCTCCTGATTTGTTCATTTTGGCGTTTAGTCTTCATTTTTAAAGAAATTAATTGAAATTGAGGTATAATTTTCATATAACATATTAGTTTCAGGTATACAACATAAAGGATTTGATATTTGTATATATATGGTGAAATGATAACCACAAGTCTAATTAATTAACATCTGTCACCTTACATAGTTACAAATTTTTTTATGGTAACTTTTTAAACACATTTGTTTAATGTTTATCTATTTTTGAGAGAAAGAAGATAAGCGGGAGGAGCAGAGAGAGAGGAAGACACAGAATCTGAAGCAGGCTGCATGCTCCGAGCTGTCAGCACGGAGCCTGATGCAGGGCTTGAACCCACAAACTGTGAGATCATATAACCTGAGCTGAAAAGTCAGACGCTTAACTGAGTGCGCCACCAAGGTGCCCTTCTTATGGTAACTTTTAAGATCTACTCTCAGCAACATTCAAATATGCAATACAGTATTATAAACTAGTTACCATGCTGTACATTACATCCCCAACACATTTATAACTGGAAATTCTCAACTTTTGACCTCCTTCACCCATATTTCTCCCTCCATATCCCCTTTTCCACTCGTCTGCCTTTTGTAACCACCAATATGTTCTCTGTATCTATGAGCTGGGTTTTGTTTTTGTTTTTGCTATTATATATATATATGTGTGTGTGTGTGTGTGTGTGTGTGTGTGTGTGTGTGTGTGTGTGTATTTAAAGTTTATTTATTTTGAGACTGATTAAGTGCACACGTGAATGGAGGAGAGGTAGAGAGACAGGGAGAGAGAGAATCCCAAGCAGGCTCCATGTTGTTCATGCAGAGCCTCACACGGGGCTCAGTCTCACGAACCATGAGGTCATGACCCAAGCTGAAATCAAGTCAGACACTTAACCATCTGAGCCACCTAGGCACCCCTGTTTTTGCTATTTTAGATTCTCTATATAAGAGAGATCATATGTTATTTGTCCCTCTCTACCTATTTCACTTAGCATAATGCCCTAGAGGTCCATCCATTTTGTGACAAATTGCAAGATTTCATTCTTTTTTTATGGTTGAATAGTATTCTGTTGTATAGTGTGTGTGTGTGTGTGTGTGTGTGTGTTTATTCATTCACCCACTGAGGGAGAGTTAGGTTGTCTCCATGTCTTGGCTATTGTAAATAATGCTGCTATGAACATGGGGGTGCGTATATCTTTTTTGAGTTTGTGTTTTGATTTTCTTTGGATGAATACCCAGAGTGGAATTATTAGATTATTTGATAGTTCCATTTTTTTATTTTTTTGAGGAACCTCCATACTGTTTCCATAGTGGCCGCACCAATTACATTTCCACCAACAGTGCATGAGGGTTCCCTTTTCTCCACATCCTTGCCAATATTTCCTATTTCTTGTCCTTTTGATAATAGCCATTTTGACTTGTGTAATATCTCTTTGTGATTATGATTTGCCTATCCCTGATGATTAGTGTGGTTGAGCATCTTTTCCTCTGTCTTGGCCATTTGTATGTCTTTGGAAAAATAAAAATGTCTATTCAGATTCTCTGCCCATTTTTTAATCAGATTTTTTTTTGCTATTGAGTTGTATGAATTTTTTATATATTTTGGATATTAGCCCCTTATCAGCTATATAATTTGCAAATATTTTCTCCCATTCAGTAGGTTGCCTTTTTGTTTTGTTGATGGGTTCCCTTTGCTGCACAGAAGTTTTTTTTAGTTGGATATATAGTCCACTTATTTTCCTTTTGTTACTTCTTGTTTAAAAAAATTGTGATAAATGGGGCGCCTGGGTGGCGCAGTCGGTTAAGCGTCCGACTTCAGCCAGGTCACGATCTCGCGGTCCGTGAGTTCGAGCCCCGCGTCGGGCTCTGGGCTGATGGCTCAGAGCCTGGAGCCTGTTTCCGATTCTGTGTCTCCCTCTCTCTCTGCCCCTCCCCCGTTCATGCTCTGTCTCTCTCTGTCCCAAAAATAAATAAACGTTGAAAAAAAAAATTTAAAAAAAAAAAAAATTGTGATAAAATCTGTATAACATGAAATTTATCATTTTAATGAGTTTAAGTATACAGTTTGTGGCATTAAGTATATTCACAATGTTATGCAACCATCACTGCTATCTTTGGAATTTTTTATCATCTCAAATTCTATACCCATTAGACAATAACTCTCTTTTACTTCCTTCTCTTCATTTCTGGCAAATTCTGATCTTTTTTTCTGTCGTGAATTTATCTATTCTAGCTTCCTCACATAAGTGGAATCATAACAATATTTCTTCTTTTGCCTGGCTTATTTCACCAAGCATTTTTTTCAGGGTTCATCTGTGTTGTAGCACATGTCAGATTTTCACTCCTTTTTAAGGCTGAATAATATTCCATTATATGTATGTAGCACATTCTGTTATTGTACGATAATAGAAAAAATATATATTGGTCTCTTCCCCAGATTCCTGGGTGCAAAGCTCCTAAACTCTTGTAATTTCCTAAATTATAAGAACACTATGAGCAATCTTGTTTTAATATTTGGTCTTTGACCTCATCTGTGACACAGGGCTCCTAAAACTCTTTTAAGTTCCTCAGTGATAAGAGCACCACCTTTTGTTCTACTAAGGTACCTTTAGGTGGGCTCCTGGATAGAGGACTGGTCACCAGAAAGACCAAGCCATGATTAGAGGCTTGGAATTTTCAGCCTTACCCTCCATCCTCCAGAGAGATGAGAGGGGCTTGAAATGACATTAATAATTGGTTATGCCTATGTGAGAAAGCCTTCTTAAAATCCCAAAAGTATAGGGTTTAGACAGCTTCCAGGTTGGTGAACATGTCTATACTAGGAGGATAATACACCCCAGCCCTATAGGGACAAAAGCTCTTGCATTTAGGAACATCTAAGACCTTGTCCTATGCATCTCTTCCTCTGGCTTTTTTTTATCCTATCCTTTAATAATCTGGTAGACATGTTTCCTGGAGTTCAGTGAGCCACTCAAGCAAATTGACCAAACCCAGGATCATTAGAGCCTCCAATGTATAGCTAGTTGGTCAGAGGCACAGGTGACAACCTGGACCTGTCCCTGGCTTCTGAAGTGTGCATATGTGTAGGGAGTGAGTGAGAGGAATGGCCTGTGGGACTAAACTCTGAAGTTGTGGAAGCCAATGATGTCTCTGAGTAGATAGTATCAGAATTTGGTTAAATTGAAGGACACTCAGCTGATGGCAGAGATTTACTTGTTGTTGGCTGGGGAAGGGTGGGGAGGGGAAGAAAACACACACATTTGTTGGCCAGAAGTGTCAGAAGTGAATGTTTTGTATGAGGAGATAGACTGAATTGAAGTATTTCCCTACAACAGAAGGGAAAGATTGGGTTTTTAATTTTAGTTATCTGTTCATCCATTGATGGACATTTGGATTGTTTCTACCTTGTGGCTATTGTGAATAATGCTGCTATGGCCATGGGTGTGCAGGTATCTGTTCGAGTTCCTATTCAAAATTTTGCCTTTGAATGTATATCTACATGTGGAAAAGCTGAATTATATGGTAATTCTCTTTAATTTTTTTGAGGAACAGCCAAACTATTTTCTACAATGGCTGTATCATTTTACATTCCTACCAGCAGTGCCAAAGGGTTCCAGTCTCTCAACATCCTTGCCAACTTATCCCTCCCACCTTTTTATTTTTTTAAATTCCATTATAGTTAACATGCAGTGTTATATTAGTTTTATATGTACAATATAGTGTTTCCAGAATTCTATACATTACTCAGTGCTCATCAGGATGAGTGACTCTTAATCTCCTTCACCTATTTCATCCAACCTCACTCGCACCTCCCCTCTGGTAACCCTCAGTTTATTCTCTATAGTTAAGAATCTGTTTTTTGGTTTGTTTCTTTTTATTTTCATTTGTTCATTTGTTTTGTTTCTTAAATTTCACATATGAGTCAGGGCACTTGGGTGGCTCCGTCAGTTAAGTGTCCAACTTCCACTCAGGTCATGATCTTGTGGTTTGTGAGTTTGAGCCCCATGTCAGACTCTGTACTGACAGCTCAGAGCCTGGAATCTGCTTCAGAATCTGTGTCTCCCTCTCTCTCTGCGCCTCCCCTGCTCATGCTCTGTCTCTGTCTTGGTCTCTCTCTCTCTCTCAAAAAACAAGCATTAATTTTTTTTTAATTTCACATAAAAGTGAAACCATATGGTATTTGTCTTTCTCTGACTGACTTATTTCACTTAGCATTATACCCTTTAGATCCATCCATGTTGTTGCAATTGCCAAGATTTCATTCTTTTTTTATGGTTGAATAATATTCCATTGTATATATACTACATCTTCTTTATCCATTCATCAATTGATGGACATTTGGGCTACTGCCATAATTTAGCTATTATAAATAATACTGCAGTAAACATAGAGGTGCGTATATCTTTTTCAATTAGTGTTTTGTGTTCTTTGGATAAATACCCAGTAGTAAAATTATTGGATCATAGGGTAATTATCTTTTTAATTTTTTGAGGAACCTCCATACTGTTTTCCATAGTGGCTGTACCAGTTTGCATTCCCACCAGTAGTGCAGGAGGGTTCCATTTTCTTGGAAAATCACATCCTTGCCAACACTTGTTTCTTGTGTTTGTTATTTTAGCCATTCTGACAGGGGCGAGGCGATATTTCATTGGGGTTTTGATTTATACTTCCCTGATGATGAGTGATCTTGAGCATCTTTTCATGTGTCTGTCTGCCATCTGAGTGTCTTCTTTGGAGAAATGTCTGTTCATGTCTTTTGCTCTTTTTAAAAATGGGATTGTGTGTGTGTGTGTGTGTGTGTGTGTGTGTGTTGAGCTGTATAAGTTCTTTATATATTTTGGATGCTAACCCTTTAGTGGATATGTCACTTTCAAATATCTTTTTTTCCATTCAGTAGTTTGCCTTTTAGTTTTGTTACTTGTTTCCTTTGCTGTGCAGAAGCTTTTTATTTTGATGTAGTGTCAGTAGTTTATTTTGCTTTTGTTTCTTTTACCTCAGGAGACATATCTAGAAAAATGTTACAACTGATGTCAGAAATTACTGCTTGTACTCTCTTGTACTCTTGCATTTATTTCTCTGCTATTCTGTGCCATTGATCTATGGGTCTGTTTTTGTGCCAGTACTGTACTGTTTTGACTACTGCCGCTTTGTAGTGTGACTTGAAATCCGGATTTGTGATATCTCCAACTTTGTTTTTCTTTTTCAAGATTGCTTTGGCTATTCAGAGTCTTTTGTGATTCCATACAAATTTTGTAGGATTATTCTAGTTCTGTGAAGAATGCTGTTGGTATTTCAATAGGAATTGTATTAAATCTGTAGCTGGCTTTGGGTAATATGGACATTTTAACAATCTTTGTTCTTCCAATCCATGGGCATGGAATATCTTTCCATTTGTTTGTGGCCCTCCCACCTTTTAAAAATAAAAGTCAGCTTAATGGGTATGAAGTGGTATCCCATTATGGTTTTAACTTGACTTTTCTAATGACTAATGGTGTTGAACATCTTTTCATGTGTTTATTGGCCATTTGTATGTTTTCTTTGGAGAAACATTTAAGTCGTTTGTCCATTGTTGAATTGGGCTTTTTGTTGCTGCTGTTGTTGTTGTTGCTGTCGAGTCTTAGTAGTTATTTATATATTCTGGCTATTAATCCTTTTCAGATATATGCTTTGTGAGCTTTTTTTCCCCTTTTTGAGGGATTGACTTTTCACTTTGTTCATAATTTCTTTTGATGCACAAAGGCTTTTAATATTGATGAAGTCCTATTTGTGCTTTTGTTAGCTATGATTTTGGTGTTATAGCCAAGAAATCATTGCCAAATCTAATTTCTGTTTTCTTATAAGAGTTTTATAGTTTTAGCCTTTATGTTTCAGACTTTGATCCACTTTGTGTTAGTTTTTGTATATGGTGTAAGGTAAGGGTTCATCTTTTTTTTTTTTTTTTTTCTTGTGGATATCTGGGTTTTTCAGTGCTATTTGTTGAAAAAAACTGTCCTTTCCCCATTGAATGGTCTGGCACTCTTGTCACAAATCATTGGACTATATGTGTGAGAGTTTATTTCTGGGCTATTTTATTTGAAAATTTTGAATACTAATAAAATTAAAATTATATTGTTAAAATTAAATATAACTACATTCAGAAAATTAGAGAGATATCATAATTCCAAGGATTACCAGAGGTGGTTCATATGTAGTAACCTTCCAAACCAAAATTAAATGGTATAGTCCATTGTCACAGTGGTATCATGTAACAGAGAATATTAGAAAGTTTGTGATAACATAAAAGAAGTTATGCATATCATTATTTTCAAAGAATATGTCTATTCCAAAATATGTTGTTGTTCTCCATTTCATATATGAAAATAATACTTAAGAGACTTCTACAGATAATTTTTAGCTGGATCCAAAGCAATATACTGCTCTCAATATTTTTATATGCTTTTATCTGAATACTTAACTCAGAAGCTTGTTTGTGATATATTTGCAAATATCTTATTTGTATTGTTTTTCTTACAAAATTTTGCATTTCGTTCCTGTGAACATGAATAAAGCATTCCAACCATGTTATATTATAAACTTTTCCCTCTCTACCCCCTAATCCACATTAATACTCTCTACAACATGAAGAAAGACACAGCAAAATCAATCATGGTTCAGCTGTTCAAGAAGCACTTCTCACAGCATGCCATATGTGTGCTCATGCTCTCTCTTGCTCTCTCATTTTCATTCACGTGCTCTCTGATTCTTTGTGATTCTCCCTGTAGGACCTATCTCTTTACTCCAGATTTAAAATCAGAGTGTTGGGGAAAAGCTAACAGCTAGAAGCTTACTGTTTGATGATGAAAAGCCTTAAGTAAATATGTGAAGATATTAGGAACAGAAACAGGAGTTTTAATCATACCTACATACATGATTGGTTATGAAGGAAGTGCCCAAATGAGATAAAAAGTAAATATCTCAACGTGTAAGTAAAAATCAGCTTGACCAAAGTAAAAGATATTGTGATTTATAATAAGAAATATTTGACCTTTGTCCCATTTCTGGCACAGAGCTTCTACAACTAATGGAATTTCCTGAGTGAGGAGAGGGTTGAAGGTGTCTTTTGTTATGTTAATCAGGTGATTTTTATTTTTTTTATTTTTTTTTTATATGAAGTTTATTGACAAATTGGTTTCCATACAACACCCAGTGCTCATCCCAAAAGGTGCCCTCCTCAATACCCATCACCCACCCTCCCCTCCCTCCCACCCCCCATCAACCCTCAGTTTGTTCTCAGTTTTTAAGAGTCTCTTATGCTTTGGCTCTCTCCCACTCTAACGTCCTTTTTTTTTTTTTTACCTTCCCCTCCCCCATGGGTTCCTGTTAAGTTTCTCAGGATCCACATAAGAGTGAAACCATATGGTATCTGTCTTTCTCTGTATGGCTTATTTCACTTAGCATCACACTCTCCAGTTCCATCCACGTTGCTACAAAAGGCCATATTTCATTTTTTCTCATTGCCACGTAGTATTCCATTGTGTATATAAACCACAATTTCTTTATCCATTCATCAGTTGATGGACATTTAGGCTCTTTCCATAATTTGGCTATTGTTGAGAGTGCTGCTATGAACATTGGGGTACAAGTGCCCCTATGCATCAGTACTCCTGTATCCCTTGGGTAGATTCCTAGCAGTGCTATTGCTGGGTCATAGGGTAGGTCTATTTTTAATTTTCTGAGGAACCTCCACACTGCTTTCCAGAGCGGCTGCCCCAATTTGCATTCCCACCAACAGTGCAAGAGGGTTCCCGTTTCTCCACATCCTCTCCAGCATCTATAGTCTCCTGATTTGTTCATTTTGGCCACTCTGACTGGCGTGAGGTGATACCTGAGTGTGGTTTTGATTTGTATTTCCCTGATAGGGAGCGACGCTGAACATCTTTTCATGTGCCTGTTGGCCATCTGGATGTCTTCTTTAGAGAAGTGTCTATTCATGTTTTCTGCCCATTTCTTCACTGGGTTATTTGTTTTTCGGGTGTGGAGTTTGGTGAGCTCTTTATAGATTTTAGATACTAGACCTTTGTCCGATATGTCATTTGCAAATATCTTTTCCCATTCCGTTGGTTGCCTTTTAGTTTTGTTGGTTGTTTCCTTTGCTGTGCAGAAGCTTTTTATCTTCATAAGGTCCCAGTAATTCACTTTTGCTTTTAATTCCCTTGCCTTTGGGGATGTGTCGAGTAAGAGATTGCTACGGCTGAGGTCAGAGAGGTCTTTTCCTGCTTTCTCCTCTAAGGTTCTGATGGTTTCCTGTCTCACATTTAGGTCCTTTATCCATTTTGAGTTTATTTTTGTAAATGGTGTGAGAAAGTGGTCTAGTTTCAACCTTCTGCATGTTGCTGTCCAGTTCTCCCAGCACCATTTGTTAAAGAGGCTGTCTTTTTTCCATTGGATGTTCTTTCCTGCTTTGTCAAAGATGAGTTGGCCATATGTTTGTGGGTCTAGTTCTGGGATTTCTATTCTATTCCATTGGTCTGTGTCTGTTTTTGTGCCAATACCATGCTGTCTTGATGATGACAGCTTTGTAGTAGAGGCTGAAGTCTGGGATTGTGATGCCTCCTGCTTTGGTCTTCTTCTTCAAAATTCCTTTGGCTATTCGGGGCCTTTTGTGGTTCCATATGAATTTTAGGATTGCTTGTTCTAGTTTCGAGAAGAATGCTGGTGCAATTTTGATTGGGATTGCATTGAATGTGTAGATAGCTTTGGGTAGTATTGACATTTTGACAATATTTATTTTTCCAATCCATGAGCAGGGAATGTCTTTCCATTTCTTTAAATCTTCTTCAATTACCTTCATAAGCTTTCTATAGTTTTCAGCATACAGATCCTTTACATCTTTGGTTAGATTTATTCCTAGGTATTTTATGCTTCTTGGTGCAATTGTGAATGGGATCAGTTTCTTTATTTGTCTTTCTGTTGCTTCATTGTTAGTGTATAAGAATGCAACTGGTTTCTGTACATTGATTTTGTATCCTGCAACTTTGCTGAATTCATGTATCAGTTCTAGCAGACTTTTGGTGGAGTCTATCGGATTTTCCATGTATAATATCATGTCATCTGCAAAAAGCGAAAGCTTGACTTCATCTTTGCCAATTTTGATGCCTTTGATTTCCTTTTGTTGTCGGATTGCTGATGCTAGAACTTCCAGCACTATGTTAAACAACAGCGGTGAGAGTGGGCATCCCTGTCGTGTTCCTGATCTCAGGGAAAAAGCTCTCAGTTTTTCCCCATTGAGGATGATGTTAGCTGTGGGCTTTTCATAAATGGCTTTTATGATCTTTAAGTATGTTCCTTCTATCCCGACTTTCTCAAGGGTTTTTATTAAGAAAGGGTGCTGGATTTTGTCAAAGGCCTTTTCTGCATCGATTGACAGGATCATATGGTTCTTCTCTTTTTTTTTGTTAATGTGATGGATCACGTTGATTGATTTGCGAATGTTGAACCAGCCCTGCATCCCAGGAATGAATCCCACTTGATCATGGTGAATAATTCTTTTTATATGCTGTTGAATTCGATTTGCTAGTATCTTATTGAGAATTTTGGCATCCATATTCATCAGGGATATTGGCCTGTAGTTCTCTTTTTTTACTGGGTCTCTGTCTGGTTTAGGAATCAAAGTAATACTGGCTTCATAGAATGAGTCTGGAAGTTTTCCTTCCCTTTCTATTTCTTGGAATAGCTTGAGAAGGATAGGTATTATCTCTGCTTTAAACGTCTGGTAGAACTCCCCTGGGAAGCCATCTGGTCCTGGACTCTTATTTGTTGGGAGATTTTTGATAACCGATTCAATTTCTTCGCTGGTTATGGGTCTGTTCAAGCTTTCTATTTCCTCCTGATTGAGTTTTGGAAGCGTGTGGGTGTTCAGGAATTTGTCCATTTCTTCCAGGTTGTCCAATTTGTTGGCATATAATTTTTCATAGTATTCCCTGATAATTGTTTGTATCTCTGAGGGATTGGTTGTAATAATTCCATTTTCATTCATGATTTTATCTATTTGGGTCATCTCCCTTTTCTTTTTGAGAAGCCTGGCTAGAGGTTTGTCAATTTTGTTGATTTTTTCAAAAAACCAACTCTTGGTTTCGTTGATCTGCTCTACAGTTTTTTTAGATTCTATATTGTTTATTTCTGCTCTGATCTTTATTATTTCTCTTCTTCTGCTGGGTTTAGGCTGCCTTTGCTGTTCTGCTTCTATTTCCTTTAGGTGTGCTGTTAGATTTTGTATTTGGGATTTTTCTTGTTTCTTGAGATAGGCCTGGATTGCAATGTATTTTCCTCTCAGGACTGCCTTCGCTGCGTCCCAAAGCGTTTGGATTGTTGTATTTTCATTTTCGTTTGTTTCCATATATTTTTTGATTTCTTCTCTAATTGCCTGGTTGACCCACTCATTCGTTAGTAGGGTGTTCTTTAACCTCCATGCTTTTGGAGGTTTTCCAGACTTTTTCCTGTGGTTGATTTCAAGCTTCATAGCATTGTGGTCTGAAAGTATGCATGGTATAATTTCAATTCTTGTAAACTTATGAAGGGCTGTTTTGTGACCCAGTATATGATCTATCTTGGAGAATGTTCCATGTGCACTTGAGAAGAAAGTATATTCTGTTGCTTTGGGATGCAGAGTTCTAAATATATCTGTCAGGTCCATCTGATCCAGTGTCTCATTCAGGGCCCTTGTTTCTTTATTGACCGTGTGTCTAGATGATCTATCCATTTCTGTAAGTGGGGTGTTAAAGTCCCCAGCAATTACCACATTCTTATCGATAAGGTTGCTTCTGTTTATGAGTAATTGTTTTATATATTTGGGGGCTCCGGTATTCGGCGCATAGACATTTATAATTGTTAGCTCTTCCTGATGGATAGACCCTGTAACTATTATATAATGTCCTTCTTCATCTCTTGTTACAGCCTTTAATTTAAAGTCTAGTTTGTCTGATAGAAGTATGGCTACTCCAGCTTTCTTCTGGCTTCCAGTAGCATGATAAATAGTTCTCCATCCCCTCACTCTGAATCTAAAGGTGTCCTCAGGTCTAAAATGAGTCTCTTGTAGACAGCAAATAGATGGGTCTTGTTTTTTTATCCATTCTGATACCCTATGTCTTTTGGTTGGCACATTTAATCCATTTACATTCAGTGTTATTATAGAAAGATACGGGTTTAGAGTCATTGTGATGTCTGTATGTTTTATGCTTGTAGTGATGTCTCTGGTACTTTGTCTCACAGGGTCCCCCTTAGGATCTCTTGTAGGGCTGGTTTAGTGGTGACAAATTCCTTCAGTTTTTGTTTGTTTGGGAAGACCTTTATCTCTCCTTCTATTCTAAATGACAGACTTGCTGGATAAAGGATTCTCGGCTGCATATTTTTGCTGTCTAGCACCCTGAAAATCTCGTGCCAATTCTTTCTGGCCTGCCAAGTTTCAAAAGAGAGATCAGTCACGAGTCTTATAGGTCTCCCTTTATATGTGAGGGCACGTTTACCCCTTGCTGCTTTCAGAATTTTCTCTTTATCCTTGTATTTTGCCAGTTTCACTATGATATGGCGTGCAGAAGATCGATTCAAGTTACGTCTGAAGGGAGTTCTCTGTGCCTCTTGGATTTCAATGCCTTTTTCCTTCCCCAGTTCAGGGAAGTTCTCAGCTATGATTTCTTCAAGTACCCCTTCAGCACCTTTCCCTCTCTCTTCCTCCTCTGGGATACCAATTATGCGTATATTATTTCTTTTTAGTGTATCACTTAGTTCTCTAATTTTCCCCTCATACTCCTGGATTTTTTTATCTCTCTTTTTCTCAGCTTCCTCTTTTTCCATAACTTTATCTTCTAGTTCACCTATTCTCTCCTCTGCCTCTTCCATCCGAGCCGTGGTGGTTTGCATTTTGTTTTCCATTTCCTTTAAAGCGTTTTTCAGCTCCTCGTGACTGTTCCTTAGTCCCCTGATGTCTGTAGCAAGAGATTCTCTGCTGTCCTGTATGCTGTTTTCCAGCCCAGCGATTAATTTTATGACTATTATTCTAAATTCACTTTCTGTTATATTATTTAAATCCTTTTTGATCAGCTCATTAGCTGTTGTTATTTCCTGGAGATTCTTCTGAGGGGAATTCTTCCGCTTGGTCATTTTGGATAGTCCCTGGTGTGGTGAGGGCCTGCAGGGCACTTCCCCTGTGCTGTGGTGTATAACTGGAGTTGGTGGGCGGGGCCGCAGCCCGACCTGATGTCTGCCCCCAGCCCACCGCTGGGGCCACAGTCAGACTGGTGTGTGCCTTCTCTTCCCCTCTCCTAGGGGCGGGATTCCCTGTGGGGTGGCGTGGCCCGTCTGGGCTACTTGCACACTGCCAGGCTTGTGATGCTGGGGATCTGGCGTATTAGCTGGGGTGGGAAGGCAAGGTGCACGGCGGCAGGGGGGGGCAGGCTTAGCTCGCTTCTCCTTAGGTGATCCACTTCAGGAGGGGCCCTGTGGCAGCCGGAGGGAGTCAGATCGCTGCTGGAGGTTTGGCTCCGCAGAAGCACAGAGTTGGGTGTTCGCACGGAGCGAGCAAGTTCCCTGGCAGGAACCGGTTCCCTTTGGGATTTTGGCTGGGGGATGGGCGGGGGAGATGGCGCTGGCGAGCGCCTTTGTTCCCCGCCAAACTGAGCTCTGTCGTCCGGGGGCTCCGCAGCTCACCCTCCCTTTGTCCTCCAGCCTTCCCGCTTTCCGAGCAGAGCTGTTAACTTATGACCTCCCAGACGCTAAGTCGCGCTTGCTGTCGGAACACAGTCCGTCAGGCCCCTCCGCTTTTGCAAGCTGGACTCGGGGGCTCTGCTTGGCCGGCGAGCCGCCCCTCCGCCCCGGCTCCCTCCCGCCAGTCCGTGGAGCGCGCACCGCCTCGCCGCCCTTCCTACCCTCTTCCGTGGGCCTCTCGTCTGCACTTGGGTCCGGTGACTCTGTTTTGCTAATCCTCTGGCGGTTTTCTGGGTTATTTAGGCAGGTGTAGGTGGAATCTAAGTGATCAGCAGGACGCGTGGTGAGCCCAGCGTCCTCCTACGCCGCCATCTTCCCAGAATGTATCAGGTGATTTTTAGACCCCACCTAAGGATGGGTGCTCTGCCAGGGAGACCAACCCTGTGATTAGAGGGTTGGAACCCCTAGGCCTCCAGGGAGGGAAAAGGAATTGAAGATTGAGGTCAATCACTAATGGCCAATGAAGCCTCCATAAAAACACAAAAGGACAGGGTTCAGAGAGCTTTCCGGTTGGGGAACCAGAACACTTCCATTTGCCATTGTGCCAGGCCCCAAACCCCAGGATCCCAAGAGGATCTTGTCCTATGTATCTTTTCATCTGGATGTTCATCTATAACCTTTAATATCCTTTGTAATAAACCAGCAATCTAATGTGTAAATAGGTTTCTTGAGTTCTGTGAGTGGCTCTAGCAAATTAATTGAACACAAAGAGAGGGTTGCAGGCACCTTTGATTTATAGCCAGTTGGTCAGAGGCACAGATAACAACCTAGCCTTGGGATTGGGGTATAAAGTGGAGAGCAGTCTTGTAGACTGAGCACTTAACCTGTGGGGTCTAATGCCATCTCCAGGTAGTTTCAGAATTGTAGGACACACAGCTGGTTTGGAAAATTGCTAAAATATGTGGGACAACCCCATCCCTATCCCTGACACATATTGGAAATTGGCGATCAGAACTGTTAGTAAGGCAACTGGTGGTATATGTCCACTGTGGTTTTACTTCTAAACTCCTGGCATAAAAATAGTGTTAACATAATAAATAGCATTTTTATCATTGTTCTCACATCTCTGCAAACCCTCTTCCTCCTTTGACCTCCCTCCTGTTGTACTTACCTAACAAAATCCTAATCCTGGTGAAGTATAATTTACCCATTCATATAAACCTGCATCCAAGTAGCTGAAGATGGCCAAAGAGCAAAATCATGCTGATGGGTTTCAATATAAATATATATAGCCTCTGATCTCAGTCACTTCTTGATAATCCTTTTATTCTTTAGTATATTTGCTCTTCTTTCGAAGACAACTATTTACTCACCTATCATAATTTATATCTTTCCCAAACTATCTCATATTATCTTTGCAGGAAGGTAGGGTAGAAGGTATTTTATTACCCAGACCTGAAGACTGAGTCACAGAGGTTCTTTAAGATACTTGTCAGTGGTAGAGCCAGCACCAGGGAGCCTCAGAGGAGGTGAGCTTCCTTCACTGGAGTATCCAAGTTCAGTCAGGGTTGTTATAGGGGAGATTTAAGCAATCTGTCAGAGATTAGAACAGATGGCTTTTAAGGACTCTTCCAACTCCAAGATTCTAGGATTCCATGTTGCTTTTTCTATCAAAATAAATGTTTTGCTAAAACTGTTTTTCTTCAGTTATATGGTTAACCCCATCTGTGGGGTGGGGGGAGAGCAAGAGAGAGGTAGAAAGGCTTTAATCTCATCCTAGGGTTCCTGTCACTCTGGAGACCAGACCTCAGAAAGGGAGGGCAAATCCAAACCCTATGAAGGACCTCTTTGGCAGAGTATCATGGTGGCATAATAATGGCTCTAGGTATACGATCAGCAAGGACAACATTGTCACTGCAGGAATGACAGGCAGTTCAACGGAGGTTTCCTGGACCTTCCTTCCTTTGAGATGCAGTCCTATTTTTTATTTTTATTGTTTTCTAAGGAAAGTATTTATCTAATGTTTTTATTGGTGTATAGTTGATACACAATGTTACATTGTTTCAGGTATACAACACAGTGATTTGACAAGTCTGTACATTATGCTATTCTTACCACAAGTATAGCTATCATCTGTCACCATACAATAAACATACTATATTCTGGCATTACAATACCAGACTATATTCCCTATGCTGTACCTTTCATCTCCAAGACTTAATCATTCTACAACTAGAAAACTATCTCCTATTTCCCTTCCCTTTGTCATTTTGCCCATCCTCCCACCCATCTCCCTCTGGCAGCCATCAGTGCTCTGTATTTATGGGTCTGTTTCTGCTTTTGGTTTGCTTATTTGTTAGATTCCACATAGAAGCAAAATCATATGGTATTTGTCTGACTTCTTTCATTTAGCATGATACCTTCCTAGGTCCATCCATGTTGTCACAAATGGTAAGACCTCATTCTTTTTTATGGCTGAGTAGTATTACATTGTGTGTATATATGTGTATATGTATCGTATCTTCCTTATCTCTCCATCTACTCATGGACATTTAGGTTGCTTTCATATCTTGGCCATTGTAAAAAATGCTGCATTAAACATAGGAGTGCATAGATCTTTTTTAATTAGTGTTTTTGTTTTCTTTGGGTAAATACCCCATAGTAAAATTATGGGATCATATGGTAGTTTTGTTCTTTATTTTTTGAGGATCCTCCATGCTGTTTCAGTAGTGGCTGCAGCAATTCACATCTCCACCAACAGTGCATAAGGGTTTCCTTTTTTTCCATACACTCACCAACACTTGTTTCTTGTCTTTTTGACTTGTGTGAGGTAATATCTCCTGGTGGTTTTGATTTGCATTTCTCTGGTGATTAGTGATACTGAACATCTTTTTATGTGTCCGTTCATCTGTATGTCTTCTTTGGAAAAATGTCTATTCAGGTTCTCTGCCCATTTTTAATCAGATTATTTGTGGCGTTTTTGGAGTTGTACAAGTTATTTATTTTGGATGTTAACCTCTTATTGGATATGTCATTTTCAAATATCTTCTCCCCTTCAGTAGGTTGCCTTTTTGTTTTCTCGATTGTTTCCTTTGCTGTGCGAAGGCTTTTTTAATCCCAATAGTTTATTTTTGCTTTTGCTTCCCTTTCCTGAGGAGACAGATCTAGAAAAATGTTGCTAAGTCTGATGTCAGTTATTGCCTATGTTTTCTTCTAGGAGTTTTATGGCCTCAGGTCTTATTACATTTAGGTCTTAAATCCATTTTGAGTTTATTTTCTTATATGGTGTAAGAAAGTGGTCCAGATTCATTCTTCTGTATGTATGTAGCTGTCCAGTATTCCCAACACCATTTATTGAAGGAGGTTTCATTTCCTCATTGTATATTCCTGCCTGCCTTTTCATTGATTAATTGACCATAAAGCATGGACTTTTTTCTGGACTCTCTAGTCTGTTCCATTGATCTCTTTGTTTTTGTGCTAGTACCATAGTGTTTTGATTACTACAGCTTTGTAGTATATCTTGAAATCTGGGATTGTGATACGTCCACCTTTCTTGTTCTTTTTCAAGATTACTTTGGCTATTTGGGTCTTTTGTGATTTCATACAAATTTTAGTATTGTATGTTCCTGATCTGTGAAAAATGCTATTGCTATCTTGCATTGAATCTGTAATTGTTTTTGTGTACATTTAAACAATATTCTTTTTTAAAAATATTTTTTAATGTTTATTTCTGAAAGAGAGAGAGAGGGAGGGAGAGCGAGGGAGGGAGGGAGGGGCAGAGAGAGAGGGAGACACAGAATCTGAAGCAGGCTCAAGGTTCTGAGCTGTCAGCAGAAAGCCCCATTTGGGGCTCGAATTCACAAACTGTGAGATCATGACCGGAGCCGAAGTCAGATGCTTAACTGACTGAGCCGTCCAGGCACTCCTAAACAATATTCTTCTAATTCATGAGCATGGAATATCTTTCCATTTGTTTGTGTCATTTTCAATTTCATTCATCAGTGTTTTAGTTTTCAGAGTTCTTTCTTTTTTTTTTTTTTGAATTCCTTTCTTTTTATTTATTTTTTTTATTTTTTTATTTTTTTTATATGAAGTTTATTGACAAATTGGTTTCCATACAACACCCTGTGCTCATCCCAAAAGGTGCCCTCCTCAATACCCATCACCCACCCGCCCCTCCCTCCCACCCCCCATCAACCCTCAGTTTGTTCTCAGTTTTTAACAGTCTCTTATGCTTTGGCTCTCTCCCACTCTAACGTCTTTTTTTTTTTTTTTTTTTTTTTCCTTCCCCTCCCCCATGGGTTCCTGTTAAGTTTCTCAGGATCCACCTAAGAGTGAAACCATATGGTATCTGTCTTTCTCTGTATGGCTTATTTCACTTAGCATCACACTCTCCAGTTCCATCCACGTTGCTACAAAAGGCCATATTTCATTTTTTCTCCTTAAGATTATTCCTAGGTGTTCTTTTTAAGATTTTATTTCTAAGTAATCTCTACATTGAATGTGGGGTTCAAGCCCACAATCCCAAGATCAAGAGTCACATACTCTATCAACTGAGCCAGCCAGGCACCCCTATTTTATTCTTTTTGGTGCTATTGTAAATGGGATTGTTTTCTTAATTTCTGTTTCTGCTACTTATTAGTGCATAGAAACACAACTGACTTCTTTGTATTGATTTTGTATCCTACAAGTTTGCTGAATTCAATTATTGTTTTTGTTGGTGTCTTTAGGGTTTTCTATGTATAGTATGTCATCTGCAAATAGTGAGTTTTATTTCTTCCTTATCAAACTGTATGCCTTTTATTTCTTGTTTGATTGCTGTGGCTATGACTTCAATACTATATTCAATAAAAGTGGTGAGAGTGGACATCCTTGTCTTATTCCTAACCTTAGGGAAAAATCTGTTTTTCATCAAGTATGATGTTAACTGTGGGTTTTTCATAAATGGCCTTTATTATGTTGAGGTATGTGTTCCCTCTAAACCTACTTTGTTGGGAGATTTTGTCATGAATGGATGTTGTACTTTGTCAAATGGTTTTTCTGTACCTATTGTTGACATGATTTTTATCCTTTGCTTTGTTAATGTCATATATCATGTTGATTGATTTGCTAGATTGAACTACCCTTGCATTCTTGGAATAAATCCCATTTATTCATGCTGTATGATTTTTTTTAATGTCTTGTTGAGTTTGGTTTGTTCGTATTTTGTTGTGGATTTTTGCACCTGTGTTCATCAGAGATATTGGCCTGTAGTTTTATTTTGGAGTATCTTTATACAGTTTTGGTATCAGGGTAATGCTAGCCGTATAGAATGTATTTGGAATCTTTGCTTCCTTTTTTTTTTTTTTTTTTTTTTTTCAGAATAGGTATTAACTCTTCTTTATTTTTTTTTTTAAATTTTTTTTTTTCAACGTTTATTTATTTTTGGGACAGAGAGAGACAGAGTATGAACGGGGGAGGGGCAGAGAGAGAGGAAGACACAGAATCGGAAACAGGCTTCAGGCTCTGAGCCATCAGCCCAGAGCCTGACGCGGGGCTCGAACTCACGGACCGCGAGATCGTGACCTGGCTGAAGTCGGACGCTTAACCGACTGCGCCACCCAGGCGCCCCTTAACTCTTCTTTAAATGTTTGGTAGAATTCACCTGTGAAGCTAATCCTGGATTTTTATTTGTTGAGAATTTTTGATTACTGGTCAATTTTGTTACTGGTAGTTAGTCTGTTTCAATTTTCTATTCCTGGTTCAGTTTTGAAATGTTATATGTTTCTAGAATTAATCCATTTCTTCTAGGTTATCTAATTTGGCAAAGAATTTTTCACATTATTTTCTCACAATCCTTTGTATTTCTGTAGTGTCAGTTCTTTCTCCTTTTTTCTTTCTTACTGGATTTACTTGGGTCTTTTTTTTCTTGATGAATGTGGTGGCTAAAGGGTTATCAATGTTGGTTTCATTGGTCTCTTCTTTGTATTTCATTTATTTCTGCTGTGATTTTTATTATTTCCTTCCTTCTCTTAACCTTTGCTTTTCTTCTTCTTTTTCTAGTTCCTTTAGGTGTGAGATTAAGACTATTATTTGTTTCTGCAGTTAAGCCTGTATTGCTCTAAATTTCTCTCTTGGAACTGCTTTTGATGCATCCCGAAGATTTTGGACCATTGAATTTTCATGTTCGTTTGTCTCCATGTATTTTTTTATTTCCTCTTTCGTTTCTTTGTTGAGCCATTGGCTGTTTAGCAGCATGTTATTTAGCATCCATGTGTTTGTGTTTTTTTCTAGTTTTTTTTTTTTTTTTTTTTGGTCTTGTGTTTAACTTCTAGTTCCATACTGTTGTGGCCAGAAAAGATGCATAAGATTCTAATCTTTTTAAACTAATTGAGATTTGTTTTGTGGCCTAACATGTGATTTGTCCTGGAGAATGTTCCATGTGCCCTTGAAAAGAATGTGTCTTCTGATGTTTTGGAATGGAATGTACTGTATATGTCTGTTGAGTCTATCTGATCTAATGTGTAATTTAAAGACACTGTTTCCATATTGATTTTCGGTCTGGATAATGTATTCATTGATATAAGTTGGGTGTTAAATTCCCATGCTATACTGTCAATTTTTCCCTTTATGTCTGTTAATATTTGCCTTATGGTTTAAGGGCTCCAATGTTGGGTGCTTAGATATTTACAATTATTGTGTTTTGCTGGATTGATTCCTTTATCATTATGTAATGTCCTTTTTTTTTTTTAATCTCTTGTTACAGTCTTTGTTTTAAAGTCTATTGTTTGATAGATGTATTGCTACTCTCATCTTTGTTTTTATTTGTATGGGATATCTTTTTCCATCCTTTCACTTTCATTGTCTGTATGTGTTTTTAGGTCTAAAGTGAGTCTCTTGTAGGCAACATATATGTAGGTCTTTTTTCTTTTTTTTTGCAGCCAGTATGGCAATTTAAAATTCTAAATCAAATCATGCTATTTATTACATGCTCAAGATTCTAGAGGATTGAGTTGAATTCCTTACTAAGCATTTCAGGCCCTTTGTAGCACAGTGGAAAGAGCACAGGTTTTAACCTTTACTAGTTGTATGCTTGTGTTTTTCATTTGAGTTGTTAATTAAAAATGTTGAATTCTAATAAAAGGCTAGATGCTCAAGGAATGGTTGCTCTCTTATGCCATGTTCTCTAGCCCTTACACATTGGACCCATAGGATTGCACTTAATTCTCTCGATGTAGCTGGCCTGTTCTTTCTTGACACTTGCTCTAGTTTGTACGTGAAACAACCCCGTCCCAGGTCTGGTTAATTCTTACTCATCTTTCAGTATTACAGCTGGGTACCATTTCCATGTCAAGCTTTCCATGTCACCATTTAGGTAGAATCAATCACTTCCTCCTCTCTGTTCTCATGGTACACTCCATAAATCTTATTTGTGTGCCTTCTGAGGTTGCTTAAAAAAGAAAAAGTGGTCCTTGGCTATTTTAGCAAGTATATGGTTAGCTCTTTTGAGAACAGATGTTCATCATCTCTGTATATCTGTGTCTAGCACAGTCACCTGCATGAGTACTAATCATCAATTCCTTGGTAAATAATCTCCAAATAGCAGATATATACAAGTTAGGTATGGGAATAAGTGCTTATAACTAGATTTGTTTTCTGAAATAAGCATTAACCACTTTTCTTAGAAAATTTATTCTCAGTTGAAGAAAAAAATTCAGAGCAAGTATTTTATATAAACTTTTTTTTCCAGGATAACTTATAAGAACATGCCAACTGTGCACACTCATACACAGTGGTTTGTTTCTTGAAGATTTGGTGAAGATTAAATAACATGATCTTTCTACTGCCCCTGAGCACAGTGTCTGACACATAGTAACCATTCAAAAAATTGGTCTTTGTTGTTGTTACAATCATTCATAGACCAGGTATTTGTATTTATCTTGTTCACCCAGATTTTTCTAAAATCTACATTGCTTAATCAACTAAATTTGGCACTCCAGTTGTTGAGTAGTAGTTGAGTCCATGTGTCAGTAACAAACTAATTCCTAAGACAAATTACGATAGAACTGTCTCTACCAAATAGCCTTTGGCCATAAATATTAATCATAGATACTAACTGTATTAGAAGCTCTAGATCCCCAACTATCAGAATAGTAAAATACACTATAAATAAGTCAGCAGTATTTTCTATAGTTGAAAATCTACAACTTCCACAAGTGTTTTCATTATAGTCTTGTACATTTAGAGGACACAGTTTATATTATACATGGTAATGGAACAAATGAGTAGATTTACCTATCCTGATTTTGTTTTGATTATTGAAGTCAAATAATTTGATATTTTGTTATTATGCAGGAAAACTTTTTTCAGAAAACACTTTTTGGGTAAGTCTTACCTAGAATTAAAAAATACTTAAAAACTCAAACTTACTAGAAAAAAATGAAAAGCACTGTTTGTTCTAACAAAATTTATTATGCAGTAATTACAAAGGTTAAAGACTCTTCCATCTCAAATAAAAATAACTGTTATAATTACACACATAATATAGTAGAGTGATTCCAGTAAGTATCACAGGAAATAGTGTATTTGCAAATTGGAGAGACAAATACTTTCTCATTCACAGTGTCTGACATAGGAAAGCCTGTTCACATAATGGTCTGTATAAGGTCATGCTCTTAGGAACAGTCCACACAGAGCTGTTTCCAACACTACTCTTTCAGAACGTGAAGTACCGGGCAAACCACTCCTGGCGCTGGGGATCGGGAGAAGCCACCGGGGAAGCTTCACTCTGAGGAGGACTGAATTCATAAAAAAAGAGAGACATGTAACCCAGCATTAAGCTGTTTTGCAAAATGAAGGGAAAAGCACAAAAAAACACCAGTGTAGATGACCACAAGTGGTTCCCTGCATTAGATGTGTTTTGTAGACCCCTCTACACTAGATTGGGTTCTCCACTCCATGAGAGTGTGAGAGTGCATCAGCAGCTCAGATGAAGTCAGTTAAGGAGGAGCCACATCAAAACAATTACAAAAAATTACAAAAAACCCCCCAAAATCCAGACAGTTGAGAAAAATAATGTCACCTTCTTTGAATAAAGAAAATTCAGGAGGAATTGTCAGAAATAAGAATAAGATAACATTCCTCTTTTTCAGCACCTTTTCTTCTAGCTAATTAAAATTTCAGAATCTGACAGAAGCATTTGGTTTTTACAGATGTGTCCTCAAATATAACTAACTTAAGTAACTAAGCCATGGTACAGTATTTTTACTACATGTATATTTATATTGAACTATCATAATTCCATAAGCAAATACTCTAGGGGGAAAGGAGTACCATTCAGAAGCCAGTTTCCCCTCCATCTTCAAAGTTCAAATTTATACTTAATTCTAACTAAAGAGTCTTTGGGCTAGTTGAGAAAATAAAAGAATCCCTACCGTCTTTGGGGGAAATTACAAGGCACGCAACAATGTGTAATGGAAACTCCAGTAGTCATGTTCCTTGAGCTCATGCACATGCATCTTACTGATACCTGAACATACCCATGCACAAGGGAAAATAAGCAACACAAAATATTTAGCAGGAGACACATTCAAAACGTATTTGACTATTTTCATTCTTGCTATTTTTTCTCTTTAAAATAATTTGTCATTAACCATGTAATCACTTACCCTAGAAAAAGATAGTCTACCTGTAAGGCTATTACTGGTGACACAGCTGAGATTTAGTAGGAATAAGTTAAACAGTAAATTTAAAGCAGCACAGAATCAGTAATAGTAAGGTAAACATTTACCAAAAACCAGTACTTTCTGACTTTCTTTAATGGATAAACAATTGGGTTTCATTCAAATTCTCCTTGTGAATGCATTTAATCAAGTCCGAGTTTAACTTAAAATTGGAATGTCAATGGTAAAATTTTTTTATTTTTTGCTTACGTAGATCATGAAGTTCCCAGAGCTTACATATATTTTATTTTGGCAGTAAGCATATATATTTGTAAATAAGCCTGGCAAACAAGACAGTGAAAAAATATAACAGAAATAAAAATAATTTAAAGTTCTGTAATAAAGATGATTAGTGAAAAAATTGGCTACAATACTCAAAATGAAGCAATTATCCATAAATATTAAGAATTAGCACTTCTTTCAGTATATAGAAAAACTGACAAGAAATTTTAAAAAATCTTAAGAGCCAAAAAGAAGTTCTCTAGAGAAGTGATAAATATATTTTGAAAAGATTTCACAGTAATATGTTTTTTTTCCCTAGGCTGTCCTTAAAGTAGTGAATTTCTGCAATGTAAGAAGGTAAATTTCTCAGGTTAAAAAAGAAAAGAGAGAAAAAATCATTGGTGAGACGGGGCTCACCTCAAAAATGTCTTGGGCTCTTTAGGTGGCACTGGCTGTGGAAGTGGTTTGCTGCTGTTGAACTCGGTATCGTGGACTGGAGAATTAGGAATGGGAGCCAGGCAGTTAGGATGTCCGTTGCCCACTCCACCAGATTCCAGAGCACTTAGATTGGGAACACTCACAAACCTGTTTGTTGGTGACTTATCATTCTTCTTCTTTTGCTGCATTAAAAATAATACATGTGAGGATAGTCCCTGTATAAGGACAAATGAGAAAATAGGAATAGTAGAAGATATAAATTTGGCATGGAAAATTTTCGGAAGCTTTACGTTAAATTGGGATGTTAAAATGAACCAGTGTCACCCAAAGTGTGGTCTGGGGATCCTTGGAGGTGTTCTTTATCTACATGGAATCCTCACAGACATGCTCCTGGGCCAGAAAAGAATGAGGATTGGTGTTCATGGGGAGGGGAGGAGATGGAAAGAATGCCAAAGGGTAAAGAATACTGTGAGGAAATGGGGAAGGAGCAGGTCTTGCAGATACCACAAGGCTAAACGGATTTGGGCTCAAATTAGGAGAAGAAGGTATAAAGTTAAACAGTTTTAAAGAGATGTCTGTGAACTTTAGCCTTCTGTCAAAGGGAGGCAGTCCTTGTCTGGAAAAAAGAGGAAGTGAAAAAATACTTGGCACAGTAGTTTGAGACATATTCCACATTCCCACTTAAGACCCAAAGCTGCCTTACAAGAGAAAATTAAGTCTGCATAATTAAATCTCATTTCCCAGTTGGTAGTATCACTAATTGGCTCATAATCTTTTAAAAGCATTTAAAGGATATAAAACAAAAGTGATCCATCTTTTTTTATTTTCTAGTTGGTCTTTAAAATCAGATAGCAAGAGGAATATAATCGCAGAGTATCAAAACCTATCAGTTTACAAATCATTAACTTAAGTCTCTATTTTATTCGCACTCATCTTGCTGTGCTGAATAAAAATTCACAAGTTGCAAGATATTTTTAATACTCCCATCTTTTACTAAATGTGTACTAGTTAAATTTATGAAATATTTTTCTGCAAAATGATTCGAGTGTTTAAAAAAAAAGCCTAATTGGCCTTTTTCCTTTATTTACAAAGTAATATACTTGCTATCTACAGATTGCCCTCTGTCATATTCTGTCAGTCATGGAGTCTCTGACAAAGAGTCTTTAGCATAACTGAAAAAAGAAAGGATATCTTCTAGAATCACAATATTAGTGAAAGGTGAAGTCATTCAAAAATTAACAAAGATGTATTGTGTGCATTTTCTTGTTCTGGTCACCAGAGGGCATTAAATAAACCCATTTAAGGTTACTATTTGAAGAAATAAAAAATATTGTTATTATAAAAGTGTTATTGGTGTTATTATAAAAGTATTATTATAAAGTTCTACGGTAATGGTTTTATAGCTAAAACTGTAATTCCGCAAAATATATTAGAAATATTTTCCTTTTAATTATCTTGTTTCAGCAAGTCTCATAATCTTGCTCTCTAATTAAAAGCTTATTTCATCCTAAATTATGGACTTAAAAACTGAAACTAACTGTATTAATTCATTCACCAATTATTTACTGAGAACCTTCAATGTGCCAGGCAGTATTTTAGGCTCTGAAGCTATATGCCTCCCTACTTTAGTCATTCTGTTTCATAAAACATTTAAGTCACTCTATGTTAAAGGTTTAAGTTTAAAGTTTGGAGCACTTTAACTTGTGAAGGAAGGATAGAATCCCATGTTCTTAACAGAGAAGTTCTTATGAGCTTTGAAAGCAAAAGTTTCTGGCTAAGGGCCTAATAGAAATTAGGCATGATGGGCAAATTAATTAAATCTGAATCAAAAGACAGCTTTACCACTAGTACTTTATTTCTATTACTGATGTCTTCCAGAAGATATAGAAGTTCCTGTGAAGCCAATATAATTATTTATTCTTATTTGCTTTATTCACTTACCTGTGGTAGCTTATAGAATATGTGATGAAGTTTGCAACTGAACAAGTATTTATTGATTACCTACTATACCCAAAGCACTATGAGGGGAGCCATAGGAAGCTGGGGTACAAAGATGTGTAAGACTTAGCCATGTCCATCTCATTTGTCTACAAGGCTCTTCTATCTGTCCTAAGAGAGTAACAAAGATGGCCCAAAAAATGGGTCATCTTTAATTTTAATTGTCATGAGAGGTCCTAAGACTGAGAGAAGTAAAGCCTTTTTCCAAAGACTGGTAGGCAACAAAATACATGTCCAATGCAACGTCCATTAAGATGGCAGGCCTTAGGCTTTACGTTAGGGAGAGCTGTTGTGTATACAGGGCTGGAGTACCTTTAGGATCCCACAGAGAATAGTGAACACCAAGAAAATGACAAGAAATTATCCTGAGGAGATTTAAAAGTTAGTTTTCTTTGGAGATATGAAAAACAAAATGGTAGAAACCAAGGGTTTATAATTAATAAAATGTTTTAAGGAATAAGAATTCTCAACAAAAATATTAGCCTCGTTCAGTGAAAATGTATACATAAAGAATTCATAGATTTTAGTCCTAAATATTAAATTGAAAACATTGTTTGTAAGCTTTATCCTATGCTGCTCTAAATATTAAAATTTTTTAAGCAAGTTTTAAACTACATCCCTATTTTATGGTGTTTACAGCACATACCTTAGTCAATGGATTAATAACACCAACAGAAGGGCTTGAGTTAAACATTTTGTTGAAGTTAGTTTCTCGATTGACTAATTCCAGCTGATAAAATTTATTATCCTCCTATGCAAAAGAATTATAAACGTCACTTAGACATTTTCTATTGAAAATTTAAAACTGTAATGTATAAATGCCATTCCATTCAAAATTTAATATAAAACCTGAAGATTTATATACCTTGTTCATCAAAGATTAAAAAAAATTTTTTTAATGTTTATTTTTGAGAGAGAGAGCGAGCGAGCATGAGCAGGGGAGGGGCAGGAGAGAGGGAGGCACAGAATCTGAAGCAGGCTCCAGGCTCTGAGCTGTCAGCACAGAGCCCCACGCGAGGCTCACTCACAAACCGTGAGATTGTGACCTGAGCCAAAGTTGGACACTTAACCAATTTGGCTACCCAGGCACCCCAAAGGTTTCTAAATCTGATTGCCAGTGTCTTAAGGACTGTTGGTGGGATGGTTATCAAAACCTTTCAATACCCTATGCTTTGAGACTCTTCTCTACCCTTTTATTTTTTTTAAATATGGAACACTTCACGAATTTGCGTGTCATCCTTGCACAGGGGCCATGCTAATCTTCTCTGTATCGTTCCAATTTTAGCATATGTGCTGCTGAAGCGAGCACCTTCTGTACCCTTTAATAACTTTTCCCTTCAAGATTGGATCGAAATGGTTTCCTTGGTCCCATCTCTATTCCAAACTGCTGGCTGTGCAGTTTGAACATGCTTAACTTACATTCATGGAGTTGTGTGCATGGTTTTGTTGTTTCTATAAAGGTGATACTGGTACAGCATTATCTTCAGTACTGCAAATACATTTCATCTTGCTTAATCTCCTCTCTGAAACCTCAATGTTCAGTTGACTTTTGAATAATACAGGTTTGAACTGTGTGGGTACATTTACACACTGATTTTTTTTTTTATAAATACAGTACAGTACTGTAAATGTATTTTCATAGTGATATTTTTCTTTCTAGCTTACTTTATTATAAGAATACAGTAATAATACATTTACAAAATAAGTGTTAACTGACTTTGGTATCAGCAGGGCTTCCAGTCAACAGTAGTCTATTAGTAATTCAGTTTTGGGGGAATCCAGTTATGTGTGGATTTTCAACTGTGCACAGAGTTGGTGTCCCTAACCCCTGCATTATTCAAGGGTCAGCTATATTACTGCAGTGGTAATCACTGACCAGAGAAACAGTGACGTACATAGAGATAAATCTTTGCCTTTCGTGTGACCAGTATACGTCAACTGAACAACTAAACTTTAGGAAATAAATACATGAGTGTGAAATGCAGGACTGTGCTCTAGTAGAACTAGATTCTTCATTCCCTTCTTAGTTACCACTACCTTTTGTATCATTAATCTCAGCCCACGTGCTTCAGAGTCCACAGAATCAGGGTATAGTAGAAAGCGTGTAGAACAACCCTTAGCTGGATTCCTAGTCTGTCACCAACTAGGTGTTGCTTTGAGTTTGTTTTATTCTTTGAAGTCTGATACCTATCCTGTTGTGAGGATAAAATACAACTATATCTGTGACGTATGCTCACTAAGAACTGGAAAAGCTGTTTCTACCATGGATGAAATGTACTTAATATATTTGCTAATAACTTCATGTGTGGAATGTAATGTAATCAAAGCAATCTATGAGGGCTGTGCTCATGTTCACAATGCCTGGGAAATCTTGCCAATGTCTGCTCCTGGCTCCATAATGAACCCCAATCTATGACCTGCTGCTTTTGGCAGGAACTTCTAGTCCCAGCCAACAGGATAGCTTTCCTAGATGCTAACATAGATAAGTTAAAGAAAAAGGACTTCAGAAATAAATGCTTCTAGGCTCTCTTTTCATGCTGATGTCCATAGTTTTCAGTTGAGGAGATCAGTGAGCCAATAGAGTGATTAGCATTCTATTTTTAGTTTTACTCTGAAAGATTTTTCTTTTTTAGTGATAGTAAAAAACAATACTTTAATTATGGATCAGAAGACTCTAAAATGTTTCATGAATTATGAAACATCTGTGTATTTCTTATTCTTGAAGAATAATAGCTTCAATGAAGGCAGTCTATTTATTGTTAAATCTGTGTTTTCTTCCCTGATGGACTGGTCAGAGACCCTAACACCTCAGTTTGGACCGAGACTCTCAAGAGAGAGCCTGAAGCCTTTCTTAGAACCCTAACAAAATGGAACCCTTTTCCCATGGAATATCCCTTTGGATCAGGGTAAGTTAACATGACTAACTGGAAGTATACGGTACAGGATGATGCATATGCATGTGTTGACTCTTCTTTCCTATCCAACTCTAATCCTACATGAACAATATGTATATTGTTCATATAGTATATTATCTGTACATTGTATATAACTTCAAACGTATATTAACTGTACATTGGCAATGACATATTATTTAAACGTATGTCCTAAAAAAGACTCTTAAAAAAATACTGAAAAGAAGCACAATCCCTTTACCCTAATACCAAATTTAAAATTTTTAATTACTTTGTATTTCTTAATTCATGAACATTTTAATAAACTTTCAATCACAATGCATATAGTTTATAGTTTCAATTTTCACTTAGCATTACTTAATACTTTTCCATGTTTTGCCAACCCACAGTCTATTGATTACTAACATGGTTACAACCTTCCCCTCCCCCCGCAAATCTTACAATTAGTTTCTTTATGACTTGGTCTCTTTCTGTAAGCATGGCTTTTAATTCTGTAATCATCTGTATATCTTCTGGTTTTGATTCTCTCATTAGATATTTTTCTTCCATTTCTTCTAGTCTGAAAACAAGAAACCTTTAGTTCATTGATAGGACTCAGACACATCCTTTTTAATACCTGCAGTTTTCAAAATAGTCCAGCTGAACACATACAAAATTTAAAACCAAACTTTTTTCCTTAAAACTTTTCAGAATAACATGGTTGCCTCAATAGCTTATTAAAGCTATTAAAGCTAAAATAGCTTATTAAATAGCCTTATTAAAGGCTCTACAGGGTAGATGATGTTCATTAAAGACTTTGCAGGTTACTTTTGGAAGAATTCACTCATTGTAAGTCATTCAACAGTGTGTGGGGATGAGGTGAGGTAAGTTCTGTAGAAGAAATGATATATTGAATAATACCTCTAAATACAGGTTTGATGCTGGAATTGTAGGCTCACTATCAGGAGAACTTACCAAAATTATACTCCTGTGTGATGACATAAGGACTGGTAACATATCGAAAAGGGACAAGGGACAAGAAAAGATACAGAGGAAAGGGAAACAAAGGACACATATAATAACATCATTCTTTTCCGGTTTATGGGAAACTCAATTTAAAAATTCTGTATTATCAGCTAATACATTACACTGTAAAAAAAGTACATCAGAGAATTTCATTTTTCCCTTTTTCTGCCCTGAATGAGACGAGAAGGCAACAGGACTGAATGCCACTGAAGACTCCAGGATAGAGGCCACCCTTTATGAGCAGAGGCTCCACAGACCATGCAGGGTCCAAAAATATAGGACAAGGCAGAATGAAGAGGATGCAAATGGAAACTGCTACAGAAGAAGTACTTTCAATTTTAGAAAATTTAAATAGAACGACTTAAAAATTCACTCCTTTGAAAATAAAAGGATAGAAATTAAGCTCAATAAAATCATGGTGGATTAAGACACACAGAAAAACTTATTCACTCAACAAATACTGAATAACTTCTAGACAATCTGTCTTCTAGGATTCTGTGATCTACTCCCACCCCCTAATTCTAAAGGGGTACAAGAATCTCTGTGTACTTTAGGAATTTTAGTAAACTCCTACACTAACTCACTCCAAGCTAAAGTTCTAATCTAGAGGGTTTAGGGAGGTGTGTGGGTGAAGGGAAGTGTGGGGTTAGGAAGGGGCAGTCTCAGAATCAGTTGGTCTTTGTCAGTTCAGTTTGAGGTTAGTTTCACTGTCTTTACTTTTGTTCTTTTGTGACCATGCAGACTGAGTGAAAGATGTGATTTCACTGGGCTCACATAAAGGGACTTGCATTTTATAGTGATAGGGTGTTTTAAGGGCAACAGTTTTAAGAAGCTTGAGAAACAATAATCCAGTCAAGGAAAAAGGCACTGGGTTTAATACTGGAGTAGCCACAAGATGTCACTGTAGAACTTTATCATTAAACACAAAATACAAGATTTTTGAACTGCTTCCTGCAGCTAAACAAGAATACTTGGCAGTAAATGGTCACTAAAAAACTCAATTTAACACCTTATTTAAAACTATTATGGAAAAAAAAAACCCAAAACAGAACAAAATAAAAAAAAATAGAACTATTATGTCTATTGTTTTAGTTCTAGTACAATGAGAAGTTAAGGAAAAGTGAGTCTAAATCACTTACAACCCGTGACCCATCTTTTTTTGCTCTGAGCCTCAATTCTAGTGTAAGTTCTCATTTAGGTAAAGCATGCTTTACCTACAAAACTGTCATCAGTTAATCCTCTCCACAAAATGACTTTCTCTCTCGCTCTCTCTCTCTCTCTCTCACACACACACACCTTTTAAAAGATACCTGGATATTAAAGGGAAAAAATAATTGATTAAATTGAAGAAACCATTCATATAAATATAAATGGGAAAGCATTAAAGGAGAGAACAAGTAAAATGATCTAGATTTAACTTGCAAATGTATTTCCAGAATTACCAAGTCTTTCAAAATCCTAACAGGAAGAACCCTTGGTATTACTCTGATCCATTTCAAGCCAACGCTGGTCAACAATCTCTTTCTTCAGTTGCCCCTGTGAACTCTAGGCCAGCACTGCTTCCTAAAGACTAGGTGTGAACAACTGGTGGTACAGGAAATGATCTTAGTTTTATTCTCCTTTAATCTTTCTGGTCACAAGAAGGAAAAAAGTCACAGTTTTGTTCTATGTATCTTAAATGGCCTTTATAACATATGCTTATTACCCTACTTCATACCATTGGGCAGGCCTGCAGCATCAAATAGTAGCTAGGATCTAATAACATTGTTGTATTTTCACAGAATTTACATTTGTATAATTACAGCCTAGCTTCTATTTATTTATTTACTTATTTTTAAAGTTTATTTATTTTGAGAGAGAGAGAGAGAGAGAGAGAGAGACAGCATGAGTGGGGGAGGGCCAAACAGCTCTGCACTGTCACAGCATGGAGCCCAATGTGGGGCTCAAACTCAAGAACCCACAAGAATGGTAAGGATGCTTGACCAAGTGAGCCATCCAGGTGCCCCAGCCTAACTTCTATTTAGAAAAATGGATACAGGGGCGCCTAGGTGGCTCAGTTGGTTGAGCATCCAACTTCAGCTCAGGTCATGGTTTGTGGGTTCAAGCCCCCTGTCGGGCTCTGTGCTGACAGCTCAGAGCCTGGAGCCTGCTTCTGATTCTATGTCTCCCCCTCTCTCTGCCCCTCCCCTGCTCACACTCTGTCTCTCAAAAATGTTTAAAAAAAAAAAGAAAAATGGATACGATTTTTCAGTAGTGATAATGGTTTTACTGCAGAAATAATCAAGTTTTCCTGTTAAATTTTTTAAGTTATAATGAGTCAATTAAAAATATGAAAACCGTATCAAAGGTAGCTGGTAGCCAGAAATGACCAAATTCTGAAAGGTTAATAAAGCCTGGGAAACACTGCCTTGAGGGGAAATGTACAAGTTTGTATAGTCTTTTACTCAAAATACAGATTCACATTAAAAGTAATACTGAGAACAGAAGACTATGAGGGAGGAGAAGGGGGAAAAAAAAGTTAAGGGAGAGAGCCAAATCATAAGAGACTTTTAAAAACTGAGAATAAACTGAGGGTTGATGGGGGGTAGGAGGGTGGGGAGGGTGGGTGATGGGCATTGAGGAGGGCACCTGTTGGGAGGAGCACTGGGTGTTGTATGGAAACCAATTTGACAATAAATTTCATATTAAAAAAATTTTTTTAAATTAAAAAAAGCAATACTAGAGAAAACAGAAATAAAACATATATAATTACTAATTAGGTCACTGTTGGATTCTCCCCAGGCATGCATGCCCTGATTTTTTTTGGCTCTGGGAATATATAGGTCAATGTCTAGGGTTCATGAACAACACAAACCAAAAATATGAATACATAAAAAAGCTGTATAAAACATATAAAAAACTTTTCAAGGTGGCAGTACTCCTATGTTTTATAAACATAATTGACAAAGTCAGCAAATTGAGATTATAGGCCAAACAGTATTGGCACACATATATTTTAGAATTTTAACTATATAAAAATAAACTCTATTATACCATCCTTCTCTACAGTTTAAGGAAAGGAAATACAATAATTGAGGAAGTTTAATGTTGAACCTTTGTTTCCCCATAATTGATGGGCACAGACTACTATCTCCTTACCTCACAAAACTTATGAACACAACCTGAATGGTAATTTAAAAATCAAACAACAACAACAAAAGATGATTAGAGTAGTATAGATAAAAGAACTCTTTTATCAACAACTTTTAAAGAGTGGTAATTCCAATATGGTGGAGTGTTTTTTCAATTAGGGATTACTTACCTACTTAAAGGCCCCATACAGAAAACTCAATGCTTCCCCCAAGAAGAAACTCCTTTTGTTTCAGTACAGTGAGAAGTTAATGTAAACTAGACAATCAATAATAATCTCTGAACTCCTCTTTTTGCATAATAAAGATGTCATGACCCCACCCACGTTCTATATAGATTTAGATTTGGCTTAAAGTTCTTTAAAACAGCCATTCTCTCATTTGTTCCTAAAACAAACAAAAACTATGACATATTAGACACAAGGGTTTTACTACTATCCCACTCAGGAAAATAAAATAGTTTCTATAGAGTATCAGAAAATCTAAGACTTGAGTACCTAGCAGTAGAGAGGGGGTTTTCTAGTAATCATTCCATAACTACAGAACTCATCACCATTTCTACAATGTTTAGAGGGTACCTTTCCATTCTTTAAATTTCCATTCCCCTCTTCCCTGAAGTCCAAACAGGGTTTGGGGCAGGAACAGAAATAAAGCTTCCAGCTGCTCAAGAGGCCCTTCCACTTCAGGCTTCAGCCTGACCCATAATGCTGCAGCCCTTCCACTACCACCCACTTCTATGATTCCACAGGGCTTTTCCAATTTCAAACACTTAAAGTTAGCATGCAGTTGATTAGGAACTTCAGTAAGGTGTCCATAGTCCTTTGCAACAGGCTAAGAATAGTTCAAATGTTGTCCCCCCAGCTCCTTAACCTGGAATGCAGTCTCCCTGCTCATCACCACTGATGAAGGCATTCAGCAGATCCAAGCAGGCTGCATTTAAGGATATGGAGCAGAAATATCTCAATTGTCTAAAATTGTGCTTTCCAGGGGTGCCTGGGTGGCTCAGTTGGTTAATTGTCTGACTTTGGCTCAGGTCATGATGATCTTGCGATTTGTGAGTTTGAGCGTCGCATCGGGCTCTGTGTCAACAGCTGAAAGCCTGAAGCCTGCTTCGGATCCTGTGTTTCCCTCTGTCTCTATCCCTCCCCTGCTTGCAAACTCTGTCTGTCCCTGTCTCTCTCAAAAAAACAAAAACAAGAAACTGTGCTTTCCCAATATGGGAGCCACTAGTCCATACGTGGCTGTTTACATTTATATTAATTAAAATGAAATTAAAAATTCAATTCCTTGGTGGCACTAGCCACAATTCAAATGGTCAACAGCCATTGTGGCTAGTAACAACTGTACTGGGCAGAGCAGATACAGGACATTTTTGTTATCATAGAAAAATCTGGGCAGCCCTGGTCTAAATACATTTATTTGAGTGTGTGTTTGGTTTCAACTAAAAGAGTAAATACCTAAACTAGAGACTAATTGTATGATAGCAGTTTTCTGGTGGAAAAAGAAATACAGTTGGTTAACATGGATCTAGCTGAAGTATAAAACAAGTGGTAGATCTAGAAAAGCAGATCAAATATTTGACTCATGAGTAATACTAATTCAATTAAAAATTACCATAATTAGCAAAACTAAGTTATTTACTATCTACTGAAAATTCCTAATGTGTAAAACCATATAAAACAGAATAAAGTAGAAACAAATCTTTAATCTTTGTAAATTAACATTCCTAAGGAGACAGGACACATGGATAGACACAGGTTATTTTTGTGAGCATGTTTTTTCAGACTGTGAAGAGGGAGATACCAGGATTTCAGTCTCTGCCCAATGAGTAACACTGAGGCCAGGAGAAGGGAAAGCCAAGAGTGGGGTTTACTGTAACTAATTTTTGCAAAATGCCTAAGGTGATGGATGCACTCTTCTACATGGAAGATACCTGAGCTCTTACTGTAGCTCAAAAGGATTTAAATATTACCTCCAAAACCAGGAAACACCAGAAATCATTGTGACTGGGAAAATGATCTCACAGGTCTCCTCATCATTTCAAGTATAACTTCATAATGTGATAAATGTTAGAATTCTCAAAAAATTTATTCAGGAAACATTCAAGTGCCTACTAATGCGAAAATCCTGTGTGTCCATTGCAGAGTACTTCACTTGAGAAGCCACCACTGAAGTAAATGCCAACAACTGGGGTCTGTTTTTTGTTTCAGCTGAAGTGAATGTGGTTGTATATGTTACATATATGTAACAAAAGCAGCTATGAAGCTTAATCAGTTAAATGAATAAAATGTGAGGAGATATTTAGATGGGGATAGGTAATCAGGTAGTAACAACAGATTATTCTAGACTGTAGAGGAAACGTAACAGAATCTCAGAAGGAAACTGTCAGTGTGGTGGACACAGGTGGATAAGGCACAGTGACACTAGGAGTTTAAGTTTCACTTTGAGACTAAGGTTAACGGGATTAGTCACTATTTTGACTTTACTGAACTATGTGGAGATATTTACATATTTTTATTCAGCATTTTAAATTGACTGGAAGAAAATAGACTAAAGGTGAATAAACCATTTGCAGCAGCAGCAGTTTAGAGTAGATTAATTAATTCTAAAATAATTTAAGTTGGACCAGGGTTTAGGGCACAGAGATGGAGTGAATGTTATTTGCACATTGGCTATAAGAGTTTAGAAATGTGGAGAAAAGAGAAAAGCTATTAAATACTTTCTTAAAACATTAGGCCACAGTGATAAATCTTGGTTTTAACAATACTGGAGTTACTATGTATGAGTAGTAACTATCTGTGATGTTTAACTTGCACTAATTTTTCAAATCAATATTAAATGTTTGTATGAATTCCAACAATCTCTCTGTAGAGTATAAGATATTTTTATAGTTTTTGCTCTTCCCCACCTCCAGTACCCTGTAATCCACTCTCTAGATGGAAGTACTGTCATTAAAATTCTGTATTTGTTTTTCAAGATTTTTTGATATTTGTATATAAAATATGTATTATTAGTTTATGTATAGGATCATAATATTCCTTTTGGCCACAATATGCCCTTTGTATTTAATATTATATAATGGACATCTTTGGAGTTTTCACCATGGCATGTCGGTTCAAGATCCTGAGGGACAGGCTTTAGGCAAGGACTGTCCTAGCAGAACCAGAACAGTGGCAGCTGAGAAACAATCATTCAATTGCCTTATTCTCATTAAATAAAATATCATACTGCAATTACCATCTGGAATATAGCACTTATGTTTTCTTTTTTAAGTATCCCTTAATTAGATTTAAAAAGAATAGCTAATCTGAGGTTAGACACAGTCTCCTCAGTTTATGTCCCACATATGAATTTTCTTTAATATAATATGACTTACGACACTTGTAAAGCTGCATTTATTTCCTTGAGTAGCTCGTTAGTCTTATTAAAATCTGCCCGCATGATATTTTTCTCTCTGAGGTGGTCTGCTGTCATGACATCCAGCTCTTTTTCAAGTCTCTTGTTTAAATCTTGTTCATGCAACCTGTTTATTTTTGGTTAAGAAAATGTTATTCTGAAATCAAGCTTTCAAAACTTTCTATATTCTACAGATTTGAAATGGTTTTATGTATAATATAGAGAAAATTAATGGAAATAGCCTAAAATAACTTACTTTGCTCCTATCTTCGAGTTTGTTAAAGTTGTCTCCTTTAATGCTTTTTAAATTACATTTTATAAAGATTTTAGTTAATTGTATAGTTTCCAAAGTTAATGAGTACATACATATTATTCAAAATACCAACATTTTATCTATGTTCTAAATTACAGCCATCAACAAATAAAGGAGTGGTCTTCAATATCTACGAGAAGGCAGTCTAGTCATAAAAATAAGCATGTATTGCTAACTACTATTATAGCAGTCTTTCAGGCAATACTGTATATTCTGTCCGTTGTGATTAATGACATACCTCATCTGTTGGTTAGATTCACTTCGTATTCTGAGAATTTCTTTCCCCTTAAATTCCAATTCTTTGGTTAGGGCACTTATATTTTCATGAAGGTGCTGTACCTCCTTATCCAAGTCTGAGATGTGATGCTCTCTGTGCCTTAATTCCTCTTGTAGATCTGTTATTCTACACATATGTTCCTTACTCTGCAAAATACAAATAATTATTTGTATTTTAAAGTAAGCTCTATGCGGAACTTGGACTCACAACCCCGAGATCAAGAATTGCATGCTCTACCAACTCGGCCAGCCAGGTACCCCTACAAATAATTCTTAAACGTATTCTAATATTTGCTTTCTGCATTTATCTAAAGGAAAGAAAATGACATACTGGAATGTCAAATGTAATGACACTGCTTGGAAAGCAAACTGCTGAAAAAAATCTAAAGGCTCTTCTTTTTCCATATATATATATGAAGTGTTTATATGGATACAGTTTATATGGATAATATCAGGGTGACAAGAGGCCCAAAAGACCATAAAATGCAATTTCCCACACATTTTACAGACAAGGAAACCAATACCCAAGAGATACCTGTTCAAGGAGGATGTATATGAATGGCAGAGTTCAAATTAGAATGCAGGGCTCCTACATACTCACCAAGTTATATGGGCTTACAGTAAAATGCTGGCACCACTGTCCTTTAATCTAAAAATTCCCTGCATCTAGGTAGGCCATCCCGACACACACATATCATATGGTTTAGAAAGCAGACTTTGTCTGCTTTGTGCTGATCTAACAGTTACCTTGTCTGAAAGATAAGCTCCCTTCCATATTCCTAGAAGTCACTGTTTTTCACAATGTCTACTAGATATTGTCAATTTCAGTGTCAGCATAGTTGAAGATAGAACTTCCCTCCATGATTATAAGGTGGCTCATTTAAAACTTCATAGCAGGGGCGCCTGGGTGGCGCAGTCGGTTAAGCGTCCGACTTCAGCCAGGTCACGATCTCGCGGTCCGTGAGTTCGAGCCCCGCGTCAGGCTCTGGGCTGATGGCTCAGAGCCTGGAGCCTGTTTCCGATTCTGTGTCTCCCTCTCTCTCTGCCCCTCCCCCCTTCATGCTCTGTCTCTCTCTGTCCCCAAAAAAATAAATAAACGTTGAAAAAAAAAAAAAAAACAAAAAACTTCATAGCAATGAAGAGAAAATTTGAGCTGATCATTTAACATAGCTAAAGATTAACAAAGTAAAAGTCTTAAGTCTAAAAAATAATGGACTTCATTACACTATGCCTAGAAATCCCTCCACCTGGATAGACATATATTCAAGATCATAAATTCTCTAATTAAAGGAAGTACACTTCATTAAAGAGCGAAGTTTAAAAAGCATAAATATTACCTGTGCTAGAGTGGTATGGAAATATCTTTTTTTTTTTTTTTTGAGGACCTACTACTTCCATAGCTATGCTATCCAGCATGACTATTTAAATTCAAGTTTAAATGATTTAAAATTAAACAAAATTGAAAATCCTGGTCCTCGGTCACACTAGACATATTTGGCCAATGTGGCCAGTGACTACCACAGTAGATAGCAGATAAAGAAGAGGTCCACCTATAGACAATGCTGTTTTATGGTATTCTGTCTTTACTCTTTGTGTTATTCATATTTCATTGATCGCTTTCTCAGGATGCAAGTAAAATTCAATATATTCAATGAAAAAGTCATAAAATGTAATTTTATGACCAATATAATAAGTCAAATTACCTTATTTCCCTTTAAAAATAAAGCTCTTCAATATAGGTAGTAAATAGTAACTAATGTAAATACTAGTTATTACAAAATTTTCAGAAAATTGTGAACATTCAGATCTATCCACATTTAAGGAATCATCCCATAACATGTTCTTCTTTACCTGTCTTCTGCTAATATCTACGCTTCGTTCTAATTCCATTTTAGCAGCTGCCAATTCTTGATGATGACTGTGCCGTAACAAATCAATTGCAGCCGCATGTTGATGGTTTAGTTCTGATCGTAAGGAAGCTGGAATCCGAGGGAAAAAAGAGCTTTAGTATATTGAAAAATATTACTGATACTTTACATAAAAATTATAAAAGTCACAGAATATTAATTTTAAAATTAGGACACTTGTATATGCCCATTAAAATATCATAGACTGTCATAGAATGTCATGAATTTAAAGGTCATCCAGCTTTGATAAGAACAAGAAAATTTTCATCTGCTCAATAGATCAAGGAATTTCCATATATGCTTTGAGTTTGGCAGTAAGGTGCTAATGGAAATGAAATATTTTTAACTTTTCTCATTCACTACTGGAATAACATCATTTTAGAGCTGAATAATACCACAACATACATTCATTTAGGAAGCAACTTCCCACCCAGGTAAGAATTCTTCCACAATATTTCTGAAAGATGTTAAGCACTGGCTGGTGAGTGCTCTTAGTGATTTGTAAATCATCATTTTTATTTGAATTTGAGATTATTTGATACAATCCACATTTACTGAATGTCAGGTACTATACTAAGGGAGAACAAAATATGACCCTGTTCTAATAACTGCATAGGCTACAGGGAAAGGCATCATGCCAGGGAATTAAGTGGAATATCAGAAATGAATATTAGTTATAATGAAAGCACAGCAGTGGAAGCACTATTTCCTAGGAGAAGGAAATTAGGAATGCTATCACAAAGGAACTGTCACAGGGTCTCAGTCTATAGCACTGAGTAGGGGTTCTCCAAGTGGAGAAAGAGAAAAGCATAAATGAGAAAGGGATAAGATATGCAAAAGCAGAGAGAACCTAATTTATCAGGTAAACTATAGGAAGATGGTGTGGCAGATGCCCACAGAACATGTGGTCATACTGGAAAGAAAATGGAGCCCAGTCTGAGAAAGTTGTAGCATAAAATGCTTTTTACTTTATGTTTAGGTTCATGGTTCTCAGTCTGGAATATGTGTGGCAGTATATCTGAGGGACTTTTAGCGTATACAATATCATCATCTGAAAAATGAACTGTACTTAAAGATTTAGGGGAAAGTCATTACTTTCATGTTAATACAAAGGAGATGTGAGTAAAATGCAAATTATATATTGTAAAGCTAAAACATAAGATGACTTCAAAGAAATGCTGTGCTTGTAGCTAGTCAATTTAGGCTCTTCCTGAGGCCTCCACATAGGGCTTAAGTTTAGTCTCCCCTGGTATGAAGGGCGGCTTCAGTGGAAAAACTTGACAGGCAGTGAGGTGGTATATGGGAATCAGTGAAGGATTTAAAGTTGGCAAGTTACATGGTGAGATTTGGGTCTTACACAGATTAGCCAGACTGGAGTCTGAAGGATGAACTGAAGGAACAAAGATCAGCGAGAAGGTTATGACAATAACCCAGGTGAAAAATGATATGACTATGAAAAGTGGAGGAAATAACAGAATGTGGAAGCAAAAGAAGATAAGTTCTCCTAGCTTCCTGGCTTGGGCAACTGGGTAAACAGTGACACTCTTAGTTAAAATGGAAGGTACAGGAATGGCAATACACTTTGGACTTGAGAAAGATGGTAAGCTAATATTTAAAAATATAGAATATAATTTACAATATCTAACTTTCTAATATGCAATAAGAAATAGAAATCTAATTCACAAGGAAAGGAGTTCGGTCTCGAAATACATATTTGGAGTCACTAGCACAATAGATAGTAGTTGGAGCCATAGCTGTGAATCCAATCAACTGGGAAAAGCCTGAAGACTGAAAAACAGACCAAAAGGCTGGGGACTAAAGATTGGGAAACAGCCATATTTAACAGATGCATAGAAAACAGGAGCAGCAAGTGAAGATTCTTAAAAAGCAGAGGTCAGAATGCAGTGCGGTGAGTATATGATCATGGAGACCAATGGGAAAAGAAGATTCAAGAAGGTCTAAGAGGTCAAATGATGCAGACAGAGCAAATATGATGAGAGCTACTGAGAATATATGAATTTGGAATTTCAAAGTTCAATGGTGACTTCAGGGACAGTAATTTCAATAGTATAAGGGGTGCAAAATGTAGACCTGACGGATCCTGACAAAGGACTGGTACCTAGAATACATGAAGAACTCCCAAAACTCAACAGTAAAAATACAAACAATCCAGTTAGAAAAGATATACAGATGGCAAATGAATACCTGAAAACATGTTCAACATAAGTAGCCATTAGAGAAGTGCAAAGTAAAATTCACAATGAGGTAATACCACACTCCTATCTGAATGGCTAAAATACAAAACAGTGACATCGAATGCTGGTAAGGATGTGAAAGAAACTGTCACTCATTCATTGCTGGTGAGAATGTGAAAAGGTACAGCCACTCTGGAAAACAGTTTCTTAACTAAAGCTACAATCATCATATGATCCAGCAACTCTACTCCTAGGCATTTATCTCAGAGAAATGAAAGCTTACTCTTACACAAAACTGAAAACACCAGATGTCCTTCAATGGGTAAAGAATAACAATTGTCCTTCAGCAATAAAAAGGGACAAACTATTGATACATACGACAACCTGGATGAATCTCTAGAGAATTATGCTGAGTAAAAAAAAAAAAAACAATCACCAAAAGGTGATATGTTATTCCATTTATAACATTTTTTAAATGACAAAATAATAGAAATGGATAACAGATTAATGGTTGCCAGGCATCAAAGGTGGGGAGGAAAGGGAAGTAGGTGTTGCTATAAATGGGATCCTCATGGTAATGGGAGTGTTCTGTGTCTTGACAGTATCAATGTCAGTATCCTGATTGTGATATGAACTACAGTTTTGAAAGATGTTACCACTGGGGGAAACTGTCTAAAGTGTTCAGAGGATCTCTCTGTATTACTTCTTACAAGCTCATATGAATCTATAATTATCTCAAAATAAAAAAGTTTAATTAAAATCACAAAAAGTCCTTTTGTCAACAAAGAGGTATTTAATCAAGTTTCAATGGACTAAACAATAGTGCTAACACTTGGCCTGTTTCTACTTCTTTTCATACAGTTGTGGAAAGTCTGTGCTTCCCTTGGGCCAGAATTCTCCAAAGGCTACCTCTGCATTGGACTGTATGCTCCTTGTATGTAAAGACAGAGCAGCAGTTCACTTTTTAGTTCTCCTTGCTCAGCAGTTTCTGTAGCATGTAAACAGGTATTCCACAAATGTTTGATAAACATTCTCACGATGATTTTCACCCTGGCTATCGCAGTGTCTTGTCACAGAGGAAGAGGAGAGAACTATGACGACCTGGCCTAGGGCTCCCAGCAATAATAGAGATGATGTATTGGGTCAAAAGGCTTTGCCTTTGAGGCCCAAAGTATTCACAACACTTTGGTCTTCTCTGTTTCCAATTCCTACTTAGAAAGCATATGCCACTGAAATGTGACAACATACAATAAAAACTTATATTAAGAGATTTTGGGGAAAAAAACAAACAGAAGGAAAATGAGATGGTAGGAATAAAGTTACCAAACAACACCAACCCCCCCCACCCCCAAACTCTTTAAATACCTATGCAGTATTTCTTCAAAACTCAACTGATCTCTTCATAAGAAGGGTAGTGATTTGAACACTTCAAAGATTAAAATCCCAATAAAAAATATCTGAAAAATACCTAAGCAAAAAGTCAGACCTAAAGAGTTTTCTCATACAAACAAAATCCTGAAGTGGGAAAAAAAAAAACAAAAACAAAAACAAAAACAAACAACCCATATGACTATCACGTCTAAGGACGTGTGGCTCCATACTTATCTACTCCTTTCGGTCACTGGAAAGTCAGGGCAACTCCATTTAGTCTCTTAATAGGTGGAAGCCCCAGTGAGTGCTGCTTACATAGCCAGAGTACGGAGAAAGGTGAGGGGACCTCACTTCATTGTGTTCTATCCATTCTACTCCTCCATACTCACCGCTTCATCTGGTAACTTCAAATATGCAAAACACTTAGATACTCATTTTGGTGTGTCAAAAACTAAAAATAAAACTTTGTCATTTCATGTTGAATTTTAAAGAAGATACAAATAAATATGACAAGATTATAATCCTTTCAAAATACCAAGCATAGCCTTTCCTTCATCTTCTAATTCAAACCGAAGAGTCTGAAGTTCCTGTTCCATTTCTATCCGGAAGCCCTCCATTGACTCTCTATGTGCATCTTTTAATGACTGAAGCTCTGCAGAATGTTTTTGTTGTAAATGATTTTCAAGAGCCTAAAACAGGAGAAATGTATTCAATTTATTATGTTAGAATACAGGAAAGAAAATGAAAGCAAAATAAAAAATTATTGTGGGGGGAGGCAAAAAATAAATTACTAAAACTCAGTTATTTAAGAAAAACAAGGCATTTTTAATTCATCTTCAAGGATATTTTATATATAAGATAACAACCATTAGAAACTAAATTAATAGGGTCACTTCAGTAGAACAATCCTTATGAAACCAGTTGATCCAATGTATTGTGTTTAAATTGGGATGTCAGCCCTTTACCTAAGGTAGTTTTCCACTAAAGTCATTTTCTGAAGTTGTTGAGGGGTGTAAGGCACCTAAATGAATGAATATTTCCTCTGTGTGCACAAACTTAGGAAGAGAGGAGGAGGGCATTAACAAGAAAAGATCTCCTTCTGATCAGGAAAAGACAGATGACAGATGGCTTTTACAACTCCAACCTTATCAAATATTTTGTAATGACTTTCTACAGGCATTTGGGAACAGAAGAAAATCTGTGAGAGTAGGGAGCTGGAAAAGTAAACAAACCTCTCACATGATTAGTTCTAAAAGCCTAACCAGAGAAAATAGACTACATATATGTGGCTAAAACTAAGAGAAGTTATGTGGCCACGGGAGAAAAACAGAGGTCAGCGTACCTCAAGGATACAGACTGAACTGACAAGAAGGGTTTTTCTTACCATAATCTGTAACATGAAAGGTTTCTGAGAAAGATACCATGTTGTAACTATGGCTATATTTCCCTAGCCATTACTCTAAAATCCTGTTTTTATAAGTTAATATTTGGCTACTTATGCTCACTGTTTCTCAAGTGTTTTATTTCTGAAAAATAAAGCACAGGTTTCTTTAAATATAGTAAAATATGGAACTTTTAATCTAGACAACTTTAGTTACTTAGGTAGCTTAGCTACCTAGTGATGCACAACTTTTGAAAAATGATTAACGTTCTAAAGAGACTGAATGTGTAAAATTAAAGTACTGATACAAGAGGTTATATGTTATTCTAATTCACAAATGATACCAACAAAAAGATTATTTAACAATCAGGTCTAATTGTGTGTGTGTGTGTGTGTGTGTGTGCGCGCGCGCGCACGCGTGCACCTTTGTTAAGGTACAGATAACATACAATATTAGGTTCAGATACAACATACTGATTCAACATTTATGAACACTATGAAATAGTCACCAGAAGTGTAATCACCACCTATCACCATACAAAGTTATTATATTACTGACTATATTGCTTATATTGTACTTTACTACATCTCCAGGTCTTCTTTTATAATTGGAAGTTTGTATCCCTTAATCCCCATCACCTACTTTGCTCATTCCGCCCCTCCCCCCCCGCCCCCATCTCCTCCCATCTGGCAACCACAAGTTTATTTTCTGCATTTATTAGTCTGTTTAGGTTTTGTTTGTTCATTTGTTTTCTTTTTGTTCAGTACATACAAGTGAAATCCTACAGTATCTGCCTTTCTCTGACTTATTTCACTTAGTATAATACCCCCCGGTCCACCCATGTTATCACAAATGGCAAGATTTCATTCTTTTAATGGCTGAGTAATATTCCATTGTGTGTGTGTGTGTGTGTGTATCTTTCAATACACACACACACACACACACACACACATCTTTATCCGTTGATCTACCGATGGACACTTAGGTTGCTTCTATATCTTGGCTATTTTAAATAGTGCTGCCATGAATACAGGAGTGCAGATATCTTCTCATTTTCTTCAGATAAGTACCCAGAAGGGAAATTGCTGTATCACGCAGGAGCTCTATTTTTAATTTTGAGGGGAACCTCCATACTGTTTTCCACAATGGCTGTACCAATTTACATTCCCTTTTCTCCACATCCTTGCCAACACTTGTTATTTCTTGTCTTTTAATACCAGCCATTCTGAGAGGTGATATCTCATTGTGGTTTTGATGTGCATTTCCTTGATGATTAGTGACATTGGGTATCTTTTCCTGTATCCATTGGCCATTTGTATGCCTTCTTTGGAAAATGTTTATTCTGGTCTCCCACCTGTTTTTTAATCAGATTGTGGTTTTTTGGTGTTGAGTTCTGTAAGTTCTTTATATATTTTGAATAGTAATTTTTTATTGGATAAATCATTTGCAAATATCCTCTCCCATTCATTGAGTTGCCTTTTTGTTTTATTGATGGTCTCCTTTACTAGCAAAAGCTTTTTTACTTTTAATTTAAAAATGGTTTTTTTTCTTTTTTCTTCTTTTTTAGAGAGAGAGCAGGAGAGAGGGGCAGAGGAAGAGAGAGAGAATCTTAAGTAGAATCCATACGCAGCACACAGCCTGATGCAGGACTTGTTCCCATGACCCTGGAATCAGGACTGAGCCGAAATGAAGAGTTGTATGCTCAACTGACTGAGCCACCCAGATGCCCCAGGTCTTTAATCCATTTGGGGTTTATTTTTGTATATGGTATAAGAAAGTGGTCCAGTTTCATTCTTTTGCACATTTTTCCGAGCATCATTTATTGAAGAGACTGTCTTTTTCCCATTATATATTCTTGTTGTAAACTAACTGACCATGGGTTTATTTCTGGACTCTGTATTCTGTTCCATTGGTCTGTGTTTTTGTGCCAGTACCATACTGTTTTGATTTCTATAGCTTAGTAGTATAGATGGAAATCAGGAAGAGTGATAGCTCCAGTTCTGTTGTTCTTTCTCAAGATTACTTTGGCTGTTCAGGGTCTTGCAGTAATTCCATACAAATTCTTAGGATTATTTGTTCTAAATCTGTGGAAGACGCCATTGCATTTTTAAAAAATGAAATTGCTGTTTATTTTCAATTCACATTATATACACAAACATTAACTTCTGGGGAGAAGGGATTTTTTTAATTGTTTTTATATTAAACACTCAGTGCTCATCATGACAAGTGAATTCCTTAATCCCCATCACCTATTCCACCCATCTTCGAACCCATCTACCCGCCTCTGTAACCATCCAGTTTGTTCTCTATACTTGAGTCTGTTTCTTGGTTTGCCTCTAACTTTCATTTCCTTTTGCTCATTTGTTTTTCTTTTCTTAAATTTCACATATGAGTAAAATTATATGGTATTTGTCTTTCTCTGATTGACTTATTTCACTTAGCATTATAGTCTTTAGCTCCATCTATGTCACTGAAATAACAAGATTTCATTCTATTTTATAGCTGAATAATATTCCACTGGATATATATACCACATCTTTATCCATTCATCTATCAATGGATACTTGGGCTGCTTCCATATATTGACTATTGTAAATACTTCTGCTATAAATATAGGGGTACATATATCCCTTTGAATTAGTGTTTTTGTATTCTTTGTGTAAATACCCAGTAGGGCAATTACTGGATTATAGGGTAGTTTATTTTTTTTTTAATGTTTATTTTTTTGAAGAGGGCATGGGCAGGGGAGAAGGAGAGAGAATCCCAAGCAGGCTCCATGCTGTCAGCACAGAGCCTGATACGGGGCTCAATCTCACAAACTGAGATTATGACCTGAGCCAAAATCAAGAGTCAGATGCTCAACTGACTGAGCCACTCAGGCGCCTCAGGTACTTCTGTTTTTAATTGTTTGAGGAACCTTCATACTGTTTTCCATAGTGGCTGCACCAGTTTGCATTCCTACCAATAGTTCAAGAGGGTTCCTTTTTTAAAAAAAGTTTTTATTTACTTATTTTTGAGAGAGAGAGACAGTACAAACAGGGAAGGGGCAGAGAGAGAGGGAGAGAGAGAATCCCAAGCAGGCTCGCACTACCAGCACAGAGCCCGATGCAGAGCTCAAACTCACAAACCATGAGATCATGACCTGAGCCAAAACCAAGAGTCACTTAACCGACTGAGCCACCCAGGCACCCCAAGGGTTCCTCTTCCTCCACATCCTTGTCAACACCTGTTGTTTCCTATGTTACTGATTTTAGCCATTCTGACAGGTGTGAGGTCATCTCTCATTGTAGTTTTGGTTTGCATTTCTGTGAAGATAAGTGATGTTGAGCATCTTTTTATGAATGTGTTGGCCATCTGTATGTCTTATTTGGAGGAATGTCTGTTCATGTCTTCTGCCTATTTTTAATTGAATTATTTCTTTTCTGGGTGTTGAGTCATAGAAAGTTCTTTTTATATTTTGGATACTAATCCTTTATTAGATAGGTCATTTGCAAATATCTTCTTCCATTCAGTGTTTCCTTCACTGTGCAGAAGCTTCCTTTTTTGATGCAGTCCCAAGCTTATTTTTGTTTTTGTACCCCTTGCCTCAGGGAACCTTTCTAGAAAAAAGTTGCCATGGAAAGTTGTCAAGAGAATTATTGCTTGTGTTCTCTTTTAGGATTTTTATGGTTGCAGGTTTCATATTTAGGTCTTTAATTCATTTTGAATTTATTTTTGTGTATGGTGTAAGAAAGTGGTTCAGTTTAATTCTTTTGCATGTTGCTGTCCAGTTTTCTCAATACCATTTGTCAAAGAGATATTTTTGGATATTCTTTCCTGCTTTGTCAAAGATTAATTGACCAGAAAACTGTGGGTTTATTTCTGGATATTCTATTCTGTTCCATTCATCTGTATGCCTATTTTTGTGCCAGTCCACACTGTTCTCATTACTACAGCTTTGTAGTGTAACTTGAAGTCTGGAATTGTGATGACTCCAGTTTTGCTTTTCTCTTTCAAGTTTGTTTTGGCGATTTGGGATCTTTTGCAATTCCATAAATATTTTAGGACTGTTTGTTCTAATTCTGTGAAAAATGCTGTTGGTAATTTGATAGGGATTGCATTAAATGTGTAGATTTCTTTGAGTAGTATACATATTTTAGTATTTGTTAAATAGAATATTTGTTCTTCCAGTCCATAAGCATGGAATGTCTTTCCATTTCATTGTGTCATCTTCAATTTCTTTTGTCAGTGTTTTAAAGTTTTCAGAGTATAGATCCTTCACCTCTCTGGTTAGGTTTATTCCTAGGTATCTTATTATTTTTGGTGCAATTACAAATGGAATTATTTTCTTAATTCCACTTTCTGCTGCTTCATTATTAGTGTACAGAAATGCAATAGATTTCTGCACACTGATTTTGAATTCTACAACTTTACTGAATTCATTTTTTCAGTTCTAGCCTTTGTGTGTGTGTGTGTGTGTGTGTGTGTGTGTGTGTGTGGAGTCTTTCAGGTTTTCCCTGTATAGTATCATATATATCATATCATATCTGCAAAGGATGAAAGTTATACTTCTTCCTTACTAATATGGATGTCTTTTATTTCTTTGTGTTATCTGATTGCTGTGTTTAGGACTTCTAGTACCATGCTGAATAAAAGTGGTGAGAGTGGACATCCTGGTCTTGTTCCTGACCTTATAGGATAGGCTCTTTTTTCCCCATTGGGGGTGATGTTAGCTATAGGTTTTTCACATAAATCCTTTATTTAGTTGACGTATGTTCCTCTAAACTGAGTTTGTTAAAGGTTTTTATTATGAATCAATGTTGTACTTTGTCAAATGCTTTTCCTCCATCTCTTGAAATGATCATATGTGATGTATCACGCTGACTGAATATTGAACCCTTGCAACCAGAGAATAAATCCCACTTGACCATGAGAATGATTTTTTTTACTGTATTGTTGGAATCAGTTTGTTAGTATTTTGTTGAGGAGTTTTGCATCTATGTTTCATCAGAGATACTGGCCTGTTGGTCTCTTTTTTAGTGGTGTCTTTATCTGGTTTTGGTATCAGGATAATGCTGGCACCATAGAATGAATTTGGCAGTTTTATTTCCCTCTCTATTTTTTGCAATACTTTGGGAAGAGTAGGTATTAACTCTTTAAATGTTTGGTAGATTTCACCTGTGAAGCCATCTGATCCTGGACTTTTGTTTGTTGGAAGTTTTTTGATTACTGATGCAATTTTTTTGTTGGTTATCAGTCTGCTCAAATTTCTTTATTTCCTCCTGTTTCAATTTTGGCAGGTTACATGTTTCTAGGAATTTATCCATCTTTCCTAGGTTGTCCAATTAATTGATATATAGTTTTTCATAATATTCTCTTATAGTTGCTCACATTTCTGTGGTGTTGGTTGTTATTTCTCCCCTCTCACTTCTGGTTTTATTTATTTGGGTCCTTTGTCTTTTTTTCCTTCATAAGTCTGGCTAGAGGTTCATCAATTTTATTCATTTTTTTTTCTTCAAAGAACCACCTCCTGGTTTCAGTGATTTTTTTTTTAGCTCTATTATCATTTATTTCTGCTCTAATCTTTATTATTTCCTTCCTTCTGCTGGTTTTAAGTTTTGTTTGTTCTTTTTCTGGTTCCTTTGTTGTAAGGTTAGGTTGTTTATTTGAGATTCTTCTTGATTCCTGAGGTAGGCCTGAATTGCTATAAACTTCCCTCTTAGAACCACTTTGCTGCATCACAAAGGTTTTGAACTGTTGTGTTTTCATTTTCATTTGTTTACATGTACTTTTAAATTTATTCTTTTATTTCCTGGTTGACCCATTCATTGTTTAGTAACATGTTATTTACCTTCATGTATTTGTGGTCTTTCCAGATTTTTTCTGGTGGCTGACTTCTAGTTTCATAGCATTGAGGTCAGAAAAGGTACACGGTATGACTTCATTCTTGTATTTTTTGAGGCTTGTTTTGTGGCCTAATATGTGATCTATTCTGGAGAATGTTTCATGTGCACTTGAAAACAGTGTGTATTTTGCTGTTTTAGGATGGAATGTTCTAAATATATCTGTTAAATCTCTCTGGTTCAATGTGTCATTCAAAGCCATTGTTTCCTTGGTGATCTTCTGTTTAGATGATCTAGCCTTTGATGTAAGTGCAGTGGTAAAGTTCCCTATAATTGTTCTAGTATCAATTAGTTCCTTTATGCTTGCTATTAACTACTTCATGTATTTGGGTGTTCCCATGTTGGTTGCATAAATATTTACAATAGTCATATCCTCTTGTTGGACTATGCCCTTTATTATTATGTAAGTATCCTTCTTTGTCTCGTTAATCTTTGTTCTAAAGTCAGTTTTGTTCAATATACGTATTGCTACCTCAGTTTTCTTTTGACATAACATCCATTTGTATGATAGATGTTTCTCCAACACTTTCAACCTGCAGAGGTCTCTAGGTCTCAAATGAGACTCTTGTAGAACGCCATTGCAATTTCAATAGTGACTGCATTGAAGCTGGAGATTGCTTGGGTAGCATGGAAATTTTAACAATATTAATTCTTCCAATCCAGGAGCATGACATATCTTTCCACTTATTTGTGTTATCTTCAATTTCTTTCATCCACGTCAGTTTTCAGAGTACAAGTCCCACCTCATTGGTTAAATTTATTCCTAGGTATTTTACTCTTTTGATGCCATTGTACATGGGATGGTTTTCTTAATTTCTCTGATAGTTATTATTACTGTATAGATATCCAACAGGTTTCTGTATCCAACAGGTTTCTATATATTAATTTTGTATATTGCAACTTTACTGAATTCATTTATTCTAATAGTTTTTTGGTGGATTCTTTAGGATTTTCAATGTATAGTATCATGTTATCTATAAATAGTGACAGTTTTACTTCTTCCTTATCAATCTGGATGCCTTTTATTTCTTTTTCTTGTCTGATTGCTGTGGCTGGGACTTGCAATACTATGTTTAACAAAAGTGGTGAAAGAGGGCTTCTTTGTCTTGTTCCTGGTATTAGAGGAAAAGCTTTCAGCTTTTCTTTGTTAAGTATGATGTTAGCTGTGGTTTTGTCACTGGTAGCCTTTATTATACTAGGGCGTGTTCCATTTATACCCACTTTGTTGAGAGTTTTTATCATAAATGAATGTTGAATTTTGTCAAATGCTTTTCCTTGCATCTACTGAGATGATCATGTGATTTTTATCCTTCATTTAATAATGCAGTAAATTACACTGATTTGCAGATATGGAACCATTCTTGTATCCCTGGAATAAATCCCATGTGATCATGATGTATGGATTTCTCTAAATGTATTATTAATTTTGGTTTGCTAATATTTTGTTCACAGTTTTCACATCTATATTCATCATGGATAATGGAAATAAGGCCCAATTTTTAACCAATGAAACTTCCTTAACTTTCCAGATAAGATCGATAGACTATAATTTATTGGATAGGCTAGTCAATTGTTTTTAATGGAATGGGATTTTGTTTTAACAATTTCTTTACAGCCTACTACTTCTTAAAATAGTTGCCTATACCCAAATAAAGGATTGAAAACAACCTATATTGGGGCGCCTGGGTGGCTTAGTCGGTTGAGCATCTGCCTTCAGCTCAGGTCATGATCTCACCCTCCATGAGTTCGAGCCCCATGTCAGGCTCTGTGCTGACAGCTCAGAGCCTGGAGCCTGCTTCAGATTCTGTGTGTCCCTGTGTCTCTCTGCCCCTCCCCTGCTCATGCTCTGTCTCTCTGTGTCTCAAAAATAAATAAAAACATTAAAAAAAATTTTTTTTAAAAAGAAAACAACCTATATCATTAATTTACTATATATGGCACAAATTATTGTTAGTAAAACTGCATTTTTTATCAAATATTTTATCTTAATTATAAAGTCCTTAGAATAAAATGAAAAATACAGTGTTAAGAAATAAACTGAACCAGGGGCGCCTGGGTGGCGCAGTCGGTTAAGCGTCCGACTTCAGCCAGGTTACGATCTCGCGGTCTGTGAGTTCGAGCCCTGCGTCGGGCTCTGGGCTGATGGCTCAGAGCCTGGAGCCTGTTTCCGATTCTGTGTCTCCCTCTCTCTCTGCCCCTCCCCCGTTCATGCTCTGTCTCTCTCTGTCCCAAAAATAAATAAACGTTGAAAAAAAAATTTTTTTAAAAAAAGAAATAAACTGAACCAAAATTAATCACACTACGACATGTCAAACTAGTGTCTTACACAGAAGAAGGATAATGTATCTATTTGATTTAAATCTCTTTTGTATGATCTTTTTGTATCACTACTTATTCACATAGCCTTTGGGGAGGTATACAGGGAATTGTACTATTTTAAAATGTCTCCAATTTCATTTTATTGTGAATTTTTTATAGGAGGGGTAGTAGTCTGAGGACAAAAATATGGGATAAAAAATATAAATTCCTTAGATATTTGTGCCTTTTGTAGATCCAACCTGAGAGAGAAAACTGAAAAATTTGATGAAAGGCAATTATAAGTTCAAAACAGTATTAAGTGATTACAGTGGTTACAACTCAGTAGGACCATGCTAAATTTATTTAACCACCATCAATTATACGACAAACCAGATGGTGTATCAGTCATAGCATGAATTTGGCATTATGGTGGGAAACAGAAATAAAATGTTGGCCCTAGTTTAATCTGTGTAACTAGTATGTATGCTTACTCATTCTGACCCCCACAAGAAAAATTCTAGAAAACACAATGAAATAAAGCAATATATAATTTTTTGGAGGCAAAAAATGAATTCTTAAGAACATGAAGGCTTATAATTATTAGGCTGTCGGATACCTCAGAACACATATCACATTAAACTTACTCTTTGTTCCTTTTCCTTTTCTTCTTCCATAGTTTGAAATGCAAGGACATGTGCTTCTTTCAAAGATTTATGTCTCTGTTGATGTTGTTCCTCTAATTCTTCAAGCTCTTGTGTAAGTCGTTGTCGCTCTTGTGTGAACTGGGCTTGCAGTTGCTGCAAAGAAGTCTGAGACTGGGAAAGCTGCATCTCCAGATTCTGTTTCAGCAAGGAAATCTACGCCACAGAATGGTACACAATGAAGAATAAACACAAGGCATACTTCACAACAAATTTCCAATCTAAGGGAAAAAAGCATTTCCAAGATATTAACTAAAGTAAAATAATTGCCTTAAGTATCCGCTTAAAATGTTTTGCAATATATTATAAATATTTAATATTTAGGTATCACCACTTGTAATTCTATTTATACTATCCTAAAAATAGACAGTTTTATTGGTATTTAGTTTGTGGACTAGCTAAAGAACACCCGACATTTAGAAATACAGTGAACACCTGTGTTATAGTGCGATAAAAATTCATAATATGAAATAAAAACAGGACAACTAATGTTAATGTATTTATTAGGTTACAGTCCTTCAAGGAGATAGTATAAATAGTTAAATTTCTGATTTGTGAGGTGGTAGAATTGAGTAGTTAAGAATGGGGGCTCTGAGTTAAAATCCTAGCTCTGCCACTTACTAGACCAATACCTCACCAGGCCGTGTGAGCTGAAGTGTGTTACTACACATTAGTGTAGTGTTCACTTAGAACAGCCCCTGGCATGTAATAAGTGCTCAATAAATGGTTTTTGAGGATTTTTTGAGGATTTAAAAAATTACTCTTTATAAAAGATTTTTCCATTTATGGTTTAGAATCCTTATGTAAAAAAAAAAAAGATGTTCACTTTTGAATTTTAATTCAAACAATTTGTAAACTTCAAGCTTTTTAAAACCACAAACATCCCACAGTCCTCTATTTATATCCTCACAATGTCAGGTACTTTTCTTTACTGATGGAAAACTGATTTGTCACTCCTTTTGAAACAGACATCACCCTTAATGTCTGCATTGCTTCTGAGTCCCTTTTAAAGAATAAAAGCACAAACGCATGTATACGTATATATACATATGTCATTTGTTTGTTTGATATAGCCATTTAATTTTATCTATTTCTCTTCTCATACACAGGAAAATCTAACTTGGAACTAGATAACTCAACCATATTGTAATAGAAGTTTGAAGCTAAGGAACATAGGAGAACCAGACAAAAAGTTGTCAATTGTATTCCATTAATTTAAGATGCTATATGTGTTTATATACAAGTAAAACAGTTTCTGTGGCCAAGAAGACTAAGGGAGAGAGGAAAGTGAGTTTTGTAAATGGGATAAGATATTCTTTTGACTGATGAAAGGCAGGTATAGGATGCCTCACATGTCTCACAAAGGAAAAGGGACCTGGGAAAGAAAAAGGGTGGAGAATCATCAGAGATGCAAAAAATAAGGAGAATGTTACAACAGCAGCTAAGGACATACTTGTAGAGTAAGAAGACTAAGACAAATTATACCATGTGACTTCTCACCATTTTATACAAAGAAAATCAGGATGAAATGAATATTAAGGACAGTCCAGAAAGAAAAAGTACATTACAAAAGGGTAAAATGTGTTGTTTGTGAACACTAATGTGTAATTGGTAGTCATTTTCTTCCCAGCTAGCTGGCCCTTGAAACAGAAAAGGCACCTACCTGCCCACTCTCTTCCCAAGTTCAACCTTTGTCTCATACCCAGCATGGGGACCTATGTGACACCCTTGTCTCTAGTGATAACTTATTATAACATATATGGAAATGTTAGGAAAAGACCATGTTACACGTAGCATAATGATTGATATTTTCAAAGTGATTAACTGGCCCCTGGCCAAGTAAGGACCAGTGAACAAACTGCTCACTAAGCTATCTGCCCTCGTATGCATCTGCATACACTCAAAGAAAGGGGGCATGTTTTTCAAACTTGCACACAGGTACCATATGGACTAGTAGTAGCCATGGGTCCAGTCCTTTAATTAAGTGTGCACTTAGATTAGTAAGAAGCCAATCAGTTCATAGCAGTGAATCTTATTTTCTGCAATACTCACTTCAAAAATTCAGTGCATCAAAAAGAGCTCTCCCATATGTTAATTGGACTACAGTGGACTCACATTTTAACTATTTAAGGATGAAACTTATGAAGAAACAGAGTATTTAAAATGATAAACCACAGTAATAGAACAGTAACATATTTAAAATCTAAGGACACTTTTGGGGCACATGGGTGGCTCAGTCAGTTAAGCATCCGACTCTTGATTCTGATTCAGGTCATGATCTCGCAGTGCCCGAGTTTGAGACCCATGTTGGGCTCTGTGCTGTGTAGAGCCTGCTTGGAAGTCTGTCTCCCTCTCTCTCTTGCTCTCAAAAATAAATAAACTTTAAAAAAAATTATAAAAGAAAAAAAATCTAAGGGTACTTTCAAACCTCTCTAGCTTAAATGAAATACATTTAAATATTTTACAAAATAATATAGTTTACCTTGAAAAAATTCCAAAGTATTATTTTTCATTTTGGGATATAAGATCAATTTTTGTTATCTATATTCAATAAAATATAAAGAATATGCAAAAAAGACATTATCATGCAATTTAGTGTTCAAATATACTTAGATATTCTGTATTCTTAACTTTAAAAGCACACCAAAATAATATTAAGGCTATATAAAATCTCTAGATTCATGCTCAATACCATAAGATGAATTATATGCAGAAAGCCTTTATCATGCAATGCAGCATCAAAACTTATTTCGCTCATTTTATAAATAAGTTAGTAGCATTGCATTAAATTATCAGCCTTTATTCAATGTGACAGTTACATGGCACTTTAAAACACAGAAATAATGAGCAAAGCAATGTAAAATGAACTAATGTTTTATGTATAGCTGTAACTTAAACAGCTGAGTATATTTTATGAAAATACATAATTAATATAAAACTTCATTAATTCAAAATAAAAGAGAACAAAGATAGACTTCACATCAAATAGTATAGGCAATCTTTATCAGTACTTTTATTACAGAATTATAGAAAGCCATTTCTCATAAATGAATGAGAATGGTTGTTCAAATTATATATTCAAAGTATCTAGTTATGTGGTATTAGTTTATTTACATGTGTTATAATTTTAAATTTTAATGCTTTTTGCTTTGTTGGTTTTAAATAAACCAAAAGAATCCTTATATCAGAAATGAATTTTAGTAATTTAAAAAATTCTTACCGCAGGAGTTGGATATGAATTATATAGTATATTCTATTGATTAATAGCTACGAGATATTTTGCAAACAGTTTTAAAGGCCAATAGAAATTGCTACCCTCGGACCTCTACCACTTAAAACACTGATATATTTTCAAATATAAAGTGTTGTAAACTTTTCAAAAAGACTAAAATTAAAAACATATGGATACATTTTTCTGGAGAATGGAAAGTTTTATCTATTTCCTAGGGGCAATTTCACAAGGATTCTGTACCTTCACAATGGTGTATGAAAAAACACCCTTAAAATAGAAAATGAATCAAATCTGAAGTACTGGATGTGATAGGATGTCAACATGGGATATGGAATTATGTTAGGCCAAAATACTTAACAATTTTGACAAGAAAAGTCAACACAAATTATAAGAAAGTCTAAACCATATGATATCAGTTCAATACTTTCAAATATATAAAGCAACATTAAAAACTGCTAACACAAGCTTAGAGAAAACATTACTATATCAACAACTTCTATAAATGTTCATGTAAAACATTTGAAGGTCCCTGAATATTTTAGCTCCTTTTTTTGTTTGTTTGTTTTTAACCACTAATTTGCTATTTTTGAAGAGTCTAGCTAAAAAAGTAAATTTAAGCTTAGGAAAATTATGACCATTCTGAGAAAATTCTCAATTGTTCATAATTTCTTGGTATTTTTCTAAGAAAACCTATAAACTGAATTTATCAATTAAGAACCCCAAAAATGCCTACTTAATGTCCTTAAGATATTTGTGCAGTATGTTCCCAATCACTCTTTCATTCTTAGTTGAAAGAAAGTAGACAGCTTTTATAAAGGACAAAGGTCTCAATAACCACTTGTCTTTTAGAACAAGACAGTATATAGCAGACAACTGTTTGCATGGAAGGCTGGGCAAGAATGTGTGGAGGGGGTGGGTAGTTGCTCACTCTGCTGAACAACACTGACACGGTCATGTTTTGTTTGGATGAGGACAACTTAGAAGAGCTGATCCTCAATGACTGATGTTACCAAAGGGAATCAATTAATGGGGATTTCATTGTGTCACCAACTCCTTTTACCTTTTATATGGATGAATCAAGGCATTCTCATTCTAGTTACTAATTGATTTAACTTCAATTTAAGGTTTTTCCATTTATAACTATTTAAGTAAAGATGACTATGTTGTCACAAGTATTCTGAAGTACAATTCTGACAATAATCTTACCTTATTTGGGTTCTTATCTCTATCCCAATCAGTATATTTGTCAAAAAGACTGGATTAATATAGTGATCATGCCCAAATCCTTACTAGGTTATATGTGAATTTCTAACTGTAGTCTTATTTCACCAACATTGGGATAAATATCTTTGTTGCTTATTTTTAAATACATTTTTTAATGGCACTTAGGTAGCTCAGTCGGTTAAGCATCTGACTATGGCTCAGATCATGATCTCACAGTTGGTGAGTTCAAGCCCTGTGTTGGGCTCTGTGCTGACAGCTCAGAGCCTGGAGCCTGCTTCAGATTCTGTGTCTCTGCCCCTCCTGTGCTCATGCTGTCTCTTTCTTTCTCAAAAATAAATAAACATTAAAAAATTTTTAAAAATATATTTTAAAAATGATGTTCAATGTATTCATGTATTTCTAATTATGTTTTAGGTAGAAAGCAAAGTTCAATTTTTTTAACTTTCTATAATTTATTTATTTTTTACAATTTATATCCAAGTTAGTTAGCACATGGTGCAATGATGATTTCAGGAGTAGATTACTTAAGCCCCTTACTCATTTAGCCCATCCCCCCTCCAACATCCTCTCCAGCAAACCTCTGTTTGTTCTCTATATTTAAGAGTCTCTTCTGTTTTGTCCCCCTCCCTGTTTTTATATTTTTGCTTCCCTTCATGTTCATGTCTTTTGTATCTTAAAGTCCTCATATGAGTGAAATCATATGATATTTGTCTTTCTCTAATTTCGCTTAGCGTAATACCCTCAAGTTCCATCCCTGTAGTTGCAAATGGCAAGATTTCATTCTTTTTGATTGCCGAGTAATACTCCATTGTATGTATATACCACATCTTCTTTATCCATTCATCCATCAATGGACATTTGGGCTCTTTCCATAGGCAAAGTTTAATTTTAAAGGTAGATAAAATTGTCTTTTCTTGCATAGTAGAAATAATTTAGAAAGGTATGAGGAAATAGTTTCACTCCAGAAGTATCAAAATTTTATAGGACATCTCTAGACTCAAGCTTTGAGTCCTCTAGGACAGGAGTTGCCAAACTGCAGCCTGTTGTAAATTAAGTTTTACTAGAACACGGCCACACAGATTTGTTCACATATTGTTATGGCTACTTTCATCCTACAACAGCAACAGAGTCAAGTAGCTACCAGAAAAACTGCAGGGCCTACAAGGCCAAAAGTATTTACCATCTGGCGCTTTACAGAAAAAGTTGGTGAACCTCTGGCCTAGGATATCAAAAAATTATTCAAAGATCTTCAGCTCTGTTTTTTTCAAAGAACAATGTTGGGAATGGTAAACATAAATTTCATTTTTTCTTTTCATATTATATATGAAAATTTTTTAAAGAGGTGTTTATATTGGAATATTACTTTGAAGCTTAATTTCTGCATATTTAAGTAAAAACAATAGCTTTGGCAATTCCTAGGAAAGGGACTTACTTCATTTCACTTAAATCTTTTCATAATTACAACATCAAAATATAAAATATGTCCTGAATCTCATGAACCTTCACAACTAACACCTGTTAATTGATATTACTTTTTCAAAAAATAAACTAGTTTACCAAAAGAAAAAATATATTTACACTTATTTCCATTGTTTTGACAGTCAAGTAGTTAACAGTTTTCAAAAATATTTTTCAGAGTAATTTAAATAACGAATTCTATGTTTGAAAGGTAAAATCTTGCTCGGCTTTGTAATAAAAATTTGCTTATTAATACAATGTGGTAGAGGTATGCACATACACAAACAAATGGCTGAAAGTTAGAAGCTTTTGTTACCCATATACGAAACATAACTTATTGAATACCGAAGTGTATTTTTTATATTGTAAGTTAAAGCTGTAAAGCAGTGATGATATTTATGCAAAATCAAAAGTGCAACATGCCCTTGTGTACAAATTGTAAGTGCCGTTCACTTACATTGTTGATAGATTTATGCAAAGCTTCACCCAGAGAGTGCCGCTAGGAAGAAAAGATCAAAGGAATAAAGGGAAACATTCAGAAATCAACTAAGTGAAAGAAAGAGGAATATAAAAGGGAGAGTAAAACACAGAACATTAGTTATAATATGCTCAAGAAAAAATAAGTTGAAAACAGTTTTTCGGAAAGGAATTAGACCAAAAAAATTAAGACACACAATCTAAATTATCTGTAGTCCCTTAAGACAGTATCTGATGCTTGTGGGATGGCAGACTTACCTATGCAAAATACTGAAGGCCAGTACATATAAATCAGAATTCAGTTGGAAAGATAATGGTTATTGAAGGACGTAGAAGAAATCTTACTGTTCTAAATTCCTCCCAGAAATCTACAATATAAAATGCTTCAAAGCATTATACTCAGTACTGATATAAGCTCATGAAAGACTTCTCAAGAGAAATGAGCAGATGAGAACTGAAACACTAACTTGATTGACTATATAATTTGGGGGCCAAAAATAAATATGAGATAATCATTAAAAATGTGAACATTTACTAATAATCTGATTTTATATTTAGGGGAAAGAAAGAAGAGATGCTTTTATATCTCTTCAGTCCTATTTTCTAGGATATATTTGGCAAAATTATTTATGATCTGGGTTCATTTTTCAGAAGTTCATTGAAATTTTCAGTGATATAAAACAACTGGAAATACCCACACCCTCTCTTTCCCCAAATACAGAAAATGAGAGAAAATGTGATTTCATTTTCAATTGCCTCATTTTTTTTTGCTTTCTAAAAATACAAAATAGTATTTTAAATTTATATTAGTAATTTAATAAGTGCCTGTGGAATACTTTCTACTTTGGACACTATAATTAAATTTTCAGACAGAAAATAATTCTCTCTTTCATAATGTGATTATTCCTTGGTGTGTCATAAGCTAAAACTAGTTTTTATTTGGTAAACAATTTATTTAGACTAATGTAAGATACAGTTTAAGATACAAATATATCAGAATTATAAAAATAAGCTGAGAAAAAAAAGATTAATTTCTATTTAGTTATTCCATAACTGATCAATTTAAAGTTTCTCATTGATTTAATACATAAAATTACATACAGAATACATAATATACATAATATATATTTTGTAAATGCATATATACTTTTTCTTTTATATACATGTCATATTAATTTTATTTTTCTTCATGCTTTCTCATACTCAATATTCTTTATATACTAAAAAGACACTTCTCCAGACTTTACAAAATTTACAAAAAGCTAAGGGACTTTTAATTGTTTTTCTTGTTTGTTTTACTTCTTTTATTTCTCAGAAGTGATGTTCTAGTACTAGAAGTTAATCTAAAATGTATGGCATTTACTTAGGAAGTAGATTTGATTTTTCATTCTTCAAGATATCATCAGACAAAAATATGTATGTTATTTAGGATTCCTGAACTAATTGATAAGCTAGGCTAACACAACATATCAAGATGGCATGCCAGGTCTTCCCTTAGGAATTCTAGACTTTAGATTCTGTACAACAGAAGTGTATTTGAACACTTGGAATCTAAACTCACATGGATACTGCCTCTGTCAACACACTGTTACAGGCCATGGAAATATCTAAACCAAAAGATATGGTCCTTGAGCTGTGACCTGGGGTGACTTACATCACAGACTTGGCTGCAGCAATGGGGAAACACACTAGTGCTATTGGGTCACAATACCCTAATTGGTTAATACATAAATGAAGTAAGATTAGTTTTTCAACTAAAAAATCTTTATTGGGGTACTATTAAATTCCAGGAAATAATCTTAAGTACAGAGTGATATAGAGAGTTGAATAAGACCATAAAACAAACATACAAAAAACAAATTCAAAAATAAGAAGTTGATGACATTGTAGTATTCTACAATAAAAAAAAAAAAAAGATTGCTGTGATAGGAAATGACTGGAAGTGATATTGGGTAGATGGTAAGGAAAGATCTTTTGAAAGAAGTGAAATTTGAACTTGAAATCAATGAAAAAGCCAGCCACAAAATGAGATAACTGATCCTGGGGAAAGTGTGTCCAGGCAAATGGATTAGCTAGCACAAAGAGCCTGAAGTGGAAGTGAGTTGTGAGTGACTGGATGTACATGTGTATATGATATGTGTGCTGGGGGGAAGGTTTGTGAGGATGACAAAAGATGGGTGATATTTCAGGGGCCAGATGTCTTAGGGTCTTATAGGACAATAAAGGAGTCAGAATAAGAGCCTTAATTCAATGAAGCGCCTCGAGAGAATTTTAAGGAGGGGAATGACAAGATGTGATTACATCATAAAAGACTGCTTTGAGTACTTCTGAAGAAAAGTGACATTGGGGACGCTGGATAGGAAGCTTGGCGCAGTATTTACTAGGGTAGATAAAAGCTGATGGTATGTTTTAGAGGTGGAATAAATAGGATTGACAGATTACATGAGAGATAAAGGAAAGAGAAATCAAGGATGACTCTTCGGTTTCTGTTCTGAACCACAAGCAGTGCCAAGAAATGAAGATGATGGGTTGGCAGACAGAGATTGGGAATCAGTATTTCTGAGTCAGGCAGGTGAAATTTGAGATGCCAATTATCCAATCAAATGATTTTGAGTTCAGGTGAAGATACCAAGGCTAGAGATTTAACTTTGGAAGTCACTGACACATAGATGGTATTTATGCCATAATACAGATGAGATTCCCCAAGTAAATGTCTGCTTGAAAGAATATTGGATGAACTAAAAGTCTGTATGCAAAGATGTTACTCAGCAAGCATTCTATATAAGCAAGATCCATGTTGATAAAAACTGATGCCCTATATAATAGTCCATTTGTTTTAAAACAACTTAAGCTTCTTGTTAGTTTTTGAGATGAGTAAAAAGGGCCTCAGGACATCCTCTTCCACTGATAGCACTCTGATTTCTCAACATCGAAAGCCTACTGAATGTGTTTCAAATTTCTTTTCTTGAAAGATGAATATAATCAGACTTTCAGATAAGTGAGAAAGAAAACAAAATAAAAAGTTGCTGTGCTTAATAAGAAATTTAGAGCTTCGTATGTAAGAAACTATGCTCTTAGGAATCATCACATTTATTCTAAACCTGAGTTTATTCATTTAGAAAATAGCACAAGGTTTTACATGTTTGCAATTTGTAAACATATTGGTATATAAATATTAAAATCCACTGAATTACAGGCTTTTGGAGGACAATGACTGTCTTATTCACAGTTTGTATCCAAAGTGCCTAAAGGTATGTGGCAAAATGTAAATGGATCAATGAATGCTTATTTCAAGACTGAATGATATGGAATTTTATTATTTAGTTTTTGCTACTCTCTACCTTACTTTTCCTTTCCCCCATAATAACATAAGCAGTAAAAAGAAAGCTTCAAAGTTAAAAAGAAAAAAGTTATTTAGAAAAAATACATACATCCAAATCATGCAAAAATCCTGTTGACAGAGGCCAAAAGATTCTAAGACTTCGAAACGAATCCTCTCACAGAAATGAACTAGTGAGTATACCGAATATACTATTTCCTCAAAATATTGATCAAAACAAAGACCGACAAGAGGGAACGATATTTGTTGAATGGCACCTAACTTGTCCCACTGTATTCTATTCTCCATTCTGCAGAATTTTGAAATTATAATACTTGAATATTTCATACTCCTGATTAAAATCTTCCAACAGCTCCTCATCGCTCTTTAGATAAACTCCCAGCCTTGGGGATCACAAGACCCCAAGTGATCCAACCCTGCTTACCTCCCCAGCTTCCTGGCTCTCTACTCTCCAGAGCAAAGGTGTTTGGGGGCTGCCTGAGGGCCTTTGCACATATGTCCCCTTCTGCTTAGGATGCTGTTCTTTTCCTCTTTCCCTGATTCCTGCCTCTCTTCCAGGTCTTAGGTAAAGGATCCTATAGGCAAAGAAACCTTCCCCAAGTTTCCAGACTATGTTAGGTTCCCATGGTACACATGTTGTGTACTACAGTTATAATGAGTTAATGTATCCAACTGTTATTTCTATTTTCCTTCCTTTCTAGATTATAAGCATTGGGAAGGCAGAGATTATTATGACTCCATTATGGGTCTAGCACACTACATGGTGTTATCAGCACTAAATTTTTGACAGATGTCAAAATGTCATCAAATGTCGACAGAATAAAATTCTCATTACTAAAACAAGAAACGTCATTTATCAAATTTTTGATTTCCTTGAAACAATAGGTACAATGATCTTACACTGCAATTCAAGTAAAATACGTTAAAGCCTAATGAAATGTTCCAAAATTCAATATTTAATATATAATATGGTAATTTTTTAAAGCAAATTATGTAAAGTCCTTTTCTAATATTAATTTCAAGTTTTACTAATATCTACAGAAAAGCAACCAACAAACTTAAGTTTTAAGAGTGAAAATCACAACTTTAATAATTATCCTAGGGGTGCCTGGGTGACTCAGTCGGTTAAGCATCCAACTTCGGCTCAGGTCATGATTTTGTGGTTCACAAGTTTGAGCCCCTCATCAGGCTCTGTGCTGTCAGCTCAGAGCCTGGAGCCTGCTTCAGATTCTGTGTCTCCCTCTCTCTCTGCCCCTCCCTTGCTTGTGCTCTTTCTCTCTCAAAAAAAAAAAAAATTAAAAAAAATAATTCTCCTAAAGCAAAAAATTGAAGAAAAATTCATGAACAATTGTTCAGTATTTAAACTAAAGTAGTAATAACAGGCACACAATAAATGCAATTAGAGACAAGCTAATGTTAGATAATTCTTAACACTCTCCTCAGAGATTATCTTAAATAACTGTATAATCATATACCCATTGAAATTTTTCAGATCCAAAATGCTTTTTTTTAGTACCTTGTCATATGAAATAGAAATATATTAAGTTGATTTGTTACTACAGTGCTATCTCAATGTTCATAAGTATTTTTCAGATGTGTTCTGGGTCCTGCTACCTCTGAAAGAGGCACAAACTGCTCTGCATTTCATCAAAGGTCTTACTATAGTATTTTGCAGAACTTATATATATGCTTAGTACACATTAATCACTACCCAGTATTTTAAGCATCTCTTTTTAAAGCCAGGTGTAGGCATCATTGTTCCATCTCTTCAGTCTCTTCTCCTAAAGGTACCAATTTAAGAACTGGATAAACTTCTAAAAAGGGAGGTTTGGGTAGGGAAAAGAAAATGAAACATTTTTAGATTTGTGAATTAATTCAGAAAACAATTTAGTACTATTTATCTTGGAAAAAAAATCTCAAGATGAAGAACACTAACAACTTAAGTCTGATAAAAGAGGATATAATATAGTTAAAATAATGTCATTATTTTTTTTTTTTAAAGAAAGAGAGGGTGCAAGTGAGCAACAGGCAAAGAGAGACAGAGTCCCACGAGGAGCAGAGAGAGAGAAAGAAGCAAGGCTCACCAAAGCAGGGCTTGTGTTCACCCACGGTGGGGCTTGAGCTCACCCTGTGTGGGACTCGAACTCACAAACCATGCGATCATAACCTGAGCCAGTCGGATGCTTAACTGACTAAGCCACCCAGGGGCTCCAACATCATAAATTTTTTTTGACTGAAGAGAAATGAAGAACAAGCTTCCATATTTACAAAGGAAAAGACTGCATATTAACTTTGAATCCAGGAACTAAAAGTATGGAAGATAATGGATGTTGGCTGGGTTTTGGTAGACTTTAATTCCATTGCACATTTTCTGAGAAAGCAAAATTGGGTCCTGCCTGCTATTCTCACTCTCTATTCTAGGTGGCTTTTCTCTATGTTTTATTACACTTCGGTCTTCTGCTTTTTCCTTTGACTTCCCTTTTCCTTACTCCAGTCATCTCTTCTCCCCGGGCTCAAGCTAGATCTCTGATGTTTTTCTAGATAGTTTCCTGCTCTCCTAATTTCTAGGGAGAGGGTTCAGAACCTTCAGGGTCAGCTTCATTGATGTCCTATCACTGCTCAGGGCTCTGTCAAGGTCTTTGAGCTAGCTGGGAAGAGATGATTATTCCAGCTCTCTTCCTAATCTCTACCTCAGAAACTACTTGTATCTGTTCTTCCATTAAAAGGCAGTATTGTTATTCTTTTAAAACAAACATAAGGGGCGCCTGGGTGGCTCAGTCGGTTAAGCGTCTGACTTAGGCTCAGGTCATGATCTCGTGGTTTGAGTTTGAGCCCGACATTGGGCTCTGTGCTGACAACTGAGCCTAGAGCCTGCTTCGGATTCTGTCGCTCTCTCTCTCTCTCTCTCTCTCTGCCCCTCCCCTGCTAGCACTCTGTCTCTCCCTCTCTCTAAAAAATAAACATTAAAAAAATTTAAAAAACATAAAAACTGATGCAAATATAATCTTTTTTTCAGTAGGCAGAAATGCAATTTTTAAAGAGAATTCCTTCCTAATGTAAAACTTAATTTAAGAGTTAGGAGATGGAGCTAGCAAAATGAGCACTGAGCCAAATTTACTTTGAGTTTTTGATCTAAATAGTCTAGACCATTGCTGTCTAACAGCATTATAACTGAGAGCCATGTGTGTAATTTTAAAAGTTTTCAGGGGCGCCTGGGTGGCGCAGTCGGTTAAGCGTCCGACTTCAGCCAGGTCACGATCTCGCGGTCCACGAGTTCGAGCCCCGCGTCGGGCTCTGGGCTGATGGCTCAGAGCCTGGAGCCTGTTTCCGATTCTGTGTCTCCCTCTCTCTCTGCCCCTCCCCCGTTCATGCTCTGTCTCTCGCTGTCCCAAAAATAAATAAACGTTGAAAAAAATAAAATAAAATAAAATAAAAGTTTTCAGTAGCCAGAGGCTCCTGGGTGGCTCAGTAAGTTAAGCATCTGACTTTAGCTCAGGTCATGATCTCACAGTTTGTGGGTTCAAGCCCTGGACTGGGCTCTGTGCTATCAGCAAGGAGCCTGCCTTGGATCCTCTATCCCTCTCTCTGTCCCTCCCTTGTTCTCATGCTCTCTCTCAAAACAAACAAATAAATGTTAAAAAATTAGATTTTCTTATTAAAAACAAAGTTTTCAGTAGCCATATTTTTAAAAAGGTTAGAATTATTTCAGGGTGCCTTGGTGGCTTAGTGTGTTAAGTGTCCAACTTCGATTCAGGTCATGATCTCATAGTTCATGGGTTCGAGCCTTGCATCAAGCTCTGTGCTGGCAGGTGGAGCCTGCTTGGGATTCTCTCTCTACCTCTCTCTGCCCCCCACCCTCCAGCTAATGCTCTCTCTCTCTCTCTCTCTCTCTCAAATAAATAAACAAATTAATTAATTAATTAACAAATTAATTAATTAATTAATTAATATCAGAACACAGTCTGCAACAGCCATAGGAAGCTGGCTTCTCAGTTGTTCTTGATCAACAGCACTTTTTTTTTTGAAATATTAAAAAAAATTTTTTTTTAATGTTTAGTTTTGGGAGAGGGAGAGAGACAGAGTGTGAAGGGGAGAGGGGCAGAGAGAGAGAGGGAGACACAGAATCCAAAGTAGGCTCCAGGCTCCATGCTGTCAGCATGTAGCCCGATGCGGGGCTCAAACTTAGGAACCACAAGATCATGACATGAGCCAAGTCGGATGCTTAACCGACTGAGCCACCCAAGTGTCCCCAGCACTTATTTTAATGCTCTACTTCTCATTCATGTCATTGATCTTTCCAATTGAGTGTGAAGAATTCCAAAATTTCCTCTGATGGTAGAATCACTACATCTAAAACCAAACTGACCATCTCATCATCCCCCTTCTCCCCAGTTAAGGAGCTCATGACTTCCCTCTCTCAGATGATGCTTTTCCTTTTGATTATTCTGGCTTCAAATTCAGTCAACTTTAACATTTATTTCTCCTTTACCAAAGTATTCCATCAAATTACATGATTTTTTTCTTTATAGTTTCCCTTGTGTTCTCAATGAAATAAACTTAATTCAGGTCCTAAATGGGTAGAATTATTTGTACTTCATACGTTTGACAAATGCCTCTTCAGTAGCCGTGTCTGTTTTTGTTCACTACATCAAACAACTATCAAGTGCTTGCTGTATGCCAGGGAGTTTAAGCATCTGGGTGTGCAACAGTGAATAGCACAGATAAAGGCCCAGCTCTCATGGAACTACATTCTAACAGTGTAAATAATATGATGCTATACAGTAATAAGTGTTTTGAAGAAACACAAAGCAGAATAGGAGGACACAGAGTGATGGAGGATGCTATTTTAGAGAAAGTGGCTAAGGAAGATCTTTTTGAAGAGTTAAGATTGAGCAGAGAATTGAACAAAGTGAAAGAAAACCATAAAGATCTAGGGAAAATGGGTTCCATGTGGAGGCAGATGCAAAGGCCCTGAGATGGAGTAAGCTTGGTGTGTGTGTGTGTGTTCCAGGAATTCCAAGTCTTCCAGCAGGACTGCAGAAAAGGAAGGGAAGGAGTGGCAGGAGATGATGTTGGTAGGGGACAAATCATAAGGCTACTACAGGCCACAGTAAAAGTGTGGATTATAATCTGATGGTGGAAAGTGTGAAGCAAGAGAGTAACATGATCCAACTTAACATTTTAAAAGCATCACTCTGGCTGGTTGGGAAATAATATGTAGGCAGACAAGAGAAACAGCAGGAAGACCAAGTGCAGATTCCATTTGCAGTGTAGGAGAGAACTGCAAGTGGCCTGGACTAGCTGGTAGGGGAGGGAATGCTGGGAAATGATCAGATCCTAGGTGTACTTTGAAGGGAGAGCAGCAGGAAATGCTGATGAATTGATTGGCGGCACAGCATGAGGAGTCAGAGATGGCTGAGCAGTGAATGGACAGCACAGTCTAGGAGGAGGAGTCTGGTTTCTGTTGAGGGGTGATGGTTGGGTGTATCATGTGTATTCAAGAGTTCTGTTTCAGACACTGTAGATTATTGAGATGTCTCCATTTCATCCTCACTTCAAAATCACAACCACATTAAGCTTCCTAAAATGAAATTTTCAACATGGTACTCTCCTATCCATAAACCTTTGACAGAATCCCATAGTTTACTGAGTGAACTCTGAACTCCTATGCTTGGAAGTCAAAATTTTTCACAATGACCTATCTCCCCAGCTGTCCACACCTCATTTTTCTGTACTCCTTATACACTGTGCTTGGGAAATAATAGTATATTCAATAAAACATAGAATGAGTAAAAATATTTGTGTTCATCCTTTACCGTATTTGAAAGTCACACTAAAGCTGACCTCTTTAATGAAAATTTTCCCAATCACTTTGGCTATGTCACTCTTTCTCTACTCCATATTCCCACCAAGCAGTAAGCTGATAAGGATGTAGGCTCTCTGAAAAATAAAGCCCTGATATGTAGCACATGCTGATATTTGTGGTGTAAATACTCCCAGCCACCAACATGTCCCAGAATATGGAGCTGAGAAGGCCTGTACACAATCACAACTATGTGAGCTGGTAGGAGCCAGACCCAGCATATCATTGCTCCTATAGTACAGACTCTCCAGACCATTTATAGTCACTCACTGCAGTGACTTTTACTGTAGGTATCTGTATACAAATCTTCCTCTATTAGACTGTAGATATGTGGAGGGTAAAAACTTTGTCATATACAATGGTGGCTATCACCAGCTAAATAACCTTGGGGCCTCGAAGTTCAAACTGGAGAGTCGGACCCAAACAACAAAGTTCCACAGTTCTATGTCTGAACAGTCCATGTCTCTCCCAAATTTCTCAGTCCACTTATCTGAATGAGAGAATTGGAATATAAAGTCATCAAGTTGGACCCCAAATAAAATCTGCCCTGAAAACAAGGTGAAATAAATATATCACGACATTTTAGGATCATAAATAGAAAAAATATGATCACAGATGACTCTATATAATTACTTTTCTTTACAGTTGAAGAGTAAATGTAGTTCTTTTATTTTAAAGGAATTTAAATGTACACACTGATTAGCCCAGGAAGCATACCTAGTTTTGGACTAAGGTGTAATCACTGGACAGAAAAAAGAACACCATAAAATATTAAAACTAAAAATATGAAATTACAGCACAGAATAAAAATAATAGCTTTGAGAAATTTTGATAAAGTTAAAAACATCTGAAGAAAAGTGAAATTCTTAGGCCTTCCTTTACCCGTTTCTTGATAGATAAGTTTAAATCAAATTTAACTCTCAAGAGACTAAGTTCACAGGAAAGAAATTATTTCTTCTTTGCTCTAAGCAAAATGAAATACAGGTAAACCAAAGCACAAAGATAGACTTATTTTCAGTTCACTCAGAAATAGTTAAAATATGTGAAAACACAGATCCTCTGATACTTTTCACAATATATGTTTCTGCCTAAGGTCTGGCTGTTCCAATTCTGTTCCCCACTCTCACTCTTTAAATGTCACAAACCCCAAGGTGGGTCTGTTTTCCCTAAATGCAAAAGGTCCTGGCAGTGCTAGGGATAAGGGGATGAGTGAGGCCCGCAGAGTGAAATGGCTGTAGGGCTCAGGGCTGGGGGTGGAAAGTATGAGGAACAGGGCTTGGTAGGATCAGGCAAGGGGAAAGCCGTAGAGCAGGTGTAGGGCACAGGCTCTAGGAATCCATCCAAAATAACCAACAGAACAAGATCCAAAGGGCCAAGAAGGAGGAAAAGGTTCTTTTGTCCATAACAAAGTTCCATTAAAAAGCCTGCTGGTCCTGGGGCGCCTGGATGGCTCAGTCGTTAAGCATTACCACTCTTGGTTTCAGCTTAGGTCATGACCTCACACTTCATGGGATTGAGCCCTGGGTCCAGCTCTGTGCTGACAGGGTGGAGCCTGCTTGGGATTCAGTCTCCCTGCCCTGCCCCTGCACTCTCTCTCTCAAAATAAATAAATAAACTTAAAAGAAAAAAAAACAACTTGCTGTTCCTGCTAGAAGTTTTTGTCCTCCCACATAGCTGGAAAAAGTGCAACTTTGATAGCATAATACCATTTTCACTTCAATGTAGAATCTTTTGTTCAATTGTTTTCTTAACTTTCTTCAGGCACAGAAGATTCTGAGCTGCAACAGCCATTTGCCAGTTTTACCTAGGGTAATGTGTATGCCCTTTGTATTTTAGAAGGGGGGAGAGGGGAAGACATTATAATTTTGGAAATGGACCGATGGCATAGAGCAGCACAGATCAGTTTCACCTTTGGAGGCAATTAATTCCTGGTTATATTGATATTTATGGTTAATCTGCTTTGAAAATTGATCAAAAAAATTCTTTCTGTAAAGCTGGCAAAAATTGGAGCCATTATGTAATAAATTATTTTATGATACACAGAACTAAAACCATATGCAAAGCATTATTTCCTTTCAGGGATAAACAACACAGTCCAGATATCGGGGTGCGGGGAGGGGAGAAAAAAATGTCAGAGAAGCATGCATGAAATATGATAATTATAAGAGAGATTATAGGAATAATAAAATAATAATAGAAAACAGGTGGGAGAAGTGGTAGGTCCTCTTTACAGTGCTAAACCCAGCCAAAAAATGTCTATTAGTCAATACTTTGTGATTGAAAAACAAGGCAGACTTTCAGTGGGGGGGTTATTTTTTATCATATATTTGAATTAATTGCATCTTTTTAAGTAGAGAACATCACAGAGGGGTAGTACCACTGTACCCAGAATCTGTCCTTCTAGGTCTCTAAATAGCAATGTAAAATAAGTGTACAGAAGGTAACCTAAGCAATGCTAACATAGTGCCCAACTTCTAGTGAGAGTTGTTTCCTTCTTATTTTTGTCTGAGTTTCAAAGGTTGCAAATTTATTCACAAAAACTCATAAATATTCATGTATATACTCCCTTTTTAAAGTAACATTACTAATTATTATGAGAGAACAGACACAAATTGGCAGGCCCCAAGAACTCTTGAAAGATACTATATGTATGTACCTATGTAATAAATTATCTTACAGAAAGCCTTTCCTGTTTCTTGTGAAATTCATCATGATCACAAATAGAAAGATAATAGTAGATTTCTAGCACTAAATTATGGAGCTGCTTCTCGTCTAAGCTCTGCACTTGCTTATCAACTGGTGACTCATGCAGTCAGTCTTATTTAATAACTGGCTTTGCAGGAGAATGCTAAGAATTCATAGTTAGAAGTTGTATAAAATGAGTGAAAATGTGCACATTCGTTTAATTATAGTTAAAAATGGAAATAAGTGAGCCTGACATAAGAAGATAGATTTAGGAATATCACTACTTTTTGTTGATAGCATTTTGAAGCGTAACAGGCAATATCCTTTTAGTGAGAAAGAAGGAAATTGCTCACTTCTGGTATGGTTTTAGGCAATCAGGATGCATTTAATAAATTTTACCTTCCGGGACCCAAATGATATCTGATGGCTTAAAAAAAATTTTTATACTCTCAAAATATGGGTAACCTTCCCATTTAAAAATCCCTGATGTGTTCAGTTCAAATATTAAACCAAAAACATGTAAATTCTTTTCAGAATTTAGGGCTCCCGATGTAACACAACATTTCACAAGTTAACGAATATGTCTCCTTGATTTTATACATTAAAAAATTTTTAAATTTGCCCTATAGAAAAAAACCCAAAATACAATGAAATTAACAAACAATATTTTACAATATTTCCCTAGCTAGGGAATGTCAAGGAAAATGAACTTCCATAATGTAGAGACTACTGATTACCTGGTTTAAGAGATCTTCTACTTTCTTCTGCCATGAATCCCTGGCTGCATTTTTCTCTCTCTCTTTTAATTGCAAAAGTTGAGACATTGCTGACTTCTTATCCTCTTCATGTTGTAGTCTTAACTCTTCACGAAGTTTAGAACACTCTTGTCTAAAATAAAACAAATACTTTTACTTTTTAAAGAGAATTATTCCTCTCAATAGCTATAATACAGTTGTTCGCAGGTTTTCTACATATTTAATTAATCCTCCTCAAAAGTCAACTCAGAATAAGAGTTACTAATGATTTTAGTCAGGTTTACAGGACTATACAGCAAGTTGGTAACTTACCCATGATCATTGATTTGTCAGTTAACAATGGCAGAACAGGTACTAGAATAAGACTTCTGACTTGAGGTTAGTATTTTACATTCAGGAAAATAAAATGAGAAAAAGTATTCAAGCAGAAAAAAAGAGTTCCAATTTCTCTGCATCTAATCATGAAAAAAATTCATTAAAAATACTGTCCCTATGATTTTAACAATAAGACAATGTAAGCCATATAACAGAAAAACATCTTTGCACATCGTATTTTTTTTTTTTTTTTGAGACAGAAAGCGAGAGAGAGACAAAGCACAAGCAGGGGAGGGGTGGGGGCAGACACAGAATCCGAAGCAGGCCCCAGGCTCCAAGCTGTCAGCACAGAGCCCGATGGAGGGCTCGAACTCCTGAACTGTGAGATCATGACCTGAGATGAAGTTGGATGCGTAACTGACTGAGCTACCCCAGGCGCCCCTGCACATCTGTACTGATAAGATTACATCACAGAGTAAGAAATGTACCTAAGGTTTTCAGTCCATTTTACTTCCAAGTCATGGGCCATTCTGTCCACTCTGAGCTTCTCTTCCTCTTTCATGACAGCAAGCGTTTCTTCATGCTGTTGTCTTTCTTGTTCTAGCTCACCCTGAAAAACAAAAATTTTTCAGCGAAAACAAGTGTTCAAAAGCAAGGTTATTGCTGGTTATTTCAAATAAGCAGCGTGCTTGCATTATCACTTTTAAATTCTTATAGCACAATAACTGATAGTGCCATCTATAACAATTACTCAAGATTTTCTGACAGTATGTGGCACACATTTTATATTTTAAATGTCCTTGTGCAAACTATGTTTTATCAAGGCTTATAATTTTACAAATTATTTTAAATAGCTTAAAGTTAGCATAATTAATAATCTTTTTAAAAATGTTTATTTATCTACTTTGAGAGAAAGAGAGAGCTGGGGAGGGGCAGGGAGAGACAGAATCCCAAGCAGGCTCAGTGCTATGAGCACAGAGCCTGATGCTGGGCTCATACTCACAAACCATGAGATCATGACCTGAGCCAAAATCAAGAGTCGATGCTTAACTGACGGAGCCACCTGGCACCCCAATAATCTTAACTAAACTTTCCATATCATGGGTATCTATTATCTTCATATATGTACACATTACATAGATACGTTCTTCAAATTCATTCATATTTATAATCAAAAGTCTGCTATTTATCCAAAGCTGAAGCATTACAATTATACTTCACTCACATGATTAAAATAACTATAAGACATTTTGGCTACTATTTTTATTATGTAACTTCAAAACAGTGATCCATGTGTTTAGTGTTATGGAAACATAATATGCTATATATGAAAGCCCTGTAGATTAGCATCAATCAAGTGGCTCTCCGGAGCCTAGGGCTAGACTGGACGACACTGGCAACCATCAGTCCCCGCCAGCAGTGGAGCTGCTCTCTGCCTCCCACAGAAGACGAACAGATGATGGTGCTTCCTTCTGTTCTAACAGTGACCCTTTCTGGATCACCCACTTACTAATGGCATGTGCTGTAACACTGCTGAGGGGCATGTCCAGATTAATGGGAGAGAAGCAAGTCAATGTTGAAACTGCCATTCTACACTGGTGACCCGGCTTATAGCAGTAAATTCCGAAAATTGGGTTTGGCCATCTTAGCCAACCGTCCTTTTCACTAAGTATTCTGCCTCTAGGAACTACTACTTTTTCCACCACAGGCAGCATTAAATGAGGTAGAAGTACTTAAGAAGTATTTCTTTTACTGAATGCAAAGCACTTTATCAGACATTAGTGGGGTAAGAACAGAAGTAAAGAAAATACTTGCTTTTTTCCCCCAACTGTTTTCACATCCATCAGCTCATGGGATCCTCATAGCAACATGGGGAGGTTACAGGTGAGGAAACAGGCTCAGCAAGATTGAGTAATGGGAGAAACTATAAACTCCCAACTACAGATTTACAAATGTTAAACTAATATTATCATCACTGTCATCAGAATCTTACTCCTTATTTCCCAACTGTGGCCTAAAACGTCCTAAGTGCAGAGAGTCATGCCTCATCCGTGTCTGGATCCCTCACAGGTTATCAACCAACAACTGGACATATACTCAGGGATCAATATCCATTTTATGATGGGTTCATTTATGTAATACACAACCGAAACTCAGCAGGGAGGAGGGGAAAAAACTCACATCCAGAGAAAACACCTGCTGTTGAAGAGCTTACCTAAAGCTGAAGTAAACTGTGATGCAGTATCTGTATTTTCTCAATCAAAACTGTCCAGCAGAACAAAAAAAATGGACAGTTGCTAAGGTTTTGCTTACAACACTTAGTATATTCCACTACTTGATAGAAGAGCAATGTAAATATGAGCAAGGACCTTAGAGAAATGAAACGGATTCCAATACTAAGCTACAAAAATTAAATTTGAAATAATATTAATAAAAGGCAATGTTTCCTGAATGCTTGATATTTACTAAGCACTGTGCTGTAAATGGTTTACCTCATTTAATTATTACAGTAGTGGTGTGAGGTGTATTATTACCCCCTCCTGCAATATGCAGATGAGTAAATTGAGGCTTAGAATAAGTAACTTGCCCAAAGTGACACACTAAGCGATGGATCAAGAAATCACACCCAGCCAATCTGACTTCAGAGCCCACACTCTAAATCACCTCTCTGAAGGAAAAGTAAGAACTCTCTGGAAACTATACGCTTAGTTGTTATGGATTCTTTTCTCCACTTTCTGAGGGAATCTAAATATTTGCTCTGCTCCGAGAGAATGGAAGGGAGCAGAGCCTTTCAAAATTTGTAGGTGACAGAGCATTGTTTAGTTGCTACCTATGAGAGTTAGAATGCTTACCAATAGAAGAATTGTGCATCCTGATTGTTATGGGTTGAATTGTGATCCTGAAGAGATATGTGGAAATCCCAACCCCTGTACCTCAGAATGTGACCTTATTTGTAAATAGGGTCAGTGAAGATGTAATTCCTTAAGAGGTCATAGGATGAGCCCCTAGTACTATGTGATGGGTAGCCTCATAAGAAGAAGATGTGGGGCAAAAAGGGGGGAAGCCTGGGTGGCTCAGTTGGTTGAGCATCTGACTCTTGATTTTGGCTCAGGTCATGATCCCAGGATTGTGAGATTGAGCCCTGAGTAAGGCTCCATGCTGAGTGTAGAGCCTGCTTAAGATTCTCTCTCTCTCACCCTCCCTCTGCCCCTTCCCCTGCTTGCGCTCTCTCGCTAAAAAGTAAAAAGAATATGTAAGGACACACAGGAAGAATGCCACTGAACACCAAGGAGGAAACTGAAATGTGACACAAGCCAAGGAAGGCCTGGGGCTACCAGGAGCTGGCAAAGGTGAGGAAAGACCTGCTTTCTAGGTTGAAAAGGAAGAACAGTCTTGAGAACACCTTGATTTTGGACTTTCAGCCTCCAGACGGTGAGAGGATAAATTCCTGTTGTTTTAAGCCACTTAGTTTTAGTATTTTGCTAGGAAAGCCCTACAGAACTAGTATACTATATATAATGTCTATTTATGAGAAATCTAAGCAGAGTAATTAAATTATATTTTTACCTTGCTAATGTTTATAGCAGAACTATAAAATTACCTCAACATTCAATAGAGCATCCTTGGTCTCCTTCAGCCTGCCTTTAGTCAAATCGAGCTCATTTTGAAGTCTTTCCTGGGAGTCCTGAAGACTAGCAATGAGTCCTTCTGCAGAGCCAAGACCTTGTTCACTTTTCCTTACCAGATCTTGGAGGCGGCCAATCTGCAAGTAAATACAGTACTTTTAATATACCTCACTGTTATCGACTAGCAAAAGTCATGTTTGTTTTCTTAAAGTCTTTTCTTTAGTGGTAGTGTTACTGAATGGGTCTTTTTTGATGAATTTGGAAGAAGCACTTAAATAATCACGATAGACTTCATCTGTTGTTTTTTTTTGTGAAGACCTCCATATTTATGATTTCCCTTTTTTGTGACAACCATGGAAATAGGTGGATAATTCAAAGCCCTGTTTTAACAAAGAGAATTCCCAGTTCTATCAAAGGAACTGAACCAAGATGATTACATCAAAGACAGAGGGGAAAAAAGTATTTTTTTTAGATAAAAAAGTACTTTTAAAATTGCTCTTCAAAATTCAATCACTTACACTTCATTTGAACCCAGTTCTCCTACCATTTATAAAGTGACTGATTTAGGTCAATAGTGATAAGCTGGTAAATGTGTATTAGAATAAATTGTGATTTCTTTGTTTCCATACAATATCTGAAATTGTTAAGAGTTGATTTATATATACTCTTGAAATTAGGAGTTAATAAGACTATTTGTTGATTAGGAAGATCTATATCCTCGAGTTATGAGAACTAAAATCAATAAATGAAATACTTTAAATTATCTAGGAAACCACTATGAAGTAAAAATCTCATTTTTATAAAATGGCCAAGCTGATCAAAACTCGACAGAAATGAAAACTGCTAATTTAAAAATAACACCTGAATATTTCTCATTGTAAATACAGACACCATAAAGAAAATTATAAACATTTTCCTTCAACCTCGTCTCAATTCAGCACCCCTTTTCCTGTCCCCTTTCCACACAGATGTTTATATACTGGACAATTCTGGTGATGGATACCAACTTCATAAAATGAGCTGGGAAGCTTCTATTTTTTTCTGTACTCTGAAATATTTTCACAGTTAAGATTTATTTGAAATTTTAAGTTTGTTTATTTGAGATGGGTAGGGTCAGAAAGGGAGGAAAAAAGACAGTGCCAAGCAGGCTCCACGCTGCAGCGTGAGCCCAATTAGGGGCTTGATCCCATGAACCATGAGATCACGACCTGAGCCAAAATCAAGACTCAGACCCTTGGGGTGCCTGGGTGGTTCAGTCAGTTAAGCTTCTGACTTTGGCTCAGGTCATGATCTCGTGGTTCATGGATTTGAGCCCTGCATCAGGCTCTGTGCTGACAGTTTAGAGCCTGGAGACTGCTTCAGATTCTGTGTTTTCCTCTCTCTATGCCCCTCCCCCACTTGCACTCTCTCTGTCTCTCAAAAATGAATAAATGTAAACAAAAAAATTTAAAAGAAAAAAAAAAAAGACTTGGATCCTTAACCAAATGAGCCAGCCACCCAGGAGCCCCTCTGTTTCTTAAAATTTTTAATGAAATTCATCCATTAAAATCCTCTGGGCCTGGTGCCTCTCTAGATACATGTTGGGAGTCTTTATTTCGTGGTTATAATTAGTTCGGTCAAGTTAATCAACTACTTTGAGTCATTTCAGAAATTTAAAATTTTATACAAAGTCATCTTTTTTCCTAAAGAATAGAATATGATATTCATTCCATGTTTTAACATTTTCTCTGTCACTGAATTTATGCCCCCTTTCTCTAATCAATCTAGCTTATCTGTATCTTTACTTTTTGTGTTGATCTGGCTTGCCAAAAAAATTTTGTTTCACAATCCAGATAATTTTCAAATGAGTAACAGTTACACGCACAAATGGAATACATGAAAAAACTGATAGGGATGCTTGGGTGGCTCAGTCAGTTAAGCGTCTGACTCTTGGTCTCAGCTCAGGTCATGATCTCACAGTTCGTGAGATGGAGCCCCACAATGGGCTCTGTGCTGATGGTGCAGGGCCTGCTTGGGGTTCTCTCTCACCCTCTCTCTCTGCCCGTCCCCTGCTCACATGCTCTGTCTCAAAAATAAATAAATAAATAAATTGCAGAAAAGAAAAAGAAAAAAGAAAAAACTTAGTATTGTAGTTATTACCATAAAGAATAGACAAGATCTATTCAAGAAACTAAGAATATAATTAGACAGAATTGATATGTTTAAATAGACAAAAACCTTAAAATGCTGCACAATTAAACATTAGAAATAAATAATAACTTTTTATGGTTCACCAAGGCATTATAGCTTGTATACCAATATGACCCTACTTATACTAATCTTCATACCCATACTGTCTTTCATCATTCTTACAGCTGGAAAATTTACACCCACCTTTCAAAGACCACCTCCCATACCACATTTAAAAATTCTCCAATATTACATTCTCCAGAGTTTTTATGAACACTTATGGTAGAGAATCACTCCCTCCTCTGAACTTTAAAAATACATTGTATTTATCACCAATTCATAACAGTCACTTGAAACTATGAGCTCCTTGACATTTTGTCAAAGTATCACTACCATCTAGAAGATATCATGTAGTCAATAAATGTTTCCCAAATCATAAAAGATATGCAATATTACTGATGTCACCGGACTGTAGTTCCAACTTTTCTGGAGAGCAATTTAGTAATAAATAACTTGACGTATAACATTATTCCTACTCTGACCCAGTAATTTCATTGAGGGCAAGAGTTACACAAAAAGGAAATAATTTTTAAAAATAAAAAGTATTAATAGAACTGATAATTTATCCAATTACCAGTAAAAATAAGACACTGATAAACAGCATTCAGAGAAGTCTTCTCTAATACCCCAGGCTCCTCAGGCTTTCAGGGCTCATGGCTGAAATACAACTTGGTTGGTCACTGATGAGGACAAAGAACTGGCCTTAGGAAACCGCAATCCTGCCATACTGGCCATGGCCTTTGCACGATCACCCTTTCTCCTCAAGTTAAGAGGGAGCAACTCCTTAAAATTATCTTTATAATAAAGTATTTAAAACATTAAATGCTCAACAAAGAAAATGTTTAAGCAACTATGGTAAAGATATATAATGGAACACTATATGAATATTTTAAATGACTAACATGTAGACAAAATTAAATGCAAATATTTATATGTAAAAAAGTTTTATAAATCAAGTACACAAAGTACTGTGAATATAGATTGCAACCATACTAAAATGCACATACACATATTAAATACCATTAGAAAATCTGGAATCCTGAAAACGTTCCTCATGTTACTTTTTTTTTTTTTGTAAAATTGCTTAAGTTCATAAAGAGCAATGTTCAAAACTTTAGCACGTACCAATTAGTGCCTTTGAAAGGAATATATTATGGATATTCCAGAACAGACTTTAGAAACTCAATCCTGTTCTCTAAATCATCACAATAAATAACCTGTTTGTCTTCTATTACCTAAATGCTAGTGTAGCCGCTACAGGAGCCAGAGAAATTAGTTATTTGTGTGTTTCAGTAGGCTGAATTCTAATATGACCCCTCTCTGACCCTCACTTTCCCTGGGACTTAGGCATATATGATGGGATTTGCTCCCATAATTGTATTATGTTATTTAGCAAAAGGGATCTTGTAGATATAATTAAGATCCTTAACTGTAGTTGACTTTAAGGTTATCCAAAAAGATACTACTCTAGATGGGTCTGACATAATTGGGTGAGCCCTTAGAAACCAGAGAAATTCAAAGCCACTAAAGTTTTCCTGATAGCCTTGAACAAGTAAACTGCTATGTTATAAGAGGAGGCAGTCATGTTGCAAGGGCTTGAGGGGGGCTTTTAGAAGTAGAGAGCGATTTCTGGTCAACAGCTATCAAGAAACAGGGACCTCAGTCATACAGCCACAAAGAAATGAATTCTGACAACAACCAGTAAGCTTAAAAAAGGATCCTGTGCCTCAAATGGGACTGCAGTATGGCTATCACCTTGATTTCAGCCTTGCGAGATCCTGAACAGAGGACCCAGCTAACCCATACTTGGACTCCTGACCCACAAAACCATGAGGTAATAAACATGAGCTGTGTGATGCCACTAAGTTTTTGGTAATCTGTTACACAGCAATAGAAAACTAATAATCTTATTTATTATTATTAAACTAAGTTGACTTAGTTTTCAATGAGTTTTATTCATTCAACAAATATTTCATTTGCAAATACTGATCTCTTATGTGTCAGGTAATGTATCATCTGTGATACAACATTTTATAATAAAGCCAAATGATGTTTATTGTAACTAACTACTGAACTATGTATACGCTTAAAAATCTTATGTCCAGAAGAAAATCTACAACTTACATCAGAACATTTAAAAAGACTGTAACAGATTTTATTGACCAGTCTAGTATTTTGTCCTCAAAGGTGACCCCAAATAACATTTGATAGGATAACAGGATTATCCTCCCCCTGAGATTTTAGACTCACTAGCTTCCCTTAATATATCTTCATATGATTTGGGCATTCATGAATTTATCACTGAAATCCCTAGCTGACCTACTTATGTTTTTAGGTTTTATCAATTCTAAGAGTATCAAGATCCATCTTATGAAGATAATACATTCATTAATTTTTTTTCTAAAACAATCACTCTCAGTTTTTATGAAGTACCCCTTAATTCTTTCCCCCATCTTTCCATAGATATATCTATTTTCCATCTAATAAATGTAAATGGAATAAAATCTCTATTTAAAAGGTACAAATTTCAGGTGTGCCTGGGTGGCTCAGTCAGTTGGGCATCTGACTCTTGATTTAGGCTCAGGTCATGATCCTGCTGTTGTGGGATCAATCCCTGTGTTGGGCTTTGTGCTGAGTGGAGCCTGCACGGAAATTTGTCTCTCCCTCTTTCTTTCCCTCCCTCACATGCACTCTCACTCAAAATAAATAAACTTTAAAATAAAGTAAAATAAAATACAATAAAATAAAACAAACTTAAGACTAGATAAAATGCAGCTATATGTGGTTGGCAAGAGGCACATGTAACCATCAGTAGATGGAAAAAGATATACCAATCATAACAAACCAAAATAAAGCTGGTGACACACTATCAGACAACACAGACTAAACCACAAATCATGATTCATTAAATAGCTAAAAAAATTTTATATTTGTATGCACATAACAAAACTTTTAAATATTTAAAGCAAAAATTGAAAGAATATAAGAAATAAACAAATCCCCCATCAAAGTATCAGTTTTTAGTAAGTGATATATGAAAAAGATAAAATTCAAAAAGAATATAATATTTGGAACACAGAATATTGAAGAAAATAACTTAAAATCTTGTTTAATGAACTGGGATACAAGACTACATTGAAAAATTGGACACACCCAGAATATTAAATTTCTTTGATGAATTTAAAAATTTAAAAATTGCTTTCATACAAACAATATTTAACCATGATGCAGTTAAAGTTTAAAAAGCATGTCAATCTCACACAAATCTCCCATAGAACAGAAAAGGATATAAGTCTTTCATTTTAAGAGGCTAATAGGACCTTGATTTCAAAACTAGAAAGGATGGTATTAAAAGGGAAAAGCACAAAGCAATATTAGTTGAACCTAGGCTTAAAAAACTCCCAAAATGAATATTAATAAACTGAATCTAGTTATTATACACAAAAAGATATATATAATCTATTATGACTACCTTGGGCTTACTTTAGAAATCCAAAGTTGATTTAATATTTGAAAATTAATATAAGGTACCACATTAACAAATTAAAGAAAAAAAGTATGATCTCGACAGATGCAGAAAAATCAACATCAATTTGTGATTTAAGTTAGGAAACTAGAATTATAAGAGAATTCCTAAACCTGATAAAGAACATTTACAAAATAAAATTTTAGAGAAGCATGATAATTAACTATAAAATGTTGACATCCTTCACTTTAAGAGCAGGAAACAAAACAAGAAAACTTATTATCTCTAGGCATCTTATCCAGCAAAGTAGGACAAAAAAAAAAAAAAAAAAAAAAAAAAAAAAAGATGTCCAGGCTGAAGGAAAGGGTAGGTACATACAGAGGGATGAGCCAGGCAAATTCTTGGGGAGTGGTTCTTTTTTTATTTTATTAACTTAAATACAAGATAGTTAACATATAGCAGAATAATGATTTCAGGAACAGAATTTAGTGATTCATCACTTACATGTAACACCCAGTGCTCATCCCAAAAAATGCCCTCCTTAATGCCCCTTGCCCATTTAGCCCTTCCCTCCTATCCAACACCCTTCCAGCAACCCTCAGTTTATTCCCTATATTTAAGAGTCTCCTGTGATTTGTCTCCCTCTGTTTTTATTTTTGCTTCCCTTCCCTTATATTCATGTTTTGTATCTTAAATTCCACATATGAATGAAATCATACATTTGCCTTTGACTGACTTATTTTGCTTAGCATAATACACTCTAGTTCAAGCCACATTGTTGCAAATGGTAAGATTTCATTCTTTTTGATCATTGGATAATATTCCATTGAATATATATACCACATCTTCTTTACCCATTCATCAGTCAATGGACATTTGGGCTCTTTCCATACTTTGGCTATTGTCGATAATGCTGCTATAAACATTAGGGTGCATGTGCCTTTCGAAACAGTATACCTGTATCCCTTGGATAAATACCTAGTAGTGCAATTGCTGGATTGTAGGGGAGTTCTATTTTTAATTTTTTGAAGAATCTCCATACTTTTTTCCAGAATGGCTATACCAGTTTGCATTCCCACCAGCAGTGCAAAAGATCCCTCTTTCTCTGAATCCTTGCCAACATCTGTTGTTGCCTGAGTTGTTCATTTTAACCATTCTGACAGGTGTGAGCTCATTGTGGTTTTCAATTGGTATTTCCCTCATGATGAGTGATATGGAGCATTTTTTTCATGTGTCTGTTAGCCATCTGGATGTCTTCTTCGGAAAAGTGTCTATTCATGTATTTTGCCCATTTCTTCACTGGATTATTTGTCTTTTGGGTGTTGAGTTTGGTAAGTTTTTTTTTTATAGATTTTGGATACTAACCCTGTATCTGATACGTCATTTGCAAATATCTTCTCCCATTACATTGGTTGCCTTTTAGTTTTCCTGATTGTTTTCTTCACTGTGCAGAAGCTTTTTATCTTGATGAGATTCCTATTGTTCATTTTTGTTTTTGTTTCCCTTGCCTCTGGAGACATGTCAGGTAGTAAACTGCTGGTAGAATTCTCCTGGAAAGTCATCTGGCCCTGGACTCTTGTTTGTTGGGAGACTTCTGAGTACTGATTCAATTTCTTTACTGGTTATGGGTCTGTTCAAGTTTTCTATTTCTTCCTGTTTGTTTTGATAGTTTATATGTTTCTAGGAAATTGTGCATTTCTTCCAGATTGCCCAATTTGTTGACATATAATTGCTCATAATATTCTCTTATTATTGTTTGTATTTCTGCAGTGTTGGTTGTGATATTTCCTCTTTCATTTGTTATTTTATTTATTTGGGTCATTTCCTTGTTGATAATTTGGCTGAGCGTTATCAATTTTGTTACTCCTTCAGAGAATTAGCTCCTGGTTTCATTGATCTGTTTTACTGTTTTCTTGATTTCGGTATCATTGGTTTCTGCTCTACTCTTTATTATTTCCCTTCTTCTGCTGGTTTTGGGCTTTATTTGCTATTCTTTTTCCAGCTCTTTAGGTGAAAGTTTAGGTTGTGTATTTGAGACTTTCTTCCTTCTTTAGGAAGGCCTGGATTGTTATATATTTCCCTCTTGTGACAGCCTTTGCTGCATCCCAGAGGTTTTGGGCTGGTGTGTTTCCATTTTCATTGGCTTCCCTGTACTTTTCAATTTCCTCTTTAATTTCTTGGTTAACCCATTCATTCTTTAGTAGGATGTTCTTTAAGTATTCAAGACCTTTCAAAATTTTTCCTTGTCACTGATTTCAAGTTTCATAGTGTTGTCTGAAAATATGCAAGGTATGATCTCGATCTTTTTGTACTTGTTGAGGCTTGATTTGTGTCCCAGTATGTGATCTATTTTGGAGAATGTTCCATGTGCACTCAAGAAGAATGTGTATATGCTGCTTTAGGATGAAATGGTTTGAATATATCTGTTAAGTCAATCCAGTCCAGTGTGTCATTCAAAGCTTTTGTTTCCTGTTGATTTTCTACTTAGATGATCTGTCCATTATTGTAAGTGGGGTGTTAAGGTCCCCTATTATGGTACTATTATCAATGAGTTTCTTTATGTTTGTGTTAATCACACAATTATAATAAAACATATGTAAGTTTATATATAATGTAAATATATAAATGTAATTTATATATTTGGGTTCTTCCACATTGGGACATAAATATTTACAACTGATAGATCTTCTTGGTGGATAGACCCCTTATTTATGATATAATGCCCTTTTTCATTTATTGTTACAGTTTTTATTTTAAAATCTAGTTTGTCTAATATGAGCATGGCTATTCAAGCTTTCTTTTGATGACCACTGGCATGATGGATGGTTCTCCATCCCCTTACTTTCAATCTGCAGGTGTTTTTGGTCTAAAATGAGTCTCTTGTAAGCAGATATAGATTGGTTTTGTTTTCTTATTCATTCTGATACCCTATGTCTTTTGATTGGAGCAATCAGTCCATAGACATTTAGAGTGAGTACTGAAAGACATGAATTTAGTGCCATTGTGGTGTCTGTAGACTTGATGTTTCTGGTAATGTTCTCTGGTCCTTTCTAGTCTTTGTTGCTTTTGGTCTTCATGGTTTTGTTACATCTTTTCTCCAAAGAGTCCCCCTTAAAATTTCCTGCAGGGCTAGTTTAGTGGTCACGAACTCCTTTAGTTTTTGTTTGTCTGAGAAACTATTTCTCCTTGTATTTTGAATGACAGCCTTGCTGGGTAAAGAATTCTTGGCTGCATATTTTCCCAATTCAGCACGTTGAATATATCCTGACACTCCTTTCTGGCCTGCCAACTTTCTGTGGATAGGTCTACTGTAAACCCGATCTGCCTTCCCTTACAGGTTAAGGACTTCTTTCCCCTTGCTACTTTCATAATTTTTTCCTTGTCTGTGTATTTTATTTATTATTTATTTATTTTTGAGAGACAGCATGTGTGCAAGAAGGGAAGGGGCAGAGAGAGACAGAGACAGAATTTGAAGCAGGCTCTAGGCTCCGAGCCGCAAAGCCCTACACAGGGCTTGAACTCACAAACTGTGACATCATGACCTGAGCCAAAGTCAGACGCTTAACCAATGAGCCACCCAGGTGCCCCCTCCTTGTCTGTTTATTTTGTGAATTTGACTATGATATGCCTTGGTGATGTTTGGTTTTTGTTGAATCTAATGGGAGTTCTCTGTGCTTCTTGGATTTTGATGTCTGTGTCCTTCCTCAGAGTAGGAAAGTTTTCCACTATCATTTGCTCACATAAACCATCTGCCCTCTTTTTCTCTGTTCATCTTCTTGGCCTCCTATGATTTCGGTGTTATTCCTTTTTAATAAGACACTGAGTTCTCTAAGTCTTTTATCATGTTTTTTCACCTTTGTTTTCCTCTTTTTTCTGCTTCGTTATTCTCCATAATTGTGTCTTCTATATCGCTGATTTGTTGCTTTGTTTCATCCATCCTTGCTGCTGTGGTATCCATTCAAGATTGCATCTCAATTATGGCATTTTTAATTTCATCCTGACTAGATTTTACTTCTTTTATCTCCAGAGAAGGGGATTCTATGCTTTTTTCGACCACAGCTAGTATTCTTACTATAGTGATTCTAAATTCTAGTTCAGACATCTTGCTTAGATCTGTGTTGATTAAGCCCCTGCCTGTCATTTCTTCCTGTTTTTTCTTTTGGGGTGAATTCCTGCTGAGTTCTGTGGCTCAAGTTATGCATATCATTGTGTTAATCCTCATATCAATTTCCTAGGTGTGCAAAATGGTTTGGTGCTGATCTACCTGTGTTTCAGGGATGAGATGAGCTGAGGGTCTCCATGCTGCTCCACCATTTTCAATTCTTTTCTCTTGGGGCATATTCTAATATGGCACCAAAACATTACCAGGGTACTAAAGCATAATTGAGAAAGTATCTAAAAGGAAAATCAATTACATGTTTATTATAGCTCTTCTCAGTGAGATTACAGTGTGTAGATTGCAGGAATGCTTAAACCATTTGCAACTGAGAGGAGACCCTGGGGGAGCTTAATGAGAAACACAGATGGTCACTGAACTGCCTTCTAATGAGAGCAGGACACCATAACTGCAAGGATCATATCCTGCCAAGAGAAATATGCAAATATGGAGCAGCAGTGAATTATCTTGGACAAGAGAAGAGAGGCTGACCTAATCTAATATAGCTAAAACACCTGCTTTTTGAAAGTTCATTTTATGCTACTTCACTTTCACAAAATACCTACAGTAGTACCTATTTTTGCTAACAGAAATAATCTGGAGAGATTTTCACTTTTACAAAAAAAAAAAAGGCAAAAAATAAAATAGCATTCAGCATCTGTTTTGCAGTGAACCCTCACAGAAACAGCATGCACCCCAGGAAGTGAGAGGGCCCCACCTAGTTCCTTCCTTCGGAACCACACTCAGCATTTCAGTATCACACTACCATAGCTTTGAACTGTGTCTGTGAGCATCTGTGCAGTTGCTGGATATTTTTTGTGTGTATCTGTTAGCAAGATGGGTCCTAAGGTATCAGAAAAGCCTAAGAGAGGTTAATTTTGGGGTCTTGGAATGCTCAAACAATTTTCCATATAAATTAATCATAACTGCTTATTCACCTTACACCATTTCAGCTTACAAAAGGTTTCTGAGGACACTCTACCTACAGACAAGCAGGGGAAACCTGCAACAGTCTTAATTCTATCATTCCCAAACACAGTGATTGGTGCCTTCTCTGAATAAATGTTTAAAGATAAGTAAAGAAGACTGGGTGCAAATGATTAGCATGCCCAGGGGCACTCCTGTGTTGGCATGGTTTCTGGGAGCAGCAGCTGAGTGATGAGAAAGCAGGACTTAGACAATCTTGGGAGAGATGACGCTATTGAGGCAGGAACAGCTGACAAGATGAGAAATGTCAAGACAAGAACTTGTCTTAGGAAGAGCACTCTGCAAGACAAGACTGTCCACACACATGAAGGATGAACTGGAATGGAAGGAAAAAAAAAGACAACAGGTGTGGCTATTCTAGGGTATAGGTGAACCTGGGCTACAGAGAGAAAGGAAAAGAACAAACAATATTAGAATTTTTAAATTGTCTTTACATTTATTTTATTCACAACAGAATTTGTGAATTCACATTCTTTTTATACTCTTAGCCTTCTCTAAGCTAAAGAATACTATTTTCTTATAGCATTTAAAAATTATTTTAGATGTCACTCTCCAGATGTTATAAAATCTCTCTTTTTAAAATGGAGATACAGTGTAGAGAATACTAAGTCTGTGTTTTACAAAAGGGTGTATAAACCTTTTCAATTATTTTTCATATGGTGACATTATCCTTTTTTTTGCTTTTCCCCACAAAAGCACCTGGGTCTAATGTTTTGGGTAGTAAATTTTTACCTGGTAAGATATAACCAATGTATTATGAAAAATTCAGCATGAAGCAAAGTGATTATTTTTACTCTAGATATTTTACCATCTCTGGTACAACATTACCAAATAAGGATGTTATGGATAAGACATAACACAGGTGATAAGGCTAAAGAATTCTTGCCTCTTGATTGGCTGTATTCAGCTTGTCTTCCAGCTCTTCCTTCAAGTTTTCCAGCTCTCGTTGAAGTTGACTTTTATCCTCTTCCAGGTTTAGTTTCTCCTTTTTATACTGTTCCTCTAATTCCTTAGGAAGAGACATTTTTAACCATTAACAAAATTGCAAACATTGTATACCTCAAAGACTCCAAGAAAAAGACTACTATTCTGTTTTATATTTTGATATTTTGCTCTTCAAATTAGCCTTATTGTTAATTAATAATATTGGAGTTATTATTCAACCTAACTAATCCTAAGGGATTAGATTCTGTCATTCTGAATCACTTATGATGTGGTTAAATAATTATTTTTTTTAAATGATAAGAATATTTGACTGGTCTAGATCAAGCTGAGTCAGTAACAGGAATGTATGCTATAAGTGATAATGTGGGGAGATAAATAAAAATTCTAACTATCTCTTGAATATAGAATTATTTTATATTTATATAAAAAGAGCCAAAATCCAGTAACATTTCTGGAACACGAGAACATAGCCCAGAGCTACCAAGTACAAAATTAAGGCATCTAAAGAAACAATGCCAGTAAACTGATACTTACTGAAGAACACCTACTATCTGGCATGCTACTTGGGATGTGTACTTGGGATACACAGGTATTAACACATGGGGCCTGCCCTTAATTAGTTCAAGGTAACAAGCAATTAAAGAATATGTGATTGGGGCGCCTGGGTGGCTCAGTCGGTTGGGTGACCGACTTCGGCTCAGGTCATGATCTTACAGTTTGTGGGTTCAAGCCCCACGTCAGGCTCTGTGCTGACACCTCGGAGCCTGGAGCCTGCTTCAGATTCTGTGTCTTCCCCTCTCTCTGCCCTCCCCTGCTCATGCTCTGTGTCTCTCTGTCTCTCCATAATAAATAAACGTTAAAAATATTAAAAAAAAAAAGAATATGTGATTAAAATTAAATATCCATAGGGACTACAGGAGTGCATGGATGGAGAACTGGTAAATTCTATCTTGGTGAGGAAACCTTCACAGATAATGCAATTCCTAAGTAGAGTTTGAAGGAGTGTACTAGTAAGGAACAGAGGTGAAGCAAGGGGGAAATATAACATGTTCAGCAGAAGAAACCCATGCAAAAACCATGGAGGTACAAAAGAGCCTGGTATGTTACAAGCAGTTCAATATTTCTATAGTGGAAGGTGAGAAGAGTAATAAATGCAGTTCTGTGGAGCTCCCAAAACAAACTCTGGGTTTGATGATTTGCTGGGATTACCCACAGGACTCAGAATATAGTTGTCCTCACAGTCATAATTTACTTTATAGCAAAAGGATACTAAGCACATTTAGCAAAGGAAAAAGGCATAGGGGGTGAAGCCTGTAGGAAGCCAGGTACAAGCTTCCAAGAGTCCTCTCACACAGGACTCTCTAGCAAGTTGTGACAATAATGTGAAATGTTGTCTTCTAGTAAAGTTCATGAGAGACTCATTGCCTAGGTTTTTTATTCGGGGCTAATCACATAGGTACCACTTGATTACCATGTGCCAAACACCCAGACTTCATGAAGGAAAGCGGATGTTCAGGAGAAACCATATTGTTTGCATAAACACCTTAGGCACATGAGCTGTTGTTATCAGGGAATGGTGGAAACCCTCCCGAAATTCAAGTTCCCAGGTACTAGCAAGGGCCAACTTTGCACCGCGTGCCTTTCTAAGGATAGCAGCTTCAGGCCTGCAATGGTAACTCTTTTCTGCATGGATTCTCTATATATTCACTTTCAAATGGGGTGGGTAAACTCAAGTTTTGAAAAAAAAATATAATCCTTTTTGATAACTAAGTAATACGGAATGAAGAAGTCACCTTTAGGTAAATGTTCTTTAAAAGAACATGTGACATGAGGCACCTGAGTGGCTTACTCATTAAACAGCCAACTTCAGCTCAGATCATGACCTCGCAGCTCGTGAGTTCAAGTCCCGCATCAGGCTCTCAGATGACTGTGCTGACAGCTCAGATGGAGCCTGGAGCCTGCTTCAGATTCTGTGTCTTCCTCTCTCTCTGCCCCTCCCCTGCTCACACTCTGTCTCTCTCTCTCAAAAATAAACATTAAAAAAATAATAAAAGATAATGTGACATTGGAGAAAGACTATTCTAAAAGGAGGCTGGTCTGAGCTGAGGCTCAGACATGAGCTAGCTAGGCAAGAGAGGAATGAAACAGCAAGTGATAAGTTATTTTGAGAAAAGGGAAGGGGATAGATAAAGCTATCATGAGTTTTGACTATGTTCACACACAGGAAATGCATGTCATGTGTTTTATAGCAACCACATTTTAAAGAAAGATTGCAAGAAATGTAAGTAGCTTAAAGCAGATTTTTAGGTGGCTCAGAAATTGAAATTCAGTGGGCAAGGGTATAATTAAGAGAGAAGTAATGAGGCAAAAATGATATTGATGAAAGATGCCTAGATTCTAGCACTTAGAACTTAATATAGAGGAGTAAAGACAGGCAAAAAGCAGAACACCTGCAGGTTAAATATCACAATAAGGGAGAAGGCTAAGGTGAATAAGGGATGTAGAGATGAAAAAACAAAACAAAAAATAGCTATGGAAGAGCTTACTGAAGCAGCAGTTACCACTGAATACTTCACTACAAATCCCTGAACAACTGACACAGACATACAGAGTCAGTAAGCGTGTACATGCACCACGTAATTAAAGCTGTACAAATTCGTTCTGGAATAGTGAGCTGGCACAGAGAAAATAACAACCACAATTTTGAGAAATAACATGTCATTAAGATTTGTCTCCAGCTACATAAACATATAGTAGCAGGTTTAGACAGAAATAACATTTTAACAGGAAGTTTTATTTGAGTTTTTAATTAAGTTCAAGTGTTGAATATTTTTTCCAACTAGTTGTGTCACAAAAGGAAGAGACATAGAGGCGAATCTCTCAATTCATATCCTGCTTCTTCTATATACTAGGTTGGTGGCACTGAATACATCATTTAGGTTTATTAAAACTATTTCACCACCTGTATAATAAAAATGACATTAATCTTCAAGCCTTAAGTAATGAGGAGTATACAAGAAAGCTCTTAATAAACTCTAAAAAGCTATTATGTAAAACATACAACAATCATCATTAATACATGCTTTTATGTGGTGGTTAAACGCCTTAGAGTTTGACATCTGAAACCTGAGTTCAAGACCTGACTGATTCTTACTAGCTGCATGTGATTGAACAAGTGTTTCACCTCTCTTTCTTCTATCTCCTCTTCAGTAAAGCGGGTGCAAAAATTAAACCTATGAGTGTGGTGGGAATTAAGTAAAAAAACAGATGGAAAACACTATTGCAGCGCCTGGCACACTATAAGAAATACTAAAAACTAACATTTACTTATCACTATATGCTAGGACATGTCTGAGTTCTTAACATTTTATTTCACTTAACCTTCACAGGAACATTATAAGATGGATCTCCTCTTCATCTGTCACACGAGGACAGGCATGGTTTTTGAGGCCCAAATTTAGGCAGCCAGTAAACAAAGAGCTCAGTGTAAATCCCAGATCTGTCAGACACCTTGTTTCTTCTACTATGCGAAAGGAAACATCTACAGGAGAATAAGTGCTTCAGCTAGTTGAGACTTCCCGAGGAGCACACTTAAGACAGTGTCTCATGAAGAAACAGCTCAAGATCAAGGGAGTATTACCATGGCTCATACAAAGTAGGAATGCCTCCTATCAATTTACACACAGGAGATAACAAGAATTTTTAAGTATATTACTCTCTGAATCATGATTTACAGATTATGAGAGAGCAGCCATCAGAATGAAGTAACTCATTACTCTACAATATGGGTCATACTGGATCATTACAGAAACCCTTCCAGTTCATGATGCAATGCTACGTTGAATTTATACTCACCGCTTGTAGTTTTTTCTTATCCTTAACTGCATTACTGTGGACAGCTTCAATTGCCATGTGATGCTTCCAAGCTAATTCTTCCAAAGTCTTAGAATGAGCCTCATTTAATTGAGCAACCTCCCCTTCCAATCTATTTTGCAGGTTTTTTAGCTCCATCTCATAATATTCTTGCTGAGTTTTCTTTGCTTCATTTACTTTCTAAAATTAAAGCAAATAAAGATCAATAATTACACCTGCTTTTTTCATTACTGCTATTAGTATTCTGAATACTCAATAAATACATACATTTGAATGAACTGAGTACTATGGAATTTAGACTTCGGACATGAGATTACATCATTGGTGTTCTCAGAAAATGATAGGGTAGCACTGACAAAATTAATAATTTTAACACAAGTAATAAAACAGGCTAGGTCAGAACCAAGTGTGAGTTAGCACATCTGTGAGCTTAAGACAGAAAGCCTTCCTGTATGTCAAAGCTGTACACAAAATGGCTTACCAATTTACCACTCAGATGATATTCAATACAATTTCACTGAGTGCCAATTATATGCCTTTTAAGCAGTCACAGTCTGGAAAAAGGCAAAAGACAATGGAAATATAATTTTATATATTCTATGAAAGGAGTGTATATCACACATTGTAAGAGTATACAGGAAAGGAGACTAACCTGAATGGGGTGGGAAAGGGTGTGTGTGTGCATGTGTGTGTGTGTGTGTGTGAGAGAGAGAGAGAGAGAGAGACATACATACATACATACATCAGGGAAGGCTTTCCAGAAGAGAAAACATCTGAGCTGCTGATGACACGTTCTCATTTAATTCTCACAAGTCCATCACGAAATGAAAGAGGAGAAAATTTCAAACCTAGATCTGGTGTCAAAAACCTGCATTCAAAACCATTTCCAGCATTTTGAAAAATGAGCAGTAGCCAGCTGGGTAATGAAGTTCAGATAAGATAGGAAGACCATGTAGCTGAGCGGTGTGGACGGAACAGCAGATATGAGGCTGGCAGCGCTAAGGAATGGGGCTCAGCAGGGAGCATGAATCAAATGATGGAAAAGGGTCTTTTATGCTAAGGACTCTGACTTTTATTCTGATAGGAATGAGAAATCACTGCAATTTATGTAACTGACATATTTTTAACAACAGTCATGTTGACAGTAGGCTAGTGAGCTGAGGCAGGGAGAGCACTTAGGAAGCTGTAACTGAAATCCAGGCAACAATGATCTAAACCTAAACCTAGAATCCGCGAAAGGGTATGAAGGGATATGATGGAATAAAAATATATTAAGGGAGCAGAAAGCCAAGAGGACTCCCTAACAGATAAGAGGGCTAAGGAAACAGTAATCAATAACAACTGATTTACCAAGCTACACACACAGTAGTGCTATTGGTTGAAAAAAGGAGTGGGGGAAAAAGAAAGTACTTCTGAGGGGAGAAAGTTCTAGGTATGCTGATTTGACACGTTTGTGAGAAACCAACATATCTTGTGGGAGTTAGACACACAGGGCACAAATTTAGGGAAAAGATGGGGCCTAGGCCAACAGATTTGGGAGGGATCACTTAACAAGTGACAGCTGATGTTACCAGAATGGAAAAGCATATAGAATGAGGTGAAAATGCTGGGGAATGTAAATGGTAAGGGAACAGACATAAGGAAAGCTCACAAACAAGACTGCAAGGCCGGGCAGGCAGGAGGACAATGTGGGAGAATGTGAAATACCAAAAGGGAGATGTTGTAAATCAGAGAGAAATAAGTAACACTGTTGGATGAGATTCATCAAGTCCAGCAACCAGGATGTCCCCGGAGGCTGGGGCAAACACACATTCTGTGGAGTGGTTGTAAGAGAAACCACATGGCACTCAGGTAAGGCATGAATGGGAGGTGAGCAAAGGGCAAGGAGATCAGACTTATTTTTAATATGCCTGGTTGTTGAGGGAAAGAAAGATTCCAAAACTCCCACTTGATACCTGAACAACTGCAATAAATATTCAGCAATTACTCTACAAATGATAGGTCTTATTTGTTTAATCTAGAAATTCAATATGTTGGTATATGAATTTTCAGAGCTCAATGATTGCCAAAAGTTTTACCGAAATTTCCTAGGTGTATAGGCAAAAATACATTTCATCAGTACAAAAACATATGATCAACCACAATGTACATTCCACTGAAATAAGAGTTTCACAGTTTCTGGTTGAAATACGTTGAAATGTCTTAAGTTTTTACATTATAAATTGTTAATAATATTCTGAATACATGGGAATGCCAGCTGGTGCAGCCACTCTGGAAAACAGTATGGAGGTTCCTCAAAAAACTAAAAATAGAACTACCCTACGACCCAGCAATTGCACTACTAGGCATCTATCCAAGGGATACAGGTGTGCTGTTTCGAAGGGACACATGCATCCCCATGTTTATAGCAGCACTATCAACAATAGACAAAGTATGGAAAGAGCCCAAATGTCCATCGATGGATGAATGGAAAAAGAAAATATGGTATATACAGATACAATGGAGTATTACTCAGCAATCAAAAAGAATGAAATCTTGCCATCTGCAGTGACGTCGATGGAACTGGAGGGTATTATGCTAAGTGAAATTAGTCAGAGAAAGACAAAAATCATATGACTTCACTCACATGAGGACTTTAAGAGACAAAACAGATGAACATAAGGGAAGGGAAACAAAAATAATATAAAAACAGGGAAGGGGACAAAACAGAAGAGACTCATAAATACAGAGAACAAACTGAGGGTTACTAGAGGGGTTGTGGGAGGGGGGATGGGCTAAATGGGTAAGGGGTACTAAGGAATCTACTCTTGAAATCATTGTTGCACTATATGCTAACTAATTTAGATGTAAATTTTAAAAAATAAAAAATAAAATTAAAAAAATCTGAAAAAAATATTCTGAATACATGTACAATAGATAATCCAGCTTTATATCTTTTTCCTCAAAATAAAGACAAAAACTTACTAGAATTAAGAAATGGACTGTTATTGGAGCTCCTGAGTGGCTTAGTTGGTTAAGCATCTGACTCTTGATTTTGGCTCAGGTCATGATCTCACAGTTTTGTGAGTTCAAACCCCATGTTAGCTGCTTAGGATTTTCTCTCTCCCTCTCTCTACGCACCGCCCCCACTCTCTCTCAAAAGACATAAACATTACATAAAAATTGACTGTTACTGTGAAGTAGAAGTAAACACTTTTTAAATCAAATCTGAGAAAACCGAACTTTTTTTCTTTTCCTTTCTTTGTTGTGGGACAGCGGGTGGGGGGCAAACTCTACTGCTTTTTACCTTCTCCAGTTCCAAAATCTGCTGCTTCTGCTCTTCATCCAGACTCTGAGTTTTGCTTTGCAAAAAAGCTCTTTCTTCTTCAAGCTGAGACAATCTCTCATTGGTCCTTGATTTTTCTGATTCTAGATCTTTAATTGTAACCTCCTGGGTCATCTGAGTCGCTTGAAGCATTCCAATATGACCTATACCCCAAAAAGAAAAACTCTGCAATTTAAAATTTGTTGCACTGTGGTGTAAAAGTTTATATTTAATGACACAATTGTACTTAATACCTGAGTGAAATAAATAGTCTGCATGTACAAACAGTACTTTGGTTTGTTCACCGTATAAAATGGAAATATTTACCATGGGAATGTTTCTTATCCAAGTAGAATCATTTAAACGAGGAAAAGGTCTATTTTCACATCACTGCATCACTGTACCCAGGACCCTTTTTTAAGATTGCACACTAAACAAGCTGAAGTAGAAGCAACTCTCAGAGATGCATGTAAAAAAAAGCCTTGGGAGTCAAACAAAGAGGATGGCACTACAGTGCCAAAATGAGCAATTTGTTCTTTTCTAATCTCTTTTTTCAAATTCTCACATAAAGAGAAAGAAATTTAGGGGCGCCTGGGTGGCTCAGTCGGTTGAGCATCCAACTTCGGCTCAGGTCATGATCTCTCAGTCTGTGAGTTCGAGCCCCGCGTCGGGCTCTGTGCTGACAGCTTGGAGCCTGGAGCCTGCTTTGCATTCTGTGTCTCCCTCTCTCTCTGCCCCTCCCCCACTCATGCTCTGTCTCTCTCTGTCAAAAATAAATAAACATTAAAAAAAATTTTAAAGAGAAAGAAATTTGTACACAGGTAGTAAATATGGAAGGCAGTGGTTTGGTTGAAACTGAATTTGTTTTAGACAAGAAACCTGATAAAGAACTAAGGTGGATTAAGAGATTAAGTCAGCAAGTTATCAAAGAATAAATAAATGACAACAACAAAAAAGGGGGACGGGCAATAAGAGAGACAGAGAGATGAAAAATGAGTGTGAGATAAAGGTCTCAGAAAGCATGTGTTAGGTAGGCTAGTGGTTCTCAAAGTGCCCTGGACCAGCAGACCTGGGAACTTGAGCCCGCAGTGAAGATCATCTCAGACCTGCTAAATCAGAAGCTCTGAGGCTGGAGCCCAGCATCTGTGGTTGCACAAGCCCTTTGGGTGATTTTCATACACACTAAAGTTGAAAAACTACTACTTAGGAGAAAGGTCATCTGGGAATTCACAGATGAGCCAATCAAATCAAATGACATTCTCAAAGAATTACTTCAAATGGCTTCATCTGGCACACTAAACACTTGGGCAAAATGTAACTTCAGAACTGACATGAATCACCCACTTCCTCTAGTACAGGTTATGAAATGAGAACATTAGCCATATTAGGATGGGCAACTCAGCTTTAGTATGTAAATGATCCTTATTAATAAGCCAAATGAAATGAGGCACTATAATTCACATATAGTTCCACTAATTTAAATACTTTAAAACATGTTTTTAAAGAACAAAAAACTTCTTAGAATGCTTCTTTGTTCTTTTAGTGAATGATTTATCGGTGATAAAATACCTGCTCTTAATTTTTGTATAAAAATATATATTCTTTTTTTTTTTTTTTTTTTTAATTTTTTTTTTCAACGTTTATTCATTTTTGGGACAGAGAGAGACAGAGCATGAACGGGGGAGGGGCAGAGAGAGAGAGGGAGACACAGAATCGGAAACAGGCTCCAGGCTCCGAGCCATCAGCCCAGAGCCTGACGCGGGGCTCGAACTCACGGACCGCAAGATCGTGACCTGGCTGAAGTCGGCCGCTTAACCGACTGCACCACCCAGGCGCCCCTAAAAATATATATTCTTAAAAATAAGTTATTATTTGCTTATCTTATGATTAAAAAGAAATTAGAGTCCTTTAAAATATTTAGAATCTAAATAATGTTAAAGTATGAGAAGAGAAGGCAAATTTTGTCTTGAGTAAACATTTTAGTGTTGGTTTTAGCTAAGGAATACACCAAGAACTGTGGTCACACATACTAGCTTTGAGGACAAGGTCTGAAGCCTGTTGTTGTAAACGTTCTCTGGCCGCTGCTAGCTCACTTTCCACTTCCTTGTGCTTGCTTAGTAAGTCCATCTCTCCCTCTTTGGCATCATCAAGCTGTTTTTGAAGAACCTAAGAATGATCAAATAGCCATTACTAATATGCAAGAATGATGCGAAGATAATTAGCTAAGCTAATGATGCCAATTCACTTAAATTACAAGCATCAACTTTCTCGTATTCAAAAGTCGCAGTTAATAATACCTAGTTTTAAATCTGTTTTGATAACACTTAGAACTTACCTTCATAAATCATATGACCCAATCATGAAAGGCTATTCAACCTTTTTTAATCCACTCAAATGCTGCAGATATTAAAAACAGCTATGAAATTTTCTATACCTATTTTCAGGTTTAGAAAACAAATTTTTGATCACTGTGCAGACCATTATTAATGAAGGTAAAGGAGAAAACATAATTAAAACTAAAGCCCAATATTTTAACTCTCCCAAGTCACTTGTGAAAAATATCAACACGTTATTTCAATAGAAACCTTTCTTTATCAGGTTTTAAGTTATCTTTATGGGCCTGTAGTATTTGAAATTCTAGTAGTACATAATAACTACAGAGTAGTAAAAATTGCCCCTTTCTTGATTTTTCTCACAAAGGAAAAGCAGAAGAAAGCAAAATGGAAAAAAAAAAGTTAAAGTAGTCTAATTGAAAAGAAAAAGACAAAACTGGGGAGGGAAAGAGAGTGGGTATCCATAGGTTGAAAGTGAGAGGCTTTACTTACCTGAACATTGTTCTCTGCTGTAACAAGTGCTATCTGAAGCTTTTGGCATTTGTCGCGAAGACTTCCAGCTTCATCCTGTACCATCTGTAACTCTGTCTTCAATTTTCCTATAGTTTTTCTTAAAATGGCTTCTTGTCCCTGAAATTCTTTTCTAAGATCAGCTTCCTTTTCTTTGCTAGCCTGGAGGCTTTCCGCTGTAAAAAGCTGTGACCTTTTCAAAGTATCAAGCTCGTGCTCATAAAAGGACTGAGCTTTATTCAACTTGCCTTCATAATCCTCAATTAGCTTTTTCCGTTCAAGTCTTAGCTCCTCCAGTGTTTTGTTTAATGTCTCCACCTCCACCCTGTGCAGTTCCTCTGCCTTCTCCTGCCCTTTACTGACCGAGGCACTGTGATCCTGCTGGGACTTCAACAGCTCTTGGATTTCCCGTCTATGAGCAGTTCGCAAATCTTCCAATGCCAACCGTTTGTCTTTTTCAAACTGTACTTGGAGTTGCCCAAAACTCCGTAATCTTTCCTCAAATTTCCTTCTGATCTCTTCAACCTCTCTAGACATGGTTACTATGCGTTGGACATGCTGGGCTTCTGCACAAAGTTGCATGTCCTCAACTCTGTGCTTATAAGCTTCAAATTCTGTCAAAGCCTGCTGCTTCATTTTTATGTGGTCTTCTAATGATGCTTCTAAAACCTGAATCTTTCTCTTCAGGTCTAACTCCTCTGTTACTTTGCTTTTATATTGCAATATTTTTTCTCTTGTTTCTGCAAGAATCTGTTGGATTTCTTCTTCATGAGCATCTTTGAGGGCCTGAATTGCAGATTCATGCTCATCATTTTTAGTATTTAAAGCATATATTACCTGCATAGTTTTAAAAAAGGGAAAGAATTGAGCAAACCATGTTCTGTTCTTACTGGAAGTTAATTCTTCCATTTGAATTGATATTTTTCAACACACAAAATTGGGTACGGTAAATACTAAATACTGAAGCTTCATGCATTGTTTTAGATTCATAGATTGATTTACGTAGCAAAGTTTTACCTTAGCACAACCTGAAAAGTTGCATCTGAAGATTCCACTATAAATGAAACAGTGAGGAGAAAAGAGACAAAGGAGACCTAGAAGAAAGGAGTTCTCCATAGGGTCCAGTCTAGTTTGGGGTGAGGATCAGCAGAAAAGCCTCAAAGTATCTGCCTTACTCTAGTGCTTTGCATGAGTGGAAGTTCTAGGCCTTAAGTCTTCTTAAAGGCTCTTTCATCTGTTTAATGTCTAGTACGTTCTAAATTTAGAAATTTCCTCTTCTAATTCTCCTGTAGTCAGTTTTTAAAGCTGATCCTCTTCTCTCCAAGTTCCTAGTGGTCTCCTTACAAAATCCAGTTAGTACTTTTCTGCTCACATATTAAACACTATAGTTTTACTCACTGCCTAATTTTCCCTCTGAATCCAGGCAAGCCAGGTTTCTAGAGCCAGAGTATCTGGGCAAAGGTCTTTATTTTCATTTTAGTCCTTGGATTTTAATGATTCCATTGACATTTCCCCAACCTTAATTACAAATGACAACATACTCCCTTTGTAGTGATGCTCCCATTCTTGTATGTTCTTTGATACCCTCCATCATACCACTGTAGCCAAACAGTACAATATTCATGACTATTACTTAAGGCTTACAGGTTCACCCACTTTCTTGTGAAGTAAAAAGAAATGAACACTCTCCAATCTAAAAATCCAGAAGCTAAAAAATCAGTGTCCTGGAGCTTTGCTCGTTTCAATGTGATCTTATTCTGGCTTTAGAAATGGATTCCAGCCCCAAAGTCAGAGGCAATTAAGATGCAAACGTGTTGCAATTTTTTTAGAGAACTTGTTCATACAGCCTGAGATAACAGAAACAAACTACCTGGCTCTTCACATATCCTGGTGACGCCAGATCCTATTGCTAAATCTAGGTGGTCACCTGCTAGGCCTGTAGCTGTACTTGTGGAAGGAGAAGACACACTGGAGGCTTACCCCACTGAAGACACATTGGAGGCTTACCCCACTGCAGGGGCTTCACTCTCTCCACACAGGGCTTTGTCTTCCAGAATCAGTCCCCTATTCATACACTCACTTGGTCTGCTCTAACTATTGAGAGATGTAATCATAGCAAAGGTGAAAAGACTGAGAGATGGCAGGACTCCATTTGTCTTGCCAGCTACTTCACCTGCTAGCTACTTCCAAAGGGAAATATGTGCACAGAACAGAAATAAATGCTCATTTCCAGTTTCTCCTTTTTTAAATAACCCTAATTCCAAATCCCAGGTTATGTCCCTAATGAGCTAGACAAGATCCCCATAGAGGATTCCTTTCATTTACACATTTAAGCCTAAAGGTAGCCTATAACCCAAGAAAGTTGGTAGACTCCTACAACCTTCCTCCAGGGTCTTACCTACCCATCATGTTGATGCCCACAAAAGACTGAAAGAGGCACTAAGGGAAAAAAATGCCAACTAGCTGGAGAGAAGTCCATTTGTAGAATGCTTAGAGCAGAGTTGGTGTAGGCCACAGGTCTCAGACCTTCCCAGGGAATCTGCACAAACCCCCTAACTATCTTACTAAGCACATGGAAGGAAAAGAAATGATACAAGAGATGGAATCCCTAGAGAATAATAAGTCACACTTTTCATCATTTTATCCCAGGAAATGATCTTGAAAAGGACCACTCCATGGTGGGATTCCATATAACGAGGGATGAAACACTATGGGAAGATGTGAGCTTCCCCTTGTCAACAATTTCTCAACAATACTCTTCTCTTTTTTCTAATACTTGATTTCCCTGCAGTTTTTGAAGCATCAGCTCAAGTCCTGTATCCTTTAATAAGGCTTCCAAGACCACCCAAATTCACGGGAGTCTATCTTTTCTTTATATCCAGTACCTTCATTTTCGTACCACTATTCATTCCTGTAAATCAGTAAATGTTCAACTGGTTAAAAATGGGGGTCTTGACAACAATTTTGGCAAGCTGGGTTAGGATGTTAGAGAGCCTAGAAAAGTAGCTGAAGATATAAAAGCACAGTAACATACAAAAGTATGGATTAAAAGGTGAAATTAGAATAGAATTTAAGAAAAACAAACTAAATGTCTGACCAATAATAGGGAAATATGGTGAGGAACTCTATTTCACTTGATATTCTATTCCAGACGTCGGCAAACTATGGCCTGCAGGCCCAATATGGCTGCTGCTGGTCTTTGTAAATAGTTTTATTGGAGCACTGCTATGCCCCTTTGTGTATGTGTAGTGTACAGCTGCTTTCCTACTACAACAACAAAGTTGAGTAATTACGGAAGAGACCTTAGTAGTGACTCCTGTTGTGATGTACACTTGACAAGTCATCTTTTAAAAAAATTTTTTTAGGGGCGCCTGGGTGGCTCAGCCAGTTAAGCGTCCGACTTCGGCTCAGGTCGCAATCTCGCGGTCTGTGAGTTCGAGCTCCGCGTCGGGCTCTGTGCTGACAGCTCAGAACCTGGAGCCTGCTTCCGATTCTGTGTCTCCCTCTCTCTCTGACCCTCTCCCCATTCATGTCTCTCTCTGTCTCAAAAATAAAACATTAAAAAAAATTAAAAAAAAATGTTTTTAAATGTTTATTCATTTTTGAAAGACAGAGAGATACAGAGCACAAGCAGGGGTCGGTGGGGGGCACAGAATCTGAAGCAGGCTCCAGGTTCCAAGCTGTCAGCACAGAGCCCCACACAGGGCTCAAACTCATGAACTGTGAGATCATGACCTGAGCCGAAGTCAGACTCTGGACCGACTGAGCCCCCCAGGCGCTCCGCACTTGACAACTCATCAGCCAAAGTTGGCAGCCAAAAATAAAAAATATTTGCACTAGCTTTGTTTACCCTCTAATAAATAGTCCAGGGTTCTTACCACTACACCTTCTTAAGACATTAAGAAAACCAATTATTTGATTCTGAAAGTATAAATATAAAAGAAATACAATATTATACTGGCCATATAATAGTATCTTCCAAGACAGCAATGTTAAAATAAAGTTTCTAAAATCTTAAAAAACAACAATAACAAACTAATAGTGTCTTTAAATAGCCATTTAAAATACACCACTATAAATGAGAATGCTATATATGAATTTTCAACTTGACATTAACAAGATATCCCCTGACTGTTCACTTTTCTACATAATTACAAAGGTACCATTTTAAAGTATCTTTCTCTAATTACTCTTTCTCAGACCAAAGAAATAGAAATATTCTATGTTCTTTGAACACACAGAAAATATGACTTGAAGTAACAGAACTGATCCAAACTGGATTTCTCATTCTATGTAAAATAACTTAATTTCTCCAATTTCTTCAAGTTTCTCAATATTAGAGATCATATTTATTCTATCCTAGTGACATCATTATTATAAGATCAACCTATCATTGACATTTAAAAAATGATACTATATAAATATTTTTCAAAAAATATAAAGCACTATGAGATGATAAATCTTTTTTTATTCATTGTATCATTTATTTATGGGGAAAATGGGAATACCTTTAAAATTTGTCTTTAATGTTTATTCTTTTTTTTTTTTTTTTTTGAGAGACAGAGGACAGAGCACCACAAGACAGAGTAGGGCAGAGAGAGAGGGAGTCACAGAATCTGAAGCAGGCTCTAGGTTCTGAGCTGTCAGCACAGAGCCCGACGCAGGGCTCAAACTCACAAACTGTGAGATCACGACCTAAGCCAAAGTCGGACATTTAACCGAGGCTGCATTTAACCTGAGCCCCCCAGGTGCCCGAGAATAACTTTAAAAGAAACTTTGGTGAGTGATCATAATCACCCATAAAATTGGCTATTATTTTCCACATGGGAAAAGGAAACTCTCTAATATCTCTTTTCATAAAGTATTTTTAAAGACATTAAGAGCCATCTGCAGTTCTTCTGGGACTATAAGCACTCAGAGAATGGGAGAGCACAATTATTACCACAATTTCATGTAATTTCGCAGCTCCAGCTTATGCCAACAATGCACGATTTAACTACATATTCCAGGATGAAAAAGGAATAGTCAGTAATTTTTACTTTTTCTATGAAGATTTTCAAATAATCTTACCCACTAATAAAATGAGAATAAGTCTAGATCTACTCTTTAAAATGCTACTTAGGTAACAACAGTCTCTGAAATAGTTCTTGTTGTTGGCTGCTATAGACTGTATTGTGTCCCTCTCCTTCCCCCAACAAAATTCATCTAACTGAATGAAGCCCTAACTGCCAATATGATGGTATTCGAAGATGGGGCCTTCGGGAGATAATTAAGTTTAGACAAGATCATGAGGGTGGTGCCCTCATGATGGGATCAGTGCCTACATAAGAGACATCAGTGAGCTTGCTTCCTCGCTCTCTTTTAGCCATGTGAAGATACAGTGGAAAGATCTACGGTACTTTGTTTTGGCAGACTGAAACAATACACTGGCAATATAAAAATATATTCCCAGGGCACCTGGGTGGCGCAGTCGGTTAAGCGTCCGACTTCAGCCAGGTCACGATCTCGCGGTCCGTGAGTTCGAGCCCCGCGTCGGGCCCTGGGCTGATGGCTCAGAGCCTGGAGCCTGTTTCCGATTCTGTGTCTCCCTCTCTCTCTGCCCCTCCCCCATTCATGCTCTGTCTCTCTCTGTCCCAAAAATAAATAAATGTTGAAAAAAAATTTAAAAAAAAAAAAAAATATATTCCCAATAAAATCTAGCTCATTAGCAATAAAGTACATTCATTGAAAAGTATGTGTGTATTAGCTTAAAATATGTTAAGCTAAATTGTTGCATATTATACCACCAGTTTTAGCAACATTAAAGTTGCTAAGGGAATCACTGAATAAATGATGGTAAATTCATACAATGTAATATAATGAAACCACTAAAAAGCACATCTCATTTAGGAGAATATTTCATAATGTAAGAAAAATCTTGTAAGAGAAGAAAAATACACAATACTATATCAACAAGATCCAATCTTACAGAGAGAAAAATGTAAGTGTGCATGTGTGTGCGATACATACTGAAGGTATATAAAGAAATAAACCAAAAAAAAAAAAAAAAGAAAGAAACCAAATTTTAACTGGGGATATTCAGTATTTCTAAACCTTCTATAATGAATGTATGTTACTATTACAGTCAGAAAACATTAAGCCCTTTTAAAAGATTAATACTAACAACATAAAAAAAGAATATTCAGGGGCGCCTGGGTGGCTCGGTCGGTTAAGCGTCCGACTTCGGCTCAGGTCATGATCTCACGGTCCGTGGGTTCGAGCCCCGCGTCGGGCTGTGTGCTGACAGCTCAGAGCCTGGAGCCTGTTTCAGATTCTGTGTCTCCCTCTCTCTGTGACCCTCCCCCGTTCATGCTCTGTCTCTCTCTGTCTCAAAAATAAATAAACATTAAAAAAAAAAAAAGAATATTCAAAATGCCTTCATTTTAGGAAAAAAACAATCAAAATTCAAAAAGAAAATTAAAGGAACATTCATTAATTACCAACAGACACCCTGAAAGTTTCCTTTAAAATCACTCAATAAAACATTTATAAAAATCACACTTAAATATTTTAAAGAATTTTACTTATGAAAAAGTATGAAATAATTATGAAATAATTTTACTTATGAAAAAGATCACATATTTTGAGAAAAAGTTTAAAAATCTAGTTAGTTAAAATTTGATAACATACTGGCAAATCTATAATGGTCGATTCCTACTTCATTTATTCTTCCCTTCAGCAAAAATATATTGCACACCTGCTATGTGCCAAGGTCTATAACTGGCAGAGTAAACACAACTGTGAGCTGGATGCACATACATGGTATCTATTCTCATGCAACTTGGTGGAGACCAATCTTAAACAAATATTTACTCCATTAGTCAAATAAAATTTTGATAAGTTACACAAAGGAGAATAAAGACAAAATGAGTTTTTGCAAGGGATGGGAGTGACAGTGGTAATGTAGGGGTTTCCCCTTATTCTCAATGAAATTCTTACTTTATCTCAACCAGAATCTCTTCATTTAGTCAAAATGTTATGAATAAAGTAGAGAGAGAGAATTGTGAGCTGAAGGCTAAGAGTAGAAGGCACAGAAATGGAAAGCACAGGATTCTGTGAGGGGAAAAATGGGTTCCAGAGCTACAAAGGTAGACATGCAACACACTGCAGAGGTACTTGCATTGTAGCTGTTGCTCTGGATGGGATCCAGAAGGGAGAAACTAATTAGAAAGAGTGAAAAAGACTGAGGACAGGCCTTGGGCAGGGTTCAGGGGCAGCAGGGAGGATGAGGACCCACAGACAGAGGCAACATGCTGGACAGATGAGTAAGAGTGGAATGGAGGCAGAGCATCAAGGTCTAAGATGAACAATACATCTTGTCAAAAGCTGAATAAAAATCAAGAAAAATGAAGACTCAAAGACCCTGAATTCAGAATCTAAATCTCAGAAGTAGGTCTTTGGAGCACACTTGGTAGAGTGGTGAGGGCAGAACTGGAAGAAAAATGGCAAAAGTGGGTGAGTGGATGGTAAGTGAATGGAGGCAGTCCATTAGTAGAGAAAAGCTCCAAGAAATGGTGGTAAAAGAAAGGAAACAACTAGGGACAACTAGGATAATGGCTTAGGAGGCAGCAAAGTCCAGGGAGAGTACTTTTCTTAAAAGAGAGATGGAAAATGTGACCCAGAAAGGGTCAATTGTAGAACCGAAGTCATGAAGAAAGTCTGAGGCTGGGCTTGCCTGACACAGTGGAAAGACTGGTGCTGGCTGACAGTAGGAAAAAGTCCTCCCAAGAGAGCAAGGCTGAAGACTGAGATCTTTAGGTAAAGAGGGAAGATGGACAACTCCTGTCTGACTGAGTCATAGTTCTCCTTAGTAGGGAGATGAAATTATCCTCACAGAGTGCAGTGGGGGTGCTCTTCTCCACTGGACACAAACAATGCTGCTAATGTTCACTGGTGAGGCCAGCCCCAGCCTTCTCAGCATGTCCCACTAAAGACAGCCTCAGACACACAGCAACCACGTGCAGACCCTTCTCATCACTACTCCTCCAGATGTTTCCCAGCCAATCTCAATCTTTAGTTTTTGCTTATTTGAAATTTCTGGGAACTTGTTCACTTTCCCTTTCTTATCAATGTCAGAGACACATAGACTGATAGCAGAGAGAGAAAGAGAGAGAGAGAGAGAAGGAGGGAGGAAGTGTGGATTTACCCTCAAGTACACAAGTACTATATGAGGCACAAGGGAACTTACAAAGTAATAAAGGAACAATCTCAGATTCAATATTTTTTTTAAAAAGATCCTGTACAAGGAAGAATAAAAAATATTTTTATTATTAAACACTCAGTCCTTCTAATTGAGCTACTCACCAGAAGGTTACTTTGGGCCTTAAAGCACCAAACTTAAAGAATATTGAAAAGAGACACTCTAACTTCTCAAAAATAGTGGGTTATTGACCTCTGCCACGTAGGTTCTATTCTATCTGTTCTAGAGCAATAACACAGACCATTGCTTATAAACCATAACTTATATTCAATAGTACTCGCATACCAGTCTTATAAGTAAAATTTTCACATATTATCAAATAACATTGATCAGCTCTAGGTGGCTTACCTAGGGAATCTAATGTTTCTATGAAATGGTTCACCTTTTTGGAGTCGGTATAGTATTAGCATACTTGCTACATAAGAGCATGTTAATAAAATGTGTTTAAAACATTTTCTTAGAATCTTGAGCTCACCTCCTCCAGGACACTCTTGATATAGCAGCTACATATGTGCAACTAACTCTGAAAACTGGCAGAACAAACCTTCCACAACTAATCTTAGAGAGGAAGCCACATTGAAAAGGGTAGGAGGGGCATAGACATGACTGGGAACCAAACTTCCTGTGAAACTAACCACAAACAGGAGGGACATCATAAGCACAAAGAAGCAAGAGGATAGACCCCACACCAGGCAGCCTAGGCACTAGGGACCTGAACTAGGAATACAAGTCCCCATAACATCTGGCTTTGAAAACCAATAAGCCTTAACTCTGAGAGTTTTAAAAATCAGTGGGGGGGCGCCTGGGTGGCGCAGTCGGTTAAGCGTCCGACTTCAGCCAGGTCACGATCTCGCGGTCCGTGAGTTCGAGCCCCGCGTCAGGCTCTGGGCTCATGGCTCAGAGCCTGGAGCCTGTTTCCGATTCTGTGTCTCCCTCTCTCTCTGCCCCTCCCCCGTTCATGCTCTGTCTCTCTCTGTCCCAAAAATAAATAAACGTTGAAAAAAAAAAATCAGTGGAGTTAACTCTAGGAAATCTGAAAGGTAGTAGAAAACTGAGTCCCCACTCTTAAAGAGCCAGCATAATAATTAACTCAACCAAAGACACAGGACCTAGGATGTATGTGAAGATTTATTTACTAACCTCAGAATGTGCACTGGAACAGCAGGAATATTCAGATATCTCCAGGAATAATAGTGCTGACAGGCACCATTTCTCTTCCCCTCCCCAGCCTAGATAGCTGGACACTTGATGGAGCCAGAGCTCACACTCTCCATCTATGTTGCTAGCACTACATTCTCCTGTGAATACACCTTAGCAGGCATCCTCCAAAGCAGCTTCTGTCCCACCACTTCCTGCAACCAGCCCCAGCAGGGACATGTGCCACTTCAAACTGACTCTTGCCCAGAGGAGAAGGTGAGATAACCCAGATCCAGCAGTTGACCCTTTTATCTGGCTGCACAGGGAGCAAGCCCTGTTATTCTATGCACCTGTAGTTATGGCAGAGAGGCTGACTGCAGATAAATAGCCTGACCCCAACCTCGCCCACCAATGAGCCCTAGGCAACCTCAGAGAGACCTCTCAACAGTGCAGGGAGCAAACCCTGCCCAGTACGCCCACAGGAGGAAAAGCAGGTCAGTGCAGCCAGCTCGGCTGCAGGCAAATACGGCTCAGTCACAACAGCAGGGGGAACGTAGCCCACACAGGAGATACCCAGTGGAACACCTGGTTCTGGTCACCAGGGGGTAATGCATTACTGGACAACACAGGACCTCTTTTGCATAAAGCCACTACTTTCAACACCAGGAGGTGTAGCTGACCTCTCTAATACACAGAAACACAGAGAGTAAGACAAAATGAGGAGACAGAGGAATACTTTCCAAATAAAAGAATAAGACAAAATCACAGTATAGGACCTAAGTGAAATGGAGATAAGCAATAGGCCTGATAAAGAATTCAAAATAACTGCCATAACAATATTCAGTGGACTTGAGAAAAGAGTGGAGAATCTCAGTGACAACTTCAACAAAGAGAAAATATAAAAAAGAACCTGTCAGAGAGAAAGAATTCAGTAACTGAAAAAATACACCAGAGGGAAAAAGCGGCAGACTAGAGGAGGCACAAGAACGGATCCACGGTCTGGAAGACAGGGTATGGGAAAAATCAAGCTGAACAGCAAAAACAAAAAAGAATGATAAAAAATGAAAACAGGGTAAAGGAACTCAGTGACAACATCAAGCATACTAACATTCACTTTATAGGGATCCCAAAAGGAGAAGAGAGAAAGAAGGGGTAAAAAATCTATTTGAAGAAACAATAGCTGAAAATACCCTAACTGGGGGAAGGAAACATTTAGGTCCAGGAAGTACAGAGAGCCCCTAACAAGAGGAACCCAAGGAGATCCACTTAAAATGGCAAAAGGTAATAATAAAGAGAGAATTTTAAAGCAACAAAAGAAAACAGTTACATACAAGAGCAATCCCAAAGGCTATCAGCTGATTTTTCAGCAGAAACTTTGCAGGCCAGAAGGGAGTAGCAAATTCAAAGTGCTGAAAGGAAAAAAACCTGCAACCAAGAATACTCTACCCAGCAAAGTTATCATTCAGAATAGAAGGAGAGATAAAGAATTTCCCAAACAAAAGTTAAAGGAAACCATCACCACTAAGGCAGCCTTACAACAAACATTACAGGGTATTATTTGACTGGAAAGAAAGGGCCATAACTAGAATAAAATTATAAAAGGGAAAAATCTCACAGGTAAAAGCAAACACAGAGGAAAGGTAGTAGATGAATCACTTATAAAGCCAGTATGAAGTTTAAAACACAAAAGTAGTAAAATCAGTTATGTCTACAAAAATTAGTCAAGGGATACAAAAAGTAGAAAGATGTAAAATATGACATCATATATATATAATGTGGATAGTGGGTAGTAAAAATTTAGAATGTGTTCAAACTTAAGAGACCATGAACTTAACACAGACTGCTATATGCATAACATGTTATATACAAACCTAACGGTAACCTCAAACCAAAATCTGGTAGTAGGACATGCAAAAAACAAAGAGAAAAGAATCCAAGTGTATCACTAAAGAAAGCCAACAAACCATGAGATAACAGAGCTAGATAAGAAAGGAATACAGAAGAACTATAAAAACAACCACACAGGGTACCTGGATGGCTCGGTTGGTTAAGCATCCAACTCTTGCTTTCAGCTCAGGTCATGATCCCAGAGTTCTGGGATCAAGCCCAGATGGGGCTCCATACTAAGTGTGGAGCCTGCTTCTCTCTTTCCCTCTCCCTCTCCCCCATTTGTAAGTATGTGCGTGCCACACGTGTGCTCTCTCTCAAATAAAAAAAAAAAAACAAACAAAAAACCAGAAAACAATTAACAAAATGGCAGTAAGTACATACCTATCAATAATCACTTTAAATGTAAATAGACAAAATGCTTCAATCAAAAGACATAGGGTGACTGAATAAAAAAAAAAAAAAAAGACCCATCTATATGCTGTTAACAAGAGACTCACTTCAGACCTAAGAAATATACAGACCTAAAGTGAAGGGACAGAAAAACATACATCATGCAAATGGAAGCAAAAAAAACAAAACAAAACAAAAGGTGGAAATACTTATTTCAGGCACAATAGACTTTAAAACAAAGACCAAAGCAAGAGACAAAGAAGGGCATTACATAATGATTAAGAGATTAATCCAACAAGAGGATATGACAACTGTAAATGTCTATGGACCTGAGATAAGAGTATCTAAATACATAAAGCAATTATTAATAGACATAAAGGTAGAAATTGACAGTAATACAATTAATAGTAGGGATGGTACATTTACATCAATGGATAAATCATCTAGATAGAAAATCAATAAGGAGGGGCGCCTGGGTGGCGCAGTCGGTTAAGCGTCCGACTTCAGCCAGGTCACGATCTCGCGGTCCGGGAGTTCGAGCCCCACGTCAGGCTCTGGGCTGATGGCTCGGAGCCTGGAGCCTGTTTCCGATTCTGTGTCTCCCTCTCTCTCTGCCCCTCCCCCGTTCATGCTCTGTCTCTCTCTGTCCCAAAAATAAATAAATGTTGAAAAAAAAAATTTAAAAAAAAAAAAAAAAAAAAAGAAAATCAATAAGGAAACAGTGCCTTTGTTTTCTTTTTCTAATTTTTTTTTTTTTTTAAGTAGGTCTCATACCCAATGTGGAGCCCAAACTCACAACCCTGAGATCAAGACTTGAGCAGAGATCAAGAGTCGGACACTTAACTGACTGAGCCACCCAGATGTCCTGGGAAACAGTGCCTTTGAATGACACATTATAACAGATGGACCTAACAGATTAATGTATAGAACATTCCACCCTAAACAGAAGAATACACATTCTTTTCAAGTGCACCTGGAACATTCTTCAAGATAGATCACATGTTAGGCAATAAAACAAGCTTCAATAAATTTTAAAAAAGTGAAATCCCATCAAGCATCTTTTCCAACCACAAAGGTATGAAACTAGAAATAAATTACAAGAAAAAAAAACTGGAAAGAACACAAACATATGAAAGCTAAACAACATGCTACTTAACAACCAATGAGTCAACCAACAAATCAAAGAGGAAACCAAAAAAAAAAAAAAAAAAAAAAAAAAAAACAAAACCCAAAACATGGAAACACACGAAAATGAAAACACAATGGTACAAAATCTTTGGTATGCAGCAAAAGTAGTTCTAAGAAGGAAGTTTATTTTTTTTAAGTTTATTTATTTATTTTGAGAGAGAGAGGGAGAGGGAGAGAGAGAGAGAGAGAGAGAGAGAGAGAGAGAATCCCGAGCAGGCTCCATACCGTCAGTGAGGAGGCCAATGTGGACCTCAATGTCACCAACTGTGACCTGAGCCAAAATCAAGAGTCAGCTGCTTAATGAACTGAGCCACCCAGGCGTGTCCCATAAGAGGGAAGTTTATAACATTACAGGCCTACTTTAAGAAACAAATCTCAAATAAATAACCTAACCTTACATGTAAAAAGAAGAAACACAAAGGCCAAAGCTAGGAGCAGAAAGGAAATAACAAAGATTAGAGCAGAAATAAATGAAATAGAAACTAAGAAAAACAATAGAAAAGATCAATGAAACCAAGAGCCAGTTCTTTGAAAAGATCAACAAAATTGACAAACTTGTAGCCAGCCTCATCAAGAAAAAAAGATAAATAGATAAAACAAATAAATCAGATACAAAGGAAGAGAGGTAACAACCAACACCACAGAAATACAAAGGACTGCAAAAGAATATTATAAAAAAGTATATGCCAACAAACTGGACAATCTGGAAGAAATGGATAAATTCCTAGAAACATACAATCTTCCAAAACTGAATCAGAAAAAAACAGAAAATCTGAACTGACCAATTACTAGTAACAAAATTGAATTGGTAACTAAAAATTTTCCAACAAACAAAAGTCCAGGACCAGAAAGCTTCACAGGTAAATTTTACCAAACATTTACAAAAGAGTTAATACCTATTCTTCTCAAACTATTCCAAAAAAATAGAAAAGGAAGAAAAAGTTCCAAATTTATTCTAAGAAGACAGCATTACTTTGATAGCAACACTAGTACAAAAGAAGAAAACTACAGGCCAATAGCTTCGATGAACATAGATGCAAATGTCTTCAAGAAAATATTAGCACACAAAATTCAACAATACACTAAAAAAATCATAAACAATGATCAAGTGAGATTTATTCCAAGATGTAAGAGTGGTTCAACATTTGCAAAAGTGATCAGTGTGATATATCACATTAGCAAGAGGAAGAATAGAAACCATATGATCATCTCAATAAATGCTGATAAAGCATTTGACAAAATTTAATATGCATTCATGATTAAAAAAAAAAAACTCTCAACAGGTTCAGAGGGAATATACCTCAACAGAATAAAGGCTATATATGACAATTCCACAGCTAACATCATACTCAATGGTGAAAAACTGAGAACTTGTCCTTTAAATCAATACAAGGATGTCCACACTCATCACTTTTATTCAACATAATACTGGAAGTCCTAGTCACAGCAATCAGATGAGAAAAAGAAGTAAAAGGCATCCAGATTGATAAGGAAGAAATAAAACTGTCACTATTTGCAGATGACATGATACTACCCATAGAGATAAGACCAAAAACCTACTAGAACTAAAATATGCATTCAGTAAAGTTGCAGGATACAAAATTAATACACAGAAATCTGTTGCATTTCTATATACTAATCACAAAGTAGCTGAAACAAAAATTAAGAAAACAATCCCATTTACAATTGTGCCAACAAGGATAAAATACCTAGGAGTAAATTTAACCAAGAAGGTAAAAGGCCTATACTCTGAAAACTTTTCAGACACTGCTAAGTGAAATTGAAGATGACATAAACAAATGGGAAAGTATACTATGATCATGGGTTGGAAGAATATCATTAAAATGTCCATAGTACCCAAAGCAATCTACAGATTCTATACAATACCTATCAAAATACCAATATGTATTTTTCACAAAATCAGAACAAATAATACTAAAATTTGTATAATACAAACAAAAGATCCCAAATAACCAGGGCAATTTTGAGAATGAAGAACAAAGATGGAGGTATCACCATCCCAGATTTTATGATACACTCAAGGCTGCAGTAATCAAACCAGTATGGGTCTGGCACAAAAACAGGCTTGTAGACTAATGAAACAGGATAGAGATCCCAGAAATAAACCCATACCTATATGGTCAATTAGTACAGGACAAAGGAGGCAAGAATACACAGTGGGAAAAGACAGTCTCTTCAATAAATGGTGCAGGGAAAACTGGACAGCTTCATGTAAAACAATGAAACTAGACCACTTTCTTATACCATATACAAAAATAAACTCAAAATGCATTAAAGACTTAAATGTAATAATGAAACCACCAGATTTCTAAAAGAAAACATGCAGTAATCTCTTGAACATCAACCTTAGCAATGTACTTATAAATATATGTTCTCAGGAAAGGAAAACAAAACAAAAATAAACTATTGGCATTATACCAAAATTAACAACTTTTGCACAGAAAAGGAAACCATCAACAAAACAAAAACATAACCTACTAAATGGGAGAAGATATTTGCAAATGACCTATCTGAAAGGGGTTAATAACCAAAATACATGAAGAACTTATACAATTCAGCACCAAAAAACAAACAACCAATTAAAAAATGAGCAGAGGACCTGAATAGACATTTCTTCAAATAAGACATACTGATGGCCAAGACACAGAAAAGATGCTCAACATCATTTGAATCCTCAGGGAAATGCAAGCCAAAACCACAATGAGATATCACTTTAAACCAGTCAGAATGGCTAGTATTAAAAAGACAAAAAATAAGTGTTGGTGAGGATGTGGAGAAAAGAGAATACTTGTACACTCTTCATGGGACCATAAATTGGTGCAGCCACTGTGGAAAACAGTACAGAGGCTCCTCAAAAAATTAAAAATAGAAATTACATATGATCCTTTAATTCTACTATTGGGTATTTACCTGAAGAAAACAAAAACACTAATTTGAAAAGATATATGTACCCATATATTTACTGCAGCATTATTTACAACAGCCAATATACATAAGCAATACAAGTATCCACTGATAGACAAATGAATAAATAAGATGTGATATATACACACAATGGAATATTACTCAGTGATAAAAATGATTAAGATCTTAAGATCTTGCCATCTGTAACAAGAATGGACCTAGTGGGTATTGTGCTAAACAAAGTAGTTATACTATATGATTTCACTTAAATGTGCAATCTAAAAAACAAATGAGGGCACCTGGGTGGTTCAGTTGGTAGAGCATGCGACTCTTGATCTCAGTATTGTAGGGTGAGGCCTATGTTCGGTGTATATTACTTAAAAAAATTAAATCTTAATAAAAAAATAGTAAGAAACAAATGAATGAACAAACAAAAAACAGACTCAATACAGACAACAAACTAAACTGGTGGCTGCCAGAGAGGGTAGAATGTTAGGTGGACAGACAAAATAGATACAGGGGATTAAGAGGTACAAACTTACAGGCATAAAATAAATAAGTCATGGAAATGTAAAGTACAGCATAGGGAATATAGTCAGTAATATTATAATAATATTGTATGGTAACAGATGGTTAACTACACTTGTGGTGGGCACTGAATAACGTATAGAATTGTTGAATCCGAATGTTGTACACCTGAAACCAATATAACATCATCATGTTAATTATACTTCAATTTAAAAAACATTTTCTTTTAGAGGTGATGAAATTGCACAAATCCTTCCATATTTTCTGGCCTATTCTGTTGGTAATCAATAATAGCATGTATTTTTGCAACCTAGATAACAGGATTAATCATTGCAATGTAAGAAAACAAACAGTTTAAAAATAAATTCTAGGTTTCTAGAACTCAATTAAAGAACTCGTCCCAAGTAGCTCCACACTAGCAAAATGGACACAAGGGAAAATAACAATTAGAAAGTCACAAATGAGCATGCATCCCAAAGAAAAGAAAGCAAGAGGCAAAACCCACAGGACATCACTTAGCGTAAAACAAATGTGTGAAAGAGAAAACCCCTCTTTCAGCACTAAGCATGTGCACTCATGTATGTGTGCATACACACACACACACACACACACACACACACACCATACATTTTCTTTTCTTGAACCATCTTGAAATAAATTGCAGATATCAGGACTAATCACCCTTAAATACTTTAGTATATATTTCCCAAAATCAAAGACAACAGCATTATCACACCCAAGAAATTTAACCTAATGAAACACACAGCTTGTATTCAAGTTTACCAAATTATTCCAATAGTGAAATTTATAGCAGCCTTTCTCTACGGATGCAGATTCAATCAAGGATCCCACATTGTACTGAGCTTATTACTTTAATATACAGAAGTCAAAATATAAAGAAGACAAAAAACAAAACTAAGCCTTCCCCCCCCACTCCCATGGCATTGACTTTTTTAACAGACCAGGCTAAGGTTGTCTTGCGGAATAAATATGAGAAACTTTTGGGGAACCTGAATGGCTCAGTCAGTTAAGTCTTGACTCTTGGTTTTGGCTCAGTTCATAATTTCACCATTTGGGAGTTCAAGCCCTGCATCGGGCTCTGTGCTAACAGCACAGAGCCTGCCTGGGATTCCGTCTCCTTCTTTCTCTCTGCCCATTCCCTGCTTGCTCTCTACCTCTCTCTCTCTCTCTCTCTCTCTCTCTCTCTCTTTCTCTCAAAAAGAAATAAACATATGATAAAGACTTCCATACAATTACATCAAGTTCCTCTTTGTGGAAATTTTATGTTGTGTTTTCTCAACCCATCCTGTTAGATTTTATGGTAACTAATGCCACAATACAAGGGCACATTTGTCAGTCTCCTTTTTGTTCCTCCACCCTCTTCCAATGCAATCTCCCTTTTTGATCATGTCCTACTCACAGTTTAAAGGCCATTTAGAAAGGAGGAAAATAATTACAAAACAAATTTAATTTTGTTTACAAACGGTTGAGTCCCTAAGATAAAGCATCTTACCTATATGTGGCAAGCCCTTCAAGGGGGCTTGTGTGAATAATAGCTACTCCCGTGGGCTCCTTGTCCTTTCTTTTCCTGAGTAGAATTTGTAAACCAAAGGCCAGGCTTGAATTACTCAAAACAGTGGAGGGGATTTTTCTAAGAGTCTGTGAGAGTGAAGAGATAAACAGGCTGGGTATTTAGAGAGGATCTTAACATGAGATGTTATATGATATAATTGATATGCAATATATATATTGAGATGCAATATACAATGTGATGCAAACCCTCTTTTTTAAAAAAAATTTAAAAGTTTATTCATTTATTTTGAGACAGAGACAGCACAAGTGGGGGAGGAGCAGAGAAAGAGAGAGAGAGAGAGAGAGAGAGAGAGAGAGAGAGAGAGAGAGAGAGAGAGAGAAGAATCCCAAGCAGGCTCCATACTGTCAGCATGGAGCACAATATGGGGCTCAAACTCACGAAATTGTGAGATATGAGCCAAAACCAAGAGTCACACGCTTAACTGACTGAGCCACCCAGGATTCTTAAGATGCAAACTCTATTATTCCATCTTCTCACAAAATATTCTGCCACACAGCATTTGCCACTAATGACTATAGAACTAGGGAAGTACACTGAAGTAGTAGAGTTCAAGGTGAGCGGAAAGGGAAGAGATGCTATCTATTCAAGAGTAGTTTTGGTGCTGGCAATCAATTACTTCCATTTTTTCCCCTTTTTTTTGGCCCAGGTTCTTTTGTTTTAAGTTAGAAAGAAAAATAAAAAACAAAACAAAAAACAAAGGCTATTCTTCATACATTATGTAATCAAATTAATTCCAGCAAAGACTTATGTCCAAATGAAACATTTATAAGGCAGTTAGCAAAAAAAGCTCATTTGGATTTATTTAAGCCAAGGGCACTATAAAACCCTAATTTAAAAAGAGCTTTAGAACCCAACTGCTTTGAGAAAGAATTACTATTAGAGATATGTTTGTTCTCTATGATATCTGTAATTATTGTTGGAAAAGTCTTTTGAAAAATATTTATAAAGTCTAGAAACAGTAGACATATTTTTCTCTATGGTAATGTAGAATATATCTATTTCCACAGGAGATTTAACCTGACTTCTGAAATAGCAAATAGCAACTCTAACAACCCACTGTAAGGTTTATTACTTAGGGTTTGTGCAATGGGATCTGTGCTACTGAACAAGAAAAAAAAATTAAAAATCAACAGACTCTTACTGAATATCTTGCTATATGCTCAGTACATTTTTTATATGTATTCTGGCAAAGAAATGTATATGTGTTCCTACTTAATCCTAAATAGAACTACTTAAAATAAAGCATACATAAAATAATGGCAGACAATTTTAGATAATATGTATTCAGTGTCAAGCTACAGAGTACAGAATACCACGTACAGCAGGAGAAGTTTTGGGGGGAGGAGTTTCACTACATGAAGGCTGCAGTAAATGGGAAGAAAGCAGCCCAAGTTAAGGTACAAGACAGGAATGAGGGTAGCTCATACCATGGCAGGTATGGTCAGATCCTGAAGAGAGAGAATGGTGAGTGGTAGGGAAAGCCAGTTAAAGTTAAAAATAAAAAGTTCCTGGTGATTAGTTTTCTCCCTGAAATTTAATTGGGAAATAGGTCTCTCCAGTAAATTTAGATTTAGAATCTATACATAATTTTCTGTTTCTATGTTCACTATAGTGCTGGACAATGGTTCCAAGACATACTTTTTTCCCCACACACTTAAACATCTAAGTTGGGATGAATCTTGCAATCAATTTGCATCACAGTTGGACAGTACATTTTTTGCCCCCTTAGTGGTACATAAAAACAATAATGCATCTTAAAAATCAACCATTACTGTGAACTGAGAGCACTATGAAGCCATTAGGAAGAATGGATGAGGGGGGGGAAAGTGTTTTATGTTTAAAGTAGAACATGGTCAACTTGCAACTCTATAAAAAGTTGCAAATTCTTACTTCTTACTCACAAGAAACAGAAATGACCAGAAGATCTACAGCAGGAAGGGGTAGGAACATACCTAAATTGAGTCCTTACAGAAAGTGAAGAGTTCACAACAGAGAGACCAGAGGATAGAGCGCAAATGTAGAAATGATAAATTATTTTTCAGAGTAGAAGTTGAAAACTTCTCCAGAGCAGAGGTCTGGAAAGCATGGGGTAAAATCATGGTATGATGATAGGGAGGTTGTTTCCAAGTTTGTCAAGAGCAGTTAAATCCCCAAGTCATCACTTGGATCAAGCAAACAGTTAAGTCATTTCTATACTGGTACAAAATAGAAGGGAATTGGGAAAAGTGAGCTAGAACAGCTCCAGACTGGGGAACACTGGGCACAAAAGAGGGCAGGGATGAGGCATAAAAAAATCTAACAACCCATCGACTGGAAGACAATATTTACAAAAGACATACCTGATGAAGAAGATGGTTATCCAAAATATACAGAGAACTCATAACAGTAAGAAAATGAATAACCTGATTAAAAAAAATGGGCAAGGGGCACCTGGGTAGCTCAGTCTGTTAAGCATCTGACTCTTGGTTTTCGCTCAGGTCATGACCTCACAAACCATGAGGTCAAGCCTCGAGTCAGGCTCTACACTGACAGCACAAGACTGCTTGGGATTCTCTCGCGTGCTCTTTCTCTGACCCTCCCTCCCTCTCTTTCTCTCTCTCAAAATAAATAAATGAACTCAAAAAAAATAAGCAAAAGATCTGAACAGACACCTCACCAAAGATATGCAGGAAGTAAATAAGCATATGAAAAGATGCTCAACATCACATGACATTTGGTAATTGCAAATTAAATGAGATACCCCTGCAAACCTGTTAAAATGGCCAAAATCCAGAAAACTAATAACAACAAATGCTGGTGCGAATGTGGATCAATAGGAACTCTTCACTGATTGCTGGCAGGAATGCAATATCGTATAGCCACTTTAAAAGACAGTATAGACTTCATATAAACTTAGTATCACTTAGTATAAGGTTGTTATAACTAAGGTTTAGTACAGACTTGTGCAATCACAACATTGCACACCTGAAACTAATGTAGCACTGTGTGTCAACTATATTAAAAAAATAATTTAGCAGTTTCTTACAAAACTAAACATGCTCTTAACATGATCTAGCAACCTTGCTCTTCAATATTTACCCAAATGAGTTAAAAATATGTCCACACAAAAACTTACACACGTTATGTTTATAGCAGCTTTATTTATAACTGCCAAAATTTGGAAGCAACCAATTAATACTTCCGTAAGTGAATGGATAAACTGGTGTATACCCAGACAGGGGGATACTACTCAGTGTTAAAAGGAAATAAGCTATCAAACCATGAAAAGGCACAGAAGAACTTTAGATGCATATACCTAAGTAAAAGAAGCGAATCTGAAAAGGATACATAGGACATTCTGGAAAAGGCAAAACTATGGAGACAGTAAAAAGGTCAGTGGTTGCCAGGGAGAAGTGGCAGATGAACAGACGGAGCACAGGAGATTTTTAAGTCAGTGGAAGGATTCTGTATGATACTGTAATGATAGATACATGTCATTACACATTTGTCAAAATCTAAAGAATGCACAACACCAAGAGTTACATTTACCTACTGTAAACTCTGGAATCTTAAGTAATTATGATGTGTCAATGCAGGTTCATCAGTATAACAAATGTACCACCCTAGTGCAGGATGTTTATAGTGGGGGGTGCTGTGTCTTGTATAGGAATGGGGTACACGGGAATTCTGTACTTTCCACTCAGTTTTTCTGAGAACCTAAAACTCTTCTAAAATATAAAATCTATTAAAGACAAAATCCGCATCCTGAAAAAGGAGTCCCAGTTTCCCTGTCCTTCCCAGATTCCAAACGCCAGGAGTCAGACTTACAGGTCCCTGGCAACAGATTAAAGAATCCTCTGGAGGGGCATCTGGGTGGCTCAGTTGGTTAAGCATCTGACTCTTGGTTTCGGCCCAGGTTCCAATCTCACAGTTGTGAGGTTAAGCCCAGTGTCAGGCTCCTCGCTGAGCATGGAACCTGGTTGGGATTCTCTCTCTCTCCTCTCTCTCCCCCCTGCTCTCTCTCTTAAAACAAACAAACATTTAAAAAAATTAAAAAAGAAAAAAATCCTCTGGAGAACACAAACCACTCAAAGAAAAGTCATACTGACACTGGGTGTGTTCAATTTAAAAAATATATATATATATCATCTGAAGGACTTCCAGTTTCCAAGTAGGATATAGATAGAAGGAGCAATGTACACAGTAACAAAAAATACCAAACACCTACAAAATCACAAGTTTTCCTGAACCTTTTAGACAGCTGAGGTCACTCTAACAACACTCTCATAGTTTTCATCACACGAATGCAGAAAAAAAAATCCTTTTTTGTGACCTTCGAAGTTGTACCTGATCTGGTCCCTACTCCTAACCTAAGCCTAAAGCCAAATGAATCAACAAATATACCCCCAGAGACAACAGAGGAAGCAGCACAAGCTGAGACCAGTACTACACAGGCTGTGTTGAGAGGCACAGGGTGCAAAACTCATGAGGAATTTGAATTTCTATGTGCGTTTTCTTAAAGAAAGTACCCCCAGCATAATGAATCAATCAAAAGCCAAGGTACCAGTACCTTCTAAGGAGTTCCATAAATATGCCTTTCTTTGTAAGTAATGGGAGAAGTGAAGGCTTTTAAGCAGAAAAATAACTTGATCTTTCATTTTAGAAAGTAAAATTCTGACTGCACTGTGAAAGATACATTAGATGGGGTAAGACTAAAAAACAGCCAAAATGTATCAAAATAACCTGAGGTTCCTAACATAAACTTTTGCAGGGAGAGATGAGACCTGATTGTTTAGAGGTATTTAGGAAATCATACACAGCAAGGGAATCTGGTGGCTGATTCAAAGTGGAAGGAGAGATACCTCTCCCAGTTTTCAGTCTGTCAGGGAGGTTATGTACCTCTATAAATTTCATTCTATCTTCAACCAGGGTTAATTCATACCTGATGAGTTACTGGGGACTTGTATAGTGCCTACTGAGATTACTCACATGTCCCACCCCTCTACCACCCACCCTTACCCCCAGACAGTGACCTGCTGTTTAGACCTGGGCTGATAGAACTCAGGAGCCTCTGACTCCCAAGTCTACAGTTCTGTTCTTTGCTTCTATCTTCCCAGAAGACCAGGCACTTCTAAAAATGCATCATCCCAAATTTCTGTAGCCTTCTCTTGGGCTATTAGTGCTTAATCCTTTTTTGGCCCCATAACCAAGAGGATATTACGCTCCCATAAATAACATTTTTTTAAATGTATTTTATTTTTCATTTTTATTTTTGAGAGAGAGAGAGCACACAGCTGCAAGCAGAGGAGTGGGGGGGGAGAGGGGGAGGGGGAGAGAGTGAGAGTGAGAGAGTGAGAGTGAGAGAGAGAGAGAGAGAGGAATATCTTAAGCAAGCTCCATGCTCAGTGCGGAGCCCAACAAAGGGCTCAATCCCATGACCCTGGGATCATGACCTGAGCCAAAACCAAGAGTTGCATGCTCAACTGACTGAACCACCCAGGTGCCCCAACTTTTTTTAAGAGAGAAAGCATATGCACAGGCAAGTGGGGGAGGGACAGAGAGAAAGACAGAGAATCCAAAGCAGGCTCCAGGCTGTCAGCACAAAAACCCATGAACTGTGAGATCATGACCTGACCTGAAGTCTGATGCTCAACCGACAAAGCCACCCAGGCGCCCCTCATTTGATCACTACGGTAGACATTCTTACTTTGATCTAGGGATAGGATGCAATCGAGAATCACCAAGTGGCCTTTTAAAACTACACACTCATTCCCCTCTCCCTTTCTGACAGGTACCAACACACTCACCAAGGGGTGGGATTGAGTGGAAACAAGATTAAGAACCACCTACTGCTTTCCTAACCTGTTTTATAAGAATAAGATTCGGATATATAACAGTAGTGTCCCAAATTGAATTCTAAGAGAAGTTACTCTGTGGTTTTTGAAATATCTTCTCTGTTGTTTCCTATGGTGATAAACATTTTCAGGTCTCAATCTACTTCTCAGCAGGAACTACACATAGTTTAACGAGATGAATATTATGATGCTCTCCCTACTGTGAAAATCTCAGTGCCATTCTGAGAGGATCTGAAGTTAAGAAAGGTAATGAAATTTTAGGAAAGAGCTTTAGTGCTGTCAATATTCAAATTCTTTAGAGAAAAAAATTAGCATTTAATTTAGTGACCAAAAACAAACAAAAAAACACCTACTCCTTTACTAACCCATGCATCTTTACTTTTGTAACAGAATTTTTTACTTTTTTTAATGTTTATTTATTTTTGTGACAGAGACAGAGCATGAGTGGGGGAAGACCAGAGACAGAGGGAGACACAGAATCTGAAACAGGCTTCAGGCTCTGAGCTGTCAGCACAGAACCCGACATGGGGCTCAAACTCATGAACTCGGAGATCATGACCTGAGTCGAAGTTGGATGCTTAACCAACTGAGCCACCCTGGGGCCCCTTATTTTACTTTTTGTTTGTTTATTTTTGAGAGAGAGAGAGAGCACACATGAGGGGGATGGGGGGAGGGTGGGAGGAAGAGAGAGAGGGGGAAGAGAGAGAGGGGGAGAGATGGAGGGAGGGAGGGAGGGAGAGAGAGAGAGAGAGAGAGAGAGAGAGACTCCATGCCCAGCGTGGAGCTGGACACGGGGCTTGATCTTACAAAAGTGAGATCATGACCTGAGCTGAAATCAAGAGTTAAAGAATGCTCAACCAACTGGGCCATCCAGATGCCCCTAACATAATTTTTTTAAGAAAATACTGTATGTAACCCTGAAAGGGAAACTAAGCTAAATGAGTGAATTACAACAAAATAAAGCATGCTAGCTTTCCAACTGCATGCAATAATCCAGATTTTCCCAAAATGGGGCACAGAAGATGACTTTAAGGAATCAATACATTTACTTTAATGGTCACTAAAAGTAGCTCATCAAACCTGTGAAGTCATACGTTTTGTTTTAGGCAAGATTAAAGCAGGAGGAATTCACACAGACTTCTTATAGGTCCTATGTTCAAAAATGGTCTTGTTGAGCCCTGAGTAACTACACATTGTGACTTTTTTTAAAACAACTGCTTTGAGATATAATTCATATACCATAAAATTTACCCCTTTAAAGTATACAATTCAATTGCTTTGAGTGCATTCACAAGGTTTTACAACCATTACCACCATCTAATTCCAGAACATCTTCATCACCCTAAAAAAAAACCCATAGGGGCGCCTGGGTGGCGCAGTCGGTTAAGCGTCCGACTTCAGCCAGGTCACGATCTCGCGCTCCGTGAGTTCGAGCCCCGCTTCAGGCTCTGGGCTGATGGCTCGGAGCCTGGAGCCTGCTTCCGATTCTGTGTCTCCCTCTCTCTCTGCCCCTCCCCCATTCATGCTCTGTCTCTCTCTGTCCCAAAAATAAATAAACGTTGAAAAAAAAATTTAAAAAAAAAAAAAAAAAAAAAAAAAACCCATAACCATTAGTTATTCCCACTCCCCACTGGCCCCTGTCAACAACCAATTTACTTTATGTCTCTATGGATTTGCCCATTCTGAATACTTCAGAGAAATGAAATTATACAATATGCGTCCTTTTGTGTTGGGCTTATTTCCCTTAAATGTTTTCAAGTTCCATCTGTGTTTTAGCATGTATCAGTACTTCCCATCTTTTTATGGCCAAGCCACATTTTGTTCCCCCGTATCAGTTGATGGACATTTGGGTTGTTTCTACTTTTTAGTGAAAATAAGTAATGTTGCTATGAACATCCATGTACAAGTTTCTGTGTGGACATATTTTCAATTTTCTTGGGTATATACCTAAGAATAGAATCGATGGATCATATGGTAACTCTACATTAGCCTACTGAGAAACTGAAAAACTATTTTCCAAAGTGGTTGCATCATTTTATAATCCCATAAGTAATATATAGGGCTCTGATTTCTCCACATCTTTGCCAACACTTTCCTATTTTTGTAAATTATTATACCTGTCTTAGTGTGTGATCTCATTATAGTTTTGATTTGCATTTCCCTAATGACTAGTGATGGCAACTAATTCTTTGTTAAATATGCATGGTACAGATAACGTATCTCTAGTGTCAAATCACATACTACATTTCTTTGGGCATTATGACATGATTTTTTTTTTAAATTTCTTAAATGTTTGTTTATTTTTTGAGAGAGAGTGAGAGACAGAGCATGAATGGGGGGGGGGGGGGCTGGAGAGAGAGAAGGAAACACAGAATCTGAAGCAGGCTCCAGGCTCTGAGCTGTCAGCACAGAGCCCGATGTGGGGTTCAAACTCACAAACCGTGAGATCATGACCTGAGCTGAAGTCGGATGCTTAATCCACTGAGCCACCCAAGCACGCCTATGACATGCTTTTTTATCCTCTGCTACTGTCTGGAGTGGGTGTGGTTATTATGAGTTCCTCCCTCCCTTTCAGCTCCTGTCTTGGTAACCTCCCCAAAAGCCATGCTCTTTGTCTATTAGCCTGTTCTCTTCTTTCTCCTACAAAGCCTAGAGTCTCCACAAAGCCTGGTCCTCATCAGGTTCCTGCTCCTCATCCGGTTCCTGCTCCCACCTGGACAACACATACTTAGCTTTCCTTCACACAGCCTTGCCCTCATCACAGCAGCCTCTGCCAGCCCTACCTCTGTAAACTTCAGCTTTTCCCTCTCTCTCAATTCCCTCTTCTGTCTCCCACTCTCACATTCCACACTTCCAAAGTCCTTCCTAATTTTTCATTCTAAACCACCTCTCCCTTTGACTCCAGCCTCCTCTCTGCCCCTCCAATCCTCTCCATGCTCCTCCTTCCTAATATGCCTAGGCTACAAGCCCTCCAGACCTACTCCTTCACCTATGGTTTGTCCTAGCACTATTAAATGTTGTCCCATTCTCTTTCTCTATTCCTCAGTTTGTCACTGTAGTCTGCAGTCTGTCTGCCATTTGATTTGTGAGTAAAAGCAATGACAGAAGAAAACCTTTCCAAATGAAGAGCTGTGATTGGGAATTTTATGTGTCAGCTTGACTGGAACGTGGGGTTTCCCAGGTGTATGGTCAGACATTATTCTGGGTGTCTGTGAGGGGGTTTCACCATGACTTTAACATTTGAATCTGTGGGCTGAGTAAAGTGAAGATCCAAATAGAACAAAAAAGGCTGAGTAAAAGGGAACTGCTTTGTCCATTTCAACTGGAACATTGGTCTTTCCTGCCATGGGGCTGGAACTACATCATCAATTCTCCTGGGTCTCCCACTAGCCGACAAAAGATATTGGGTCTTCCCAGCCTCCATAACCACATGAGCCAAAGCGTCCTAACAAATACTTATGCTTCCTAACACACATCGCTACGGCATATTTAAAATTTTAAGAGTTTATTTGAGCAAAACCTAATTCAAATTGGGCAGTGCCAAACCAAATGTGGTTAACAGAGCATTCCACTGACAGAAGCTAGTGATGACTTTGATAGAGAAGAGGTGGAAGCAAAGTAAGGACATTATCCGATTGGCTACAGCTTAAACTCTAGCTGTGATTGGTTTTCTGTGTGTTTAGATTTCATAACCTTGACATTTACAGGCTTAGATTTTGGTTTGCTTACATAGAGTGTATACATATATGAAGACTCACACGCACACATACACTCTATGGGCTCTGTTTCTCTGGAGAACCTGACTAATACAGATGTTTAAGCCATAGAACCCCTTAACTCACAAATAGGAAGATAAGCAAAAGTCATGGAGAGGAATTTAGATTTGGTCCAGTGAACAAAAAAGAGAAAATGACTATTTGTGCGGGGGTTACGTTTATTAATAGTACAATAGGCTAAACAAGACAAATTGAAATAGGGACAAAAGTCAAGAGACTACAAAAATAAGGTCTACATGGATTCCTGCCTGGGGAAATGCAAATGAAATGAAATACCAAAGAAACAAAAATGCAAGAAAAAAGAAATAGAAAATTTAATTCCAAAGTTCCACTCTAAAAGGAGAGTAGGGTCAGACAGAAATGCTATAGTTAAGAAAGGAAACTAGGTTTTTGGTTTATTTCTTTATTCTTTGGCATGTGGGAGAGGTCTGATGGAGAAGATGATTAATTCAATTTTGGACATGTGGCATTTGAGGTGATGGCAGACATCCAGGTACAGATGACAATCTTAAAAGATGAAATGGACAGAAGCTTCCTAAAATTAATTTAGGCTTCTACCATCCCACAGCAACATTTTACACTCACCAGAATATATCCCTTGTCTTATTCAAGGGCATCACTTGGCATTGGACACCAAAGTAACTGGTTAATGAACCTTAGTTCTATGATGCAGTTAGTTTCAGTTCTATCACTAAAATCTTCAAATATCTCCCAAACTAATGTTATTCATATGATCTACTAAGAACTTCCCTCCTCTCCAAAGTGATGTAAATTTGAGCACTCACACATGCTGGTACATTTACATTGTGATAAAAGGAAGCCAAGAGACAAAAACTATCATAAATACTCAGGATTCAAACCACAAGATCACTAAAATCCCCTTAAATCCTCCTAGAAATAGGACTACGTCCTATGTAGGTCTGGTCTGAAGGGCACTCACCAGTGTGCTAAAGATTTTGATTTCTTTCTTCCTGACACAGCCACTACATCTGTCACCATATGCCCCTCTCTTAAAGGGGCTAAGAGGATAGAAACAAGAGCTTAGTCAGAGGGAGAACTTCTTTCCACAATATGGTTAAAAATTAATGTAGCATAACTTGAAACCAGTGAACGCTGTTGCCCCAATATACACATACACTATTATCGCTGAAGCAAAGATCCAAAATCTCTAAGATCTCAAATCCAACATCTCAAAAAGTCTTAAAATTATGGTCCTCTTGCTTACTGTCCCAAGAGGCAGAAGATGACAAGTGGTTAAGCAGTGACAATATTCAAAGTACACACCATTACATAGTGTAAGCTCTAACTTTCTGCTATGCTTATAATAAAAAAGCTTTTCTTATTACCATATATTACCATAAACCTAATAATGCCTTTTTAAAATGCTGTGGGAAAGTGTCTCTGCTAATCTGAGGATTCTCGATTTGTGTTCAAATGGCAGGAAGAGCTCTTTCCTAATAATTTATATTAGGTAACCATCTCTCTTATTTTTTACACCCTTAAAAGTCTGTGGCTAATTACTGAAAAAGCTATAAACGTGGATTACTTTTCTCCCCTATTCCCAGAAAGTATACATTTTAGCAGTCTGTGTTTTCCCAAAGTGGTCACAATATTTCCCATCCCACATGCTCTTCTGCAATATGACCTTGCCACTCCCCAACCAAGGAGTCCAATTCTCTCAAATCTAGGCTGGCTTTAATGATTCACTTGTAACCAACAGATGTGGCAACAGTGATAATGAATGACTTCTGAACCTAGATCTGTAGAAGCCTTGCAGCTTCTTCCTCAGTCTCTGGAAGACCCAGGCTGTCATGCTGTGAAAAGCTAACACCACATGGAGAGGGCATATAGGTCCTCTAGTTAGATTCCCCAGATGAGCCCAGCCTTCAAGTCACCCCAGTCCAGGCACAAGGTGAAAAAAGAAGTCATCTTGCAAGTAGATTCTCCAAAGCCAGCTGTTTCAACTCCCAGCTGAGCAAATCACACTCATCCATTCTAGTCTTCCCATCTGAAAACCCAGACATCATAGAACAGAAAAACCAACCCTTCCATCTCTTCTCTGAATTCTTATCCCAAGAATTTGAGAATAAAATGGCTGCTGTTTTATGCAAAATTTTTGAGTGGTGTGAAAGGCAGATGGATAACCAGAGCAGCAACAAGTAACTGGAATGTATATGCTGAGCAACGTGGCCATCCCCTCACTTTAGTGACCATATTCCATGTTTTTCTTCCTTCGTGTTACTGAAACTTCCATTCTTAAAGAAATTTTTTTTTTGCCAATTTTGTTAATTTCCCCATTTGTTTTGACAGTTCAACTTTAAAAACCATCATATCCAATAAAATAATTTCCTAGTGTTTGATTTCCAGCTTATTGGTTTTAAAATCTTATTTCTAACATTCTCTCCAGTTACTAGACGGTCTTTTTCACCCTTTTATTACAATTTATGTTTGAATTAGGTCATGTCTAAAGACATAATTAGTTGAAGATGCTGTGCACCCAACTATAACCATGATAAGTAAACATTCTGTTAAGCACAAGAATTATTCGGCACTTATCATAAACAAAGAACTATACCAGTACTTCAGGTTTTACCATTATAAATGCTTTATTAATGAGTTAGCTATTTTGAATTCTATATATCTACTCTCATCCGAAAGTCTTATTTTGCCAGAAAAAGCTCATTTTACTGTTTAACAAAGAGTATCCTTAATATATAATATTAATATGAAATCTTCAAACCACTGAATTTTCATAAATATAGTCTATTTTATAACTTGCTTTTATATTTAATAAGTACAAACTGGTCACTCACAAACCATAGCATAAAAAAATCAAGCTCTTCATTTTCCCAACAGAACACCTTTTTTCTTTTAAAACTTTTTTTCTTTGTTCTTTTTTCCCTTTTTAAATCTAAATTTTAGTTAACACACAGTGCAATATTGGTTTCAGGAGAATTCAGTGATTTGTCACTTACATACAACACCCAGTGCTCGTCACAAGCGACCTTCTTAGTACCCATCACCCACCCACCGACCTCTATATGCTCCCTACAAGAGAGTCATTTCAGACCGAGAGACACATGCAGATTGAAAGTGAGGGGATGGAGAGCCATGTATCATGCTAGTAGACGTCAAAAGAAAGCCAGGATAGCCATACCTATATCAAAACAAACTAGATTTTACAACAAAGACTTTAACAAGAAATGAAGAAGGGCATTATATCATAATTAAGGGATCTATCCACCAAGATCTAACAATTATAAATATTTGTGACCCCAATGTGAAAGCATCCAAATACATAAATCAATTAACCACAAACAAAAAGAAACTCATTGATAATAATACAATAACAGTAGGGGACCTTAACACCCCACTTACAACAATGGACAAATCACCTAAGCAGAAAATGAACAAGGATACAATAGCTTTTTTTTTTAATGTTTTTATTAATTTTTGAGAGAGAGAGAGAGAGAGAGAGAGAGAGAGAGAGAGAGATGGGGAGGGGCAGAGAGAGAGGGAGACACAGAATCTGAAGCAGGCTCCAGGCTCCAAGCTGTCAGCCCAGAGCCCGATGCAGGGCTCAAACCCACCAACCATGAGATCACGACTTGAAGTGGAACACTCAACCAACTGAGCCACCCAGGCGCCCCCCCTTTTTAATTTTTTTTAATGTTTTTATTAATTTTTGAGGGGGGAGGGGAGAGGAGGAGGAGGAGGAGGAGGAGGAGGGGGATGAAATAGCTTTGAATGACACAGTGGACCAGATGGACTTAACATATACATTCAGAATTTCATCCTAAAGCAGAATACACATTCTTTTCTAGTGCACATGGAACATTCTCCAGAATAGGTCATATGCTGGGTCACAAATCAACCCTCAATAAGTACAAAAAGATCAAGATCATACCATGCATAGTTTCACATCACAATGCTATGAAACTTGATGTCAACCACAGGAAAAAATTTGGAAAGCCCTCAAATACATGAAGGTTAAAGAACATCCTACTAAAGAATGAATGGGTTAACCAGGAAATTAAAGAAGAAATTTTTTTAAAAATACATGGAAGCAAATGAAAATGAACATACAGCAGCCCATAACATTTGGGATGCAGCAAAGGTAGTCCTAAGAGGTAAGTATATTCCAATTCAGGCCTTTCTCAAGAAGCAAGAAAGGTCCCAAATACAGAACTTCATTTTCTTTATGAATTTGCAACTACTTGGTAGAGAAAAACTTAGTCCTGTTGTTTCTAAGTATTTAGTCATTTCTAATTAAAGTTTTTTCTTTGCAGAAGATACTCAGTTAAAATCAGATATTATCATTCCAGTTACAATTGGAAACTCCATCCCCTGGACCTCACTTGCGTCATCCAAGCATTCCCACCTAGTGTTTCTTCTGTTTTCACCCCACTCAGCTGGGCCCTTCTAGGGGCGCTTACATGGACATTCTGCTTTCTTATTGACATATGCTAGGTTGAACAAGCTGCACATCTGGCCAATATTATCCTCTTGCTGGTCTGGAAAGTGTAGTGGAAAAACACTGGGCAAGATAGTGGCAGCAGTAACAATGCAAGCAGTCTATGACAGATAAAGAACAAAGTGAAGCAAGGAAGGGCTGATGAATAGAAAGAAAATGAAGACACAAAAGAACCACAGGGTCTGGAGAATGGGTAAAATGTGAAAAAGGAAGGAGAAATGAAAAGTTAAGAAGTCCATCGATTTAATCAACAAATTTTTACAGTGCCATCCATTTGGTTATTCTGGACTTTAAAACTGAGAGGAAAATCTATCAAGTAGCTTGAGTAAAGTTAAAGACCACAGAATCTGCAAAGGTCAAGAATGTGAGACTAGGATGTTAGATGGGTCACCCATGGACAGCAACTCTCTGCTAGCATGGGAAGCAACAAAGAGAGAGGTGCAGGAGGAAGAGACAGCTGTCCTACACCTCACGAACTATATTTACAGAAGAGTCTAGGAGTAATGGTTTACAGGCTGCAATGAGAGCTAGAAGAAAGATGTTGTCTCCAGGACCTTCGGTTGATGAGGTATGTGAAAATGAGTAGTGGTCACCTACAAAGGCAGTGGGAAAAGCAGTATCCTAGGGAGAGAGGTTTTCAAATAAAGCAAGCAGATAGAGTATTTGATGACAAGATATGGCTGTAGAGACGTTCGTTCAGTAGGGAGCAAGAGTTCTAGACAGCAAGTATAAAAACCCAACAAGCATCCAGGAAAAGGAAGCACACAATTGCCTGAGGATAAGCTAGGTGACCCCGGGACCTGCATTTGGAGCTAGGGCCCAGGGACAGAGATATGAGGTAAGATAGAATGAGCTGGCTTGAAGCTTCTATATGTGCTCTGTTCTTATCATTCTGAATCCACAGGATTTCCAGTATGTCAGAGACCGGTAACCAGGGTTAGCCTTACTTACAACTAACTTTGAGAAAGTTACCTTAAATATCTCTAAGCCTTAGGTTTCTTTCCTGTAAAGTGAAGAGAATAATATCCAGTTGATGAAGTTAAAATGATGAAACAGAATAGTGTATCTAAAATGCTTAACACAGTGCATGACACACAGTATTGCACATTTTTCAGTTTAATTGTTTTGCTTATTGATATGTCCTTCCAAGAACCAGTAACCCGTATGCACGGGACAAGCCGGCTTAGGTCCACCATCTCCCATCTTGTAAAAACAGTTGTGCTCAGTAGAGGAAATGAAAGGATCAGAAGGCTCTTCTTACTGATCTGGCCAGTTTTGCTCAGGTGACATGAAACATGAAGAGGGTTGCCAAACACTGCTTTGTCTCAGGTACGTTCTGTCTCAGGTATGTTCTTGTACATCAGTTAGCTTATAAGCTCCTGAAGGATGAGCTCCTTGACCTATGTGTGTCCTCCACAGTGTCCGGCACTTATTAGACCCTCAAAATGGCTACTGCATGACTACCCATATAGGAATAAAGTAAAACAGGCAAAGTTCCATACCTCAGACATGGAATTCCAGAGGTTATATTTGGCACGATTCTCTTCTTTTATTTAATAACTTCTAGTTTTCTAAAAGATGTTTAGATTTTGTAAAATGTGATTTTCAAGTCTAACCTTTAAAACTTTTTTTTCAACAAAAAGGCAAAAACCTGAAAAAATACCCATATTTGTTTTAGTAATAAAATATTGGTATTTTTATTCATTCCTTAATTAAAAAAAGGATGACAAACTATGCAGGAATTTTATATAAATTAATAATCAAGTTAGAAAAGACAGTTTGGTCAAATAATTCACAAATATATCACTTTTTTCTTAAAAATTCTAGTGTCTTGTTTAATATTTATTGAAGACCTATAGTGTTCTAGTTGCTAATAAAAAAAGAACAAGCAAAATAAGATTCTGCATTCTAAGACAACATATTCCACCTTATTTAGCCATATGACTACAGAATAGCTGCAAAAGCTAAATTCCAGTATCCATCTTCACCCCCTGGTTCCTCCACCACTGCCCATATTATTATACTCTTTGCAATCCCTGAGCCGATAATTAAATATCAGATCAAACACCTACCACCCACCCACACAAATAAAACTAATTCTTAACATCCTCAGAACCCCTTTCTGCCCCTCTCAGCCAAAGACATAGATTCTCTTCCAACAGAAGCCATATCCTATGCTGCACCCAACTCATCATGGGATGTGGAAGTGATCTGGGCATTCACCTAGCTACTCAATGCTGCCTTCTAAAAAGGGCAACATGCCACAGTCAGACAAATTGTTCTATTAGTTAGCTTCATCACTGCACCTGCCTCATGATAGTAATAAACCAGCCTCCAAGTCACTGCCCACATTTAGTATATATTTAGGCATGGGACTCATAAATTTCCCTCCTATCCCAAATGTCATTACATTTGGAGATTTCAAAAATTATCTAGAATTGGGATGCCTGGGGAGCTCAGTCAGTTAAGCATCTGACTTCAACTCAGGTCATGATCTCACAGTTCGTGGGTTCAAGCCCCACATCAGGCTCTGGGCTGACAGCCCAGAGCCCTCAGCCCAGAGCCTGGAGCCTGCTTCAGATTCTCTATCTCCCTCTCTCTCTGCCCCTCCCTCCCTCCCTCTCTATCCCTCTTTCAAAAATAAACAAACATTTTTAAAAAATTTTAAAAATTCATGTAGAATCTGAAAGACCAACTCTAACAACTGTCACTCCGCTATAAACATTCTCAAGACTGTACTCTGCATCTCATTTTAACTTGTTCCACCTCAGAAATAGCCCCCCTCCCATGTTATAACTCCTTGCTGTAAACCTTCAACTTCTGGGAATTAACTACATTCACACCAAGGGTCCTCTCAATTCCTAAATTTTCCTTAATCTATCAGCTCCGTCCTAACCCCACTTCCTTCTCCGTGCAGCATGCAGCCCAAGGGTAGATTAACTGAACTACTATCTATCGAAGCTCTTTTTTAATTAAAAAATTGTTTTTAATGTCTTTATTTTTTAGAGAGAGAGAGACACAGAGCATGAGTGGAGGAGGGGCAGAGAGAGAGGAAGACACAGAATCTGAAGCAGGCTCCAGGCTCCAAGCTGTCAGCACAGAGCCTGATGCGGGGCTCGAACTCACGAACCGTGAGATCATGACCTGAGCCAAAGTGGGACACTTAAGTGACTGAGCCACCCAGGTGCCCCATGAAGTTAACTCTTTTAACCTCAGTCCTTCCGTTACACCCATCAGTCAAAACAAAGACTCTGGATTAATCATTTAAGAACTGCCTTCTTCTCTTCTACATTTGGTGAACAATGGTCCTCTCCACAGGACCGCATAGGACTTTACAGAAAACTGTGATGCATTTAAACTGAGACCAAATACCACATCTAATTTCCTCTTGGGACAACAACACATCTCACTGGATCCTTTCACTTGTGTCTGGTCAGTGATTTTCTTTCTTCCCCCAGCAACTATACTAAATATTTTCTATTCTGCTTAAGGCCCCAATCACTAATGATTTTAACTACCACCTATATGCTAATGACTTGTAAATGTTATTTCTAGTATTGATCTCTCCTTTTGGCTTAAAATGAATATCCAAATGTTTGCTCTTTCTATCTGGATATACATGGCCATCTCAAACTGTGAACTCATTATCTCTCTCCCATCAATTCTGCTTCTCTGTTGGGGTAACCAGCCGCTAAAATGGCCCCCACTGATCTTTGTCTCCCAATATTCAAATCTTTGTGTGGTTACCACCTCTAGTATACCATGGTTGGTGTAATCAAATAATATATGGCAAAGGTGGTGATATATCACTCTATGATTATGTTACGCAGACTATAGCTTCCACCTTGGTCTCTTTCTCCAATCCCCGTGGGTCACTTGCTGTGGAGAGGCCCACGTAGTGAAGGACTAAAGTCTCCTGCTAACAGCCATAGGAGTGAACTAAAATATGAAGCCTCCAGCCTCAGTCAACTCTTCAGCTTGACTGTAACCTGAGAACCACCCAGCTAAGTGACCCCTACATTCCTGAACCTCAGAAACCGTGAGATAATAAATGTTTGTTGTTTTAACCTGCTAAATTTGAGGGTAACTTGTTACACATAAATAGATGTCCTTCCCATATTCCTATCTCAGTTGACGTTAATATCTATCTAGTCACTCAATCATTAACATTCATTCACGAGTACCTACCATGTGATGAGAGACCTATTATTCTTAATCCTCCACCACAACAGATTGTCACAAAGTCCCGACAAGTTTGCTTCCTGTTTCTTTAATCTGCCCCTGAACATTTTCCAAATCTCTCTGCTCTCTCTACTACCACAGTCCCAATCCAGGTCCTCATAATCTCTCATCAATACTATATTCCAATACCCTCCCAATTAGTTTCCTTGATTCCCATCTGTCCCTGTCAAGAGTGAGCTACTTAACACACAGAAAAACAGCATATACATGACAGTTAAAGTGGCAGGACCAGGAGAAAGTTCTCTCAAGGAATGAATGACCCCAGTATCCTTATAGACAAGTAACTGAAGTTTGGTAGTCTTGACCGTTTTAGTAAAATAGAAAGCAGCTTATCTACATGATGTGTATACATTAAGAGGAGAAGAAGCAACGGTGGGCAATTCAGAGAGACAGCAACATAATATAAGTCAGCAACACGGTGTGATCAAGTAAAATTGGATCATATGATGTTGCACAGAGCTATCAATGTCCAAGCCTTAGTTTCCTCTAGCTGCTATAACAATTTGTCACAAAACTAGGGGCATAAAGCAACATACATTTATTAATCTTACAATTCTGGAGGTCTCAAAAGAGTTTCACTGGGCTAAAATCTGGAGGCTCTTGGGGATAATTTGTTTTCTTGCCTTTTCCAGCTCCTAGAGGCCACCTGTATTCTTTGGCTCATGGCCACCTTCCATCTTCAAAGTCAGCAATGGCTGGCCAAGTCTTTCTCATGTCCCATCAGTCTGGCACTAATTCACCTACATCCCTCTTTCATTCAGAAGGATTCTTATGACTATACTGGCCCGATCCAAATAATCAAGGATAATCTCTCCATCTCAAGATCCCTCACTTAGTCACATCTGCAAATATAAAGTAACATATTCAAAGATACCAGAGATTGGGCTGTAGACATCTCTGGGGTAAGGAAGTGAAGGGCAGCATTATTCTGCCACAGTCCAGTTCCAAAATTTCTCTGGCAATGCTCCACAATCCAGAAACAGAGAAAACAAAGAGGAAAGGTGACTCAGGATTGAAATTAAAGATATGCAGGGTCAAGAGAACAATATCAAAATGGCAGGCATGGCTTGAATTCAAAGTCTTACTTTTTCTAGGCCAGTTAACTTTGCTAACTCCTTCAAAACCACAGAGTGTTCTTATCTGGGCTCCTTTCTCACCAGTATTTTCTGACAATCACCAGGGGATTGGGACAAGAAGGTATGGATAAATATGAACATACGCTACTATTAACAACATTGAAAATACACATATTCTAGGTCATTCAAGAAAGATACACGTCAAGATAAAAAAAAACAGTAAGTCTAATTATATGCCAAAATATTCTATATTTGGATAGTTAAATTTTCTGCACATTGTATAGTTAATTCAGAAACTTCCAACCAAATGTGCTGAATCCCAGAGAATATAAATTTTGTAGTTATCTTTAGATACCTATACAAAGGCTTTTAACAAAAACAACTCCCACACTGACAGTTTATGCTGAGAAGGAAGTAACTGCAAACATATTTTAAACAATGAATATAAAAAAAATAAGACTTTATTTTAATTAAGTCAACATTATATTTTCAAAGGTTTCACTCCATGCCATAGAATATTTTTTATATTTGATTCCTTTTTCTGACCTAGAGCAATGTGGTAGATTCAAGTTCAGATTGTGAAGATCACAGTTTATATACAAGGAGAATCTCTAGGTGCAATTTTGTCCCATGTTTATGATTATAGGCTGGCTACTAGGTGACTGGCAACTCACACAAAAGATGAGTATTCCTGCCCCCACTATCCTTTCTACCCCTTTCATCTGTGGGTGCTTAGAGGGATAATAAAAGTCAAAGTCATACTCATGTGAGGGTGTTCAGGGTGTTAATAAGAGTCATAGTCACACAAGCCCAAAACAACAGCTGATGCAGGGGCTAAGTAAACAGCAGATGCAGTTCTGTATCCATTCTTAGATACAGTAGATGCTCATCATTCATGGATTCCATATTTCCAAGTTTGTCGACTTGCTAAAATTTGTATGTAACCTTACAATTTAACACTCACAGTTTGTTAGATAATCTTCATTCACACGTGAGTTATACACTGTTGCCTATGAGTTCACTGTTAATGAATCAATTAGGTGTATTTGAAAAATTGTTTTTAATGTTTATTTATTTTTGAGAGAAAGAGAGCCAGACAGACAGAGTGTGAGCGGGGGAGGGTCAGAGAGACAGGGACACACAGAACTCAAAGCAGGCTCCAGGCTCTGACCTGTCAGCACAGAGCCCAACGTGGGGCTCAAACCCATGAACCACAAGATCATGACCTGAGCTGAAGTTGGGTACTTAACCAACTGAGCCACCCAGGCGCCCCAATAAGATATATTAAATAAGGTGCCATTAAACAGAAACACACATAAAACAAGGCTATGTGTTGACTGGTTGATGAAAATGTGACCAGAGGGTGTCAGGAACATAACCCTATATTTCCCCTCGAATATAACTTCATAGAATACAACCATCTCAAATAATAAGAACCAACTGTATTTTATTTGCTGTTAAACCTTTACTTTTGATAGCTGTGGTCTCTAATAATGTAGAATGTATCTCCATCAAAAGAGAAAATATATACAAAAACATACTCGTTAAAACTGTATCAGCAAATGCTAAGCCAAGGGGTAGGGGTGTGCAAAATGGGTAGAAATTGGCATTTACTGACCTCCTCTCCTACACAAATTATTTCATTTAATCTCTACAATAATTCTATGAGATAGGTTTTGTTATTCTTATTTTACAGATGAGGAGACTGAGGCTCTAACAGGTTAAAACTTATTAAAAGTAAAACACTAATACATAGTGAACCTGAAATTCAAACTGGGGTCTGTCAAACCCACTGAACCACACCTCTGACCTATAATGATGGGCACCGCTGCTTCACTGGGTCATATGGCTATGGGACTGTGGCTCTCTGGCCTGCCCATGAGAGACCTAAACCTAATACAGTCCCATTAACTCCTGGGTTTCAGAAAACTGAAATTTCCCTTGCAAGTTCTCTACCACCTGGACAAATATGTTATAAATCTGTAACCAGAGAATGTGTTGATGTTACTCTTTAAATTATTATTAAAAACCTTATTAAAGAGGACACTGGAAGGGACTAGCTTAGTTTATCTAAGAAAATGAGATCTATAAATTCTACCCAAAACAAACCAAAAAGCTGCCCATAATTAAGCATTTAAAATTATCAGATTAATCAGTTGATTAAAATGTTCACCTACTTCATTCTGGTCATATTTTCTCACAGATCTATTGGAACAAAATTAAAAATATATATAGTCCAAAAGTGGAATGATAAATGAATAGTATCAAATAATCAATAGTACCTAGCACAGCATCTTTCATGGACGAAACATTCAACAAAAGTTTACCAACCATATGGATCTATATGCTCTATTTTAGTCGTATTTAAGTAGATCTTCAGGGGCACCTGGATGGCTCAGTCAGTTAAGTATCCGACTCGATTTCAGCTCAGGTCATGATCTCACGGTTTGTGAGTTTCAGCCCCATGTCAGCCTGCATGGGATTCTCACTCTCCCTCTCTCTCTTAAGATGAATAAATAAACTTAAAAAAAAAATTTAAGTAGATCTTCTTTTGTTATTGTGGGTAGACCATTATATCAAACATACGTACATACATACACAATTTCCCCTCAAAATTACATACACTTTGTTTTTAAAGTGTTTCACTAGGCAAAACATCTAAGAATAAGATTGAGATGGTATTTAGTGTTTCAGTTATGAAATGTTTTCTGAAAGACATGACATTCTGTTACCACCGTGCTTAAGAAAAAACAGGATGAAAAATGCAAATACCTGTGAGCACACAGACGCACATTCAGCAGAATAAACAACATCTTCCCAACCAGAAAGTCAATGTCTAGAATTTGTGCACAAACTTTGCACTTTGTTTTATGAGGAAAACAGGGTAAATAAAACAAGAAGTAACAGAATTTATTCAGAAATAAAATTTCAGGGGCACCTGGGTGGCTCAATCGGTTAAGCATCCGACTCTTGATTTTGGCTCATGTCATGATGTCACGGTCATGAGGTGGAGCCCCGTGTCAGGTTCCATGCTTAGCACGGAGTCTTCTTAAGATTCTCTCTCTCCCTCTGGCCCTCTCCCCTGTTCTCTCTCAAGAATAAATATTAAAAAAAATAAATAAATAAAATTTCAGTATTTGCCACAGGATTAGTATAGGTTTAGCCTAATCTTCTATGCATATACTGAAATTGTAACACTGATGGAGAGGTAATAAAGGACTCTGTGGAACTTATGAAGGTATGGTTTAAATGTAAATATATTATTTTGGAAGATGGAAAATTATTAATCCCTATGGTAACTTCTAGTTAACTAAAATAACCCCTCCAATAATTTTGAATAGAGGGTTATCTTAATATTTTACTAAAATTGTGAATTTTAGAGATAACTTAAATATTAGCAATGTACTTTGTATACCAAATTTTCATTTTTAAATCTCAAAATAGAAATGGTACATATAAATAAAGAAATATAGATTCATAATTTTTAGAAGTCATTAAAAATACATCTCCTTGGGGCACCTGGGTGGCTCAGTTGGTCAGATGTCTGACTTCGGCTCAGGTCATGATCTCATGGTTCATGAATTTGAGCCCCACATTGGGCTGCTGTCAGTGCAGAGCCCACTTTGGATCCTCTGTCCCTGCCACCTCTCTCTCTGCCTCTCCCCACTTGCACGTTCTCTCTCTCTCAAAAATAAATAAACATTAAAAAAAAATACTATCCTTTGTAATAAATTAGGTGGCATATTAGGACCTGAATCTAAACTGTCCAAATCCCAAATATTCTGGTTGACCACTAAGTCTTTTGTTTTTCCATCTACTATAGGTCCTTTGGTAGTTTCAACCTCCCTTTATATCTCAAAATGAAGGTAAAAGATATAGGACAAAAATTTACATATTCAACTTCACTAATTGTGTACATTCTCATTAAGGTTTAGTGGGAAAGATGTAATCAGTAATGAAATAAGTTTAAGACCTACAAATGACAGTATTCACTGTTGTGGCTTAACTTTAGAAAGCTAAGAATAAAAAGTTTATTTTCTAAAATACTTGCTTTGGTCTCAAATGTTAAGTATACCAAAATACTGACTATAATTGGTAATCCCCAACTTGCAAAGACTGGTGTTTCCAAAATTCACCTTTATATATTAATTGATTGGCGGTCAGAGACTATTTTCAATATTTCAAAGAACTGTTAAGTTCCCAGCTCAATCTAAAAAAGCCTCTGTGGCTCAGATCACGCTTGGGATATAAAATATAACTTTAATAACAATATTTCCCCACATCAAACTACCATTTTTAACATCGCTTTTATTTACCAAAAAAAAAAAAAAAAAAAAAAATCCTGAATTAATTTAGCAATTGTCTCCCACCTTTCCTCAGATGTTTATCTTCAAAATAGACTGAGGGGGATACCAATTCTGACTGGCTTAGTTAATGTCCTTCTCGCTCATAAGTGGTCTACAAAATAGAAACTTACAGTGGTGAAAAAACAAATATGGCATTACAAATTTTCATTATTCACATCAATCCGATCTCATGGCATAATATTCAAGTTTATTTGAATGCTCAAAGATTAGAAACTTTTTCGATCTCCCAAGATAAACTGAAAGGACAGAAAATAAGTTGTTGGTTTTCTTTTTTATTCCTCCATTCCTCCCCTCCCACCCCCCCACGTCCCCCACCCACCAATTACCTCCTATTATCATTCAGAAGCTAAATGGTTTTACAGACCCAACTTACTCTGCATTCTCATCTCAAATTTATGAGGTACAACGTTTTCAGAAATACTAATAATTTTCAAAATTAAAGTATAGGGATTTACTAATTCAATTAAAATGACCAGACTGTTTCACTAACATTTTGCTGAACCTCCTCTTTCATACCATTTTTTAAGAGGTTGGCAATTAAAAGACAGCAAATAATTTTCATAAACAAACAAACAACACAGAGAGAGGGATGAAGGGAGAAAAACTGGTAAACTTCCAACTTCCTGCCTTCAGGAATGAGACCTAAGCAACAATCCAATTAAGAAAGCAAGCAGTGTAAGGAAAAAAATTTAAAATAACCCCCTAGTAGTAACTTTGACACCAAGTATGACAGTCTCCAAATCAAAGTAATTAAAACATTTTTTAAGTCTGGAATGACTAAAGCTGTTAAAGAAAACATAAAAATATTATGACATTTACCTGAGAATACAAAAAATACCTCTGTTACAAATTTGCCAAAGCCACAGTTGCAAACTGTACAACCTGTAAATACGGAGAGACAGCACATCACATGGGTTCACTGTCCCCAGAAATCTGTGATTGAGATGGTAGACAAAACATGGTTCCAACATGACAAAACCACCACCAAAACAACAAGTCTCCAGCTTCTTAGAAAATGAGTGAGTAGTATTAGTTAGAAAGAAGGAAGACATAGGGAAAAGAGACCTGCTAGCACAGCTGCCCTTCTCTCTGGGTTCGTGTTCAGGTTCTGCCAGGGGCAAGCTGTACAATCTTCAAATGACTCCGGCCCTCAACTCCCACACCTATCAAATGAGAGGGTTAGGCTGGTCAGAATCTGTGGTTTCTTCCAGCTCTAAATTTTTTTTAACTCTAAAGGCGTCCCTTTATAAAAGTTTGGACAACTGATAAACAGTATATCAAGTTTTTGTGCCTATTAATAAAATACAAGAAATCAATTTAAACCACTCAAATATGACTAACATTCTTTGTCTGGACAAAGAATGAATGTTCCCCATGGACCAAGGTGGGTCCTATGGGAGACAGAGTAAGCTGGCGTCACCTAGGTGTATCCAAGAGGGTTACCTGAAGCTTGAACAGACCTCAGCAAAATAAACATGAAGACCCTGCAACATCCAAGAGGCTGAGGAAGGAGTAAGCAACCAGCCAGAATACAGATGCATTCTCACTGTCAAGCAATCTGAAGTGAGGAATCCTGAGCCATGGAGGCAGGAGGTAGAAGACACAGGAGGAAAGAATGAGCTTTAAATGTGTGCCAAATCTATTAACAGCACTGAAGCTAGATCACCATGCACCATTCAAGTGAAGTTTGCTACTAGTCTTTCCTCTCTTCCCTTCTTCCTTTTCCAACAGGGATGGGAGGGTAGAGGGGGTGTTAAATCAGGAACAGCAAGACAAAGCAAGAGTAGAAAAGCCCAGGCAGAAGAAAAAAAGTCATGATGCCCCCCTTCCTGATTATTGGCTTCCCGCTCGTAGTGGGCAGAGCTGGGAATGGGCATGGGGGAGAAGCGTTGTCCTTAATTTAGGTTTGGTTTCGGGTCTTTATTTGTTGGCACTGAACATTTTAATAATCAAATTGAGACTTCTGCAATTAGTTACTGAAAGACAACTTGTATTATCTAACAGCCACCAGAAAAGTCAAGTTTATCTACAGGCAGATGAGCCAGCCTCACAAACTGAAAGGGACAATGAGTAACACACAAAAAAAGCTGTTTATAATTACATTACATATATTGCTTTTCACCCTAATACAATAAAGAGGCAACACAGCAGAGAGTAGAGAAGCACACAAATATGATCCTATTAAACATAACTCAACCCACCCAGCTTCTCTGCCTATCCTAAGATGGTTCAGCCACTAACAATCCCAGAAACCTGCCATAACATGACTCAAGAATCTAAAAGTGATTCTTAAAATTTGCTGGAGTGGCCTGAATATAACAGATTCACTTTAAAAGGCAGAGACTGTGTCTTGCTCCGTGCTATATCTCGAACATTTAGGATAGTGCCCCTTATATAAAAGGTGCTTTAAAAACTACTGTTCTTCTTTCTAGGAGATGGCTGCTATGTTAGGTTCTAGGGAAATAGAATCTGAACAAATATGTCTGCAGCTGAGCTGGCTTTTTAGTTAAAAACATATTGAGTCTTACTATGTACAAAATTATAATACAGAGGGGCGCCTGGGTGGCTCAGTCAGTTAGGCGTCCAACTTCAGCTCAGGTCATGAGCTCACGGTTCGTGAGTTCGAGCCCCGCATCATGCTCTGCGCTGACAGCTCAGAGCCTGGAGCCTGCTTCAGATTCTGTGTCTCCTCTCTCTGCCCCTCCCCAACTTGCGCTCTGTCTCTCTATGTCTCTCAAAAAATAAATGTAAAAAAACCTTTTTTTAATTATAATACAGATTACTTTCATCCTTATCCTTTCATAACTAGTCAAGTATTTGAAAAATGCATGTATTTTCAATACTGTTCTACAACAATGCAGAATACATGTGAAAAATTTAAACTCGGCAATTCAAATAGAATTAATGTATATATTTTTTATGAACTTAGCAGAAAACTCTCTAAATAAATACAATATAATAATACTATTAAATGCAAACTAGTTTATTTTAAAAAGAGAGGAAGAGTTTAAAAATATATTATCCACTATTTTATTAATATTCTGTTGGCACAGATTCTCTCTTTTCAGTGACAGCCTGAATTAAGAGCCTACTATCTTAGAGAGTTATAGTATCATCATCCCTCTCTTAAAGATTAGGAAACTGAGGTCCAGAATTTAATGACTTGCCCAAGGTCATATTACTAGTAATCAGTAAGAGCAGGAGTTTTAATTCAAGAAAGTCAGATTCCCAAGCCACGCTAATTATAATGCTGAAGAGCTGAGTACTACTGACTCTCTCCAAAAGATAGAATATCCTATTTTAATGATTATAATGTTTAATTCTGAAATATACGCTAAGCTTCCAACCTACTTCTACTAATGTGAATAAACCCTTCCTAAGTGAAAATTCTATGTAGCAGATACCAGTAAAGTTTCTAACAGTTGATATATTAATCATGATATTGTTCTGATTGTACAGTATTTACAAGAAGTGTTTGTGACTGTAAAATTGGACAGTTTCCAAAATGGTACATAAGGGATGCATGTCTTATTGTAGGTTTCAAGAACTAAAGGATGTTGGCTCCAGTAGAGTCCTATTATCTTATTATTTCATTGTCACATCTTATCTTAGTAATAAATGCAAGAGACAGGGTGGGATAGATATTCCAGTATAAGTCAGTGCTTCTCAACATGAGAGGAGTCCCCCCACCTCCCGGGGACATCTGGCAATGTCTAAAGACATGGTCATTGTCATGATGGTGTGTGCAGGTGGGGAGTGCTACTGGAATCTACTAGGTAACAGGAGGAATGCTGTTAAACATCCTATAATGCACAGGACAGCCCTGCCTGCTCCCAACAAGGAATTAGCCAATCCAAAACGTCAACAATGCCAAGACTGAGAAACTCTAGTGTAAGAGATTAAATGTCCGAGGCACTAGCAGAGAAGGTGGTGTGGGTGTTTAGAGACTGTAACTATAAACACTAAATCAGAGAGTCCAAGTAACAGTAAAGATTAGGAATAGTACTGGAGCCTTGAGGAGCACTGGTATGGGGGCAGCTTCCTGCCTCATTACAGTAAAGGTGAGTAATCAGAGAAGGTGATAGCAGCTTCTATCAATACTCTCAACTTTAACAGTTGTGCTAATATTTTTTTCTGATAAAAGAACAGAAAATCGAAAAAGCATAAGTAGTAAAAATAAAAGTAGTTTACTGGAGAGATGAGAAACTTTTTACTCAACTGCACACAGTTCCACTACCAACTTGTTTCTATTACATACGGCAGGAACCTAGAGGGTTACAATCTCAAATAAGAACAATGGGTGTTGTGGACATACCATAAGAAAAGCCAGAATAAATATATAACCATGTGCTTCATTCTGAACATCAGTATTCTGAAGACCAAACATGATTTCAGGAAACCGGGCTTTGAGCTCCCAAACGTATAAATGCCCTGATGGTATACTATTGTTTCTTCCTGGGCCTTCCTTCCTCTGAATATGGGAATCATCTGTCACAAGATTAGGCAGTAAAAACTGGGCACATAGTAAGCTCTGAGACAGAGTGGACCTAAAGTGAAAACCAAAACACAAAATTTCCCCCAGTGTTGCCCTGCTTTGCGTGGCTGACTTTTACCATCATGTTCTTGCTCCTTTTTCCTTGAATGCTCTTCTGTAGGAGACCTCCTTCTTCAGTCCTATCATGTTAGTTTTCTTTCTACCCTCAATCATATTTCTTCACCAAAATCATTTTACCCTCTTTTCATTCCCATTTCACTCCTGTTTCCTTTCTTCCAGCTTTGTCTTACTCTACCTTCTCAATAGTGCCAACTAGTACTGGAATTATAAAATGAGAATTTTGGAGTTGAAAGAGTCAGACTTACTATCAGTACTTACTATTAGTAAACGCCCATGATGCCCACCTCTCTTCATCATACCCACACTACTAACAAGTGGTTAGCCAACTCAGCTTAAACACATTGAGATCACCTCTACTTTCTGAAACCACGAATCACTTGTTCTCATTAACAGGTATTGAAAGATTGCTCATGATACCTAAACAGAGCAATAGAATTGGTCTGAAATTGCTCTTGCTTCACAGATATCAACTTCTCATTATCAACATTAACTAGAAAAAAGCTCACCATCCTAAACTACAGTTGGCCAAATTTGCAGACTTATGCGCTTTGAAAATTATCTTTTGATAGACTGAAACATTTAACTAAGCACAGACACATGATTCATCTAACAAGCCGTGTTTGACATTTTGTCAGGGTAAGGAATGACTCATTAAATCCCCAAAATGGCACGCAAGGTATGTTTTACCCTCCTACATTGTTCAGGTTTATTCTCCCCTAAGTACATATCCAACAGAAGATACTGATTAATTGGGAAGATTCCGGGTCTTGTTGGGTAAATACGGTACTGTACTTAATACAGTTAGTATAAAGGCTCGTGAAGTCTGGGCAGATACATGAGAGCAAAACTAAAGTGATTTATTATTGTGCAATAAAGGAAGTAGATCCTAATTTGTTCTGTGCTGGCTTATCCCCTAAAGGGCAGCGGGGTGCGAGTCCCATAAACCCAGCCGTGCTGGTGAGTTACCTAGTTTAAATGAACGTCTCCGGCGTTCCACCGAAGTTTGAACGGTTCTTGGAGCTTAGTCTCTGGCTGTTGCTTCCCCACACAAGCCCCCTTCAACTCGCCCCGGGCGCGGGGCTCGCAGCCTCCCAGCCTGGCAGCTGAGCCCGTCGCGGCCCACATGGGGTCCCCGCCGTGCTGACCCCGCCGCCGCGCTCTTACCTTGGTGAGCTGGGCGATTTTCTTGCTCATTTTCAGGTGCAGGTCCTGGCTGTAGTCCATGCTGTGCCCCGCCTGCTGCGCGGCGGCCGGAGAGGGCGCGAATTTGGCCGCCCCGGCCGCCGGGCCGCCGTAATAGTGCTGCTGCCAGCTCATGCCCGGGGTCGCCATCTTCCCGATAGACCCCGGCCCGGGCACCCGTCCTCGCGCTCCGGGGGCGGGCCGAGGAGCAACAGCGTCTGGGAGGCAAGAACCCGGGCGGCTGCTTCCGGACCCGACCCCCGGCGTTTGACAGCCGCGGCCGCAGGCGCCCTCCGGCCCACGACACCCCCCTCCCCGTCACTCCCGTCCAGGGACGGGGCAGCCCAGCCGGCTCGAGGCCGCGGACGACACCGGCGCGGGGCAGACGCCCGGGGTCCAGCGGCGGCGGTTCCGGGCCCGGCCCGCTCTTGCCAGCTTTCCAGCTGGCTCCTGGCGGGGGCGTCGTGCGCAGCGTGGCCCCGCAAGTCCGGCTCCCACCCGGAACCAGGGACCTGGCAAGACGGCCGCCGCCGGGGCTGCGGAGGGAGGAGGAGACGGGGCGGGCTGGTGCGGGGGAAGGCGGGACATGGAGGAGGACGCGGGAGCCGCGGAGCCGCCGTTACCAGGGCGCGCGGCCCGCGGAGCGCGCGGGGACGACTACGTCATTTCTCCGCAGCCAAGCCCCGCCCCGGGCCGCCGCCACCGCCAGTCCCGCAGCCTCGAGGCGGGTAAAAGGCGCCTCGGGAGGGCCCGCCGGGACCGCGCCGCCAGGTGCTTCACCTTGCGGTGGGGATCCCCGAGCCCCCAACTGGGCGGCGAGCCCTGTGTGCCGTGCGTGGGGCTCTACGTAAAAATTTCTGCGAGAGTAGATGAAGCTGTGGTCCTTTCGATTTGCAGAACGCGTGCCGATTTACTGACGGTTTTCCACGTGTAACATCGCGTGCGCTTGGGCTAACTAGCTTTTCCCCAAGAAGGGCGTCAAGCTCACATCCAGTTCCCTCCCAAAGCTGGCCTCAGCACCGCAGAACGTGGGTAATGAAATAGCTGGGAATGGAATAATCCCTCCCTTAAACCTTTCAAATTCATGCAAATATGATGGTTACAGTGTAGTTGGCCGACCTACTAAGTGCCAGGCATTTGTACTTCATTCAACGTCAAGTATGTGTGTGTAGAGAGATCATACCTCATCTGTCAATAGCACAGCACTGCACCCTTACTTTTTCCCAGTCTTAATGGAGCCCGAGGCAATTATATATGGAATCTACTTTACTTCCAGACAACGGGGAAAAACAAGTTGGAACAAGATGCCAGCTCCTTAAGGTTTTGGGGCTGTGCCAAAATGTGTCATTTCTTGTGCATTTTCACCTCTCTAAATGTGTTATTTCCTACTGATTTTCTCCTAACATCTCTACTCCTGTAGATCAAGTGATTTTTTTTTAATTTTTAAGTGTATCCTGTGTTGAAGTAAATAACTCGTTTTAGGGCGATCTTAACAGAAACTTTAAAAATGTAGAATTGTGCCTATTTTAGAATGTAGAACTGCCTGTTCTCCGGGCAGTTTTGCAGAACTGAATCCCCCCGCATTATAATATGTAATTTCTCTTTAGGATGCAACTAACCATTGTATAAACTTGAGATTATTAACAAATCCGACTGGGGACAAGATTATCACAAAGTATCTGACTGTAACAAATCTAAACCAACAAGGTGAAGATTGAATAGCATCATGAAATAGTTCCAGAACTGTTGGAATGCCAGAAAAGAAGACTGAAATTGTCTACATCTTTTCCCAGGTGCTAGGTACTCAGCCCGCCCCCCCCCCCCCCCGCCAAGTCCCCCAAAATAAGTGGTCTAGTTCCAAGGTCTGAATGGAGCAGATGGCCAGAAACAAATATCATGTAAATTTTGCTTTGCTCTTAAAATCTAATGATTCAATGAAATTAAAGAGAATTAGGAGCTAGTGTTATTTCATCAAATTCTAGGCATAGAAGATGAACACTCATTTTTGAACTCCTATATCCTTTACATGCTAAGCAAAAATGTATGCTCAAAAGACTCCCCATTTCCTTAAATTTTTATAATTAAGTCTTGCTAGGGCAAAGAAGGTGTTTTTAGTTTTGTCTCTATAATATAGTGGAAAGTGTATAATAAGGAGATCAATGTATAGCCTCAGCTGAACCTGTTTGCTCCTCAAATTCCTCCTCTGAAAAGAGACAGTATTTATCAGTCTCTTCGCACTCTAACTGGGCAGTTAGAGGTGGCGGCCCAGGTTTACGCTGAACCCTATCACATGAGATCCTGGCGTCACTGTATGGCATAGCCCAAGAGGAGCCTTATCCTAAATACTATGCTCACAAGACATCCAGTGTCATTCCATGAATTTAATATTTTTGCTCTACCACAATGGGATAACACAGGTCATCTTGTATAGGATTCTATGCAATTATAAATAATATAAACATAAAGAATAATATAATACACCCATAATCCTATTACCCAGAATCTCACTTTTTAAAAATCCAATAAAGGAGGTATGCAATAGGAGAGAAAACAGGAAAAGCTAGTTAGGCAAGAAATCTTTATTTAGTACCTGTTTCTCTCATGAGATGGTTTATGCAGAAATATTTATTGAATACTTATTGTGTGTCAGGTGCTGTTAGGTGCTGAGGTTGCAGTAATGACTAAGAATCAGTCTCTGTCCTCAAAAAGTTAGCGGTCTAGCGGGAAACACAAAGAATAAGGTGCAATGCGATGTGGTGTTAAAGGAACTCACAAGAGGGGCACTTAACCTCGCTTGAGGTGTCAGAGAAGACTTCACACACACACAAAGGCAATAATTGAACAGACTTCTGAAGGATGATTTTTCAGATAAAAAGGGTAGGAAGGTGGACTACAAACTCTGAAGGTGAGAGAGAACATAATCCACTTAGGGAGCAGCAAGTGGTATGGTATGGCTGGAGCAAAGAGCTTGATGGGATGTCAAAATATGAGATAGAGCAGATATCAAGATCATTCATGGGGGTGGTGCTTATTTGCCTTGATAAATAGTTGGGACTTTATTCTGAAAGCTATAATGAACTAATGAAGGGCTTTACACAGAAAATGAAACAATCAGATTTGCTCTTTAGTAACATAATTCTTGTGACTGTGGAAAATGGATTCAGAGGCAACTTTATAGGCAAGGACACTAGTTATGAGGCTCTTGCACTTACTCAAGTGAGAGAGGATGGAACATTGACCTAAATTATGACAGCGAGAATAGAAACGGATATATGTGAAACATCCATAAAGTAAAACAGGACATTGAGGCCGAGGAAGAGAAAGCAATCAAGAGCTCCACCTGAGATGGCCTAGAGGAGAAAGTGATAAGTTCAGTGTAGAACCTGTTACTTTTGAGGTGCCTATGGGACATCCAAATGGAGATGTTCAGTTGCAATCCAATACAGAGTAGAAGAGGTAATATGGTAATCAAGTTTGAATACAATAGAAGGTTGCTTAACAAAGAGGAAACCAGAAGCTATTAGTATATGAAAAGAAGCATCTGTCTAGGCACGGTTGTTGTCTATGGTATCCTCAAGCTTCTCTCTGAAGAAGAGTCATAACCCATGGATGGAAGCATCAGGCCAAAGGAAACAATGCTGGAGACATGGGCTCATAGTAAAGCAGAGGTAGAGGCTGGTACAAGGGAGCAGTCACTGAAAACAGGTAGAGGAATAAGCTGGAAGTAAGAAGAATTATTTCCTGTTAGAGCTGGAATAGAAGTTCAAGTCCAAACCTATTACTTTATACATATTGAAGATCAGAAAGGTAGAGTTGTGGGGTGCCTGGGTGGTTCGGTCGGTTAAACATCCAACTCTTGATCTTGGCTCAGTTCATAATCTCACAGTTCTTGAGTTCAAGCCCCACTTTGGGCTCTGTGCTGATGATGCAGAGCCTGTTTGGAATTCTCTCTCCCCCTCTCTCTGCCTCTTCCCTGCTTGCGCACCCACACTCTCTTTCTCTCAAAATAAATAAACTGAAAAATTTTTTAAACAAAACATTAAAAAAAAGAAGGGTTAAGTTGCACAGATTTTCAAAACCAATTAATAATAGAGCTAGAAGACAGACCTAGATATTTTATACCCAGTTCTTTCTGGTTTACTAAACAATAGTTTAAAGCTATTCATAGGAGAATCTCTGTTCTGATGTTCTTTGACTAGAAATTTCTTATTCTAAAACCTCCAAGCTCTGATTTTTCAATTATGATTTATATTTGGAATGATGCCTCCCAGGCTCTCAAATTCCCTACACACTTTCTGAATTGTTAGAAATGGTAGGGGGAGGGAAGAAGAAAGTGGTAGTGGGGGCTGTAAGGGCTGATTAATGAAGCTAATGCAGTGTCCATGTCTCCTTCCAGGAGGGGTCCTAACTAGTGATAACATGGTTAAAAATTTACTAAAAAATTATGAAAATAACTTTTTTGTATTTTTCTCTCAAGACTCCCAAATTGTATATACATCAGACTCCAGAAAACCTAGATTAACCCAAGCATCAGTACCTGAAGTTAAGAATTAATGTTAAGATTGGGGTGCCTGGGTGGCTCAGTCGTTAAGCATCTAACTCTTGATATTGACTCAGGTCATGATCTCACATTTTGTGAGATTGAGCCCCATGTAGGGTTCTGTGCTGACAGCATGGAGCCTGCTTGGGAGTCTTTCTCTCTCTCTGCCCTTACTTCCTTCTCAAAAATAAGTAAACATTTGGGATACCTGGGTGGCTCAGTTGGTTAAGCGTCCAACTTTGGCTCAGGTCATGATCTTGCAGTTCATGAGTTCGAGCCCATGTTGGGGTCTGTGCTGACAGCTCAGAGCCTGGAGCCTTCTTCAGATTCTGTCTCCTTCTTTTTCTGCCCCTCCCCTACTTGCACTCTGTCTCTCTCCCTCTCTCTCTCTCAAATATAAATAAACATTTAAAAAATCAAAAAAATAAACATTAAAAAAAAGAATTAATATTAGGATTGAAATGTGATCTTAAAAGTTAGTAGACCAAAAGCAACAACAACAAAATAGCTGCACTGGACTTCATTAAAATTAAAAACTTTCGTGCATTAAAGGACATCATCAACAGAGTAAAAAAGCATCTCATGGAATGGGAGGAAATATTTGCAAGTTATATATCTGATAAGGGAATAATATTCAGAATTTATTTAGAAACCCCTATAACTCAATAACAACAAAACAATCAGGTTAAAAAATAGGAACAGGCACCTGGCTGGCTCAGTCAGTAGAGCATGCAACTCTTTTTAAAATTTTTTTTCTTTACATTTATTCACTTTTGAGAGACAGAGACAGAGCACAAGCTAGGGAGGGGAAGAGAGAGGAGACACAGAATCCGAAGCAGGCTCCAGGCTCCAAGCTGTCAGCACAGAGCCAAGTGTGGGGCTCGAACTCACAAGCCGTGAGATCATGAGCTGAGCCGAAGTGGGACACTTAACCAACTGAGCCACCCAGGCGCCCCTGGAGCATACAACTCTTGATCTGGGGTCATGAGTTTGAGTCCCACGTTGGCATAGAGACTACTAAAAAAAAATGGGCAAAGGACGTAAGTACACATTTCTCCAAAGAACATATACAAATGGCCAATAAGCACATGAAAAGATGATAAGATGCTCCAGATCACTAATAATTAGAGTAACAAAAATCAAAACCACAATTAAATACTGCTTCACACCCATTAGAATGGTGATTATAGAAACAAAACAGAAAATAACAAGTGTTATGTGGAGAAATTGGGACACTTGTACATTGCTGGTAGGAATGAAAAAATGGTACAGCCACTGTGTAAAACACTATGGCAGCTCCTCAAAATATTAAACATAGTATTACCATATGATGTAGCAATTCTGCTTCTGGGTATGTACCCAAAAGAATAAAAAGCAAAGACTCAAAGAGATATTTGTATAGCAATGTTCTTAGGAGTATTATTAACATAGCCAAAATGTGGAAGCCAAGGTGTCTATTAATAAATGAATGGATAAACAAAATATGGTATATACATACAATGGCATATTACTCAGCCTTAAAAAGGAAGGAAATTCTGACACATGCTTACCACATGGAAAACCCTTGAAAACCTTATGCTAAATGAAATAAACCTGTCACAATAGGACAAATACTGTATGATTCCACTTATATGAGGTGCCTAGAGTAATCAAACTCAGAGATATAGAAAATAGAAGGGTTGTTGCCAGGGGCTGGAGGGAGATGGGAATGGGAAGTTATTATTTGATGGGCACAGAGTTTCAGTTTTGGAAAATAAAAAAGTTCTGGAAGTGGATGGTGGTGATAGTTGCACAGCAATGTAAATATACTTAATGCACTGAATGGTACTCTTAAAAGTGGTTAAAATGGTAAATTTTTTGTTATGTGTATTTTAACACAATAAGAATATTGACACTGACTTCTTCAATGAAATATACCCTCACTACCTTTGGGAAATCTATTTCAGAGAACAGATAAACAGAAAATATTGTTCCATCAACCAAGAAGTATCTACTGAATGCTTCCTTCATGGAGTGAAATAATCATTTCCTATCCCAGGTCATGGTTAGCTATAGAGGACATCTAGATATGAAGTTTGAAAGAAGAACGAGGTAGGGGAATGTTCTTCTTTCTCCATTTTTCCTTTCCCATCCTTCCCATTTGGATAAGAAGGGTCATAGAATTCAAATCAGAGAGTAAATTGAGAGTGGAACCAAATATCTACAAAAATGCCTGGTTGGGCAGGTGATCTCTAAAGAACCTTCTAACTCTCCTCTCTTCTGCATCACATTGTTAAGCCTCTTAGGAACATTCAGTACTTGAATGAAACTTAATCTAAGGTTTTACAACAAAGCTTAATAGCATAAGGAACTCAGAATTAATAAAGAATGTGTACAAGCAACTGAACTCCAGTGGTACCAGTAAACACACCAGATCTCTGTAAAACTTGACACATGTACAGAACTTTTTTTGTATTAAACGTTTTCCAAATGACGTCCATTACTTTGGTGACGGTCTCTAAGGATAATGGAATCCAAATCCTTCTTCTATTCCAGGACTGATTGTGCCACTAAACCACCTCTTTTTCTTCATCTGTAAAGTTAGGATATTGAACTAAGTGATCTCGAGGATTTTCTATATTTCCCATATATTACATGTTGAATTATTTCATATTTTTAGAACACATAATTTGATTATATTTATTTGGATATACTACAATCAGTCATATACCAACTCTTGTGTTTACTTCCTAACACATCCAAATAAGTGGTAAATCCATTTGGCTGCAAACTGGTAGACATTACTATAAAGGAGTATGACTCCTGTTAACTGTTATTTGTTGATGTCTGGGACTGTGTTCCTTTGTCTTTCTCTCTTTCTCTTTTTTCTGTTCCTTCCCCATGAATTTAGAAAGCTCATTGCTGTCACATCAATCATTTGAAAGTGGTATATAATACTTCTAAAATGTTTGATGCACAAAAAAATCCTCACTAAATGTTCCCAAATTTTAGTTAATTTTACTTTCTCCACCAAAACTATAATTAGCTTTTCCTTTATGAACAAAGCCAACCCTTTCTATAAAACATAATCAACGAGCAACTAACTAGTTTATCCATCCACTTTGTTTGGATTCCTCAGAAAGCAGACTGAATCAGGTAGTTTACTTAATAGGTAATCTTGGGAAGCAGAGAAACTGAGAGAGATAAGAAGGAAAAGGCATTTGAGAATACATTATTGAGCTGGCTACCACGTTGATCAGTTGGCACTCAGTTTTACTAAGGACCCTCCAAGAAACCATATAGAATGCATCTCAGAATTTTCCTGCCCAAGGACAAAAGGCTGATGCATTTATCAATTGACTCATTTCACTCATTAATTGAGGGCAGCTTCCAGGGGAATAATCCTCTCATATGTCTGGTCATTCAGTGTAGGCTTAGTGAGCTCCTGTGGCTTTGTAAAGAGAGGTGAGTCAGAAAGGCAGAAAGATGCAGCAGACACTTGAGTAGGAACCGTGGCGTGCATGGGAACTGTCCAACACCTCTGCAGCTGAAATCAAATGAAGTGCCACAGGACACCAAAAGTATCTGCTACAATCTATCACTGAAACTTTTCAGATCCATTTTTGCCCTATATAAAATCCATTCAGTCATCAATTCTTTAAGGTCATGGCCGGCTTCTCCAAAGGACTTAAGGCAACAGAGTTAGTGTAGCAAACAGATGTCCCATGCTACAACTGGTCCAAAGACCTCAATTTGTATTCATCAGGTCCCTTCTCCATCACCCATTATAGATTTTCCTTACTCTTGGCAAGCACGTTAGCTGGTCTGAATTATTTGTTTGATGGATAGACCCAGGTTTCACCCCCTGAGGAGGCTATGCCCATGCTCAGGTCAGGCGGAGGTTGCTACAGTTTTTCATTCAGTGCTATATCACCAGGCATGAAAGAAAAAGGGGAATCCCAGTGAATCTTTTGTGATCTAGAAATACTTCTCCTTGTCCCCATTATTTAGCCAGGTGCTTATGACAACATATAAATTTACCTTCCAGTATAAAAAAATGCCTTTATTTATCTACATGTACCCTGGCATAAAGAGCCAAAGTGAACAGGAGGCAGTCATAGCTATCGATTTTGTGAGACTGTTGTAGTACTCCCTGGTAGTAGAGATTTTCTCCTTCCCACCAACAGTAACTAAGATCTGTAATTTAACAGAGCCTAAGGATGTGAGAATAGGAAGCACAAATTCTATAAGAGGCTTACTGGGTATGATGGTGAGAGGAGTCATTCCTACTTCCCTAGTTTGGTGTCCAGGCTCATGTATTCTAACTATTGAGTACACAGCACCACATATTTGTCATTGGCTCAGTGCATATACCTCCTTATGTAGGACAACTCCCAATCATATAGGGTGTTGTCCCCAAACTAACTGAACCCTTACTAGTCCATTTTAACACTCTATCAGATCAACTTCTTCTAGATAATATGGTGTATGGTAGGAACAGTGGATCCTATTGTCTTGTGTCCATTGTTGTCTTGTTGTATCTCTTTTACTATGGGTCTTTTAGTCCAAAGTGATGTTATTAAGGATACCATGTCAGTAAATGAATCATTCTGTAAGCCCTCAGATAATAATCCTGAAAGAGATGCTATGGGCAAGGAAGCCAAGAACATATCCAGAATAGGAGATGCTTCCTGTAAGGATGAATCACTTCTCCCCCCAGAGAGGGGTGAGGGATCCAATGCAATCAGCTTGCCATTAAGTACCTGGCTGGTATCCTTGAGATTTGGTACTTTACTGAATGCTCAGTATTGGTCTTTGCTGCTGACAAGTCAGAACTTCTGCAGAAGCAGTAGCTATTTCAGTTTAGTGAAAAGTAATCGATACTACTGGGGCCATGCATGGCCTCCATACCTACTAATAAGGCTACTGTGTGCATGGGCCTATTGTACTAGCATTGGGGTAGTAAGAACAGAGGCTGGTTGACATTTACATGAAGAGAATCTTGTCTACCTGGTTGCTCTCTGGGAGACAGTGTAAGACACAAGGATGTGCATGTTCATTTCTACTCCTACACTTCATATGCCTCTCTCCCAAGCTTTATACTTGATAGTATAGTCTTATTCATCCTAGGCCCCTGATCAATCAGCCAAGTAATTCACCACTGCACAGAAGAGCATATATATCCTTATATCAGGCTAGTTCTTCTTCCATATACCAAGTGCCTGCTCCAATCTCTGCCCACTATGAGACTTTATTTTTAGCACAGGCTTTTAGTGGTAGTAATCCTATGAATGGGATATAGTACAATAGCAGACCATTTTCACTTGTACCAACATATAGAACCAGGCCATGTTTAAAATAGGCTTAGATTTTTTCCGTTCTGTCAGTTGGTCACAGGGAATGTTTCATGAGGCCATAGGTATGGAATGACAGAGAATCACTGATGCAAGAGAAGGTGGTGATGTGGGAGTCCGGTCATCTGTTTGTGAAATTTTCTTGTGCCCTCTGGACTTCCTCAGACCTGATCCTGTATGTATCATTTCCATCATATGATGGATTACTGCTGTGCAAGCTCGCCTTTACTTAGATTATTTGACAATATACTTCCATTTGCAGTCACTTGATGTCTCATAGTCAGGTGCTCAGTCTTGACTAGGACCCTGTGGTATAAGGAAACTTATTTTCAAATGGTGGGTGGTTCTTTGTAGCAGGAGGCATACCTTGACTCAGAATTATAGAGCTCTGAATTGTCATCTCTGTTGGATACTTATAGCACCACTGAATCTATTGGGTTGTATAGTCCTAGCAACAAGGAAACTTGTATTATTGCCTGAACTGCTGCAGAGTCTTCTCTTCTTTGAGTCTCACTAGAAAGTGGAAAATTTCTGCATCACTCAATTTGGTTTGGGGCAGTATCTGTTGCTTCTAAAATTAAGAGACCAAACTTGTGCTGTACTTCTTGCCAAGTGTTAGGAATGTGAAATTTAAGAATGAAGCATATCCATCCCAGTTATGCATTTGGGGCTTGGTAGAGTACCATAGAATGGCCTGCAAACACACTGGAGATGTCATGTATCCTGGTACTCCATTTATCCCCTGGCTTCTTTAAGCCTCCAGTTTATTGAGGAGGGCATGATGGCATTTGGGCCCCCGTTATGATTGGCATCTTATTTTTTAATATAATTTATTGTCAAATTGGCTAACATACAGTGTGTACAGTGTGCTCTTGGTTTCGGGGGTAGGTTCCCGTGGTTCATCACTTACATACAACACCCAGTGCTCATCCCAACAGGTGCCCTCCTCAATGCCCATCACCCATTTCCCCCTCTCTCCCACCTCCCATCAACCCTCAGTTTTCTCTGTATTTAAGAGTCTCTTATGGTTTGCCTCCCTCCCTCTCTGTTTGTAACTATTTTTCCCCTTCCCTTCCCCCATAGTCTTCTGTTAAGTTTCTCAAGTTCTACATATGAGTGAAAACATGATATCTGTCTTTCTCTGACTGACTTATTTCACTTAGCATAATACCTTCCAGTTCCATCCACGTTGCTGCAAATGGCATGATTTCATTCTTTCTCATTGCCAAGTAGTATTCCATCGTATATATAGACCATATCTTCTTTATCCATTCATCAGTTGATGGACATTTAAGCTCTTTTCATAATTTGGCTATTGTTGAAAGCGCTTCTATAAACGTTGGGGTACATGTGCCCCTATGAATCAGCATTCCTATATCTTTTAGGTAAACTCCCAGTAGTGCTATTGCTGGGTCATAGGGTAATTCTATTTTTAAGTTTTTGAAGAACCTCCACACTGTTTTCAAGAGCAGCTGCACCAGTGTGTATTCCCACTAACAGTGCAAGAGGGTTCCCATTTCTCCACATCCTTGTATGATTGACATCTTAGATTCTGTATCTAGTAGTCCTTGAAAAGTCTGAGTAGATGGCTATAGGTCCCCCTGTCGGAAGAGTTAACATATATACTTATGATGGGGCTGCATGGTCTTTCCTTGACGGAATTAGGTTTCCTTTTCAGTCATTGCATTCTTGGGATGGGAACTACCTCAGATCTGGAAACTCAATGAAGCATTATGATTTTCTATGATCAGGATGTTGACCCCAGCCTGCTGTTCACCTGCTTTTGATTTTTTTCTATTTATGAAAGTCAAGTAATACTTTCATAGGCTGCCTATCTATCTTATCTCTAGTAATATAAAGGTCTATTAGCCATTACCCCAAATCTCTAGTGTAGAGGAACCCTGAATTACCCCTCTAGTTTTGTTGCCTATTACAGTAATTATGCCTTTGATGTTTAAGTACAGCTGCCTGGCTTCTAATGTCATGAAATTCTTTCATTCTCATGGACCCTCAGAACCAAATTCTATGGTAACATTTTCTTCTGTGAGCCCTGGTTCATAGAGTACACTGCAACCGAAATTTAAAAAATGCTATCACATTTCTTATTGCCCTAGTAAAGAGAATAGTCTAGGAAATATAGCCAGGCAGGGGGTCTCACATAAAAACCAAATTCTAATATATATACCTCTTTGAGGCTTCTGATCTGTTCCCTAATACTGTGATAGGCAGTTTTGGCATCTCTACATTGTTGTTATGTCCTAACTTCAAGGCACCATTTCAGCAGTGTGTTGGGACAATCCAGGTGTCCCTGACAGGATATCAATCCCTGAGTCATGTTATATATTCCAACAAACTCCCCCCTATTCTGCTTTATATCACACTCATCCTATTTTATATAACACCTTCAAATCCATTCCCATAGATCTTTCCCTCATTCCTGTCAGTATATATTAGCCAGATTCTCTAATTCTTTCAGTAAGTTATTTCTTCCCATAGCAGACTCTACCTTCCCTCATATAGTACTCTGGGACCTGACTCTCATTATTAAGCTGCAGAGCAATCAGAGGAGTTAGTGGAGAAGATCCCAAGGAGGATAAGCATCATGTTGCCAGGCATTCAGCTCAGGGCAGTGCCCGTCCTCTCAAGGCAAGGGAAGACTGCTGTTTTCTAGTGAGGGGGGGTGGGGGGAGACTGGCTTCTACAGCCTCCATTATTCAAGAGCATCCAGGGTGTAAGGTGCTCACATATCCTCACAGATGCCTTCATCCCAAGTCTCAGAGTCCCTGTCTTTCTCTGTCAAAGCCATGATGTGAGCACAGATCTTAGACCTGCATGTTCAATCTCATTTGTCATTCTGCTACTTTTAAGATTACATTCTGAACCTGATTTTTAGCACAGTCTGCTCTTTTGCTATAGGGTCTCTTTACTTTCTGTCACAGAGGACGTCTGACTTTCACAGAATTCCTTGAGTTGATAATTGGGTGAAATAAATTTGTCTCTCTTTCTTTAAGGCATTCGTTAAGGCTTCTAAGGCAGTTTACAAAAGCTAGCCAATACTACTGCTTGTATAATTATCATAGACTCTTTTCATTCCAGTATTAGAGATACTGGATAAGCAAAGCTTTCCCTTCTACCACATCCTACTGCAGTTGAAAGTTTGATATTTATGCCAGAGGTATGGGCATCACAATTATCACCAGCAATGGGGTTTTTGTCTCCATCTGTCTGGTGAGTAAACCATTTCCAGAATACTATCTTGGGGGTTCACTTTTTAGGGTTATACCTGTCTTAATTTGAGTCCCTTCAAGAGCAGAGCCTTAAGTAAGAACATGAGTTTAGGTAATGTATTTGAGAGATGAATCCAGAAGTTTGGAGAGAGGAAGTGAGCTTCTCAACAGAAGGAAGATGGAAAAGCCAGAAAAGGGTATGCTATTGATCCAACTACCACAGAGGGCAATGGCACTCAAGTCTTCTGAGGATCCTCTGAGGAACCATGTAGGATATACCTCAGAATTGCCCCTCCAAAGAATGGGGGGCTAAAAACTAATACCCTGGCCTCCACACTCCATTGTTCGAGGCATGCCTGGAGGTCTTTCTTCCCCACACTTTGGGCTTGCCCTGCACACAGCTATAGAGGCTCCCACTGCTTAAGAGAAAGACTTAGAAAGAAAGTCGGAAGGATGAGATGATGGGACTCTGTCAATATGCATGGGAAAGCACACTAAAGCTGTAGCAGAAAGCAAAGGTGGGCTAAGTGGAGGCAGCACAGGTTAACAAGAGCATCTGCTTCATCACCAAAGCCAATCCCATATACCAGTGAATGGTCTCCTAGTGTCCTTTAATTAAATGTCCCCATCTCCTCCTTGTTAAGAACCCTAAATTATAGGCCCTATCCATTCCTACCAGAATAACTTTTATCTCCTCACAGGCAGTGAGTGAGAAAAGAAACAATCTACATTATTAAGTTAGTGCTAAAGTTAGGAAAGATCCTAGCAATAAGATTTGTGTGATTGTGATTTCCTGTCAGGTATATATGTGTGTTTTATGTGTGTCAAATTACTGGGGGAAAAGATCTAAACAAATTACCAGTTGTTCATTCCTCACTTCTGGCTCCAACATCGAGTGCCCAGGAGATAGAATTTTGCCTTACTTTTCATGGCATTCTCTGGGAGGGTCTCTGTAAGAGAAGATATTAAAACATCTAGAGGAGTAATACTATACATTCTTCTACTGTTTTGTGAACTTCTGGTGCATCTGTCCAGATAATGGGAAGACTAGGAAGAAAGAAAAAGGTAATATTTAAGGGTATTATTAGTATTGATATTCTTTGCAAGGCTGAGGTTCAGTATGGGAGTGATAGCACACTGGGTAAATGTTTGGGTACATGTCTATCTCTCCCCTTCCTCCTTCAGTCCCCTTACCCCCCTCCAACTTGCTCTTCTCAGGTGCCAGCATGTCATTGGCATTGGTTAATATGGGCTGGTCTCTAGACAACCCATTGAAGTCCAGAATTTAGAAACAAAGCAGTGCATTTTGGCACCATCCTGCTTGAAGCTCCCTCTCTTTTCTCATTTGAAAATTTTATTGTTTCACTCTGGAGGATGAGAAATGGGGTTAAGAAGGAAGAATTCAGGGAGAACAAAGAGTGGGGGCCAGATGAAGCAATAACGAGAGGAGTCCAGATTTAGAAAAGTTACGTCTAAAGGAATATTGGGGTCAGAACAATGACAACATTATTTTCTATCCTTTCCATCTAGTGCTTGACACTTTTTTCTCTCACCTCTGCCTCATGATTGGTTTTATTCACAACTTGAAAAGTGCTACTTCCTTTTTTCAAAACTGTTTATTCACTTAAGTAAATGAGCTTAGCTTTCACTTCTCAACCTCTTTTCCTCTTTTTTCTTCCTGTCTTATTCTTTAATTTCCCACACTATCTTTATAAAAGAACAGTGAAAAGCAAAAACTGAAACAAAATATGAGCCATCATCAATATACACCTGTAAAACAAGTTTTACATATCCACATAACTGAACTAATAAAATGAATAACTGAGATGTCTTCCTTTAGGTTTCACCCCAAAGTTAAATCTGCCACAAGGATTTGTGTACAAGTAGTTTATTTGGGAAGTGGTCATAAGAAGCACAGGGGAGGAGGGGAAGCAGGACAGGAAATGGAGGGAGACATGCCAAAGGTGGCACATTATTACTAGGCAGGTTATTGCCATGAGCAACTAGATCACTACCACTGTAGACCTTCTGAGAGATTGTGTAAAACACATCTGATGAATGGATAAAGAAGAGGTGAGGGGTGCCTGGGTGTCTCAGTCAGTTAAGCATCTGACTTTGGCTCAGGTCATGATCTCACAGCTCATGAGTTCAAGCCCTGCATCGGGCTCTGGTAAGCTCCAGCTTAGAACCTGGAGCCTGCTTCGGATTCTGTGTCTCCGTCTCTCTCTGCCCTTTCCCCCACTCATGCTCTCTCAAAAACAAATGAACATAAAATAAAGAGGTGGTACACACACACACACACACACACACACACACAGTGGAATATTACTCAGCCATAAAAAGAATGAAATCTTGCCATTTGTAATGGCATAGATGGAACTAGAGTGTATTATGCTAAATGAAATGTCAGTCAGAGAAAGACAAATGCCATATGATTTCATTTATATGTGGAATTTAGGAAACAAAACAGATGAACATACGGGAAGGGGAAAAAAAGAAGAGAGAGGGAGGCAAACCATAAGAGACTCATATACAGAGGACAAACGAAGGTTGATGGAGGGAAGGAGGTGGGGGCATGGGTTAAATGGATGATGGGTATTAGGGAGAAAAGTTGTTATGATAAGCACTGGGTGTTATACGTAAGTGATGAATCACTAAATTCTACTCCTGAAACCAATGGTACACTATATGTTACCTAACTAGAATTTAAATAAAAATTTGGAAGAAAACAAAAACACATCTGAAATGCTCCCAACAAAAGACAAAGAAGCAGGAGTATTTACCCATCAATATTCACCCATTACAGTGGCTCCCTTTTTAGCTGTAGGGGACACATTCCAAGACCGCCGGTGGATTCCTGAAATCAAGAATAGCACCAAACCCTAGATACACTATATCTTTTCCTATACATAGGAAATACATACCTGGGATAAATTTCAATTCATAAGTTAAGCACTGTAAGAGATTAACAACAATAACTAATAATAAAACAGAATAATCATAGCAATATACTGTAATAAAAGTTGTGTGAATATGATCTTTCTCTCAAAATATCTCATTGTACTGTACTGACCCTTCTTATTGTGATAATGGATTATCTGTTTTACTGGGGTTGACTGCAGGTAACTGAAACCATTGAAAGTTAAACTTTGGGTAAGCGGGCACTACTCTATGGGTTGAAGTTAGCTCCCAAGGCGTTTACTCCCCAGAAGCCTTCAAGCAGAGAAATCTTTAAAGTTAAGGTAGTCATTGGAGGTAAGCAAATTTTCTACCCAAATGAAGCTGACCTCCAGAATGAGCTGAGGAGATCTGAGCAGAGCATTGATGTCGGAGTTGCATATTTTTGTCTCAAAAACCATATGATAATTTAGCTTTTTTTTTCTCTCTGTATTGACTGTTTTAGTTTTCTTAAAACATTAAAAGTACTTTTCTATATTATGTTTTTGTAGGCTCCATCATAATAGTAATATTCTATTATGTCTCATGTTTCTCACAATACACTTCCAATTATTTCTTTTAACCTCAAAATAGCTCTTGAAATGAATATTATTAGCTTCACTTTACTGTAAAAGAACTGTGGCTAAGATAAGTTAAGTATTACCCCATAGGGCCATCAAGTAAGTTGCTGATACTCAAACGTGGCTCTTTCCATTCTAACCTTGGTGCTTTTCCCACGATACTCACTTGTTTCCTATAATAGCACAGAATTTCTTGAACATAAGCATAAGATGTACTATACTAATAATGCTTAAACATTAAGTAAAAATCATTTTAACATTCTTTATGTGACTCTCTCTTACTCATATCCCTAGCTGGTGTACCCAGAATACATAATAGGAGACAAGGAACCACCATAAAGATACAAATGAAGTTAAAGAGTAAAGGGTGTGAATGGAAGCAACACAAGTGCCCACAGGCAGATGAATGGATAAAGAAGATGTGATGTACACACACACACACACACACACACACACACACACACACACACGATAGAATATTACTCAGCCATAAGAAAGAATGAAATCAATGACCTGGATGGATCTAGAGGGTATAATGCTAAATGATATAAGTCAGTCAGAGAAAGACAAATACCATATGATTTCACTCATATGTGGAATTTATAAACAAAACAAATGAACAAAGGAAAAAGAGACAAACATGAAAAAAGACTCTTAACTATAAGAGAACAGACTGGTGGTTGCCAGAGAGGAGGTGGTTGGGGGGCCAGGGGAAATAGGTGAAGGGGATTAAGAGTACATTTATGCTGATGAGCACTGAGTAATATATGGAATTGTTGAATCACTATGTTGTACAGCTAAGACTAGTATAACACTGTGTGTTAATTATACTGGAATTAAAATTAAAAAAATAAATGCAAATTAAAAAAGAATAAATGGTATGAATCCGTTATAAATACAGCAATACTAGCAAGAAACTGAACCAGAGTCTAACATGGATTGGGTGTCAGGGCACAGGAAGGAAGCTGCGCATCATTGTCCTTCCCACTTCAGAAGATCAAGAGTGTCATGTTCATGAAAAGAGTGAATTTGATTATAAACATAAGGTACCAGTCACTTAGGATTTGCTGTAGACCAACAGTTAGTGGAACTCTTAATTCCCCCAAGTATTATTGACAAGGTGGGGAGAGAATTTCTGGGGTGATAATTGTTGAGGATGAGTAGACTTCATAGGCAACAGAGCCATTTCTGTTCTCAACATGACTGTGGCTTGCCTACATTGAATGTCTAAGGCAATGTCAAGAAAATATACAAATTTAAGAAGGTATATATAGTGGTTTCGGAAAGCATGTAACAACAAAGGGTTTTATGTTTCACTGTTGAACATCCAGAACACCTCTCTCACCCCATTTGGAAATGTCCAATGTGTCTTTATCTATCAATTCTGATCATAGTAGTGGACTTTGTGGAAGACAGAACACAGAGGGGGTGGGTCTGACAGAACACAGAGGGGGTGTGTTAAAGAGAGTTGGCTCCATAGGGTAGGTACTTTTTTTTGAGCTAAGGTGAAGGGGAAAAATTACCCAAGAAATTATCAAAGACACAGAAGGCACAAGAAAGAAGGTCTATGCCTAAAATAATCTCTATTTGGAGTCAGGTTTACAAAGTAAAAGGAACTATAGCAAAATTGAACTCCAGTATGTAACAGGAAAGCAGAGAGCTACTACCCTGGAGAAAAGCATGATTTAACAAAGTCAGAGAAAACAAATATGAGCTCTAAAAGCAGGCTTAAATCAACACATCTGCCAGGAAATATTGGGAAGAGGACATAGCAGTTCTTGGGTTGCTATAAAAGATCCATTCCCCTATTCTCTCTCAACAGGACCTCAGTTTTGTTTAGATATTCATCTATTCCACATGTGATTCTGGAGTAATCCTCAGCACAGGGGTCAGTGCTAATTGGTCTGAGTCAGTTATGATATCCCTATTCTCCTGCCAGGAACTGGTTTATGAGTATGTGGTCCAGGGACCTGATACCCATGAAGAGGATGGGCAAGAGCTTCTGGGTGAGGTTGCCTGTGCTAAAACACAGCCCCCTTTCCGCCTCTCGACCTTGCTGTGTCTGTATGTGATGCTGAAACTGCTACAGCCATCTAGTCACCAGTCTGAGAATGAGGCCAAGACACGGATCATATATTGGGAAGTGGAGACATGAAAAGAAGCTGGGTCCTTCATGACATTCATGGGTAGCTATATCAATCTTCTGAAACCTGGTTACTGTTTCAGGACTTTCTGATATATGAATTGATGAGTTTCTATTATTTAAGTCAATTTGGGATTTTTGTAACTTACAACCAGAAACACCTTATCTTATGTAAAAGTGAGAGCAGTGGTGGTATATCTTCCATCCCAGCATGCAGACTTTGCCCTTTCAATTATATAAGAGGAGCAGGACAAAACTGGAAAAGTTTTCAACCTCTCCCAATGAGTATGATATTAGTTGGGGGCTTGAGGATAATTAGTTTTTAAAAATATTTGAATTTACAAATATTCCAGATACTACAGCCAGAGAAATGAGGAAAGTATTTGCTTTCAAGGTATGGAATCTTTAGAATGGGAACTTAACCCTCTTGAGGGCTAGGAGGATGCCTCAGATTTGCATTACCAGAGTCCAGCATAGTGCCTGATAAATAAAGGTTTATCAAATGAGTAATCTGAAAAACTGGGAAATATTATATTTCCACTTTATTTGTTAGAAAAGATTCAGGGAAAGTCTACTTCCAAGGAATCATATCTATGATTTCCTGAAGCAGGAAAAAAATATTTTTTAAAAGAAATGGAGAAAAAAATAATTAAAAAAGAGGGAGAAAGGTTAATTCTTTTCCCCAGTAATAATGCATTATGCCATATATTTGAAAATGAGGATTTTTTTTCTCATAAGATTTATTGGTATATAATTGACGTATAACATGGCATAAGTTTAAAGTGCATAACATAGTGATTTTACATATGTATATATTGTCAAATGATTACCACAAAAAGATTAGTTAACACAGCCACCACTACACAGTTATATACTTTTGTGTATGGTCAGAACCTTAAAAATCTATTTTTAGCAATTTTCCAATATAAAATACTGTATTGTTAATTATAGTCACCATGCTGTACACTACATCTCCAAGACTTATTTATCTTATAATTGGAAGTTTGTGCCCTTTGATCATCTTCACTCTTTCCCCAACCTCTCACCCCCTTCCCCTGGCAAGCATCAATCTGCTCTGTTTTTGTGAGTTTGTTTGTTTGTTTTTTTTTTTTTAGATTCCATATATAAGTAAGATTCTTTCGTATTTGCCTTTCTCTGTCTGACTTAATTCACTTTGCAAAATGCTCTCAAGATTCAACTATTTTCTCACAAATGGCAGGATTTCCTTAGTTTTTATGGCTGAATAATATTCCATTATGTATATATATTTTCTTTATCCATTCATCAACTGATGGACACTTAGGTTGTTTCTGTATCTTAACTATTGTAAATAAATCTGCAGGGAACATGGAGTTACATCTATTTCTTCAAGATAGTGATTTCATTTCCTTGGGATATATACCAAGAAGTGGGATTACTGGATCATATGGTAGTTCTATTTTTAATTTTTCTGAGAAAACTCCATACTATTCTCCACAGTGGCTGCACCAATTTACATTCCCACCAACAATGCACGAAGGTTCCCTTTCTCCACATCCTCACCAGCATTTGTTATCTCTTGTCTTTTTATAACAGCCAGTCTAACATGTATGAGGTGATATCTCTGTGGTTTTGATTTGTATTTCCTTAATGACTAGTGATGTTGAGCACCTTTCCATGTACCTGTTGACCACTTCAGGTCTTTGCCCATTTTTAATTGGATTACTTGTTTTGCTATTGAGTTATATGAGTTCCTTGTATATTTTGAATATTAACCCTTATCAGATATATATGGTTTTTAAATATTTTTTCTCACTCCATAGGTTACCTTTTCATTTTTGTTGATAGTTTCTACAGTTTAATAGGAACTTCTTTACTTTGATATCATAACGCTTGCTTATTTTTGCTTTTATTGCTTGTATGATATCCATATGCACTGTGAACACCAATGTCAAGGAAATTTCCCCTGTGTTTTCTTCTAGGAAGTCTATGGTTTCAGTCTTATATTTAAGTCTTTAACCCATTTTGAGTTAATTTTTGTGAATGATATAAGGTAGGAATTTAGTTTAATTCTTTTGCATGTGAATATGCAGTTTTCCTAGCACCATTTATTGAAGACATCATCTTCTCCATTGAGAATTCTTGGTTCCCTTGTCAAATATTAGTTAATAATATATGCATGGGCTCATTTCTGGACCTTCTATTCTGTTTCATTGGTCTATGTTTCTGTTTTTATACAAATACCATATTGTTTTAATTACTATGGCTTTGTAAGAGTTTGAAATCAGTAATGTGATGCTGCCCGTGTTGTTCTTTCTCAGGATTCCTTTGGCTGGCTGTTTAGTCTTTTCTGACTCTATATGAGTTTAAGATTTTTTTTCTATTTCTGTATAAAATATTCTTGGAATATTGGTAGGGATTGCATGGGATCTATAGATTGCTTTGAATAATATGTACCTTTTAACAATATTAATTTTTCCAAATCATAAATATGGGATATATTTCCATTTATTTCTGTATTCTTTAATTTCTTTCATCAAGGTATTATTATTTTCAGTGTACAGATCTTTTACATCTGTGGTTAAATTTATTTCTAGGTGTTTTATTGTTTTTGATGATATTGTAAATGGGATTGTTTTCTTTATTTCATTTTTGGGTAATTTGTTGTTTAGGGTATAAAAACACAACTGCTATTTGTATGCTGATTTTATATCCTGCAACTTAAATGAATTTGTTAGTACGAACAGTTTTTTGGTTGAGCCTTTAGGATTTTCTTTTTTTTTAAGTTTTTAAAAGTTATTTATTTATTTCTTCTGTGAGACAGAGAGAGAGAGAGAGAGAGAGAGAGAGAGAGAGAGAAAATACATGAACAAGTGGGGGAGGGGCAGAGAGTGAGGGACAGAGAGAATCCCAGGCAGGCCCCGCACTATCAGTGCAGAGCCTGATGCAGGGCTCGAACTCACAAACCATGAGATGATGACCTGAGCCAAAGTCAGATGCTTAACCAACTGAACTACCCAGGCACCCCAGATTTTCTATATATAAGATTATGTCATCAACAACTCAACATCTTCATTTCTGATTCAGATGCTTTTCTTTCTTTCTTTCTTTCTTTCTTTCTTTCTTTCTTTCTTTCTTTCCCTGATCACTCTGGGTAGGACTTCTAGTACCATGTTGAATAGGAGTGGTGAGAGTGGGCACTCTTGTCTTGTTCCTAATCTTAGAGGAAAAGTTTTCAACCTCTCCCAATGAGTATGATATTAGTTGGGGGCTTGAGGATAATTAGTTTTTAAAAATATTTGAATTTACAAATATTCCAGATACTACAGCCAGAGAAATGAGGAAAGTATTTGCTTTCAAGGTATGGAATCTTTAGAATGGGAACTTAACCCTCTTGAGGGCTAGAAGGATGCCTCAGATTTGCATTACCAGAGTCCAGCATAGTGCCTGATAAATAAAGGTTTATCAAATGAGTAATCTGAAAAACTGGGAAAATTTGGTAACACAGAGAGGATCCAAATGGTCTATTACAGAGAGTATCCCTACAAAGATTCCAAGAATGAAATCTTAACTGTGTCGTTTCGAGATGCCAAAACTCATGAAGACTTTCATTATTTTATTTTTCAAAAAATAGTGCATGCTTTCAAAATTATAAATTTTATTTTATTTACATGTAAAAAGCACATAGCTATTTATTCCGTGTCAACTCCATACTTTTCCAAAGAGCACTATGAAAAGAAGGGAAAAGAGTAACTTGAGAATGCAGAAACTGACAAACAGGGGCTCCTGGGTGGCTCCGTTGGTTAAGTGACTGACTTTGACTAAGGTCATGATCTCCTGGTTTGTGGGTCTGTGCCCCATTGGGCTCTGTGCTGATAACTCAGAGGCTGGGGAGCCTGCTTCGGATTCTGTGTCTTCCTCTCTCTCTCTCTCTCTCTCTTTCTCCCCTACTTATGCTCTGTTTCTCTCTCTCTTAAAAATAAATAAACATTAAAAAAATGTGAACTACACCAATAGATTAAAAAAAAAAAAAGAAACTGGCAAACAATACCTTAGTCAGGTGATCAATATCAGTTGTGGTAAGTTATTTTGATAGCATGTACCTTTGATATGATGTGATGTGTTGTACTTTAGCTCTGGGGTCTTCTTCCCCCAAACTCATAAGCCCTGTCTAATTATGAGAAACACATAAGGCAAATCTCAGTTGAGATGCTCTGCAAAATATTGACCAGTACACTTCAAAACTGTCAAGGTCATCAAAAACAAGGAAAGTCTAGGAAACTGTCACAGTCAAGAGGAACCTAAGGAAACTTGGCTATTAAATGTAATGTCATATTCTGGATAGGATCTTGGAACAGAATAAGGACATTAAGTAAAAACTAAGGAAAACTGAATAATTATGGGCTTTAATTGATAGTAATCTATCATACATTAATACAAAATGTTAATAATAGGGGAAACTGGATGTGGGATATTGGGATCTCTGTACACTATCTTTATTTTCATGTAAATCTAAAATTTTTCAAAAAATAAAATTTATTTTAAAAAACATATGGGCTACAAATAGTTAAAACAAAAATATTAACTTTCTAGCTATGTTTCCTGCTTTTCTAATAATTTCCATCTAATACAAAGCTGTTTTTATCATTTTGATAGTAGAAATATACATAATAGCATATTCACATCATAGAAATTCATTATAATATATACTTTGACAGCAAATATCAAGTACACTTATTGCTAAGACACATAATAAGGTAGTTGGCAAACATTAATTTTAATTAATTAACTCTGGGTAACTAACTTAAAGACATCAGTCATGAATAGCTGAGTGTCAGTGAGTTACCAATTCTATACTTAAACAAATTGCATCACTATCCAAGGTCAGAGAATTGTCTTGGATTTTTGGCATGCTTTTTATAAACTGTCATTTTTGAATTGGATATCACCAGGAAGAGAAATGCTATTAGAGATCACACTGATTTATTTCAAAAGAGAACATATCAAAGGGTAATTTGTATAGCTATTACTCAGAGTGGGACCTTTTGTCTTCTCATCTGTTTTTGCAGTCTTATGACTTTGAAAAAAAGTAAGCCAAGTACTGACTATGCCATTAGGTTCTTTTGCTAATTTAACTGTTATAATTAGAGGTCATATGAATTATTTGGAGCAAACTCAGTATATCTACTTAATTACTTGGTTCTCACCTCAGTTTTGAAACTAATTAACTGGATAGACTTTGGTAAATTACTTAACCTTTTTGTGTCTCAGTTTCCTTATCTCTAAAAATAACAAATAGTAATCATCACATATGACACAAATTTGTTGTAATGATGATAAGTAAAGTAATAAGGCATGAAAAGTACTTGATAGGTAAGGTACATTTCAGAATACTAAATGTTCTTTGTAAACACAAACATTCACCGAAAAAAAAAAAAAAGCTCTGAGTAGTTATGATGAATGGGGGAAGATTCTGTAAGAACAGAGATTAGTAATTGAGAGTAATGTTTTCCAGAAATGAGGAAAAACCACATATCCACTTGTTACACTCATTTATCCAGGTTGCTTACTTTGTGGAATATTTCTGTAGGCCATATATTTCTCATTCATAGCTCTCAAATGAATCTCAAAATTTGGGGGGTAAATCTATTATCCTGAAGCTGTGATAAAAGTTAATTACTAGGAAAATACCACTTAACATATAGTAGACACTAAATGTAAAAATTGCATATGGAAAATAATTTCTGCATGATCTTAGTCTTCCAAAGCCAATAACCTCTCACAGATATTTATGTCCATACTGTTTTCCTACCTTGCCATGAGACTGTAAAGTTTTTAAAAACTCACATTTATTAATATTACCCTGAATGTGAACTCAAGGTTTCTGAGGCAGAGCAGATTATTGTTTGTTTATGAAAAATAACTGTGTTAGTTTCCCTTTGCTCCAATTGTCCCTACAGTAACACAATAAAAGGTAGATCCAAATTATACACACCAGAGTTTGTAATGTAGGTGAAGAATCTGGAAAATATAAATCTGGGTGTTTGTATAAGAAGAAACAGCTGTCTCCCCTCCCCTCCTGACAGGTGGGGACAAAAACCTTTGTTCCTTGAGAAGGATCCTAGGTTCTCACTCTAACCCTTTGAAATATAAGTAAATCTCTCCAGGGGAAGATAAGACTATCTCCAAAAAGGGTTTTATAGCAATTTTATGGCTGGCCCAAAAGTGTTGGGCTAAAATATGAAATGGTAAGCACTCCATCACTGCAGGCTACAATTATCAATTTGAAGGGCATATCTTTAAAAGGATGTCATAGATGGAATTTTTATATCAGGAAGGATAATGGAATGGAGAATCTCTAAACTTTCTTCTTTTGAGTTTGTGATATAAATAAAAAGGGCATTGATTTTTTTTTTTCCTGCTATTAGTAGTCTGAGGAAATTTAAGACATATTCATTAGGTAGCAGCATTCTTTACAAATATCATCTGAATTGGAATAAAAGGTCGGTCAGGCCAGGTCCTCCAGAGATCAGAATCAGGATTTCTGGGAGTAAAGCCCAGAATCTATGTTTTAATGAGCTCTCCTCATAATTCTTACGTACTTGAAAGTGTGAAGAGCACTAATGATGCTGACGATTTTTGGTGTAGAGTTCTTGCATGATTGCCATGGCATTCCTTTTCTTCTTATTTGCAGTTAATATACGTTGCTCATCCAGACCTCTGATGCCTTGATGTAGGGTGGGTGAATTGTCCTTGACACCCTTACCAAATAGTTACTTTTTTGTTGAATGACTATGGGGAAGTGGAAAGAACTGGAGAGCTTGCCTAGAGCAGAGTAGAACCATCACCAGCAACCTAGGGTCTCTTTTCTGTTTTGAAACACCATTAAATGCCCTATATCCCATCCTGGCTGTATTGCACTCCTCTGGACCTCAGCTTGCTTTCTCTAATCAGTGGCTCTAGAATTCAGCAAGCCCTGGTGGCTATCTTTGCCTCTGGCAGTGTTCCATAGTAGTGTTCTGGGTCTGCTACTCTTGAGAACAATTTCTTGACTTTTTTCTTTCTTTCTTTCTTTTTTTTTAAGTCTCTCTACCTTTTCAAATTGTATACTTCAAATTTCAGAAATCAGCTGGTATCCCAGGCCCTCTCCATGGATTGAAAGTGGCAATACCTCCAGAGATTGGGTTGGCTTCTTTGGAAGGAGTTACCCACGTCTTGATGGATCATTTGGTGGACAGCAAAGAGAGCTGCTGGTCCATGAGCTGAGACTTAGTACTAGCTTGGCACCCTCGGATGCTGCTAGGTTTTCTAATCATCAGGGGTCTGAGTGGATTTGGGAATGCTGGGACCGATCATCTCTATTCTCCAGAAAACAGGATTGACCTCTCCTAGTAAACTTTAAAAGTTTTTCTTCCTGTATTTGAGTGCACACATGAGCTGACCCAATACTACAAATCCAGATCTGTTCCCCACTATTTTCCAAAACAGGCTTTCCTCTCCATCTCACAAAGAAGTCAATTGTGTTCTTACCTCCTTGCCTTTCCTTACTTTCTACTTGGAATGTTCTTTTTCTTTTTTTAACCTTCTCCCTTCAAAAATTCTCCCTATTTCCATCTCCTCCACAAAACCTTTCTCCACTTTTCTTTGTCTTATTTCTCAATTTCTGTAGCACTTATCCTCTGAACCACATAATTTAGCCATTAATTACATACTGTGCCATGTTATTTGCTCTAGTGTTAATGTGTCTTAGTTTTTTATTCTCGAACTAAATTATAAGTATCACGATGACATTTCACATCTCTTACTTTACAAATGCAAAAACCTGCTCCTAGTGTACAGAAGAAATTAAGGTCACAGATTTAGAACTGGTTTTAGCACTTAAACCCCACCCCCTTTCCCCACTCCCTCTTCCTATTTACTTCCATTCCATTGTGTGCTCTGATTCTGGAATATTTTCTTTAAACCCTCTCATTGTATTTTTTTTTTTTTATGAATCCTTCTCTTTCTCTCTATTGAATGTTGATAAATGGTCATTTCACAGGATGACTATATTAGCTATGTACACAGACCATCACATATCCTCATAAAATATAATAGGATATGGATGGAAACAGGATTATCTTGATCTTGTGGCATTTTACACATGAGTTTTTATAACACTGTGGTAAAATCTGACAAATTGAACTCTTAATGAATAGGGATGCCCACATTCCTGAGGATTTTTATGAGAAATTTTAGGAAACTCAGCTCTATTTTTGTTATTTAAAAAGTCATTCCTGGGGTACCAGGGTAGCTCAGTTGGCTAAGCTTCTTACTCCTGATTTCAGCTCAGGTCATGATCTCATGGTTCCTGAGTTCAAGTCCTGCATGGGGCTCTTCGCTGACAGGGTAGACCCTGCTTGGGATTCTATTTCTCTCTCTCTCTCTTCTCCTCCCCTGCTCATTTGCTCACTCTCTCTCTCTCAAAAATAAATAAATAAATTTTTAAAAGATCATTCCTTCTCACTATTTCCACCATTCCTAATGCCATTCCTTTGTTTATCTAAAAGCCTATTAATTCATTATTTTAAATGTTACACAATAGCAGCCTTAGTTCATTAGGGGAGACTTCTCCTCCCCTGCTCATTTGCTCACTCTCTCTCAAAAATAAATAAATAAATTTTTAAAAAGTCATTCCTTCGCACTATTTCTCACCATTCCTAATGCCATTCCTTTGTTTATCTAAAAGCCTATTAATTCATTATTTTAAATGTTACACAATAGCAGCCTTAGTTCATTATTTTCAGGTGCCCATCTGATTAAAATGTAATTCTTCACTATATTTTAGGCACATTTCTCAATTAAAAAACAAATATATTTATTATTTTTGTCTTTAAACACACTTTTAACTCATCTCGCCATGTCGGAGAGTGTCTATCCATCTCACTTAGAGAATGGGCTCCTGACAATCCCTGGGCTCCAGGGATTGTTTCACCTGACATGAACCTGACTCTGATGATTTAGCCAAGTGAGAGAGATTTTTCTTATACAACAGGAAGTAGGAAGTCATACTGGAAAGTAAGTAGCCCAACTAGAGGTAGGTCACCCAGGGATGGTTAGCACCTCACTAAGGTCATCTTTCCCAGGCTGCTTTTTACTTTGCAATGTTGAACATGTGGCTTTTCTTTTCCTGGGTCTAATGGTTTCAGTATAGCTGCCCCATATCTTGTTTCCCATCCAAGCTTTAGATATGAAACATAAAAATCAAACACACAAAACGAAAACAACAGCAACAAAAGCAGTAAGGAAGAAGAGCCTATACCAGGAAAGTAAAACTCTAGATCTGTAGAGGACCTTGAGCTTGCATTTGAAGGGCAGAGCTGCGTCACATGGTCATCTTTGGCTGCAACAGAAGTAAGGAAATGTTTTTTTTCATGTTGTAGGGTATACTGTGGGACTAATAAAAATTGGAGTTTTTATTATTAGAGAAGAAGATATTAGAGAGAAGGATATTGAGTAAGCAACTAGCAGTGTGTATCACAGAAAAGCCAGAAGCAAATTACTCACAATTAAAACCTACTTTCAAAGTTCCAAGATGTGGCAAAAAGATTATTAATGTATGTGTGGTTGCCTGAGACATTTCAGGCAAGACTGTTGAAAGCCCTGAGCAGAATTTCAAGCACTCAGGTATTGCTCCACTGATTAGACTTTTATATTTCACAATAAAGTACTCTTTATTAGTTAAGTTCAGATAAATCCTTCAAGCGTTTCTTACAATGAATGTAGGAGACCTAGAGAAAAATGTTAATTCCACTTTGTTTAAAGGGACAAAATTTAACACTGTACAAAATTTAACATCTGTGCTTTTGCTCAGCATTATGTCTAGTTTATGGATATTTGCTGCCACCTGCAGTTTAAACTTGATATTCACTCTGGCTGTCCCCTGTAACTGGAACATAAGGACCCAGGGAGTAGAAAGGAAGAAAATCGCAATAATAGTATTCTTGCCACTGCTGCAGCTTATTCAAAATGAAATTCCCTATTTGCACACCCACATTCATAAGCAGCATTATGTATAATAGCCCAAAGCTAGAAGCAACCCGGGTGTCCACTGACAGATGAATGGATTAACACACTGCGGTTGTATATATACAGTAGAATGTTATTCAGGCTTACAAAGGAAATTTTGACACATGCTACAACATGGATGAATGTCTTTGAAGACATTATGCCAAGTGAAATAAGCCAGTGACAAGAGGACAAATACTGTATGAGTCCACTTTACATGAGGCTCCTAGGACAGTCAACTTCATAGAGACAGGAAGTAAAAGGGTTGTTGCCAGACAATGGGGGAAGGAGGGATTGGGGAATTAATGTTTAATGTATAAGAACTTCAGTGGGGAGGAAGATCAGAAAGTTCTGGAGTTGGATGGTGGTGATGGCTGCACAACTATTGAATGTACTTAATGTACAGGACTGTACGTATAAAAAATGGTTAAAATGGTACATTTTATGTTATGCCTACTTTACCATGATAATCTTTTTAAAATATTGAATTTCCAGGAAAATGAGTAAGATGGGGGGCGCCTGGGTGGCGCAGTCGGTTAAGCATCCGACTTCAGCCAGGTCACGATCTCGCGGTCCGTGAGTTCGAGCCCCGCGTCAGGCTCTGGGCTGATGGCTCGGAGCCTGGAGCCTGTTTCCGATTCTGTGTCTCCCTCTCTCTGCCCCTCCCCCGTTCATGCTCTGTGTCTCTCTGTCCCAAAAATAAATAAACGTTGAAAAAAAAATTTAAAATGAGTAAGATGGTTCTGTAGAATACAGAAACCAGGCATACTCTAATTTATATTACCAGGTAGTAACAAATTGGCATGAAGTCTTTTGGGTTTCTCTACTCCTGAAAAAGTAGGTCCCTTGCGGTCGATGAATATGCAACTTGTTTGGGTATAGTATCAGGGATGCAGCGATTTAATGTACTAATGTGCTACAAAAAAGGCATGTAGCAGACTCAGCTCTAGGTAAGAAGGCAAATAAGGGTAATTTGGGCAATTTATATTTCTCTAAAAAAGCAATTTCTTGGTATGTGGAGCTGAATATTTTCATTACAAGAAATAGTGTTTGGACCGTTTAACAGTCCTAGAGAAATTATTTCTATGGTCTTTTGGCAATTTTAGAATATAGCAAAATAACATAGCAAAATTACAAGACTATGCGTATGTATACATTTTTTAAAGAGTTAGAAACTATATAATTCCTGAATGTTATTTATGCTGGAAAGAAAGCATGTGAGGACCTCCTATGTTCATGAAATCATTACAAAAATCTTTCACTGGAAGTTTATTGGATTTTACATAAAGCAGCGTTCTTATTCCTTTTCCTCTCTCAGTTTCTTGGGCTTCCCCTCCAGCACCAGCAGTTCAGAGAAGCTGCTACCTCTTACACCCCTGAAGAGTGACCCCCCCCTGACAGGCCTCACTCTAAAGAAAAAACTGAATTTTATTCTTTCAGGAATAAAATAGGGAAATTGACTGAAGTCCTTCTTCATGTCTTGAGATGCTCATGCTATTTTTTTTTTAAGGAAACATGCATAGAAAAGCTGGAAACTGAATTGAGAAAGATATTTGAAATATCAGAAAAGATGAAAAAGGACAGATGTAGAGTTGAGGACATCCATGGAAGATTTATGCATGTGGGGTTGAAGAAGAATGACTTCTGCAAAGAACAGCAACGGCATGACTGTCAGATAGGCTATTTGAAAGACACATTTCCTTTTTCGAAATGCTCTGTGCAGCAGTTTGAGAGAGGACAAGGGGACGTTTAGGGACTCGTCTATTGCAATAGAGGGGCGTGCAGTTGACTGACAGCCCCCTGCTGCTCCCCTGGGCCCACACTCCCCAGGTTGGCTCCAGCCATTGACTTTGTGGGGCAGAGGTGCATTCCCTGTGGGAGGGGATACTGCTGTTTGGGGCAACTTTAGCTGGGCTGTTTGGGGAATTTCTTATGACTGTGCTGCATCTGAGACTCCTACAGGATTCCAGCTCTTTCCCTTTGTGCTTCCACAGGTGTGGGACCTGCCTCGCCACCGTGGGAAGCCTCCTCCCTTCCACTGCTGCCTTCTCTCATCCTTTATAGGCACTTCCCCTGATAAATCTGTTGACTGTCTAATGAATCTGGGTGACAACTTCTCAGAAGTCCCAGTTTACATACCAATAAACACAGCAATTTACCAAACTAAGTATTCAGGACAATCATGCTGGGGTCTGCCCTTCCTCTGAGAGAACAGACCCAGTCATCAGCCCTTGCTTCCTTACTCTCTTCAGCCCACCTCAAAGCCCCAGTCCCAAAACACTCCATTTCAGCTTACTTCCCTCAACTTTTCCCTTTTTTTTTTAAAGTTTATTTATTTAGAGATAGAAAGAGCGCACATGTGCATGCATGCATGAGAGCAGGGGAGGGGCAGAGAGAGAAGGAGAGAGACAGCACACAGCCTAATGTGAGGCTCAGTCCCACAAACTGTGAGATCATGACCTGAGCCCAAATGAAGAGTCCGATGCTTAACCTACTGAGCCACTCAGGTGCCCCTCAGCTCTTCCTTCTTAAACACACTCACTGTATCCCTTGAAATTCTAGAACTGTGTGATCAACAAGCTCTTGCACATGTTCAGCCTGCCATACATCCTCCCAAATCTCTCTGGACTCTCAACATCTTTCCCCTTCACTACCATTAAGAGGCCTGGCAGAGTCCTGAGGGCACTGGTTCTCCTGCAGTCTTCTCAAGTGCCTGTGGTGCCAGCACATGGAGGAAGAGTCCTCCTCATTCCCACTCACACTTCTGAAGCCATTTTTCTTCCTTTCTTTTCTTTTTTTTTTTAATGTTTATTTACTTTTGAGAGAGACAGAGATAGAGCGTGAGCAGTGGAGGGGCAGAGAGAGAGGGAGACACAGAATCCAAAGCAGTTTCCAGGTTCTGAGCTGTCAGCACAGAGCCTGATGTGGGGCTCAAACCCACGAACTGTGAGGCAAAGTCAGACACTTAACTGACTGAGCCAAGCAGGCACCCCTTTTTTTCTTCCTTTCTTTCCTCCATCCCCATCATGGTCCTTTGAAGTTCATGCCATACAGTTATACCTTGTTGCTATCATTTCTTATTCATGGAAGGCTTTAGTTTCTAGTTCAGTATCTCTCTCCGCCTACCGTTGTCAGATTAAGCAATAAAAATACAGGATGCCCAGTTAATTTGACTTTCAAACAACACATACGTTTTTATATGGCAACTCTCATTCCTCCCTTAGTCTCCTTCTCAATTTCAGTGGTTCAGCATCTGGTTCAGCAGGTCACTGGCCTCTTGGTTACTCACTTCCTAACCTCATATGATCTTTCCTTCTACTGTACTCTAGCACCATGTCTATAGTCACACTCAGGAACATTACCTCCTCCAAATCTCAGTTTAAAACATGGAATTTCTGCCTTCTAGTCTTCTACCTTACATTCTCTAGAACAGGGGTTGGCAAACTATGGCCCACAGGCCGTATGTGGCCCAAGGATAGTTTTTTTGTGCAGCTTGCAAACTGAGAACAATTTTTACATTTTAAAAGAGTAGTAAAAATAAAAACTGAATAATATGCAACAGAGGTTGTATGCAGATCATAATGCCAAAAACATTTACTATCTAGTACTCCATAAAAAGTTTGCTGACCTTGTTCTAGAACCTTCACTCATTCCATTTTTTTTTTAAACTTTTGAGGCCTCCAACTCATTGATCTCACTTTTTTCTCAACATCAATCAATTCTCCTGATTTACTTTCTCCTTCATCCAGCTTGGAGTTCCTGACTTTCTCCTTTTATCACTCACGTATGCCTAACTTAACCAAGTTGCACCCAACTCTACTTTTTGTGCTTGCACCCCAGAAGCTGGGTTTTGCTCAAGAAAAATAAGAAAATCAGGTTGACAAGGACCACATGATCATAGAACGCAAAGACCATATGATTATAGAATGCATATTCAACTTGCCCGGTAATTCTACCATTTGTGCCCATTCAGGACTTTCCTACACTTTGGGGTCACCACTTCCTAGCTTCTCTCTCATCAGTGCTCCTGCAGAGTTGCCCCATTTCCCTCTTGCTTTATACCTAAACTTCTCAAAATAGTTGTCTACACTCACTCCAAAATGATTCTTGAATTTTGTCCACAAATCTGTTTCTCTCCATGTCAGTAGAAGCTCACAAGTAAACAGGGCCTGTGGCAAGGTTTAATGCTAATGCTATGAGGTGAACACAAAGGAAAGCAAGGCAGGGAGGCATTAGAAACCATGTAAGGTGACATGCTACTGCCCTGGCCAACGCAAGGGCTTGAACTTGTGGGGTTCTTTGGGCAGGCCAGATGGAGAACAGGCCAATTTCAGGAGAAGGGTAATCTGTCTGCACACTTCCTCTTCCTTCTTTGTCTCCCATTTTCAAGGTGACAGGAACAGCCAGAGACCCTGGGTGGGGTTGGTTGGTCAATCTCAGGGTCAGACCAGTGTTTGACCACAGTGCTGGCTGAGGCAGGACACAATACCAGAAGGTCTAGGAGATAGGTAAGGCTGAGGAGATCTAAGAAGTATATAAGATATGTCTATGTCTTAGTCAGCTTAGGCTGCTATAATAGAAGACCACAGAATGGGTGACTTAGACAACCATGTTTTTCTCACAGTCTGGAGTCTGGGAGTTTCAGGATTGAGGGGCCAGAAGATCTGGAGTCTGGGGAGAGCACTCTTCTGGTTTGTAGACAGCTGTCTTTTCATATCCTCATATGGTGGAGAACAGAGAGAGCGAGGAAGCAAGCTCTCTCACATGTCTTCTTATAAGGGGATTAATCCCATCCATAAGGGCTCCACCCTCAGGACCTAATTACACCCCAAAGCTCCCACATTCTCTTACCATCACATTGGGGTTTGGCTTCAACATATGGATTCTGGGGACAATGACATTCAGTCCATGGCAGCCCAATGTATTCTCTCAGTTTCCCTTTTTTAGAAGATCCATACCTCCTCCAACATATTTTTTTCCAGCCAGAAACCTTAGACTCCTCCTCAATTTTCTCTCTTTCATTAGGCTCATTCAATAACGTTGCAAGTATTGTGAGTTCTACCCTCAAAAGATATAATCAATTTTCTGTCTCCATTGACAGCACATTACTCGTATTCTGGGTATAATCTCTTAGTTTGTCTTTTGTTTAGTTTAGTTTAGTTTTTTTTTTTTTTCATTTTATAACCCATTCACCATATAGCAATGGAAGTTGTCTTTTAAAATGTAAATTAGGTCACATCAATTACCTACTTGAAACTCTCAGTGGTTTTAGTTTCACTTAGAATATAACCCAAATACTTCACATGGGTTACAATTCTAAAACTGTTTACTGAGCCTATATTACGTGGTAGATATGGTCTGTAAACACTTGAGGTACAAAAGCAAACAAAACAGGAAATGATAATCCCTGCTTCATGGAATTTATATTCTGACAACAGGAGAACATTAATAAGCAATGCATTTAATAGGTTCAAATAAGTGCAATGCTACCAATAAAAAGTAGGCCAGGGTAGAGGGGTTTGGGAGTGCTGGGGAGGTGAATGGTGATTCTAAATTTGGTCATTAGGTTTGGAAGAAAGTGATGCTTGATTAGTGAGCTAGAGGAGGTGAGATAACACACAGAGATCTGGGGAGGAGGGAGAACACCTAGGAACGTCAAATGCTCTAAGGCAGAAATGTGTCTGTGTTTTTAAAACCCAGCAAGGAGGTCAGTACAGGTGGAGCCTGGTGAGTGAGGCTGGCAAGTAACTGGGTACCAGGTCATCTATAGCTAAGTAGGCCAATACATGGCCTTGGGCTTTTCTCTGAGGAAATGGAAAGCCACGTCAGTGATTTGAGCAGATGAGTATCACGATCTTAGTTACATTTTGAAAGCATAGTAGTGGGAAGTATAAAAGCAAGGACATCTTTTGGGAGGCTGCTGTAGTAATCCAGGCGAGAGAGGTTGGTAGAGGGCATGTGTCAGCTTCTAGCAGAGGTAACGGCATTTCTTAGCAGACTGGCTTGAGAGACAGAGAGGGGTTAATGATGACATCAAGGATTTCAGCTGGAGAAACTGGAAGGTTGGAGTTGCCATCAGCTGAGATGGGCAAGGATGCAGGTGGAGTAGGTTCAGGAAAGAAGAGTGAATGACAGTGAGCAAGGAGCTAAGATCACTGAAAAATAGGATGATGACAGCTACAATGACAGCTGGCGGAAGATGTGATCTGATGGCACAAGATTGAAAGTAGGGGGAAGATCAGGCAGAGGGAAGGGAAATAAGACTGAAGGCAACATTAAGAACTCCTGTCCCAGCTCCAGGTCCTGTGGTCTGCGGGCTGTGGGAGAAAAGCACTGCAGAAATGTAGGGTCTTCACATTACAGCCAGAAAAGGAAGAGAAATATTCGGAGAATAGTGTGAGCATGCAGGGGATTTTGCTGATGAGGCACTGTGAATCCCAGAAGTCACAGTAGGAACATTTCAGGAACTGGGGAGATGTGGGTAAAGGGAGCACAAGAGGGACACAGGGGGCCTATGGGAAGTGCAGTTCAGCATATGAGGGGGGGGTGCGCTTCCTGTGAGTGACAGACATAAACAGAGGTAAAGGCTATAATGATGCAGTGAAGGTTGAGAGTGGTGGTGAGGCTGTAAACGCTGAGGAATAAGGCAGTCTGGGAAAGCAGGGTCTTCGTCTTATGTACAGATCTCCCTCCACCCCACTCATGAGGGTCGGTCTTAATGCAGGTGTAACGTTGGGCCCTGCCCACCTCATTTACCTCATCTTGTATCAGGTTCCTCTTCAACAGTGTGCTGTAGCCATCCTGGCTGTCTGGTAACTTCCCAGAACTGAGGTCTTTGCAGCCTCAGGGCCTTTGTACTTGTGGTTTCCCCCACCTGAAATATTCTCCTGTCAGCTGTTTGCATGGGTGGCTCTTCTCCTTCCTCAGCATTTACCTAAAATATAACTTCCTCAATGAGGCCAAGTGTAGACACCTCCTGCTATTCTTGATCATAGTGCCTTTTTAATTCCCGTCATAACATTCATTAAACCAGCTGTTCTTTTATGCATTGTGCTTAAATGTTTATTCAAATTAAAGATCCATGAGGACACTTGGCTATGTCTGTTATGATCCCTATTGCATCCCCACTGACTAGTACAATATCTGGTATAGTAAGTGCTTAGTAAGTAATTATTGAATAAATGGAACTCAGCCAGGGTAACAAGAACCCAGAGGAAGAAGGTTATTTCTGCAGAGGGATAAAGCAATTAACTGTTCATCTTATCCCCAGCTGATCAGTTCTGTAGAATGTTTATTAAAATCTGCCACCTTTGGGAGGAAGGAGTGGCAAACCAGACCAGGAAACGGTGCGTCCTTGGACTGGTTTGTTGGCTCCTTTTGTTGTTGGCTAGAAAAGCCTGTTGGAAATGGTGGCCCAACTCTCCAGAATGTCACAGAGCAGAAGGTGAAGAACCACAGCTCTTGAGAGCAACATTTGATCATTGCTTCTGTGTTCCCCTTCTTCTTATTGGCTTACGGAGGGTTTGGTGGTGGCCGCAGTGAACTATAGACCTGACACTTGTTTTGGATTGGTTCCCAGAGTATTAGTGGGGTGGTTCTTGGTTCAAATACACAAAATTAGAGGCTAAGAGGAAGAAGGAAAAATTTTTTGCTTTGCTGACATATAGCTCTGGGTTCAGATGTCTCACTCATGGAAAGAATGCAATAGAATTAAAAGCAAAAACAGAATAAAATAAAACACACAAATCATTTTCTATCCCCCTTTTGATAATTGTCCAATATTAGAAAATAAGGATACATGAACATAATGAAATGTTATAGATTCCTTAATATTATTAATGTGTGGATTATATATAAAAATGGACTGATGCTTATGTTCTGATGTGAAAATAGAATATATGATTAATATAATGTATTTATATAGAGTATAAAATTAAATATATACTGTAATTTCTAACATACAAATGTTAATATGAATAAGGATTTAAAGTAACATGTAAACGAAAAATGTTATATTGGAGTGGTAGATACAGAAATGGTTTTTTTTTTTAACTGTTCTTTTATACTATTGTATTCTTAAAATGAAAAGCCCTCAAATCCCTGGAAAGAGCCCATATGTACATGAGCAGCATTATGAACAACGTCTTTCATCATACGTTGTGTTCAGCTTAAAGAATCATATGTTAAAGAATCCTATGTTGGGACTTGGGTTAATAGAAGCTCCTTTTATAGCACATTCTCACGGCAATTTGTTCATTTACAACATGATGAAATTAGTTTTGCTAAGAATGTCTCTGAATTTACACTTACATTTGTCAGTGTTTATACAGGTATAGCCTCTGAGATGATTTGGAGAGTCAGGATGGAATCACGCATGTGCTTGAGTTTAAAAGGTCTCTATATTGGGGCACGTGGGTGGCTCAGTCGGTTGAGCATCTGACTCTTGGTTTCGGCTCAGGTCATGATTCCAGGGTCGTGGGATCAGGCTCTGCATTGGGTGTGGACCTTGCTTGGGGTCCCCCTCCCTCTGTCCCTCTCCTCTGCTTACTTTCTCTAAAATTAAAAAAAGAAAGAGAGTTCTCTATATTAATTATATATTAATTATACTGAGGCAAGGAGCTGGGGAAAAGGTTCTTGCAAAAGGAAAGAGCCATCTTCATTTCTAAACAAAGTGGGTAGGCCCAGAGACCTCTCTGGGGTTGATTCTTATGATCGGTGCTGTCTTCTGAGAACTCTGCAATTCTTCTGTTCATGAATTCCTGTTTCCCTCAAAGTTGTTTAGTCTTTCATTGTTTATTCAACATACACTTCATACTAGAAGATCTGGCAGATTCTGGGAACACAAATAAGAAAATATATGGCTCCTCCCTGCAATGAGCTCATCATCTAGCAGTTTTTTCCTACAGCTTCTCTCAGGTGGGTGTAGTTGACATCTCCTACTGCCCAAGACTAGAAATGATCTGTTGGCAAAAGGACTGAGCTTCACTTGTTTTCATAGGGCTGGGAGTTTTTTTAAAAAACTAAAGTTATATAATTAGTTTATATTAATTTATTCATAAAGTTATATCATTAGTTTAGTTGCTGAAGACAGTTTACTAGGAGACCTCTAGGACCTAATCAGAGAGACCCAGGAAGTGTGATCTTCAGCATTCAAGAACAATTCTTATTGCTTAAAATAGTGAAAAACTAAAAATAACTTAAATGTATAACAATATAAAAAATAGTAAAGGAAACAATGAGGAAGGGGCAGCGGTGACTTTGTGAGTCAAACTTTGGGGCCCTGGAGCCGGGTTGCCTCTATTTGAATGCTGGCTCTGCCACTCACTAGCCATAAAATTAATTAAACCTTGATTTCTTCCTACATAAAATGAATTTCTATGTGAAAATTAAATCTATTCCATAAAGTTGTTGTTAGTATTAAATTAGATAAAGTATATAAATGACTTAGAACAATGCTCAGTGCACATTAAGCATTTAATAATAGTTTTCTTTATATTGTGGTAAATGATCTTCATAGAAGATTGTGTAGCCCTTAAGACTCTGTTTCTGATGAGTTCGTAAGAAGGCACAATTTTAAAATTATCAGTGAACACAGTATAATCACAACTCTAAAAGATAAGAGACTAGAAGAAAACTCAACATGGCATCAGTTTTTCATTTTCTTTCAAGTGTAAAGTTTCTGTTTTTATTTTGATTCAGAAGTCTATCTGTGGTTTTCTTTTCCAGCTGTATTGAGTTATACTTGGCAAATAAAATTGTAATGTGCGATGACCTGATATATGTATACATGCATCAGCAATAGTCACCGCATTATATATTAGATCCTCAGACTTTATTCATCTTACAACTGAAAGTTTGTACCCTTTTACCAATCTCTTTCTACTTCTCTCACCATTCAACTCTGGCAACCACCATCCTACTCTCTGTTTCTGGGAGTTCCACTTTTTTTTTTTTTTTTTTTAGATTCCATGTATAAGTGATATCATGTCGTTATATGTCTTTCTTTGTCTGGCTTATTTCACGTAGCACAATGCCTGGGAGATCCATCCACGTTGTTGCAAATGGCAGAACTCTCTTATTTGTTAAGGTCAAATAATATTCCACACCATATCTTCACCTGTTTATTCACTGATGGGTGCTAGGTTGTTTCCATACCATGGCTATTGTGAATAATGCTGCAATCAATATGGGAGTGCAGATATATCTTTAAGGTAATGATTTTGTTTCCTTTATAGACATACCCAGAAATGGGATTGCTGGATCATAGGGTAGTTCTATTTTTAATTTTTTGAGGAATCTCCATACGGTTTTCCATAGTGATTATACTAGTTTACATTCCCACTAACAGTATACAAGTGTTCCCTCTTCTTCACATCCTCGCCTGCATTTGTTATTTCTTGACGGAGAGAGACAGAGCATGAGCAGGGAGGGGCAGAGAGAGAGGGGGACACAGAATCTGAGGCAGGCTCCAGGCTCTGAGCTGTCAGCACAACAGAGCCCGACGCGGGGCTCGAACTCATGGAGTGTGAGATCATGACCTGAGCTGAAGTCGGATGCTCAACCGACTGAGCCACCCAGGCGCCCCTCCCCAGCACCATTTTTTAAAGATGTTTATTTATTTTTTTTTATTTTTTTTTTCAACGTTTATTTATTTTGGGGACAGAGAGAGACAGAGCATGAACGGGGGAGGGGCAGAGAGAGAGGGAGACACAAAATCGGAAACAGGCTCCAGGCTCTGAGCCATCAGCCCAGAGCCCGACGCGGGGCTCGAACTCCCGGACCGCGAGATCGTGACCTGGCTGGAGTCGGACGCTTAACCAACTGCGCCACCCAGGCGCCCCTAAAAGATGTTTATTTTTGAGAGAGAGAGAGAGAGAGAGAGAGAGAGAGAGAGAGAGAAAGAGAGAGCAGGAGCAGGGAAGGTACAAAGAGAGAGGGGGACAGAGGATCTGAAGTGGGCTCTGTGCTGACAGCAGTGGGGCTCAATCTCATGAATTGTGAGATCATGACCTGAGCCGAAGTTGGATGCTCAACTGACTGAACCACCCAGGCGCCCCTCTCCAACACTCTTTGTTGAAGAGATTATCCTTTTTCCATCGTATATGCTTGGCTTCTTTGTTGAAAATTAGTTGGCTGTATATGTATGGGTTTATCTCCAGGTTTTGATTCTATTCCATTGGTCTGTGTATTTGTTTTTATGCCAATACTATATTGTTTTGATTATAGGTTTACAGTATGGTTTGAAATCAGTAAGTGTGATAGTTGCAGCTTTGTTCTTTCTCAAGTTTGCTTTGTTTTATAGTTTTCAGTGTACAGATCTTTTTCCTCCTTTGTTAAATTTATTCCTAAGTGTTTTGTTCTTTTTAATTCTATTGTAATTTCTCCTTCTGGTAGTTCATTGTTAGCGTATATAAACAACTGCTTTTGTATACTGATTTTGTATCTTGCAACTTTACTGAATTTGTTTATTCTAACATTTTCCTGGTGAGGTTGTTGCCATTTTAAAATAATTTTATTGAGATATAACTTTCACATCCTGAAGTTTGCCTTTTTAAAGTGTACAATTCAGTGGTGTTTGGTATACTCACAGCTATGCAAGCACCAACACTAATTTTAGAACGTTTCATTTTCACAAAAAGAAACTGTGGCCATTAGTTGTAATGGTCCTCATTCCCTGGCTTCCCCCAGCCACTGGACAGCCATTAATCTACTTTCTGTCTCTATGGATTTGCTTATTCTGGACATGTAATAGAAATGGAATCAGAATATGTAGCCTTCTGTATCTGGTTCCTTTCGCTTAACATAGTGTTTTCAAGGTTCATGCATGTTTTAGTACTTCGTTCCTTTTTATGATCAAATAATATTCCAGCATATGAATATACTACATTTTGGTTATTCATTCATCATTTGATGGACATTTGGATTGCTTCTATTTTTTGAGTATCATGCTGCTATGCACATTCATGTTCAAGTGTGTTTTCAATTCTTGGGTATATACCTAGGAGTAGAATTGCCATGTCATATGGCAACTCCACGTCTAACATTTTTAGGAACTTCCAAAGTGTTTTCTAAAGTGGCTGCACTATTTTACATCTTACCTATGAGAATTCAAATTTCTTCATATTCTGGTCTACCTTTTTGCTCAATGCCATCTCAGTAGGTGTGAAGTGGTATCTCATTGTAGAGTTGCTGTTATTTGAGTGGAGAACTATATGCCATTTTTAATAGAAAAGTACTTTTTAAAAAGAGAACTTTAGATAGATGAGCAGTACAGGAATTTCAATTTGAGTGCCATTTCATTTTAAATAGTTCCTGGAATTGCCTGACCCAGAATTTCCAAAACTCAGTGATGTTAGAAAATCTGGAGTGGCATTCATACGTTTTAATATTTTAGCAGCACCAACATTCTAGTGCAGACCTCTAAGATATTTGCTGTCAGTTGAGTGATTATTTGATGATATCACTTTTGCTTGGCTTCATGCTAACTAGTTTAGAAGGCTAATTGGAGTGAGAATAAGGCAAAGTGATTTCTCAAAAAGGCATGAAGATCTGAACTGTCGATGAAACAGTGTGGTACTCTACTTTGCCAAGAAAGTGATGGAGTACCTAACAGAATTTGGCTCTACTTATTATCCTTTCTAAGTAGACTATTTGTCACTTTTTTCTTTGAGGGTGAATTAATTGACCCATCCTCTGGGAACACTAGTGCTCTTTCTGTTTAGGGTTGTGGATGTTTATAGAAGCACCCGACGGTCAGCCCTCTGACATTTCAGCCTCAGTCACCAGAGCAAAGTGGGAAAAGAACCCTGAAGGGCTTATCTTACATAGAGAGGGCTTCTAGGGTAATTCAGGTATTGCTGCGCTAACAAGATCAAGCTCCTTAAACCTCTACTGTTTATGGTGACAAGTTCATTGCTGCTTACACTAGTCATAGAATGTCTAGATGTTTTGGTCACAGAATCTTTGCTGAGAAATATAGGTATTTAGGAAATAAATATAGGCAGTAATTTTTTTAAACTCTAGAGAAATACAGCTGGAGACATTTGTTTCTTCCCTACTCTATTTTTAATTCTGTCTAAATTACCCCTTTGCTGATTGTAGAATTAGATTACAGTTGTCATATATAGATTTAAATAAACCTCAGACACAAACATTTACAAAGCACACCCCAAAATCATATTCACTATCAATTACTATTTATGGAACCCTGTATTACTGATAATAAGTAAAATTGCCCTTGAAAATTCTCATTTTATTTCTTTTGTAAAATTTCAAGTGTTCTTGGCTATTCATAGTCTTAGCTAATCAGTGTTTATGGAGTTATAGGTTGTAGTCAAAGAAATTTTTCAATCCGAAGGATTTTTATCTTTTCATTTCATTTGGTTTAACTACTTGGTCTATAAATGACTTGAATTCTGTCAGAGTTACTCTGGTTTAGCCACAGCATTGACAACTTCTTATATGTGTTAACAGTGAAAAGAGCTCTATAGTGTCAAAGTTTATCTTACAAGTTTAACAACTTATTGACCAGCAATATTTTATGTAATTTTTTTAGAATAAATTATGTTGAAACTTATGCTACCAACTCTTCAATTTTTAAATCAAGGCAATAATTATGATTATAACTAGACCATTAGGTTTAACTTTATGCCAGCAATTATGATTACAATTTAAAAATCTACATCTATTTATAAAAATTTTACCTGGGGGTGTAAAAGCCTTCTCATACTCTATTAAAAAGATGATAGTTTTATACACTATTAAAATGAGTCATGCTGAAATCATTGCTTACGAGGGGTTCATCTAAATGATAATGGCTGCAAAAAGTAAGTTATACCCTGGTAGTAGAGGTCTTTTTTTTCCATCTGGCAACTCTAAGAATACTTGAAAAGATGTTAGTCATGAACAAACTAATAGCCTAATTAGAAGATCAAATAAACCCTGCCCCAGTGGTGTACTTTATTTTACATCTTTAAAGTACTTTCGTTAACAGTTAAAACTGTATATTCCGAATAGATACAACCCCAGCACCCTTCGCAGCAGAGCAGTTATTTTTACCTTTCTTGGGGTTATGTGTCTGACAAAAGCAATGATCCCTTTGGCCTAGGAAAATACATATGTGTATACTTAATTATTCATAAAAGTTCCTGGGATCCATAGAGTTTTCTAATTTCTGTTCAGTTAGTCTCAGAAAATATTAATTGCAAGTAAGCTAATTTTATGAATGCTTTGAAAGTGCTTTGAAAGGTGTTATAAATTATTCTTTATAAACATTGTTGTGGCTTAATAATTTTGATTCATTTCCAGGCCATAGCATTTATTCATGGTTTTCTGAGGATAAGATTTCAGAAAATTTATATACAAGTCTGGTCTCAGCTGGCTTTATTAATCAATCAATCAATCGATCGATCAATGTATGTTAACAATTACTAATGTGGCCATCTTTAAGCAAGTCCAATAATGAAATATTATCTTTTATTTCAGGTTTATTTCCTTACATTCATTGAAGAGCTAGTTATAAACCTAGATGGCTGCACCAATTTGCTAACAGTATTGAAGATTTTGTATTTTCTGACATATAAGTTCTGCATTCACAACTTTGCACCCACAACTGGCAAACTACTTTGAATTCCCAAAAGAGCTGGTCTAATTTCAGAGTGGGTCCCTAGGTCAACACTCCAAGAGGAAAAGTTCTTAATGTCTTGTGCATAGTATGCACCTCAGGGAGGTTCTTAGAAGCAACTAGTAAGCCAGCAAGTGGGGGTTTTCCCTGAGGTGCACCAAGCAGGGGGGAGTTTGACAGTGGAAGCTAGGATGTTACCTTGAAGGGAGAGCTTCTCAACAGTGGATGCCTCACTCAGGGTCCCAACAGAAAATAGACAGCACATTCAAATTAGGATAATTTGAGAGAGGTCCATCTATAAAGAGATAATTTCGAAAATGGGGGTGAGGTAGGGAAACTATTACAGTAGCACAGGAATCTGGTGAGGTTGTCACCACCCCCAGGTCTAAAGGGCCAAGACAGAGAGAGGTTACCAGAAGCTAGCGGTTACCAGAAGAGTGGTAGAGAGCAGGTCACCTTCTGTCCAGGGATACGGTCAGCCCAGGGTGACCTCCCTAGGAGACAGCCAAGGGGGTAAATGCCTCTGTCACTTTCTTCCCACCTCTGATCTCTTGTCAGGCTCTCTTTTGGCAAGAACCCAATAAGAGTGTATACTGGTCAGCCTCCTGTGGCAGAAAGTGCTAACAGATGACAGGTAGAGAGGGTTTTTCCTGACAACTCTCAACCTGGAAGTTAGATGTTTGAAATCCCTTCTTTTTCAATCATGGTGGCATTTTTAAAATTGTAGTAAAACACCGTAAGGGTAGAAAAATTCTCCCTTCTTCATTTCTAGATTCTTTGGCTGGTCTAATAATTAAGTTGACATAAGATATATCAACGGAAAAAAAAACAGATATAATTTTATACATAGAAGATCCTCATAAAAATATGAGGCTCGAAGAAGTAACCAAAACAGGAAGTTTTCAGACAAAGAATTATTTGTGAAAAATTGACAAGACAAAGGGATTTGGCTTTGGGGTAGTAAATTGGTGAAGAAGCAACCAGGTTTGTTTATACAGCTTTCTCAGTCCTAAAGCCCCTGTCTTTGGTGATAAGGATGCCTTCTACCCTCCTGCTACAGGGAAGGTAGCTTTCACATGGGAGATTGATCTTCTGCATTCAGGGAGACAAAGGAGGCTCAGAGTATCCTTCTTTTACTTGTTCTTTCTCAAGCACTCTTGATTCAAAATAATCAATATGCCAAATTGGTAGATTTTGGGGTGACATATTCTGAACCCCTGTAATATACATCTTATAAAATGTATCATATTAACCATTTCTAAGTGTACAGTTCAGTAGTGTTGAGTATATTCACATTGTTGTACAACCAGTCTCCAGAACTCTTTTCATCTTGCAAAACTAAAACCCTATATCCGTTAAACAACTCATTCTCCCCACCCCCTTGCTTCAGGCAACCACTATTCCACTTTCTGTTTCTATGAATTTGGTTACTCTAGATATCTAATATACGTGTAATCATACAATATCTATTTTTTTTTTGCATGGATGGCATTTTTTTAAACGTTTATTTATTTTATTTTTGAGACAGAGAGAGACAGAGCATGAACAGGGGAGGGGCAGAGAGAGAGGGAGTCACAGAATCCGAAACAGGCTCCAGGCTCTGAGCTGTCAGCACAGAGCCCGACGCAGGGCTCGAACTCACGGACTGTGAGACCATGACCTGAGCCGAAGTCAGACGCTCAACCGACCAAGCCACCCAGGCGCCCCTGGATGGCATTTTTAAGGTTAGTGTTCACAGGCGTTTTGTAGACACGTTTAGTTGTAGTCATTAATAGAACATTTTCATTTTGAAAGAATGTTCCACTTCCTGGAGATTCCAAATGTCACAGATTTGTGAAATAACAAATAACAACAGAAATAGGGCGTTAGAAATAGAGTTGACAAAAATAGGTGTACTTTAGGGTAGAGAAAAAAATTTTAATAGGTCAAATTTGATACAAGGATGTGACAATCAAGTATTAAAAGATATGGATCAGTATAGAATACAAAAGTATATCAGTGGAGAACATGTAGTTTGCACACCAAAGGAAGAGCTGGGTCAGTGATCATGGACCTGAGAGTTATTTTGCATACTGCCTTCTATGGGTTTCACCAGTGTCCTCATGGGGAGGTAGAGGAGTTTAATGTGAGAGTCTCACTCTAGTGATGCTTTAGATAGCTGCATTTTATTGTAGAAGTCATAGATTAGTAAACTGCATGTAACTGACACTATAACATGGAGACTAGTGCTTCTTTTTGAGCTTTTACACAGCCTCTAATTTCAAACCCTTTGTGTATTTATAAAGAGTCCATTAATTATTGATCCAAAGTATTCCCAACACCTTTCCGCAGGTGTAAGGGAATCTCACTCTTGTGAACACCTTTCTACACTGTGCATACCCTTCTGTTATAGATGTGTACAGGGTGGGGAGTGGGGCACACATTTGTGTGTCTGATTACTTCCTCTACCAGCCCAAGGCAAGGACTCTGCTTTTCCATTCCTATCTTTTCTATACCTGTTAGCACTTAGTGCAATGCACATAACATAGTAAGTGGTAAGTACATTTTTGTTGAAAAAAAGGAAAAAGTGACACAAATATTTAAAGTAACCATTGAAAGAAATCAGAATATGTCACTCCCAAATACACTTCTTTGACTTAAAAATTATTTTGAACTGAAGGCAATTAAGGAGCAGCAAACACATAAAAAGCCCCCCCTTTTTCTGCCTACAAGTAAAATATAAATTCTCCTTTTACTAACTCTTATCAGCCCCAAGAAAGCACCAGAAGAATCTTCAAACAAACCTTACTCCATTAGTTCTCTTCCATATATTTATGTTTCCACAATTTGCTGTCATTAGAAGCCTAAAACTCCATTGTAAAAACCAGCAATGGAGAACCACCATTGCATCAAATCTCTCTCATGCTTTGAATCCCTTTCCAGGGAGAGCCCAATCCCTTTAATGGCTCATCTGATTAGGTCAGGCTCACCAAGGATAATCTCCCTATCTGAAAGTCAACTGATTTGGGACCTGCAAAATCCATTCATGGCAGCACCTAGGTTAGGGTTCCATTGAATAACTGGGAAAAGATGTATGCACACTGGTGGCAGTGGGGAGTCTCAGAATCCTCTACCATGGGGTAACAGTGAGAGGACAAGATCTAGGGTCTCACAAGGGAAACAGGTAGCTAAGACTGTTCTCCACTCTTCAGAAAAAAATAACACATGCAGGCCATGGGAGGAAATATTCTGGGTTTCTCGTGATGTCATTGAACCTCATAGAAAAGGACTTAGCCTAGCAGTTAGGAGACCTGCCCTTTCCACTAAGTAGCTATGTGATCTTAGTCAGATCTTTTAACTTCTCTGGGTCTGGAGCTAAGGGGATTGAATAGATCAAGAATTCCCAACAAGATGGGGAAGCAGGAGTAAGACAACTACCCTGAAGTTACCTGGGGTGCTTTTTAAAACCAAGCACTTCCTCTTCTTTCCTAAGCTGTAAAGGTGCCAGGAGGTGGGAAAGAAAGGCTGACAAAGAAGCAGGACAGGCATACGAAATATGAAATTGTTCCTCAGGTCATTCACTCATTCACTAGTTCATTCCACAAATATCCATTCAAGACCACCTACTATGTGCTAAACACTGTGCTAGGCCCTGGGGAAGTTAGAAAAAAGCATACAGGCTCTTTGCTCACCTACCATCTAGCCAGGGAGACAGAGGCAAGTGAGTACAAGATGGTGAATGTTACTGAGTGGGGACCCTATGGGCCTGGAAGCAGGGGTCCTTCTTGAGGATGCTTAAGGACTAGGCATTAGCTGAGAGAAGAGATTGGAAATGCAATAGAGTGAGGAAGGTGGAGACATTCAGGCAAGGAAAAAGCATTTATGAAGGGGTGGAAGCCTAAATGGTTAAGGCACATTTAAGGCATTATAATCAGCCCACTGTGACCTGTTTTGGTACAGGCCATAACTGGCCTTATAAATCATGTTAGTGAATTTGGATTCTTATCCTAAGTGCAATGGGAAAACATCAAAAGGTTTTAAGCAAGAGTGACTTAGAGATTAGCACTTTAAAAGTATCATCCTGGTTATAGTTTGAAAAATATAGTGAAGAATGTGGTTATAGCAGAGTCAGGAATACCACGGCAAATGGGTAGGGCCAGGATGGTGTCAATGGGCTTAGAGAGAAGGCGGATATGAAAGAGATGCAGAGTGTATATGGTTGCATTTAAGGAGTGATCCGTGTATCTCCAGATATAGGAGCTACAGGATTAAATGTGGTTGCATGTATTTTAACTCACAATTGCCCCTTTATACTACTCAAGTTGTCTTCTCCATTCACAAGATGTTTAGTTACAATAAGACAGAAGATCTTCTGTATCCTTTGGACTGTTTATTCCATTGGTTTGGAATATTCTACTGTCAATAAGTATTTAAGCAGGATACAGAAGATTTGGGTTCCAGTGCCTGGTTTCCTTATCTGCTCAGCGAATGGGTTGAATTGAAAACCTCAAAGACTAATTCTAGGGCTAACCCTTGTGAACCCATAAAATCCACTTGGAGACGCTGGGCAGATTCCAGTTCCTTCCCAGGCTCTCCTGAGTTGCTGGCTGCAGTAACAGAAGAATCAGCAGAACTCCCTGAATGCAGCTCACATTTGGATCAAGGGATACCCCAAAGGAAGAATGTTTGTAGTGCTCTTGTCCCAGGAATATTGCAAAGTTAAGGGCCAGAGACAGCCATGCATATAACTTTGGCTTTATAGCCTGGTATCTCTGGAATTTGCCCAATGTGACACATGGTAGGTATCTACCTTCGGCACATGGAGTATGCACCCAGATTCAGTTTCCCTTTAATTTCTCCCCTCTCAGTGAAAGAAGATGCATTGAGTACATATTCAACATAAAATGCATGGAGTTTGAAAACTTCATTTTGCTCTGTAATCAGAAATTCCAATCAGCAGTGGAGCTATGTGCCTGGGCAGACACCTGAATGCAATTTGCAGGGGATGGCCATGAGAAAGTTCTTCCTGTGGCTTATTTACTAGGGTCGACCTGGGCTCCCCCCACCCAAGGCAAAACCAGCCATATAGCAGATATTGTGGGACATTTCCACCATGTTAGGGCCCAGACCCATTTAATTGGGTGCATATTGCCTTTTTCTGACTATATCTCAAAATTTCTCCTTATGTGCATTTTAATCTAATTTCATTCTCATAACTGCCTAGATGATTTGTAGAAAGTGCGTGTTATCTTAGTCCACTAGAGGGAACCAGAGGGATTTAGACATTATTGCCAATGAGACTAAGGTTCTTAGTGTCAGTATTAGAGAAATTTCCAGGAGTTCTTAAATTGGACTTACTGTCAGAATCACTGGGGATTGGTTTCTTTCTTTCTTTCTTTCTTTCTTTCTTTCTTTCTTTCTTTCTAATGCATCTGCATTAAAAAAATAGGCTTTATTTTTTAAGAGCACTTTTAGGTTTATAGCAAAACTGAGTGTAACAGGAGTTTTAAAAATATGTAGGTTTCCAGGCCCTGCTCTAGATCTACGAATTCAGAAGCTTCAGGGATGAAGTCTGGGAATCTCTATTGAAAGGGTGGTTGGAACCCCTGCCTTAAACCAAGAATGGGGCAAGAGCACACTGAACATTATATAGCACACGGCAAGATGTAAGAAGAGAGGCTCACAAGGATTAAAAAGAAAAGACAGAGGTTAAACACTTGGAGATTGCCAATATTTAGAATATGAGTCATATTTTTCCAAATAATTTCATTTGTTAAGTAGAATTCACGTGATTTATTTAGAGCCAGAGGAAGAATCCGAAAACCACCATTACAGCAAGGCTTATAGGTCCAGAAATAAGGTTCTAGGGAACCCCCAAATCATGAAACGTTATTTCTGAAATAAGCATTTCATGAAAGACCGCCAGATTCCTGTGGATCTTATCCAGGGAACAGAACTAAGTGCTCAAGATCCAACTGCCACCAGACACAGATGTTCCCATAGTATCAAATACATTCTGGCAAACTGGCCAAAAGACACAAGCTGCTTAAAAAATTACAGCAAGAAAAGAGGGCACATGGATCATCACAGATTTAATTTTTTTCACCATAGAAAACAGCTTAAAATAAAATGAAAGTAGTCTTATTGATTTATAGGAAAATATGTCACAAAACCCAGATGATACGAAGGAAATTAGCAATCTGGTTTAAGAAACACTGGACTGCCTGTTCCCATGGGTGCTAATAGCCTGTGGAAATTTACAAATTTGTTTTTTGGTGTCACACACCCAGAATCCTGTGATAAGAATTGGTCTTTATAAAAGGTCTCTGAAACCTAGCTTGACTATCAAATCAAAACTCACAGTAATGCTCTTACACACTGCCCTCTGCCCAGGTCCACCCTGACTAGAAATTTGCCACAATGTCATGATCAGAATTGTATTTACTGATGGCCAATGTTATTTCCTAAGCCAAAGGTAAAAAGGAATGCCTCTTGATTTATTGCTCCTTTTAAAGACATAAAGATTTTGAGCACGGACTTGAAACATTTCTCCTTAAATTTTTTTCTGGATTGCCAGGCTCAAAAGGCCCAACAGACCCTGATAAGTATGGAAACAAGATTCCTCACTTTATGTGTTTGCCTGAGGAATCTGGGCAGACTGGCAGCAATTTTAGAATTCTTTATTATTCTTTTTTCAAAGGTTTGTTTACTATGTGTGAAGGGCCCTTACATACTTCTGTAACCTAACTACTCAATCATAAAATACAGTCCTGTATGATGTTTTATGTTATGGATATATTTCAATACAGAAAAACATCAGAGTATTGGGAGATGAGGGGTGTGTGTGTGTGTGTGTGTGTGTGTGTGTGTGTGTGTAGGGGATCATTGTATGGGTAAATCTATTCTTCATTAATTTATTTTCAAACTAGCATTTGGAAGGGAAATCATGTGAAGGAGAACAATATGGTAATTTACACTTAACTCTCCCAAGTAAAGCATAATGAATAAAATGAATAAAATTTCATTTCTAGCTAACTTGATTATCTATCCTTTCCTACATAATCATGTCCCATTGTGAGAACAAAATTTTGAGGTTTATTTCTCCTCATTAAAACATTCCACTTTTTTCTATTTTGAAATAAATGCCAAGTTCCTTGTAGATTTTAATGATATTAAGTATCAGGATATAGAACATTTTTCTCATAATAAAGAATGAATCTACATTGTTAACCAGTCCCTAATAACTGCAGGATCAATTTCATTTCTTTGCCTGTGCCTATCTGCTAAATATTTTTCCTCCTATCAGCCTATGGTTGCGAATGCAATACAATTTGCAGTAAGTTAGCTGGTTGCAAACGCTGGTAACTCCTACTTGGCTGGCTTGGCTAGAGGACAAGAGTTCTCGTTTGAGGTTCTGATGCAGCTCCAACCCCAGGAGACCATTAAAATTGTCAGCTGGTGCTACAACAGCTGCCTGGATCCCAGTTTCAACAACTCATGTGCACTCCAAACCTACATTTTTGAAGAAAAAGGTAACTCCAACTGTAAATGCCACTTCTTGTTCACTTGCAAATTTCTTTTTTACTCAGTCTCTTATTTTTTCACATGTTCGCCACTCCCCATTTTTCTACCCTGTTAATCCCGCTGGTGACAGGTATCTCTGATGGATTACAGCTTGCTTTTCCTTAGAATGGGATATAGCCCTCTAATACTTTACAGCACAGTGATCCAAACAGTTCCTACCAATTGTTGGAAGTGGTCACATGAGGTGAAATCTATTTACTACTCTGGCTTTAAGTTCTACCTTTCAGATAACATTAGATTTTAATTAATTTTACACGTGGTAGTAAAAAGCTTAGAGGATGGGTAGAACTGGGACCCAGATGTTCACATAATGCTCCCTTCATTTTAACCAGCCCTTAGAGTTGAAAATATTAGGGGACAAAGAGCCAAACCAGGCAATAAAGACAGGCTTTGTTCATAAATATTGCTGGTCTAAGACTTGTCAGTGAGTTGAAAAACTGAGTTGTAGTAAATCTTGTTTGATTGTACTTGTTTATACTCAATTGTGGATATTTTTGTGTGACCAAAGAGTGATCATCTCATCAGAGGTTTGAGAATCAGTAAATTCTCAGGAGGAAGCATGTATTCAAAGGAGAAAGTTTGGCAAAGTGTTTGGCACATAAGAAAACACTAATTCGTTGTTGCCAACTGCATTCAGCAGCTCAGTTTCTATGCAGTCTTTTCCATGTGGGTTTTAATTTATTCTGGATTGTTTTACTAAAGAATTCTGAAATATCTTGATCACAAAATGCTGGAGATCTAATTTATATTTTTATTTCTGGTAGTGCGGTAGACTAGCTATCCAAAATGAGATTCCTACTTGAAGTACAGAAATCCTAGATAAATAAATTTTTAAAGCCTTCCTTCATTTCTTCCTTCATGCACTGGAAAGTCTGAAACAGAACTGAAAGCAGGAATTATGGAAGGTAAGATATTAACTGTAGTTTTAAGTATGTATATTAAAAGAGGTTGGATTACCATTAAAAGGCTGGAAATGATATAACTTCCAAGAAAACAGAGGAAGGAAATGGAATGGGGAAAACATAGTCAATCTAAAAGGCAGCGTGAAGAGGCATCCATATTGGTGAGGAAGAAGTCAAACTGTCAGTATTCGCAGAAGACATAATATTATATATAGAAAACCCTGAAGACTCCACCAAAAAACTCTCAGAATAAATGAATTCATTACAGTTGTAGGATACAAAATCAATACCCAGAAATTGGTTGCTTTTCTATACACTAATAATGAAGTAGCAGAAACAGAAATTAAGAAAACGATTCCATTTACAATTACTCTCAGAAGAATAAAATACCTAGTAATAAAATTGACCAAGAAAACTTTGAAAGACTTTCAAAGACTTTGAAAACTATAAAACACTGGTGAAAGAAATTGAAGGTGACACAAACAAATGGAAGGAAATTGTATGTTTATGAAGAACCAATATTGTTAAAATTTCCATACTACCCAAAGCAATCTACAGATTCAATGCAATTCTGGCCAAAATACCAAGAGCATTATCCAAAGAACTAGAATTTGTACAGAACTATAAAAGACCCCAAACCGCCAAAGCAATCTTGAGAAAGAAAAACAAAGCTGGAGGCATCACAATCCTAGATTTCAGGATATACTACAAAGCTGTAGTAATCAAAATAGTGTGGTAGTAGCACAAAAATGGACACATAGATCAATGCAGAGAAGAGACAGCTTAGAAATAAACTTATGCTTATGTGGTCAATTAATCTACAACAATGGTGGCATGAATACACAATGGAAAAAGACAGTCTCATCAGTAAACAAAAGCAGAAACAGACCCATAAATATAGACAACAAATAGACAATTGCCAGAGGTGAGAGAGGTAGGGGGATGGACAAAAATGAATAAAGAAGAGTGGGAGATACAGGCTTCCAGTTATGGAATGAATAAATCACAGGAATGGAAGATACAGCATAGGGGATATAGTCAATGGTATTGTAATAGCGTTGAATGGTGACAGATGGTAGCTACACTTGTGGTGAGCACAGCACAATGTACATACTTGTTGAATCACTGTGTTGTATACCTGTAACCAATGTTACAGTGTGTCAACTATACTTCAATAGAAAAATAAATAAAAGAAGGCAAGAAAGCTAAAAGAAGAAAATATAGTAAAATAAATACAAATCACATGATACAGATCTAGAGATAAATCCAAATAGGTAATCATAATAACTCTCTAGCTAAAGACAAATTTTATCAAACTAAATAAAATTCCACAATATGCTCTTTGTAAGAGATATACATAGCATAAAAAAAACACACACAAAAAATTGAAAGTCAAAGGACTGAAAAGGCATATGGGAAACATCTAAATGAAAACTAGTATACCTAAATTACTATTAGACAAAATATAATTTAAGAGTTATATATGAAGTCACTTCATGATGGACAAAGTTAAATTCATTAGGAGGATATAAACAATTAAAACTTGTACAGACTTAATGAAGTCTCAAAATATAAAAAGCAAAAATGGGCAGAACTATATAAAGATAAATAAATCTATAAGCATAGTGGGAGATATTAAATATCTCTCAGAGTAAATGATAGTAGACAAAATATCTGTATGTATATAGAAGATTTAAAGAGCAAAATCAAGAAACTCAATCCCTCAATTTGGAGTATATACTTTTTTTTTAAAGTACACATGAAACATTTTGAAAATTCACATTGTGCCAGGTCATAATCAGAGCTTCCTCGCCCACTGTATATAAAGCCTCAAGTCAAAGGAATGGTATCATATAGATCACTTTTCAAACACAATGCAACTAACTTAGAAATCATTAAACATAACTAAGAAAATCCTATATATTTAGATATTAAAAAACATATATATAAGGTTAAACAAATCATGGAAATTGGAAAACATTGAGATATGAACAAATAAAAGTACTACCCATCAAATCTTTGGGGATTCAAATAAAATGGATTCAGGCAGCTCACCTGTGGATAATGAAAAGTTTTGTGGTCAACAGGAGTCCTAATAATAGCCTCATTCCAGTAAACTTTTGAGTCACACATAGAACTCCAAATCTCACTCAAAGCCTCTCTTCCCCAATTAAGGCTGCTCCAAACTGATGCTATGGGAAAAGAGAGCATGATGGCTTCTTTTTTTTTTTTTTTTTTTTTTTTTTTTTTTTTTACTGTATCTGAGCTTCTGACCATGCCTCTCTGTCCTCTGTTCATGGGGCTAATCCTGGATCCTCACAGAAGGGGACCCAGGGAGAGACAAGGGTAGGAGTAGAACAGTTACTGCCTTCACTTGTGGCAAGGAACCTGGCACTGGTTTCTTCCAGCTGGAAGAGGTTTAAAGCTGGTATTTCTCTTGGTGTGTGTTTGTGGATCTATGGAGGCTCCACCTGGAATATATCCCTCCATTACTCCTGAGATAGGGATGATTTTTTTCTCCATCCAATGTCTTCCCTCAACCCCTGGGACTTGGGAATCCACTCCTTCTGTTAAGGTCACAGCCTGCTTTAAGAAGACTATTGGGCAGACTAACTCTCTCTCCATTGTGGCCACTTCTAACCCAGGGAATATCAAATAAAGTGGGTTCAAATACAGAAAAATTATATTAAAAAAAGAAGAAAGGCTCAAAATCAATGAGTTAAATATCTAACTGAAGAAATTAGAACAATGGAATAAACACAAAGAAAGTAAAAGGGAGAAAAAATGCAATTGCAGAGTAGAAACAATGAAATATAAAACACAATAGAGAGGATCAACATATTTCAAATTTGATTCCTTGAAAAGACTACAAACATAGCAAACCTTTGGAAAAACTAAGGAAAAAAGGGAGAATATTCTCAAAGTATATCATGAATGAAAAGAAGGACAAAACTAAAGATATCAAAAAGTCATTATGAGAAAAATCAATAAATTATAAACCTCAATCGAATGAATACATTCATATGAAAATATGACTTGCTAAATCTATCCCAGGAAAAAATAGAATCTGAAAATTCCTATAACCATTAAAGACATAAATTAGCTAAAAATCTTTGCACAAAGAAATTTTGTTCTTCAGATAGTTCTAATCTTACACACTTACAGAGAATAGAAACTGAGGGAATATTCCCCAACTTATTTCATGCAGTTAACATTACCTTGATGCCAGATCTAGACAAGGACATTACAACCGAAATGAACAAGCAAAATACTCTCAATCATGACCATAGATACAAATCCTTAAAAAAATTCATATTAGCAAACTGAATCCAAAAAGGCATAAAAAGATTGTATTTTATGATTAATTTCATTTATCCCATGAGTGTAATATTGGTTCACTTTTAATTTGTTTACTACCTCATAAATTGAGAAAAAAATCATGAGATTATTTCAACATTGTGCAGAAGAAAAACACTAGAAAAACCTCAACATTTATTCAGATTTAGAAAAATTCTTGGCAAACTGACAGTTATTATCACAGCTTGGGTTCCTTAGTAAGAAGAGTCTGAGATGGAGATTAACATACAGGAGGTTTGTTAGGGATTGTTCTTGGTATCAGTACCTCTTGAGGGAAAAGAAAGAAAGTAGAGCTACACAGAGGGAGGAGAAGTTGGGTTGTAGTGTAGCCTCAGGGAAAGCCTCAGCCAACCCTAAAGACAGCTCTGAAATGAGGCTGGCCCTTTGGAATTGCCCTGATTTGGAATGAGTAGGTTGGGCCTTACCTCATGTCAGCCAATCACCTGAGGTGGGCTGCTCCAGGAAGTAGGTGTGACATAGGTGAGGGACTCTTCTCAGCTGAAGAAGGCAGACAGCTGAGGATTATCTGCTAGCAGGACTCCTACCTGCTGGGAGAATTACTTCAGCTCAGAAGGGGGACCTCAGAAGCACACACAGTGCCCTTTACAAGTACATACAAAAAGTGTATAGCAGATGTCATATTTAATGGTAAAATGTTGAGAGATTCCCTTTAAGATTAGAAAATCAAGACAAGGAGGTTCATTATCACCATTTCTATTCAGCATTGTGTGGGGAGGCATGAAAAAAGAAAAGGTTTAAGGATTAAAAGATAAACAAAATGAATGTGAATTGCAGGTGATGTTATTTTCATCACAATCTACAAACAATTATAATAAAAAAGAGATTGAGTTTTTGGATGCAAAGTAAATATATGTAGGTATCTGTATGTATGTGTGTCGGCTGCATTTCTATATTCAAGAAATAATTTAGAAAACCTTATTTAAAAATACAATTTACAATGGCATAAAAATAACTGGAAATAAATCTATCAAAAATATGTAATACCTTCATGGAGAAAATGATAAAGCTTTATCAAGAGATGTTAGAAAATGTGTAAATAAATAGAAAGATATATAATATTTATGGATATAAGACTTTTTAAAATTTTTTATTTATTTTGAGAGAGAGTGTGTGTGCGAGAGAGTACAAGCAGCGGAGGGGCAGAGAGAGAGAGGGAGAGAGAGAATCCCAAGCAGGCCCAGAGCTGTAAGCACAGAGCCAGATGTGGGACTGGATCCCAGGAACTGTGAAATTATGACTTGAGCCAAAATCAAGAGTCAGACGTGTAACCAACCGAGCCACCTAGGCACTCCTAGAAGACTCTTAAATAACTATATTAGTTCTCTCTAAATTGATTTATAGATTTGATGAAATTCCAATAAAGCAAAAATACCGCTGTGGTTTTTGTGAAATTTAACAGGCTGATTTGAAAATTTATATGGAAGAATATAATACCAGGGAGGAAGAAGAAATATGGGAAAACTTGCATTACTGGATATAATGACTTATTATCAGACTACATAATTAAGAATATAATGTTGATACAGGATGAGACAGACAAATGGAACAGAACAGGAAATAGAGTCCAGAAAGAAATCTGTGCATATATAGAAACTTGATTTGTATAGATCTGTGGGAAAGAGCAGATTATTTCATAAATGGCTTAAGGACAATTTGTTATCCATATATTTTTTAAAAATCTGAAGATAGATTTTTTTTAAATTAAAAAAAAATTTTTTTTTCAACGTTTATTTATTTTTGGGACAGAGAGAGACAGAGCATGAACAGGGGAGGGGCAGAGAGAGAGGGAGACACAGAATCGGAAACAGGCTCCAGGCTCTGAGCCATCAGCCCCAGAGCCTGATGCGGGGCTCGAACTCACGGACCGCGAGATCGTGACCTGGCTGAAGTCGGAGGCTCAACCGACTGTGCCACCCAGGCGCCCCTGAAGATAGATTTTTATCTTATAAATCAGTCTAGGTGGTTAGATACCTAACGTGAAAGGCACAACCATACACTTTTAGAATAGCATATAAGAAATATCTTCAAATTCTTGAATAAGGAACAGTTTCTTAAAGAAGACACAGAAATGCGAATTACACAGGAAAACATTAACACACTCAACTATCTTAAAATTAAGCATTCAGGTGATAAAAGACACAGTAACGAGAGTAAAAAAAAAACTCAAAAATTGGGAGAAATTATTTACAACTCCTATTATTAACAAAAGATTAATATCTAGAATATAAAAACTTAGATCAATATAGGAAAGGCAAAGAAACCAAATTAAAATGAAGAAAACATATGAGCTAGATATTTACAAGAAAGGAACACAGTCTATAACCAGAGGAAAAGATGTCAACCTCATGAGTAATCAGGGAACTTCAAACTAAACTAAAAATGAGCAGTATAAGTTATCAGTTATCTTTTGCTCCAGAACTCAACAGCTTAAAACTACAATAAGCATTTATCACCTCACATAGTTTCTGTGGGTCCAGAATTTGCAAGTGGCTTAGCTGGGTATTTGTTGCCTGGGGGTATCTTCTGCGCTTGCAGTCAAGAGGTTAGCTGGGCTGTAATCTTCTAAAAGCTTCACTGGGACTGGAAGATCTGCTTCCAAGATAGCAATAACCAACATCAACTTGCTAGCCATGCAAGTGACCCTTGTGGAGAAATAGCTTAGTGTCCTTTTAACATGGCAGCTGGCTTGTCCCAGAGCAAGTGATCCAAAAGAAAGTCTGGCAAAGCTGTGATGCCCTTTATGAGCTCACCTCAGAAATAAGAGTCTTTCATTTCTACAACATCTTATTGTTTATGTAGGTCAGCGGTATTTATTGTGGGAGCACAGTCTGGAAGGAGAGGAATATCAAGAGGCAAGATTCACTGAGAACCATCTTGGGTGCTAGCTACCTCAGGCATAATTGCACATCTAACAGAATGCAAGAACTTAGACATCCACCACTCCCTGTCATGAAAGGGACAAAATTATACTCACTAGGACCACATGGGAAAAACTCAAGGCAGGAGAGTTATTGTGTTCTATAGGCCCCCTTTCTTACTATTTTTCTGGCAAGAGAGAGGAACAAGGACCATTAAGACATGTTGTCTCTCCTTAACCCAAGAGGCTAGAGCAATAGAAACTCTGTCATCTGCATGTGCGAATATAAACAGGCACAACCATGTTAAGGAATATTTGCATTTCCTAGGTGATTTGAACTCATTATGAGTTGAACTCATTTGAACAACCTGTGATCCAGCAACTTCACTCCTGGTATATATGTTACAGATAGTTGTACACATGTGTCCTAGAAAAGATGTTCACAAAAGCCTTGCTCTAAATCGCAAAAATTCATAAATAATCCATTAGCAAATAAACTAATTATGGTATATTTCCTCAAGTGGAATACTATACTGTAATACAAAATGAATGAACTAAGTATATGCATCATCTTAGATAATCTCAAAGACAATGCTGAACAAAACACAAAAGTCACAAAGGAAAATGCACAATTTATTCTTTAGAGATCTATGTACGGGAGATAAAACTGTAAAGACAAGAATGATCAATACAAAATATCAGATGGTAGCTACTTCTGTGGGAGAGGGATACTCCTGGGTAAGGGAGGAGCACTGATAATGTTCTATTTCTCAATGCCATGCAAGTTTACTATGATTCTTTAAACTCTACAGATACATTTTGTACAGCTTTTTTTGTAAAGATGATACGCTTCACAACAAAAAAATTGCAAATTAAAGTATTCTTAAAAAGAGACATAGCCCTGGCATTTTAAATTATTTCAGCGAGCAAATTGTTCTAAAATATTCATCATTACACATCAAGTATCTGTCCAACCTCCATTCTCCTTCATCAAAACAGAAAAGTATAAATATATCAAGCCTGAAAAAGGGAGTGGAGTTTCCTCAATTCACAAATGTTACCACAAAAGTCATGGTAATTTGCCCTCAGAGCTCCTTTTGATTCATTGTCTGGCTCCAGATCTTTGATGTGTATTTTCAGGAGAATAGCTAAAATAGACTGAGAATAATAAGCCCAAACCTAACCCTCATGCAAAAGAAAGATTAGAATTTCATTGAAATTGATTCACTGTGTGAATCCTACTCCTTTTCAGGTCTGTGGCATCCATGCCATTTTAATATTAAAATATGTATTACTCTCTTTATTCTTCTTAATGTTCTGCAAATGTTTCAGCATAGACATCTCATCATCTCCAGATGAGTTACCCAGATGGCTCTAAATATTAGGGTTCTCCTGTTGATAAAAGAATCAACAGAAAAAATATTTCCAGAAATACAGTACAATTTTTCTAACGTGTGTTAATCACTAAAAATATTTTTAAATTCATTCCAAGTTGCAGACAGTTTTCAGTAATGTATATTCATTTTAGCTGCATAATTTTATCAAAAACAATTCATTGGCATTAAAAAAATCAGCACAGATTTGATAGACTGGACTATCAGCAGGGTTTTGTGTTCTTGGTTTTTTGTTTTTTTTTTTTTGTTTTTTTTTGTTTTTGCATTTGACAGTTCATATTTTACTTGATTTGTCCATTAACAATGACATTCAGAGTAGAGCTACAGATCACCAGACAGGGGTGGCATCACACAAGCTTCTGTTTCCTGATCCATTTGTGGTGGCAGTGCCCATTGACAGGCATACAGGAATTCATGTTTAGTTCCTGTCTCTTACATTACTCCTTCCAGAGTTGTGGTGAGGAAACCAGAACTATAGAAAACCCAAGTGTTGAAAGCTATCTTTTACTTCCTTTGGTTCAGGCAGTAAGTGCTGCATATGACCACACAGTAGTGTGAAAGCCATAAAACATCTAAGATCGGCCTTGGGCACTTCTTAACGTGAGTATCCTGAAAAACAAGGCAACTGCATCTTGGAGCTAAACATACACACCTGGCCCAGGAGTCTAAGAGGCTGAGGGATTATGGGAAGGTGGATAGTAGCAGGTCTGGCTGTTGCTTTACACCCAGGAGGTGAGCCAGCAGATAAGTGACAATGGATGTGAGCTACCAAAACCAAATCTGACTGATTGAAACTATAAAAGAATTTACTGGAAGGACTTGGGGTACCTAATTGAAGTGAAGAAATAATTGACCCATCAGACTTTGGAAAGGGCAGGAATTAGGGTGGATCCAGGAATCTAGATAGTGGGGCCTAGACAGTATTTTTTTCCTAGGTACTATCATAAAAATAAATTCACCTCAGTATTTCTCAGTTCTTGTATCACTGTGCTTAACTTTCAAATTCCTGTTATAGTCTGGCCTGGTTTGGGTCATAGGATTCTTCTTGACAAGACGAAGTTATGCTGCGATGGAAAATTTGACCTAGGTTTGCTACAGTGATAGGTTTGGGATGGGATGGGAAGAGATCCCGTGTTTTCCAAAGGAAAATCAAGGGTCATTCCTAAAGAATATGGGCATTGATGTTGGGCTAGAAAAATAGCAGATATCCACTAGAACCCTTTGATCAGAAATTAATTTTGCTGTATTCTTACCTAGAACCACTGTACAATTTAAATGAATGCTATAAACGTTTGGGCCTTAGTCTGCTTGGGCTGCTATAACAAAATACCAAAAATTGGGTGGCTTGCACAGGAGAAATTTATTTTCTCACAGTTTTGGAGCCTGGAAGTCTGAGATCATGGTACCAGCACGGTTGGGTCCTGGTGGGAGCCCTCTTCCTGTTTATCGATGGTCACCTTCTCCTTGTGTCCTCACAAGGGATCTCCTGTCTCTCTCTTCCTCTTATAAGGCCACAAATCCTATAGGATTAGGACCCCACCCTTATGACTTTATTAACCTTAATTATGTCTTAAAATTCCCATCTTCAGATATAGTCATATTGAGGGTTAGGGCCTCAAAATATGTATTTTGTGGGGACATAATTCAGTTCTTGGCAGGTACCCACTATGGGGCTCACAATTTGCCAAATAACTCACTTTGATAGTCCTCTTGTCCTCATGCACAAATTTGATTGCAATGTCTGCTGAGTGAGCGCCATTTCCTGAGCAATCTGTCAGGGTTTGCCAGGCTCTGTGGAGAGCCCTTCCTCTACTCCTGGACCAAGAGTGAGTCCCCAATGTGAGAGGCTCTGCCTCTGACGGCTCATCTTACTCTACTACTTTTTTGCAGTTCAGCTCTATGGCAGGCACTGCTCCAATCTTGGTAGTGTCTCCTCTTCTGATTTTCTGACACCCCACCAGAAATTACTAAGAGAGGCCATGTGGAATTGTGAAGATGTGAAAGTCAGAGCACCTGTGTTCTATTCCCAGCTCTAGCATTTACAAGCTGTGTGACTTTAAGGAAATCACTTAACTTCAGTAAGCTCACGGATGCCACAAAAGTGTGTTGCTTTCTTACAAATTCAGGGCTAGGTGTTGAGAAGCCAGTGATCTGTGCTATGAAGAAAAAGTGTAGGATGCTATAGAACATGTGGGGAGGGTGGGCAGCTACCAACTAATCTGATAGCGTAGGTCACTGAAGTCTTTCCTGAGGAAATGATCTTGGATAAGAAAGATGAAGGAGGAGCAGGAGTTGCCTGGGAGCAGGGGAGGGGGCAGTGAGGGGTAGGGGTGGGGGAACACACAAGGCAGAGGGAACAACATGTGTCCAGGCCCTGAAGTGGGAGGAACCTGGCACATTGAGCTTTGCCTGGATCAAAGAGAGGTGTGGCAAGAGTCATGCATGTAAGGAGAAGGTGGGCAGGAAGGCAGACGAAAAAGCATACAGCCATTAGCCCTGTCAAAGATTGTGTTCTCTTCGGCGCCTGGGTGGTTCAGTATTTCGGCTGAGGTCATGATCTCATGGTTCGTGAGATTGAGCCTTGAGTTGGAGTCTGTGCTCATAGCATGGGGCCTGCTTGGGATTTTCTCTCTCTCCCTCTCTCTCTGCCCCTCCCCCGCTCACACTCTCTCACTCTCAAAATAAGTAAATAAACTAAAAAAAAAAAAAAAAGATTTTTTTCTCTGTCCCAGGACCTAAGGTGGGAGTAGGGGAAAGGCAGGTTCCAATATGTGTTTTCAAAAGATCATTTGGACTGGTGATTCTATTGGGTTTGGTGTAGGGTCAAATGAGATATATAAACTAATCATGTGTGTATGGTTACTTGGGATCTCTAGTTCCCTGATTACTAGAGAATATGATTTTTCAACTTCCTTCCTGTATTAGTTTTTATATGGCTGCTGTAACAAATCACCATGAACTTAAAACACTACAATGTATTACCTTCCATTCTGGAGGTCAGAAGTCCAAAACAGGTCTCACCAGGTGAAAATCAAAGTGTAGGCAGGGCTGCGTCTCTTCTGGAGGATCTTAGGGAGGATCTGTTTCCTTGCCTTCTCCAGCTTCTAGAGACCACCTTCTTGGCTCATGGCCCTTCCATCTCCAAAGCCAGAAACATCCAGTCAAACCTTCCTCGTTTCCTGTCACACTCTGATACTCTCCTTCATCTCTCTCTCACTTACGAGGATTCGTGTGATTACATTGGGTCCACGTGGGTAATCCAGGAAACTCTCCCCATCAGATCTTTTGCTTAATCACATCTGCAAAGTCCTTTTTGCCACGTAGGGCAACAAACCCACAGGTTCTGGGGGTTAGGACATAGACACCTAGGGTGGGGGGCATTATTTTGCCTACCACTCCCTAGTGTAGCTTTACCATGTCCAAAAAATGGATGGAATTGTTTTCTCTTCTCTCTTTTCGGTTTTGTTCTCAGTGTGTTACTGAACAGTAAAGTGAAACACAGGGGACATCCAAAGTTGGATCAGTCTTTTGTTTGTTTGTTTTTCTTGTATCTGAGAGATTTCAAGAGAATCTCAGAGAGCTTCCTCTTTATGAGAGGGTCAGGTGTCAAAACCACAGCCTTCTCTCAGCTGCTATGCAGAAGAGCTCAGCAGGTTGTTTCTGACTCTCACAGCTGACTCACTGTTCTCAGACTATTCCAGTCAGTATCTGGAAATCTTTAACTATGAGTGCTCTGTTGAACAAGATTTCCTCCCTACAGGGTTACTCGTGGGAGGGGTGGGGAACGCTTTAAAGAATATGCCCTGACACCTTTTAGAGCAGAGGTAGGAAAAGATTCGTGTAAATAAGAGAAGATAGGGACCTTGTTTCCTTATGGGGGAAAAGACACTGAGCAATTCCTTAACGTATTATACTTTCCCATACTGCTGCTATGAAGGTATGAGAAAAAACACCACTGGGGATTGTTAGTGACCCACTTAAAACTAAATTAATTGGCAGGATGTAGTTTTGGAAGTCTCTCCAGTGGCGGCTCTGGAGGAGTTCTGAAAAGGCAATTAAGGGTTGTGTTCAAGTTCTTTTTTTCCCTTCAAGCAAATGACTAGGGTTTCCTGATTCCAGGTGAAAAAGTGACCATTTAGTCATGGCAAGTGAAAACTTACTCCCTTCAGATGCACGGTTGTGTGAGACATGTGTGAGTCTGTGGTGGCCTCACTTTGCTGAGACTGCCAGGTTTGGTTTGGGTGTCAAGCCCCAGCAAGTGACAGAGGTTAAGGACTGGCGGTGGGGGTGCTCTAAGCTGTGTGGTGAGAACGGGCTTGAGGAGGAGGAGGGTGGATACTGGAATGTTTAAGAACACAAGGCCATATCCGAAAGGAAAATGGTGCAGTCTGCCCTCGTGAGTTGCCTTCTGTGTGATAGGGACAGGAGTTGACAATAAAAAGGTATGCTGACAAAAGGGACAGAAGAATTAACTTTCTGGCTAAGTGTCTTTATTGTTTGCCATATGCCACACTAATGGGTCGTCTGGTCAAATTTGCTTCTTCAGGAAAAATGATTCTCCATTCCTCCCCCCAACCCCCTAGCCGCCTGGTGAGAAGGCCCTTGGGGGAAGCAGCCAATGAACTTCAGGCAGGGTGGGCCTCATCTTTGAAGGACAAATGCCCATGGCACCCAATATGCAATATCCACTTTCCCGGACTCACAGGGCATCTCTTTCTTCCTTTCTCAGCCATTTTCAGGACTGTGCTCTCTGCTTTCCATCAGTGCCTGTAATCAGCACCATCTCCTCCGCACCTCTCCTCCGTTTGCAACACAATGCCTGAAACCTGGTTCCCTCCCCTCTGTTCTCTGTGCTGCAGTCTCAAGTCTCAAGGGCACTAGCAGAAGAACAGAGAGGCTCCTTTTGCCAGAAGTTGAGTCTCCTTTCCCACACTCCAAGCAGGAACATGCGAGAAGGGTGGGGCGGGGGAGGGTCTTTCTCTCCCTTTCAGAATCCTGGCATCAACACCCTGCTGGGATTTCTGCGTGGAGCTTCATGGTGCATTGCGGTCTAGGGCCGATGTCTTTCTATTAAAGCTAGAATTGATTCACTAGGTAATAAATTGAAGAATCCTCCCCAGGCTTTCCAGCAAAATTACTTATGCTATTAGTAGCATTAAACAGGCTTTTACAAGTGGAGATAAGCTCTCCTGAAGTCCTGTCTGTCTGGATGCGTGAAATCCAGGGCTACGTTTCGTGGCTGCGAATAGGTGGCAGGACCAGAGGAGAATGTGGACTTTTGCGTCTTGAGTCCCTTACTTAGATTTGTTCCTATGATGAATCAATCTTTAATGCGTTCACTAGAAAGCCATAGCTCATTAAAACTGACTAGATACAGAGGACAAAAAATAACAACACTTTTAAACTATGACTTTGCCTTAGGGTTCAGTGGCCTGCCTACTCAAATTGCCCTGGTGTTGATCTTAAAGCAAATCTGCCTCTGTCAATAAATCACCAGGTGGCCCCGTCCAAGTCTCTGAGCGGTCTGTGTCACCAGTCTGTCACTTCTCCCTCTGGCTGCCTGCAGTTTTGACAGTTGGGTGCAGGGCTGGTGCAAATCTAAGCAGTCTGGTTGCTGAGCTGCTGAGCCGTTGAATACGGATCAGCTGGACTCCTTTAAATAAAGTCCATCTCAGGGCCCCCAGAGTTACAAGTCCTGGAAGGAGGCTGTGTGATAGATGATCAGGTGACATTTTCCAATAGAGGAGCTCAGAACAATTTTAAGTAAAATCTTCTATTATCGTTATTAGGCCATCTCCTTTAAAGACCCATGTTCACGAATCCTTTTTAAATACAATCATCCCCTAATTTTATCTCTTCTAGAAGTGCAGATTTTCATATGTTGGAAAATGATTATTCCTCCAGAGGAACAGGGCACATGGGTGAGTGAGCCATTTAGCAGCAATATAGTTAAAGTGTGGAGAGTTAATCATTTCTCTTCCTACTCCCACTAAATCTGTTTTGTGTGTCCCAGCTTGGAACGTTATGGAGGACACGGAGGAACATCTGAAGACAATATATCAGTGAGGCAGCACGGGCCTCCCTGGGGTGCGGTATTTGTGGATGTGGGGACTATTGAATGGGCTGGGGAAGGACGCAGTGACCTTGTAGGCCTGATGGTTTCGCTTCCCGACAGTGTCCCAGGCACATCGTTTCTGCCTGTCCTCCGGGAAAAGAGGGTAATGAAAAGCAGCAGAGGACATGTTCTTCAGAGACCAAAAGCAACAAAAAATACAAAGGGTAAGGAGCCGACTTTATCTACTGAAGCCCGCACTTAATGTTCTTCCTCCTCTCAGGGACAAAAACGACATTGAACATTTAACAACACACAGCGAATGCAGTCCCTGCAGGAAACCAGAGGGCCACTCAGTAAACAAGAATGGACTTAACACTCTAAACCAAGCAGCACAGAGAGAAGGAGTTGACTGCGATTACAAGGCACACAAACTGTCAGCCTAGCCATAATCATCACTCCCTTCCAACATGATGCTACAGCATTTACAAAATACATCTGCTGCTCACAGAGATCCTGCAGGGTGGGAGTTACAGGTTGAAGTGTATCTCCCTGTAAGTAATGTTGAAGTCCTAACCCCAATGCCTATAAACATGATCTTATTTGAAAGTAGAGTCTTTGCATATGTAATCAAGCTAAAATGAGATGATACTGAATTAGGATGGGCTCTAATCCAATGACTGTTGTCCTTAGAAAATGAGGAGAATTTAGATGCACACAGAGAGAAGAATGCCATGTGAAGATACAGATACGCCAAGGAAGACAGCCATGGAACAATGGAGGAAGACATTGGAGTTATGCTGCTATAAGCCAAAGATGCCAAGGATTGCCAGAAACCACCAGAAACTAGGAGAGAAGCATGGAACAGATTCTCCCTGTGGGCTGCCAAGAAGGAACCAATCTTGCTGACATTTTTGATTTGGGGCTTTTAGCCTTCAGAATTGTTACAGAAACATTTCTTTTGTTTTAAGCCATGTTAGTTTGCAGTATTTTGTTACAGCATCCCCAAGAAACTAATACTGTGGGTATTATATTTTTGTTTTATAGAAGAACACAGGTTTCAAAGATGTTAAGGAAGTCACCCAAGATTGCATAGCCAATAGAAGGTTAACATGGAGACTTAAGAAAGCCCAGAGCTGTGTCTTCAAATCCCGGGCCCTTCTCCCCACACCACCTCTGAAAGTAGTTGACATGGAGGTGAATAAAAAAGAGATGTGCAGCAATTTCATTCTGAGTATATACTCAAAAGAATTGAAGTTAGAGAATTCATACCCTCATATTTATAGAAGCATTATTCACAATGGCCAAAAGGTAGAAGCAACCCATTGCCCATGGATGGATGAATGAATGCATGACGAAAATGTGGAACACACATGCAATGGCACACATGCAGCCTTAAAAAGGAAGGAAATATCACACATGCTACAACATGGAATGAAAACCCAGAGGGCAGTTTGGTCACTGGAATAAGCCAGTTATAAAAAGACAAATACTGTACGATCCCACTTGCATGAGGTGTCTAGAGTAGTCAAATCTGTAGAGACAGAAAGTAGAAGGGCTGGTTGTCAGGGACTGGGGAGAGTGGGCAATGGGGGGTTGTTTAATGGAGATAGAATTCGGTTTTATGAAGTATACCCAATTTCCAGAACTCTTCAACAATATAGATGTACTTAGTACTACTAAACTGTACCCTTAAAAATGGTAAATTTCATGTGTATTTTGCCATAGTTTTAAAAAGAGAGAGATGTGGATGGGGCTTGTTCTGATAATAGGAGGGTTAGCTTGGCCTAGCTACGAGAGGTCAGCCAGACTGCACAGGCTGGTTTCCTCACACCAGAAAACAGTGTGCTGCCTGCCTGCGACTTGCATCCAATGGAAGCTTTCAAAGAAGGAAGGTCACCTGCCTTTCTGTAGGAGGTCTGGAAGCCCACACACTGAGAGTTGCCAGCTTTGCCCTTCACACCAGTATACGCTCAGCCACTGTTACTCCAAATGCTGTGAGAGGCAGCTTGGCTCAGGGGCTTAGCATCTGCCCTTGAGACTTAGCTATGTCCTTCTCTCAAAAGATTTGAGGAAAACACCCATTTATTTGTTACTAGAAGAGTGATTTTAATCACACCACTTCCCGATTTTGCTAGCTTGAGGTGAAGAGGAGAGTCATGAGGGTCCCTTCCATGGACTATTACCTTCACCTCCAATCCCACGCTTGTTGGTAGCAGAACTTTGGCTCACCAACTGAGACATGGCTTCAGCCCTCTACTTCCTGGATGGGATCTGAGTGCTGAGATACTGTGAGCTCCCGGGCAGTGGCTCCTGGCCTGCTGGGGTGCTCTGTCAGCACTCTAGGTGGGTGGTGCATGCCTCCATTTTGTTTGCTTTGCTTGTCTTTGTGCTGCTGACACACATTTATAGTCTGATTCACCTGACGTTTACGATTCCTTCTACTGAGAGTTTAAGGGGTGCAAAGGGGCTCCACAGATATATAAACATCATAGTGTTATATGAATGTGTTGGTTCCTCTCCATCTGGCCCTTTAGATCCACTCTCTGCCCTTCTCTGCTGACCTCTGAAAATGACATGTCCAGGGCTCCCCTTTCTCTCTGGCTTCCAATTGGGTTCAGCCCCTGGGAGACCCTGGCAGGGGAGAGCAGGCATTCACGGTAGGTCCTCCCTCTGCTCCCTCCCTGCTGGCCTATGACTGCATTCCTCTGGTGAGGCCACAGCTTCTGTGGGTATAGAGTGGGGTGACGTCTCATGGCTTTGGCTTTCCCAGGGTTCCAGCAGTAGCTTCCTCCTGACAAATGACAAAATGAAAATGATTTAGTAGTAATGAGTTTGGTGTCCTTTATTCAAGGGAAAACAATCCATGGGTTGGGGGAGCACAGTGCCACACAAACAGTGGAGCACTCTTCCAAAGGAGTCTGGGCCAGGGTGAGTTTTATACAGTATTAGAAGTGGCAAAATGGAAGCTGGGCAGGATTGGCTGGGGCTGCATATCTGACCTTATTGAGAAAGATCAAGGAACAAGGAAATAAGCATAGAGCCCAGAGTTGGCTTAGAGTTTGGGGACTGGCTGCCTGGGTATACTGGGTTCCTGGTTAAGTGGAACATTTATGGCAACAGAAAAGTTCTGTTTGCTGACATAGCACCCTGGGAAGAAGCACTTTCATCTTGGGTCCAGAAAAACTTGAACACTCCTTTTGCCCTTTAGGCTTTGGGGTGTAACAGCTTACTGTTGGTGCTAGGCCCTGGGTGTTTCATTGTCTTTTGCTGGCTCTTTAATTCTTGCCAACACCTCTATAAATAGCTCTATTACTAAGCCCTTCAATTACTCCTTTGAGTACCATCTGAATCCTGCTGAGACACTGACTGATATATGGTGAGTACCAGGAGAAAAAAATATTATCACACAGAGCCAAGGAGCTGGGAAAGGATAGGTATTATAAAAAAAATACAAATCAAAAGTTGATGGATATACTGAGGTTCTCTGATTCACTGACTGGAATTTTTAACATAAAAGGCCCAACAGTTCTACTGTTGGTTCTGTGGCTTTTTATTTTTGGTAGTCTTAAAATCTTTCAAGACTTCCACCCTCTGTATATTCTGACCATGATTCCTGTCCACAGATAAGTGTGAATGTTTTGAGGACCAGCTATGAGGGGGGAGCTACAAACTAGCAACCTTGTCCAAAAGGATAATATTAAGAACAATAATAGTGACATTAAGAGAGACAGCTAACATTTATTATTTATCATATGCTGCGAATTGTGCTCAATCTTTTATGTAGCATCTCACTGAATCCCCACAACAGCTCTGTGAAGCAAACACCCTCATTTACAGATGAGAAAACCAAATTTAGAGACATTTGCTTTAGATTTTACAGTTAGATTTCAAACACAGGCAGCCTGATACAAGAGCCAGATTGTTACTGACCGCACGATTTTCCCCAAACATGGCCCTTATACCCCTGCTGGTGTAGGAGACAATTTGGGGGCAGTGTGTTGAGTGAAGAGTTTGATATGATTAGTTATGTGCTTTTGTTTAGGATTACTTCCTATTCATGACAAGTGATAATGGTTTCCCATTTTCAATACTGAATTAATTTCCCTTTCCAATGTAAAGGGAAAGACTACATAAATTTAAAGAAAAATATTACAGAATTATGTAGGCTGAGTCTGGATATGACCAAAATGATGACTGAAGCTTGGGGAACACCGTGTCACTCCACACTGGCCCTCAGTGAGCTCCAAGTGTCGACACAAAACAAAACTCTGCTAGAAAGTAAAAAATTAAATATCTGTCCATCTGCTCCCAAATGCCTTTTCTGATTAACATACCCATATTTTGCCTATTACCAGAGACTGTTTGAATACACTTTTGCCACAGCTAATGTGTCTGTGCCACCAGTTGGGTCATGTGGAGTTGACAGCGAACGGAATAATGTCAGTATTATATGGCAGTTGTGTTGGTTCATGAGTAACTTCCTAGCTGAGGAATGATGTACAAGTGTGAGTATGTTGTAATCACTAATAGGACCGGAAAAGTCCTTAGATCCCCTGTTGCATAGACTGGGGTTCTTTGTGCTCTACTTCAATTAAAGTAGGAGCTCCCCAGCCTTGTATTTGCAGCACCCCTGCCCTCTCCAAATCATGGCCACTGCCTTTCTAGGAAATCAAATAGTTTCTCACCAGGATAGGGCAAGGTCCCCAAGCCCTCATTAGGGGCATTAAGATACCCCGTAAGACAATGTCAGGCTCTGATTCATGTTTCATACCTACCCCAGAGGTAAGAAACTGCCCACAAAATGTGCCACCATCACTGCCACCGTCACCACCACTGTCACCACCACTAACACCACTTTCCCCTCCTGAAGCTGAAGTCTCTTCCAAGTTCCTCATCTAGTCCTGACTCAGGCAGCAAATAACCAGGCCACATATTAGTGGCTACATAATAGTGGCAGGAAGGAGGGTGTTCAGCATGAGCCCATCTGTGCTGCTGGTCTGAGCCATTATATACCCCAGTACTGGCCACTGGGCTTCTAAATAGTTCTGTCCCCTGAAGACTTGGTTCTGACGGGGGGGGGGGGGGTAGGGTGGGGTGAGGTTTTAGTTTTTGTTTTTTTCTTCCAATTCCAAGTCCTCATTGTCTGACTCAAGAGGAGGCCTTCAGCACAGGTTGCTTATTCCTAGGCTGATCCTTGGGGCATAGCCCCTCAGAGCTGAGAGACTGAATGTAGCAACAGACCAGACCATATCTAAAAATCTGTAGCAACCTGCCCAGAAAGCCTCATCTACAATAAAGAATGCAGGAAGCCAGCCGGCTCTTCGTCAGACTTCTAGGAAGCCAGATTGCTATCTCCAGTGACAATCCAGGAAGCTGAACAATACCTTCTGTACAATTGGCCCCAGATGACCAGGACTTGATTAATAACTGACAGCTTCCCTAATTTTTGCCATTGTTTTTAACTTAGAACCAACCACGGAAAGCCAAATACGTACCCCTCACCAGTCATATAGGAAGCCCCACTTCTAGTTAGCCTGCCTACAGCTTCCCCAGACCAACAGCCTCCAATAAGGGCATGCCTGAGGTCTTCACTTCGTTCCAATCTAAAGCCTCCCACCCTTTGTCTGGAGTCTATGCCAAAAGGAGGGTGGTGGTGGCTGACTCCCTTGTTAATAGCCAGCTCAAAATAAATAGCATTTGCTTTTCTCATCTGGTTGGGCTTTGTTTATTTCCACAGAGCACAACCCATGCCTCTAGCACCCTGCCTGATGATGAGACTCCAGATCCTAGAGTCTCCTCTGTGGACAAGATTCTCATCATCTTCTGGGGAGAAGAGTATGGCCAGCAGAGTGTGTCAGCATTAGCACTTTTCTTCCTTTCTTTTTTAAGTGTATTTATCTTGAGAGAGAGAGACAGACAGAGAGAGACAGAGAGAGAGAGAGAAGGGGGAGGAGCAGAGAGAGAGGGAGAGCACGAGAATTCCAAGCAGGCTCTGTACTAGAGCAGAGACGTGGGGCTTGAATTCACAAACCATGAGATCATGACCTGAGTTGAAACCAAGAGCCAGACGCTCAACCACTTGAGCCAACCAGGCACCCAGGATGAGCACTTTTCTCGGGAAAACCCAGGCAGGGCTTGGCTGGACTCCCAAGTAACACGTGTGGGTTGCCTTGCTTCTTTTACGAGCCAGTGACCAGGCAAGACTGTAACTGGGGTTTAGCTCTGTTTCTTTATTTCCAGGTTCTACCTACCCCATGAGGGTTGGGGTCTAGCCTTACTCTTGCCAATTCCTACTTCTCAAGGCATAAAGTCTGTTTTGTGAACGCAAACCCACTAGAGTGGCCCTCATCCCCAGTGGCTATATTTCCTGTCTGCCAGCTGTCTGTCTTTAGGGCCAAGTCCAGCTGCTTGGCTTCCCCTTGTCCCACCGTTGCTCTGCTTTCAGGGATCCTCAAAGCCCTTTCTTTCACCCTTTGCCAGCACACACACTACTGCCGCCTGTATCAGATGCAGACTAGCCAGTTCTGTTGTCGCAAGCTGCCCAGCACAATCCTATCTGAATCATTCCAAGTCTCCCTGCCAGGCTTGGCTCTAGCCAAATTTTTGAACAGATTGAGAAGTGACCACATGATGGCACTAGACAGCTGCCAATGCTCTCATAGAGTTGGCAAACTAGAGTCTCTAGGGAGTCCAGATCTGTATTTCTCTGTTTTTGTGAATGTCAGAAAACTGAAAAATGATAATGGTCAACAACCTCCAGAAAAATCTTAATATTATTTTGCCAAGAACTCTTCCTAATCAATGGCCGTTGGTGTTTGACACTCGCCAGACATCAATCAACTATCCTTCCTCTGCACACATCCCCACTGCCCAAGGCCCTCTTCTCTTTGCACCAACACATGCACTTTCCATCCCAAATAGTCTGTCAGTTGCCATGAACCCGAAAATACACACACAGAGATTTAAGAAAGATTAAAATGTCTTAGCTAAGCATGAGTGAAATGATTTCTCCTTTTGTTTTGGTCTATCGTTATGCTAAGTAAGTAGAAGACTTTTCCCTTTCTATATGCATAGCTGGGCAAATCACATGCACAAATGAAAACTGCCCACATCTAGAAAAATCCCTCAGCTGCTCTGGCTGATTAGTCACTACATATTTACATAGCACAGGCAAAGTTGCCCAGGTAATCATACAAACATTTGATATTTTCCTATACCTTCCCTGGCTGATTCAGATTCTTAGGAAATGAAGTCTGTTTTGTGCATGCCTTTAAAAACAGCACTGGTGAGATTTTCTTGGACTTCTTCTTCTTTTTTTTTTTTTTTAATGTGATGAATGATAGCCTGATAGTCTCTGAGCTCTGTGTGAAGGACAGCAAAGTGGGGAGAAATACATCTTCAGGATCAAGGTGGAGGGGCGGGGGTGGCCTGAATCCTGGCTCAACTCTTACTTTATTTGTGACCTTGGTCAAATGTTCTCAACTTCTTTGGCTTTTAATATGCTTATCTGTGAACTGAAGTAAAGAGTTTTTGACTTCTAAAGTTGTTTGGGAGATTAAATAAGATAATACAAGTCTGCATAGTAGGGGCTCAATCACTGGTGCTCTGTGTAGATGCAATGATCACAGAGCATAACCTATGGTTGAACAACTGAAAGATCAGGAAACTTCCTGATGCTCTTTTGGAGACCCCATGTGGCGATTGGTAGTATGGTCTCTTGAGTCAAACTGTCTGGACTCAAACCCTTGGTTTGCCATTTTTGCAGCAAGTGAATTCAGAGAAGGGAAGATAAGCTTTCCAAACTTTGGTATCCCAGTTTGTCATGGTGATAACCATATTCCTTTCCTCAACATTAAGCAATGCAGGTGTTAAGGAAAGAACTTTGTCCCCCCTCAAAAAGATGTTGAAGTCCTGATACCAGTAGCCAATGAAGGGGACCTTATTTAGTAATAGGGTCTTTGCAGATGGTCAAGTTAACATGAGGTCATTGGGATGGGCCCTAATCCAATGCAACTAGTGTCCTTAAACAGAGGAAATTTAGACACAGAGACACACACACATGAGGAGTACAACATATGAAGGTGAAGGCAGAGATCGGGTTGATGCATCTACAAGCCAAAGATTGCCACCAAAGCACCAGGACCTACGAAACAGATTCTCCCTCACAGACCTCACAAGCGACCAAATCTGCAGACACCTTGATCTTAAACTTGTAGCCTCCTGAACTGTGAGACAACACATTTCCGTTAAGCCACCCAGTTTGTGGCACTTTGTTACAGCAGCCCCAAGAAACTAATACATGGATGCACTAACCCAGTGCACCTAGTAAGCATTCGATACATGTTAGATAGTATTGCTGTTGCTGTTGGCCAGTAAGGTATCTCACCTTTTCTAAAACCAGTTCCTTTACAGAGGAATATTCCCAGCTGTTTTCTCCTGCTTGGTTACTAGAACCTACATTTTATTGTGATGCTTAAATACATGCAGAAAGGAATCTATAAGAGCAGATTTCAACCAAGCTGTTGTTTAGATTTTTTAAAAATCTAAACACTTTGAGCAGAGCATCACTAAACAGAAAGCCTGGTGTATAAAGAACAATTTTATGCAAGGTAAGGGTGGAACGAAACAACTTGTGTAATTAAATTGCGGGGTGTACTGGCAGGTGTCCTGCCCGTGGCTAGCAGGAGAGAGCTGGCAGTGCCGAGGGAGGGAAGTGGCATCCTGTTTTGCTATTCACAGACCTCCAGGGAGTGGACGTTCATCTCATGAAAAGCACAAGATTCCTAGCAGGGCTCCTTGTGGCTGGTTTATTTTATGCTTGTCCCGTGACAGCACAAAGGAAGCAGTTTTCTTTCTCATTTCTTGATATAACCTGTCTCGCTGGTGACAATGAGGCAGAACTCTTGACTGATCTGGCCTGTGACTTGATTTTGGATCTTGGCATCCGGACTGACTCTGAAATTACCTACACAACAGAGAAGTTCACACAGCTTCTGACTCCCAGAAGGTGTTCAATAATACATATGTGCAGTAAGACTAAATGAGTGGCAAAAAGAAATGTGTATTTTACTCATACTTGATTCTGGGCCTTAAAGATCATTAGGACAGTTGCACAGGAAAATAAAAGCTTGAGGTAGGAAGTGTTGGTGGTCTTCCTTTCTGGAGAAATTAAAATTACAAGCAGTCCCTTCCTCTCATACATGCTGTGTACAAACAATCCCTAGAAATGAACTGTCTGGAGTATTTTATTTCTTAATTAATCCAGTTTTGCTATTTGGTATAAATAGGATGATGTTCAGGCTGAATGAAAGAACAGGAAAGTTTAGGGGATACAATCCAAGGAGGAGTTTCAACTCCCTCCACATCTGCTGCTCTATTTTGCTTTAAATTAGATTTTAAAATTAATTTAATTTTTCATTTCAAGTGGCTCAGCTTTCTCTCAGCCCCTTCTCTCTCTCTCTTTTTTTTTTCTAGCAGCTGGTTCTCCTGTCTGTGTCCCTGGGACTTCCTTTGGAGACAAAACACTGTTTTCTACATGATCTGAGGATTCTTTTCTCAATATATGTATATATATGTATATATATTTATATATATTTATATTTATATATGTGTGTACATATTACATTGATATATGTGTATATATATGTATATATATTCCACTATATATATATTTCCCATTATTTATAATTGTAATATATATATATTTATGACCTAGGCAGATAGGTAATGTTTTAGTAAGAAGAGTATGACATCAGTTGACAGGACTACACTTACCGGTTTATGAAAACAATAACTCTCCTCCACTGATGTTAGAAATTCTACCCTGTGATCCACCTCTTTCTGAAAGCACCACCCTCTTTCCATATGCAAACACTCAAGGTACATAGTACACAGCCCGGTACCTCTTCATGTCAGTTCCTCATCTGGAAAACTGAGACATACCACAGGGCTATTGCACAAGGCTATTGCTGGGAATCAATTTTTCATGTATTTATTAACAGCTTCCCGCCAGGCAAGATTTTTATCTGCTAACTGCAGATACAAATAATGGTAAAATAAAATTAGGGAATCAAGAACACGAATATTATACACAATAACAGGAAGTAAAGACTAAGTCAGGAAAAACATGTGCAGGTATTGGGGGTGGGGTGGACAAATAGTTTCCGTAATTAAGCTTTGAATATGATTCTGAGATCCTTGAGAGGTCAAAGGCCAAAGGTCAGTTACATGGTTTTCACCATCAGAGAAAAGAGTAAGTCCTGTAAGACATGATGTGTGGAACTTGAATGCCCTTAGTCCCACCAGATGTGGGCACAGTGAATGACTTTTCCATTAATAATATACTTTCCTCTAACTTCTGGCCCCCACTTGTCAGTCTTGGCACCTTATCTTTCACTTACTGCTCTTATCCACTGCTCTATATCTTTATATTTCCTTTAGTCAGCCTCACAAACAGTAACAATGGCAACCACCAGACAAGAACGATTGCCTGTGGACGTCTGTTTGTGCAGACAGTCACCCATCTCCTGCTAATTAGATGAAATGAGATTTGGGATCCCATTTAGGCTCTCCTGTGGGAAGTGTAGGATTGCATCCATGTGTCACTAATAAGAAACCATTTAAAAGGTGGAAATGTGGCCCCTTCCCCAGCTTTGCCTTGGCTCTAGGCTTTTTTTGCCATTGTGAAACCAAGGTTTCCTTAGTGTTCTTAACAAATAAAGGTGGCTGTCTTAGTCCACTTAGGCTGCTTAGCAGAATACCATAGATTGGGTGGCTTATAAATGACATTTATTTCTTATTTACTTCTCTGCTGGCAGATCTGATATCTGGTGAGAACCCACTTCCTGGTTCATAGCCATCGTGCTGTGTACCTCACATGGCAGAAGGAATGAGAGCACTTTCTAAAGTCTCTTATAAGGGCACTAATCCCATTCATGAAGTCTCTACCCTCAGGACCTAAGCACCTTCCAAAGGCCCCAACTCTGAATACCATCACATAAATTTCAACACATGAATCTGAGGGCACACTCAGTCTATAGCAGTGGCAGATTCCTCTCCTGCGCAGTGGGGTGGGTATGGACATGGGGAGCTCAGATATTTTTTGTTAAAATTGGACTCCTTTTTAAGTCGCCTATTTTGAACACAGCTAAAGTTCCTTGAGTAGGAAGGATAATGCAAAGTTAGGGAGCTAAGAAACCATGAGTTTACCTGCATTTGGGCTGAGGAATAGACTGCTGACCAATAGCCTGCTATGGTTTCTTCCCTCCTTCCTTTGCAGACCTCCTCAAACTGCACCCCACAGATCCTCAGCAGAGTATTAACCCTTGTGCTAAGCATCATCATCTTTTATTAATTTGTCTGTCTCTCTTTCTGGGTTCTACAGTTGCTTGAGGGAAGGGATTTTTGTCTTTTATCTCAGTATCACCAATTCCTAGCAGATTCTTAGTTCCAAAAGGGCAGAAAATCCATTTTGTTATTTTCTGTACCTCATGCTCAATCTCTAATAAGTATTTGTTACAGGAATAAATAAATTAGCCAGCAGATTGTAGGCACTGAGTATTTGTTCAATTAATGAATTGTACATGGAAATTAAATCTTTTATGCAATTGGGGAGTTAACTATCTTGAGAAACATTTAATATGTACAGTGTAAAGTGATTATCTTATCACTTAAAATCTCTAGTTCTGCCTTTAGGCTTTTCTGATTATACAAGTTATGCATGTGCCTTGAAGAACATCCAGAAAACAGCAGAAAATAAAAATGAAATCATGAACTGTTAATATTACCCCACTCATACTGCACATGCAACTTTTTATGTGCTTTTTACTTGATCATGAATATTTTTCAACATCATTAAATCTTTTTGGTTAACATCTTTTTTAATGGCAATGCAATATTCTGACTTATTGATGTGGCCTAATTAATTAATTCTAATGTAGGCTGATTTTGAGTTTTCACTGTTATAAATAATATTGCAGTGAAAACTGAATATAAATTTCTGACTATGTTTCTGTGTACTTAGAATAGATTACTAAAAATCTTCTTTTTCTCCCAAATTGTCCAGGGCAGTATACTGGTACATTCTGCTTTCCATTAGTGACTCTGGGTAAAGGTAAACACGGTTACCAGGTATTAGCTTACCAATTGTCCCTTTTTCAAGATAGTGACCCAATAATTTCTACCATTCTAGCCTTGTGACCTCAGGTATTGCACTGTTATTTCAGCCAATCTTGCGATGCCCGCCCCCTCTCCAGGACGGTCTGGGTGCTCTGGACATTTCTTTGACATCCAAAGAAGGGTTTTGAGAAGGGAGATTGATGGGGTCCATTTAGGAGTATGCTCTTTAGGTGGAAAGAATAAAAGGTAAGTGCATTTTTATGATAGCTTTCAGTCATCCTGAACACCTATCGACCTAACCAACCCCCTGAGTTTATGCCCCTTGTAACCCTCTGAAGAGTACTCTGAACTCACACGAACTCAAGGACATGCTGAGTCTATAAACACAGCATGTGGCAGTACGTCATCCTTTCCTCTTTCTGCCTAAAATATCTCATTAGAGGAGAAGATGGGTGTACTTTAGCCCAGTACACTACCTAATGAATGCCAGCTTCTATAGCAGGAGGAATAGCTTATCTTGACTGTCCAGAGGCAGTTCTTTTTGTGGCCAGGACCTAAGTAGCTATAGTAGATTTTAAAATGGGCTGAATAGAAATTGTGAGGCTAAAGACACAGACCTGGTCCTGGTTATGAGCTCTGCACTAGGAAGGCTCCTGTGTAAATCCTTGTGCTGCTGCCCTATCATCTCCACCTGCACTGGGATACAGGCTGAGTGGTCTGCATAATAAACCAGAGCTAATGGCTCAGGATGGTGCTTAGCATGGTCACATGGCTCAGAAGAGGGTCGAGAGGGACAGAATGCCAAGGGCCCACTTCTGTTTTTAGAAATTTTATGGGTTACAGTTCTCTGAGAGGTCGGCTGGTCCAGAAGAAAGAAAATCTTTAGGAAGTCAGGGTAATTGAAGTCCTGTGTTGGGAAGCTGCATATCCCAGGTATGAGTTGAGCACAGAGCCAAAGACAGGGTAAGAATGTTGGCAGACGGAGGGTGTAGGTCACCATTAATATGCCCAAGTTCATAGCCAACCAGTAGTTCATTCTGCTACTCTGAGACTTTTTGTTTGAAAACAAACAACTCCCCTCCCACTTTTTCTGGAAGTCAATGACAGGCAGGATTAAAGTAGACATGTATTAATTAATAGCATGAACTCTAAATAAATGATACACACACTTAACTGTAGCCCAAACACTGCGGTTTAAAAGAATATCACATGGCCAACAACCCTTGCCAATATATTTTTACAAGGCTGTTAAATACTGCCAACACTCCGCAATGTTGAGCCAAATCACCCTGGAATATTGTGGTACAGGCACAACACCATGTTTTTGTGAAAGACTGGAGATGCCAGGGGAACAATCCATATAGTTCATGAACATGTCAGCAAGAGCCAGAATACATCGGTGGGAGCCAGCCTCTTAGTGCCGAGGGTTTCTCCTCTGTACCTCTGATGGCTGTGGGCATAGAGTTCGGCTGAGTGGGACATCGCATTTGGAGGCAGGAAAGCCCAGACCTGGGTTTGTCTTTCAAAACCCCAAGAATATATCTCCTAACTAGAGCTGGGAACTTCTCCCAGCCTAACCTTTGCCTGAGTGCATGCTGCCCTGTAAAGTGCCAGTGATCTTTTCCAAGAGCCAATCTCAACACTGGCTGGAGCTCAGCTTTCAGGAGCCTGGAGCAGGTCTCCTTGAGATCATCAACCTTAAAACAGGCCCAGCATCCACCAGACGCTTCCTGCATCTGTGCCAGGCCAGGCTGCTACCTGCCTTAATTAATAGCTGTGCCCCTGTCCCCTTCCGGAGCAGCACTGCTTCCCAGCCCTCCCGGTGTCGCTTCCTTCCTGCCTCACTGAGGCTCCTCTTAGTTCCCTGACATTTAGCCAAATTTCACGATTAGGCAGCTGTGGTTCAGGCTGCACTTCAGTACTAGGAGAGGCAGAGGCCCTGGAGTTTGGCTAAGGTTTGACTGGTAACCAAACCAGATTAGAGCTGAGAGGCTGCCATGTGGGCAGGCGGGTTACTCACATCTGGCTTTTTCCTGAGGTTCTCCACACAGCTGGCTCTTGCCTCATGTAGCACACCATCTCCCACAGTGCAACTGGAGAGGTGTATGTGCTGCTGAGCGAAGGCATTGAGAGTTACTGGGCAGCAGCAGCTATGCAGACCATCAATGTAAGCATGTGCACTTGCCACGGAGCGTGGGCAAGTGTGCCATAACTGTTGACTGAATGAAGAGACCAAGGATTTCTGCCACAGGAAACACTGTGAGAGATGGAAAGAGGAACTGTTTTTTATACTAGAAAATGTAGATAACTAGTCCTTTTCCAGGCAGCCACCACGCTCCCCAGCCCAACCTCCACCCTCTGAAGGAAGGATGATCCAGAATATGTAATGAGGCTACATTTGCCTTTTCCTTTCCTCCCCTGCTGTTTTTCTGCTATTCAGACTAAGTTATGATGACTGAGTAGGGAAGGAAGAGGACTTGACCTATGGGAAGTCCTTGCCAGATGGAAAAAGGAGAGGTGGCTGCTCCTTCCTTCATAGGTGGATATAAAAATGGGAGGGGGCATGAAGTGGAAGGTCAGGGGTCAGCTGTGAACGTCCTGGTGACCATCTGCTGTGGCTAGGTGAGGTGTCGGCAACAGGCGGAGGGGTAGATTCTGTTACACCGTCATGGACCCTGAAGCCCCTTCTCACTGTCCCCCTCTCCTCACCCACCCCAGCTCTCTGTCATGAAATGTTTCCCCGGCCACTGTGGTTGGAACCTGGAAATGCAAAATAAAAGAACAAAAATGGACGATGCCAAAACAGTGCAGTCTGCGCTTGCCATCTGCGAGTTTTCAGAGTGATTTTGCTTCCAACCTCCTCTCCAGAGGCGGCTGACATTATTTTCATATGCAGAGCTTCCCATATCCTGGCAGCCTTCTTTGGCTGCCAGAAATAGAGTATCAGGGTCGAGAAGCTTCCCCAGAGATCCGATCCATTCAAGAAGAACATCCTCTGTGGCTGCCCACTCCCTGGGACCTGAGCAGCACTTGCTCCTGGTGATGAATCGAGTGTGTGAATTGCGTCTGGAGGAGGCTCAGGCCTGGTGTGAAGCTGAGAGGGGCCGTGCAGCTGTGCTTCCGTCATCAACATCAGCCCAACACGGGAAACCTTCAGTGACCCTGTATTTCTTCCTGGAGAATTTGAAAGTTTTCCCCTTGCTTTCAACACCCTCCTTAGTCTGGCCCCACCCTGCTTATGCAACTTGTTTTTCACTTGCTTTTCAACATCCCCTCTTGAGTCTGGTTGCCTCGCTGGCCTTATTCTTAAATTTCTCATCTTCTAGGTCGCCTGGCTCTCTTCTCTAATCACTGGTGGTGCTTATCACACATTAATTCTCTCTCTCTCTCTCTCTCTCTCTCAAAGCTTCCTCTGGTCTCTCATGCCAATTTTGTCTCCCCCAACTCATCTAAAAATGCAGTGAGGTCAGAGTCACTGCCTAATTCTTCCCGGAAGCCGTCTCGGTAAATACAGGCAAGGGTGGCACTTCCCTGGGGTTCAGGAATTGGGTCTCCTCCCTGGGACCCAACACTTTTAGCTGTGACAGTGCTGTGGAACAGGGAGGGACCAGGCAGCTAGGTCCTGGAAGTGCAGGAGGAATGGGGAGCTGCTGGGTGACAACCTGGATGAATAATTCCTGGAACTCATTTAACATGCAAGTGGAATAGGTCCTGGGTTGGCCACTTGGGCTCCAATGGCAAGAATGTCATTACTCATCTTCTCTTTTCCCTCTAGGCTGTAGGGGAGGGCTGGAGAGAAACCACTATGTATGGTCTGTGGGGAAGGAATCCACACCACCTCAGTGTGCTGGGCTCCTCCCTGCTTGGGGAGGTCTCTGTGAAGGAATGAGATCCTGCTTTTGGAAATCTGGCTGCAGCAGATGTCCATCTAAGCCTCTGCATCTCTGACATAGGAAGGGGAGACTTCTCCCTTTTGATGTCAGCATTTGACTTCGTCTCACTGGCCATAAAAGAGGTGAGAGAAGCCCCAGCCAGGGCAGTTGCAACTAGCTTCTCCTACCACCAAGGAATCCCAGAAAGGGGCAGCAACCCAGATTCCTTGGTGCTAAGCATTCCTCTCCAGGGAAGGCCCCTTCCTGCTCTCTGTCCCTTCTCCAGTGTGCCCCCTTCCTGTCCAAGAACCTGCTGGTCCACACGCACTTCACTCCTCACAGAAGTAAGTGTGGAGCTCTTAGTTATACCCAGTGGCATACATCCAGGGGGCTCACATGATACTGTACATCTGGATAAAACCCCACCACCCAGTTTAGAGCTTGGTCAAGCATGGTTGTGAGAACAGGGAGGGGATACAGGGAGGGAAAGGGAAACCCCTTGGGAGCAAGATTTCACCCTTGACCTTGGGTCTCTAGGGTGGTCCACTGTCCACCTGCTGCCAGGGGACTGTGGTGGCTGCAAGCTTGGACTGCTGGTTGAGGGTAGTGAGAAGGTTCAAATTTGTTAGAAAAACCCCCCTTCGAATATTTTAAAATACTTGCCCTCTGCTACTTTGAAGGGGGGCATAGCTTCTGTTTTCCAGACCTAAGTTTGGGCTCATTTGTACAAGCTGTGCCATCGGAGGTGGAAGAGGTGGAAAGGAGAACTTCTGACGTTTGTGGAGGCTCACTTTGTACTACATGGAATTTTATGCTTATTACCACATCCTCACCAGACCTCACAAAAAGCCTTGTGATATACATTGTGCCCACCAGGAAAGGAGGGCTGAGAAGAGGGGCTTGCCCCTGACAGTGGCATCAGTGCCACCCCCCCTTTTTTTCTCACTCATGCCCTCAAGCACTTCACTCCTGTTCCTTCTCCTTGTCATTCCTTGACCTTCCATGCCCCATCCCCTTGTCCCATTGTGTCTTAAGTCCTTTGTTCTACCCAGCCCCTCTGTCTGGAGCACTCTTCCCCTGGATAACCCAAATAGCTCCTTGGCTAATTATTCATACCCTTCATGCCTTTGTTCCAGTCTCTTGTTCTCAATGAAGTCCACCCTGACCACTTCATCTTCATTCTGCAACATGTGCAGCGGGTACTATCCCCACACTCCTGATTGTCTTACCCTGTTCTACTTTTAAATTTTCCTATAGTTCTCATCTCCTATTGTTTTTAGGGTTTCCTTATTTATGAAGTTTATTGTCTTCTGCTGAAATGTAAGCTGCTCAGGAACAGGAAGCTTTGTCCGTTTGTTCGATGTCTCCAAAGCACCTGGAATAATGACTGGCATATGGTAGGCTCTCAATCAACAGCTGAGCTCACTCAATCTAGCAAGAGGAGAGCTGGATTCGAGCTCCCAAGCTAACCTCAGAAACCATGGCCTGTTCTGGTGGAGAGCACGTTATTGGCCATTCAAGAGATGCCTGTTAATTAGATTTTTCCATCAGACTGCTCCCTCATGCAGGGATACCAAACATATCCATGAGCACAGTGCTTTGCTTTGTTTTTCCTGAGGAACAGGTTTGCTGGCATCCTGCATGTCCTGATGAGATGGCATGCTTCTGGTCACAGTGCACCAAGCTCTCTCCTCCTTGGCAGTGTCCTGAATGGGCTTTCTGGAGACAACACAAGCTGTTGGGCCCATGCTGAGTGCTCAAGAAACATGCCTGAGATCCCTCCAAGTCAGACACCTGTCAAATCCAGAATTGGCTCCTGGCCTTGCTTGAAGGATTTGCTCTCTAGGAAATGATGGAGGGAAACAGCTGGGGCTTATAAGGCATGAGCTGGAGCTGTCAGGGCAGGACAGAGCCTGAGAGGGCATGAGAAAGAGCCAGGGGAGCAGGGGTACCAGGCACTGTCTGGGTGGCTGTTCTCTGGGCAGAAATGCAGCTGAGCCCCTGAGGGTTGGGTTGCTGTGATGGTTTTCTCTTTTTTGCTTTTAATTGGCGTCTAGAATGGAGGTGTTTTACTGTGAAGAAACTGTAATGTGAAGGGAGAACTGGGCCAATGCTTCATCAGTTTCCTCAGAACAGATCTTCCCTGAACTCCCATTCACCTGATCTTTTGCTACTGTTATGCTGGTGGTTTTGGTTTCCGTTTTGTTTTTCTTGTTTTTGTTCCTGTTATTATTATGTTGGCATTAAGGACAATTTTCATCATAATCTCAATAGCTTGGTAATAGAAATTTAGGCATTGTATGGATTCTGAGTGAAAGGAAACATTTATATTTATTCTCACATTTAGCGGCTCAGTGTTAGTGTTTCTAGGATAGCTCGGGAATTAATGTTTTAACGAATACCCCTACTGCTCAGGAATACCATTCTGGAACATATTAATCCAGTCAGAGAGCAGCCAGTTAGGCTGGTATTTGGTCAACAACAAGCATTTCTTTCCCACAAAAGAGAGTAATGGGATTAATTTAGCATTTCCTAGCTTGTAGCATCCATTTAAACATAAATCTCTATATAGAGATCGATTGCACATATAACCATAAAATGGAGTATTTGGGGAAATAATATGATGAGGAAAATTGGAACACAATCACAAATCAGGCCTTGGCTTATGACGTACAGGAAACCAATGCATGTTCTCGGGAACAGCACTTAGAAAATGGACTTAATGAAAATAAATCACTTCTACATAATTTCCCATTGCAAGAAGTTGACATCTGTAGATATCTCAGTATTTGGAATGGCCATGGCATTGTTGTAATTAATTCCAGACGATCCTGGCTGATTCAGTTTTGCTCCCACTGGATATACATTTTCTCCTTATGAAAAATTTTGTAACAGACTCTTTTCAAAGTATGTCTCAGGATTCAGATGGTCTCTTTTTGATCACCTAACAAATGAATAAAACACATCTTTTAAACAGCACCTTGATGACTTGAGAGACTATACTTGCCTTCCCAAAGTGTATAGTTTATCAGGCTGCACTTGCCCCTGGCCGAGCTTACCTGGTCTAGCAGAAAGTACATAGGGTGTCACACACAGTAGCAACTTCCTTTTTCACCTGTGCATCTCTTCCTTGGTATTATCATAAAGGCTCCCAAATGGAAAAAAAGGGGCTCACATTCTTCATCATACATTAACTGGGATCATGGAATAAAAATGAGCAATTTTAGCAAAATTCTCCAGATACAAATAGTGCAAGGAACTTACATTTGGGGAGCCCCTGGGTTAAGTCGACCACCTATATTTACTTGGTGACTGTAGCATCTGTTTATAAGAGTGCTTTCCAATATTTTTCATCTTCTTTCCCCTTTGAGAGTCTGATTAAAATTTTAGATCCTCATTCCTGAAAAATGCACACACACTCACAGGCCCCATCCATGGATCCCTACATCAACAACTGCTCACCTGACACCATACCAGGAATTTCTTGTGTTTATGTTACTTGTTGTGCACTTTCGAAATGTGCCAAAATGCATTGTTTACAGTGAAACATGTATACATACTACAGACATATATGAATGACATTTTCTCCATTAGAATGGTGAAATGAAATAATGTATGTGATGATATGCCATAAAAAGCCAAATATGAGAATGTTGATAATATTATTTGCACTGGGCATTTAAAAATTCAGCACTAAAACTGTTGGTTGACATTACAACAAATAATTTATTTTGTTTGAACTGCTCTAAAATACGACCTTTTCATTCTCATAATCCAAATGTCTCTTTATTCTTATTTCCTTTTAGTGATTCATTAAAAAAAACAAACCCGCAGCATGCCTACCCTCCACCATTTATGGGATGGGTACATTTGAGTATATACCATATGGAAGGCCATTTGTGTTCTATAAAATGACCACTCCTCTGCAGTACTCTGATGGGCTGGTAACTTACTGTAAGTCCAAAAAAGGTCTTGCCAAAAGCAATTAAGTCCTGACATGAATTAATAATTTTATTAATTACATTTTAAGCAACCTAATTACTTGTTTGTTTAGCTGATTTCTTGTCATGAAATGATTATAGACCATTACTGTTTATTAATATACCACATTAGATTTTACATCTCCTGTACCATAAACTGGAAATAAAACCAGTCAACACTTTGCTAGGATTGATTATAAAGGATGTCTGTTGCAATCACCCTCTCATTCAGCCTTTGGAAGCAGATAACCACTCAGGAACAATTTATGAGATTGCTAATTCTTTTTTTCCCCCCTGTGCCTTTGGCGGTAATATACAACTCTGGTATGGAAAGCCCTCAAGAGTGTTGTCTAAATGAAATTCTTAGAGTTGGGCAGAAAATAACTTATGAAAGGAATAACTTTGTTCCAGCATATGGTTTATGGATAGTGAGACTTTTGCTTAACATTTGGGGAGGAGGAGTAGGGAATGGAGAAGCTGGGAATTGGAGACACAGACTGTCTGAGGGAAGAGGAGGGAAAGAAGCATTGTTTACTCCCTATTTCTTGACTCAGTAGAATCACATTTGAACTAATGCATTCATGCAAAATCTTCGATAAAGAAAGACCTTTGAGCATACACACCTTTCAGTATACTGAAAGAATGAATGCCACTCATCCATATGGATTGAACTCAGAATAAAAAAGAACAAAAATTATATTCATACTATTTCAGTACATTCAGGCTGCTATAACAAAGTACCATAAACTGGGTGGCTTATAAACATTTATTTCTCACAGTTCTGGAGACTGGGAAGTCTGAGACCAGGGTGCCAGAACATTTGGTGTCGTGTGAGGGCCTAATTCCTGGTTCAGAGTATTTTTGCCATGTCCTCATGTAGTAGAAGGGGTGAGGGGGCCCTCTGGGTTCTCTTCAATAAGAGCACCAGTCCCATTCACGAGGGATCCACTCTCATGACCTATCACCTCCCCGATGCTACACCTCCAAATACCATCACACCAAGAATTAGGTTTCAAAATGTGACTGTCAGGGGAATGCATTTAGGCTACAGCACACACTCATTTATTAGATACTTATTATATATTGTGAGCTAGCATCAAGGATGAATAGGCACCATTATAATATTCTTCTATGAAAAGGAAAACATTACTTACATATTGTCTTCCAGCCAATCAATTTTGGACTTTGAAGTTGTTCCAATTTGCCTCCGAATACTGCAAATTTGTTTCAACCAATCTCCTAAATTGGATAGTTTGGTTGTTTCAACTTTTACAAATAACACAGAGTAGCAACAACTAGCTGAAAATACATAAGCAAAAATAAGAAAAGCTCCAGTCCCAATTCTGGAAAAAAAGAAAATGACAAAAAATTCTTAAATTCAGGACTCACAAAGCATTGCCAAACAACCCCATTCTGCAACCAAATGGTCAAACTAGGCAACAGGGACCGGGGGATTAATTTTTGACCAAATTGTAGTGCAAACTGGACTTTTATTTGTCCAATTTGTAAAAGTTAAATTGGTTTTGACAGGTTGTTTTGATCTAAATCACTACTAGAGAGAGTTAGACTGGCAACAAATACTTCCAAATAATATAATAAGTACACCCATTTAGGTTTGTACAAGGTGCTACCAGAACAAAACGGAGCAAGACAGAGAACGGTTCAGAGGTAACCGTTTGAACTGGGCTTGGAAGAGAAAGCATTGCCATCTAAACCAAGTGAGGAATGAAGAGCAAAATGCTCCAAAATGTCTTTTCTCTAGGTAATTTTTTTTTTTTTAAATCACAGGATTCTATGCTGGTGAGGACTATTAAACTAATAGAGTCAGTGTCTTAAAAAAAAAAAATCTAAGTTCTCTCTCTTGCATGATCATTTAGCTTTCATCATTTTTATGCTCCACAAAGTAGGATATAAAACTAGCCTGATGTATTTGGGTTGGCAGATAAAGGCTTAAAAAAGTGCTATCAGTCATATGAAAATTTGGACTTAAGATCAATTGCGATCTAAAGCAGGGTGGCCAAAATTTAATCACTGACTTCTTAGACAATCATTTTGATGGCCATGCTTTCTGCAGGTTTTATTCTAAGCCAATCTGCCCTTCTATTCTCTGAGAACAAGTGCTTCATGGACTCACAGATTTCTTCCCCTGAGTCTGTTCTTTGATGGAAAGCACTTGTTAATATTTTTTTGAACTTTCATGGATGGGCAGATGTGTCTTCTCAGCAGCAAGTTGACTACTGAGATATGAAGGATCAAAAGTATGTGCAATATTTTTGCTGTGTAGCTCAGGGAGGGTGCATTGATCATTGCAGTCAAAGCTCTCAAGCTATCAGTTTCTAGCAGCTGGCAGTCTTAGAGCTTGTTTTTTTTTTTTTTTTGTTTGTTTTTTTTCTATGAAGAACCCTCAAGATAAGCGGAGATCCCAAATGGTGAGTCTACTTACAGTCACTTTTGCGAGATATTTACCTGTTTTCTCTCATATCTATTTCCTGAACATCCTCAGCTTGGCTCTGCATTTTAGTGAACTACATTTCCCAGATTCCTTTGCCATGTTTTCCTGATAGTCTTGACCAATGGAAAGCATTGGTAAAGACTGGAAGGTAGGAGACAGAGAGAAGCAAAGGTGTTTCTTCCATTCATTGTGTTTTTAAGGGTGTCTCTGGCAGTGCTAAATCACCTTCATGATTCTAGCTCCTGTTGGGACGGTTGCTTCCCTCTGTAGTTTTGGTTCCCGCCAGAAAGTCCTCTGTTGTAGATCTAGCTCATGCTTTGACCATTTCTCATCTTTGATGACGTTAATTCCACCTTGTTTCTTTCCATTTCCTGCCAAAGACAGTGGCACCCTGCCATTGCTAATTCCTGAATTGACATCAGAATTCACCATCCCATTTGGCTTCTCAGCGCTCTTATCACGTATGCAACAAATTCCTTGTGTTAAACTTCTTTTTGAGACAGAGTGGTTTCTGTTTCCTGGCTGATACACTACTTGTAATAATTACAAAGATAATGACCATGTAAGAACACTGGAAATCTCACTTTAAACTGATCTCTTGACAATGTCATGTCTACTCCTGAGGCCTCTGTCTAGGAATTTTGGTATTTTAACCATCAAAATCACAGGAAAAGGAGGGTCTCCCTGACTCCTTTTGAGGTGTGGGGTACATCAGTAGTTTAACCAAAGGTATTGGGGCAGTTCCTAATGCGTAGTAGGGAGTCACTCACCAAGTGACTTCTGCCCATTAGAGCAGTAACTGGCACTTGATCTTGGATTTTTCTTATTGTCAAATGGATTTTTCCTTCTGCTTCCAGCTTTTTATAGAAATATCATGGGAAAAAATGTAATGTAGCATATTTGCAGGGTGGGGGAGGGGTACATATGTCTCATTTTTTCCTTTACACCTTTTACTCCAAAATAGAATAAAACATTTATTTTAGAGAGTATCAAGATTCATTTTAAACAGAATATCCTCTACAGTTAATCAATAGATAAAGACTCTGGAGAAGTCTTTGCTCCTGCCTGTACGTGCTGAAACTCCTATTTAAAGATTGAGCGGTGCACAGGAGCCAAGAATGCTTTTTGGTTTGGCAGTCTTTATCTGATCTTTGTGAGAGGTTAAAAGCCCAGATATACAATGTGGAAAATTTGAAACTTCTCCTTAATGCAATCATCATTGTATGAAGGAGACTAAAGGAAAAAAACCAATCTATCCTATACTTTTTTTAAAGTGGCAAAATAAGTCCAAGTTCTTATTAAAATTCATTATATTTGTTTACCTTTTAATCATGGTTTTGATGTATGGTTTTTATCCAGTGATTAAGAAAATCCTGTATATTGATTTATAATAGTGACAAAAGTCACTTTCAGATTTTCAGGGATCGATTAATCTCTGTAAGATTCTTTGTTTTTCTCCTTCTCTGTTATTTGTTCATTTATATGAACACTAGAAGTGAGACCCCTAGAAGCGAGAGACAAGATAAGGTTAATGAGGTGAAAATTCGAATCAGTTAGTCACCTGTTAGAATGGTTAAAGAAAGACAAGCTTGGGGAAAAGAAGCTGAACTTATTAGAAAAATATAATCATATAATTATTAACAGATTTACTTCAGACCTAGCTAGAATTCTTTGTCCTATTACTGGAGAGGACTACAAAAAGGCTGCAGACACTAGAGAAGGAGCTCTTTATCATTTATATCACAGATAGTGTCCCTTGAGTGTTTCACCGACCTGAGGAAGCCAGTCCCAGATGTGTGGGCATGCTGTTGAGAAGGCTTTATCTATGATGACAGAAATGACAACCCCATACCCCCAAAACAAAATAAACTAAACAAGCCAAACCCTAATGGCATTGAAACTATGTGTTGGGTCTGTTCATCTTAATGACAGCGAGTATTCCAGAGCAATTAAAATGGAGGAACACAGCTTGGGCTCCTATGGGTTTTCCCTGAGACAATTGATATAATTTGAGCATACTGAAAGATGAGAAACCTGTCCTATTTTCAGTGAGTTTGCTTTTGCAAGTACAGTGATGCAAATTTTCTAATGACAGCTTATAATTAGGTATCTCACAGTTAAGATAAACACTAGATTATCCACTAAAAATAGAATCTACATTCAACTTTGAGTTAGTAGGGCCCAGCAGGAGCTGTGTTCTGTTGGAGGCAAACTTAAGATGAAAATTATGTTTATATATTTTGAACAGAAGTTTGAGACTTTTTATCCATTTCTTAACATTTTTTTTTCACTCTTTACCAAATGCTCCCTTAGTGTCTCCTATGTGCAGGATGGAAGGGCGCAGTTGGGTTAGAAACAGGTATGTGCCAGGTGCCATATTAAGTCCTGCATTTATATTAATGAACAAGCCCTGGCATATTCCTTTTTAAGTTTTATTATTTTTTTGTGCATATTTGCCTTTTTCCTAGTCTTTAGCTCTATGAAAACAGGAAGCAAGTCTAACTCGCTGCTCCCTGGTGATTTCCTAGGACATAGGACAGTGTCTGGAACATTCTTGGTGCTTATTATTTGTGGGAAGAAAGAAAGAAGAGAAAGAAAGAAAGAAAAGAAAGAAAGAAAGAAAATAATGACACCATAGTATGATGCATGTGAATAGAAGTGTGGTGAGAGTGTGACAGGCCAGGAGAGGCAAGGGGAACTTTGAGCATTTTCTTAAGCAGAATCTGGAAGCAGAACCACGAGCCCCTTGTTAGAGGCTAACACTCTTATGTTCTTGTGGTGGGCAGTCCCAGAAGAAGAGGGAGGGGCACTCTCACATAATTCGTATTCTGCGTGCTGTGTAAACTAAGGTCTTTCTTACCTTTCTTTCTTTCCTTCTTCCTCCCTCCCTCTCTTTACTTTGTCTCCTTCCTTCCTTCCCTTCCTTTCTCCTTCCCCTCCCTCTTCTCCTCTTCTTTTGCCACCTCCTCCTTCTCCCCCTCCTTCTTTTAGGTGGGCTGAGCAGACAAATCAATTCTCAATCAAAATAACTATGCACTTTTCTTTGGATGTGATTAGTTTTAAGTTACTATAAGTGATTTTCAAATATATAAGCTGACTTGGGGAGCAATACTGTTCTTTCAGAAGGGTTATCTCAGTAATCCTGCCTAATTCATAAAATTGAGTTCGTTGGTTTTCAAAGCTTCTCTGGGATGAAGACAAAACTAACAGTTCAGTTTAAAAGGAGTACTTAAGTTGTAGCCACTGTTTTATTTTCAAGGGATTAGTTGAATACATCAATGACACAACCGATATGGTGTTCTTACCAGTGCAACAATCATGCAGGGTGATCTCTATTTCTTGGTCTTCTCATGTCAGAAAATAAATGCTAAATTCTGACCTTGGAAGATAAGCAATAACATGTGTTTGACACAGCCTGATTGAAGAATGGCATCCAAAAAAAGCCTAGGGTAGCTGGAAACAGCAGGCAAAGTAATAGCAAATGCGTTGTCATAACAAAACAAGCAGGAGGCTTCTTGAGGTAGAGATGATTCTTTCATTGGATGTAAAAGCTGAAAATAGGGGCTGGAACTTATGGATTAAAGGTATCATCCAGCCAGGTATAGAGCCAAGAACTTGTACATATATTAGTTATTTTAATTCTCAGGAAGTAGGTACTGTTACTCCCATTTTATAGAAAACTAAGGTTTTGATGCTTGTTATGTGGGTGGAGAGGACTCTAGTCCATACACAGAAAGTTCCTGCTGTTTCCTGGTCCAGCATTCACGACAGACATCATTCAAGGCATAACTTAATTGCTACACATAGGCTAATTGCTCCTCTCACTTTACAGATGAGGGAACTGAGATGTGAAGACTTTGGTGCTTGTTCCAAATCAAACAGGAAGTTGGTAACAGAGCTAAGTTTAGAATTCAGTTGTCTTGATTCCTAGGGAAGTCAACTTCCCATTGGCCTAACTGCATTTACTTTCTACTATTCTTTCTATACTGTATCATATAAAGAAGAGAGACTACAGGGACTTAATTTGTTATATGGCAGAACTTAAAATGTATATAATTTGGGGGTTCTGGTTAAGATTACGTAAGACACAAAGTTATCAGTTTGGCAATAGCAAGACAGAAGAGGAATATGAGTGGCAGTAAAATGTACTCAGGGTTATATACTCAGTAAGGTTAAAGTGTGTATTGTGATGAGATTTTGCACCCAGAAGGGAGAGTGTTTTTTTGTCACTAAATAGAGGCTTGGGGTTACAATGAGCCAAAGTCATATCCATGAGATGGGACCAATAACACTGTGCCTACGTTAAGTTGATATGGTGGTCTCCCATCCCGCTTTTAAGCCACGTGCCTCTACTTTGTACAAAAAACTCCAAAGGAGTTGCAAAGTCAGGAACAAAGTTCCCAATGATTCTGTGAAGGAGGATCTTTCACTTGTTTCTCCTGGGAGAGTTAAAAAGCAAAAGAAAACAAAACTCTCAGGTGCCAGTAGTTTTGGAAAATGCTGTCTGAAAGCAGTACATTTATGGCCCTATTTGCAGAATTATGAATTAATGTGTGTTCATAGCCTAAGGCCAAAATACCCCAGTATGTGGAGAAGTTTTTTTTTTTTTTTTTGAAAAAAGCTATATACATTTATTACTGTTTTCCAAGTTTTCGTGGTAATTTGCATTCACTGGAGAATTAAATGGATCTGTGACACAAATTTACATTAATTTATTCAGTAAGTAATGGCATGTTTTAGGGGGTTCAAAGTGATCATCATAATGGTGAGCCAACAAATCTGACGATTAGCATTGCAATGAATGCAAAAACACAAGTCACAGGGGATAGAAATGAGAAATGAAGGTGCTCTTCAGAGGTTGTTTCCAAGAACAACTTATATATTTACATGGCACAGGGCAAAACTAGGAATTCTGTGTAGTTTGTGCAAGTGATAGTCGTGTTAAAACTCAGCAAGATCCAAAGATAAGATTTGAGAACTGCCTTTAGAAGCAGCTATTGGGAAAGAAAGCAAAGGAAACTGACTGAATAAAAAAAAAAAAGCAGTGATTGAAGTTAATACTTTTGAGAGTCCCTCAATAAGAAGAATTACATTTGAAAATCCAATGTGAATCTGTTTCCAAAACATTTAGGGGTATGGCTTTTTGCTCAGAAATGCTTTCTGTAAAAGGACAAATCTCTGTTTCCAAAACGATGCAAAATGCGTTTCAAGTTGTGCTTAAATCTCGGAGTAGAAACAAAATATGCTTGTCATGATTTGCTAACTTATTCATTATTTCTTCTGGGAGGGTTGGGACTTATAATTCCCAATTTATACAATTGTATAGCTTACAATTGTGGTTTCCAACTTTAGCATGCTCGGTAAGAACAAAAAGAGCTAGTGGTGGACTTCACCACAATTTTGATCTGCTAAGTTTAGGGAAAGTCTGTAAAATCTGCATTTCAATAGGACTTCCAAGAAACTCTGATATAGGTGAATAGTTCTATCTTGAAAAAGAGCCTTAGACCAGTTTTCAAGGGTGAGCTCTGAATTTACACCTTTATTTTGGAGTGGCTGGATGAATACAATATATTGTTTGTTTTTTATTACCATAAATCTTACCGAATCCCTGTGTCTGGAAGCACAGGACAAAAAAACAGTTCCTGTCCTTGGGAAAATCCCCCGGTTTTCTCATATTTAAAATAAGAGTTAGACTAAATGCTGTCTAGACTCTTATGTAGTTCTGATCCTTTATATGCATACCTGATGCCTGGCAAATATTTCTTGAAGATTATGACTCATGTGTTGGCCAGTGTGGATAGAATGAGCCAGGAAAAAACAGAAATCAGTCTTTGGGACATTAAATCAATTAAAAAGATTAAATAAGAACCCCCCCCCCCATTTTAGTCCGAGGGAGCTGGAATGGCAATTAGATATACAAACTCTATGCTCAAATGAGAAAAGATTTATCTAGTTTTTTTAAAATGTTTAGCAACTGTCTATATATAATTATCAGAAATTAGATGTATTGAGTGCCAAGCTGCCATCTCTGTGGATGGTTGATGGTTAGTATAATAAGAATCATGTTTACAATATCCTTTAATAATTCTGTCAGCAATGAGTAGACGGAGCAGGCATTATGTGTGTTACAAAAAACTCAGAAGGTTCCCATTTGAGTAGCTATATGTTAAGTGAAAAACCAATTCCTTTGCTTGATGCTGCAGAAATAGTTTTCTTATGAGACAGGGATTATGAGATTAAATCATAGAAATAGTAGGCTCTTCAAATAATAACACTGAAAAAACTCTATATTAGAAAATCATGACTTACATTTTTCTGCTGTGTATTTTACAGATGGCCACACATAAGTTTGTAAAAATTTGGTTGGTGGAGAGTTGATTCTAGCCACAAACACATATTTACTCCATATTTCCTTAAAACAACTACAGGTAGCAATAAAAAATGGCCATCTTTATGATGATTTTATATAACAACAGCATGTTATATAATACTGATACCTAATATTAAAAAAGAAATTACTGCTTATTGGGGCACCTGGGTGGCCCAGGTGGTTGAGCGTCTGACTCTTGATTTTGGTTCAGGCCATGATCCTGGGGTCATGGGATTGAGCTGTGCTGAACCCGGAGCCTGCTTGAGATTCTCTCTCCCTGCCCCACCCCTCTCCCCTCTCAAAAATTACTGCTTGTTAAAAACCATTTGAGGGGCGCCTGGGTGGCTCAGTCGGTTAAGCGGCCGTCTTCGGCTCAGGTCATGATCTCGCGGTCCATGAGTTCGAGCCCCACGTCGGGCTCTGTGCTGACAGCTCAGAGCCTGGAGCCTGTTTCGGATTCTGTGTCTCCCTCTCTCTGACCCTCCCCCGTTCATGCTCTCTGTCTCAAAAATAAATAAACGTTAAAAAAAAATTAAAAAAAAAAAAACATTTGAAAACAGCCATAGCAAAAGTTAGGAATATAAGGCTCATGCATTCATTCAGTCACGACATTCACCATGTGCCACCAAGTGCTATATGCTACTTAAGATGGGCCGCCTGGGGCGGAGGAAAGCCAAACAAAGTAACTTTCGGTTCTCATGGGGGTTAAATTTTAAGGGATTAGAGAGACAAAAAGCAAATAAGTAAAGAAATATGTAACCCACACCTTGAGAAAGAGCCTTAGACTAGTTTTCAAGTGTGAGCCCTTGAATGCTAAGGAGAAAATAAAATAGAGCAAGGAACAAAGAGTGATGGGGAATTTTATACGAATTTGTCGAGGAAGCTATTCTGATAAGGTGACAACTGAGCAGAGACCTGAGTGAAGTGAGGAATGTGCCAGAAAAACACTGGGGAAAGAGATGGACCTAGGGGTATTTGCTAAGTGAAATACATCAGTCAGAGAAAGGCAAACACCGTAAGATTTCACTTATGTGCAGAATCTAAAAAATAAAACAAATGAACAAACAAAGCAGGAACAGACCTATGAACACAGAGAACTAACTTCTGGTTGCCAGAGGGGAGGGGGGTAAGAGGGATGATTGAAATGGGTGAAGGGGAGTGGGAGCTATAGGCTTCCAGTTTTGGAATAAGTCACGGGAATGACAGGTACAGCACAGGGAATACAGTCAGTCAGTGGTGTTGTAATAGCGTTGTACGGTGGCAGATGGTAGCTACAGTTGTGGAGAGCACAGCACAATGTGTAGACTTGTCCACTCACTATGTCACACACCTGAAACTAATGTAAGACTGTGTTAACTATACTTCAGTTAACAAAAATTAAAAACAAACAAACAAAAAAAACATTGGGGAAAGATTTCTAGGCAGAGATAACAACAACCAGAATGTCTGATGAGACATTCTAAAAAGTCCAACATGAACTTGAAAAACCTAGGCTTTTTCATAAATATTGGAGGCTCTCCTGTAACCGAAGTTCTCCCTTTTCTACTAAGCTTCTTTTACTGCTCAAACCCTAGTGACCTCCTGCTCCCCTCCTCCCCCGACTTCTACAGAATTTAACTGGCGCCTAAATGCTGTTTTGTTTTGTTTTGGTGGTGGGGTGAATCTCATTTCCTCAACTGGATTGCAAACTTAAGAACAAGGATCGTACTTCATGCTATTTCTTCCACTAACTCCCCATCTCTACTCTATATGCCCGGTGTTGAACATATTTTGGAGTCTTAATATGATATTTGATTAATCAAAAATGTATATGCAAAATTTTTTGCAATTTTAAGTTTGTAATGAGAAATGTTTCCTTGTCCAGATTCTCTGGGTGTGGTATGGAATCACTATCAGGATTAATAATAATGACTATTATTTCAACTTGCAATTGTACGCACTCACCCCGACATATACAAAAGCTTACTTAAAAGGAGAAAAACAACAAATGAGGAGATATATTAAAAGGCTTTATTCACAATAGAGAAATTTTACAAATATAGTTTTTAAAAATTATGTGTCAATCTATTATGTTTCCCATAACATTAGAGATTTATATAAAGTTGGATATGGCAGAATAGACTTATGTACAAATTAAAAACAATCAATGAAAAGAATGGGTACTACATATGAAGGAGTCATGACAAACATCTTCGAGTTCTGTAAATTTCCATACAACTTATATGTGTAATATTAATTGTGCACAGTATACCAAAAACATATGCAGAAACACAAAATTAAGTGCTATTTTAATTATTCACCTTTCAGGATGTGAATACATATGTAAACTGCACAGTTTTGCTGAAAATGAGAGTGTCTACCTAAGGACTTAAGTTGTTTAAAATAATTAACACAAAGTACAACTTTAAATTACATCACCATAATAATCATCTCTCATCTTGTTTACGTTTTTGGTGTTTTGGGGACTTAACGTTAAAAAATCCAAGTTTTGGAATTGAAAAACTTTGTTCTTGCCATTGGCAGAGCAAAAGGTAGTACAATCATCTTGCCTATTTATATCAGGATACAAAAGGTACATTATAGTGCAGAGTGTACACATGACCTGATTTTAATATCCTCTCTGCTGCAGAAATGCAGATCACCTTTGTGCTCTTACAAATCAAACTGAAAATCAAAGAAAATAAATTAATTTAAGTTGCTAGTCCTAGGACATTCACGTGAGAATTATCATCTAAATACATATGGCCCAATTTTTGCAATAATCTTTCACACTTTGCTTTGAAGTCCTGGGAAGAAAGGACTCTCAGCTATCTATTCATTTCATAAGGTGAGCTGAAGATATGAGTGGAAGGAATTATTCTGGGTCACAGGAACTCATTAACATGGCAATAATGATGTACTAAAGGATCTTTTTCATTTACTAACTTTATTAATTTACTCTTTGACATAAACCAATGTACAGTACTGAAAAAAGAGCAGGTCACACAGGTGGTCCTTTCAGACAAAGGAAATCTTGAAACACTTTCAAAAGCTGAAACAGCTAAAACAATGGAGTCTACTGAGAGCCAATAAAATAATTAAAAAACAGTATGTTGAACCATACGAAATTGCTGATATAGGATAGTTTTTAAACTACAAGTGCAGCAATTTCATATGGTTCAGCCTAATTCATGAGGTTGCACTGACCTATCTGACCCCTCCAGGTTGAAAATGCAGGTGCTCAGAGTCTCTGTTCCTCAGTAAATGCATCATCATTATTAGCCCTTTCATGGGAAATATGACATGGGGTGCCACCAAATTTATTCTTGGGAAAGCCACTCATATCTCAAAATAATGCTTGTTCTTAAAGAAGAATCATATCATTATTTTGATCTGCGATAGGACTGTGGGGAATTAGGAATGTCCATTCCTATATATTGCTTTTAAGCTGGGATCTCTATGTTGAATTTGACCACACAAAATGTACTATATTCTTATTTGGCCTAAAAGTTTATTAGATTTTCTTCAATTGACCAAGAATAGATAGATACATTAGCAGAGCTCCTTTCAGAGTTAAATTCTGCTTCCGTAAACTGAAATGAAATAACTTACTACATTTGAGAAAGGGTCTTTTTCAAATCTGAAAAATCTGAGCCAAATGTAATGCTTTTTTTTTTGATAACAAGAAAAAAAACCCTTAAAGATGAAATACAAACTAAAAACCATGTGAAATATCCTTTTTTAGAGAGACTCAATTTCTTCATATACTCAGTTAAAAGCAAAAACTAATGCACTAAAAGTTATATTGTTTCCTTTAAAAAAATATAATTCCGTAATAACAGAGCTCTGCAAAACCTGAACGATCAACCCATTGTGTGGTAGGGAATGGGAGAAATTAACCAGGGCATGATCCAGAAATGACACAGGACATTTAAAGTAAAATTTGAGAACTAATTCACAAATTAGGAAACACTAATATAATTAACTAACAAAAATATACCATGGTTCCAATGAAATGAGGTCAACATGAGATGATCCTTTTGGGATGACATTCTAATTTGAATTACAATGTGAGTGAAGTATTTTAGAAGACATTCTATCAAATAATGATAGACCCGCATAAAGAAGCTGTCTGTCACAGTTGTAAGATCTGTCTCTGGTGGATAGACAAACCAGATTAACATAAAATTGAAAAGGAAAAAGCTTTTTTAATATTTAATTTATTATTATGGCTTTTTGCAACATGGCAAAACATTACAGCTTAAAGCAGACATCATCTCCTCATAGAGGAGGAAAAAGTTTTGCAGTCAAATCAAAATTATAATTAAGAGGTCACTGGTATACCATTCTATTCAGTTTAATAAAAATGATACACCTTCATGAACTCCAGATTACTTAAAAAAATGTAAAAACCTATGATCCACTGACTGAATAATAAAGGATAGGATAAGGAATTTAGGTCCATCTATGCTTCTGATAATAAACCTAAAAGACTGCAAAACAATTTCAGAACTTAGGATAATCACAGACCTATTGATAAAAATTCATCATGTGCCTGAATACCAGAAAAGGAATCATTAAGGTATGCAGTGAAGGGAATGGAGCAGAGTAAAATACGAAATGTCTTTTTATTTTTCATTGACTTCAACTTCCTTTTTATTTGTAGAGAGTACAGGGAGAAGATGTGCCTCGGTATTGAAGATCCAGTGTTCCAGTGGAAGTAGATCGTCATCAGAAAATATTAAGTACAAATACCTGGAGGGAGAAACGTGAGCATATGAGACCCGAGAGACCGTGTCGGGCAGGGAAAGCAGAAACACACAGCAAAAACCACATCAATGTCTCCATTCATCTTACAGAGAATCACGGACAACAGTCAAGCACTGCAAAACCCTGAGGCAATGCCGTCACTAATGTGGAACAGAGAAGCTGCTTTGTGTTTGAGTAGTAGTGTGTGAAAACCCACAAAGCAATTCCAAGTCATCAAACTTAGGTGACGACTGGAGACACGCCTGCAATTATTGCCAGGCATGTAAGGACGGCATTCGGAAGCGGTCGTACTTGCTATTATTTGAATGTGTCCATGATGAAGACATTGCCAAAGAAGATCGGACCAGGTACCTCTGCCACATACGTTTAGAACACATTTTACTTACTTTAGTGTCTCTGCCAGGAAGAAACTCTGTTGCACATCGTCATAACTCTCATGTCTGAGGTAAACATCTCTTAGGCCTGAATAGCCTCCATTCACTCTGCAGTGATTTTCCAGGGCCTACATTACAAGGAAGAGGGAAAAAGATGGTCACATTTCAATAAATTGCCACCAATTTTTATTGTGAAATTGCCAAATTCAATAAAATAAGGATTCAAGTTGAATGATGCATTGGAAGAGTTTCAGGTGATAATTTAAAAGGCCACAAAATATAAATGCATATAAAGTATGAAAAGTTAAAGGGCACATGGACAATACATCTCACCTAATTTGAAACACTTCTACATTTAACTTTGAGACAATTTTGAGTGATTTTTGTGAGTTTCGTTCCCGACCACTACAATAAGTGAATATTGCGATTAAGTGAATCAAGTGAATTTCTTGATTTCCCAGTGCATATAAAAGTTATGTTTACCCAAAATCTATTAAGTGTGCAGTAGCATTATGTCTAAAAACAGCGTACGCACCTTAATTAAAAAAATACTCTGTTGCTAAAAAATGCTAAACCTCATCTGAGTGTTCAGTGGGTTGTACTGTTTTTGCTGGTGGAGGGTCTTGCCTTCATGTGGATGGCTGCTGACTGATCAGGCTGGTGGCTGGTGAAGGCTGGGGTGGCCGTGGCGGCCGTGGCAAATGCTTAGAGTAAGACAACAATGAAGACTGCCACATCACTTGACAGTTTCTTTCGCAAATGATTTCTCTGCAGCACGCAATGCTGTTTGACAGCATTTTACCCACAGCGGAACTTCTTTCAAAATTGGAGTCAGTCCCCTGCCACTGCTCTATCAAACACGTTTATGTCATATTCTAAATCCTTCGTGGTCATTTCAACAATCTTCACCAGGAGTAGATTCTATCTCAAGAAGCTACTTTCTTTGCACATCCATAAAGAGCAACTCCTCATCTGTTCAAGTTTTATCGTGAAATTTGGCAATTTGGTCACATCTTCAGGCTCCACTTTCAATTCCAGTTCTCTTGATACTTCTATCACAAGTGCAGTTAGTTCTTCCAATGAAGTCTTGAACTCTTCAAAGTCATCCATGAGGGCCGGAACCAACTTCTTTCAAATTCCTATTAATGTTGATATTTTGACCTCTTCCATAAATGACGAATGTTCTTAATGGCATCTAGAATGGTGAATCTTTTCCAGAAGGTTTTCAATTTAGTTTGCCCAGATCCAGAGGAATCACTGTCTATGGCAGCTATGAAATTATGAAATGTATTTCTTAAATGCTTAAAGTCAAAATGTTCCTTGATCCACGACCCGCAGAATGGATGCTGTGTTAGCAGGCATGAAAACATTAATCTCATTGTCTTCCTTTTAGCTCTTGGGCTACCAGGTACACTGTCAATAAGCAGTAATATTTTGATAGGAATCTTTTTTTTCTGAGCAGTAGGTCTCAACAATGGGCTTGAAATATTCAGTAGACCATTCTGTAAACAGATGAGCTATTATCCAGGCTTTGTTGTTCCATTTTAGAGCGGCAGAGTAGATTTAGCCTAATTCTTAAGGGCCCTAGGATTTTTGAAATGATAAGTGAGCACTGGCTTCAATTTCAAGTTACCAGTTGCATTAGCCCCTAACAAAAGAGTCAGCCTGTCCTTTGAAGTTTTGAAGCCAGGCTTCTTCTCCTCTCCAGCTATGAAAGTCTTAGTAGGCATCTTCTTTCAATAGAAGGCTGTTTCATCCACATTAAAAATCTGTTGTGTAGTGTAGTCACCTTCATTAATGATCTGGGCTGGATCTGCTGGAGAACTTGCTGCAGTTTCTACATCAGCACCCGCTGCCTCACCTTGTCCTTTGATGTTATGGAGATAGCTTCTTTCCTTAAATCTCATGAACCAAACTCTGCCAGCTCCCATCCCTTCTTCTGCAGATTCCTCACCTCTCTCAGCCTTCACATAATTGAGGACAGTTAGGACCTTGTTCTGGATTAGGCTTTGGCTTAAGGGAATGTTGTGGCTGGTTTGATCTTCTATCCAGACCACTAAACTTTCTCCCTATTAGCGTTGCACTGTCTTATCATCCATGTGTTCACTGAAGTAGCACTTTTAATTTCCTTCAAGAACTTTTCCTTTGCACTCACAATGTGGCTGTTTGGCACGAGAAGCCTTCCTCATTAAACCTAATCATTTCTAGCTTTTGATTTAAATGGAAAGATATGTGACTCTTCCTTTCATCTGAACACTTAGAGGCCTTTATAGGGCTATTAATTGGCCTAATTCCAGTATTGTCATATCTCAGGAAAGAGGGAGGCCCCAGGAGGGGGAGAGAGTTGGGGGATGGCTAGTTGGTGGAGCAATCAGAACACGTAACATTTATCGATAAAGTTCTGTCTTATAAGGGCGCAGTTTGTAGCATGCGAAAACAATTACAACAATAACATCAAAGATCACTGATTACACATTCACCAAAATAAATGTAACAATGAAAAAGTTGTAAATATTGTGAGAATTACAAAAATGTGACACAGAGACATAAAGCAAGCAGCAAATATTGTTGGAAAAATGGCACCAATTAGACTTGGTTGACACAGGTAGCCACAAACCTTCAATTTGTAAAAAAACAAAAACAAAAACAAAAACACAATATCCACACAGCACAATAAAGCAATGCACAATAAAATGAGGTACGCTTTTAGTTGTACTTGGTCCCTATGCCTAATTTTCTCTGGCTCTTATAGAAAAAGTTTGCTGACCCCTGATCTAGAGAGACTGTTAATGTCAATTGGGATTATAAACCCAGAAACTTAGAACATATACTGGACCAAAAACAGCTGCTACTACACTCAGAACATCTTATTTTATAAAAACTGATTGTGGAGTACTAATTAGTGACATTGGTAACAGATATAAAAGAAGAAAATGCAAAGCAGTGAAAAAATGTGGCTGGTATCTACTTCTAAAAAAAGTGGGTTTTTGTTGTTGTTGTTGTTTTTGTTTTTGTTTTGCTCTGGGATGGAAGAAAATAGGATGAGCCCATTTCTTAACTGTCTAGAGAGAAATGATGCGACATTTCTGAAGTTCTCTGACTATAACGAGTATTTGGAAAAGAGATGGGTTGGGCAGTGTGGAAATGAAAATTTAGGTAACAACCTAACACAATTTGCAGGCTACATGAATAAAGAAAATACTTCATGATTTGGTACTTTTTAAAAGCCACTGGGAAAATAAGATCAACTTAAAAAAATGCTTTGATTATATTCTCTGTTGTAGACAAACAAACCAAGCAGGGAAAGCCTGCGGAAAGGAACTTTCAGGTCCTAATATTTTTTTCCTTCCTTCCTTTTTTGACAGAAGTTCTCTTTGATTAAAAAGTCAAATACCAGATACACTGGAGTAGACCAGAGATTATTTGTAAAAAAGAAAAAAAAAACAGGATTTGCAAGAAATGGACAAGCTTGTTATAGAACATAATTAAACCCTACTTCCAGACATTTCCTAAAAAAGATTTTAACAATGAAACTTTTTTCCCCCCTTGAAGTTCTTTGGTGATAAGCTAATGAGAGGACCAGGCATGATCAACTGCCACTCCTCTCTCCCATGGAAATTTCTGTTAAATTCCCTCTTTCATTATAGGAAAAGAGTCGTTCTGTGGGGTAGACAATGCCCAATCTTTTTTCTTCTTTTCAGTTCACCCCCATTCTTCTTCTCTCTCTGTCCTAATGTGGTGAGCCATAGTGGTCCAGAACACATTCTAAAATCTTAGAAGAGGGGGCTAAATCCCAGCCCTAGACTCCCTGTGACCTCAGACGTTTCTGGACCTAGGCAGTGTCCCTTTGCTCAACATGGGGCTGTCATGAGAATAAAACAAGATGAAGACACGCTTACCATAGTGACAGGGACCTTTCAGAGGCTTTTGGCAAATTAAAGAGAAAAAAAAGGGAACTGCCACAGGCTTTTTTTTTTTTTTTTTTTTTTTTAACTTTCAAAAAATGAAAAACCTTCCTATCAAGTCTAAACTTTGAAACTTTAGGAATATGGAGCCTCCTGGGCACCCATAACAGGCCCTGGTTTCACAGTAACTCAACAGTGGAAGCAGTCACGTATTTATGCTGCACAGTCTGATTAGAACATCATTTTACTACAATCTGTTCTTGGGACTCTCAGCCTCTAGGCATAGGGGTCACCTCGATTTTATGTAAATGCTTACATTATTAGTGACCATATGTGGCTGGGATGTGCTAATAGCAGAGAATAGAAAATAGGAAAATGTTTACAGTTACTGGAAGTCTAAACAAAGGATGAAGTACAACCCAGACACCAAGTAACTGTACCTTTTTAGGGGTAAGAAAGGTAAGAGAATAGGGAGCAGCATGAGTTAAAATCCTAAGTCAGAAAGATAAAGAAAAGCATTCTCTTATCTTTAGGTTAAACAGGTTAGATAAACAGCTGATCCGTGGAGATTTCCTAGAGTGGATCCCAGGCAACAATGCTAATAATAAACCTGAATGGCTGAGTTTGGAACCTAGCAAAACAGACATATCAAAGAGTCTGGAAACAGGGTTCCAGCCTGAGAAAGGACAAGAAGGGACTGAGAAGACAATATGGAAAAGGTCAGACTTAGGAGACCAGAAAAAAATGTCTGTGCGTAAAAAGAAGAAATATAAAATCCCTATATAAGGCTTATCTGCTATGGGACCAGAGAAGACCTCATATAATTTATACATACCTATAATTATAGATGTTGTCAAATCTATATTTACCAACACATATGTGAATGTATATGTATAATTTGTAGTAGACCTTTATCAGAATATTATACCTACTTAATTGGGAGGAATTTAATAAAGTTTTCATGACATTATTGAGAAAAAGCAAAAGAACTATCAGGTAAATGTTATTTCTGCTACGTAGATTCACAAATGCATGAATATCTGGTATTAATGGATTGTTGGTAATTTACGGAGAAGCTTCTAGTGCTGTATGCTGGATTATATAATCTCATATCTTGTTCGACATTATTATTGTGTTTGGCATTACCATTCAGGAATTTGGTTAAGACATGGAAAGCAGGTTTACTGAGTGTATCAGTGAAAGAAGGCTGGAAAGGGAGAATTTCATTAGAAGACAGCAGGGCTGACAAATACTTTACAAATAGCAAGTATGGGTGAAAACAGATATGGAACAAAAGAACTGTCACAACAGTGGCTATGTAGTAGCTAACACCATTTGACCACAATTTCAGTGTAAGCCAGGAATTTTACAATCTACTAAAAGAACAAGGTGGACCATAGGCTGTGGGAAATGATACTCAGAAGAGAGGTTATTGATTCGCACAGCTCAGCCCTGAAAGACCGCACATGTCATGAGGACGCAAATGGAGGGAAGTGTTGGGTGGGGAAGGAACAGGTGGCAGAACATGCTGTTTTCAGATAAATGAGGAGCTAAAATGTAGAAGAGAGAAGGGATTTTTCCTCAGGACCCCCAGAACACAAAACACTGTAAATTCTGCTTTCAAAAAGTAACTTTCTAACACTTTCAGACATTAAAAAATTGGAATGAATTACTTTATTAGTACCATATTCCTTTTGCTACAAAGTCCTTGGATTGATGAGGAATATCCATTTGGCAAAGATGAAGACAAGTCCTTTCTTTGAGTGGAAGGCTAGATAGACTAGGTTATTTTGAAGGTATACTCCTATGTTTTAGTTTGGCTTCCCCTAAAAACAGAGCATGAGACAGGGTTGGATGCAAGAAGTTTTTAGGTGATGAATGGGAAAAGTGAACGGAGCAAGGGAGAATAGCCAGTGAAATATGTTGACTAGGTTACAGCTGTGGGCTGCAAGGGCTCCGTCCCACCGGAAACCATCTGAGGAACTGTGCAGAAGGAATCTCAGAGTTATTCTTCAAAGAGGGAAGACTGACATAGTTGTCCATCAACTCTGAAGCCTTACTGCTTCAGAGTTGTCCCTGGAGACTTTAACTCTCCCGCTTCCCAGACCACAGCCTGGGAGGAAGCCCAGAGTCAGAGCAGCTGAGAAACACCAGGGAGCCCACAGCGATACTGCCCACTGCAGCTGCAGCTGAAACAAAGGAGGGCTGGGGGGTGTGACACAAGGGAAAAAAGTACCGCCACACCATCTAAGTCTACGATTTGTGCTTTACAAAAGGCAAGTGTCCCAGCACTCCTCTGTCCCCACTACACCTCAAGTTCTAGCAGAAGCACTAGTGGCAAAAAACAAGGGTGGGGTTGGGGGTACATCTGTTTTGTGGCACAGGGGAGTGATCTTTATTTTTTTTATTAAAAACATTTTTTTAATGTTTACTTTTGAGAGAGAGAGAGAGAGAGAGAGAGAGCGAGCATGCGCGCGCGTGCAAGTTGGGGAGGGGCAGAGAGAGGAGACACAGAATCCCAAGCAGGCTCCAGGCTCTGAGCTGTCAGCACAGAGCCTGACGCGGGGCTTAAACCCACAAACTGTGAGATCATGACCTGAGCCGAAGCTGGACACTTAACCAACTGAACCACCCAGGAGTCCTGGCACAGGGAAACAATCTTACATCATACGCTATGCTAAAATTTGACAACACACAAAAATCCTAACATCTGAAACCAATTTATTACCCCACAAACACACACACACGCCCCTGAAGAACCAAGCAAACCAAAGCTCTTCGACCACATGACAATAGTGGTTTACTTATTTCTGTTTTTATATCAGTCCCTGGCCATATGCTTTTCACACTTTGCCATCTCTAAAATTGGCATGTCATAATTTAATTGGTAGTGTTGTATTCTCTTAGTGGTACATAAAATCACACTGTTATCAAATACCCTTATCAATTAGGGTGTTTTACATTTAATGAGATATATCCATTTAAACTGATATTCACAAGGTGACTCTTAGCCTTAATTCTTTTGCTGGAGTGTTGAAAACCAAAATCATTTCCTATCACCAAGTTTACATGAACCTCCATTTTTATACAGTTTTTCAGAGGGAAAACAACACACATTTAAAGAAACTGGAACTACTACTGGCTAAACATTAACAAGAAAACTTTGCAAGAAAAAAAAAAAAAGAAAAAAAGGGACCTAAAGAATCGTTATTACTTAAAATGATTAATGACCAGTGATAAGACATATTCTACACGGAATGGGTAAAAAGCAATATTCATCAATGGCTTCCTAAGATATTAGTTAACGATTTACACAAAGGCAATATATTCATTTTAGATTTCCTGAGAGAAGTTCTTTTATTTTTTTAAAGTCTGTTTGTTTGTTATATACAGAGAAAGAGAATGGGAGAGAGGCAGAGAGAGAGAGAGAGAGAGAGAGAGAGAGAGAGAATCCCAAGCAGGCACCCTGCTGTCAGCACAGAGCCCAACAGGGGGCTTGATCTCATAAACCGTGAGGTCATGACCTGACTCAAAATCAAGAGTTAAGCACTTACCCGACTGAGCCACCCAGGTGCCCTGACAGAAGTTATTTCTAATGGTCAGTTTTTAAAGACAGCTAACTTTGTAACAGAGTGTTAAAGAGTAAGTGAGTGTAATTCAAGCTTTGGCTTGCTCTTATTGCCTGGGTGCCCCATCACAACTCCTTCCAGAATAACAGCTCTTAAAATTAGACACCATTTGATGCATGTTCTGGAGGCAACGTCCGTGGGCACCGGCACACAGTGTTCACCAGATTAGTTTAGGAAGATGATATGCCATATTCGGCAGGAGAGACCCAAAGGGTGACAAAGACAATTAAAACAGTGTATTGGACAGATGGAAAGTCTATATAAGCCTGAGATCAGTGAATGAATACTATTGCACAAAGTAGTTCTATAGGTTCTTTCTAAAAGTTAGATCTAAGTAGTTAATTTATTCTGTGAAAGAATTTCAATCTAAAATGGAACTGGAAGGTAGAAAATGGAAAATCTTATGCACGTGCCCTCGGGAAAACAAAACTTGAGGACAGAGAGACTGATTTCCTACATATGCTGGATTTATAGAAAACTGATAATATTGGAATGACAGGGAGTTGGTCAGGGGGTGCCTTATATCAACTTTGGGAAGTTTTACTTATGGTTTTCAGAGGAATGAACATGAAATGACACAGGCCTGGCTGGTCTCACAGAAGAGCTCCATTGAGCTGTATTTGTAGGACTGGACTGGTTTTGTCTGCTCAGGGAATTTTCAAAGCTGGTCTCCATTTGTTTTTTACTTGAATAGACTCTAACTGAATTCTTTCTTCTTTACATTCCCTGTCCATAAATACAGCCTACTTCAAACCCTCAACTGACTGACCTGTAGCTTGCTACATTCTGTGTGTCCTGAATTGCAATTCCTCTGCTCTTCTGGAATCAACTTTTTTTTTTAATATAATTTTGAGTTTGCCTCAATTTACCTCTTTATTTAGGTTGGAATTCTAAGTACAAGCATATATTTTCATTTCAATGCCCAAAGACTAACAACAACAACAACAACAAACCACAGAGCGGCTTCTTTAAACAGACAACAGGCAGGGGTGATTTTCCCCAAGTTGTCAACAAGTCCTTGTGGAATTAAATGATCATCATTTCTATGGCTGTGGGAACTTAATTTCATAATATGCCTTTCTACATACTTCCTTCAATCTCACAATTCGTATATTAATATCATTGTCACATGAAGCAAAGCCAGGGATATAGGATGACAACTGACAACACTCATTCCTAAGTTGGGGAAAAGTCTGATTAAAGCTTTCAAAACCATAGGAAAGTTGATATACTAGATTGATAGAAATCATTGAACATTTTTCCTGAGACATTTATGAACAAGAAATGTCAGCAGATTAAAATATCACCTCTACCGCTTCCCAGGCCCATTTCCTGTACTTTGGATCATGAGTCAGTCGCCACATGTACATGTAAGTCTCAACAACCTCTGGCCGCAGGATGTAGTATTTTTCATTTTGCCTTGTAGCAATGGCTTCAACACCACCATCGAATCTGAAAGCTTCTGGTCCCAGCTTCATAACTAAAGAGTATGCACGGTGACAAGGGTTATTGCCTTGGACACTGCTTAGTTCTATAACAAATGAAACTAGAAAGTACTTTACAGCATTCAAGAGATATGCCAAAACAATCATTTTAAGAAATGGTTATACCATAAGAGACTCTTAAGGACTGAGAACAAATTAAGGGTAGGTGGGGGTGGGGGAGAGGGGAAAGTGGGTGATGGGCAGGAGGGAGGGCACTTATTGGGATGAGCACTAGGTGTTGTATGGAAACCAATTTGACAATAAATTATATTTAAAAAAAAGAAAAATAGAAATGGTTATAAACATCACATAATAAATAATGTTCAAAATAATGTCTCAACTTTGAGAATATAGTCATCTAAGAGTCCTTTTTAGAAAAAGGCAATGATCTTTTATTTTCTTTCATTTAACCATCATTTACTGAGTGCCCCCCAGGTAAATACAAGGCACTGCAACACCCCTTATTAGTTAGCTGGAAAACTAATTCTAAGTCATTATGTCATAAATTATGTTAATCTTTGTGCTTCAAACTCCTATTTCATAAGAAGGGACCCAGACTCTATTTCATAGAGACACTGAGAAGATTAATAATGGTTTATAAAATACTAAATTTCTTTTGCACTTGGGATAGAGAGTCTTACCCAATGTAATTTGCTTAAAGCAGGGTCAATAAATGAGGCTGGCTTAACCCTTTACGGCCTCCAATTTTGTTCCTTAGTAAACTAAGAGTAGATATTTTTATGTAGAAAGCAGTACTTCCTAAAGTAAAAAATATAAATTCCTTTAAAATATTAATCATGAGCTTCCTATTTCATGAGGCACAGTGGATATTCTTTTGATGTCAGCAATGTCAATGTTCCTTAGGAATGAAATAAAAGCATGTGGGAATAGATAGAAAATGAAGAGTAACATGTACTCACATGTGCGATTGTAAGATTCATAACAGGTCCGGGCAATTTCAGCCCCGAGTTGAAGGTAGTGTTGGGTCAGGCCTGTGGGAGCATCGTCCGCCCCCAGTGCAAACATGCCTCCAGCAAAGCAGGTCAGGTGGCCCATCTTGTGTTCCAGGAGGCCCCCTTTCCACTCCGCGATGTAAGTCAGTCCCCTACTAGACTTGCGGATCAAGTGAGTCTCAATTGCCTGAAAATAATAATTATTTTCAACATTTTTAAATCTCCTCTCAAATTTATACTAAAAACACTCTCAAGACTAAGAGAGAAAAAGGATATAACCTCACTCACGGTTTGAGTTTGTTATAAATCTGATTCAACCTGAAATTTTATGCTCTTGCTTTCTGTATCTTCTTCTAGTATATGCCTTATTAGTTTGCTTAGTTAGAATTATCACTGTTGGGCCAGTCCAGTTGGTTTTGCCTGAGTCCATGATCAAACACTTTTAGTCCTCATACAACAAAAATGGTCTGCTTCTCAATGATAGGCCACTGGTGTAGACGTAATGCTTAATGCATTTCCATTTTCACAATGAAGAAACAGCACAAAGCACAGGCCCTACTGTGGATGAAGAACAGAGCGTATCTGTATATAAAATCAGGCTGGGGGCGCCTGGGTGGCGCAGTCGGTTAAGCGTCCGACTTCAGCCAGGTCACGATCTCGCGGTCCGTGAGTTCGAGCCCCGCGTCGGGCTCTGGGCTGATGGCTCAGAGCCTGGAGCCTGTTTCCGATTCTGTGTCTCCCTCTCTCTCTGCGCCTCCCCCGTTCATGCTCTGTCTCTCTCTGTCCCAAAAATAAATAAACGTTGAAAAAAAAAAATAAAATCAGGCTGGTGGTATTACCCTTCCTTTTGCTCTCTTAGGCTCAGAGAGTGGCAAAACTGAGTTGGAAAGATGTGCTGTTCTTGAATCAGTTTGCTTGGCCTCAAAATTCCAGCTCTGACATTTACTATCTGTGAATTTGGTGGGTAATTTGCTTACTGTATCCCCAAATCTCAGTATCCTTATCCATAAAAGGAGAATAAGTAGTATTTACTGAGAAAATTCAGCAACATTTAGTTTATGAAGCAGTCAGTACTGTCTCTAGCACTTGATAAAGTTCATTTATCATCCTCATTCACATCTCCATTGTGGTAACATTTGAATTAAATTCCTCCCTAATAATTCTATTAAAAAGCACATTCGTGTACAATGGAAAACAAAAAAGACACATGAAAAAATGCTCATCATCACTTACCATCAAGTAAATGCCAATGAAAACCATGATGAGATATCACTTCACACCTGTCAGAATGGCTAAGCTCAACAACACAAGAAACAACAGGTGTTGGTGAGGATGTGGAGAAAAAGGAACATTCACACACTGTTGGTGGGAATGCAAACTGGGGCAGCTGCGATGGAAAATAGTATGAGGTTTCTCAGGTAATAATGGAACTATCATACGATCCAGCAATCACACTACTAGGTATTTATCCAAAGAATACAAGAACACTGATTCAAAGGGATACATGCACCCCTATGTTTATAGAAGCATTATTTACAATAGCCAAGATATGGAAGCAGCCCAAGTGTCCATCGATTGGTGAATGGATAAAGAAGATGTGGCAATAATAAAATATTATTTAGCCACAAAAACAAATGAAATCTTGCCATTTGCAATGACATGGATGGAGCTAGACAGTATAATGCTAAGTGAAATAAGTCAGTCAGGGAAAGACAAATACCAGATGATATAACTCATATGTGGAATTTAAGAAACAAAATAAATACAGGGAAAAATAGACGAATCACGAAACAAAGTCTTAATTATAGAGAACAAACTGATGGTTACCAGAGGGGAGGGATGGTTACCAGAAGGGGGAGATGGGTGAAATAGGTGATGGGGATGGAGGGCACTTATTGTGAAGAGCACAAGGCGATATATGGAAGTGTTGAATTATTATAATGTACACCTGAAACAAATATAACACTGTGTGTTAACTAACTGGAATTAAAATAAAAACTTAAGAAAAGGAATAAAGATCTGTAAATTGGGGGGAAATGATGTTTACAAATATGATCTGTAAAATATCTCTTATTTCTGCTGCAGGATTGTTGATATTCTTTTCAAATAGATAAGCCTTTCAAATAAGCCTTATATTCTAAAAAGCAAAAATGAAATATAACTGTTTGAAATCACTAACTTCCAACTACTGTAACAGGAAATGTGTTTTTTTTCCCCCTTTCAATTACTTCATAGAAGAAAAAGAGCTAAGACTACGTCTATACCTGTTACACTATTATAAAAAAAAAAAGAGAGTTTTTTAGGAAGCACATTTGGGAACAGTACACACAGATGAAACTGAGATTGAGAAGAATGAATGAAAGTGAATATACAGACAGATAAAACCTTTCCTATTTTTATTGGAAATAAATACATGAAACCAAGATGGTAAGAAATAAATGAACATAGTACTGTGCTCATTAACTGTGGTTAGCTAGTTTTATTGATGGTCTAGTTATATTAACATTCATTCTTATTCATGCAACTGAACATCTTAACTATTTACACTTCTTATAGCACAAATTACAGTAAAGGTCTTAAAGCAGATATTTGTTCATCACCCAAGAAATTATTCTTTCTACATGGCAAAAGTTATAGCTTTGGATCATGGATTAGTGAAACATTATTACCCTGTTACAGATCCTGAATAAAGTACTATATTCTTTCTTTTGGCATGGTTCTGACCAAGCTGCTACCTCTTAAATAAACTACAATGAAGTTCCAAGACTTTTAAAGCAATGTTTGTGTGACAGTGGGAAAATGTAAATAAAAAAACAGTCTTTAGTGGCTCTAAAAAAAAAAAGTGTCAAATCTACAGAGAATTGCTTAGGAAAAAAGAATATTACATATGTTGTGATTTCAGCCTTCCATATTTGAAAAGAATTAGTGTGATGAAACCTTTACAAACTTAAATGTCTAACACATCATCAGCCCAGCTACCATTCATTCTAATGGACCTCTGGAAGAATGAACATCCACCACTGTGCATTCTTAGTGTGGTCTCTAGAGAAGAACTTAACAGCCAGCTGAAAGCACAAAGTATTTTGTTATTAAAACAACCAAAGAAAACAGACCATGCTGGGATTCAGTGCTTTCCAAAATCCACTTGAGGCTAAAATCGAAGAACTATATCCGCAGTAACTCAACTGTCCAGAACAATAATGTAAAGGACTCTCTCCTTAATAATAACGCTTTTTTAAACTACAGTTTAGCAGAAAGAAACTTTGCTATATGAGACATGGTTACTTCTCAAAATCAGAAATGTAATTGTTCTGGCTTTGCTTTCTATGTTGAAAATACAATGAATTGGAAATGTTTTTACTATTAAGAGAAACAGGAAACACTTTACTTCATTTGTTCTTAATGGATTTTCCTGTCCATGGTTTGTCTAAATACAATATATTAAAAACTGTGTGGGTATAGTCTAGAAACTCGGGGAAAATATTTCAAAGAACATTTTAAAGTTACCTTTCAAGATCTTAGGGGGCCTTTTTAAGATTAGAATAATTAAAATATCTGCCAGGATAACAAGAAAAAAAAATGACACACTGGAAACCATATGGTATGGAGAAGAATTCCCTAGCTTAAAACCTGAAACCTCATAGGAATGATGAGAAACAAACCTGGAAAAGGCCATGTGAACCATATCCTACTTTGCTTTTTATGTTCATCATGCACCTTAATTAAAAGTGTGCTAAACAAAAGCCAATGTACTAAGGCATTCTGGTTCCTGTATGTCAGGCAGTAAAGAGTCATATCTGCTGTACTTAGTGATGCTTCTTATTGATCTTGGGAGGGAACCACAGTAATATTGAATCTGGACAACCAGAGCAAAGTAAGTTGCATTTATATTTCAATGAATAAATTGGACTATGTCTAAATTACCCAGACCTCCTTCTCAGGGAGACTAATTTTAGAACAGTGGCTACATTATTGGAATTATAAACTTCCACTTTTCTCCCCTATGAATTAATATTCTTGATTATAAAAAAGTTTCTGAGGAGTCAATAAAAAAGTCATTTTTCTGAGGATTTAGCCATAAGTTTATAACATTATTTGAGATGACTTGATAATAATTAATATTAAGAAAATGGGTTACCACATAAAACACTTATCAATCACAAATGTACTGAGTTCTGCTAAAAAACTTTGTTCCTGAAAAGTTGGGTATGAGTTCAAGCATTTTATATAAAACAATATTCTTCTTTTAAAGTTTTTTATACTTCCAAATTTTATTTTCAGTTTTGACTGAAGCTTACATTTGCTTGAGGCTTCGTTCACTCTTACACTGGCTACCTCCTATAGACTTTGCAGAGCAGTTTCGAACTTACTTTACTAACTTACCGCTCATACTTAAATGTACTATGGAAATTCTTTTTCACAAATAAATCCATAGTGGTGAGGTAAAAAGAGACATGTGTTGACACAAATTTTAGTTTGACTTTTGGTTCCACAATCAACCTTTTCCAAGGTTCAGTTCTCTTATCTGTAAAACCAGGTAAATAATATCTAAACTACTGTGAAGAAACAAATAAATCCTTCATTTAAAGTATCTGCCTAGGGGCGCCTGGGTGGCTCGGTTGGTTAAGCGTCTGACTTCGGCTCAGGTCATGATCTCACGGTCCGTGAGTTCGAGCCCCGCATCGGTCTCTGTGCTGACCGCTCAGAGCCTGGAGCCTGTTTCAGATTCTGTGTCTCCCTCTCTCTCTGCCCCTCCCCTGTTCATGCTCTGTCTCTCTCTGTCTCAAAAATAAATAAACGATAAAAAAAAAATTAAAGTATCTGCCTAACATACTACTTAGCACACAGTAGGCATTTCAACAAATATTTTTTCCCTCTCATTGCTCCTCCATTACAAGGATCATAGGAAACTATTAATTAGTTCGGATTTTTATTTGAGAGTGCTGTCTATTTATCTCTGGAGATAAGTTTATTTGAAATGGAAGTAGCCATTAGGGATGTTGTAATCATGGGAAATTTTATTTTTTCTTTCTTTTTTAATGTGTATTTATTTATTTTGATAAAGAGAGAGAGAGAGACAGAGACAGAGACAGAGAGAATCCCAAACAGACTGCACTGCCAGTGTGGAGCCTGATGCAGGACTTGATCTCACGAGATCTGTACCCAAGCCCAAATCAAGAATTGGACACTTAACCGACTTAGCCATCCAGACACTCCTTGGGCAATTTTAACTTTGTCAATTTTCAGAATACAATTTAGGATTTATTCCTCCTCATGATTTTGTGACTCATGCAAAATAAAACACTTTCAACTGCCCCGTTAGAATGAAACCCAAGTGTGATTACTATTGTTATATTAGCAGACACTGAACTCAGCCTAACTGGAAATACTTTGTAATTCACTCATGTGGTATTCCATTTCCCATTAAATGCTGATTAATATGCAAGTTGTAAGTTATTTTAGTGGCAAAGATGATTTAAATATTGGGCTTACCTGAACAGCATCAAAATACATCTTCTTAGCTTCTAGATCTGTCTTGTCAGACATTAACCACGCCTTTAGCAAATATTCATAAAAGCTGTCTCCGAGTCCTCCAACTGATACATGATCTGCAAAGACAGGAAAATGAATTTTAGAGTGATTCAGGCTTTAACTCAGATAATGCAGCAAAATCACATTAGTAACTAGGATGCAAAAGCCTACGTCAACTGCAACTCGATGTTACATTTAAATTCCAACAAATCTCTTGTTTTCAGAAAGATATTCTGAACCGAGCAGATGTGCTGTTAACTAATGTGATATACTCTAAATAATTACCAGGGTAGTTTTGTAAACATGAAGATAAAAAATACATAATCAACCTCAATTCCTAAAATCTGTTTTTCTAGTTAAAACTACCAAATTAAAATGTTTCACGGTATATATTCAAATAAATTTTTAATTGCTTTAGCTTTCACTAACATAACTAAAGTATGTCAAATACTATGAGTATTAACAAATCTTAAAAAGGACTGGCATATGATAAAATGAAGCTCCTCAGACTCTTTGATGATGATGATGGTGATGATGATGATGATGATTAGATAAAGTTTCTAGTGTTTTCAACCTATAAGGTCAAAATCCTTTGAGGGAGGCCAGTAAGAAAGAAGACAGGGCAGGAGACGTTCTTTCTAACACTCCATTCCTACGATCCTCCCCTACTGCCACTTATTATGCCACATCTACTACATACAGTACCACAATTTTGCAACTTATAGGGTAAGTATCCTCATTAAAAGTGAAAAAAATTAAGGCTTAGTGAGGCTAAATGAGATTGCATCACTGGTAAGTGCCATCTGACTCCATAGCCCATGCACGGTCTCGCACTTGGAACTTCTTGCTCTCTACCTTGTGACACTGAATGTACTCTTTTGCCTACTGCTTGAATTAATACTTTAATTTTTCAAGCATATCTGCCTACAAAAACAGAGACATAATCTATTTGAAATATCATTTCTAGAATTCATAGAGAATTTAAGCACTAATAAAGCAGCCTTATTTTGGAAATATGCATTTTAAGTTTCATAACTCACACCTAGTTTTACATAACTATTTAAAAAAATGTTTTTAAATGTTTATTTCTGAGTGAGAGAGAGAGAGAGACAGAGACAGAGACAGACGAGATCGGGGGAGGGGCAGAGAGAGAGGGAGACACAGAATCCGAAGCAGGCTCCAGGCTCCGAGCTGTCAGTACAGAGCTCAGCGCAGGGCTTAAACTCACAAACCATAAGATCATGACCTGAACCAAAGTTGGATGCTTAATCGACTGAGCCACTCAGGCACCCCAACATAACTATTTTTTAAAATAAGACCTTTGTGTTGACTTTGTCATATAAAAGTGAACCCGTTTTTACACAGCTAACAAGACAATTTTCTCCTAACACCTACCTGACAACTCCACTTGGAGGCTTATGTGGGGACAGGATTAAACAGGTTAAAACTGAATTTATTCTCTTGTCCTTCTCAACCTTACCTTCTGCTGTTGGTGCCTGTCTCACTAACATGGCACCATCATCCTCCCAACTGTGCAAGTTAGACATCAGAGAGTCATTCTTCACTTCTCTCTCTTCCTTATCAGTGAGCTACTGAACTCTACTAATTTCACCTCTTATATATTTCCTGAATCCATCCACTCCTCTGTCCTCACCAATATGATCCTGGATGAAGCTACCAATAGCCCCTGCTTCCAAGGCTTCAGTGCCCAATTATTTGGCCTTTTTTACTCCGATAGCATGCAGCTATTTACATTTAAATTAATTAAAATAAAATAAAATAATTCAGTTCCTCAGCCATACTCGTGCCCAACAGCTACATGTGGTCCTTGGTTACTGTACTGCACAGGAAAGATACAGAACATTTCCATCATCACACCGAGTTCTTTTTTTTTTTTTTTTATTCTTTTTTTTTTTATTCTTTTTTTTTTATATATATATATGAAATTTATTGACAAATTGGTTTCCATACAACACCCAGTGCTCATCCCAAAAGGTGCCCTCCTCAATACCCATCACCCACCCCCCCCCCTCCCACCCCCCATCAACCCTCAGTTTGTTCTCAGTTTTTAACAGTCTCTTATGCTTTGGCTCTCTCCCACTCTAACGTCCTTTTTTTTTTTTTTTTTTTTTCCTTCCCCTCCCCCATGGGTTCCTGTTAAGTTTCTCAGGATCCACATAAGAGTGAAACCATATGGTATCTGTCTTTCTCTGTATGGCTTATTTCACTTAGCATAACACTCTCCAGTTCCATCCACGTTGCTACAAATGCCATATTTCATTTTTTCACTTAGCATAACACTCTCCAGTTCCATCCACGTTGCTGAAATGCCATATTTCATTTTTTCTCATTGCCACGTAGTATTCCATTGTGTATATATACCACAATTTCTTTATCCATTCATCAGTTGATGGACATTTAGGCTCTTTCCACAATTTGGCTATTGTTGAGAGTGCTGCTATGAACATTGGGGTACAAGTGCCCCTATGCATCAGTACTCCTGTATCCCTTGGGTAAATTCCTAGCAGTGCTATTGCTGGGTCATAGGGTAGGTCTATTTTTAATTTTCTGAGGAACCTCCACACTGCTTTCCAGAGCGGCTGCACCAATTTGCATTCCCACCAACAGTGAAAGAGGTTTCCCGTTTCTCCACATCCTCTCCAGCATCTATAGTCTCCTGATTTGTTCATTTTGGCCACTCTGACTGGCGTGAGGTGATACCTGAGTGTGGTTTTGATTTGTATTTCCCTGATAAGGAGCGACGCTGAACATCTTTTCATGTGCCTGTTGGCCATCCGGATGTCTTCTTTAGAGAAGTGTCTATTCATGTTTTCTGCCCATTTCTTCACTGGGTTATTTGTTTTTCGGGTGTGGAGTTTGGTGAGCTCTTTATAGATTTTAGATACTAGCCCTTTGTCCGATATGTCATTTGCAAATATCTTTTCCCATTCCGTTGGTTGCCTTTTAGTTTTGTTGGTTGTTTCCTTTGCTGTGCAGAAGCTTTTTATCTTCATAAGGTCCCAGTAATTCACTTTTGCTTTTAATTCCCTTGCCTTTGGGGATGATCACACCGAGTTCTAATGGTAGTGCCACTCCAAACTATTCCCCCATTAATACCAGAATAACCCTTTTGACATGTGAACTGGATCATCCCTAACTGGAAGCCTTCAATGGCAAAGACTCAAATCCTGGGTCTTCGGAGACTGAGAGGCCCTGCGTGGTCTCCATCTTCCACATATTACCATCAATTCTGCTCTGATTGCTTTTATCCTCTTGCCATATGGCTCTTCTTTTGTTCCCTTGAAACCAGCAGGCTCTACTGCAGGAATTCTAAAGGCGTTGTTCTCTGGGCCTGATGTGCATTCCCTGACTCCTTTCCCTTTCAGTAGTAACTCTTACTCATATTTCATGTCTAGGATCAAATGTTGTTTCCTCAAAGATGCTTTCTTTCCCTGACCCTCACCCACTGGGTTCCCTCACTATACACTTTTTGATAACACGTGTTTACTACACTTGGCAATTTCAAAAGATGGTGGAATTTCTTCTTTGTCTTCTCTACAAGATCATGATCCAGGAGGACAGGGACTAGATCTACCATGTTGCCTGGTCCATAATCAGCCCCTGAAAGTAGCTTGCATATAGCAGGTACTCAGTAAACAATTGAGGAACAAAGCAAAATTCTTGTAAGGACTATACCCAATCAGGGCTATATTTGTAAGTAGTGAAATATATGACTTTTATTATTGTAAGAATGTCCAGATTTACAGTTTTAATTCTGATGTAAAATTAGTGTTTTTACAATTGTAAGGCAGATTCTTGAAACAGCAGTGTTTGAAGTGACCTTTGCAATTTCCTAAATAAATTACCACAGAAACCTCTGACATTTACAAACTAAATACACTAAGTACTATCTCATCAATAACAAGCCCTGTTGTTATAAACATGATTGCAGGAGACAAATGCAAGTGATGCATGGTAAAGAAAATCACTGTCTGGTTACTGTCAAAATAACAAGGTCTAGATGAAGTAATAGGAAATGATGGCCATGATCCAGACATGCCCTTCAGAGTTCAAGCACTGAGAGTTGAAAGCTAACAGCCAGAAGCAGCTTCATTTTCTTCCCCCTCGGGTTATGATTCTATAATGGACGGAAGAAGCAAGTTTGGGCATTTGATGATTTTTAAAAAAGGAAAAAGGGTTACATAACAATATACTTGCTTTAATTAATTTTGGTAAACACCAGATAATTTTCTATATTTTTATTTCCTGCCTATAGATTTTTCATATTTGGAAAGAATCAAAATAAAGGAACATAGAGGAGAAACAAGAGCAAGCTTTTTTGATAACTTAGAATATCACTCACTAAGTTTCCCCCAGTCTGGAGGACTGTTTGTGTTGGCAACAGAATTCTGTGTAAATATTTAGTGGGTGTGGGACAGAACATGCTCGATTTTATCAGCAGGAAGGGACCGCCCACTTCTAGAAAGAACATATATGGTATTTTTATTCCCAAATGTTCTAAACGTAATGTGTACTATGGTCACTCAAATATTATGCTCTTCTCTATGGAAAGCAATTTACTCTTTCCTTCCTGAGAGGAATAGGTCCCATAAAAGGATTCATAATACTTAAAGAGATAAAACGAGTAGCAAAAGAATCAAGACAAAAAGGATTAAATACTCAGTATCTTTAATGTTTAATAATTTGTACACTTCATCTGAATCTGAACTTCTCAAAGCATTCCCCCAATGATGCAAGGGACACTATATGTATATTAATCAAGAGAGAACGATAATTTTCCGTCTATAGACACAGAGTCCGAACTGGCCTCAACAGTTGCAAGATCTCTTTGTATTATCAGTGACCAGGACCTGATGCTGTCTCTCAGCCACAACTGAGGAGCAGGGGCAACTGTTAAAGGAGAATAAATAGAACCATTATTAAAAGCAGAGACAGAAAGACAGACTGGATACACAGTGCATGAGGATTCACAAAATTCAAGTAAGCAAACACCTACTAGGTGCAAGATATAGTGTGCTGGGCTAACAAACATCACTAAGGCAAAGTCACTGGCCTCAAAAGTTCTGGGTCCCTAGGAACAGGGATGTATACAAATCATTTTGAAAAAGACAGTGACAGGAAAGCACTCAAAGTGTTGGGGCAGGGGAAGAAGATGGCGAGTAGAAGGCAAGTGGGTGCTAACAAATTACAACCAGGGTCTTGAAGAAGAAGGTCCCCCAGAAGAAAGGGCAATTGAGCTGGATGTTGGCAAAGTCAGAAGAGAGGTAAAAGGGCCAAGGAAACAGCACAAACCAGGACCTGGATATGCCCAAGCAGGACTTGATTAAAGAATGAAAAAAACAAATGGGTCTCCCTTGTGGCTGGAACACAGGATGGAGGTGCAGAAGGCGAAACGGACATGAGACTCATCAACCCTATTTGTCTGCCATCAGGAAATTGGCCCATAAGCAATCCAAATATAAAGGGCCCTTTGTACCGGGAAACATGGCCAAATACACAATATACTGGTAACGCAGAAGGTGAAGCTGGAATATTCCAGTACAACTGATACTTTTTGTCCCTCTTCACAGTGGCTTCTAAATCACAGGAAGAAAAGAGTCAATCAAAGATAATTTTTTTTTTCAATTTTTAAAATCATTCATGAGAAGGAAAAATGCTAAAACTACCTGTCCTTTTAGAGAATCTTCTCTGGTCCTTGTACTCAGAAAGCAACTCAAATTCTATTTTATTTCAAATACTCTACTGGTCCTCAAACTTTTAGTCTCAGCACCCTTTTACACTCTTAAAAATTAAGAAATACTCCAAATAACTTGTTTATGTAATATCTATAAATATCTACCATATTGGAAACTAGATTTAAAATATTTAAATTAAAAATATTTTATTCATTTAAAATAATAATACAACCATTATATTAACAAAGTTTTTTTCATAAACATGTTATATTTTACAAAAGAAAAAAATCAGTGAAAAGACTGACACTGATTTACATTTTTGAAAATCTTTAAAATTTTTGCTATACCAGAAGACAGCTGGATTTTCATATCTGCTGTATATTCAGTCCACTACTGTATGTCATTCTGGTGGAAATACACAAAGAAAGTTCAGCCTCACACAGTTACATAGTTGGAAAAGGGAAAGGTATTTAAAGAATCTTTCTAGATAAGTATGGATATTTTTCTTTGATACTAAAATAAAACTTGACAAATCGTTTTTTAAAGGTTAAAAATGTCAAAAAAATTTTTTTTAATCTTTATTTATTTTTGAGAGAGAGAGTGTGTAAGCAGGGAGGAGCAGAGAGAGAAGGAGATACAGAATCCGGAGCAGGCTCCAGGCCCCCAGCTGTCAGCACAGATCCTGATGTGGGGTTAGAACTCACAAACTGTGAGATCACGACCTGAGCCGAAGTTGGACGCTTAACTGAGCCACCCAGGTGCCCCAAAGGTTAAAAATGTTCTAAAGGTTGGTTGTAAGGTGGAATTAGAAATCACATCAATGAATTTTTGTACTGTTACATTAAAATCCATTGGTCTATCTTGCACTTTGAATGGATCTTCTTTCTGACATGATTTTGTAATTGCATGCATTAGTCATTTGGAAAATACTGGTTCACTGAATTATGTGGATCTTCTGAATGCTGACACAGTTCACTATACAGTATCCAAAAACTGTATTTATTAATATGAACACCAATCTCATCATAAATGTCTCTAAGTATTGGTTAAAGGCATCAAGGTCATGGCGGCATATACACATTTCCTGAAATTCTAATTTTCATTTAGAAACTCAAATTCTGTCATGGCACCGACACCATCAGTTTTCTTTGAAGTGACAGGCTCGTTTTTGAGAACATGTCTACGAGTTACCCAATTCTGAACAACCAAAGTGTGTCTTCAGTTGTTCTTTCAAGTAAAAATGGTACTGCACGGAGCAATCGATGGCTGGTTCAGCCTGCACCTCGAACAATCACACAAGTGCTTTTCTATGCGGCAAACACTATTTTCGATTATGCAGCAAAGAAGTGTACTCAATGGCTGAGATTTACCAGACTCAATGATTTTTTTTTGACTTGTGATTTCGGCTCAGGTCACCATCTCACGGTTCATGAGTTCAAGTTCCCCATGGGTTCTGTGCTGACAGTGAGGGGCCTGCTTGGGATTCTCTGTCTCCCACTCTCTCTGCCCCTCCCCCACTTGCACGGTCTCCGTCTCTTTCAAAACAAATAAATAAACTTAACAGGTAATTTTTTTCATTAAAACTATTCATAAGTGCCTCTGGCATATTTTTATTTATATTGTCGATGAGGAATACCATGATTAGTACTCTCTGGCTCCTCTACCATGGTTCTCTCTGTGGCTTCAGTAGTTTTACCCACCATTGCTTTTGCAACAGAAGTGCAAATATCAGCACAGTGAAGGTGGCAGAAAGCCTTAGTATTAATATAAAAATAGCTCTGACCTTGTGGACCTCCTGAAAGGTGCAGTATATGTGAACCACACTTAGGTTAAGTGGCAACCATGATTATGGTCTTGTGGTCTAAACAGCATTGAGATGTCTGTCTTCCATAGGCATTACAAACACAGACTTTAGCACATTTTTTCCCCTACTAAATTATTCTTTGAGAAAAGTACTTCTAAAGTAACAGTGAGGCATAATCATCTAAGAATATAATTTTTAATATAAAGAAAATACTCAAATTGGAATTAAATTGTAAGGCATTGCTAATATCCCCAGCACAGTTAGGCACCTCACTTAGTATTCTGCACTTGGTCTTAGTTGCTGCGTTAATCTACCAGGTTTTTTTCTCCAAATCAACTTAAGAACATTTCTTTCAACTACTCTGAGTCTTCGTAACACTGATCAAAGTCCTTAAGGGATCTGAAGTGAAGGCTTCTTGCATAATACTTTCTCCTAATCTGAAGATAATTCTACTGGGAAGAAACCTTTATCTGCTGGCTTAAAATTAAGTAGAGAAAACACCCTGTTTGCTCTTTCAATTTCCTAACCCTTAAAGATTCAGGTTCCCCTCTCGTCTTGTAGCCAAAAAAGAAAAAAAGAAAACGCTACAAAGTAGAATGATCCAGCTACTCTTGTACAAAACGCTAATAGTTAATAGCGCAAAGGAGCAATTTTTTCTTCTATCCACATGACCAGCTTGTTATAGGCTAACATCCCCACACAACCTGATCAGATCTTCCCTTCCTGATTAATAATTTAAATGTGCTTACAATGTCATCATGCTCACAGTTACCCAGGAAAAATAAGCCACCTAGTTCCCTGGTAACACAGTCTGTCTTACAACAGACTCATGAAAGGAACCATGCCCACTTTCCCCTTTTCGAAACATTCCTCAAAAAGATTTGTGTTTTTTTGTGCTCCTTCTCTCTGTTACTAGAACAGTGCTGGATACCATAAAGAGCTAAAACAAGTCTAATCTTTTGACTTACATTGACCCCACTGTCCACTACTGGGATTCAGATAGTTAGGATAAAGGCCTTGTGGTTTTTCCAGGTTGTTCAGCACTGTTCGAATATTCATTACCTACAACAGAAAATGAAATGTTACTATGAAAATCTAAAAAACAATTTTGGTGCCATTCTTCTCTTTCTTCATTACATTTTTCCATGTTAGGAAAGAATTTAGAATTAGCACAAAGACAGTCGCCACTGGCTTACAAAAATAATCTCAGTAAGTGAATACAGTCACACTGATCTGCCCGACACCATAGAAGGAACTAGGGATATATCAGTGGATAAACAAAGTCATTACCCTCTTGGAATTTGCATTCTTGTGGGAGGAGACAGATAATAAACACATAAATATGTCAAGGTGGCGATAAAGGCTGTGAAAAAATTATAGAGAGCAGTGAGACAGACTGATGTGAGGTGGTGAGGCTGCACGCTGAGTCAGGGATGGCCGGGGAGGCTGACGTGAGGGGATTTGAGCAGGAACTTAAAGAATCAAATGAACAACCATGCGGGAAGTTGGAGGAAGAGCAACCTAGGCAGAGGGAGGTGCAAGTACAAATGCCCTGAGGAGAAAGTGGGTTTGGCAAGACCACTGAGGCTGGAGGCGAGGAAGCAAAGGGGAGAATGTCAGAAAGCAGAGGAGAAAGGTAACCAGGGCCACATGCAAGCCTTGTGGGCCAAAATGAGGGCTTATTTTATTTCGAGCGTGATGGGAAGCCATTTAAGTCTGGTGCTCTTGCAGGATGGGCGTGACTGAGGGTACCGCGGAGTTCAGGTGAGAGAAGACAGATCCCTGGAACAGGGTAGCAGCAGAGTCACAGAACAGGGCCAAAGCATTTCCTGATGGATTCGACCTAAGGTCTATCAAAAAGAGAGGAGCCTGAGCCTGGATGACCTCCGATTAATGGTCTGAGCCACTGGGTAAACGGAGGGGTTCATTTATTCAGATAGTGGAGACTGAGGTAGAAACAGGTCTGGGGGTTGAGTCTGAGGCTTTTTTTAAGTAGTAGCTCTCTTTTAGATCTTTCAGTGGAAATGCTGGAGAGAGAGTCTGGGACATGTTGGGACTGGAATTACAAATTTGGAGTCCACAGCACATAGATAGCATGTAGACCCATGAGACTGGATGAAATAATGTAGAGAGTGAACATAAAAAGGCCCAGGCTTGAGTCCTGGGGCTTTCAGATATTTAGAGATTGGGGTGCTGAGGAAGATCCAACAAAGGAGGCTGAGAAGAAGCACTCCACTGAGGAAGGAGGCAAACCAAGATAGCACCATAAGCCTGCAACCCCATCAGTATCTCATGGAGAAGTCACCAAGTGCATCAGATGCCGAGAGGGTGATGAAATTGGGAGGTGAGAATAATCACCAGACCTGGTAATGTGGAGCTCACTGGTCACTGAGATGGGTGTGGCAGGGAGAAAAGCTAACTGGAAAGTGTTCAAGATAGTGGGACACAAGAAGAGGGGATAACAGAGACAACCCTCCCAAAGAATCTTGCTGTAAAGGGGAGCTGAGAGATGGGGTGAAAGCTTAGGGCAGAAGTGTTGGGCCGAATATAAATTTACCCAAATGTCTATGGGTTTGTTTCTTGCAAATTAGAAATAGATTCAATTGCTACCTCAAATTTAATTTATATTTTGAGTTTAAAAAGTCACATACGTGGTTCATACAGTCCCACACACACCTATATATTTTTAGATAAGGAAAAAATTCAGAGAGGTGAAGAGACTTGCTTGAGGTGTAGAGAAGCAGACATGTATCACAGGCTGCCTCACACAGAGTTAGAAGATGCCATAAAAAGGCTGCAGGATTACTGTTTGGTAAAATGAAATGCCGCGTGTAACAAAACATCATAAAGAACTATATTAAACTTGGTTGTTCTTTTCCACATCCAAAATTACTAAATTGTCCAGGAGAGGATGTTGTTTCTCACAAGTGCAGCTTTGCAATGCAAGGTATATTGGAGGATCTCACCTTTTCAGCAAAGATGGGGTTTCCTGATAAGTGGCTCAAGTGTAGAAACTCCAAATGCAGAGTTCCAAATTCTGCCAAAATACTGCTGCCTCCTGAGGCCCAGGGCCAGTTCCTTCCAATCCCACTAAAGAAGAGAGGAGATTGAAGAGTTATGGGTCAGACTATTGCCAATTTTTGCAGCTCTAAATAAAAGAAGTGAAAGAGACAGATTTTGAATAATGGCATCTCAGCTGATAGTCCACTCTGGATATTTAAAAATATCCAGCATTGTTGGCTTTGGCTATGGGTTTCAGGCTTTGACTCTTGTCTACAAATTGAAAATCAATGTAGACTTCAGTCAGAAAAAAGTTGCTATGTCCTTGCTGTTGATGAACAGACAAATATTTTGGAAGGAACAGGTGCCATATAGAGATACATACCCATTCCAAGTGGAATATAAACATATTCCAAATCCCACATAAAGCCTTCCAACATTTTAATTAATTTCAGCCTGAGATTCCATGGACTATTATAGACATTCACATTATATTTAAAGTTTTTCTTTGATATACATTTCATTGATTCATTGGTTATAAACTCACTGAATCTTTCTCCAAACCCTCCCTCCACTTACTACTTTCTTTTGTTTTCCCTTACACTATTTTACTTATTTTCTAAGTATATTTTCCAGAGCACTCACTTATTCTCTGACCCATTTAATCTATGTTCAACACAATTATGAAATTCAAATCTGAAAGAGGTCAAAAGGCATGAGCTCCCAAAATTATTGCCTCATGGCTCATCTGGGAGAAATGGTTTCTAAAAAGAGTTAATCCTAAATATACATACACACAAATACACATAAAATAACTTTGGAGACATGGTCAGACTCTTGGGCACAGTGTATTTTTGCGGCACCATTTAAAACATCAAGACTTACATGATATTTGAAATAAAGAGTCAAGTCAAGGATTTTACCAATAAATCCCCATGGAGAAAGCTGAAAACCCACGTTTTGGTTGTTGTTCAAATGTGGATTTATTACATGCCTACCATTTGCCAGGGACTATGTATGGCATTGGGTTAAAGGATGATTATGATCACTCTTTCCTTAAAGACCTTATAGTATGAGAGAATGACCTAGGCATAGATAATTCCAATTAAATATGGTAAGTGCCAGGATAGATGTGTGAAAAGGTCTCTGAGACCTGAGAGCCAGGACATATAATCCTACATGGCAGAGGGGCACAGAAGACTTCTTAAGCAGGAGACTCCCCAGTGATTCTTGAAGAATGAATAAGATTTAGTGAGGAAGAATGATGAGAGGGAGCATCTGCATATTGAGAGCACACAGAAGGGCTAGTCAGGAACTGGAAGAAGCTCCTGATACTGGTGACTAGAGGGAAGGGAAGAGAAGGCTACGAAGTTCAATCTGGGCCAGGTCTTGGAGGCTTATGGATTTCTCACTTTCCTCCCTTTCCAAGTTGACTCCATCTGAATACTGCTCTTGGTGTCCCCTAGATTTCCTCCCTGCTCTGTTTCTTTTTAGAGCCAAACCTAGATTTTATCTTCTAACACAGGTTTATAGTAAACGCAATAAAAAAGTAAACAGAAATAAAAGAGGTCTGAAAATCACACATTTATTTATTTTTAAAAATGCCTTACATTTATTAAGTTCTAGGAATGTAAATCAGTTTCTATTTTCATGGCTGGCTTAGACAAAAGCAATAGCCAATCATCCAAATAGGATGAACAACTACTTTCAAATTTTATTAACATATGGCAAGTGCACATAGTAATTGGTCATTAGTTTGTTGTCATATGTTTTTAAATTCCAACCATTCCATCACTGACCCGAGTCAATAAGCCTAATGAAGCAAAAGCAAAAGTTTCTATGTTCTATAGAAACTATTAAAATCAAAGCCACAATATCAAGGTAAGAGGGAATGAGGACTTTGTCCTAGAGAGGGAAAAAGACAATGTGCTAGGAATGCAGCCCAGTTTCCAGATCTTCAAAGACTGGTTCTTTTCAGTTCAGGGTATGAGGGTGTGGCAGCACTCTCACCTGGGAAACTCAAGTAGTATATATGTACTAATCTAAAATTCAAATTACTTTTGTTTCCATGTGTTTGTTTCCTGCTATTAATGTGGTTAAGAGAAAATCAGAGATACACTGAAAAAATTTCAATATGTTAAAAAAAGTTAAGATTTAAAAAGGATTATATATATTCCCTCTTTCTCCTTTGCACATTCATATCAGAAGGAAATCAGCACATTTCACTATCACTGTTTAATTATATAGGAAGCAAGAACAGTAAAAGCATTAGCAAAGGATATGTCACACTAACAGGAAGAAAGCTGGGTTTAGAATACATGGTATGTTCATATGAAAGAATGGCTTTGATTACCATTCTTTCAACCTACAGAATTAATGTATTTCAGTAAAACTGTAAGATCAATAGTTGTGCTGGCTGTTAAATATAAGTGAGAGAAGGATTTCAAGAAGTCAGAGAGAGTATCGTTTTATCTAGACATTTAATAAGGTCACTTACCTTTTCTTAGGCAAACCTGCAATGACTAGAGATTGGTCTGGGGAAGAGTGTGGGGCACACAACATAAGCCATAACAGCTAAAAAATGTGCGTACTGGGGGAAATGGCTGCCTGTTTGTACCGCAAATGTGTACTGAATCAGAACCAGTTTTGGACACTCATAGAATGATTTCTAAGGTCTCTAAATTTTAAGTCTATTGAGGAATCAATATATTTATATGGCTCTAATTTCTAAACTGATATATACAAACATTGAGCATTTGACACCAAAATGGTGGGTTTATGACAAAGGGAAATGAGTGCAGAGAGAGTTCTGCTCCTTTGATCTGGGGGTCAGGATACTCTGGGCATCCCATGATTCCAAACACTAAAGCTTTCTAGACCTCTGGGTCAAGATCAGTCTCATCTGAGAGAGTAGGGGATTTAAAATATCTTTAATTTCAGTTCTGTTATTACAGTATTTTAAAGGCAGTCATGGTGTTCTTTATTTTATCTTTATCTATTTTCTAAACACTAATAATACTTTAGAAAAATATTTAAAAACAAAATAACAGTTTGTGTTCAGAAACTATTAGTTCCATCAGGTAGGCATAAAAGGGAAGAATATTTAAATATTCCCAATCTTGTTATAATGATTGCATTATAACCATTATAAGCCAAATGATGAGTCAGCATATGGAAATGTATACACAAAAAGGCAATTAACGTGATTTGGGAAGCTGCCAAGTATGTGGTTCAAAGAATCCTGGAACAGAACTTCAAACTTTTGTACTACTCTAATTTCACTTACTTCTGTTTCTTCCAAGCCCCAGTTCTTCTATTTTAAATTGGAGTATTATTTAATACATATCTTTCAATGTGTTGAAAAAAATTCTTTTTAATTAAAATTTTTAGTATTCTACAAAGGTAATAATTCCTTAAAGATAAAACATCACAACAAAAAATAACTGATTTTGGCAATCACAACTAGAAACATGTCTTTAAAAGCTGAGTCACTATGATTCTTTTGAAAATGTGAAATACTATTCTGTTGTTTTAAAGAGTACAACTTGAGTGTAGTTTATTAAGCAGTGTTAATATACTCCCACATCCTATTGCAATAAAAAACAAGAAGGTATAATTATTTACTGACCTCATAGCTCTCATAAGCAGTGGACATTATGCTTTTTTCCCCTCTCTCCTGGGAATGGCTAATATCCAGAGAAAGGAACTACCATTCTAATATTGCTAATCTATTCACACTTGAATCCCAGGGAGTGCTGCTTGCTGACTCCTCCTAGAGCTTGTAATGAATCAAGTAGCTGGAGGGTTGTTCTGGATTGATGGTATATCTCTTCAAAATAATCTTAAATTGAGGTACCCAAAGTGATATGTTTGCCCGGATATAGTTTAGATCATTAAAAAAATACATTTGGCTATTTACTATAATCAAATGAAACAAATAAAGCATTTACAGAACTGAGATGATTCTAAAAAATTGTCAGATGAATATATAAACAAAGCATTACATAGTTATACAGTCTTGATTAGCTATGACTTTCAATCTACTCTTCCTTACTGCTTGCTGTTCTATGCACAATGGGAAATGGGCCAATAAACTATTGTCTTGAGGATTCTTGCCTGAATAATTTCTGATTAGCTGATCAGTAAACAAATGCCCTTCAAGTTCAAAGTCCAGAATATGGGTTATTCCTTTGGGCTATGGAGTTAGCAAGTTTTGGAAGAAAAAAAATTCCCCACATTCTGTATATTATGGTAAAGCGTTACTTATGCATGCAAATAGAGAGGCACACAGGGATATTTAATTCAAAAGAGCAGATAATCCAATATTATTCCTTTTGGATTTTAGCACAAATTAGGAAAGAATAATTAGAAAAGTTCATGAACGATTGTTTCATTTAACTGTATTCCCAAAGCTAATTGATTTTGAGATTAAGCAATTTCAGCTTCACTTATTACAAATGCCTCCTTCCTGAACAGATTCACACAATGCTGATCTTTCAAGTTTGTCATCTAAGACCTCACTGAGAGTTGGACTAATAATCCCAGGGGACTGGCATTCTAGGACTAGGCAAGGTTCTACTATAGCTCATCCATACAAAATTCAGCTGGGGAGGACTACTTCCCTCAAGGCTACCCACAGGGAAATGATGGCTAATAAAGGGCAGCCATTTGATTGAATTAATTCACTATTCATGCTTTACTGCCTCTGAACAGCAGCATGTGGGTTAAATCTCCAAAGAATATGCACATTAAATTTCTTAACCAAAGACCAAAACAATGTTTTAAAATTAGTCACCTTGCTCCCTCTTATGGGTAGTTACTTTTGACAGAATTGAAACTAAATACTTATTATTTTAGTTTATTCTGACTGTCAATACTGCTGTCCTTGTATTTGACTATGTAGGATTGGAGCAGAGGTTGGGGTTTGCAAAAAATATAAATGGTGAGGGGCGCCTGGGTGGCTCAGTCGGTAGGGCATCTGACTTGGCTCAGGTCATGATCTCATGGTTCATGGGTTCGAGCCCTGCGGTGGGCTCTGTGTTGACAGCTCAGAGTCTGGAGCCTGCTTCGGATTCTGTGTCTCCCTCCCTCTCTGTGCCTCCCTTGCTAATTATCTCTCTCTCTCTCTCTCTCTCTTTCTCTCTCTCTCTCAAAAATAAATAAAACATTTAAAAAAATAAAAAAAATGTAAATGATGAGAAGGCCTCTCTAGTTCCATAAATAATCTGCTCCACATGTCCAAAGATGCTAAAATTCTGTTTTCCAGCTGTCCTTTCAGTAAGATCTCCTTGCTAAACATTATCAAGAGATTGCAAATAAGTTGAATGCAGTTTCTATCCACTTATTGGGTAAACTGGGGCAACCTATCATTAGGTTTGGGGAACACTCCTAAAAGGCTAGTAATACTGATTAGAAAGCATTGTAGTGCATTTAGGATGTGTGAGCATGCACATACATTTACTTTACTGTACTTAAAAAATCATATTCTACATGTTTTTTTAGACATACATCACATTCTTCATGGACTTTTCCCATACCCATCAATGTACATTGTTTTTGAGTGAATAGTACCTGACTGAATGGATATATAGGTGAACCTCTAACAACACAGGGGTTAGGTTGACCTCCTGTGCAGTTGAAAATCCATGTATAACTTTTGACTCCTCTAAAATGTAACTACTAATAGCCTACTATTGACTGGAAGTCTTATTGATAATATAAGCAGTTAATTAACATATTTTGTATGTTATGTGTATTATACACTGTTTACTTGTGATAAAGTTAGCTAGAGACAAGAAAATGTTAAGAAAATCATAAGGAGAAAATACATTCACAATACTGTATTTATTGGAAAAAGATCCACATATACATAGACCCACGCAGGTCAAACCCATGTTGTTTGAGGGTCAGTTATACTCTAGTCTATTTAAACATACATTTATTGATAGACATTGAAACCACTTTATTTTCATTTTACTTTTGTCACTATAAATAATTTGGTGGTAGGTCTAGTTCTTTTTAAAGCTAACTAATTTTCACGCAAAAATGTCTACACAGATTCCAGCTGGAAGATGTTAATTTAATTGTCGAAACCGATAATGAAGATGGATTTGGGAATACGTATTGGAAGCATAAATGTCTACTGTTTACAGAGTTATTTCTTAAAAGTGTGGACCTATTATATCTTGCCACATTTGGTAGTCTCTAGAGCTCTTGGGATATCTTAAATTCATCTGCTGTAAATCATTATATCAAGTCCTTTAAAGCTGGGGATGGAGGAACCACAAATAAACATTTATAGCCAGACACTTTTCTAATAAACCTCAGGATGGAATAGGGGATACTATATTCCATCTTCAGAAATGGCAACTAATATTAGTTTGCCAGAGATTTAGAAACAACTGCTTCATTACTGTAAGAGTTTAACAGATATCATCATTCTAAGACATCATTTAAGATCCATTAAGATCTAATTCATAATACAGTGGATACAGTTTCATAATACAGTGAAATTTGGCTATGTTTATTTATTTGCCTTTCATTCTATGGGTCTATGGATCATCTATGGATCAAGATAAATGAAATCAGTGCAGATTCCAGGCTTTTAATTCTTCAAATTCTGTTCTTCAGTCTCTTTCTGTAACCAGGACAGCCAGGATTGTTCCCTTCTAGATTCTAAGATGCTTTATTCATAAAGCACCCAAAGTCTAATTCCAAAGTCTAGGTCAGTGCCAAGAAACAAAGGTATTTAATATATGCTTCATTTAATGAAATTTAAAAAATAATGAAGGGTCTATGTCTTTGGCTCCTACCCCTAACTTGTAGCTAAATAATAAAATCCTATATTTAGAGTTACCACATACAAGCCCTTTTACAGACAATTTAAGAAAAAAATATCCTTTCTAGTCTGGATACAAGTTTTCTACCACAAACTTGAAGTAATCTGAAGTTGTGATTTCTAAGAGCTGAGATATGGTGAATGAAATGAGAAAAACAAGGACAGGGCAGTAAATTATTATGAAAGCTAAATTTTATTCAATTTAAATGATTGTCTTTTATTCCACTTTAATGTCCTTCTCACTTTTGTGATGTTAAGCTTTTCCTTTTTCAATGAGATAATGATGATAATAGGCAGGGTTATGTTTTGGTATTGTTTTTTTATGAAATAAAAACACTGGCAACCTAAAGCCAGCCTCTCAATTATTAGGGAAATTTCATGTGGCCCATGAAAGCTACAAGTCTGCCACCACTGATCTTAAGGTACAGCAGAAGCTATGGAGCAATTACTATTGGGAAAGAACAGTTCACTATCAATTATGCCAAAACTAATGTTAGTTTTTGGCAGAAATTCTGAAGTATAAGAGGATAATATTAAATGATTTTGCTCAACAGGTTAAAACATAAGTACTCTGGGGGTACATCTTGCCAAAGTCAAGTAAGAATGAGCCAGTAAGTCGACCATAATTTATTGAGAGCGTGGCACATGTACAACGTAAACATGAAACACTATAGGAAACACGCTAAGGTTTTCTGTTTTTTCAGATGACAAATATTTTATTGGTTCAATAAAGGAACCAGTAAGATAACAAAACAATCAAGGAGCATTTGAGAAACTGGTTGTTTTTAGGCAATGCTAGGAGAGCCCCTCTAGTCTACCCACAATGCTAGGTCATGTACAACAGCATCATAAACGGTAACTCTTGGATTATCTTTTCCACCAGACAAAATATTTGCATCTCTACAAAATCTATATTTCATCAAAATTCTACAATTGCACATGTAACCTCACTAACTCTAGGACCTTTAATCAATAGTATATAGTGCTTTGAATTCAATATCATCCTCTAGATAATCTTTTACCCTAACATGACATGATAGCATACCCACCTTTTTGCCTTATTTTCAAATTTCAGATAACTTTTCTCTGTAAGCACAGTATATATAAGCAAGAGTTTTGGGAATGATAATGATTTCATCTGGAATACAGGCTTAGAAAAGGATCATTGAAATAAAAATCCTCAATTTACTAAAGAACAACCTGACTTTGGAGTTGAAATACTTTTCCTTTTTCTTTCTTTTTTTGTTTTTAGATGGAGCAAGAGACTGTGAGAGGGGGAGAGAGACAGAGGGAGAGAGAATCTCAAGCACAAGTGCATGGAGTCTGACTCAGGGCTCGGGCCCACAACCCTGGGATCATGACCTGAGCTGAAATCAAGAGTCAGACACTCAACTGACTGAGCCACCCAGGCTCCCCTGGAGTTGAACAAAATTAATGGGGTTTCTCAGTGAGCATGTATGGGAGGGTCTGGCTTTACTTGGAGATTGATTAGATTTACTTATCCTTCCAGCATCTTACTGGTCGAGATGGTCTGTTCTGAAATTTTGGAGGGCTGGGTTATCAGCTGCAACTCAATTAAATTTTTGTCCAGTCACCTGAGTAGAAGCAAAACAGTTTTTGGAGAACCATTCTGGTTTTCCTTTGGGCATTCTTCAGAGGTCTTCGGCAAAGAAATCAAGTGGGTCTAATTAAATTTTTATGAAAGAAAGTGAGCTTCCTCTGACTAGTATGGTATATAAAGCACATTGATATTTCATTACCAAGTTCAACAGATCCTCGCTGTATGTTTTTTCCAGGTATTAAACTACTTGAGAGTAATTGGGAAAGATTCATTCTCTGATGTTTAATAAATTAGTTATCACCATACTTCAGAGTGGGCAATAGATTCTTTTTAAAGGAAAATAAATAAAATAAATGCTAAGTTAAGGAGCCTGTATTGGCAAAATGTAGCTAAATGCTACAAGTACTATTCAAATACCCAAATGATGAGTTAACAGTGAGAAAGTTCAAGAAAATAGGTGAAGGTGAATCTAGGTGATCAGGGCCAATAATTAATGTGTTCTTTTAAGAGGCATTATGTAAATTCAAATTACTTCTTTTAACATTGAATAGAACTCTAACCAACCAAAAGAAACTAGGTAGGCAATTAAACCACTTTATAATTTAAAATAGTAGTTTTTCTGGGTTTTGAACTTTTACATAAAGAATTATCACAAACAAGTATGCATAACTTGTGGTAAGAACAAACAGATTCAGAGATTACTCTGAACAGATGCTGGAGAATAAAACTATCAAACGACTTCATTCTCATTTCCCTGCCTTCTGCCTACAACTTATGGTTTAGAGGCTGTAGAATACTGTGTTATGAAACAGTTTGGCAACTCAGGTTTTAAGAACATAAAGATTAGGAAAAATTCTCTTGTCTTATGACAGAACTAAGAGGTGAGTAAGAATAAGGAGGAAGAGTACAAGGTTGAGGAAGACTCAGCAATAAAGGCAGGTATCCTTCTCAACGGAACAGGAGCCACTGTGGTTGAAATCCGCGTCTGTTCTGTGTGGCCCTCAATGACATCCTTATATAAATGCAGTCAGTGCTAAAGGATCATCTGTGTATAATTAGCTATCTGCTGCCTTGTGACATCTTCTCTGTTATTTAACTTTTTACATGCTTTAGTTTATCTTCCTAACCGGAGAATAAGACCTAAAGACAATAAATACAATTCTGTTTCTTTACTGCCTTCCTCCCACCCCTACAGATATTCACACAGGTACAATAATTTGATGATTGTTTTATTTATATATTTCAGCAGCAAGTCCATTTCTAACATTACTGTAATCAATATGTTCCCTACAAAATTCAGGAATTACTTTAAGCAAGGTTTATTATTCATAATTAAAATATTTTATATATATTGATACTCTTATGTGTCACTTTAACTCACATGTTCATATATATTCAAGCAATTAAGATTCTTTATGTTATAGGAAAAAGATACTGAAACATATAACAACACTAACTTTTACAAAGTGAGAATAATCAAAGTGGGTAGTTTACATAGTCTGAACTTTTGGTAGCCTCCTGATGCTAATATTGAAATTTAAAAATGTTTCAAAATATTGAGTAAATAGTTGGAGGAGCTTTGGTAGTAAAACTACCTATTATCTAGAAGAACTATTGAAGATATATGAGTGTTGGCAGATATATCTGTAGCTTTTAAAAATGTTTGTTTAATGTGCATTACCTATGTAAAATGCAAAAATGAAAACATCAGTCTAGCATCTTGAGGCCATACAATCATTCTTATTCTACCTTTAAGGAAATAAAGGAGTGCTGACACAAAAAACTGTAGCTTTTGGTAAATTCTTAGAGAACATTATAAAATGCTAAAATGAAAACATCAAAATAGTGCTTTGAAATTGAAAATGATAATCATCCATTTCACCTATAAGAAAAAGTTAGAGGGGCGCCTGGATTGCTCAGTTGGTTGAGTGTCCGACTTAGGCTCAGGTCATAATTTCATGGTTTGTGAATTCAAGCCCCACGTTGGCTCTGTGCTGACAGCTCAGAACCTGGAGCCTGCTTCAGGTTCTGTGTCTCCCTCTCTCTCTACCCCTCCCCCACTCATGCTCTGTCTCCCTCTGTCTCAAAAATAAATATAAATATTAAATTTTTTTAATTAAAAAAAGAAATAAAAATAAAAAAGAAAGGAAGAACGAAAAAGAGAGGAAAAAATACCTTCCTTTTTTACCTTATGGCTAATGGACTCTGAGCTTTACATTCCAATAAGGGTACAGTGCTGGCCCAGAAAGTTCTGTGTAGTAATTAGGCCCCAAACACTAGTGTTCTTAAGTCACTGAGGATGGGGTTTGGTGATGTCATTAAAAGAATCTCTGAGAAATAGAGGAATCCAGAATGGAAGGGAAGAGGTGTCAATTAGGACAAATTCATCTAAGACTAAGTCAGACTAAGACCAGACTTTCCAGATAGATCTGGTCTGAAATGAACTGCTGTGAGATAAAGCAATGAACTAGAAGAAGCATTCCAAGGATTTATGGATTGAGGCTACTCTTGCTACAAAATAAATCTTACAGCTTTGATGAGTGCCTTCTTGTTTCTTGAATGCCAATTTAAGAACAATAACAATGTTTATGGGCTATCCCCATCTCTCCATTCAAAATGAAAATGTTCTCTTGTATCCCATGGGGAAAATGCACATTCTTGGAATTTAAGATTACCTACTTCAGTTAATAGCAGTCAGTGTGAAATGTCAGTGTGAAAAATGGCATGATTCTCCTGTAATGTTAAGCACTAAGAAGAAAATAAAACAGTACGATGTGACAGAGTCTGACACGGAAGCTTCTTTTGATGGGTTTATTGGAAAGACTATGTTGGAGGGAAGATTTTCAAGCTGAGACCAGTGAGATAAAAATGAACGTATCAGCAAAGACTGGGAAGTGTCTCCTGAAAGTACCCTAAGGTAGGCAGGATGCTGTAAAGTGTGCGAGAAAGAGGCTGGGTGTGTAGCTGAAGGATAATCAGGGGACTCTAGTGACAGGGACACTAGCAAGCTGATAAAGGCAACTGTAAGGCCAGAGCAAGCGTTTGGATTTATTCTAAGTGCAATGGAAAGTCACTAGGGTTTTACAAAGGAGGTGATGATCTCTCATTTGCATTTTTAGAGTTCATTCTTGATACTGTGGGAAGAATAGACTATACGAGAGCAAGACTGGAAGTAAGCAAGCAAACAGGTATTCAGGCAAAAAACAGATGGTGGTCTGGACTAGGTGCCAATAGATGGACAGATGTGGAGGGATTTGGGCTCTGTCTGGAGGGAAGAGTTGTCAGAAGTATTGGATTTGGAGATGAGGGAAGACAGGAATCAAGGATGATTTCTAGTTGTTGTTGTTGTTGTTTGCCTTTAGCAGCTGGGTGGGTACTGATGCTATTTTTAAGAAGATGGCAAAGACTGAGGCAGAAGAGGGCAAGACAAAGAAAAACATGAGCTCTGTTTTTCTGATTTGTCTATAATAACCACACTGTTCACAATTACAAGGAAAAAGCCAGGTCTGATCATTTTAATTTTCCTTTTATTTTTTTAGTTTTTTATAAAGATCAATTTATTCAATGTGAGAAACTTTTCTTTTGCAATGGTAATCCTGAAATTATTTAAAATCATGAAAATAACATGCATATAGCAAAAAAGTAAAAAAAACAACAACAAAAGATTATGCAGTGGAAATGAATTTGTCTCTTCCTTCAGATCCTACTATTATTATCTCTGAATAAACATCAATCACCAATTTACTGGAATCTCTCCCAAAACTTCCTAGTACATGGTCACTAGACAAACTTGTTAAAAATATAAATGGAAGTATACTATACATGTTACTATGTCCTGTGTTTCATGAAAAAGTGAAGTATTTAGTTGTTCTGCCTCATTCCAGTTGCACAGTACTCCAGTGTGTGGGTGTAGAGTAACTTATTTAATCACTTTTTTGGTCTCAAGTTTCGCTATTTCTAAACAATGGTGCACATTCATGGGTAGGTCTCCAGAATAAAATCCTACAAGTGGAATTTCCAGGTGATAAAGTATATATTTAAATTTAATAAACACCTCCCAATTATATTCTAAAAGGTTTGTCCCTATACATAGTCCCTCTGAGTACGCATGAGAATATCCTAGCTGCTAACTCTGGGCACTTCTCAATTTTTTTAAATCTTAGGGGTAGGAGGATGAGTGAAATAGATAAAGGGGATTAAAGAGATACACACTTCCCCTTACAATATAAGTAAGTCATGGAGGTGAAAAGTACAGCATAGGGAAAATAGTTAATAAGACTGTAAACATGTTTGGTGACAGATGAGGATGGGCACAGAAATGGTGAAACATTATATTATACACTTGAAACGAATATAAAATTGTATGTTAATTAGACTTCAATAAAAATATGAAACATATAAAGAAAAAAATTAAGAACTTGATCAATCTAGGTAAAAAAATAACATCTTAATGCTATTTTAATTTGCATTTCTCTTTTTGAGCTTCTGATGGTCAATGGCCAATGCGCAATCTTTTTCTAAGAAGTATATGTTTACAAACTTGTCTCATTTATGTATTGGTGTCACTGTCTCTCCCACTTCTATTATTTTTTATAAATTAAAAAAATACACAGTTAAAAATTATACAAATTTCAAAATGAAATTTTAAGAAATGTGTACTATTATGAGTGAAACAATGCAATGATGAATGGAGAAGAAGCTCATACTGTATTCCTACCCTCCTAGAATGTCTCCTGCCTGCCTAGTTAGCCAATGTTCTCATCTACATGCATACAAGCATATGGGTATGTGCAGGTATCGAGGATTTGTTCTTCTCAATAAAACGGGATTACATTATACACTTTACTTTGCAAGGTACTTGCCTCAATTAGTAGCTCATCACAGACACCTTTCTAGGATAATAATTTTTAACAGCTGCATAATAATATTTCATAAAAAGATAATCACATTTAATTAAACCAATCCTCTATTGACAAACAGGTAGACCTCTCTAATGTTTAAATACTATAATCATGCCACATTAGCCATCCTTAGTTATAGTAAAGCTCTTAGAATGAGGTTTTTATATATTAAGAAAACTTGCCTTTTATTCATCATGTGTTTTGCAATTTTTACCCAAGGTGCTATTTGTCTTTTGACTTCAGTCATTTTTTTTCTCCCTCTGCTAATATTTATTTGGTAAACATTTTGCATTCCCCCCCACCCCCATAATATGTTCTGGTTTCTGTGCTCTGTTTAAAAAGTCTCCTCCCCTTATCCAAGATTATGTTTTAAAAATCATGAAAATCTTAGCAATATCTTCCTTAAATTGATTTAACAGTGAAAATCATAGTATTATTATATTTAAGTATATTATATTTTTTAACTATAAATATTTTTGTTTCTCACATCATTTATCACTTTTTAAAAAGTTGTATTAGGCTCTTCTATTCAGTAGCTTAGCTCATTACAGCTAATGAATATTTAAGTAGCCTAAAGTTCTCTTAGTATTTTTCTCTCTTTTTTTGAACTTACAGCAAAAGTTTACTGATTTATTTCTTTCCTATAGAGATTTAGTAGTTTCATCAGTATTTCCTAATTAAGAGATGGGGAAAAAAAGGTTGTATTTAATTAAAAATGGAGAACATTTTATCCGGGAGAACTTAGACAACAGAGAGGCTGTAGGTAAATGAGAGAATGGGCCAGATCATCTTTAAGCATTATTTATGCACTTTGAGAATTTTCAGGTGTGACCTTGGGCAAGTCCCTTAAACTCTGTAAGGCAGCAATTTCTTGATATTTAAAACAAAGTAATACCTGTGCAACCCACCTTGTAGGATTTGCACAGGATCAAATGGAATAATACACATGAATGTGCTTTGAAACTATAGAGAGTTTAGCCCAGAAAAGTATTTTTATCTCTTGCATTAAGCAACTGACATTTAGCTAACCAAAAGAAATCTGGTTTTGGGTTTTTCTCTTCAATTTTAGAGATGTCTACTCAATAAAAATAAATTCACCAAATGTTCACTTGGAGATAGAAATTATAACACAAGTAATAATGAAACAACGTAAGGCATTCCCAGGAGTTAAAAATGTAACAAATTGCTACTGTTAACAGCCAACTTTCTTACAGCAATTTAATTGCTGTTCAACTACCAAATACGTAGCACTTCAAGAAACCTCTTACATGTCTTACAAGTCTTCTAGAAAAAAGGTAATTTGAAAAATATTTCTAGTAGTAAGAGACAGCTGCACAGACCAATGTCATTTTATATGCATTAATTAGGAAGAGCACAAAATTCCTGTCCAGTGATTTTTTTTCCTGTCCAAAGGCACAAAATCTTAATCTGTTTTGGACAGGTGCAGCATATCCCTTCTGTAAGGTAGCTAAACAATTAATTATGAGTCCCTAATGAATCATCATTTAAAAAAATCCATCTATGTATGAATATTCATATGCATAGGAAATTAGCAAAGATTATTCTCTCAAATTATCTCCTGCCAAAAGGGGACTTTTGCCACAATATTCATTTTAGAATGATTTTTAAAAGCCTACCACAGAAATCTTTCTTGGCCCAGACTTGCTCATTATATCAACTACTTTACTATAGATAATATGTAATGCTCACAAAGGACATTGTGATTTCCATAGCTGCTGATCCAATCAACTGTGCAACAGTGGGTTAAACCCAATAGGAAGTTTAAAGAAACGGTAAAGATTTGATAACTCAGAAATTTATTTTACTTGGCAAGTTTGAAGAGACGTGCAAAATAATTTTTTTAAAAACTGATCTAAACTTTAAATTTAATTAAAATTATTTTCATATAATGTCTTGTTTGCAGGTAAAATTGTTTACATTTCATTCTTGTTAGAATTACCTGTACATAAATGAAGCAATGAAACCAATGTCAAAAATAACAGTTCTTTTTTCTTTTAAAGAAATCAACGTTTATTTATTTTTGGGACAGAGAGAGACAGAGCATGAACGGGAGAGGGGCAGAGAGAGAGGGAGACACAGAATCGGAAACAGGCTCCAGGCTCTGAGCCGTCAGCCCAGAGCCTGACGCGGGGCTCGAACTCACGGACCGCGAGATCGTGACCTGGCTGAAGCCGGACGCTTAACCGACTGCGCCACCCAGGCGCCCCAAAAATAACAGTTCTTGATAGACTTAACTAGTAAACCATACTTTAAACATAGATAGCCATTGGGTACCTCTTTTAAATGAAGGCATGACAGGTAGGAGATTTGTTTATATAATTCAATTAATCTTTTTTCAATAACCATTTAGGTAGTATTATTATCTTACTGTTTACCAAAAAGAAACTGAGACTTAGCAAGGTTAAGTGACTCATCTAGTTTTTAATTAACTGACAGGGACAGGATGGGATTCCATATTAGGTTGATTATTTTTGCTATGTGTGGGCTACACTTTTCACATACTACATCATGTTATTTTTCATGTTCCTATATATGTTAGGGGTTAATTAGCTAATTTGCAGAGTCTAGGAGACTAGTAGAGCAAAGGGAATTTATTAGCAGTAAACTGAGATTACGATTCAGTGTTTATTTGAAGCAATATGATAGTTTAAAGAAGAATAATATACACAGAATAGACTCCTAATAAACTTTTTTCTTGATAATAAAACTCCCTGGTGCAAATGTGCTATAAAGAGGTAAAAAGAAAAATAATTCTGATAAGTTGTGACTGAGTAAAACAGTTTTGGTTTTTAATGCCAGTGATGAACTCTAAATGTCTAGGTCAACAACAGTTACTACATCCACAAGCCCAATACTTTATCAAAAGCTGAAAGCCTTTGGAACAAGAAAAAATTATTTTTCTATTTTTTAAGGGTCCAATTCTTAAAAATCATGCTCTCTCTTAATATATTTTTTTTAGATATAAAGTATTTCAAATTAAAAGCACAAAAAGGTAAAATTTTACTTCCGATTCCTATCCCATCCACTGTTTACATATTTATTTTTCTTTTTCACAGATGGTCACTATTATTTGTTTCTTGATTTTCATTCCAAAGAAAATTTTTTGTGTATACTAACCAATATGAGTAAATATATATAGTCTTTTAACATAAACAATAGCAGACTAAACACTGTTAAAACCAATTCTTGTTTCATATGTAGAATGCTCACAGACTCATCTTTTAAAACTTTACTTTTAATCAAAAATTCAAACATGTAAAGTAAGCAAAAGTTCAATAAGCATTTAGATTTACTCACATAGCTGCCACCTAGATTTAACCACTATTAATATTTACATTGCCATATTTGCTTCACCTATTGGGGGGAATTATTTTAAAGAAATCATAGACATCAAGCTATTAAATATTTCAGCATTCATCTCCAAAAAGCAGAAAATTTTTCCTATACGACCATGATATTATATGGTACCGAAGAACATTAATTTCTTCAAATGGTCTAATGCCTAGTCTTTACTCAAGTTTCAGCAACTAACCTCAGAATATGAAGAATTATTACTTTTTACAGAGCTCCTTTGGCTGTAGTATTGCTAGCATAAGAGAAATATTATAGCCTTTAATATGAAAAGTTTACAATGTTTATTTTTAAATTTTGGTTGTTGTTGTCCTTTTATTTTTATTAGTGCCTTTCACCTCTATCCAAAAATAAAAACAATGACAACAAACACCAACCATCTGGACTCCACTTTGACATTTGCCTAGGAAACTTTCTTCATCATGACTAGTCCTCCACACTTTTACATGTATAAAATTGCCAGGATTCTATCCTCATCTTATTATTCAAAAGGAAAGGAAATCATGGTTGTGCATCTCTGTGAATATACTAAAACCACTGAGTTGTACACTTTAAGTGGGTGAACTGTATGGGATGTAAATTATATCTCAATAAAGCAGCTTTAAAAAAAAAGGGGGAGGTAATAAATAAAAACTCATTCTTAAGTAGTATCTGAATAAAGTTAGTTCCCTAAAGTAGAATTTAAAATGTTTCCAAGTATTCTTATTACTAAAATAAAAGCCTAATAATTAAACTAAATAAAGCTCCTACTATTCTACTATTTTGATTATGTGACTGTATTACAACTCTGACTTTTGTTAACATAAGCATAGCATGTGGAGACAGTTATTTTAAAAAAAAAGGATAAATCAGAACTAACTCTCTTAGCAAAAAGAAAATCTCATAATATATTTAAAGTTATGTGACTTGAAAGGAAATAAATAATCTTGTTCCCTAGGTGGTACTGACAACTGGTACAACCATTCTGTAGGGAAGTTTGGCAAAATGCATCAGAAGTATTAATAATATTCACACACACTAATTTAAAAATTTCAGCTCCAGAAATTTACCCTAAAGACATATTAATAATTTTATCCCCAAGTATAAATATTTATATCCTCAAGTAAATCCATGGCCTGTTCATTCAAATACTATTTATACTAGTATAAGACTGAAAAGAACTTGGCTCTCTAACAAGAGAAAGGTTGAAAACTTACAGACCATTGAAAAGATCCAATAGTATGTAGCCATTAAAGATCATGTTGTAAGACAGTGCTTAAAAACATGGAGAATTCTTTATAAAATTATTGTAAAAGTGGAAGGGACTTCTGGCTTCCAGTAGTGATGAAGGGTATTGGCTGGCAAATACTCCAGTAAGTTACAATATATAATCTGGCTGCTCCCTTCTCTTTGTGTGTGTGTGTGTATTTAATATATTATTTATATGTCATCTATCTATCTATCTATCTATCTAATACAACTGTTTTAAAGGCACTAGAGAGTGACCCAAATCAAGCATAAATTAAAGGAGTATTAACCACTGAAAGACAGCAACTGCAATGAGTTAGAACTTGAGTGAGTGCTTTTTTTCCTGATCTCACAAAACTGCAGTCTTACTTTAGGCAGAGTTAAAGGTTGGCAGAGCAGCTGACAATTTACTGAGGGGAGGAAGGCAGAGTGGGGGTAGTCCTAGAATTCTGTGAGCCATGGAAGGGGTAGGACCAAAAATCTGAGTATAATCTCTGCCCAAATCCCTGGAGGGCCACTAAATAAGATACCAGTCGATCAACAGGAAAACAGCTGGCAGAAACCAGAAGGACCTTGTGAGTTCTACTGTGTTTTCTGACTCAGGTACTCCTGTATACATGTCTAACTAGGAGGCAGAAGGCAAAAGGCTTAATGATTTCACGTATCAGAGGACAGAGCTTGGTGATGGCTTACCACAAACTTTGCCCAAATCCTTGATCAAATGCTGAATTGCACAGATACAGAGAAGATCCCCAGGAGACCAAATTAAAAAAAAAACAAAAAAAACCCAGTTTGAAACTGAAAAACTGAACAGAAATTTCAGCTGTTGCACACTGCAGGGGAGACAGAGTTTATGGTTTGACTCTAAGAGAGTTAGCAGCTTGCTAAGCAACAACAACAAAATAATTTTCAGAAGAATGTAACACATTCGGTTTTGGTAAACATATCCACAATATCTAGTATTTAGCCAAAAATTACTGGACATGTAAAGAAACAGGAAAACGTGACCTATACTCTAGAAGACGGACAGTTAACAGAAACAGACTCTGAGTGGGTCTAGATGCTGGATTTATCATGACTTCAAAACAACTATTTAAATACATTCAAAGAATTAAAAGGCAATCCCTATCAAAACAACACTAGCATTCTTCACAGAAATAGAACAAACAATCCTAAAGTTTGTATGGAACCAGAAGAGACCCCAAATAGCCAAAAGTAATGTTGAAAAAGAAAACCAAGCTGGAGGCATCACAATTCTGGACTTCAAGCTATATTCCAAAGCTGTAATCATCAAGACAGTATGGTACTGACACAAAAACAGCCACATAATCAATGGAATAGAATAGAGAACCCAGAAATGGACCCACAAACATGGGCCAACTAATCTTTGACAAAGCAGGAAAGAACATCCAATGGAAAAAAGACTATCTTCAGCAAATGGTGCTGGGAAACCTGGAAGAATGAACCTGGACCATTTTCTTATACCACACGCAAAAATAAACTCAAAATGGATGAAAGACCTAAACATAAGACATAAAACCATCAAGATCCTGGAGGAGAGAACAGGCAACCACCTTTTTGACCTTGGCCATAGCAACTTCTTACTTGACATGTCTCCAGAGGCAAGGGAAACAAAAGCAAAAATGAACCACGGGGACCTTATCAAGATAAAAAGCTTCTGCATAGTGAAGAAAAACTAAAAGGCAACGATGGAATGGGAGAAGATATTTGCAAATGACATTATCAGATAAAGGTTTCGTATCCAAAATCTATAAAGAACTCATCAAACTCCACATCCAAAAACAAATAATCCAGTGAAGAAATGGGAAAAAGACATGAATAAATACTTTTCCAAAGAAGACATCCAGATGGCTAACAGACACATGAAAAGATGCTCAACATCACTCATAATCAGGGAAACACAAATCAAAACCACACAATGAGATACCACCTCACACCAGTCATAATGGCTAACATTAACAACTCAGGCAACAACAGATGTTGGGGAGGATGCAGAGAAAGGGGAACACTTTTTGTACTGCTGGTGTGAATGCAAACTAGTGCAGCCACTCTGGAAAACATTAGCTTGGAGATTCCTCAAAAAATTAAAAATAGAACTACCCTACAACCCAGAAACTGCACTACTAGGTATTTATCCAAAGGATACAAAAAGGCTGATTCAAAGGGGGCACAGGCACCCCAATGTTTATAGCAGCACTATCAACAATAGCCAAAGTTATGGAAAGGGCCCAAATGTCCATTGATTGATGAATGGATAAAGAAGATGTACATACAGACAATGAAATATTACTCAGTGATCAAAAAGAATGAAATCTCAGGGCGCCTGGGTGGTTCTATCAGTTAAGCGTCTGACCGACTTTGGCTTGGATCATGATCTAGCAGCTGGTGGGTTCGAGCCCTGCGTTGGGCTCTGTGCTGACAGCTCAGAGCCTGGAACCTGCTTCAGAATATGTGCCTCCCTCTTTCTCTGCCCCTCTCTGCTCATGCTCTGTCTCTCTGTCTCTCTCTCTCAAAAAAAAAAAAAAAAAACACGTTAAAAAAAAAAGGATGAAATCTTGCCAATTGCAACAACATAGATGGAACTAGAGTGTATTATGCTAAGTGAAATGTCAGTCACAGAAAGACAAATATCATATGATTTCACTCATGTGGAATTTAAGAAACAAAACAGATGAACATAGGGGAAAGGAAGCAAAAATAAGATCAAAACAGAGAGGGAAGCAAACCACAAGAGACTCTTAAATACAGAGAACAAACTCGGGGTTGATAGAGGGGAGGTGAGTGGGGGTATGGGCTAAATGGGTGATGGACATTAAGGAGGGCACTTGTTGGGATGAGCACAGGGTGTTATATATAAGTGATTAATCACTTAATTCTATTCCTGAAATCATTTTTATACTATATATTAACTAACCTGGATTAAAAAAAAAAACAAACACACACAAAAAAACAAAACAGAATCGAAACTTAACTTGAAAAAAAAATTAAAGGGAAACTTGCCAACAGGATGGGCAGAAGGAACAGCAAACTTGAAGATATCAATAAAATTATCATATCTGAAGAACAGAGCAAAAATAGGATAAATATAAATGAACAGAGCTTTGGAGTCCTGTAGACTAACATTTAGAAGTCAAACAGAACGTAACTGTAGTCCTAGAAAGAGAGAAAGAAGAAAAGAAAAAAATATCTGAAGAAACAACAGCTGAAAACTTCCCAAATTTTGTGAAAAGCATGGAGGTATTAACCTTAAAAACTCAGTAAACTCCAGGATAAATACAAAGAAAACTATTCCTTGTTAGGTACATCAGAGTCAAATTTCTGCTGGCCAAAGATAATGAAAACATTTTGAAAGCAGGCAGAAAATGAACAAATCATTTACACAGAAACAGCAATAACACAACGGCTGCCTTCTTACAGAAACAATCTAGGCCATAACATAGAAGAATTACATATTCAAAACGTTAGTAAAAAAAGCTGAAAACTAAAAATTCCATATCTGATGAAACCTTACTCCAAAGAGGAAAGGGAAATAGGTATTTTCAGATAAGCAAAAGACCGAGTTCATTTGTTGCCAGCTGAACTGCAGTAAAAGAAATACTAGAAGAATCTACTCAGGCTGAAGGGAATGATTGTGAATGGAAACTGAGATCTAGAAGAAGGAATTAAGGGCATTGGAAATGGCAAATTATGGAGGTAAATGTAAGGTCAGTCAGTATATCTATCTATCTATGTCTGTCTAACTATATCTATCTGCATTTTTTTCAAAAAGAATGATACTGTTGAAAAATTTCTGTATTTTACCTGAAATGCAATACAAATTCTAAGTAGATTACAATCCTTAGAGCAAATCTATATATCTATATACATACCTAAATCTATTACATATATATGCATATATACCTATATATATATATATATATATATATGCACATATCTGTAACACTACATTGCACATCTGAAACTGATACTGTATGTTACCTAGACCAAAATAAAAAGAAAATTTAAAAATCTATATAATAATACAGACAAGGAGAAAAAAAGGAAGAGCAGGCAGCATGAGCTCCATATTTGCATCAGTTCCTCTCGTCCCCTTTCACACAGGGACGAGGAATGGTGGCCTGGGTAGACACTGCACATGCAGTTGGTTTGCATTACAGTCTAGGAAACCTTAACCTTTTAAAGGAACTGCTGACAAACTTGCCCAACTTTTGATCCAGAAGGGGATATTATCTTTATTAACTTGGACGGCAACAAAACAAAATAATACAAACCCACACTGTCCACTTCCCTAGAAGAAAACATGTCAGACACTTTATCTTCTGAGGCTGTATAAAACACCCTTGGAAAGACTGGAAAAAAGTTGATGAGACTCAACAATTCTACTTGTAAGTACTTACCTCAGAGAAATTAATACATAAAATGTTCACATAAAGACTTGCTCGTGAACTTTCAAAAGCAGCTTTGTTCATGATCACCAAAAATTGGAAATAACACAAATGTCCATAAACAGGAGAATGGAAAAACTATGGTATATCCATACAATGAAATACTACTCAGTGGTATGAAAGAAACCAGGCAGAAAAAAGCAAATACGATATGATTCCCTTTGTATAAAATTCTAGCAAGGGCCAAACCTATTTATAGTGACAGCAACATGTCAGTGATCGATTGCCTGGGGGTCAGGTCAGGGGTGAGTGAATGACTGCAAGGGTCACATGGAAAGTCTTGTGGGTGATGTTGTGTTATACATCTTGATTGTAGTGCTGGATACATGGGTGTATGTTTGTCAAAATTCATTGAAATTTACCTTCAAAATTTATGCATTTTTGCATGTAAATTATGCCTCAATAAATTTGATGAAAGAAAAAAATAGCACAAAAATTTATTTCATTGTTGTCTCTTTAAAAATGAGAATTGTTTATACTGGATTAAAATTCTACAATCAGAAAAACTAACATTTATTGAAAGTAAGAAAGATTTATTTATTGGAATTATAAGAAAACTTGTCATTGTTGAGATATACACCCATAGGATTCTTTGCTCTACACTTTTAAATCCTTAGCAAACCAAAGCTTTTCTAGATATGTGAAAATAACTATTGGAGCGAAAAAGGAGACTAGAAAAACATGCTCGATTTTCTAGTTTTTAGTTTAACATATTCAGTGGAAAGTTGAACAACGTTGGAATATTAAACTTATCAGACTTGTGAAAGTGACCTAGTTTGGAGAGACTCCTGTCATGCAGCTTTGTGGTAATTATTTATTGATTCTTCTCCAGCATACTTATTCCTTGATAACTTAATCGAAGACAGTTTTACCTTTAGTGCAAGAGCAAAGAATCTGATTAACTTCATTCTAACCCTACAGGTGTTTCATGTGTTTACAATGAATCCAAAGCTTTGGTAAAAAAAAGTCACACTAATAATATCATGATATTGTGATATTGACTTAGGGTTTTCTTTAATATACAGCTGACTCTTGAACAACATGGGGGTTAGGAGCACTGACCTCCACAACACAGTTGAAAATCCTCATATAACTTTTGACTCCTCAAAAACTTAACCTGCTGTTGACTAGAAGCTTCACCGATAACATAAGCAATTGGTTAACACATATTTTGCATGTTACATGTACTATATACTGTACTCTCACAATAAATCAAGCTAGAGAAAATGTTTCTAAGAAAATCATGAGGAAGAGAATCTGTATATGTTTGTCTGCTGTCTGCTGAATAAATGAACAGGTTCCTTTAATAAATGAGGTTTCCTTTAGCCGTTGCAATCAGAACACTGGTCTAATTCACCCAACTACTTTCCCCGAGCAGTTTCTCTGTCCAGTGCTTACCCCAGCTTTATATAACTGTAACTACAGTTATATATAAAATATAAAACTGGATCTCAGATAATAATGGCAAGAATGTATCTTGGACCACAGGGTCTTTCTGCTGATTACACCATTCTATGTTGTTCTATACGTGAGCATGCTGCTTTCTTGTCTTGCCAAAGCATTACTGAAACTTATTTTACCCTGTCATTAACCCTTGAAACAGCTTATCAAAATGTTGGAGAAGTAGACTATGACTGGGTAAAGTTCCCTGAGTGTTAGAACTATCTTCCTGAGTCTAGAAAGATTTTCACACGAAGGGATCTACCTAGAGTTTAAAAGGCAAAGACAAGAGAACTGAATTTCTGGATCACTGTCTGGGCAGCAGGTCAGTGATTAATGGGGAATATTTGCCGCAGTGCACTGTGATATTCCACTTTTATCATTCCAGACTCACTGGACTAAAGATCTCATGCATACATTCTTAATAGGACTTATTTTCCACTTCATCCTCTAATTACAATGCTTTCATACTAGAAAATTGTGAAGGATGTTGTTCCAAAGTGGTATCTCCACTTTGAAAATAAGCCTACCTGAACAAAACATCCTCTTTCATTCCATTCTTCTTCCACTCCTTAAAGTATCCAGATATAATTTAAATCTTTTTTTAAAATTTCTTTAGTTTAAGAGAGAGCAAGCATGGAGGTGGCAGTGAGAGAAGGAGGGAGAGAGAAACCCAAGCAGACTTTGCACCATCAGCGTGGAGCCTGATGTGGGGCTCGAACTCACAAACTGTGAGACATGATGACTTGAGCCAAAGACTGATGCTTAACCACTGAGCCACCTAGGTGCCTCTAATTTAAATCTTTCTTATGATTCATATATTTGGAAGTCTTGGTTTTTTTTTTATCATGCCAGAAGAAAAGAATCTAAACAGTATTTAGATAAATAATGGGACTTGGTACACCAGTTTTTAAGGTTGAGATAATGGGAAAGCCTTAATCTCTTATCTAGCTATGTAAAACAGAAAAACAGCAAATGGTGAAATACCAATTTGTAAAAGCATGCCTCATTATTTTCACTAAATAATTAATGCCTTATTTACAGAATAGAGATTTACCAAAAAGATACTATTTCCACTTGTACCTGAATGCATTGTTTTTTGTTGTAGTGGAAAAATAATTGATACTATTTTTTTAATTCACCCAGAAGTTTTCATCTTCATGCATTCAACACAGTTATGCAGAATTTTTTGAAGTCCCACAACTCAACGAAATAGCTTTTATCTGCAATAGGAAACAAAGTTTTAAGAGAACAAGAAAAGGAAGGTCATTAAACTTGCCTAGGGTGGGGAAGGGACAAGGCAGAGAGAAAGAAATTGAAGAAATCCTTGAGAACAGGTGACACAATTGGACCTTTAAAGATAGCAGAATTTTTTGGTGGTTAAAGGGTCTGCTTAGGACAAGGGGCTATATATGCATGAATGTGGGGGTTTGAGAGCACAGTGCCTGTTTGAAGAAAAACACTACAGCTTTGGGGAAGCTATTAAAGATTCTAGATTAAGGGAGAATGTGTGAAGAGCAGAAGGATAATATATTTTGAGGAGATGACTCTAGTTGTAATAGATATATATCTATCTCACCTATTTGTGATATATATCATATATATATGACATGTATATCACATATATCATATATCTCACATATATATCACATATTCATACATATATGAATACAGTCAAGTTGGAAGAGAAATTGTCTGCAGGGAGGCTTTTTCCAAAGCTACTGTTCTATCTCAGAATGGAACCATTGGGGGCCTAGAACTGGGTGATGAAGAGAATGGGAAAGAAACTTGGTTGTAAGAGGTGTCAATAATACTATGGAAATGAAGTAAACATGATCTGATGACAGACTAGCCATCAGGGATAAGTATTTAAAGACTTCAGGATGTTTGGAATGAGTTTATTGGTAGAACAAGAGGTCTGGAAGGGGAACTCCTTTGGGGATTAAAATACTGCAGACAACTTTTGACAGATTAGCTGAGGAACTATCTGGCACTCAGTAGGATATAGGGATTAAATTCTGTAGTGAAGGCTGGGCTACAGATCTGGATTAAGGGGTGGCTACTGCCTTTTAAAATCTAGGGGGACTCTGGACGTATCTGCATGCAAAGGGTTTGAAAAAGACAACAGAGTTAGCCTCAATTGTTGATCCACTCATCTATACCTACACCTACCTCCGTGCAGACAGTGAAGACTAGAAGGCAGAGACGAAAACAGCTACTCCCCATGTGAACTGTCTGTGTCATGTAGTCAGGCTCACACCAAACTGGGTGTCTCTAGCACCCTTGTTTTGCTTATAGCTGCACTCTTTACTGCTTGCCTAAAGGTAATTATGTTTCCCAGCATCTTTTGGAACTCTTCATCTGTGCCCCGAAGAAGGACCTGGACACTTGCCACTCACCTGTCACCACAAGAGCATTCCCAGCCTGGGATGACAGAGACAAGTAAGGCTATTCCATCAGGGCAGCGTGGGGGTGCTGGGCAACACTAGGACAGTCCCACAGATGCAGGGAGAAATGAGGAAAGCTTCCTGAAAGTGGTGCTGTCCCTGCCATGTCTTAAAGGGGAAGGGACAAAGGGAAACTTGTTCCAGACAGAGATAATGTAAATACACAGAGGAAAGAATAGTCATGACACAGTTGAGAAATTCTACAGCTTGTACAACAGAAATATAGATCATAGAGCATCTTTTTGGCTAATTTTGATTTTATACTTAAGGTAATGAATAACCACTAAAGAAGAAGACACAAGGAAGTGACATGATAACATTTCCATTTATTTTTTTTATTTATTTATTTATTTATTTATTTATTTAACGTTTATTTATTTTTGAGACAGAGAGAGACAGAGCATGAACGGGGGAGGGTCAGAAAGAGGGAGACACAGAATCTGAAACAGGCTCCAGGCTCTAAGCGGTCAGCACAGAGCCCGACGCAGGGCTTGAACTCATGGACTGCAAAATCATGACCTGAGCTGAAGTCGGCCGCTTAACCGACTGAGCCACCCAGGCGTCCCTAAAATTTCCATTTTAAAAACATTCCAACAGTGTGGAACTTTGGAAGATGTCTTGGGAAACTGGTGGCAAGACAATGTTAAAAGTTATTGCAATGGTTGAAATAAGTGATGGTGAGGGCCCGAGTGGAAGAAGGAAGAGAAGGCCCAGAAATAAATAAAGAAGGGAAACATTATGGATGAAGTATCAGCAAAAAAGTAAAAGGATGGAAGGGCCGGAGAGGGGAAGGGGCCCAGGAAAGAAGGTCCTGGGAGAAGGACAAGGGGGTACATTCAAGAATACAAGTGCTACCACTAAAGACTCTTTAAAAAAAATTGTTTTTTAATGTTTATTTTTGAGAGACAGAGACGGAGCATGAGTGAGGGAGAGGCAGAGAGAGAGGGAAACACAGAATGCAAAGCAGGCTCCAGGCTCTGAGCTGTCAGCACAGAGCCCGATGTGGGGCTGGAACTCAGAAGTCATGAGATCATGACCTGAGCCGAAGTTGGATATTTAACCAACCGAGCCACCCAGGCACCCCTGAAGACTCTTTTTGAGGAAAGGGGAAAGAATGGGATTCCAATGATTCAGGTACAAATTTAGGACTTAATAATAGAATACTGAGATGTTTTTATGTCAGAGCATAAAAGTTTTCTTTAGTTCAAATAGCTCCAAATGATTTCAAAAGGAAATTCAAATTACAGAATTGGATATTTATATCTGTGCCAGACTAGATTAAATCAAATTAACAAAACTTTAAAACATACCTATATTTGGAATTCCTCTGTAGACTATAGAGAATGGCAGAAGCATAAGGCATTGATATTTGCTTGTCTGTTTACCTACAGCTTGTACACGCATAATTCCTCTTGCTTCCCATTTCCTCCCCTTTACACTCTTTTCCTCAGGATGAACACAATAATAACTATATTTTGTAGCACCTTTTATTGAAGAGACCTAGGTTTTACTGTTTTCAGAAAAACTCAAAACACAAATTTATTATTTTTATAGATTATTCTATATAGAGCTTATACTTACCCTACAAATCCCAGTTTTTGAAACTTCTTTTTCAACTATAAATATGAAATCATTACTCTCTTGGTCATGGGCCTCAGAAACTCAAATTAGCAAATTCTGTAATCTGAAACCTTTTGAATCTAACAAAAGTTTTGGATATTAGCACCAAATATGCCATCCATTTAAAAATATGACTCTTCCAGTGCAGACTGGTACCCTCAGCCATTTTACTGCTCACTCAATCAATATTAAATATTAATGTCTTCAAGCACTTTCTGACCTATTTCATATTAAAACCAATAACTCACCTTAGAAAAGTTCTTGATATAATTAACAATCTTTTCAGGCACACTTCCACAGCTGACCCACTTTAAAGTGGAGAAAATTAATACAAATAAAGGAGAATGTGCCACAGGATTATTTACCCTTATAATATTTAGAGCTGGTTAAAAGTAATTTAGAACTTCCCTTGAAACCAATTTAAAAAATATTCTCAAGAGTAACCTACACAGGATCAAAGTCCACTTAATATAATGAGACAATATGCCCATTATAAACTGCCAAACGATAAGACACTGGTCTGGGCTTGACAAAGGTAAATGACATTCAGATATTTATTGTTTATGGCAGCAGCCTTTGAAGCAGAATGCAAGACTCTTAATTAGAGTGCAGGAAGAAACTATCAAAGCTGCTATTTCTAAATTTTTTATCTGAAAGGAAAAAAAAAGCTTTATCAAATTAAATATTCAGATATTCACTGCTCCCCTCCCTTGGTGCTTCTTGTAAAAAGCTCCATACAAGATAGCCCCGTGATGATTCTGCAGAGACTACACAGTGAGAAGAGGTCAGCAGGGTACCTCACTTGTTTTACAGCAGTCAGTGACTTCTGATGTATTATGGTTTATGAGCTATAGAATGTCACTGATGCAGTTAATTTTAACACCCAAGACCTTACACAGCAGAGTAATTCTATTACAATACTTCGTAAAGAGATGGGGAGTGACCACGAAAATATTTTGCAACAAACAGAGATTTTATGATTATCTTGAAGCAAAGAATTTAATCAAGAGTTGACCTTTCAGAAAAAGAAAATGGTCTTTATTTGCTGATGTTTACTGGGACATACTACCTGTCAGTAGTATGCTACCTATGAGATGATTTAAAGAAGCCAAGGAGGAGAAGGAGGAGGAGCAGGAGAAAGAGAAGGACTACAAGAAAAAGAAGAAGAAACAGGAAGAAAACAACACACTTATTCTACAACTTGAAAATAAAAGTAACAAGTTAACATGGATCAACTCTGAATTTGAAAAGAACTCTAAGGAAAGATTATTTTGAAATTAGGACATTCCTGAAAATATTTCTGAAAGTGGCTCACCTCACAACTCATATTTGTATCAAACTTAAGAATGGAAGTTTCTATTCTGCTTTAAAATCTTCTAAAGGAAGAGTTCCAGAGGTTTTTGTTTCTTTTACTTTGCAAGAACAAAGGATGATATCAGGAAAGACTGACATTTCCTGGCACAATTACAAGAATATTCTTTGCATAACCAAAGGATGGGATTTAATGCAAACATCATGTTTTAGGAAAGTCAGCCAGTGCCACACTTCTCTCACCAATACAACTTTGCTACCTTTTCCTTCTGGACAGAGTTAAAACCAAATTTTGAAATAAGGAAAACAGAATGGGACCTTTGAAACACTCACGGTATCATAAGCCTTAAACTGAAATGAAAAATAAAATCACACTACACTGTCTAAAATGATCATTCATGTACTCCTTTTTAAAAAAATGTTTATTTATATTTGAGGCAGGGTACACATGTGTGAGTGCGCCAATGAGTGTGAGCAGGCGAGGGATAGACAGAGGGAGACAGGGAATCCCCAGCAGGCTTCAAGCTGTCAGTGTATAGCCTAATGGAGGTAGTGTGGTGAGGCCTGAACTCATGAATCCGTGAGATCACGACCTGAGCCAAAATCAAGAGTCGAATGCTTAACCGACTGAGCCACCCAGGTGCCCCAACACTCATTTCTTACTAAAATACTTTATTTCCTCATCTATTTCTTATCCTTTACAATTCTACTTTTTGAGTGTTTGCAAATGTATAGGACATATTAATACAGCGGTCCATATATACATAATTTACAAATAAGAGTACATGTTCTGGGTGAGTGCTCAAAAATATCTCATTGATAAGAGATGGCTTAAAAACCATGGGTTTATGGTGCTGATATAATAGTGGGCTGCACATTCCATCATGTGATTAGCTACAGTAATTGCATGTAAACAAATGGTTAAAAGTGCTGCATTTATACGATGTTAACATGAATTTTTTCCTATTAAGTTCCGGAACCACTATTTTAATGCCTCACAATTAATGAAATCACCGCAATTTTAGTCCTTACTGCAACCCTTATTTTAGGTTATTACAATAATTTAAAAACAATCCTTCTTCAGCCATGTAGTTAAATTGGGTACTTGACTTCCCTTTGTTGTTCCAGATAATGACAATTACTATGAGGTCTCTACAATGCTTCCCTTGTTTGAGGAAGACCATGAGTTACAAACTGAACACGAGAGTCATGTTAGAATTACAAATGTGTGTATACCTATTATACACACACGCACGTATGCACACACTTCTTTACATGAAAGTCCATTCTTCTGTGCTAAGGTCTAACTTAAACACAGGTAGTATGGATGGGTGGTATGGATGTCTACCATGATGATTTCAGGATCCTGAAATTCCATAGTGATCCACACTTATGGATCTAAAAGACGCCTGACTTCTTGAATTTCTGCATTCTGTCATAAACATCATCTCAGGAAAACTGATACAATTTATTAATTCTACTTTAACAAATGAGAAAATCAAAGCTTGGAGAAAGAAGATATGTGATCATGTTATTTTTTAATAGAGTCATATTCAGTAAAATGCAGCATTTTAAACACATAGTTTGGTGCTCTTGGAGAAATATTTATATTTGTCATACTATTCTTAAATTAGTGGAAGCAGGACTTCTATTCCCGTTCTTTCTGATGCCATTTTCTTAAATGCAATCAGCAAAGTCATAGAAATTGGCACTGTCAGATATTAAAAAATTATGGCAAATCTGTAATTCATAATTCATTTATTTCCCAAAGTCCATTTGCAGAGTGCCAACTAGGTATAAAAAGGCACTATGCTGACAGCTCTTGGGGACTGAGATTAGGACAGGACATTCTATGGCTCTCCAAGGAGAGAGGGCACCAACCCCAAGGGCACAGGCATAGAAAACTAAAGATGGGAGAACCCAAGAGCGTGTAATCATTTTGTTCAAGGCATACAGAAGATGTCTTATAAAATCATATGCTTTAAGGGTTTAGCAAGCAGATTCATTGGCCTCTGCAATAAATGCAGTCATATTTAAAAAGGAAGTGACACAACACTACACTGTACTCACACACAGCTATTAGAAATGATATCCACCTTAAAATGGTTTATGTAACTTTTATTGTACTTCCAGGGGGTAGAATAGATTTACGCTTAAGTTTTGGAAAACTGCTCACTGACAGAACCATTATAGTAATTGCACTGGGTCTGTTTATTAATTTGTCACAATTAAGTCAATAAGAGCTTTACTAATGTCCTATTACTTGATTAGTTTTGAAAGTGATTATCTTAAGAACTCAACTTAATTGGAAGCCTCTCAATTTACAAGGTACATTAAACCCTCAGTAGCATCTTAAGATTATTCAACATATGCAGGTCAATTACCAGTAATCACTGTTTTGTACAAATGTTCCATAAAAACTATAGCATGACATGACAAAGAGGGAAAGTGAGACCTAATTAATAATGCTAAACTCCAACTGACATTTCCAGGATAAAAGAGCAATATGAGCCCTCATATAAGGTCTTCCTAAAACTAGGTCTGTTACTAAAAATCAAATAAAGAAATGCTAGCAACTCTCTACCTTACAGATGAAGATAATTTGTCATGATTGCTAAATCACCAAATTGCATTGCTTGTACTCATGCCCAGTTGCACATTAATTTCCAGATTAGTAAATTACAATTAATTCTTATTGCTCCATCACTTTTCTTTTTCTAGTTAATAAAGGAGACAGCAATCAATTCCTGTTCATCCCACTTTTTAGAACAGATCAACTACAACCACTACTGCATGAGCAGAAAACATGGAGTGGTTAATATACCCACTGAGAGTGTAAGACTTTTAAAAATTATTGGCTGTAGTATAAATATTTTATATTGACCTTCCAATTCCCAAAGATTCAATATAGTTAGTTGAATATTTACAATGATTAACAATAATAAGGGCTGAGAAATTGCTTTGATACCTAGGCTGATTTCCAAACATCTAATCAAACGATTTCATAAACTTTTAAATTAAACTTTATTAATTAGATATTTGAAAGGTTTGCCCCACAGTAAAAACATGAGCCTGGTCTTGAGATTAATCACAGGAAAATTGATTGCTGCTTCATTAAAAATCTGGGATAGCAGGCTCCTTGAAAAGATTATTCCACTGCTGACCTGTAAAGGCACTGTATGAATTATGTGTTCTGACTTGTTCCTAATTTAAGTCCTGTACACAGAATACATTTCCAATTGCCAAGTCTGATTTGCCACCAATTGTGTGAATACAGTGAACAAAGCTGAATCCCTAAAATACTAGTTCTGAGCATTTGAAAAACTTGAGATGAAAGCCACTTTGAGTTTGTTGCATTCAAATAACTATAATTGTCCTTAAAATTGTCCTGGGGAGTTAACTGCTTCAACAGTGGGATGCTGTGGGGGAAAGTAGTGGTCATATTTAACGATCCAGTTCCGTGCATTTTGTACCAAGGATCTATCTGCCAAGAACTGAATAGTGAGGAAGGCCTCTTACCAGCCTTCCCACATACCACAAGCCATTTTTTAAGGGATTTAAGCAGCGCTCTTGGGGTAGATTATCTCTCAATTGCCTACACATCACCTTTGATAAATTTTTGCACTTTAATTACTCATATGCTGTAATTTAGCTTTAAGTGTGGGCACTTCAGGAAATACAGAAAAAAAAAACCCACACATTTTTTCAGCATCTAATCCATGGTTGAATAAAACATCAGCCAGTTTACTCCATTCACATGTCAACTTTCTGCCACTGCCCCACCGAAGCGCAGCAGCAGAAGTGGTCTGTGGCAGACGGGAATTCATGAAGCAAGAGGGTGGGGTGGTGTAGAGAAGTAATGAGGACTGTTAGAGGCTGTGTGCAAAGACAGATATGGTCTGCTCCTTCCTCCAGGGAATAAAAGACACTGAAAACCTCATTTACCTGGGTATTAACTTCAATTATGGCCAGAGGAGTGGGAAGAAATGGAACAGTTCAGACGCCATTAGGTTCTTGAAATTCTTACTGCCTCACAACGCATGACTAAGGAATAGCAAAGCATCCTTTATTCAGAATTTCTTGTCCCTTATGTCCCAATAAAGGAGGATATACACAAAGTACCTTTAAATTAAGTGTTGCTATCCTTATTTTCCACTTGCAATAAATAAATGCCTTTAGTTTGGTCAAGCTATGGAGTGCTTGGCACAGATATAGTGATCTGACGCTTGGCGAGAGAATTAAATGATCCAGAAGAAGCCTGGGTTCCCTCCTCCCCTTCTGATGGGAGGATGATCATAACTTCTTGGGCTCTGGAATGCCCTCAGGTATAGGACCAGGTCACCAGCTGCTTAAAATAAAGTTGCTTTGCCTGAGCCATAAGAATGGCTTTTACACAAATGGCTCTCCTTTCTATGTTACCCCGAAGTCCTTCATTGAAAATGTTTTTTTGTTCCCCTCTATGCTAAAATGGACCAACATTTGCTTTCTAGTCTTACTGAATTAAAAAAAAAAATAATAGTGCAAGGGAAAAAACATGTAAACTTTTTTTGGGGGTAATTAATGTCTGGAATCAGTGCTTTCCAGAAGAGGCAATAAACTGCTTAGAATTAATTGAAAGAGTTGGGTAATTATTAACAAAATAAACTAGTCATAGAAACAGAATCCTCCCTCCCCTCTCCTCCGCCACTCCTCACCCCTCAAGGATGTTTGGAGTTGGGGGCTTCACTGAGCAGCTCTGAGATTTAAGAAACTAACTAGCTCTTATGGCTCATTTCTTATATTAAGATGGTTCTCAAAGTATGGTCCTTGAGCATCAGCAGCATTGGTAGCATCAGCCTCTGCGTCAGCTGGATCTGGGTAGAAATGCAAATTATTGAGACTTACCAAAAACCTGTCCAGTCAGAAACTCTTAGGGGGCAGCCAACAATATTTGTTTTTAACAAACTCTCTAGGCAATTCTTATACACTCTAAAATTTGAGAACTACTATTCTATTAAAGCTGGGTATTTTCATACCAATTTTCTAATATTTCTATATTTCAAAAGTTAAACTGACCATCAATTGGGCAGGGAAATGTTTTCAAAGGTAATTGAGAAGAGAAATGAAGCTATTCTCAGCATATAAACACTAGACTTAATGCAGTGATTTTCAACCCCAGGTGAACATTGGAATAGCTGAGGAGATTTGAAAAATGCCAAGACCATACTCCAAGCCAAATGAAACAGACCTGGGGACAGGGAGGCAGCAAAAAATATGTATTTTTAAATGCCCTAGTTATTCTAAAGCACTGGAAAGGTTGAGAATCACTGACAGAAAGTAACCATAGCAGTCAGACCCTCAGTAGAAGTGAGACAGCCTAAGAACTAGGAAGGAGGGCTCTACAGATATTTACAGCAAGAGTGCACATACCTTCTTATGGACCAGGCTTATGCCATATTAATTAAACACTATCTAATATGTGGGACATGGGAAAAGACCATTGCCTTTTATTGCCTCACACACTTCTTAAATCTTATGGATGGAGCAGTTCTTATTTCTAGAGGAGACAATTCACCAATAAATATAATTTTAGAGAGGAAACTGAGATTGGAACCTATAGGCTGATTCCAAAATATTCTAAAAAATAACAAATATTTGAGTATGGAACCAGCACAATCCTACATGTACTACATGGAGACATTCTCTCTATATTTCCAGCTGGTTCTACAAATACCATCTCTCTTCCTGACCTCAAAAATGAAACTTGAGAATGGGTTATAAGCACTGAATAGCTTAAAAACTTAAAAACTGCTATAAAAGAAGTATCAAGACCAAATTAGTTTTAGTTATGTGCTATTTTCTATAATATAAAATACTATACACACCACATAATTTTATAATGAAAATTGAGAAGAACAAAAATTAATAATAATTTCAACTTACATTTATTTCACACCACTTCGAAATGATATTTTATAATTAAACCATTAGATTTCCACAAAAAACTTTATGAGGTCATTAGGATAAGTAAAATTACTATTATTATTTTACTTTATGAGAAGGTAACTCAGTTTAGTGACTTATCCAAGGCCAAGAGCTATATTGACAATGTTCATAAACAGCAGCTTTAACTATGGTACTGATATTCTAATGTCTGACATTGATAACTTTGTGCATGTCAGTATGAAAACCTTAAAATATAGTTATTATTAAAACATTCAATAAGGAAAAATAAAAACAGAGTAGGTTAGCTTAAGATGCTTGGAAAAAGTGGAACTTCCTTCTTTTCTAGGGTTGCTTGAACTTTGAATTTTTAGCAGATCCACAAAATATATAAATAAAAGATAAAGATAAGACACAACACTGATTTTACACTCAGGTTGTATCACTGCTACAGAACCTTTTTCAGCATTTTGCATCAGAATATTAGAGAATCATTAAATAAGTCTGATCTGTTCATGTTCAAAAAATTTGTTTCTTGATTTTTAAAATATTATTCTTGTGACTTAAAGTCTAAGATTGTATTTGCTTCATCTTAAAATTTAATAAGTTTAATAATATGAACATTTATATTTCAACTCTCAAATAAAACACAGGGAGATATATGGAAAATATTTTTAAAAATATTTAGCTTAATTAGATGGTCTTTCATAGTTTGTGTCTACTGAAACCAGCTACAATAATACTTAAGCATTTACACCCCAAAGTAAAACCCAATAAGGGGGCTACTGCCTTTTGTTACTATAGTACATGCTTCACACAGGATAATCTTTCACTATTAGAAAACCTTAAGCTATGTAGTATTCTTAATTAAGGCCCCATTTCAGTTAAAGTAAAGCAATTTGCAATTTAATTATAATAATAATACAAATTGCAACGTAACTAATGATACAATATGCTGTTGTGTTGCATAATTAGAGCAGTCAGTAAATAAGGTTTTACAAAGCAGGAAATAAGAATAGGTGAAGGAGTTGTGCTCATTCATCACCTTGCTGACTAACGAGAGCTGGAACGGAGATCAGTCACTTCCCAGCACATCCCTTGATGTGCGCCACAAAAGCACACGCTATAGACAGTTCCACTAACCTAATATAACCACCAGGCAAGTGTCAGTTTGGAAAAATCCACAAAGAGAAACAAGTGATAAAATAGTATATAGCTAAAACTAACTCATTTATCAAGAAAGACAGAATAATTATTAGGAATGCCCAGATTGTAGGCCTTGTGATAGAAATGAGTAATGGGAACATTAACTATATTATTTTAAATTAAGAACACACTGGAGAAAACTCCAAATCTAGTAAGTTTATCTAGGCTTGAATTACACCTAGAAATATGGAAATAGTGAAATGCTTTATTTTACAAACCACAGAGGTGATTTTTCTTCTGTAGGGTGGAGAAAAAGAATGCATAGGGCCTCCTGTTCACAGTAATAAGATCAGACATCAAATTTTGACATTTGCACATTAGAGAAATTGAGTTCTACCAAAAATCTAATCTACTAAAAAGGCCATGCTTTCCTTTTAACAGAGGTGTTATATAATACACACATCTTCATTCTGCTATTGTATTGGTGAAGCTGGTATGTTAGTCGAATCAGGTCCTGTGTATGACACCCAGGTATCTGTTCAAATTACCACTTGCTATTAAATCACAATTCCGATTAACTTACAAGATAATATAGCAGCTCTTGAATTAAGAATTATTACAGATGTAGCAAAAGAGATAATTATATAACTATTTTTTCTGAACAGATTTTTGGGACAGAATTCCTAATGTGGAACATGAGTAAATTATTTAGATTCTCTGCTATTCTCAGTTTGCACAAATGCTGAAAACCAATTTGGCTTATTGGTGTTTTGGCTCCAAATGCATAAACCTCCTCAATTCAAACTACTGCTTGCTTTAAATTCAACTCGGTGAGTACTTATTATCTCTCCTTGGCACAGACCAGTTTACATTCATCAGTTACTTGAGTGAGTGTATAATATAGTAACATATAAAAAATATATTCTGCTTTACCAACCAGGCCGTGAATACCCTGAGGGAAAGATCATGTCGGTTGTCTTTTTAAATAAAGTGAAAAGAAACAGAAAATCTTCCCAGGACCCAGTACAGAAACTTTATCACAGCAGGGACTAAAATAAATGCTTATTTCTTACAACAGAAAGGTAAAGAAACCAATTATCTTCAGGCAATAATCTGAATACTAGAGGGATGTGAATAGATAACACCAATAAGTTCACATTTTTTGTTAGCATATAGGTGTTGGCAAAGAGCAGAATCCCTATTTTTAAAATTGAGAAGCAAGAGAACTATGATATTACAGACAGAATATTCTATACCGCTCCCATCGTAATTATTGCCAAAATTTTCAAAGCCAGTCAACAGTGAGTATGTAGCTACTGTATTCTAAAAAGCACCCTCAAGCACTTTTTTTCTTGTGGGAATCATTCCACAGACACTCCCTTATTCTGAGAAGATAATTAAGAAAATATGTTTTTGCCAGACATATTTTTCCCCTCTCCTTTGAAAATTTTACTGGTGACAGCCGTCAAAAAACTAGAAAAGAAGCTCCATGCCAGCTGTCCCTTATCCTCTGGCACATACTGTAAAAATACAGATACTCAGAGGAAACAGCACATATACACAGGTTGACATGAACCACACATCCTGAAAGGCACTTATTACAGATAAATATGAAACTCTGGCTTCTTTTCCTAGAGGATATTCTTTAAGGTAATAAACAAGCCTCACAGCTGGACGGAGAATGAATTCTATGAGTATACTTGATTACGCAAAGGGATGTGAGGAATTTCAGTGGATTGATATCACTATTAATTCTGCCATGGCTTATTTTGTGAATTTGGGCAAGTCAGTGCTATTTAGTAAATGGGATTGAGAATGGAAAAAATGTATAATAAAAAATTTCATACAAATCGCCCAGGAAGAAATTAAAAGTGTTCCCATCAGCTCTTGAGTGGTCACCTAATTTCCTCTAGTTTTACGGGAAAACATTAGAGAATACAATAAAATGACACATTAGTTTTTAACATATATAATTTTCCTGTAATCTTTGAACTTAAAAAATTCTAATGTAAAATACTATACATTCAAAATAAGCTTTTAAAAAAAACTCCATGCCCCAGCTGATGAATTTTCAAGAGGTATAGACAATAGAGGATAATAGAGGATTCCTCAGTATTTAAGTTTTTAGAAGTATTCCTTTGTGTACTGAAAACTACCTCCACTATACACGAAGGATAGTTTTAACTAAGGAAAAAGCCTCTTGGCTGTTGGAAGCAAACACTAAGTAAAATTAAATATGCTTGAAAAGAATCTAATTTCTTATGCTTATTTTGAGAGAGGCTAGAACTAACTGAATGATACGTGCACCTTACAATAATTGACTGAACTTGGGCAATGATGGAGGTGCACACCTCTCTCTGCTAGTTTCAGCAGGGCCTTATTTAATTACCTTCCAGGAAACAATGCAAATTAGTTCCGCAGAATCTTAGAGTAGAGGTTGGAGAGATCATTCACGTCAGTATTTTAAACTTAGGGTTCTTAGGTTCTAGGTGGGCTCCGATGGTGCTGTTAGCTTTTGGAAATTGTGCAAAAATATGTGTAGTCAGGAATGTGCATTTTATGAGGAGAGGGCCATGTTCCATCAGAATTTCCAAATGGCCTATAAACCTGAAAAGGTGCACGAAGCAACTACTGAAGTGGCCTAACTTCCAGTTTACAAATAATCCTGGGGAGCTGAAATGATTGCTCGAAAGACGCTCAGAGTGGCTGTAAAATACCTGGAACCAGGTCTCCTGATAACCACTTAACTCAGTGTATTATTATGCTTATATCATTTTTTTTCTCAGAGGGTAAGTAGGAAAAAAAAAGTGTTAAATGTGCAAAGTGTTTTCATAACCAGGTCTTATTTCAGGTGGCAGAGTCATTTCTAGGTCAGAGTATTTTCTATAAATACAAAGTCCAAAGATATAGAAGCCTATTATAGGTGATCTACATGAGCCAAATAAAAAACTCACGGACCTCCAAACAAACACCATACTGCCTCCAGGCCAAGCACACACCCACTCTTGCTTTGAGTCCCTGCAGTGTATGCTATGACCTTCAAGGTGGAAGAGAGAGCTGTCAGACCTCTAAAGGGAAAAGCGGATCCTGAGATATCACATCATACAATAGAGAACTCAAGTTAACATGGCCTACTTTGGTGGACTCTCCCTCTCCCTGCCTTACTGATAACATCCCCGCCTCAAACACACACACACACACACACACACACACACACACACACACACACACAATTATAAACAGGTACAGTGTGATGTCAGGTATCAATATATAACATACAAATGAAAACAAAGCGTCACATTTAACTGATTTATTAACCAAATAATTAATTTCACTGACTAAGATTAATTTCAGGAAAGAAAGTCACTAAAATAAGTAATTTAGAATAAATGTGCATTAATCCTGCCAAATCACCCTGCACATCCTCTTGGCATTTCTAAAAACAAGAAAACTTTTTAATGTATTGATGTGTGTATAAATGTCTAAGTACATATTCTATCTCTACCATTTATATACAATATGATGTTAGGCAAATTACTTAATTTCTCTGCGGTGCAAGTCCCACTAGTAAAATGGAGATAACAATGGTATTGACCTTTTTGGGTCACTGTGGGATTGAATATGGTGATACACGCAAAGACCCTAGAACAAAGCTTGACATTTTATGATAATAAAATAGCTATCATCATCATCACCACCACCACCACAAGGAGGTACGTATGTAACTAATTACTTATGGGGGAGAAGGGGTTAAGAAGGCAGCTTAAGATAAGACTGTTTATTGGCAAACTATTCAACTATCATAAAAATTCAAACTACTCCCTGGGAAAATACCAGAAAGTCTGTTTAGCCCAGGTTTTCTTGGAGCCAAATTCCCATGGACTTGGCATAACAAGATTCTCCACCCAAATGGGATGAGAAGGTTGGGCTGATCTGGGTCAGTGGAGCAGTTCCATTCCCTCCTTACAACTGTGGGCAGGCCAGCTCCAAGTGCTCCCCACCTGTCACACCAGTTCCTTACATGGGAGATCTGATTGGTCCAAGGTTCTGGCTCTGCAGTATCTCTGCCAGCAGCCCAATTGAAGTAAGTGCTCTTAGGACTTGGATTCTTTGGAAGTGAAATGCTTTGACAATGATTTTAAAGATAATGGGATGTTCTTGGTATTTACAGGGAGACAATATTCAACATCACCATGAATAGTGAAAACCTCAAATCACGTTTGGCTTGGATGATTCTGTTGGGGTCATACCATCCCATGATAGGGACCCATCTAAGGCCTGGAAAACTGCTAGCTTCCAACACTAGGACAGATGCCAAGACTCCCAGTGGTATCAGTCACTGACATCATACAAGAAATTATCCATCCAGTTAAACCACAATTGAATATTCCAACTTAAAATATGTTGTGAAAATGAAGAATTTTACCTTTTTATATTCAGCAATGCCCAAGGTATTCCAGAGGGAGTATGAAACGCAGGTAGCAATTTTACCCCAAGTTCCACTGCTTTCTTTCGAAATATCTGAAAAGTTAAACAGTTACGTAAGCTACTATTGTAAGCAAAACAAAAAAGTGTTATATTATCGTCTCACATTTAGTACTTTTCTACTTTAAAATTTTCTTTATATGAAAAAATAAGTTTCTCAAATTAATAGAATTACCTAGTAAAGCAAGAATGGTCCAGGGGCCACTGTGCTGTGGGGAATTTATTACTAATCTTGGTTGCACATTAGCATCATGTTGGGAGATCTGAATAATACGGACGTCTGGATCACACTCTCAAGATTCTAAATTCTATGGTTTGAGGTTCCTGGAACACAATTTTTTTTAAGCACCACAGGTGACATCAGATGATTCCAACATGCAAACCAGAGGCAGAACCAGGGCTGCTGGAGGGTAAGTCCTGGACTGAAAATCGGGAGATCTGGTCCTGTCCCATCTTTACTGATTCAGCAGAGCACAGAGAAAGGAGAAGTTTTAAAAACATATTATTACAAGTAACCTATATGTCCTCTCAGTTCTTTGCAGTTTTAACTTCCTCTGATGTTAAGTGTAGGTGAAATGGAAGACACAAAGTTAAATTAGGTACAAGTTATGCCCAGAATTTATAAGGAAGATGATATATGCACATAAATATCTAGAACATAGATAGAACGACAACTGGAGATAAAATCATCTGGGAGTTCAGATGCACTCTGTAATGCTCTATGGTGAAGACAGCATTTAGATGAGGGCTGTACTCAGCATGTAATGGGACTAGGAATACTAGAAATTAAGGCAGGAAGTGGAAGCGGTATCCCTGGGGGCCGTCAGTGTAATAAACACAGACACAGGCAAGTGGGGACCTGTAGCAGAAATGGAATAGGTCAGCTTGCCTAACCAAAAAAAGAGGGAATACTGGTAAACAAGGTCAGACGTATACAACATGGGCCCAAACTGTGGAGTGTCATAAACATAAGTCTAAGAATTCTATTCTGTTAAAATGGGAAAATATCAAAAGTTTTTAAGCAGCCAGTTCACTTGAGCACATTGTGCCTTAGGAAGGGTAATGAGATGACATCCATTCAGTCTCACTGAAGGAAGGCATGCTACAGCTTTCCCTGTGACAGTTGAAGCAGCAAGCAGGTGCCTCGCCCCTTCTCCTTCCTATACTGTATAGGACTGAGCATGGTGGGATGGGAACTTAACTATTTCCCTTTGCCTCTTGCTCAAACAACGGAGATGTGAGAAAGGCTGGGGAAACCCTGAAAAGCATGGAAAAAATGAAAACAAAGTCCTCTCCCAGACAGTGGAAAAGCATTCTTTAAACCCCCTGTCAAAGAGGTCTTGTGTAGCATCTCCAGAGGGAACGGTTCCAGTCCATAATTTCCTGCTGTAAGTCCTGAGTCCCCCCACAGAGAAATCCTGGCATACACTTGGGCTCCCAGAATGAATATACTCCAGTAATACCAATGTTGATGCTATTTTGAAAACCCTACTCTTTTGCAGACTCTCATTTAGTAATGAAAATTAAGGAAGTAATGAGTTTTACTGTAAAGTTTCGGTTGACAATCAGTTTAGATAAACTAACATTCCTGGTATAGAAATGAGGACACAGACATTTGTAATACATAGAAAGCACTAGAAAACAGAGGGTTTTTTTCCCCCACAAATTACTATAACTCTCTTTAAAGTGGACAATTTCCCATTTCAATCACTAACAGTATATCGAAGGAGAGGAGAAGAAACAAAAAACAAAAAACAACAGACCCAAAGATATATTCTTCTCTTTCTCTGCCTTACTCTATAGAATTCTACATTCTTTTCTGCTGAAAGGGATTATCCAATCACCGCCCAGCCATCTGTTGACTTCCTAGTTTCACTTTTTAAACTGTTAGTTAATTAACTCCTTTTTCAAGAAACTTACATAAGATGGAAGTCAAACGATGCAATTAAAATACTATCGTGGATATTATAACCATATGGCGTGGGAGGTTAAGGATGCAGGCTTTGAAAACACAATGCCTATACCTGAATATTAGTTTCAACTTCTTCAAATTGGGTATTCTTGGACAAATTGCTTAATCCCTCTATGCTAAGCTTCCACATCTATAAAGTGGGGATAACAATAGTATTTACTGGTGTGCCTGGGTGATTCAGTCAGTTAAGCATCCAACTCTTGATTTCATCTCTTGTCATGATCTCACAGTCTTGAGATCAAGCCCTGCATCAAGCCCTGCTTCGGGCTACACGCTGAGCATGGAGCCTCCTTAGGATTCTTTGTCTCCCTCTTCTTCTGCCTCACCCCCCCTCTCAAAAAAAAAAAAAGCCCACAGTTGCATTTACTATTTTAAAGATTGTGGAAAGAAATGACTGTTTCTATATTGAAGGATCTTAGGACACGCAGCAATCACATTAAAAGGTTAGCTGTATCATTACGGTGATAGTGATAATGGTATTTCCCTAAGAACTTTCCCTAGAAGGAAATGCTTAAAATTCTTTCTTGTCTTGGCTTTTATCCCACTGCTGTTTTGGTACCTTCTCCTCAGGTTGTGTGTGTGTGTGCTATGACCCCATTACACATACTCTTATTATCAGCATTCGTTCTCAAGAGCTAAGCCCTCAGTTCTCATCACCTGTTTGCATTTTCTAATTCAACCTTCCATGTCAGCTCTAGTGCTATACTTCTACTTGTGTACTCACATCACCAATTTGGGTATCTTGTTGTCTTCTGAAACAACATGTCCAAGATGAAATAATCACTTAATATTCCAGGCAAACTTCCCCAGTTCCATCACTGACACTGTTCAACCAGCCCGTGGGTCCCAAGAGAGGAAGCATTTTGACTATTGATTTATCACTCTTTAGTCATCAAATGTCAATGTTCATTTCCCCGAAATGTCTCATATCCAATTCATTCCCTTTCTGTGATATGAGCATAGTCCTCATTTTCATCACCAGGTACAATGAAATGGCATGATCAGTTAGGCGTCTAAATTTGGCTCAGGTCATGATCTTGTGGTTTGTAAGTTTGAGTCCTGCATCAGGCTCTGTGCTAACAGTTCAGAGCCTAGAGCCTGCTTCAGATTCTGTGTCTCCCTCTCTCTATGCCCCTCAGTGAGCGCGCTCTCTCCTTCTCTCTCTCTCAAAAATAAACATTAAAAAAAAAAAAAAGGAAGTCTCCCATTCTCCAGGATTTCCCTTCCTGTTTCCATTAGTCTGTATCTGTATTATCGAATCTTTTTACTATACGACTTTCTTCTTCAAGAAACAATAATGATTCCCTCTTGTCTAAAACATCAGGTTAAAACTGATCTGCTGACTTTTCAATGACCTCTATGAATGAGACCAATTTATTGTCTTCCTTCTCTCTAAGACCACTCTGGCTCCAGCTTGAGTCTTCACGGTCTTGGTCACTCATTCAAGGTCCATCCACTTTAGTATCTTTTTTTTTTTTTCTTAAGTGATTTTCCTCCCAACTTTACTGAGATACAATTGGCATGTAAAATTGTATATACCATGATGATCTGATGCATGCATACACTGTGAAATGATTACTACAATAAGCTTAGTTAACATCTCTATATTTTTGCATAATTCCTTTTTTTGGGGGGGGGGTGGTGCAACCTTTGTATACTTATTTGTAGAGTCTCTCACCTTGAAACACCCTTTTCTACCTCCTGGTGACCAATCCAAATTCACCCATTGCTCAAGGCCCAGTCTAAATCTCAACTCCAGACCAAGATCTTTGCCTTATGTGAACTCCTACACTGACAACTGGCATCACATAATGTAGCATTTGATTACAGAAATCAAGATATAGATCTCTAATGCTTTCTTGTGTGACTCTCTTGTACCCCCAAGTAACTTTCTTTTCTTTCTACAAGTAGAGAAAAACACCTCCATTTCTCCTCACTGCCTATTATACATATCCAACTCAGATTAAGTCATTTTGTGTTTATTTAAGATTTTTAAATGTTTATTTTTGAGAGAGAGAGAGAGCGAGAGAGAGCGAGCATGAGTAGGAGAGGGGCAGAGAAACAGAGAGGGAGAGATGAATCCAAAGCAGGCTCCAGGCTCTGAGCTGCCAGCACAGAGCCCAACATGGAGCTCACACCCATGAACCCTGAGATCATGACCTGAGCCGAAGTCCGATGCTTAATCAACTGAGCCACCCAGGTGCCCCAGGTCATTTTGTGTTTAAATTTATTGATATCACCACAATATTCCTATGAGTAGTGGGTGGGAGAATATTTGTATTCTCAGTTAACAGAGAAAATCGCAACCCTGTGTCTTGAGATTCCCTAGTCCACCTTTGCTGGCTCCCTAGCTCTCTGCATGCCTAGTTCATGCTTAGCTTTAGGAATCCACTTTCATGACCCTTTTGGAGGTCTTTCTTAACAACACCATGTAAAGTTAGCCATTCCATTTACTGTTCATCATATCATCTTGTTTATTTCTGTCCCACCATTTATCACGTCCCTAATTAATGTATTGTTTATTGTTTGACAATCCCAGCAGGCATAAGCTTCACAAGGGCATGGACTGTTTTCTTTGTTGAGGTATACATACACCTAGTATCCTATAATGTAGCTGGTACTCAGTAAATGTTCATTTAATAAATGAATTAATCCAATATTAATAAATATACCTTGGGCTCTGTAATCAGAAACCATTGATATTCTAGTGTTTGTGAAGTGCTCTATCCTATTCTACTAGTTTCTGTTGTTGGAAAATAATGAATTATGTCAAATATTGTGGAGTCTCAACCCTTGGGCACAATTACAAAATAGTTTTGGGTAAAAACATTAATTAACATATTCATGCTTTAAATGAAATCATATATGAGCCTGAGTCAATTCTAATTCTTAATGTTTGATTTGTTATCTCCTCCTGAGATATTAAGACAAGTTACTTGGAGGAGGAATCCAGATTCTCCAAGATAATGTCTTTCTCCTTAAAATAGTGACTATGTAATAAAATTTGAAACTAGTTTGTTAAGTTAATGCTGTTATAAGAACGAAGAAAAAATGTCACAAATCATTCTAAAGAACAGTTAAGTTTTAACTAGCACATGCTGGACAATGCGCTGAAAGGCAAATGATCACAAAGAGCACACTTAAATGGTGCTTCTGTGCTCTTTCAAATGGGGCAAGCAGGATGAAGGTCGCACTGGACCAGCCAGCACTTGCATCCTAGGACTGGCTCTATCATGACTTCAAGAGGCGCCTGGGTGCATCACTTAACTTTTCTGGTTCTTGGTTTCCCCAGTTAAATGGGCTTATAGAAAAGCAAGTACTCTAAAGTCATAAAGCTCGTACTAAAATGGGACTCGCAAAAAAGCAAACCTATTATCATTTTTGTAAAGATAGGAAGTGTTAATTTGCCATCAAATTCTTAGTCAACCTTGGTTTCCAGGATTTACTGGTACTTATGTTTGGTAGGGAGGATTTTATAAAGATAGCAAAAAGAAAAATGACAGTTAATAAAATGCAATCCATGCTGATAATAGAAGATTATTTTCTTTTTTTTTTTTAAATGACCATTAAAATCAAATAGTTTTTGGATGTTTAAAAAACCTGAGTTCATTACCTTCACCTCTGAAGCTTGCTCTTTCTTCTTTATTTTTTTCTCTATAAACGAACTCAATTGAGGCAAATTTATATTAAAATGCATCATTTCGGATACTAGGAAGATGGCGGCGTAGGAGGACGCTGGGCTCACCGCGCGTCCTGCTGATCACTTAGATTCCACCTACACCTGCCTAAATAACCCAGAAAACCGCCAGAGGATTAGCAGAACAGAGTCACCGGACCCAAGTGCAGACGAGAGGCCCACGGAAGAGGGTAGGAAGGGCGGCGAGGCGGTGCGCGCTCCACGGACTGGCGGGAGGGAGCCGGGGCGGAGGGGCGGCTCGCCGGCCAAGCAGAGCCCCCGAGTCCGGCTTGCAAAAGCGGAGGGGCCTGACGGACTGTGTTCCGACAGCAAGCGCGACTTAGCGTCTGGGAGGTCATAAGTTAACAGCTCTGCTCAGAAAGCGGGAAGGCTGGAGGACAAAGGGAGGGTGAGCTGCGGAGCCCCCGGACGACAGAGCTCAGTTTGGCGGGGAACAAAGGCGCTCTCCAGCGCCATCTCCCCCGCCCATCCCCCAGCCAAAATCCCAAAGGGAACCGGCTCCGGCCAGGGAAATTGCTCGCTCCGCGCGACCACCCAACTCTGTGCTTCTGCGGAGCCAAACCTCCGGCAGCGATCTGACTCCCTCCGGCTCCACAGGGCCCCTCCTGAAGTGGATCACCTAAGGAGAAGCGAGCTAAGCCTGCCCCCCCTGCCGCCGTGCACCTTGCCTTCCCACCCCAGCTAATACGCCAGATCCCCAGCATCACAAGCCTGGCAGTGTGCAAGTAGCCCAGACGGGCCACGCCACCCCACAGTGAATCCCGCCCCTAGGAGAGGGGAAGAGAAGGCACACACCAGTCTGACTGTGGCCCCAGCGGTGGGCTGGGGGCAGACATCAGGTCGGACTGCGGCCCCGCCCACCAACTCCAGTTATACACCACAGCACAGGGGAAGTGCCCTGCAGGCCCTCACCACACCAGGGACTATCCAAAATGACCAAGCGGAAGAATTCCCCCCAGAAGAATCTCCAGGAAATAACAACAGCTAATGAGCTGATCAAAAAGGATTTAAATAATATAACAGAAAGTGAATTTAGAATAATAGTCATAAAATTAATCGCTGGGCTGGAAAACAGCATACAGGACAGCAGAGAATCTCTTGCTACAGACATCAGGGGACTAATGAACAGTCACGAGGAGCTGAAAAACGCTTTAAAGGAAATGGAAAACAAAATGCAAACCGCCACAGCTCGGATGGAAGAGGCAGAGGAGAGAATAGGTGAACTAGAAGATAAAGTTATGGAAAAAGAGGAAGCTGAGAAAAAGAGAGATAAAAAAATCCAGGAGTATGAGGGGAAAATTAGAGAACTAAGTGATACACTAAAAAGAAATAATTTACGCATAATTGGTATCCCAGAGGAGGAAGAGAGAGGGAAAGGTGCTGAAGGGGTACTTGAAGAAATCATAGCTGAGAACTTCCCTGAACTGGGGAAGGAAAAAGGCATTGAAATCCAAGAGGCACAGAGAACTCCCTTCAGACGTAACTTGAATCGATCTTCTGCACGACATATCATAGTGAAACTGGCAAAATACAAGGATAAAGAGAAAATTCTGAAAGCAGCAAGGGGTAAACGTGCCCTCACATATAAAGGGAGACCTATAAGACTCGTGACTGATCTCTCTTTTGAAACTTGGCAGGCCAGAAAGAATTGGCACGAGATTTTCAGGGTGCTAGACAGCAAAAATATGCAGCCAAGAATCCTTTATCCAGCAAGTCTGTCATTTAGAATAGAAGGAGAGATAAAGGTCTTCCCAAACAAACAAAAACTGAAGGAATTTGTCACCACTAAACCAGCCCTACAAGAGATCCTAAGGGGGACCCTGTGAGACAAAGTACCAGAGACATCACTACAAGCATAAAACATACAGACATCACAATGACTCTAAACCCGTATCTTTCTATAATAACACTGAATGTAAATGGATTAAATGCGCCAACCAAAAGACATAGGGTATCAGAATGGATAAAAAAACAAGACCCATCTATTTGCTGTCTACAAGAGACTCATTTTAGACCTGAGGACACCTTTAGATTGAGAGTGAGGGGATGGAGAACTATTTATCATGCTACTGGAAGCCAGAAGAAAGCTGGAGTAGCCATACTTATATCAGACAAACTAGACTTTAAATTAAAGGCTGTAACAAGAGATGAAGAAGGACATTATATAATAGTTACAGGGTCTATCCATCAGGAAGAGCTAACAATTATAAATGTCTATGCGCCGAATACCGGAGCCCCCAAATATATAAAACAATTACTCATAAACATAAGCAACCTTATTGATAAGAATGTGGTAATTGCTGGGGACTTTAACACCCCACTTACAGAAATGGATAGATCATCTAGACACACGGTCAATAAAGAAACAAGGGCCCTGAATGAGACACTGGATCAGATGGACTTGACAGATATATTTAGAACTCTGCATCCCAAAGCAACAGAATATACTTTCTTCTCGAGTGCACATGGAACATTCTCCAAGATAGATCATATACTGGGTCACAAATCAGCCCTTCATAAGTTTACAAGAATTGAAATTATACCATGCATACTTTCAGACCACAATGCTATGAAGCTTGAAGTCAACCACAGGAAAAAGTCTGGAAAACCTCCAAAAGCATGGAGGTTAAAGAACACCCTACTCACGAATGAGTGGGTCAACCAGGCAATTAGAGAAGAAATCAAAAAATATATGGAAACAAACGAAAATGAAAATACAACAATCCAAACGCTTTGGGACGCAGCGAAGGCAGTCCTGAGAGGAAAATACATTGCAATCCAGGCCTATCTCAAGAAACAAGAAAAATCCCAAATACAAAATCTAACAGCACACCTAAAGGAAATAGAAGCAGAACAGCAAAGGCAGCCTAAACCCAGCAGAAGAAGAGAAATAATAAAGATCAGAGCAGAAATAAACAATATAGAATCTAAAAAAACTGTAGAGCAGATCAACGAAACCAAGAGTTGGTTTTTTGAAAAAATAAACAAAATTGACAAACCTCTAGCCAGGCTTCTCAAAAAGAAAAGGGAGATGACCCAAATAGATAAACTCATGAATGAAAATGGAATTATTACAACCAATCCCTCAGAGATACAAACAATTATCAGGGAATACTATGAAAAATTATATGCCAACAAATTGGACAACCTGGAAGAAATGGACAAATTCCTGAACACCCACACTCTTCCAAAACTCAATCAGGAGGAAATAGAAAGCTTGAACAGACCCATAACCAGCGAAGAAATTGAATCGGTTATCAAAAATCTCCCAACAAATAAGAGTCCAGGACCAGATGGCTTCCCAGGGGAGTTCTACCAGACGTTTAAAGCAGAGATAATACCTATCCTTCTCAAGCTATTCCAAGAAATAGAAAGGGAAGGAAAACTTCCAGACTCATTCTATGAAGCCAGTATTACTTTGATTCCTAAACCAGACAGAGACCCAGTAAAAAAAGAGAACTACAGGCCAATATCCCTGATGAATATGGATGCCAAAATTCTCAATAAGATACTAGCAAATCGAATTCAACAGCATATAAAAAGAATTATTCACCATGATCAAGTGGGATTCATTCCTGGGATGCAGGGCTGGTTCAACATTCGCAAATCAATCAACGTGATACATCACATTAACAAAAAAAAAGAGAAGAACCATATGATCCTGTCAATCGATGCAGAAAAGGCCTTTGATAAAATCCAGCACCCTTTCTTAATAAAAACCCTTGAGAAAGTCGGGATAGAAGGAACATACTTAAAGATCATAAAAGCCATTTATGAAAAGCCCACAGCTAACATCATCCTCAACGGGGAAAAACTGAGAGCTTTTTCCCTGAGATCAGGAACACGACAGGGATGCCCACTCTCACCGTTGTTATTTAACATAGTGCTGGAAGTTCTAGCATCAGCAATCAGACAACAAAAGGAAATCAAAGGCATCAAAATTGGCAAAGATGAAGTCAAGCTTTCGCTTTTTGCAGATGACATGATATTATACATGGAAAATCCGATAGACTCCACCAAAAGTCTGCTAGAACTGATACATGAATTCAGCAAAGTTGCAGGATACAAAATCAATGTACAGAAATCAGTTGCATTCTTATACACTAACAATGAAGCAACAGAAAGACAAATAAAGAAACTGATCCCATTCACAATTGCACCAAAAAGCATAAAATACCTAGGAATAAATCTAACCAAAGATGTAAAGGATCTGTATGCTGAAAATTATAGAAAGCTTATGAAGGTAATTGAAGAAGATTTAAAGAAATGGAAAGACATTCCCTGCTCATGGATTGGAAAAATAAATATTGTCAAAATGTCAATACTACCCAAAGCTATCTACACATTCAATGCAATCCCAATCAAAATTGCACCAGCATTCTTCTCGAAACTAGAACAAGCAATCCTAAAATTCATATGGAACCACAAAAGGCCCCGAATAGCCAAAGGAATTTTGAAGAAGAAGACCAAAGCAGGAGGCATCACAATCCCAGACTTCAGCCTCTACTACAAAGCTGTCATCATCAAGACAGCATGGTATTGGCACAAAAACAGACACACAGACCAATGGAATAGAATAGAAACCCCAGAACTAGACCCACAAACATATGGCCAACTCATCTTTGACAAAGCAGGAAAGAACATCCAATGGAAAAAAGACAGCCTCTTTAACAAATGGTGCTGGGAGAACTGGACAGCAACATGCAGAAGGTTGAAACTAGACCACTTTCTCACACCATTTACAAAAATAAACTCAAAATGGATAAAGGACCTAAATGTGAGACAGGAAACCATCAGAACCTTAGAGGAGAAAGCAGGAAAAGACCTCTCTGACCTCAGCCGTAGCAATCTCTTACTCGACACATCCCCAAAGGCAAGGGAATTAAAAGCAAAAGTGAATTACTGGGACCTTATGAAGATAAAAAGCTTCTGCACAGCAAAGGAAACAACCAACAAAACTAAAAGACAACCAACGGAATGGGAAAAGATATTTGCAAATGACATATCGGACAAAGGGCTAGTATCTAAAATCTATAAAGAGCTCACCAAACTCCACACCCGAAAAACAAATAACCCAGTGAAGAAATGGGCAGAAAACATGAATAGACACTTCTCTAAAGAAGACATCCAGATGGCCAACAGGCACATGAAAAGATGTTCAGCGTCGCTCCTTATCAGGGAAATACAAATCAAAACCACACTCAGGTATCACCTCACGCCAGTCAGAGTGGCCAAAATGAACAAATCAGGAGACTATAGATGCTGGAGAGGATGTGGAGAAACGGGAACCCTCTTGCACTGTTGGTGGGAATGCAAATTGGTGCAGCCGCTCTGGAAAACAGTGTGGAGGTTCCTCAGAAAATTAAAAATAGACCTACCCTATGACCCAGCAATAGCACTGCTAGGAATCTACCCAAGGGATACAGGAGTACTGATGCATAGGGGCACTTGTACCCCAATGTTCATAGCAGCACTCTCAACAATAGCCAAATTATGGAAAGAGCCTAAATGTCCATCAACTGATGAATGGATAAAGAAATTGTGGTTTATATACACAATGCAATACTACGTGGCAATGAGAAAAAATGAAATATGGCCTTTTGTAGCAACGTGGATGGAACTGGAGAGTGTGATGCTAAGTGAAATAAGCCATACAGAGAAAGACAGATACCATATGGTTTCACTCTTATGTGGATCCTGAGAAACTCAACAGGAACCCATGGGGGAGGGGAAGGGAGAAAAAAAAAAAAGACGTTAGAGTGGGAGAGAGCCAAAGCATAAGAGACTGTTAAAAACTGAGAACAAACTGAGGGTTGATGGGGGGTGGGAGGGAGGGGCGGGTGGGTGATGGGTATTGAGGAGGGCACCTTTTGGGATGAGCACTGGGTGTTGTATGGAAGCCAATTTGTCAATAAACTTCATAAAAAAAAAAAAAAAAAAAAAAAAAAAAAAAAAAAAAAAAAAAAAAAAAAAAAAAAAAAAAAAAATCAAATAGTTTTTGTACAACATGTACCAATCAATTTGAGATGGGCAGACACTTACGACCCACAAGGAAACTTCAAAAAGATCCTGCATCATAGAGATTCTGGTGATATCCATAGCAAAAAATTAAAACTAATGTAATCTTCTGAAAGAAGGGTAGTAAAATATGATGAAATAGCTTCTAAAATAATCTTTCAAGCATGTATCTAACAAATAGGTTTAAATAAAAACTTTTATGGTCTCAAGTTAAGAATTTCAAAATAACTGCACCAAACCTGTATCTTTTCATTACTTTTAAGGAACATCATCATAGTCTTACTGCTGTTTTTGATCTGTGTTTTAAAAACTTCAGATTGTAGAATGTATCAAATAAAAACATTTATCTTTTTACTTTTCCCTTACAGATAGGATTAGACAAGGCTGTAAACAAGATGTATGGCTTTTTTTGCCTTTCTAGTTTGCAGATCCCCGAAGAACTGTACAGGAATATTTACACGCCAGAGCAAAGAGTAAGGAAAGAGGAGATGAATAAGAACAGAAGGCTCTGGCACTGGAAAGAACCAGTTTCAGTTCAGACATGCTTCAGTTTGAAGTGCGCAATCAATATCAAAGCCTTTCTTCAAATGCTTACGCTGAGCTGAAAACTTCACTGTTAAAAGATCAAACACTAATTCCCCATTAGTATAAGCAGTGTTTACCTATTACTCATTTTTGCTACATAAAGCTTTCAGCACAAGATGCCATAGATATGATAAATATCTTTGGCTGAAAACAACTAAAATAACCTATATATCGTTAGCTGAGTTGATTAACACACATGACACGGCCAAATTTAATCATTCAACCAATAAGTAGTTATTGAGCTACTGTGGCTTTATAATTTAGAGTAGAATTGCTAAAGGTTTAAGTATTTAAATAAAGATATATAAAAATAGTTAATCCAGAAGAAATTTAGAGCTGGAAGGGATGTCAGAGGTCATCTAGTTCTATAATCTTAGTGTACAGATGAAACTGATGCTCAGAGAGGCCCTATTCCCCCAATTAAATGCTCTGATGTGGGACAGTTCAATAGCTGTGGTCAAGTGAATGCCAGCTTCATTCTACCCCAGATACAAGTAATTCTTCTGACTCACAGAAACTCCCCTGTGAGTTCTATGTATGTATGTGTGCACACATCTTACACTGCCTTTTTCAAATTTTGCATTCTCTCTGTAATTCATTAAACCCCAAAACTGACATTTTTCTAAATAAGAACTATTTGTTGTATTTGTCAAGTTGCATTATGAACTTCATTTTTTATGAATTTATAAATTTGATTAGATGAATTCTTTTGTCAATTGTTTTGTTTTTCTTCTCTATGATTCAGTATAATTCGATTTTTAGTCTTTAGGCAATTAGATGAAGCAAGTGTCCTTCCTTTCCCTGCAAAAGTAAAGCACTAAGATCCCCCTGAACTTGATTATTCGGAATAAAAAGAATATGCATGTTAATCTGCCAGTAACCATGAGTCATAACCAAGAAGAGTCAATGTAACTGTGCCTTAGACTATTTTTTTCCAATGTATGAAAACCACAAAGTTTAAGTGAAAGGAAAAAACTTCTGATAGGTATAATTTTAAAATCTGGATATAGAATACCCTAGAGAATAGGCATTTTTGACTTAGCTAGCTTTTTAACAATATTTCTCATGAAAAAATTAACAGTGAAAAGTTTTTTTTAAAGTTTGCTTTTATAGTATCTCCTAGTCAAAACGAATAAATGTTGATAAATGAATTAATAAAATTGCATCTTGGTACTGATTCTTCCTTGAGGGTTCCAATTCTATTCCCTAGCTTCTTAGTTTTTTCCTGGGGGCTCTAATTTCATTCCCTAGCTCCTGAACAGGGAAGATCTTATAAAATTAAGCGAGCAGGATGAAAAATGGGGAGAAATACTAGATAGAATTTCAGGCTGTTTAGGGTCAACATCACCAGTATCCATGTGGGCAGAAACCATGGCCATCTCCTCCTGGAACTGGTCCTACGATTTTCCTGAGCATAAATAAGCCAGAGTCAAGGTGGCCTAGTAATAGGTACACTGAACAGGCGGTCAGGAGACCTGGGTTCTAGTTCAGGGTCTGCTACTTTTCAGTTCTGTCACAATGAAGATGGCCTTCATTTTCATCTAGTGCCTTCATGAAGGGCACTAGACAAGACACTTTCTGAGTACTTTTCTGCTCTATACGATCTGGTTTTAAGACTTAGGAAGCACTTACTGCATGTTTCTCAATGTGATAAGGACTATAAGAGAGATCCGTGAGAAAACAAAGATCCCTGATCTCAAGGAGCTTACAACCAGGAAGGCAAGTCAGGCATATAGAACTATATAAACATAAAATATACACCATAAAACAATAGTAGCACATAAATAGAGACTAAATTGTGCAATATAGGCTGTAACTATGGGAATAAAACAAAGAAAGAGATTGAGTTAGGTCCTGGGGGTGAGGTAAGATTGGAGAGGTGGCACTTATGTGGGTGTAGGTGGGTGTTTATTTGGGGGTAGGTATGTACCTGTTTGTGCACACTCTGCATTAATGTGGTGGAGGACAGGAGATCAAACAGAAGGGGAGAGGAAGGAGCCGGACAGAGAGCAGAGTAGAGAGGTAGATTTATAGGGCCCAAATGAAATAAGACAAGTTCATCAGGGAGAGAAGTTAAAGGGTTGGTTAAAAGAGCATATCATGGGTCAAGCAAGTCCCAACACTTACCACCTTAGTGCCTCCCATTCACAACAAATGTAGGAATTTCTGAATCAGGACTCTGAGGAATGGGGCAGGAGAAAGGCAGGAGTTCTCATTGGTTATCCAACTTTTCTTAGTTGTAAGGGGCAAAGGTACATAAATGACAATGCCAAGAAATATTACAATGGTTTTGTGATAGAGAAAAGATCCTGAGAAATAATTAGGGTCCTTTAAAAAACTTTCTCAAGGGGAAAGTATGTGTTTATTGTAGAGATAAATGGGGCAGTGCGGGGTTTAGAGAAGGTAAATAGTATGATGACAGAAAGCTATGTGTCCCTCTTCTAACGTACATTTAATATGGAAGTTCTAACATATATCTAAAATGCACAAAAAAGTGAACAGAACCAATGGTTATGTAGCTCTTGCACTGAGAATTATCCTTAGGTGTACCATACACTGTGTTACCTTAGATGTTCTAAAAAACACTGGCCAAAAGAACAATAAATAACAGCATAATAGTCCAAGCCATTATACAGTGCTCAGAGATGGGCTGTTGAGCTGCTCATTCTGTCTCAGTTTTGGTCTTAAAACATGGGCAATTCACCAACATGAGGTTTGAAAAATATGCAGTATATTGCTAATGATACTTAATATTACTTAAGTATGCCAGATAGTGCCTGAACACACATTTCACATCAAAAAGAAAACACCTTTTTAAAGAAAACATAGTCCCTGCTAAAGAGACAGGAAATTATGAAAATCTGTACCCTATCTATGATTTCTAATAGAATTTGTGGAATCCACCACATAAAGCTTGTTAATATGTGCTATCACAGTGTTAAAACAGGGACTGTTCTGTTTATTATTACACTTACAGGTAAATATCACAAATCATTTGAAATACACAGAATCCAGGCTTGGAAATCTTTGTCCAATAGAAAGATAAGAATAAAATGACAGCATCATCTATCCAAGTATATTATGTTTCCTTGGCATTTTTGAGTTTTAAGACATTCTATGCTAGGGATTTTTCCAGATGCCAAACCTCATCTCTAAAGCACATCAAAATATCTGTAGTTTAACCTTGTTATTTGTATTGGTTTTAGAAACATGTTTATCTGTTCTTTTGATCTAGTGAAATGTACAGCTATCCCGTCTTGCTGACTCAGCATCTGTATCACATGCAGACGCTGGCTTGGGACTAAGAGATCTAGCTCCTTGCCATCTGCTAATGGAGCTGTAAGATCTTGAGCACTCACTTAACCCCCTCTGTGCCTCAGTTTTTAAATATGTGAACAGGGAATCATTTTCCCCACAAGATGATTACATGTTATTAAATGTCCATGTGCTTTGTAAAGAGCCATAATAGTTACCATCCTCATTGTTCTTTGCTATAAGATCACGGTTCCCTCAGGAATAATTGGAGGATATTAGGCTTTTTGTCCATACACCAAATGGTCCAAAAACTGCTGAGCTTTTATGTCTGTTTTCTGTAGTTGTAATGTTTCTTTTGGTTATTAGCTATCAGTTCATTATAGTGAAGATTTCTCACTGTTGTAGTATATTTGCTCTCCTTCTAAATTGCTGACTAATTTTGTAAACAGTCGTCTGTACCAGAGCCTGAGGATGTCAAATGTCTCTTGCATGTTTGTCTTCTGTTGAAGGGCATGAGCTTCAGGAAATGTGCCCTAATTTTGTGTCAGGTGACTGAATATGAACTATTAACTCTACATGAATGAAACAGCAGTGAATTAGTATGGTATTTAGCAATAGTAACTTGCAAATTTGCAAAGTCAACTAAATACCTACATCTACACAGGTTCTGTTTGCTTTTTCTAAAAAAATGCAAAATGAAAGCGACTCCTTTTTCAGTCTAAGCAAATGTAAACCCATCTGATTCTACATCTAATCCCATTAATTTGGTGGTTTTGATTTCTGCATAACCCTCTTTTATCAGATAAAGGACACCTCTAAATTGCCCCTGGGCACAGAGTTCATAATTAACCAAGTCAACTGATGGATGAACATTTTAAGTTATCAAATGGTGATGTTGCTGGACAAAAAAAATTGGCGCAGTGCTATTTTTCTTTTATGTTTATGCCTCCCTCAGCAAGTTGATTAACCTCCCTTAGCTTCAGCTGCCTCATCTACAAAACGGACAACTATACCTTTGCACCTGAGAACTCACAAGTTCCTTCTCATCCCCCATTCTTTTTACCTAACACCAAAAGTAAATTTTTAATTTTTCCTATCTTAAAATGAATATATTCTCATTATTGAAAAATCACAAATTTATACAGACAAAAAAATAGGGTCCCGTTAATCCTATCCATCTAGATACAAACTATTGTTAACATCTTAAGTGCCTATTCTTCTAAATGGTATTGATTGCATTTTTTTTTTTTTTTGAAAAATGGCAGTCTTCCATATGTAATGTTTTAAATCCATCCCCAGCAACTCAATCTACATCAAAAACAACACTGCATATCAGAGGTCAGCAAACATTTTCTGTAAAGGGTCAGATGGTAAGTGACAGTTACATACTCTCTATCTCTCATGGGTTTTTTTGTTTTGTTTTTTTTTCTTTTATAATCCTTTAAAATGTAAAAGCCATTCTTAGCTCTGGTAGTAAAAAACAGGTCTCAGGATGAATCTGGCCAGAGTGCTGTAGTTTGCTGACCTGTTTTACATTAATGCATACATTTCTGTAGTATCTCTCTTAAAAAAGTTATATAATATACCAATGTATGCCAGATGTGCCAGAACTTAGCCAGATTCCTATCACTTGACACTGAGGTTTCCACTGTCTTGATGTTACAAAGAGCAGTGGGATGGACACTGCTGTACACACTTATTTATATATATGACTGTTTCCTCAGGGTGAATGGTTGGAAGCAGAATTTTTGGTCATAGGGCATTTCTTCATCCATTCACTCACTAACTGGAGATGTAGAATCAGAGCATAGACAAAATGTAAATGAATGGGTGTGTCTGTAGCCTGCCACCCCGTATTATGTTAACTTTCCTGAGAGCACCTTAAATATTTTTTATTTACAGTAAGAGGTTTAAAAAATTTTTCATATATCCTATTCATGACAACACTACATGTTTTTAATAGACCAGTGTTCTATTCTTGCACTAAATAATTCAATGCCTTGTATTAATAATTGTCATCAGAATATCAAAATGTTATATAACTCAATACTTTTCTATTAGTAGAGCTTCAAAAATACCAAACTGAAATATTCTGGGGGTACCTGGGTGGCTCAGTTGGTAAAGTTTCTAAGTTTGGTTTCGGCTCAGGTCATGATCTCATGATTCATGAGTTCGAGTCTTCTGTTGGGCTCTATTCTGACAGTGTGGAGCCTGCTTGAGATTCTCTCTCTCTCCCTTTCCCTCTGCCCCTCCCCTGATGATGCTCTTTTTCTCAAAATGAATGAAGTTAAAAAAAATAAATTTAGAGTTATCACTTGGAAAAAAAAGAATGAATATGGGAGGCATTTCCTCTAAAATATAAATATATAATAACTAACAGAAAATATGATTTACCTTGTACATTGTGGCTACTCTTGCACTATCTGAATGCTTTGTAAAGCTATTACATACACACACACATGCACACACACACTTCAACATAGCTGAAACTTTCTAAATTACAAACTTTCAGAAAGAGACCTCTTCTATAATTCTGACCTTTAAAAATGTCAATTCATTTATTCAACAAATATTTATTGAGTGCCTATGTACTACATGCCAAGTTGCAAAAGGCACTTGGAATACATAAGTAAATAAGACAGCTGTGGTCAATGACTCATAGTAACACTTGTTTTTGAAGTGTAACTCTAGAAAAATGTCCACAGAGTAAGTAGTATTTGATGATGCACAGGAAAGGATCAAGTAATAACTTCCATTTCTTCTCCAAAAAGAAAGTGAAGAAGAAAATTATATTTTTGTGACTACTGCACAAAGTATTAGACAAATCCTTGCCATCAGATAGACCATCTAAAATCAGCAAAAGTATCAGAGATATATAGAAAGACAACTGTATAAAACTATAGAGAAAGTTATCATTTAGATGTTTTTAAAGATCTTAAACTCAGTTTTACACAAAGCAGACTTCCCCCAGCATGATCTATGTACACTATACATACGTCTTTTATTCAGTGACTGGTCAACGTCTTGAAGGTTATTCCGATGGGAATCACCCTAAGTAGCTAAAAAACTGATTAGATCTGTTCAGAAGGGCTAACTCTAATAGAAAGACTGGGATAGTAGCACTGTGTGTTTAAAAAAGTAAAAGTCACAAAGAAAGACAAATACTATATGCTATCATTATATGTAGAATCTATGAAGGCCGAACTCATAGAAACAGAGAGCAGAATGGTGGTTGCCCAGGGGCTAAGGGGGAAAAGGGGTTGGGAAAATGGGGAGATGCTGGTCAAAGGGGACATACATACTTCCAGTTATAAGATGAAGAAGTTCTGGCTATCTAATATACTACATGGTGACTGCAGTTGACAATGGTGTATTATATACTTAAAAGCTGCTAAAAGAATAGACCTCAAGTTCTCTCCACAATTATGTGAGGTGATGGAGGTATTAACTAATGCTACTGTGGTAATCATATCACAATATGTAAGGGCACCAAATCATCATGTTGTAAATTTTACTTACACAATGCTGTAAGTCAGATATGTCTCAATGAAGCTGGGAAGGGGGGGAAGTATGACTCAAAGTTCTGAGATAATGCATGGTGGAGAAAACATGGCATTCAAGGATAAAAGAGGAGTAAAAGAGAGGTGATAGAAGACGCCTGGTAGTCCTAAGGCCAGTCTAAGCCCAGGCAGCAGACCCATAGGTCAAGATGACATAGAAACAGAGTCAAGTTCTTCTAACATAAAACAAGGAGCAATGCACAGGATAAAAACTTGATATAAATGCTGAAAATCTCACCTTTTAAAAAATAGAGTAAGAGTGGAGTACTGTAACTTTGGCCCTAATTTTAGTCACTACAGGGCAGTATTGTTGAAGATAACTGACTGAGAACCATGGGAAATAGCAAGTAGCTTTTTTTTTAGGGGTTGTGATAGAAAAATAAACACAAAAATTCTGGCAAATTCCAGCATGGATCTTGGACTTTGAAGGAAATAAGATTTTAAAACACTTAAAAAATCTCCATTAAATATTAGAACAATGACAAAAATTTGTGCCACATATTCTTCTGGGATAATGAGATGGCTCTTCTATTTACTTTATTCACTAGAGCTTCCCTTCATATAAATGAAACCCCAAATAATGTATGCTCCATTTGATACAATGTTTATTAGGTTTTAGGAAAGGAATCATCATGGTTCCCAATAGAGGAAATGTTTCCCTCAATTTTTCTGATGTAGTAAATTAGGACAGGGTTTCCTAAACAATGGTGACAGCCAAGTCTAGATGTCTGTTTTTTTAGTTCATTTTTTTTTTTAAAGGAATCCTATTGGTTGCAAGAGGAGAGTTTATGGCATTAAGTCAGTGGTTCTCAAAGTGTGGACGGATTTCAGGCTAGTGGCATCAGCGTCACATGGGGACTTGTAAGAAGTGCGAATTATCAGACTCCCATCCACATCTACAGAATCAGAAACTCTGAGGGGGGCCCATAAATTGGTGTTTAATAAGCCTTTGCTGGGTTTTGGATATACACTAGTTTGAGAAGCACTGAATGTGAGTGGACTCAGATAATTCGATAAGAATGAGAAATAAATTGATTGGAAACAATAGTTTCATCCAAATATTTATATAACACCATGAGTATTACATGGTTTCTGCGGTGAACCAAGCAAAAATCTTTAATAATCTTTAAGTTTAGCAAATTGCACAAGAGGTATTAAGCCACATGACCCTGAATTCACCGTTTAATAGCCAACTCTCCATTTGCTGTTTGCCTGATATATAAGAGCAAATGGGACAGCCAATTCCTAAATGAATGGCAGTCATCACTGCATAATTTCAGTCTTATGTGCTTGCCACTGTGGTTTAGGGGCTTATTTTACTGTTAGTCATGTCTCTAAGTCACTTAATAGCATTAGAATGGAAAGATACGGTCAAATTTATGAGGCTGAGAACAAACCTCCTGTGAGTACTTTATACCACATTGAGAATCTAATTACTGGTTGGCAACACAGCATTTATTAGTTTTTTCTCCCTTCACACAGACTCTGTAGCAAATCAGCACACAATAGTATTCAGTTTTGAAGGGACATTTGTATGTAAAGTAGCTCTTGTATCTAATTGTGGTAGTTGACAGGTAAAATAACCCTGTTTCAGCATAGGACTGATAATACAAAGTTAAAAACAATAACAACAACAATTATTTTCAACAGTGAGAGCTATGCCAATATTATAGACCAGGAATAATGTAATTGAGAAACATTTGTAAAATTAGGCATGTCTCATATTAATAGTAGGAAGAAGATTTATGTACAACTTTCTTAAGAGGTATTTTGGGCTTCTTTTCATTAAAGTTCTTCACAAGGAAATCAGCAGGAAAGAAATGGAAACTAGTGAATATATGTAAATATTTCTTGAGGTCTAGATCCCTCAGGAAATTTGGAAAATCTAAATACATAAACATTTAAAAAAGTTTCCTGAGGCCTTTCCAAACTCTTATCGGCTAAACTTCATTTATCAATGACTGATTAGAATCCAAAACTGTGGGGGAGGGGGGGCAGGGATCAACATATTGGTTTTGTGCTGGTTGAATAAATTTCTACATTTAAAAAATTCATAATAAAGATTTTACAGTAAGGAATGCAAATGTATTTAAATAAAGTAATCACACAACTAATTATAATGACAGACCACATGCATTTCAGTAACGTGGACCACAAATCAAATATTTTGAGGCAAATCCTTTTCTCCCCATGAGTTTCTTTCTTTCATTTCTTTCCTTCTTTGATTTCTTGCCTTCCTTCTTTTACTACTGTCCACACTAGGATGACAACCTCTGTGAAAACACAATCATTTAGTGGGAATGCCCAAGTTCAGGGATGCCAGGAATGAGGATATTTAAGTAGGTTTTCAGCCATATAACTTCCCAAAGACTGAACTGCATAAACGATTTTGGCCAAGTAATAATAATAATAGCTGATGCTTATATAGCATTCGGTATACTCCCGTGACTTTTCTGAGTGTCTACATCTAAGTCGCTTAAGCCTTTAAAGAAGCTTCAGAGGGTGGGAAAGGTTAACATCCCTCATTATGTTCACACAAAGCTATGAAAAGGTAGATCTGTGATTTGAATGCCCAAGTCTGATGCTCGAGTCTAGGATTGACCATTACTCCATGCTACTGAAACCAAGTTTCAGAGTTAACTCTGAACAAAATTCAACATGTGTTGTAAGACAAGACTGAATTAATGAAAGGATTGCTTATTGTTCTCCATATAATAAATGTTAATCACCATATATGCTATTAAGTATACAGCTGTTTATAACTTGAGAATTTGCTACCACACCTAGGTGGTAAATAAACTGTTTCAAGTTATTTGGATGATCTATTTTATAAAGTAAAAAGATGAATGCCATTTACCAAAATACCTCTTCAGCCAGCACTTTAAGACATGTAGAATATTTATATATATACTGTATATTTGAATTATGCTTGCTTTATATCTGATATATAATCTATAATTTGTATGTATCAAGTTAACTCAAATACATTAAACATTCCTTTAGAGAGAAGATCCCAAGATCCAAAATAGATCCTAAGATCCAAAATTGATTCCACCCAAGCTTGAATCCCCTTCTGGGAAATTTTTTTTGCTGTTAATTTATTTTAAAACTTAAATTCTAAAGATGCACAGAGATACAGACACCCCCTCCCCCAACACACACATATACAACATGTACTGCCTAGTGTAGTATCATAAGGCACATATCCTAGTAATTACCATCCAGGTCAAGAAACCAGTTTTTGCCAGCCCCATCAGAGGCCCCTGTGTGTCCCAGCTGAGACAGCTCCTTCCTTCTCTCCAACTAACCATATCCTGGCACTTATTCCCTTCTATTAATCAACCAATTGTTCACCCTTAGACTTAAAAAACAAACTACAACTTTTGGGGCGCCTGGGTGGTTCAGTCGGTTAAACCTCTGGCTCTGGCTCAGGTCATGATCTCATGGTTCATTGGTTCAAGCCCCATGTCTGGCTCTGTGCTGACAGCTCAGAGCCTGGAGCCTGCTTCAGATCCTATGTCTCCATCTCTCTCTCTCTATGCTCCTCCCCCACTTATGCTCTCTCTCTCTCAAAAATAAAATAAACATTAAAAAACAAAAAACAAAATACTACCACTTTTATGCCTGTTTTAAACCACAATTCTCCCTTTTCCCCTTTCTTTTTCTTATAATTTATCAGGACAAATTTGAATTATTTGAACAACAGCAGCCACATTATGCACATGCATGTGTAGTGTAGTTCAACACATTTTTTCCTCTGTATTTTTGACAGATTGGAAGCTGGATTCAGAGACTTGATCCCTTTGGCAAGAATCAAGGTGATATGTTCTTTTATCAGGAGGCACATACGTAGTTTGCTCTCCTTTTGAGAAATTAGCAGCTGTTGATGATCATGGCCTAGATTCATTAATTCCTCAGGGTTTGTAAAAATGGGTGATTTTCTACTTTGATCATTTTACATTCATTTATTAACAGAAATAATTTCATTAAGAGACACTTGGCTTATCTACTACTTGGTTACCAGTGATACAGTTCATATAGAGAGGGCAAGATAAATGCTTTCTTTTTCTCTATCGATTTTCAAGGTCTAAATTGCTTCATCACTGCTTTGCAGGTGATCAATTCTTTTTGTTTTTTAATATCATTATGAACTCATCTATTTAAACATACCTAATGGGTTTTAATGTTACATTTCTTAGTTTTACTAAAACAAAATTCTCATATTTGTCAGTCAGGGGAAGCCTTTTTAAGTTGGCTCTTAAGTTCTTCTGACATTACATTACATTAGTAGTCTTTGTTATCCTGTTTAAAGAGATGTTTCAGACTAGTCTTGTACATTTTGTATTTCAGCCATTTCTGCAGGAAGCCCTGATTAGTAAGAAACAGGAATTCAAAACTGAATCTGGGTGCTGGAGATGCTCGCGACCACTGAAGTCATCATTGTTTTTAGACTTCTTCAGGCCTAAAAATGTGTGTGTGTGTGTATGTGTTATCCAAATACACATATACCCACATTAATGAATATTAATATTTTAAGATAAAATATCTCATAAATTAATACTAATATTTCCAATTAAAACTCAGAACTACAATGTTTTTCCTTTTAACACTTTTATCATATAATTCACCCACATAAGTGTACGTTTCAGTGGTTTTAGTATAGTCACACTAAATTGATTCACCACAATAAATTTTAGAACATTTTTATCACATCTAATAAAGAAACACCAAATCCATTAGCAGTCACTCCCCATTTCCCCCCAACCTCTAATCTACTTTCTTTCTGTCTCTACAGATTTGCTTATTTAGGACAGTTCATAAAAATGGAATCATACTATGCAGGATTTTGGTTGATTCAAGCTTGTTCTATGCTAGATTCACCAGGAAGGGCTCCTGGAAAAAATATTCTCTAATTTCCTACATGGTGATAATAATTTGCCGGCATCCTCTGCAGCTGCCAGAATTTCCCCTGAGTTTATCATTAAAATGGGAGATTTATAATGGAAAATTTGCATTCAAGTTTTGGATAAGGAAGGAGTTAAGACTGTAACTTATTCCATAAGAAAAGAATCAGCGCATGGTCCTAATCCTCTCTGTGTTCATAGCAGTTTGTTTTCTTTGCAGTTCTTCTCTCTGCTTCTTAACATTTCTCTTCCATGGAACACAAGATTTTTCCAGGGTGTAAAGATGACCAACTTTCCTACCTCTTTTTCAATGCCAGGGATTTACATATCTGCACTGCCTAAGCATTGTACAGCAAGAAGCATAAATCCACATTACACCAGAAGCAGTCAGTGTGTTTACACCCGAAAATGAGTTAGGAAGATCTGAGTTATAGGAAGAAAATTTCTCCCACCACACCCCTCCTCCAGTTTACAACATTCTGTAAACTTGAAAATCAGTGTATCGTTGTTCTAGAACACTGGATTTAGACGATACTTTGAAGACATTTATTCCACATTTATTTTAAATCAATGAAAAAATCTGAAAGTGATGAAAGGGCTTGCTCAAGGTAAAGTCAACATCGAAACAGGATCCCAGATTCTAAAAACAATCTTCTTTCCACTCCCTAAGAGCTACTTCTTAAGTTTATTAGGTGGACAACTCCAATACAATGAATATGTCAAGTAGCCCATTTACAAATTGTTTATCTATAGGCTCAAAATCTGGCGATTTCCCTCTGAAATACAATTTTAAGTCATGAGAGGCTCAGGATCACTACACAAAAATCTATTTCCATTACAGGATCTCAGACAAGTAAATATCTCATAGCTGGAAGGCAAGGCAGAGTTTTCAGGCGAGGAGAAAATGAAGTGAAAAAAGACATTGTTGGCTTTTTATTGCATCTGTAGATATGCCCTCAAACATTTTTAAAAATTATATTTCATAAATATAGAAATTTCCAGTACCTGAACACCCATAACTAAGCTCTATCAATTTGTATCACAGTCATATAGTCATAATTGTTTTGGATTAAAAAAAGATAAAGCAAAATAGTACAAGTTTTAAAAATACAGTTTCTAGTTACCTTGGGTTTGCATCATAAAGTGAATCTAGATTTTGATTTGAGAAGCCTCAGAGTGTCTGGTAGATTATATGCTTCCCTCTTTATAGTCACGTCCTTTTTCTCTCAGACAAGGTTTTCTTTTTTCCCTGGCTCATTACTGAACAGCCTTTTGCTTTCTTCTTCCTCAAACAAGCATGCATTGCTTTTGAAGTTTCTTAAGGGATATTTACTGCTGTAACAACCGGAGAAAGACTCTCTGCTATGTCCTCCCTAATACCTTCTTTCAATTAGATCTTGTAGAGAAAAACAAAGACACAGATTGTACCCAGTGCTTCAGTGTTCCTAGATTTCTTTCTATGTTAGCAATGAACATAAACTTTATTAATGAATCTATACATTTAACAAAAATAATTCTACTCTTTTGCCTTTCAAGTGGTTGACGATGGAAAATGCAGAGAGATTTACCATTCACATGTTTTTAGATATGAAATACTCAATAATTTTGTATCCTACATTAAGTTGTTTTGTATATGTGTGTAACAAAAAAATCTCATTACTATAATTAGCCCTTGTCTTTTTAAACTGCTTTTGGTAATACAAAGACTAAGGAGTTGATCTGAGACGATGCAAGAGTTTATGACCAATCTGTTTACTTAAGCTTTGTGTCACCTCTATTTCCATGTGAACTGAGGATAATATTAACACCGAAAAGATGGTGTTTTAAATAAACCACCATCTGAAATGGAAATCTATAAATTGACTATAAAGAGGGAAATTCAATTATCACTGAGTAAAGTCATTCTCTTTATGAAACAGATGTCAGAAAGGGAAAAAGGTGACTTTCAAGACTCTACAGGCTGGATTCTTGTAAGAAAAGTCAAAAAAATTTTAAATCTGAAGAGAGGCTAGAACAACTGAATCCTGAGTAAGTCTAGGGACAAAAGCTTGGTAATCATTTTTCCCCAAGTCTATTGTAATTTTCCTTTAATATTTTTCTGATCATAAGATTATTACTAACTAGCTCACCACTGAAACTTTGATAAGTACCAAAAAAAAAGAAAAACCCAAAAAGGTAGAGGCAAATATTATTTATATTTAAGAAGTTTCTTATATAATTATTCTATTTTCCAAAGCTGAAATCATTATACAGGAAATTTTGTATCTTGTTTTATTATATCAATAATTATCCATGCCATTAAATAAATGAACAAGAATAAATTTTAATGGTCGCACAGTAAACCACTGTATGGGAATTTCATGATCTGTTCCATCATTCTCTTATTGTTGGATATTTGAGATGTGTCCTCCTAATAATGAGTACATAAAATATATTCATTAGCTGCTTTAGGCATAATATGATTACATTTTGGATTATTTTCTTTGGATAGATTCCCCAACGTAGAATAACAGAAGCTAAGTAAATATCTTTATTAAGGATCTTCTTATATGCATATACTTAATAGCTTTTCAGAGCAATCATATCAAATTACATTCCCTTCAGCAATGCCTGAGTGAACTTTTGCCCTACTCTCACCCAACTGGGTATTAACATAGTTTTTAGTCTTTGCTAGTTTGATGGCAAAAAGGGGAGGGGGCAGAGGAGTTGAAGTGTTGGTATTTTACTTTGAGTATGTGTAAATTATTATTCTGCATCTGTCTGAACACGGAGGAAAAGCACTGAAGTAAAACTCATGGAAAATGCAACAACAGGCACTGGTGAGATGAGACTGGCACTACTTGGAAGTGTGCGAACTGCTCATTTATCTACAGACTAATCAAACTCTATTATTTGGGGTGGTACCTTGGAATTCCACAATGTATGGACCCCTAGGTAAAAACTCCTGGCAGAATTCCAGGTCACTGGATGTAATCTTAGTTAAACATTAGGCGTCCCAGTTTTGAGTCTTGTCTTTTGACAACAGTTAGCATAATTAAAGGAAAACATTCTATTAAATGCTGCCTCACTGCAAATCTTTAATAAGTATATTTTTAATCATTTTTTGCAGTGACTTTTATGATGTATGACGATAAATCTGAGTTTTCCAACCTCTCTTTGTTGAGTGAATATAATAGAAAAAGCAAATAGGCAACAGGATTTCAAATTTTTATTCATAGTCAGGAGGAATTTATTAAAGTGCTGTTGACATATGGTAGATTTATGAGCTATTTCTAAATCCTTTTTGGAATTCTCTAATTATATAAAAGCATTCCAATTGTATTGGTAAACCTTCACAATTTATGTCTGTTAATAAAGCCAAAATATTTTAGTGTCATTTGAAATGATAAGGTACTACTTTTTTCCTTCATATTTCTTTATCAGAAAATATGATTCAAAATTGAAAATACTATTCTTTTCTAAATTATGTACATTTACATCATTCTGTGCTCTCAATTGCTGCCATCTTCAATATATGCCTTACTTATAAAAAAGTTGAATATATACCTTAATCATTACAGTGTCACACTTACATGTACAGAGATTTTATTAACATTTTGAACTGTATCTGATACAGATAAAAAGAAAGATTGATGCTAAAATCACATAGATGTTTTAGACACATTGCAAGGTTTTTGCTACATGTATTCACTGGACAATGAGAAGCATTTTATTCTACTGATGAAGAAGGTGAGGGAATGAAGAATAAAAAAATGGAGAAGGAAAATAAGAATGCAACTAAAAAATTATCTGAAAAGAAATTCAAGAACTTTGTCTCTGTTTTGGAAAATGACATGAATGCAGTGAATAAATAATTTCAAATACAACTTGAGTACAAATCTGTTATAATGTCACAAGTGTTATGCATGTATCACACAATTTAGTTTTCATACCTCAATTATTTTTTGCTGTTCAGGAAGTGTAAGATTTCACAGGTTATAGAAGATTGCTGCTAGCTCATTATATGAAGTTGAGAAGTTGGAAAGATGAGCAAGCAAAGAAGAAAAAAGATTGTGGTACTAACCCTGGTAGCTCTGGCTTTGGGAATACTGTGTGGGCAGCCCTAACACCTCCTGTGTGAATCAGGAATCAGGTGCACAGACTTCAGTGTATCTGCAACATGGAGATTATGCAATTTCTCCAGTGTGGACTATGACACCCAAGAAACCCTCAAAAAATCATCTTAATACCACCATTATCATCACCACCACCATCCTCCTCCTCTTCATCTTCATTCCAAAGTTAAGAGAAAAATCTGTCATAAACTCAACTCCCAAGTTCCTCTGGAATGTTCTTTTCTCCAGATCCTCAGTGGTGTCATTTTGGTCCTGGCTCCAATTCGACCTAAAGTAGACCTCATCTTCCTACTCCTCTATCACATTTTATCACACGATTGTCTTGTATTTTCTTCACAGCACTTATTGCTGTCTGAAATTATCCTGTGAACTTATTTATCATACTATTTCATTGCATGTACATTTCCTGAAACTGGGAGTTTGTCAAATTTGCTCCTTGCTGAATCTTCCAGAGATAAGAACATAGACTGGCACATAATAGATGCTCAAAGTAATCACAGATGGCCCATAATATTTGCTGAATAAAGGTGTGAATCATAAGTGGTTAAACGTGTTGACAGTTGCATGCCTGACAAGATGATAGAGCTTTAAGGTCCTCTACAACTAAATCTTCAGAGTTAAATGAGTTAGTATTATTCTAACCCCAGTCATAAAGCATTAGATAGTCATAAAGATTGGACAGTGGAAGCTCAACATAAATGCTATAGTCGTTTTCCAAAATTAGTGGTTAAGTCTAAATTGAGTAGTAAGTGTACCTTCTACCTGACCAGAGGAAGTCTGTGAGAGAAGACTAAAGTAAGAAGCACCTATTTAATAATTATATACTATGTTAGCCATAAGAATTGAAACACAAAAATTAACAGTGATTTATAAATTAGAAAAACAGTGTCTATTATTATATCAAGAACTTAAAATAATCTATTAAAACAAGATTAAACAAGTAAATGCATCAACCACATGGAACTTAAATGTGACAATCTATTCTGCTTATCTGGTCTAACTCTAAACTTCTACCTAATGGCAAGAATAAAATAGAACAAAAGTGCTTAGAATAATGTGCTATGAAAAAAATTCTTGTATTCTATGCCTATACCATTAAAACTCTTCGACTTCCTCATTTTGCAGGACCCTGGAATCAATCGCTATTTGTACTGCTTTAGAGGAATTGGAAAACTCAAATTAAAATAAAGATCAATTATTAAGTTAAAAATAAACATTACCCTCAAGACTTACATTTATTTTATCACCATTGTAAAAGAATTTTCAGTTAAGTTATAAGATGAACTGTTTGCTTCCGAGCATACAATTAATGGTAGCATATTCAGATATAGCAGATCTCTCTTAGAAACAATTTGTAATGTAGTAGAAACGGATTCAGTTACTACAATGGCTAACCCTAAGACTTGCCAATGAACTATTTTCAAAAATGTCTTAAAGAAAAAACTTAAAAAAATACACAATCTATAAACCTATATCATAAAAAGGTAACACAAGAAAGCTTTATAAATGAAATCTTCAGAGGAGTTATTGAAAAGGCACCTGCTACAAACTGAATGTTTGTGTCCTCCCAAAATTCATTTGTGAAGTCCTAATACCCAATGTGATGGTGTTTAGAAGTAGGGACTTGGGAGGTGGTTAGGTCTTGAGGATAGAGTCCCCATGAATGGAATTAGTGACCTTCTAAAAGAGACCCCAAAAGCTCCTTCATCCCTTTTGCCATGTGAGGACACATGGAAAAGATAGCTACCCGTGAACCTGAAAATTGGTTCTCACCAGACAGTAAATCTTCCAGGACCTTGACCTTGGACTTCTGAGTCTCCAGAACTTGGAGAAATAAATGTTTGTTGTTTGTAAGCTATGTGTCTATGGTATTCTGTTGCAGCAGCCCAAATGGACTAGGATAATACCTAAATCCCAAACCACAAAATTTTTGCCAAGGCAAATTTTTGTAAATAAAATAGTTCATATACTAGGTAAGATGTAATTTTTAAAGAAAACCCAAAACAAATTCACATCACACAATCAAATTTACTGTATTTATCGCAGGTAAAATTTCATCTAGTTGTAGCTTAAAAGAAACAGCTCTGCATAGGTATACAGATGCATTAAACCCAAGTAATTAGCTAATATGTGTTGTTTACATATCTACTGCCAACTCTAATCATCTGTACTAACTTCTTAAGGCTCTAGAGTCATGAATATTTGTCCAACAATCTTATATTTAAATTTCAGACTGTGTGAATACTTCCCTCGTTTTTTGTTTAAACAGTGACCTTTGTTCAGTGCATATTTTCATACACATTTATGAATATCATGTAAACAGTGTTTACACTTTATCAAATTTAAAAATAAATTCACTGATGCTTGGCAGTTTTTTTTAAAGACCGATTTTTACATTATACTTTTTCAGTCAAAATGTATTGCATAGTCAGGCATGCAGATAGACTCTGGCAAATCCCACCTTAACCACTTAGTCTTGTGATATTATCCTAGATCATGACATCACTCAAAACCCCTTCATTTTTAAAATCCCTTACTCACCCATCCCACTATATAGCCTTTACTTTCAGACCTTTCAGTCACCTGTAAATTACTGCTACTCCTGTTCTACTTTAACTAAACTTTGGGCAATTCAACCAGTCCATTTTCTAACCATCACTCACCTGCTTTTTTTCATACTGTCTTATACTCGTTTTGGACAGTGTAGTCTGTAATTTCAATAATATTTTTGCCAATAGCACAGAACCCATGAATTTCTTTTTCTCTGTCACTTCTGCCTGGTAAAACCCAACTAAAACCAACCACCTACCTTCTCCTCCTTGTATATGAGCTACTGAGCAATGTACACCTGGGAACCTAGGAAGACTGATGCCATCGTGAATTCATGGTCACCAACCTAGACACTCTACCATGTTTCTAGTCAACTGTCTCTAGAATGACAATTCTATATTATAAACACTCAACATATGTTCTCTCTTCAAGTCTAGGCAGATGTCCTTGTCTTCTACTTCTTCGTATAGTTAACAGGGGCCATCAGATGGCCCATCAAATCTACAGAGTCACTGACATGTTTTCTCCTCTACTCTCAGTCTGCAATGGAGGAAGGACCCCTTCCTAAGGTCATCTGTCCTCTGAATCCTATCTTCCTCCACCTTCTTAAAGACTGTCTCCTCTTAAATGAAAGATAATTTCGATTCTATGCTATTACTCTATCAAAATACTCTCAGTAAAGTCACCTATGACCTCTGTATTGCTATGTAACAAAGATACTTTTCAGTCCTTGTAACAATTTGCCCTAGCAGCAGCCTTTGACACAGCTGAAGACTTATATTTTCAAAATACTATTTTGTCTTGGCTAATCACATTCTACTGGTTTTCCTCCTACTTCTGGGCCCACCTCATCTCAGTCTCCTTCTCTAGTCCTTCTTCTCACTAATGCTTAAATGTTAAGGCCTCCTTTTCTCAACCTATTATATGCTATGGGCAACCCCTTCCCCTTCTATTCCTTCTATGGTCATTTAGCTGTTGATGACTCATCTGTTCAGGCTATAGCCTACTGCATCTATCTTGTATGTTTGAGATCCCTAATGTCTTGCTGTTACTTGGTATCTTGTAGCCAGAGTGTCTGAGTTTGAAGCCCAGCTCTGCCACTTTGCATGCTTTTGAGCAAGTTACTTAACAACCTATGCTGTTTCTTCCTTCATAAAATGAGAATAAAAACAATACCTATTCTTATTTTATAGGGTTGTTGTGAAATCTAAATGATTAATATTTGTCAACAGAGACTGTCTTTCCCTTGTTTGTTGTTTCTGCAGCACCAAGTGCAGTGCCTCAAAGCAGGTATTCCATATGCATCTGCTGATTCAGTAAATAAGTGAACTTACCAGATGGCAAATTACTACAATTCTGAGGAATTTTCTACTAGCCCTATTAAATTTTAAATTCCTTGCTACAGCTACCTCTTGGTACCCTTCTAAAGGACACCACAATTTCAAAGAGAAAGAATACAAAGGATATCCTGGAAAAATACAACTTCTGTTTAAACACACACACACACACACACACACACACACACACGTGCACACACACACACACACACACACACACACACACCCTGGTACTAGAAATCCGGGTTGATGTGATTCATACAGTAAAAATGACTTGGAATACTGGTTTTAACAGACATTGTGAATTATGAAATGATTCAACATAAATATCAATATATTACCTCATCTCTTTTATTAGACTTTTGTAAAACCAGAAACGACTGGCCTGGGAACACTTAAGTCAAAGAGAAAGCGGTTGAAGGAAGAGCACCAGGTCCTCGACGTCTGGTCAACACAATAGGGTGCTGCCAAAAAACAACGATTCACTCTCACATCAGACAACGACAATAGTGGTGACAGACATTCCTTTTCGATAGAGTACTTTATGTCTGTTTGTCAACTTTATTTTTAAAATCTGGAAAGTTAGGCGAGAGGTCTACAATAGAAGATACTTCTTGGAGAAACAGATCTTTGTAGACTAATGCTAACAGGTAGCCTTTTACTTGAAAAGTTCCTGAAGATGAGAATTCCTATCCCAAGGCACAACCCTCCACTTACTACCTTGATGCCACAGGGGGGAAGTTTCTTCCTAGCAGTACAGATGGATTATGGTTTGGGGATCCTTGGAAAAGTTCCTCTCTTCTCGCAAATCCCTGTCTTCTGCTACTCCTGGTGGTCAGGAAGGCTATACATTTTAACTCAAGTCAGTGGCCACTGTGGCAGTCATTAACACTGTTCACTAAATTTTCCTCCTGGGGATAGAGTGATACTATGCATCCCCTCCCCCAACCTTTTAAGTTACAGTGGCCATGTGACTTGCTCTGGCCAATGAGATGTGGGCTGAAATAACAGGTGTCTTTCCAATAGATGCATTACAAGCCGTGTGCATTTTCTAGATTCTCTTTTGCCAACTCCACCCTCCAACTTCCTGACTCCTATCTAGGCAAATGGAAATGATTAGATGTCAGTTGCTCCATCAGTCTGGGCTCTGGAGGGTGGATGATGAGACACAACTTCCTGACTCCCATCTTGGCAAATGGAAATGATTAGATGGCAGCTGCTCCATCAGTCTGGGCTCTGGGGGGGGGGGGATGATGAGACACAGAGTCATGGGCATAGCATATAGCATGGGAAGAACATGTGGAACATACAGAGCATACTGTCTTAAATCACTGAGATTTTGAGGCTGTCACTACATCAGAGCCTGGGTCTACACTCACTGATGTGAATTTGCAGTTTTCTTACTGTGTGCAAAGTACTGACCTAAACTAAAAGGGATACAGATATTTCATTAAGAAATAAGTTAGGGGTGCCTGACTGGCTCAGATGGTAGGGAGTGCACCTTGATCTTGAGGTCGTGAGTTTGAGCCCCTCCTTGGGGGTAGAGTTTACTTAAAACACAAAAAAGAAACAAGTTAATTTTCTGACTTTCCCTTTTCTTTGGGTGCCAACCTTTCTTGTTTGGTTTACAATCAGAGAAATCAGACCAGCTTCTGCCACTTATACATTAGTATGAATAAGTTTTAGAGCTGGAATTATTAGCAAACTGTAGAACTACTTTCAGGAATTGTAGAGAGAAAGTTCTTACTGATAAAATTTCTGTGCTTTTGCAAACCACTATAAACACAGGATAGATTTTTATACAGAGATAAACACATATAGCAAACCTGAGTTAAGGAGTATATATGATTTCAGCAATTCACTCTAGGACAAAAAAATGTAGTCACTTCATTTAACTAAAATGTATATTATTTATAATCAATTCCATATACTCCTAGCTGTTTTATAATTTTTTTAATGTTTATTCATTTTTTGCAAGACAGAGAGAGACAGAGCGTGAATGGGGGAGGGGCAGAAAGAGAGGGAGATACGAATCCCAAGCAGGCTCCAGAGCTCCAGGCTCTGACAGCATAGAGCCTGACGCGGGGCTCTAACTCACAGACTGTGAGATCATGACCTGAGCCGAAGTAGGATGCTTAACTGAGCCACCCAGGCGCCCCACTCCTAGCTCTTTTAAAGTACATATTAAAGTTCCAATCATAATAAAATACTCAATGAGAGATGATTATAACTCATTAACCATGGAAATCTAATTAACAAATAAGCGAAATTACTATACTCTAATGTCACATTGAAACTTTTTAAGTGAAAACTGATGTTCACTATATCATATTCCTTTCTTTTGTAAAAAATTCAATAATAAATGCTAAACAGTAAATTTAATACCTAAAGTATATGTAAATATCAACCTAAACTAAGAAGCATAAGGTTAAATACATCAGTACAAAATAACATAAGGAAACAATCAATAGCCTTTAGTAAACATGATTAAAATTGTTCTTTTTCAGAAAAGTAGCATAAGTGTACCATTAAATGGCTAAGAAAGTTTTAGCTGGATCGTTTCCTCAAACTAAAGCAAATATACATTGCACAATTCCTTTCCCATTTACCTTTTATAATTTCTTCTTTATGTTTACAATTTCACAAAATGTTCTAATGTCTATTCTGTTTTAAAGGTCCACCATAAATGACCAACGATACTTAGTAATTAATTAAATTTCGATGTAGTCTCTAGCTCACTGGTTTTCAAAACTTTCCCTTTCACAGAACCAGCAATTACAAAACAGACTTAAAAAAAAAAAGCAAGCTGTTCTGCCAGGATCAGTGGGAGAGGTTGAGGTGGGGAGTGGGGTACAGCTGTGGGGGCTTACACAGGGGATCAGAGATTGTACATATTTTCAGCCACCTTGTTATATATTCTTTCTGTCTCAACACACTGCCTCAATCTTCCAGGCCATTTGTTTATTTACATTATCAATGCACAGATTTTGCTTTAAAATTAGAAGAATTTTCTGTTGGGTTTTAAAAAAATAAAAGTCACAGAAGGCCTGATAAAGGTTTAGTCAGAAACATTTACTAAATATTTTCTAGTGCTAGACACACAGTGTTCAGCAAAGGGATATAAAAACAGCAGAAACTTAATCCTTATTTTTGAGTTACACAGATTCTACTGGGGAAAGGGACGGTGGAGGAGTAAGAGGACCAGGAACAACAAGTGGTAACAGCATGTGCAGTGGATGCAGGAAGGGAGTCTTGGACTCCTCCTTGTAGGAGTAGAAGTGGTACCAGCAGTCGGGTCAGGGAGGGCCTCACTGAAGGCCATATCTAGGCTGGGGGAGGTGGGAGAGCCATTCTGGGGATAGCAAGTGTGGATATAAAAAGTGCACAGATGTGCTTGGAGTATTTTAGGAAGGAAAAAAAAAAGCACATTGTAGTTACAGAGGAAGGTGTGTGAGGGGCACAATGAACAGAACTAGAAAAGATAAGCTGAGGCCAGATTATTAAAGGCTCTGTAGGCGGAATCAAAAAGACTCAACTTACAAAGTCACAAGGACCAGTGGAGGTTTGCCGGAAGGGCTGTGTGGCATGGTTACATCCTTATATGGTGTGAAAGTGCAAGACTGACGGAAAGGCTAAGAAGCTGGAGCTATGGTCAGGTCATGTGGATATCCTTAAGTCCGTTTTCTGCCTTGTTATCCTATCATTGCAAAAACAAAACTAACAAACCAAAAACACAAACCTTTCTTCTTACAGGTCTGTTCAAGTGTCACTGTTTTGGTTTAGAAGAGCTACATTTCCTCGCCAGAAGATAAAATCCACAGGGCAGGGATTTGAGGTGCTTTTATTCTCAGGTATGTCTCAAGGCAAGGAACAGTGTGCAGTGCCTGGCAGGAATGCGACCAGCATCACTGAAGAGATAACACGACTTCTCTCATGTTGTGACTCCCCGCTTTATCTGCATCGCCGTCCAATCCCACACCACTTCAGGGTGCAGCTCTACTCAAACAACACACCCACGAGAGCTCTCCTGCTGGCACCCTAACTCATCTAACAATCCAACACTTCCCTGTTAGCCTCCCTAACTCCTCCTCCAACATGGGTCTTTCTGTTACCAAGTTCTTCCCCCAAAACTTTTTCTCAGAATATTGATGAAAAGGAGTTTTGGAAATCCAACCCTTTTCTCATCTTACAATGTATTTAGTATTCTTACTTTTGCTATTTCCCTTTCTTTTCTGCTAATTAATATAGACTTAGTTAACCATGTAGTATTTTTTTCATACTATAGACATTTAAAATGAGGTGTTTTTCTAAGAACAACCTTGGTTACTTTCCACTGAATTTAAAGGGATGCTTACAGTTTAGTTGTTTGTTGAGTAGTCTATTTTAATATTATGGATTCATTCCCTGATCCAGTTAAGAGATTTAAAAATTTTCAAGTGGTTTCACCATTTTAAATATGTGTATCATTTATGCTCAATCTTATATATTTTTTAAAAGTTTTATTGATTTTGAGACAGAAAGAGAACCAGCAGGGGAAGGATAGAGAGGAAGGCAGAGGACCCAAAGCAGGCTCTGTGATGTCAGCAGGGAGACCCACGTGGGACTTGAACTCTCAAATCATGACAGCATGACCTGAGCTGAAGTTGGACACTTAACCGACTGAGTCACCCAGGTGCCCCCCAGCGTTACAGTTTGACTGTGGCATTACACATATATCTTACTAAAAAAATTTTATGGTCTGTAACATATAATAAATATTCTTCAAGAAGTCAATTACTTAATTTTTCTATTTCATTATGCCATTATTTCAGGCCTCCTTTTAAACTGTACTGCTCACATCTGTTATTTATTAATTGCATAGGCTTAATATATTTTGATCTTATAGTTTTATGACTTTTTTCCAATCCTTTTTGTGTGTGTGTTTTTGCAATTATGCCCTCTATTGATATTTCTGCTTTCTGGATTCAAATCAACTTTATTAGAGACCATAATTAAATTACTATCCAGAGAGGAGGATATAAATCTAAACCCAATTTTTACAATTTAGGCAGGACTTGGGGAGATGGGTATTAATGTATTTCTGCTGGATTTTTTTTCCTGTTTATACCAGATAGTTCTACATTTTCTGGAAAATTTAGTATGTATAAGGTGACATGTGGGTTATTTTACATTATCCAATTTTTAGTGTTTATAAAAAAGCGGTAAGAGAGAGAGAGATACAAAAAAGAACTCTTAATTATAGAGAACAATGTGATAGTTAGCAGAGGGGAGGGGTGGGGGATGGGTGAAATAGATGATAGGAATTAAGAACAGCACTTATCATGATGAGCACTGGGTGATGTATGGAAGTGTTGAATTACTACATTGTACACCTGAAACTAATATAACATTGTATGTTAACTAACTGGAATGGAAATAAAAACATTAATTAAAAAATATTCTGACTTCATTCTCTGTTTTCAACAGCTCTGTGTGTATTATGCACATTTACTGTAAGTCACTTTAATTTTTTTGCAGAATAAGGCAGGAGACGGGTGAATGGTCTGGAAGACGACTTTATTCTCGTAGATGGTGGCAGATATTGAGTTTGAAAGGGAACCCCATCAATGCATCCTCAGTTTCCAAGGGATTTCTAAACATTTTTATAATTATTAGTCACTAATCAAACTCTACAAAATTAATGGCTAGAACCCTAGTACCCCAAATGTCTGAATCCTATTATGAGAAAAGAGTGAATCTTTCTACCACTAAACTCATAATCTCAATCTTATTTCTCTCTTCTCCACTCCATAATCCTATCAGTTTCCTATATGTTTTTCCCCTTGACATTCCTAAACTTAGTGGCATTAGCTACTTCTCTTTTCAGGAAGTCCTTCAGCAATCTTCTGTAGTGGTGTATGGAGCAGTTGATTTCTTTTGGTGAATTTGGGTAACAATACTTTTGCCACCTTTGAAATGAAGGGTATCTTGGCGGAGTAAACTGATTTAATATAAGGATCCATTATGTGTGTTTCCCCTGTGTTAGATCAGATGTCTTTGTGACCTTTATTCATTGACAGCTAGTTCTTCAATGGTTTTAGCACCCAGGAGTTGTTTTTTTGTTTTTCTAGTTCACATACATAAAACATACTAGTCAAATGTTTCCTCTGATCTTGGTAGTTCTAAATGTTCTCTCTTAATTTACAGAATAGTTTTACAAATCAGGAAAAGTTTTTTCAAGCATATCATTAAATTTATCAGTTTCTATGTGGTTTGTCTATTTCCTGTGACACCTTTACTCATCATAGTGATGTTGTGTCTTTTTTTTTTTTTTTTTGCGGGGGGGGGGGCTTCAAAATATCTACTCTTTCCACTCTTTGAATAGGGCCTCAGTTTCCTCTTCAGGAATGATCTTTACTCAGTCTTCAAGGGACACTGAATTCAAACCCTATGGAAGATTTTTTTCTGTCATATCCTCTCTTTCATTCCCCAAGATCCCTAAGGGGCCACATGCCAAGTGATGTCATTCTCCTGGGCCTTTGTGTCTTAACAAAGGTAGAAAAAATAGGGCATGTTTATTAATTCTAAGATGTCCCAGAGTGATTATCCAGCCACAGAGATTCTCTGTGGCAACTTGAGACTTACTTCCAACTTGTTTTCAGCCCTCACTATGAGTCTGTGGCATTACTATATCCTGTTAAATTCTCTTTCTGCTCAAGAAAGCCATTGGTTGCTCCTGTAAAACAAATAATATGTGATACATTTATGCATGCTACTTCCCACATGTATCATCTTCTCTTGTAATATCTTTTTTTTGCATTTTCCAACTTTCAATATCATTTTTGCTTAGGTTACTCTTACTCTACAGTGAGGTTTCCTAAAATTTGTTCTGGGAAACATTATTTGTAACTCAGCAAATGTTACACTAGGAAAAAAGGAGAGAGGTTATAGTTAAGTATGGAAAACACAGGGATAAATAAAATTCAATTAGTTTCTTTTTCTGTACATTGTGAATTTCTAAGACAGAATATAAGATGTAGCTTTTTCTGAACTTATTTTTAGTATGTATACAGATACAAACTTATCCTGACATGTCTAAAAAAGAAACTAGTGCTCTGTAGAACACATTTTGGGTAATGATATTCTAGATACTGCTATTTACTATCTCCAATGAGGATTTTAGTTTCCCTTGAGCTTATAATGGAGCAATACTATCTATGTTATTTATATTTAATACTACTCATTCCTATTTACTATTCATCTTATCTCTAGCCTGTTTGTAATTCTTGTGATTATTTGCATTTCGTATATAGACTGAAAACCTTGTGGCTTGACTGTTTTTTTTTTTTTTTAAGTTTTTCAATATTTGTTTATTTTTGAGAAAGAGAGAGACAGAGACAGAGAGAGAGAGCAAGTGGGTGAGGGGCAGAGAGAGAGGGAGACACAGAATCTGAAGCAGGCTCCAGGCCTGTGCTGTCAGCACAGAGCCCAACATGGCCTGGAACCCACGAACCATGAGATCACGAGCTGAGCTGAAGTCAGCCACTTAACCGATTGAGCCACCCAGGTGCCCCATGGCTTGACTGTTTTTAATGGCACTACAAAATATTTTAAATGAGCTGGGGTGTTTTAAAAGTTTTGAATATGTCCCTACAATCCAACTATTTATCAACAGGTATGTCATATTCCCGTTGTAATTTTGGTAGGGTTTAGAATTCCATTGGCATTCTTGATTACTATTTAGTGTTTCTTATTGTAATTTTCCTGAAGCATGTAACACAAACAATTGGTACTTCCTCTTCTGTTTTTGCAATATAAGTTTAAGAATCTTCTGTTTATATCAATGTGGAGCTATATACTTCTGATGGTGATTTATAAGATGTTCTCAAAATACTGCTGAGCCTCAGCAATGAAATGGGAATGTTAAATTATTGTGACTTAGAATCCCTCTATGAGATGATTTAGGAAGATGAATTTTCCTAGACAAGATAAGTAAATACCTTAGTTTACATAAAAAATACAGTATAGAGCATTATCAACAATCTGAAACTAACTAATTCATAATTTGGCCATATTGATGTTCTTTCTATTAATGAATGTTCAATTATTTTTTTTTTTGTTTTGATATGGAGACAAATAGCTTAAGCACAGATTTGAAGTAAAGTAATTTTTCTTGACCACATTCCTGATAGCCTATTCCCTGAGTGTTTGGGGTAAAATAATTTTTCTTGACCACATTCCTGATGGACAACTCCCCGAGTGCATTGGTCAAATGAAATTGTCAGTGATGAGGTAACTGAGAGGAAAAAAAGAGGAGATGGTTTTACAAAAGTCTAGTATTTATCACTTCTCACCAAGAAATCCCACTTTAGAGAATAAATATTTATTAGCTACATTATCCAAAATACAGGAATACTAGAAAAAACCCAACTATCCAACATTTAGAGACTGGTTATGCAAAAACTATGCTGAGAAGATGAATCCTTATGTACTAAAAGTATATTCTATAGAAACAGAAATGTATGTAGGAAAGAAAATACCTTAAGTAATTTTTATAAAATTAAAATGTAGACAATCTAGATGTAATGAAAACAATGTTTTGCATGGGGATAAGCATAAAACAAATACAGTAAAAGAATTATTTTCAATGGAGGTGTTCTTTGTAGTCTTTAGTTTACTAAAGTTATCTAAGTATGGAATAAAAAAGTACCTTTACAAGATCTGAGGCAAATGATTTTATCTATAGGAAAAATATCTGTGGGTATTATAGTTATATAAAGTACATAAATATACGTCTATAATAAGCACACACACATATGAAATATATATGTATATAAACTTAAGTCACTGTTACAGGTGAAAAAAATATCCCAATTAAATATGATGCAAATTTAAAAGAAATGTTACTTGTCTCTCTTTATATGCTCAATTATCCTATTTGAGCCCAGATATATGCTAGCATGCCATTCTTACTTCCTCCAAATTGTCTCACCTCCACATAAATGATGAACAAAGTTAAAACCAAGTTCAGTGTAAGTATGTCATGTCAAAAACAATGAGAATACCAGGCACTAGACACTCAAAGACAAATATTCTAAAAGCAGATACTTGCTAACTAAAATAACATTAATTTTCAGTATGTCTTTTTAAAAATATGGATTCTCTGGCTTAATGCTTAGAACATCTTAAACTAAACTGAACACATGAAGTTATGTGGGACTGGAAAAAAGGAAGAAGAGGCATGATGTGCCAGAAAGTCTCTTTACCCTGGCTGAGAAGGCGACAGAATGTATAACGAAGAAAAGAATTTAACACTTCAACAGGACAGATATAGGGGAATATAGAAGCCATTTATATACTTTAAAAATATCTACGATAGAATAAAATCTAAAGACGGAGAGAACGTTAAGATTGCGCAGGCTGCTTTGTTATGGCTAGGAAAGTACCCGAGAGACAGGAACAAAGTCAAGCAGCTTTTCTCATTAAACATTTATTGCTCTGCTTAAATCTGTTTGAAGGAGCATAGAAATACATGAAATACTACACTAGGTAAGATCCACTCTAGCCAGAATGCTGAGGCTCACACAAATCTGACTGACATGAAATTGAAATATCTGACTGTTTTGCCTTGACGTCAGCTTTTAATACTGTCAACATTAAAGACGAAGTCCGCTCCAACAACTTAGTGGAAACTTAAGATATTCATAAAGTTGTCCAAAACCTTTCAAGAAAATAGCATTCATACTCTATACAAGCATGATACAAAAATCCTTTCTTAATCTGTCAATAAAAGGCAGCTAAATGAAAAATTCCTGCTTTCCTCGGAACAGATAATTAATTGAGCTTTGCTCTAGGAAGAGCTCCAAAGCACTTTACACAGGGACACACTGGCCTACAGGGCTTCTCACTGCAAGGCTGAGTATCTCACTCACCCTCTCAATTTCTTAAACACTGTAATTTTTATATCTTACCTGTCAAAATGTCTCTACCTTAAAAAAGGTTTTTATTAAGCTAACATTATGCTAACATTAAAATAATTTTTAAGGAAAAAACAATCATTCACAGGCCTGCCATTGCACTAAGCCTCTTTAATTGGTCAACAGGCATATGTGATTTATGGTTGTAACCACACCACACCTAACGGAATGGAGGCAGGCTTTTTTAAAGGCATTGCTTAACATTTCCTTATAACTTGTGCCCAAATCTCCCAGTGTGCTGGTCTAATTAGTATATATTATATGACAATTCATTGTATGCTTGAGGCCCATCAAAATATGAAAATAGGTACCATAGAAAGCACATTTTACTCCAAAAAATGTAATTTTATTGTTTCATCTTACCTCTTCTCCAGACAGATAGTAGGCTGAGAGTAGTCCACCAACGAAGCGTATATTTACTTCAAAAACAGAAACTTCAGCATTCTGTGGAAATAGAATAAAGAAGGTTCATACATAAGTGATAGCACACAATTGAGAAAAATGCCATCATGATAAAATGTGCCAAATATTTAAATTTTACTCCATCTTATGTTTGCCCAGAGCAATTTATATACAAGAGAAAATGTTCCTCTCTTTTAACAATGTCAAAATATATGTAAACAAAAATAATTTTGACTCTTAACAATTATAAAATATTTCTAAAATTAAGTTATGCGCCCTCTGCTCAACAACAGATACGGTACTTAGATGGTATTCTCTATTTGTGCAGATGCCGCGGGGCCAGGACATTTTATTTTTCTGTTCTGTTGTGTTCCCCTTTATCTTATTCATCTGCCTGCTTTTTCTTCCTGAAAGGCCATTCAGACTCTGTACTTTGGCTGGTGGTTGAACATTATTCTAGCGTTCTTCTCCCACCATGTTAAAGTAGCAGAGCTAGAATGCAAATAGAATTTGAAGTTGGGGGGACCTGGGTTCCCAGTGCTTGTTCCCAAATTCCTGCCTGGGGCCTAGGATGGACATCTTCCTGGGAAGAAATTTTATCTGCATAAAGGAGCCTGCTTTTATTATCCACAGTGTGCCAGATCCCGTGCTAGTCTCTTTACCTGAACTATATCCTTTAATACTCACACCAGCCCTGTGAAAGAATTACTAGTCTTATGTCTATTTTACAAATGGAGACACTGAGATGTAGAGTGGTTATTGTGACATTTTTAAGGTCGGACAACAAATAAGTGGTTGAATCAGAATTTGGCTGGAGTACTCCGATTCCTGGCCCATGGCTCTACGCTGTCCTGACTCCTATTATCACCTCCATGATAATGCACCAAGTCCCTTTATTAATGGTCATACCGTTGTGGCATATAATTAGTAATTATCACCAATACTTGTATTATTTTACAAGACTTGACTACTAAATAGACCTGTCCTACATGCTGTTACTAGAAAATTTCACACAGCTAACCTACAATAGGGGTAAGATCCTCTTTAATCTTTGGTTAGCTTCCCTTCATGTTCATTGGCCTACTCAGTAGTTGTTCCCTTTTACATAAGGTCCAACCATTCACTGATAATCATAGGGGCTAACAGCAAACTATATTATATGGAGTCAAATGTCTTGCAGATGAGCTTAGTTAAAATCATCCAAGACATTATTTCTTTTAACAAATATTTATCAAGCAACTACTATGTGCCAGGCACTGTCATAAGCCCTAGGGTCAAGGTAATGAAGACTGACAAGGTCCTCAGACTCATGGAATCTACACTTTAGTGGGAGGAAACAATTCCAGAAAAGACAAATACACATAGATTTTCATTTAATTGCCCCATGCTCTTGCTAAAAAGTTATAAGGATCTAACAATGAAAGCTAGCCAACTACTTATGGTTAAAAATTTTTCAAAAAATTTCCTGTAAAGGATGAAAACAACTTATGAGAATTAGTGGGCCAGAGGTAGGCAAAAGCATCATAAGACTCTTTAGTGGGCTCATTTAACAGTATTTCATAATCTGCAACATGCACCTGATATGATTTGACTCTATAGAGGTGCAATTTATCATTGAGGTGCATCATTCAGAATGAGCATTGTAGGCATATTGGTAAAAGCTTCTTTATTCCACAAAATCACTGATAAGGAAAAAGGAAGGGAGTTCACTAATTTACTTTGGTTCACACGCTATATTTCTTACGTCTAAAGGTAACAGTGTCTTATAGTAAAATTGAAGGAATTTAAACTCTTGTATTTTACTTGTGTTTTTCAGTTTTTAAGTCTGAGAGCAGTCCTCTGCATTTCTACCTACTAAAATCTGTGAAAGTGATTTTTATATTCTTATTCTGGCTATGGGTTTATTAGATATGCATTCTCTTCCTCCTATGAAAATTTTGGTTATGAGGACTTTGATATAGACATCTGATAAAAATTACTGCAAGGTAGAAGACTGAGCCATGTCAAATATCATCAGAATATATCTTCAGCTAGACATCAATCACCTATTGGGTACAGCTGTTCAACCAGATATTGATCCAGCAATGTATTCTAGAACCTAAATTCTGTTGATCTTGCTCTATAAAATATTGAGAAATGACCTTGCAAAACACCATGCTCAAAGTCAGTTGCTTTGCCTTTTGAATTTCATGGATCTAACAGTCTAGTGAGCCTGTCCAAGAAGCAAATCTGGCTTGTTAGTGAACCCATGCAGCTTTCCAGTGACTGCTGTGTCCTTGTCTTTAAAAGCCTTGTTCAGGAATGTCACATCACCATTACGACTACTCAAGAATCATCATATTTTCCCCCTTTTGAAAACTGGAATGACATTAGAACTCCCAACATTATTTTTTCTACTTCTTTTTATCAAAGTTAAATCTAAATTATTTATAAACCTTAATTTGAGAGATCTTTCAACATTCTGGGCTGTATTATGTGATTAGGCCAAAAGACTGAGATTTAGATACTTTTGTTCACTTTACAGATCCTTAGATGAAAAGGACGAAGAAAATAAAAATTCTCCCACCATAGCAAACTGGTTTTCTATATTGGAAACAACAGACCATAAAAAGACTACCTTAGAGTCAGAAAGACCTGGGCTTGAAGGCTGAGGGTGAGATCCCAGGCAAGTCACTTACTCTCTTTGAGTCTCTGTTTTCTTGTTTGTAAAAAGGGACAACGCATTCCTTACAAGGCACTAGGAGTCTGAATGTAAAGCACTGTGTATGGTGCCTGGCATGATGCACTCAGCAGAGAACGGCTGCCATTACCCACAGCACAGTAACTCAGGCGACATAAACCAAGGCCTATCTTAGTTTATTTCCTCAGGGGTTACTGGAATATCAGAAACCCCAGAATCCTAATATTCTAAATTCTAGAATGCAAACTGACACATCTTCTCTGACCCTCATGGGAGTCCTCTTTCTCAATGTCTAAAAAATCCTCTTTTGAAATACTGTATTTTGACCAAACTTCCTTTTGGGTTTGATATACTTCATATAAGGTATCAGGATTTTCAAAAGGGAATTTCTACAATCAGGGTTGTAGGCTATCTTTATTAATTTCTGATTATGATTTCCATTAAAAAATATTATTAAATTAAAGTGAATATATTCATCCCACCAATATTCGTGCAGTATCTTTTAAGATGTTCTAAAACTTTTCCAGTGACTTGCTCTAATGACAGAGAGGGATTAGGACAGGGAGAAGATAGTATGTGAAGGAGGGGAGTCACAAAGAGCCCGTAACACTAAAATCTTGTGTGATTTATTTATTTTGCAATCTCCTTGATCTGTGTTTGTTTTAAAATAAAGTTACCTTCCTTAAATCTTTAAGTAAGGTTACATCGCAGGGATATGCTCCAATATTCTATGGCTTCTAGTGCACTGTCATATGTGGTTGCCAGGTTGAGAAGTTGATCCAGTCTTCTGGCTAAATTGCATGCACCTATTAGTTAATATCACAATTGATAAACAAGTGGAAGTGGAAATTTTTAGCTGAAAGCCTAACCATCAAAAAATGTGGCTTGGAGAAATGCCTCCTTCATTTTGACTTTCCTCTACCAACAGTCTTTGAATTGAAGGGCACACTTAACCACATTCATATATAGATTAAGTAAAATATATTGTATAAGTAAGGTCACACCTAGAATCAAGAGGTGAGTATGACAAATTATGGAAAAATTAGGCCACAGTACTAATCTTTTATACTGGTTGTCTTAGACTTATAATTTCTGTAAGTTTATCCCTTAACATTTCTGTCATCTAGTTCACTATACATTTATGTGAATTATGAAATAAACTGATAAAGAATGCTAAAATGGATAAAAGAGTTTAATTCAACATACCATTTTGCATGTCTCCCTCTCCTAATTCTTAATACTATGCTCCATATTTCTACTGACTTCCTTCAAGTCAACAGATTTGATTTATGAGCACAAAGAACCTAACTCTATCTGGGCAAGACGAAAAGTGAACACTTCAAAATCCTTGCTTCAGAATGAATGTCTGAAGGATTAACTTTCTCCCACTAGGCAAGATAGAATTTTAAACAAGTAAGAAAACTTTATTAGGGATTTATTTGATATTTTTATAAGCAATTTATTCACCAAAATTTTCTGTAAAATGATAGATTTTAATTAATCTCAGTGAATGAAATGGGCTTCACCATTAGAATAACAAATTTAGTTTATAGCACAGATTTAGCCACAGTTTTCTTTTGATTGAGGAACTACAGAGGCACAGCCTTTCCCTAAAGAACAGACATAGACTCAAACTTATACTAAAGGAATTCTTAATTCTTATGATTCTACATGGCATGACAGATCTGATTAATTGTATTTAATTGAAAAAGGCCTCTTGGGAAGAGGACTTTTATTTTCAAAATTTTCAAAAATATTTTAATAATATTCTGAGTATTTGGTCCAAATTCTTAGGCTTCTTTTTTTTTAATTTAATTTTTTATTTTTTAAAATTTACTTCCAAATTAGTTAGCATATAGTGAAACCATGATTTCAAGAGTAGATTCCATAATGCCCCTTGCCCATTTAGCCCATCCCCCCTCCCACAACCCCTCCAGCAACTCTCAGTTTGTTCTCCATATTTATGAGTCTCTTATGTTTTGTCCCCTCTCTGTTTTTATATAACTTGTTTCCTTTCCCTTATGTTCATCTGTTTTGTCTCTTAAAGTCTTCATATGAGTGAAGTCATATGATTTTTGTCTTTCTCTAATTTCACTTAGCATAATACCCTCCAGTTCTACCCACGTAGTTGCAAATGGGAAGATTTCATTCTTTTTGATTGCTGAGTAATACTCCATTGTATATATACCACATCTTCTTTATCCATTCATCCATTGATGGACATTTGGGCTCTTTCCATACTTTGGCTATTGTTGATAGTGCTGCTATAAACATGGGGGTGCATGTGTCTCTTCGAAACAGCACAACTGTATCCTGTGGATAAATGTTTAGGCTTCTTTTTTTAAGGGTAATTCTCTGAGCCCTCAAATCAGAAACTACTTCTTTGCTAGCTACTCCTCCAAACTCCCCACCAGCTTCCTACTCAATGAACTGTAAGCGAAAAGCAAGCATTAATAACTGTCCTACCACAATCCAATGCAGTAACTATGTTTGTTTTTTTTTTAATTTTTTTTTTCAACGTTTTTATTTATTTTTGGGACAGAGAGAGACAGAGCATGAACGGGGGAGGGGCAGAGAGAGAGGGAGACACAGAATCGGAAACAGGCTCCAGGCTCCGAGCCATCAGCCCAGAGCCTGACGCGGGGCTCGAACTCACGGACCGCAAGATTGTGACCTGGCTGAAGTCGGACACTTAACCGACTGCGCCACCCAGGCGCCCCATAACTATGTTTAATAATAACTGCTCCACTCCTAACATATATGATAACTATGCTTTGCCTTACTGAAAAGTACGTTGGAAACAAGATGAGACTTTTCAAAGACATTGATTAAAGAGTGGTAACTGCCCATACACCTTGCCTATGTTTAAGCTTAGCAGACACCTTGGATTATAAGTAGTATTTCAAAGTGTGTTTTGTATTATTATTTTGAGGATTAAAAGCATAAAACTCCTTTTAACAGATTAAATTGAAATATTAAACAATGTAACTTAGTGTAACATATGTCCTAGCAGCTTTTAGTTTCGTGTTTAAGTAACATGATAAGCCTCTTAAGAGGAACAAAGCGTTAGGCCACAAAGGTAGACCATCTTCTCTATGTGAATAGATTTTACTATGCAGACCCAGAAGGACCCTCAACTAGTAGTCCAATCTATCACTAATTATTGACAGAACATCTCAGTATCCTTTTAAAGCCAAAACTTAAATCATCACGCTTGGCAGGCACTGATTTGCATTCAGATAAAAATACTGAATAACTCCATTCAACAGATAATTAACTTATTTGCCTCCATAGAGACATAATGCTATTCTAAAATAGACTAAGGCAAATACTAAAGCAGAAGTCACTTCTTTCATGGTCTATGGCATAGAACTCTGGACCTATGTCAAGTACGCATTCAGGTATTTGAGATGATCCAAAAATTGCTTTGTGAGGTTAACTTATTTACGTCCTTCCAACAGGGAACCTTATAGCTTATTTTCTTGAAAAGTAGGGTAAAAGAACAGTCTGGATTATTAAACTATTGGTGGGAATAAAATTGGTGCAGCCACTGTGGAAAACAGTATGGAGGTTCCTCAAAAAATTAAAAATAAAATACCATACTGAAGCGCCTGAGTGGCTCAGTTGGTTGAACATCTGACTTCGGCTCAGGCCATGATCTCGGGGTTTGTGGGTTCGGGCCTCACGTCAGGCTCTGTGCTGACAACTCAGACCCCAGAGCCCGCTTCAGATTCTGCCTCCCTCTCTCTGCCCCTCACCCACTCACACTGTGTCTCTTTCTGTCTCTCAAGAATGAATAAACGTTAAAAAAGTTAAAAAAAAATACCATATGATCCAGTAATTCCACTTTTGAGTATTTAATGAAAGAAAATGAAAACACTAATTCAAAAAGATATATGCATGCCCATGCGCACACACATAAATATTACTCAGCCATGAAAAAGGATAAGTCATTTGAAATAATATGGATGGACCAAAAGGGTATTAGCCTAAGTGAAATAAGTCAGATGAATACCATAAAACTTTACAAATATCATATATGATGTCATTTATATGTGGAATCTAAAAGACAAAACAAAGGAACAAACAAAACAGAAATAGCTTCATAAATACAGAGAACAAACTTTTGGTTGCCAGAGCCGAAGGGGTGGGGGAAACAGGCAGAGGGGATTAAGAAGTGCAAACTTCCAGTTATGCAATAAATAAATCACAGGAATTAAAGTACAGCATAGGGAATACAGTCAATAATATTGTAGTAACACTGTATGGTGACAGAGGGCAACCACACTTAATGTCGTAAGCATTGCATAATGTAGAGAATTGTGAAATCAGTATATTGTACACTTGAAACTGAAATAACATTGCATGTCAACATTGTACTTTAACTTAAAAAAAAAGGGAAGAGATTAAGTTCGCCTGTTATCTTAAACATACAGTACTCGTTATGATAAAAAGTACAATTCATGCAAATCAAGACTACAGTGAGATACCACTTCACATCTGCTACTGATGGCTACTGTAAAAAACAAAATCAGAAAATAACAGTGTTGGGGAGAATGTGGAGAAACTGGAACACTTGCACACTATTGGTGGGAAGGTAAAACAATGCAGCAACTGTGGAAAGCAGCAAGGTGGTTCCTCCAAAAATTGTAAATAGAATTGCCATACAATCCAGCAATCCCACATCTGGGTGTATACAAAAAACAACTGTATCTCAATTGTAGGATCTCAAAGAGACATTTGGATACCTGTGTTCCTAGAAACATTCACAATAGCTAAGACATGGAAGTAATCCAACTGCCACTGACAGCTGAGTAAATAAGCAAAACGTGGAATATACATCTGATGAAAATATTACTCAACCTTAAAAAGGCAGGAAATTCTGACATATGCTCTAATATGAATGAACCTTGAAGACATTATGCTAAGTGAAATAAGGCAGTCACAAAATGACAAATACCTTATGAATCCCCTTTATAGGAGGTGCTAGAGTAGTCATAATCATACAGACAGAAAGTAGAATGGTGGTTGTCAGGGGCTGGATGGATAAAGGTTGGGAACTTAGTGTTTAATGGGAACTGAGTTTCAGTTTTGCAAGATTAAAAGAATTGGATATGGATGGTGGTGATGGTTGCACAGCAATATGATACTATTAATATTATAGTAGTTAATACTACTGAATTGTACCCTTAAAAATGGTTATGATGGTACCAGTTTATGTTACCAGTGTATTTTACGGCAATAAAAAAAATTAAAGAAAAAAAGTACAACCCATGTGCTTGCCAAAGACCACCATCTTAGTGTGTTGCTAGGTAAGTGTCTGGAATAGGCTAATCATCTATCCTTTGTCATTCTCAAAGCTCCCCCTGTCATAGAGATACCACTTTACCTCAATGAAGAAAAATGCTTTTTAATAGTTAATATAACTTTGGCATTTACTGAGGTTTTATATAAAAATTATTATCTGGAGAAAAGTTCTACATATTCTATAATATTAATACTGAACACAGTTTTCAATATTTCTCCTGCAAGGATCTAGGTAATCAATACTTCTTTGAGGTGACAGTAAAGAATAGGCAGCACTCAGAACTGAACTTAGAAATGCCTAAATATGAAACTCTTGATCATTTATTCTTATGTTAAAGACTTTCCAGTAGCAGGAGTCACCGCAAATCTCTTCTGGAAGTAGGCTAGATAAAAAACAAGTAGATCAACTGCACTTGAAGTCCAGATCATCTCTAACTATTTCAAAATATGACACAGTACAGTTATCCTTGCGCCCTGTCATCTTGTTCTCTGAGTCTAGCATAGTCTGTTGAGAAGGAGGACAAGATAACTTCTCATTCATTTATTTTTTTTAAATTTTTTTTTTCAACGTTTATTTATTTTTGGGACAGAGAGAGACAGAGCATGAACAGGGGAGGGGCAGAGAGAGAGAGGGAGACACAGAATCGGAAACAGGCTCCAGGCTCCGAGCCATCAGCCCAGAGCCTGATGCGGGGCTCGAACTCACAGACCGCGAGATCGTGACCTGGCTGAAGTCGGACGCTTAACCGACTGCGCCACCCAGGCGCCCCAACTTCTCGTTCATTTAATTAGAATTTATTGAATACCTGTGGAACAATACCCTTTAATGTGTGCTGTGATATGAAGATTACATGCCTAACCTGGGAGGATTCAAATTCTCTGGCTGCCTATATGTATTTCACAACTCTCTGCACTTCCTCTCTAATAAAAACAGGGTCGCTGAGTTAGGCAGATCTTGTTCACCCACAGCTTTTACTTGCTGTGTGATTTGGAAATTAGTTAATCACCTCTTCATCTATAAAAACAGGGACAATACCACTTACCCTGTAAGGTTGTCACAAACACTAAATGAGATAACCTATGGAAAAAAATCACCTAGCATAATACTTGGCATGTCTCTGTACTCTTTAAATGGTGGTTTCCTCTTTCCTTTCTTCCTCCCTCAAGAGAACTTGGCCCCAGCTAAGTACTCTATTTTTCCTGCTAGACTATAAGCTCCAGGAGGGTAACTGACCTTAAAACGTGTTTAGTAAATAACATATGAATGAAATAAATAATGAGTAACCAAGGATGTGTTTCAGATTCTTGGTTTTAGGATTAATTTGAATTAAAACCAGAAAACTCATGCATTGGAATCTACCTTTAGAGGTCTGCCCAGATCCGTGTTCCTCTACAGATGCTTGTACAAAGCTCCACCTGGGAAGCCCTTGCTCCTATATATTATCTCAGTGATTTATTTTAAGCCCGTTATTAGAGCCACTTGAACTCTGTGCTACCAAGTATGCAAATGGAATCAACTTGCTATGCCTTAATTAAAAGAAAATGAGTTTTAGTTAATGATAGTATAAACCAATAAAAAAACATTTACTTTACACCTGTAAGTGATGCAAATTGAATATTTCACATACAAACACATTTATTCTTGATGCTCAAGAGCACCACAGGATAAACCAACCCTCAACAGTAGTGTTTGTTTCAGTTTCATTCTGATTTTTCCCTTGCAATAAATTCGGATGCATTAACTTTTCTGCAATACCCTGACACCGTCAATTATAATTAATACTTTATCAGGAAAAAAAGTTAATTTAAAAACAAGCAATAATTTATCCAAGCTGGAATCATATTACATGTTATCCATAAAAACAAAACAAATTTTCTCTCTTTGTTTAATAAGCTTCTCCAATGTCTCCATCCTTCAGATAAACGGAAAAAGTTTGCATTTTCAAAAAGAAAGCTGTGTAATTATTGATATAATCACCTGAGCCTCTGGGTAAATTGAACAAATATAAAATGAATTCTCATATAAGACATATTAAAACCAACCAGAAAATTGGAAGCTGAAGAATTTTATAAAACAATGATTAGTAGAGTAAAACAATACAGCTTTCCTGAATTTTATTTACTAATTTTAAGATGAGAAGTACTATCACTTGGATGTTACTGATAAATGCTTTTTTAAGGGAAAATACGGCAACACCCAGAGAGAACTATAACAAATATGTTTCAAGATCTCTCACATTAGGAATAGTATTATAAGAAACAGAAATTTGAGACCTGTGGCTGTGACTTTAAAGTATATTTTGAAAGACATAGGCCAAGGTTATCAATAACAGTTCTAAAATGGTATTTTACACAAGTCTGTCAATTATTTGGATAAAATCTTGTTAAAAAACAAAAATATAGCTTTAAATAAACAACGTTAAAGGTCAGCATTTAAGCAACCACTCAAGAACAGTCCAACTGCTTTATCCCGCAAGTAAGGAAGCACAAAAATTGGCTCTTCTCCACAGCCTAATATCCCCTATTAGATTCCCTCTGCTTCCTCACAGGTCCCCACCGCCCACGGAACACATTCATGTCACCTGGTAGTGGTCTGAGGTCAGCCAACCACCTTCTGTTACCTTGTCTGTTAGCTTGAGAGGCCTTTACGCTTCGTTCTTTTAAATAAATGATTCCACAGTTTCTCAGACTACTGCTGGTCATGAAAGCAAAGAATTGTTGCAGGATTTGGGGAGTTTTGGGGAGCAATTTTGTAATTAAAAGACAAGGGACCTGGATACTATTCAGGTCTAGCATCACTGACATCTACTTTCCTGTCTTCAATCATTCGATCTTGGATAAATGAATATGGTAAAACTGCAAAATTAATTACAGAAATATGTTGCGTTTATTTTCTTTTCTTTACATTTATTTATTTTTGAGAGACAGAGCACAAGTGGGGAGGGGCAGAGAGAGAATGAGACACAGAATGAAAAGCAGGCTCCAGGCTCTGAGCTGTTAGCACAGAGCCTGACTTGGGGCTCAAACTCAAAAACCGTGAGATCATGACCTGAGCCGAAGCTGGACATCCAACCGACTGAGCCACCCAAGTGCCCCATATCTCTATACACTAACAATGAAGCAGCAGAAAGAGAAATTAAGAAAACAATCCCATTTACAACTATACCAAAAATAATAAAATATCTGGGAATAAACACCACCAAAGAGGAGTACTCTAAGAACTAAAACCCTGATGAAAGAAATTGAAGAAGTCACAAATAAATGGAAGGATATTCCATGCTCATGGATTAGAAGAGCTAATATTGCTAAAATGTCCATACCATCAAAGTAATATACAGATTGAATGAAATCCCTATAAGAATATTAACATTTTTCACAGAACTAGCACAATAATCCTAAAATATGTATGGAACCACAAAAGCCCCCAAACAGCCAAAGCAATCTTGAAAAAGAACAAAGTTGGTGGTATCAACAACCCCAGATTTCAAGATACACTACAAAGCTGTAGTAATCAAAACAGTATGTTACTGGCACAAAAACAGACACAGAGATCAAGAAAACATAATAGAGTCCAGAAATACACATTTATTTGGTCAATTAATGTATGACTAGTCAAGAACATACAATGGAGAAAAGATAGTCTCTTCATCAAATGGTGCCGGGCAAACTGGACAGCTACATGCAAAAGAATGAAACTGGACCATACACAAAAATAAATTCAAAATGGATTAAAGACCTAAATGTGAGATCTGAAATCATAAAATTCCTAGAAGAAAGGATAGGCAGTAATGTCTTTGACATTGGCTGTAGAAACATTTTTCTCGATATATCTCCTCAGACGGGGAAACAAAAGCAAAGTTAAACTATTAGGACCACACCAAAATAAAAAGCTTTTATACAGCAAAGCAAACCATCAACAAAACAAAAAGGCAACCTACTGAATGGGAGAAGATGTTTGCAAATGATATATCTGATAAGGGGTTAATATCCAAAATATATAAAGAACTTATACAATTTTAGACCAAAAAACCCCAATCTAATTAAAATACGGGCAGAAGACCTGAATAGACATTTTTCCAAAGACATACAACTGGCCAACAAATATATGAAAAGATGCTTAACATCACTAATCATCAAGGAAATGCAAATTAAAATCACACAAGATATCACTTTACACCTGTCAGAATGGCACAATACATAAGAAATAACAGGTGTTGGTGAGGATATGGAGAAAAAAAACCTTTGAGCACTGTCAGTGGGAATGCAAATTGGTGCAGCCACTGTGGAAAACAGTACAAAGGTTCCTCTAAAACTGAAAAATATAAATATCCTCTTAACAAAGGGGAAGGGGAGGTGAAATAGATAAAGGGAATTAGGGATATATTTATCTTGTTGAGCACTGAGAAATATATAGAATTACTGAATCACTATATTATATATCCAAAACGAATATAACATTATGTTAATTATACTTGAATTAAAGAAACAAGAAAGAAAAAACACTGGATAACAGGAGGAAAAAAAAAATCATTTGATTTTGACGGAATCCAGTTCCTATTCTCCCAACCTTTCTTGAGAGGGGTTGGGGGAGGGAATACATTAACCATTTTCTCTCCCATAGATAGCTGATGACAAGCCCTATTTAAAGGTAGGTATTTTAATTTAACTTATAAATAACAAGATGGGACAGAGATATTAGTAAGAGACAACAAACCCTCAAGAAGAAACAATTTTTTTCACTGCTTTGATTTTTCATTCTCAGTTCTATTGATAATATTAGAGCTATCACAAGTCATTCCAATCAAATGGCTGTAGAACCTTGAGCAAATCACCAGCTCCCTGGGTCTGTTTTCTCATTAAAAAAAAATTTTTTTTTTTTACATTTATTTATTTTTTGAGAGACATAGAGAGACAGGGGCAGAGAGAGGAGGAGACACAGAATCTGAAGCAGGCTCCAGGCTCTGAGCTGTCAGCACAGAGCCCGACGCAGGGCTGGAACTCACAAACCGTGACATCATGACCTGAGTCAAAGTCAGACGCTTAACTGACTGAGCCACCCAGGCGCCCCCTGTTTTCTCATTTTTATTTAAAAAAAAATTTTTTTTTCAACGTTTATTTATTTTTGGGACAGAGAGAGACAGAGCATGAACGGGGGAGGGGCAGAGAGAGAGGGAGACACAGAATCGGAAACAGGCTCCAGGCTCTGAGCCATCAGCCCAGAGCCTGACGCGGGGCTCGAACTCACCGACCACGAGATGGTGACCTGGCTGAAGTCGGACGCTTAACCGACTGCACCACCCAGGCGCCCCTGTTTTCTCATTTTTAAAATGAAAGAGCCGAACACATTGATCTCCAAGGTCCTTTTATGTTGGAATATGTCTCCTTTATATTCCAAATTCAATTATAAGGCAGATTAAACACAGACTTATCTAAATGTCCTTTAAGGCAGTGATCTCCAAAATGGGGCATACAAGGCAATTAATAAGAAGGCTGGAACAAAATATTCATTCTTTAAAAATATATATATATTTATTTTAGAGAGAGAGAGTACAGATGGAGGGAGAGAATCTTAAGCTCAGCATGCAGCCTTGAAACAAAATATTCAAACTTTTAATTTATATAGGTTTTTAATGCAAAGAGTTAGGAAAAAGATTTAGTTTTATCGATCTTTAATATTCTGACACTGTTGTCCTCACTGGGTCTGTGAGAGAACAAGAGCTCCACAAAGTGGAGGTGTTGAGAGGGAAACACTCCATGTCCAGTTTCAACATACAGCATGTTGCTTGTGCCTGGTTATGGAGATTTACAGATACTATCGAATGCTTACCAGATAGACAAGAAGCTTATAAGGCTTTCTGTGAAACAATCTCTGATTAAAAATACTAATAATGCAAACATAAATGAATGACTAGAACACAGCTGGGCCAACAGTCTTCCGCTTTTTTTTTTTAATTAAAAATAATTTTTTTAATGTTTACTTATTTTTGAGACACAGAGAGACAGAGTATGAATGGGAGAGGGTCAGAGAGAGAGGTAGACACAGAATCCGAAACAGGCTCCAGGCTCTGAGCGGTCAGCACAGAGCCCGACGCGGGGCTCGAACTCACGGACCGCGAGATCATGACCTGAGCTGAAGTCGGACGCTTAACCGACTGAGCCACCCAGGCGCCCCTCTTCTGCTTTTTTTAAAACAAGTTTTTTGCCAATCTCATCATGAGGCAAAACACTGATTATGGAATTAGATGAGCTCTGACAAGATGCTGCCCTCCCAAATCAAAATTATCAAGAAGTTCTGAAGTGTCCGCTCTCCTTAATTCTGAACCTTTTCCTTGGTATACAATAGATTTTGATGTATTTGTTAAGAATGATAGTACATGCGCAAAGATTTTTAAAGGCTTCAAATACATATTGACAACATTTTATGCAGACAAGGGTATAGAACTAACAAATTTTGAAGCCTTATTTATGTGGCAGTGGATGCATATTGAGAGTTTAGTGGAGGTCTCCTTGGTATTGCAGCCTTGGCAGCCACATAGCCTGTGCGGGGCCTTAAGCCCATGCAGTCACAAGCAAATCCAAGTTCCTGGCTTGACTCCCCCAATCGCCCTTGTGATCAATGGTCTCCCTAGCCCCTCAGGGCCTTCCCCTTGTGCACACCTTAGAAAAGACTCCTGTGGACCTTACCAAAACGTAGCTCTTTCCGGTACGAATTGACCAATTTGACTCCAAAGCACTATACCCACCCTACTAAAGGCATGTGCCCCAGGTCCTGTCTGTACTCTGCCTGACCTCCTTGTGTGGCCCCTGGAGGCCTGCTGCGTACCTCCTCAGGACCCGTGAGTAATAAGCTTCTCTACTGCAGTTTCTCTTGTGGTCTTTTGTTGGACTGCAGCTCACCACCTGGTACCCTGTACTCCAATTAACAAAAGTTAATTTAATAAAATGAGAACAATGTGCCATGGCCCACGGTGCAAAAGCATGAGCATGGAGCCACACAGATTTCTGCTAGACTCACAGCTCTGACACACAACTAGCTGTGTGATCTGGATAAGCCTCTGAGGCTCCAATTTATAGCCTGTACAAGTGTGAAAATAATGGCCATCTCATAGGGTGGTTATGGGACTTGAACACCAACACTTGGCACATGTTGGCCTTGACAGATTTTAATTTCTTTTTCCTTACTCCTAATTTGCTAAAAAACAAAAACATGTACTTCCACAGTAATGGGGGCAAGAATATAGTATGGTACTATTTTTTTTTTTTTTTTTTTTTTTTAAATTTTTTTTTTTCAACGTTTATTTATTTTTGGGACAGAGAGAGACAGAGCATGAACGGGGGAGGGGCAGAGAGAGAGGGAGACACAGAATCGGAAACAGGCTCCAGGCTCTGAGCCATCAGCCCAGAGCCTGACGCGGGGCTCGAACTCCCGGACTGCGAGATCGTGACCTGGCTGAAGTCGGACGCTTAACCGACTGCGCCACCCAGGCGCCCCGAGTATGGTACTATTTAAACATGCATTCTTTGTTTCTGCTATGGTATATAGCACAATAATTGGCCCCACAACAGAATTTGTCCATGTTAAACTGAGATTTAAAAAACTGAATTGGCAATTTTTGTTTAACTCACCACATTAAAATCTAGATTTTCTTCAACCCATGATTTTGCCTCTTCAAATTCATCTTTCATTTCCATTATAAAAAGTGTATCCAGGGCATCTACTATTGTTGCTCCTTTAATACTACCTGAAAATATCAGAAAAACATTTATTGATTAAAATATTTGACACACATACAAGCAAATTGACCATCCTTGGAAAAGGAGAATACAGAATTTATTAATAATAGTAATAATGAACACAGTCTAAACTTCTTTCAGTAAAAGAGAGTGTAAAAGCTGCATCAAAACCAAACTAACAATAATCACAGGCTATGAATTGATACACTAATCTTTAAAGTTTCTTCTGAACTTGTAGAAAATAATCTCTTAGACATTTCATTTGTGACTGAATTCTCCAGCAACAAAAAATAGATCTGAAACAAAGGAGCAACACACATATTAATTTGAATGTAATCACATCAAAGTGCACCTGTGCAAAATTTTTAAATATAGTTAGATCTAAAATTATGATAGCTCTAAGAAGCCATTATTCTAAAATGGAATTCACTCTCTTTGAAGGCCTGACTGATCCTAACCTCCCATTCCACCCACCCACCACATCTTGACTTTATGATTCATTTCCTTCGAACTCCCTTGACATGAAGACTTTACATTGGTCTTGCATTCATCACTTTCTGCCTTCCATTATAATTACTTGTATGCATCTCTTTTAGCCTGTAAACTTCCTCAGAATGGAAAAGACCTGTCTTCTTCATATGCACATTCCATACTAAGAGACTTAGTATGTTTCGATGCTTAAGAATAATTTAAAAAATCATCAACATGTTAACAAAGAACAAAATAATCTCTTTGACAAAGATTTTGACAAATTTACACAAAACTGAGTTATTAATTATACAAGCAACTTTTATAGGGATAAAAGCAAAAACAGAATTAGATTTTAAAAAGTTATAGGAAACAATGAAAAAACAAAGGCCTCTGAGTCTTCATGAAGCTTCTAAATTTGTCTTCAATTCCTAACTCTCAACACCCATGTTAACTGGTCACTGTGTCCTGAAAACACTACTTTATAAAAACATCTGAAAGCACTTCTGTCACTACTCCAGGTTTGGGCTCTCTTCCAGGTCTGCATCACTGTGATGGACCAACCAGTCTTTCTTCTACTCTGCCAGCTCTCCCTAACTGTTCTTACAATTCTCTTCTTCCCACCTGGAATCAACTTCATATGAATATCTGAACTTCAGACGAATATCTACTGACCCTTCTAATGCTCTGACAACTCACTGTTTACACACAGCTCTTCTGCCCAAGGCCATGAACTCTGCAAAGACTTGTATTGTGTTAACACCAGTACTGGAAGGAGAGCCAAATACATGGAAGATCCTGAATAAATGGAAAACAGGACCACAGACTCTGACCTTAGACACACCTGGGTTCTGGCCCCAGCTCAGCCTGTTAGTACGTGGCTCACACGGGCAAGTTATGCTCTGAGCTGCATCTTTCTCATCTATAAAATGTGTATAATAATGAGGTTAAGGGAGATGACACACAAATGGTGCTTAATGCATAATAAATATCAGTTGATTCTGTTGTTTGTTATATGATTTGATACTATTTAACACCTTCAGTTAAAGTATAAAAAGTCACATTTTCTATGCGGAATTAAGAAGTGTTGGAATAAGACTCTATCCCCTTCATCCTATTACTTATAGGCAAAATTGTGCAGGATAAAAAAGAATCAAGTGTGAGGAGAATGACAATGGTAGCTC